>NW_027142246.1:1220000-2420000 GCF_036365525.1 Heterodontus francisci | reverse complement strand
GATTGGTGCTCAAATACCCCCCAGATGTTTCTGTTCCGGCACCTCCTTTAGAATTCTATCCTTTTCTTTACATCGTCTCTCCTTTTTCCTAATCATGGAGGTGGAAGATGCGGGCATGGTTCTTGATGAATACATATCGGCTGTCTTCACAAAAGAGGGGACGACACAGACATTGTAGTCAATGAGGAGGGATTTGAAGAATTGAATTGGATAATACTGAGAGAATAAATATTCAGGGGTTTAGCATCTTTGAAAGCTGATAATTCACCAGGCTCAGACTGTTAAGAGGTGCAAGGGAGGAAACAGCAGAGGCTCTGACCATCATTTTCCAATCCTCTCTGGTTATAGTCGTGCTGCCAGAGGACTGGAGGACTGCGTATGTTGTAATGTTGATCAACAAGGGTGAAAGTAATAGACTGAGTAATTACAGGCCACCCAGCCTAATAACAGTGGAGTGAAAATTATTGGGCACAAGGGAATGATTAATTCCATTCTAGTACTGTGTGTCTCAGTGTCTCCACGTCTATGTATCTGTCACATTTTAAGCACTACCCTTACATTGGTGAGGGGTCCGTCCCTGTAATAAATGTCCCAGTGTTGTGGTAACATAAAATGGCCACCGAGAACCAGCCTAAAATGGCTGACTAATGTTTGTGGATTTCCACAGATGTTTGAGAGAGGAGAGGGAGACAGACAGACAGAAAGAAAGACAAAGAGAGAGACAGAGACCAAGACACAGGCAGTGATAGCAAGATATTTGTCACTGGACTGAAGAGGAGGAGGCCATTTGGCCCCTCAAACCTCTTCTGCCATTCAATGAGCTCATGGCTGATGTGTGATCTAACTCCATGTACCTATCTTTACCCCTTAAAACCTTTGGTTAACAAAAATCTATCAAACTCAGATTTTAAAACTAACAAGTGTCACAGCATCAATTGCTTTTTCTGGAGGAGAGTTCCAAACTGATCCCACACCTGGTGTTTTGAAGTGTTTCTTCATTTCACTCCTGAAAGGTTTTTATACTGCGTTTAGATTTTTAGACTATGCCCCCAAGTTCCTGAATCCGCAGCCAGTGGGAATTGCTATTCTCTGTCCACCCGTTCAGTTTCCATTATTATCTTAAAAACTTTCATCAAATCACCGCACAACCTTCTAAATTCCAGGGAAAGGACATGTTGGAGCAGGAGGGGAGACTGGAGCAGATGGTTTGGGAAAGTGGATAAACTGAAGCAATGGATGAGGAGACTGAGGATTCAATACAGTGGGAGGAGAGGCTGAGATCCACGGGGAAAGACTGCAGCAGAGTGTTGGAGGAAATCTAATCTATAGATCCCAGTAATACAACTCAATTAATACATTCAAACAATAATCCCTGTGGTTATTGGTGTTGGAGAACAGTTCATTGTTTCTACAACATAGTCAATATATTTAGTTTGTACAGGCTATTAAATATAAATTTAAATCTATTTCCGATATCAGCCTCGCTCTTCATTGAAATCAGTAGTCACAGAGATTTTCAAGTGCAGTATTTAAATAATGAATTACCATCAGTGAAGAACTATTTCTATTCTGTTCATTCAGTCACGAAGTAAGGAATAGGAACTTTCAACAAAACAAAATGAGGACCTGACAGAAATCAACACGGAGGATCAAGTCCAACAGGAAAATGAACACAATCTGAGAACAGACAACTTCAACTCACAGTTTCTCTCACTAATTGTTCTGGACTTTCCAGCACATTATGACAGTCAATTATTTACACTGCTGCTTCTTTCTCTTTCTCTTTACTTCTGCTTACCTCTTTCCCTCAGTTTTGTTCTCCCTGCTCCTTTTCTCCTTCCCTATCTCTCTGAAGTACTCACACCCTGTAAATTGTTACTTAATGCTGCTTTTCACGTATGATTTTTTCCTAACATTCTGCATCTCTGTTCTGCTCACCAGCCCCAGGTTCAATGATACTATTCTCAGAGTCAGTTTATTCAATGGTGAAACCTCTGTGAATAATTTAATGCATCTAAAGAGCACTCAAATCTCCACCTGTTCACCTACACTCTTCACTTCATCTACAATACATGGAAGAAACAGGATCGAAACCTACTTCCAGACAAACCTCACAATCATTGAAATTCCTTCTCCTGGAATTATAAAGTAATAAGTTACAGTGTGGGATTGTTTCATTAATAAAACAGCAACATCAGCGCTGCATCTGATAATCTACAGATAAATGGAAAGACTCTTGATTCCAACTGATCGTGTGTAAACCAGTAAAACATCACATCAATACTTCCTATGTTACAATGTAGTCCAGTGACAGTGAAGGTCCACAGTGAAGCAGAGAAGGAGATGTGAAAGTGTCAGCAGCAATCTCAGTTCAGTAGCCAGACGTCTGAAGCAGTGTCAGACACACAGAGAGTGAAATAATATTTGATAACAGTGATAATCAATAAATACATAGAAATCCCAGTTATACTGAGCCATGTTATTGGTGAGGGAGGACATTGTTCTGTCCCCTTGTAACACTGAGACCGTGAGATGTCTCATTATCAATCACTGAAAAAAAAATCATAAAAATAGTCCATGACCGGTTAGATCCACATGATGAAAATGTTAAAAACTCCTAATGGTCTGATTATTGATACTCACTGAAACATTTCATTCCAATACATTCAATACACAGAATAATCCAGTAACAATGCCACAGTTACTTAACACAATACCATTAAATACATAATACAGTTCCTGCAAGAATGAAAGAGTAGACAATGTGGAGATTCCATCATTAAATTGCTGGAAAAGAACAGGCGACTGTGTAACAAACACAGAGGGAAATAATACGGAGTACAGCAGGACAGTTAACATCGATTTAGACCATTAACAGCTGAGATACTGGCTTACCAGGAACTCCAATTGCTGCAAGTACAGGATAGTAAATGAATATGAACTGAACGAATACTGGATATCCCATTTCTGTGAGAAGCAGAGACTTCTATTAGCCTGGATTCCACAGCTCCACCAGGCACTCTGAGCTGGTACCCCTGATCATTGCTATTAGTTGCACTCTCCTGAACAAACATATTACGTCAGCAGCTTTGACTCTGATGTAAATAATGTGGTGGATAAAACACAATCATTTCAATGTCAATGACATTTTCTGAGTAAGACCTCTCTCGGAATAAACCTGAAAACAGTACTCATACTGGATGGATGTTTCAATTATGAGAGGCATCATTTACATTTTCCATATTATTGTATTGATCTTGATCACTCCAGGCATTTCTATTGTAAATGTAACTGATCTGTCTGCAGTGGTCACAGAATCCAGGGACAAAACCATTCCCGTTTCACTCTGTTCCTGCCTTTTCCCAGTTAAAATGTGAACTTTGAGTCTCTGATATGGGACCATCTTCAGGGTTACAGCCCAGAACCTACTGTGAGTGATATTACAGACACTGTACGCTACAATTGGGCGGCAGTTGTGTCGTGATAATATCACTGGTCACGTAATCCAGAGGCCCAACCTGATGGCCTGGGGACAGGGGTTCAAATCCCTCCACGGCAGCTGGATAAAACTGAGGGAGCTCCCTTTCTATGTAGAAAGTGGAGGAAGCTCCCTCTTTATTTATTAAGTGGAGGGAGCTTCCTCTCCATTTAGAAAGTGGATGGAGCACAATCTCCATTTATAAAGTGGAAGGAGCACACTCTCCATTTATAAAGTTGGGGGCGATGAAGTAATGAGGAGAGAGGGAAACGAAAACAAATGGGGAAATGGAGAGAGAGAGACAAAGTGGAAGACAGTGAGAGAGAGAAGAGATTGCGAAATGAGACCTTGACGAAACCCCAGTAACAATCCCCATTGTCTGCCCAGTCCGGTATTTGGGGTTAAATGTGAGGGTTTTAGGGATGAGTGTTAGATATTTTTAAACAGCATTGACTTTCCCAACAAAAGCAAGAGTTAAAAATTCAAAATTAACCAAACAAATGGCTCAAAGCATTGCTGTCCATGTACAGAGGGACGGAGAGATGGAGGGAGTGAGACACAGATGGAGAGAGTCACAGACAGAGTGGGACAGAGACAGAGGGAGAGGGAGAGAGACAGAAAGGGAGGCAGGCAAATGCAAAGTGAGGCAGACAGAAGGGGAGGCAGGCAGATGCAGAGGGAGAGAGACAGGGAGAAAGCGAGTGAGTCAGATACAGAGGGAGAGAGACAGATGCAGAGAGAGATAGAGAGAGAGAGAGAGAGGGAGGGAGACAAACAGAGGGAGAAACAGAGACAGAGGGAGAGACAGACAGAGAGAGAGGTAGGGCGAGATTATAGGAAAAACTTTACATCTAATAATGTTGAAGAAGGATCGAAAAAGGATAAAAAGTATAACTGACTGTGTGTAAGAACTAATTTTGAAAGGAGAGATCAGGTGTTTTGTGTGAGTGTATTGGGGGCAATTGTGGCGTCAGTGATTGATATTTTCAAATTGAAGTGACATTTAATATTATTGAGAAAATTATTATTAAACACTGACAAACTTTAGAAGCAGGGGAAATGGGATATAGTGTGTGAGGGAACCTTGACAGAACGTCAGTAAAAATCCCCATTATTTGCAAAGTCCTGTATTGGGGGTTTAGTGTGAGAGTTTAGGGGCGTGTGTTGAACAGTGTTTGGTATTTTCAAACTGCAGTGACGTTCCCAGTAAGGGCAAGATTTGCAGGTTCAAAATTAACCAAGAAATGAATTAAAACATTTCTGTCCAAGGAGAGAGAAATGGTGTTAGAGACAGAGTCATGGAAAGAGGCAGAGAAAGAGGGAGAGGACGAGGGAGAGAAAGAGAGAGAGACAAAGATGGGAAGAAACTGCCATGAGAGGGAGAGACAGAGAGAGGATGAGACAAGCTGTAACAATCATTAACAATCCTCATTGTCTTCCCAGTCCTGTTTTTGGAGGTTTGTGTGAGTGTTTTAGGGGTGAATGTTTGATCACTGTTTCATATTTTCAAACTGCAGTGCCATTCCCAACAAGGCTGTTAAAGTATATAAGAGCAGGGAGGTTATGCTGGAAGTGTATAACTCATTGCTTAAGCACCAGAACGAGACCTCCCAGGGCAGGTACAGTGTGAGTTTATTTGCAGAGTAAAGCAGAAAGAGAAAGAGGGAGAGACGGGCAGAAAGAGTGAGAAGATACGGGGAGGCAGGCAGATTGTAGGAGAAACGTTACATGTAACCACGTGAAAAAAAATAAATAATTAAAAATATAAATGGACTGCGCACTGAAAATACTATCCGCACGCAACAACTAAAGTCACACAACATCCTAACTTGAAACTATATCGCCATTCCTTCACTGTTACGGGGTCAAAATCCAGGAACTCCCTTCCAAACAGCACTGTGGGTCTACCTACCCCACATGGACTGCAGCGGTTCAAGAAGAAGGCTCAAAACCACCTTCTCAAGGGCAATTAGGAATGGGCAATAAATGCTGGGCTGGCCAGTAACGTACACATCCAACAAATAAATAAGGCAAATAAAAAGTTGTCGTCGAGTCACTTAAGGAGATATTACACTAGACGAACAAAAACTTGGTCAGAGAGGTTGATTTGAGGGAGCGTCTTCAAAGAGGAAAGAGAGTTAGTCAGACGGAGAGGTTTAGGAAAGGAATTCCAGAGTTAGGGTATTGGCAGCTTTAAGGCACGACCACCAATGTTGGAACAATTCAAATTGGGGATGCTCAAGAGGCCAGAATTAGAGAATCGCAGATATTGGTTGATTGTGGAGCTGGAGGAGATTGCAGAGATATGGAGGGGTCTTTTGTGGAAGATAGTTCCAATCTTCTACCACCCTTTGTATGGAGAAGTGTTTCTAAATTTCATCTTTGAAAGGGCTTTCGACTAATTTTTGGTTTTTAGTCAGTTCCCCCCCCCCCCCCCCCCCGCGTCTGAGATTGTCCCCATCGAATACTCACAGGTCAGGTAAGCATGGGGTTAGATAAAAAGTAAAGATCCATCTACCAATGCCAGACTCACTGTTCCTCTGTCTCTTTCCCCACATCTCTCACTGCCTGCAACACCCTTTCTCTGCCTCTCTTTCTCCCTTTTCCCATCCTGAGAGCAGGAGGGAGAGATTGAGATAGTGTGCAGAGGGAGATAGAGATCGAGGGAGAAAAGTAGAGAGATAGACTTGGAAAGTGAGTAACAGGGAGAAGAAATTGGGTTTCAGAGAGTAGAAGAGATGTGAACAGAGAGATAGAGATGGAGAGAGATTACCAGCAAGAGAGTTGACCAAAGATTACCTCTCTCTCAGTCCCTATCGCTCCTTTCCAATTTGTTACCATCTCCAACAAGTTTTCTCCTTCCAACCCGATGTTTCACACTCCATGCCTCTCGCTCGTATGTCTGTGCATACTGCAGTGAAGGATTACATCAAATTATTATGTTTTACATTTGTCCTTTCAATCCAACTGAACAATCTGTCAGACTGTGAACAGAGGGTCCTTGGAGTGAATGTCCACTGATTCCTCAGAGTCACAGGACAGGTGCATGAGGTGCTTAAGAAGGCTTATGGAATACTTCCCTTTATTGGCCCATGTAGAGAATATAAGAGCAGGGAGGTTATGTTAGAACTGCATAAAACACTAGTCAGACCGCAGCTAGAGTACTGTGTGCAGTTCTGGTCACCACATTACAGGAAGGATGTGATCACACTGGAGAGGGTGCAGAGGAGATTTACAAAGTATGTTGTCAGGAATGGAGAATATTAACTGTGAGTAAAGATTGGATAGAAAGGAATTGTTTTCTTTGGAAAAGAGAAGGTTGAAGGGGAGATTTAATTGGGGTGTATAAACTAATGACGGGCCTAGATAGAGTGGATAGGAAGGACCATTTCCCTTAACAGAGGGGTCAATAACCGTGGCCATAGATTACAAGATTTCCACACCAATATCAAGAGGGTGTGATGGCTTCCATTGTGGAATACCTTGCTGGATGTTTACAATGGAGCGTTTTCCTTCCTGATCATTAAAACTCGCTGCCTGGGCTCCAACTCCATCCACATTTCTCCCACTTGTCCAATATTTCACTCTACAGACCTATCTTTCTCTGTTTGCGTACACAGCAGTGAAGGATTACATCAAATGAATATATCTTGCATTATCCCTTTCAATCCACCCCAACAGTCTCTCTGTCTCCAACCTTGTCCTTCTCCACAGCCCTCTCTCTGCCTGCACATCTAAGCCTCTCTCCCTCTGTCTCCCTCTTAGTGTCAGAGATAGCAGGAGGGAGAGACAGAGAGAGAAAGGCAGAGAGAGACACAGAAAACAACCCCAGCTTCTCCAATCTATCCACGTAATTGAAGTCCCTCATCCCTGGAACCATTCTTGTGAAGCTTTTCTGCACCCTCTCTCATGTCTCCACATTCTTCCTGAAGTACGGTGTCCAGAATAGGACAATGCTCCAGTTGAAGGCAAACCAGCGTTTTACAAAGGTTATATTTTCCTTGCTTTTGTATTCAATGTCTCTGTTTATAATCTCAGGACCCCTTCTGCCATTTAAACACTTTCTGAACCTGTCCTGCCTCCTTCAGATATTGGTGCACAAATACTCCCCAGGTGTATCTGTTCCTGCACCTCCTTTAGAATTATATCCCTTACTTTATATCGTCTCTCCTCCTTTTTCCTTCCCGTGGAGGCGGAAGATGTGGGCATGGTTCTTAATAAATAAATTGCGACTGTCTTCACAAAAGAGGGGACGACGCAGACATTGTAGTCAGTGAGTAGGGGTTAGAAATATTGAATGGGATAAATTGTGGGAGAGGAAATATTAAGGGGTTTAGCATCTTTGAAAGCTGATAATTCACCAGGCTCAGACTGTTTACAGGTGCAAAGGAGGAAATATCAGAGGCTCTGACCATCATTTTCCAAATCCTCTCTGGTTACAGTCGTGCTGCCAGAGGACTGTTGTACTATTGATTAACAAGGGAGAAAGTAATAGACTGAGCAATTACAGCCTAATCACAGTGGAGGGCAAATCATTGGGCTCAAGGGAATGATTAATTCCTTCCTAGTATTGTGTGTCTCAGTGTCTCCATGTCTGTGCGTCTGTCATTGATGAGGAGTCGGTCTCTGGAATAAATGTCCCAGTGCAGTGGGAGCATAAAATGGCCACCGAGAACCATCCTAAAATGGCTGACTAATGTTTGTGGATTTCCTCAGATGTTTGAGAGAGGAGAGAGAGACAGACAAACAGACAGACAGAAAGAGAGATAAAGAGGGAGACACAGACCAAGACACAGAGAGTGATAGCAAGATATTTGTCATTGGACAGAGTAAGAGGAGGAGGCTATTTGGCCCATCAACCCTCTTCTGTCATTCAATGAGCTCATGGCTGATGTGTGATCTAACTCCATGCACCTATCTTTGCCCCTGAATACCTTTGGCTAAGAAAAATCTTATTATCTTTAAAACATTCATTAAATCACCCCATAATCTTCTAAATTCCAGGGAAAGGACATGTTGGAGCAGGAGGGGAGACTGGAGCAGATGGTTTGGGAAAGTGGATAAACTGAAGCAATGGATGAGGAGACTGAGGATTCAATACAGTGGGAGGAGAGGCTGAGATCCACGGGGAAAGACTGCAGCAGAGTGTTGGAGGAAATCTAATCTATAGATCCCAGTAATACAACTCAATTAATACATTCAAACAATAATCCCTGTGGTTATTGGTGTTGGAGAACAGTTCATTGTTTCTACAACATAGTCAATATATTTAGTTTGTACAGGCTATTAAATATAAATTTAAATCTATTTCCGATATCAGCCTCGCTCTTCATTGAAATCAGTAGTCACAGAGATTTTCAAGTGCAGTATTTAAATAATGAATTACCATCAGTGAAGAACTATTTCTATTCTGTTTATTCAGTCACTAAGTAAGGAATAGGAACTTTCTACAAAACAAAATGAGGACCTGACAGAAATCAACACGGAGGATCAAGTCCAACAGGAAAATGAACACAATCTGAGAACAGACAACTTCAAATCACAGTTTCTCTCACTAATTGTTCTGGACTTTCCAGCACATTATGACAGTCAATTATTTACACTGCTGCTTCTTTCTCTTTCTCTTTACTTCTGCTTACCTCTTTCCCTCAGTTTTGTTCTCCCTGCTCCTTTTCTCCTTCCCTATCTCTCTGAAGTACTCACACCCTGTAAATTGTTACTTAATGCTGCTTTTCACGTATGATTTTTTCCTAACATTCTGCATCTCTGTTCTGCTCACCAGCCCCAGGTTCAATGATACTATTCTCAGAGTCAGTTTATTCAATGGTGAAACCTGTGTGAATAATTTAATGTATCTACAGAACACTCAAGTCTGCACCTGTTCACCTACACTCTTCACTTCATCTACAGTCTGGAGGTGGAGCCAGTGATTGAGATTGGGAGGGAGAGACGGTAAAGGATATGTTGGAGCAGGAGGGGAGACTGGTGCAGATGGTTTGGGAAAGTGGATAAACTGAAGCAATGGATGAGGAGACTGAGGATTCAATACAGTGAGAGGAGAGGCTGAGATTCACAGGGAGAGACTGCAGCAGAGTGTTAGAGGAAATCTAATCTATAGATCCCAGTAATACAACTCAATTAATACATTCAAACAATAATCCCTGTGGTAGTTGGTGTTGGAGAACAGTTCATTGTTTCTACAATATAGTCAATATATTTAGTTTGTACAGGCTATTAAATATAAATTTAAATATATTTCTGATATCAGCCTCAGTCTTTATTGAATTCTGCAGTCACAGAGATTTTAAAGTGAAGTATTTAAATAATGAATTACCATCAGTGATGAACTGATTTTATTCTATTTATTCAGTCACAAAGTTGGGAATAGGAACTTTCTACAAAACAAAATGAGGACCTGACAGAAATCAACACAGAGGACAAGTGCAACAGGAAAATGAACACAATCTGACAACAGACAATTTCAACTCACAGTTTCTCTCACTGGACATTCCAGCACTTTATGAGAGTGAATTATTTACACTGCTGCTTCTTTCTCTTTCTCTTTACTTCTGCTTATCTATTTCCCTCTGTTTCGTTCTCCCTGCTCCTTTTTTCCTTCCCTATCTCTCTGGAGTACTCACACCCTGCAAATTGTTACTTAATGCAACTTTTCACTTGTGATTTATTCCTAACATTCTGCGTCTGTGTTCTGTTCACCAGCCCCAGGTTCAATGATTCTATTCTCAGTCAGTTTGTTCAATGGTGAAACCTCTGTGAATAATTTAATGCATCTAAAGAGCACTCAAATCTCCACCTGTTCACCTACACTCTTCACTTCATCTACAATACATGGAAGAAACAGGATCGAAACCTACTTCCAGACAAACCTCACAATCATTGAAATTCCTTCTCCTGGAATTATAAAGTAATAAGTTACAGTGTGGGATTGTTTCATTAATAAAACAGCAACATCAGCGCTGCATCTGATAATCTACAGATAAATGGAAAGACTCTTGATTCCAACTGATCGTGTGTAAACCAGTAAAACATCACATCAATACTTCCTATGTTACAATGTAGTCCAGTGACAGTGAAGGGTCCACAGTGAAGCAGAGAAGGAGAAGTGAAAGTGTCAGCAGCAAACTCAGTTCAGTAGCCAGACCTCTGAAGCAGCATCAGACACACACAGAATGAAATAATATTTGATAACAGTGATAATCAATAAATACATTGAAATCCCAGTTAAACTGAGCCATCTTATTGGGGAGGGAGGACATGGTTCTGTCCCGTTGTGACACTGTGACTGTGAGATGTCCCATTATCAATCACCAAAATAAAAATATTTATATAAATATTCCAGGACGGATTTGGTCCACATCATGAAACTGTTAAAATCTCCTGATAGTTCGATTTTTGATCCGAACTGAAACATATCATACAGAAGCCTTCGCTGCACAGAATAATCAAGTAAGAATGCTACGGCTACCGAAACCAATACCATTAAAGACATGATACAATGCCTGCAAGAATGAAGGAGTGGACAATGAGGTGATTCCATCAATAAATTGCTGGAAAATAACAGGCGGCTGTGTAACACACACAGTGAGAAGTAATACTGAGTACAGCAGCACAGTTAACATTGATTTACACCATTAACAGCTGAGATACTGGCTTACATGCAACTCCAATTGCTGCAAGTACAGGATAGTAAATCCTTGCTATCAGATACATTACTGGATATCCCATTTCTGTCAGAAGCAGAGACTTCTATTTGCCTGGAATCCACAACTCCACCAGGCACTCTGAGCTGATCCATTCCAATGGGTCCTGATTTATACAGGGGATAAGTCTCCACTGACACGGTTATACCCCTGATCATTGCTATTAGTTACACTCACCAAAACAAACACATTACATCAGCAGCTTTGACTCTGGGGTAAATAATGTGTTGGATAAAACACAATCATTTCAATGTCAATGGCATTTTCTGAGTAAGACGTCTCTCGGGAATAAACCTGAAATCTGTATTCATACTGGACGGATCCTACAATTCTGAGTGGCGTCATTTACATTTTCCATATTATTGCATTGACCTTGTTCACTCCTGGCTTTTCTATTGTAAATGTAACTGATCTGTCTGCAGTGGACACTGAATCCAAGGGCAAAAGCAATCCCGTTTCACTCTGTTCCTGCCTTTTCCCAGTTAAAATGTGAAATTTGAGTCTCTGATTCGGGCCCATGTTCAGGGTTACAGCCCAGAAACTACTGTGAGTGATATTACAGACACTGTACGCTCCAATTTGGAAGGCAGTTGGGTCGTGATAATATCACTGATCACGTAATCCAGAGGCCCAACCTGATGACCTGGGGACAGGGGTTCAAATCCCACCTCGGCAGCTATATAAAACAGAGCGAGCTGCCTTTCTCTGAAAAAGAAGAGGGAGCTCCGCCTCCACGTATAAAGTGGAGAGAGCGCCCTCTCGCACACTTATGCGAGGAACAAGAGGATGGCCAGAGTGAGGGTAGGACCGATCAGGAATAGTGAAGGGAACTTGTGCCTGGAGTCGGAGGAGGTAGTGGAGGTCCTAAATGAATACTTTGCTTCAGTATTCACTAGTGAGAGGGACCTGGTCGTTCGTGAGGATAGCGTGGAACAGGCTGATAAGCTCGAACAGGTTCAGGTTAAGAAGGAGGATGTGCTGGACATTTTGAATGATATGAGGACAGATAAGTCCCCGGGGCCAGACAGGATATACCCAAGGATATTACGGGAAGCGAGGGAAGTTATTGCCGCCCCTTTGCCGATGATCTTTGCGTCCTCACTGTCCACTGGAGTAGTACCAGATGATTGGAGGGTGGCAAAAGTTGTTACCTTGTTCAAGAATGGGAATAGGGATAACCCTGGGAATTATAGACCAGTTAGTCTTACGTCGGTAGTGGGAAAATTATTGGAGAGGATTCTGAGAGACAGGATTTATGATTATTTGGAAAAGCATGGTTTGATTAGAGACAGTCAGCATGGCTTTGTGAGGGATAGGTCATGCCTCACAAGCCTTATTGAACTCTTTGAAGATGCGACAAAACACATTGATGAAGGAAGAGCAGTGGATGTGGTGTATATGGATTTTATCAAGGCGTTTGATAAGGTTCCCCATGGTAGGCTCATTCAGAAAGTAAGGAGGCATGGGACATAGGGAAAGTTGGCTGTCTGGATGCAAAATTGGCCGGCCCATAGAAGACAGAGGGTGGTAGTAGATGGAAAGTATTCAGCCTGGAGCTCGGTGACCAGTGGTGTTCCGCAGGGATCTGTTCTGGGACCTCTGCTCTTTGTGATTTTTAGAAATGACTTGGATGAGGAAGTGAAGGGCCGGGTTAGCAAGCTTGCCGATGACATGTAGATTGCTGGAGTTGTGGATAGTGTGGATGGCTGTTGTGGGTTGCAACGGGAGATTGACAGGATGCAGAGCTGGGCTGAGAAGTGGCAAATAGAATTCAACCTGTAAAAGTGTGAAGTGATTCATTTTGGAAGGTCCAATTTGAATGCGGAATACAGGCTTAAAGACAGGATTCTTGGTAATGTGGAGGAACAGATGGATCTTGAGGATGCTGCCTGGACTGGAGGGCATGTCCGACGAAGAAAGATTGAGTGAGCCACGGCTTTTCTCTTTGGAGCGAAGAATGATGAGGGGTAACGTGATTGAGGGGTACAAGATGATGAGAGGCATAGATAGAGTGGATAGCCAGAGATCTTTTACCACGTTGGAAAGGGCTATAACCAGGGGGCATAATTTTAAGGTGATTTGGAGGAAGATTTCGGGGAGATGTCAGAGGTAGGTTCTTTACACAGAGAGTGGTGGGTGCGTGGAATGCACTGCCAGCGTTGGTAGTAGAAGCAGATACATTAGGGACATTTAAGCGACTCTTGGATAGGTCCATGGATGATAGTAGAATGAAGGGTAGGTAGTTAGCTTGATCTGAGAGTAGGTTAAAGTTACGGCACAACATCGTGGGCCGAAGGGCCTGTACTGTGCCGTACTGTTCTATGTTCTATCTATGTTCTAAAGCTGCTGATGTACTGTGTTTGTTCAGCTGAGTGTAACTAATAGCAATGATCAGGGGTTTCACCGTGTCAGTGGGGACTTTTCCCCTGTATAAATCAGGACCCATTGGAATGGATCACCTCAGAGTGCCTGCTGGAGCTGTGGATTCCAGGCTAACAGAAGTCTCTGCTTCTCACAGAAATGGGATATCCAGTAATCTTTCAGACAGAAGACATTTATTATCCTGTACTTGCAGCAATTGGAGTTCCTGGTAAGCCAGTATCTCAGCTGTTCATGGTGTAATTCGATGTTAACTGAGCTGCTGTACTTGGTATATTTTCCCTCTGCGTGTGTTAAACAGCCGCCTGTTTTTTTCCAGCAATTTACTGATGGAATATCCTCATTGACTCCTCTTTCATTCTTGCAGGAACTGCATTATGTATTTAATGATATTGTTTTAAGTAACTGTGGCATTGTTACTAGATTATTCTGTGTATTGAATGTATTTGAAGGAGTTGTTTCAGTGAGGATCAATAATCACACATTAGGAGTTTTTAACAGTTTCATGATGTGGATCTAACCGGTCCTGGAATATTTTTATGATTTTGTTTTCAGTGATTGATAATGAGACATCTCACGGTCTCAGAGTTACAAGGGGACAGAGCAATGTCCTCCCTCCCCAATCAAATGGCTCAGTTTAATGGGATTTCAATGTATTTATTGATTATCACTGTTATCAAATATTATTTCATTCTGTGTGTGTCTGACGCTGCTTCAGAAGTCAGGGTTCTGAACTGAATTTGCTGCTGACACTTTCACTTCTCCTTCTCTGCTTCACTGTGGACCCTCACTGTCACTGGACTACATTGTGAAACAGTAAGTATTAATGTGATACAAAAACAATAAATGCTGGATTCACTCAGCAGGTCTGGCAGCATCTGTGGAAAGAGAAGCAGAGTTAACGTTTCAGGTCAGTGACCCTTCTTTAGTATTAATGTGATGTTTTATTGGTTTTCACTCTATCAGTTGGAATCAAGAGTCTTTCCATTTATCTGTAGATTATCAGCTGCAGCGCTGATGTTGGTGTTTTATTAATTAAACAATCCCACATTCAAACAGATTACTTTATAATTCCAGGAGAAGGAATTTCAATGATTGTGAGGTTTGTCTGGAAGTAGCTTTCGATCCTGTTTATTCCATGTATTGTAGATGAAGTGAAGAGTGTAGGTGAACAGGTGGAGACTTGAGTGTTCTGTAGATACATTAAATTATTCACAGAGCTTTCATCATTGAATAAACTGACCCTGAGAATAGAATCATTGAACATGGGGCAGGTGAACAGAACACAGACGCAGAATGTTAGGAATAATTCAGATGTCAAAAGTAGCATTAAGTAACAATTTACAGGGTGTGAGTCCTCCAGAGAGATAGGGAAGGAGAAAAGGAGCAGGGAGAATGAAACCGACTGGAAAAGAAAAGCAGAAATAAAGAGAAAGAGAAAGAAGCAGCAGTGTGAATAATTCACTATCATAAAGTGCTGGAATTTCCAGAACAATTAGTGAGAGAAACTGTGAGTTGAAGTTGTCTGTTGTCAGATTGTGCTCATTTGCCTGTTGGACTTGATCCTCTGTGTTAATTTCTATCAGGACATAATTTGCTTTTGTAGAAAATTCCTATTCCTTACTTAGTGACTGAATGAACAGAATAGAATCAGTTCATCACTGATGGTAATTCATTATTTAAATACTGCACTTTTAAATCTCTGTGACTACTGAATTCAATAAAGAGCGAGGCTGATATCAGAAATATATTTAAATTTATATTTAATAGCCTGTACAAACTAAATATATTGACTATATTGTAGAAACAATGAACTGTTCTCCAACATCAATAACCACAGGGATGATTGTTTGAATGTATTATTTGAGTTGTGTAACTGGGATCTATAGATTAGATTTCCTCTAACACTCTGCTGCAGTCTCTCCCTGTGAATCTCAGCCTCTCCTCTCACTGTGGTGAATCCTCAGTCTCATCATCCATTGCTTCAGTTTATCCAATTTCCCAAACCATCTGCTCCATTCTCCCCTCCTGCACCAACATGTCCTTTCCCTGGAATTTAGAAGGTTGTGGGGTGATTTGATGAACGTTTTTAAGACAATAAGGGAAACTGAACGGGTGGACAGAGAGTAACAATTCCCATTGGCTGCGCAGTCAGGAGCTTGGGGGCATAGTCTAAAAATCTAAACGCAGTCTAAAAACCTTTCAGGAGTGAAATGCAGAAACTTCAACAACACCAGGTTTAGTTTAGATTAGAGATACAGCACTGAAACAGGCCCTTCGTCCCACCGAGTCTGTGCCGAACATCAACCACCCATTTATACTAATCCTACACTCATCCCATATTCCTACCAAACTTCCCCACCTGTTTCCCTACCACCTACCTATATTAGTGACAATTTATAATGGCCAATTTACTTGTCAACCTGCAAGTCTTTTGGCTTGTGGGAGGAAACCGGAGCACCCAGGGAAAACTTGCAAACTCCACACAGGCAGTAGCCGGAATTGAACCCGGGTCCCTGCAGCTGTGAGGCTGCGGTGCTAACCACTGTGCCGCCCGTGTGGTATCAGTTTGGAACTCTCTTCCACAAACAATTGATGCTGAGACACTTGTTAGTTTTTAAATCTGATTTTGATAGCTTTTTGTGAACCAAAGATATTAATGGGCAAAGATAGGTACATGGAGTTAGATCACACATCAGCCATGAGCTCATTGAATGACAGAAGAGGGTTGAGGGGCCAAATGGCCTTCTCCTCTTCCTCTGTCCAATGACAAATGTCTTTCTCTCTCTCTCTGTGTCTCGGTCTGTGTCTGTCTCCTTGTCTAGCTTTCTGTCTGTCTGTCTCTCTCTCCTCTCTCAAATATCTGTGGAAATCCACAAACATTGGTAAGCCATTTTAGGCTGATTCTCGGTGGCCATTTTCTGTTCCCACAACACTGGGACATTTATTGCAGGGACGGACCCCTCACCAATGTAATGGTTATGCTCAAATTGTGACAGAGACACAGACATGGAGACACTGAAAGACACAGTCCTAGAAAGGAATTAATCATTGCATTGTCCCAATAAATTGCCCTCCACTGTGATTCGGCTGGGTGGCCTGAAATTACTCAGCCAATTACTTTCTCCCTTGTTAATCAATAGGACAAAATACGCAGTCCTCCAGTCCTCTTGCAGCACTACTATAACCAGAGAAGATTGGAAAATGATGGTCAGAGCCACTGATATTTCCTCCCTTGCACCTCTTAACAGCCTGAGCCTGGTGAATTATCAGCTTTCAAAGATGCTAAACCACTTAATATTTCCTCTCTCACTGCTTATCCCATTCAATATTTCAAACCCCTCCTCATTGACTACAATGTCTGTGTCGTCCCCTCTTTTGTGAAGACAGTCGAGATGTATTCATGAAGAACCATGCCCGCATCTTCCACCTCCACGATTAGGAAAAAGGAGGATAGACGATATAAAGTAAAGGATACAATTCTAAAGGAGGTGCAGGAACAGAAACATCTGGGGAGTATTTGTGCACCAATCACTGAAGGTGGCAGGGCAGGTTCAGAAAGTGGTTAAACGGCAGAAGGGGTCCTGATATTATAAATAGAGACATTGAATACAAAAGCTAGGAAAATGTGACCTTTGTAAAACGCTGGTCTGCCTTCAACTGGAGCATTGTGCAATTCTGGACACTGTACATCAGGAGGAATGTGGGGGCATTAGAGAGGGTGCAAAAAAGATTCGCAAGAATGGTTCCAGGGATGAGGAACTTCAGTTACGTGGATAGATTGGAGAAGCTGGGGTTGTTCTCTGTTTCTCACTCTGTCTCTCCCTTCTGCTATCTCTGACACTAAGAGGGAGACAGAGGGAGAAAGGCTGAGATATGCAGATAGAGAGAGTGCTGTTGAGAGGGACAAGGTTGGAGAGAGAGAGATTGTTGGGGTGGATTGACAGGGAGAATGTAAGATATATTCATTTAATTTAATCCTTTACTGTTGTGCATGCAAACAGAGACAGACAGTTATGTCGAGTGAAATATTGTTGGGGGCGATGAAGGAAAGAGGGGAAGAGGGAAACGAAAACAAATGGGAAAATGGAGAGAGAGGGACAAAGTGGAAGACAGTGAGAGACAGAAGAGATAGCGAAATGAGATCTTGACGGAACCCCAGTAACATTCCCCATTGTCTGCCCTGTCGGTATGTGGGGTTTAATGTGAGTGTTTTAGGGATGAGTGTTCGATGAGTGTTTGATATTTTCAAACTGCATTGACATTCCCAACAAAAGCAAGAATTAAAGATTCAAAATTAACCAAACAAATGGCTCAAAGCATTGCTGTTCATGTTCAGAGGGACGGAGAGATGGAAGGAGTGAGACACAGACGGAGAGAGACACAGACAGAGTGGGACAGAGACAGAGGGAGAGGGAGAGAGACAGAGGTAGAATGATAGAGGAAAAAGGAGAAACAGAGACAGAGGGGGAGAGACAGAAAGGGAGGCAGGCAAGTGCAGAGTGAGACAGACAGAAAGGGAGGCAAGCAGATGCAGAGGGAGAGACAGACAGAGAGAGAGAGAGGGAGGGCGAGATTATCGAAAAAAGTTTACATCTAATAATGTTGACAAAAGATAGAATTAAAAAGTAAAACTGGCTGTGCGCAAGACCTAATTTTGAAAGGAAAGATCAGAGGTTTAGTGTGAATGTTTTGGGAGTGAGTGTTGGATCAATGATTGATATTTTCAAACAGAAGTGACACTTAATATTATTTAAAAACATATTATTAAACACTGACAAACTTTACTAGCAGGGGAAATGGGATACAGTGTGTGAGGGGACCTTGACAGAACCTCAGTAACAATCCCCATTATCTGCACAGTCCTGTATTGGGGGCTTAGTGTGAGACTTTACGGGGCTAGTGTTGATCAGTGTTTGATATTTTCAAACTGCAGTGACGTTCTCAGCAAGGGCAAGATTTACAGGTTCAAAATTAACCAAGAAATGGATAAAAACATTTATGTCCAAAAAGAGAGAGATGGTGTTAGAGACAGAGGCATGGAAAGAGGCAGAGAAAGAGGGAGAGGGTGAGGGAGAGAGAGAGAGAGAGAGAGAGAGAGAGAGAGAGAGAGAGAGAGAGAGAGAGAGAGAAGATGGGAAGAAACAGACATGAGAGGGAGAGACAGAGAGAGGATGAGACAAGTTGTAACAATCATTAACAATCCTCATTATCTGCCCAGTCCTGTTTTTGGAGGTTAATGTGAGTGTTTTCGGGGTGAATGTTAGATCAGTGTTTCATATTTTCAAACTGCAGTGACATTCCCAACAAGGCTGTTAAAGAATATAAGAGCAGGGATGTTATGCTGGAAGTGTATAACTCATTGCTTAAGCACCATAATGAGACCTCCCAGGGAAGGTACAGTGTGAGTTTAGATACAGAGTAAAGCAGTGGATTTAGAGAAGGAGGGAGAGAAGGGCCGAAAGAGTGAGGAGATACGGGGAGGCAGGCAGATTGTAGGAGAAACTTTACATCTAACCACATGAAAAAATAAATAATTAAAAATATAAATTCACTGCGCACTGAAAATACTGTCCGCACACAACAATTAAAGTCACACACCATTCTGACTTGAAATTATATCGCCATTCCTTCACTGTTACTGGGTCAAAATCCAGGAACTCGCTTCCTAACAGCACTGTGGGTGTACCTACCCCACGTGGACTGCAGCGGTTCAAGAAGGAGGCTCAACACCACCGTCTCAATGGCCATTACGGATGGGCAATAAATGCTGGCCTGGCCAGTAACGCACACATCCAACAAATAAATAAGGCAAATAAAAAGTTGACACCGAGTCACTTAAGGAGATATTACACGAGAGGAACAAAAACCTGGTCAAAGAGGTTGGTCTGAGGAAGCGTCTTCAAAGAGGAAAGAGAGTTAGTGAGACGGAGAGGTTTAGGAAAGGAATTCCAGAGTTAGGGCCTTGGCAGCTTGAAGGTACGGCCACCAATGTTGGAACAATTCAACTTGGGGATGCTCAAGAGACCAGAATTAGAGGATCGCAGATATTGGTGGATTGTGGAGCTGGAGGAGATTGCAGAGATTGGGAGGGGTCATTTGTGGAGGACAGTTCCAAACTTCTACCACCCTTTGTATGTGGAAGTGTTTCTAAATTTCATCTTTGATAGGACTTTCGACTAATGTTTGATTTTTAGACAGTCCCCCCCGCAGTCCGAGCCAGGCCCCATCGAATACTCACAGGACAGATACGCACCGGGTTAGATACAGAGTAAAGATCCGTCTACCAATGCCAGACACACTGTTCCTCTGTCTCTTTCCCCTCATCTCTCACTGCCTGCTACACCCTTTCTCTGCCTCTCTTTCTCCCTCTTCCCATCCTGAGAGCAAGAGGGAGAGATTGAGATAGTGTGCAGAGGGAGATAGAGGTAGAGGGAGAAAAATAGAGAGATAGACTTGGAAAGTGAGTAACAACGAGAAGAAATAGGGTTTCAGAGAGTAGAAGAGAGGGGAAGAGAGAGATAGAGATGGAGAGAGATTACCAGCAAGAGAGTTTACCAGAGATTACCTCTCTCTCAGTCCCTATCACTCCTTTCCAATGTGTTACTTTCTCCAACTAGTTTTCTCCTTCTAACCCGATGTTTCACGCTCCATGCCTCTCGCTCGTTTGTCTGTGTGTACTGCAGTGAAGGATTACATCAAATTATTATGTTTTACATTTGTCCTTTCAATCTAACTGAACAATCTCTCAGACTGTGAACTTGGAGTGAATGTCCACTGATTCCTGAGGGTAACAGGACAGGTGGATAAGGTGGTTAAGAAGGCTTATGGAATACTTCCCTTTATTGGCCGATGCAGAGTATATAACAGCAGGGAGGCTGTGCAAGAACTGCATAAAACACTAGTTAGACCACAGCTAGAGTACTGTGTACAGTTCTAGTGACCACATTACAGGAAGGATGTGATCACACTAGAGAGGGTACAGAGGAGATTTTCAGAGGATGTTGTCAGGAATGGAGAATTTCAACGATGAGTAGAGATTGCATGGGCTGGAATTATTATGTTTGGAACATAGAAGGTTGAAGGGAAGATTTAATTGAGGTGTATAAAATGATGATGGGCCGAGATAGAGTGGATAAGAAGGACCCATTTCCCTTAACAAAGGGGGCAATCACCAGGGGCAGATCCTTCCAGATTTCCACACCAATATCATGAGGGTTCCATCGTGGAATGCCTTGCTGGATGTTTACAATGGAGCGTTTTCCTTCCTGATCATCGGAACTGGCTGCCTGACCCCCAACTTCATCCACATTTCTCCCACTCGACCAATATTTCACTCCACATAACTATCTTTCTCTGTTTGCATACACAGCAGTGAAAGATGACATCAAATGAATAGATCTTCCATTCTCCCTGTCAATCCACCCCAGCAATCTCTCTGTCTCCGATCTTGTCCCTCTCCACAACACTCTCACTGCCTGCATATCGGAGCCTCACTCGCTCCGTCTCCCGCTTTGTGTCAAAGATTGCAGGAGGGAGAGACAGAGCGAGGAAGACAGAGAGAGACACAGAGAACAACCCCAGCTTCTCCAATCTATCCACGTAACTGAAGTCCCTCATCCCTGGAACCATTCTCGTGAATCTTTTTGGCACTCTCTCTAATGCCCCCACATTCATCCTAAAGTACGGTGTACAGAATTGGACAATGCTCCATTTGAAGGCAAACCAGCGTTTTACAAAGGTCATAGTTTCCTTGCTTTTGTATTCAATGTCTCTATTTATAATCTCAGGACTGCTTATGCCATTTAACCACTTTCTGAACCTGCCCTGCCACCTTCAGTGATTGGTGCACAAATACCCCCCAGATGTGTCTGTTCCTGCACATCCTTTAGAATTGTATCCTTTGCTTTATATCGTCTTCCCTGCTTTTTCCTAACCGTAGAGGGGGAAGATGCGATCAGAGTTCTTAATGAATACATACCGACTGTCTTCACAAAAGAGGGGATGACATAGACATTGTAGTCAATGAGGAGGGGTTTGAAATATTGAATAGGATAAACAGTGAGAGGAAATATTCAGGGGTTTAGCATCTTTGAAAGCTGATAATTCACCAGGCTCAGACTGTTTAGAGGTGCAAGGGAGGAAATAGGAGTGGCTCTGACCATCATTTTCCAATCCTCTCTGGTTACAGTCGTGCTGCCAGAGCACTGGAGGACTGCGCATGTTGTACTGTTACTTAACAAGGGAGAAAGTAAAAGACTGAGTAATTACAGGCCACGCAGCCTAATCACAGTGGAGAGCAAATAATTAGGCACAAGGGAATGATTAATTATTTTCCCGTACAGTGTGTCTCAGTGTCTCTATGTCTCTTTCTCTGTCACATTTGAAGCTCGACACATACATTGGTGAGGAGTCCGTCTCTGGAATAAATGTCCCAGTGTTGTGGTAACATAAAATGGCCACCGAGAACCAGCCTAAAATGGCTGACTGATGTTTGTGGATTTCCACAGATATTTGAGAGACGAGAGAGAGACAGACAGACAGACAGACAGAAAGACAGACAAAGAGAGAGACACAGACCAAGACACAGAGAGTGATAGCAAGATATTTGTCATTGGACAGAGGAAGAGGAGGAGGCCATTTGGCCCCTCAACCCTCTTCTGTCATTCAATGAGCTCATGGCTGATGTGTGATCTAACTCCATGTTCCTATCTTTGCCCCTTAATACCTTTGGTTAACAAAAATCTATCAAACTCAGATTTAAAAACTAACAAGTGTCTCAGCATCAATTGCTGTTTGTGGAAGAGAGTTCCAAACTGATACCACAACTTGTATCTTCATTTTACTCCTGAAAGGTTTTTAAACTAAGTTTAGATTTTTAGACTATGCCCCCAAGTTCCTGACTCCGCAGCCAATGGGAATTGTTACTCTCTGTCCACCCGTTCAGTTTCCCTTATTATCATGAATACATTCATCAAATCACCCCATAACCTTCTAAATTCCAGGGAAAGTACATGTTGGAGCAGCAGGGGAGACTGGAGCAGATGGTTTGGGAATGTGGATAAACTGAAGCAATGGATGAGGAGACTGAAGATTCAATACAGTGAGAGGAGAGGCTGAGATTCACAGAGAGAGACTGCAGCAGAGTGTTAGAGGAAATCTATTCTATAGATCCCAGTCATACAACTCAATTAATACATTCAAACAATAATCCCTGTGGTTATTGGTGTTGGAGAACAGTTCATTGTTTATACAATATAGTCAATATATTTAGTTTGCACAGGCTATTAAATATAAATTTAAATATATTTCTGATATCAGCCTCGCTCTTTATTGAATTCAGTAGTCACAGAGATTTTAAAGTGCAGTATTTAAATAATGAATTACCATCAGTGATGGACTGATTCTATTCTGTTCTTTCAGTCACTAAGATGGGAATAGGAACTTTCTACAAAACAAAATGAGGACCTGACAGAAATCAACACAGAGGAACAAGTCCAACAGGAAAATGAATACAATCTGACAACAGACAACTTCAACTCACAGTTTCTGTCATTAATTGTTCTGGACATTTCAGCACATTATGATAGAGAATTATTTACACTGTTGCTTCTTTCTCTTTCTCTTTACTTCTGCTTTTCTTTTCCCGGCTGTTTCCTTCTCCATGCTCCTTTTCTCCTTCCCTATGTCTCTGGAGTACTCACACCCTGTAAATTGTTACTTATTGCTACTTTTCACATTTGATTTATTCCTAACATTCTGTGTCTGTGCTCTGTTCACCAGACCCATGTTCAATGATTCTATTCTCAGTGCAGTTTGTTCAATGGTGAAACCTCTGTGAATAATTTAATGTATCTACAGAACACCTGTTCACCTACACTCTTCACTTCATCTACAATACATGGAATAAGCAGGATCGAAGGCTTCTTCCAGACAAACCTCACAATCATTGAAATTCATTCTCCTGGAATTATAAAGTAATCTGTTCGAATGTGGGATTGTTTAATTAATAAAACACCAACATCAGCGCTGCAGCTGATAATCAACAGATAAATGGAAAGACTCTTGATTCCAACTGACAGAGTGAAAACCAGTAAAACATCACATCAATACTTTCTATTTTACAATGTAGTCTAATGACAGTGAAGGCCCACAGTGAAGCAGAGAAGGAGATGTGAAAGTGTCAGCAGCAAACTCAGTTCAGTAGCCAGACCTCTGAAGCAGTGTCAGACATACACAGAATGAAATAAAATTTGATAACGGTGATAATCAATAAATACATTGAAATCCCAGTTAAACTGAGCCATGTTATTGGGGAAGGAGGACATTGTGCTTTCCGCTTGTGACACTGAGACTGTGAGATGTCCCATTATTGATCACCAAAATATAAAGATTCATATAAATAATCCAGGACGGATTTGGTCCACATCATGAAACTGTTAAAAACTCCTGATTGTTTGATTTTTGATCTTAACTAAAACACCTCATTCAGAAGCATTCGCGACACAGAATAATCCAGTAAGAATGCAACGGCTACCGAAACCTATACCACTAAAGACATGATACAAAGCCTGCAAGAATGAAAGAGTGGACAATGAGGAGATTCCATCAGTAAATTGCTGGAAAAGAACAGGCGGTTGTGTAACACACACAGTGAGAAATAGTACCCAGTACAGCAGCACAGTTAACATTGATTTACACCATTAACAGCTGAGATACTGGCTTCCCAGGAACTCCAATTGCTGCAAGTACAGCATAGTAAATGTCTTCTATCTGATACATTACTGGATATTCAATTTCTGTGAGAAGCAGAGTCTTCTGTTAGCCTGGACTCCACAGCTCCAGCAGGCACTCTGAGCGGATCCATTCCAATGGGTCCTGATTTATACAGGGGATAAATCTCCACTGACATGGTTATACCCCTGATCATTGCTATTGGTTACACTCTCCTGAACAAACACATTACATCAGCAGCTTTGACTCTGATGTAAATAATGTGGTGGATAAAACACAATCATTTCAATGTCAATGACATTTTCTGAGTAAGACCTCCCTCGGAATAAACCTGAAATCTGTCCTCATACTGGATGGATGGCAATTATGAGAGGCGTCATTTACATTTTCCATATTATTGTATTGACCTTGTTTACTCCTGGCATTTCTATTGTAAATGTAACTGATCTGTCTGCAGTGGACACTGAATCCAGGGACAAAATGAATCCCATTTCACTCTGTTCCTGCCTTTTTCCAGTTAAAATGTGAACTTTGAGGATCTGATTCGAGACCATTTCCAGGGCTACAGCCGAAAAGCTACTGTGAGTGATATTACAGGACAAACACTGTAGATACTCATGAAGGAGGCAGCCGCAAAGTGATAATATCACTGGTCATGTAATCCAGAGCCCAACCTAGTGGTCTGAGGACAGGGGTTCAAATCCCACCACGGCAGCTGCATAAAATAGAGGGTGCTCCCTCTCCAGTTATAAAGTGGAGTGATCAGCTTCTATATATATATAAATTGGAGGGAGTTCCCTCTCTACGTATAAAATGGAGGGAGCTCCCTCTCTATGTATAAAGTGTAGGGAACACCCTCTCTAAATATAAAGTGGAGGGAGCTCCCTCTCTATGTATAAAGTGGAGGGAGTTCCCTCTCTAAATATAAGGTGGAGGCAGCTTCCTCTCCACGTATAAAGTGGAGGGAGCTCCCTCTCTTTGTATAAAGTGGAGGCAGCTTCCTCTCCACGTATAAAGTGGAGGGAGCTCCCTCTCTTTGTACAAAGTGGGGGGAGCTCCCTCTCTATGTCTAAAGTGGAGGGAGCTCCCTCTCTATGTATAAAGTGGAGCGAGCACCCTCTCTACGGATAAGGTGGAGGGAGCTCCCTCTCTACGTATAAAGTGGAGGGAGCACCCTCGACGAATAAAGTGGAGGGAACTCCCTCTCGATGTAGAAAGTGGAGGGAGCTCCCTCTCGATGTATAAAGTGGAGGGAGCTTCCCCTCCACGTATAAAGTGGAGGGGGCACCCTCTACGAATAAAGTGGAGGGTAACTCCCTCTCTATGTATAAAGTGGAGAGAGCTCCCTCTCGACGTACAAAGTGGAGGGAGCACCCTCTCTGTGTATAAAGTGGAGGGAGCTCCCTCTCTACGTATAAAGTGGAGGGAGCACCCTCTACGAATAAAGTGGAGTGGACTCCCTCTCTATGTATAAAGTGGAGGGGACTCCCTCTCTATGTATAAAGTGGAGGGAGCTCCCTCTCTATGTATAAAGTGGAGGGAGCTCCCTCTCTACGTATAAAGTGGAGGGAGCTCCCTCTCTACGTATAAAACTGCATTGACGTACCCAGCAAGGGCAAGAATTGCAGGTTCAAAATTAACCAATAAATGGATTAAAACACTTCTGTCCAAGGAGAGATAGAGGGGGAGATGGTTTGAGACGGTTACAGGCACAGTCATGGACTGAGGCAGAGAAAGAGGGAGAAGGAGATAGAGGGAGAGATAGAGATGGAGAGTCACAGACATGAGAGGGAGAGACAGATAGAAGATGAGACAAGATGTAACAGTCAGTAACAATCCTCATTATCTGCCCATTCCTGTATTGGGAGTTTAGTGTGAATGTTTTACGGGTGAGTGTTGGTTCAGTGTTTGATATTTTCAAACTGCAGTGACGTTCCCAACAAAGCAGCTACAGAATAGAAGAGCAGGGAGGTTATGCTGGAATTGTATAACACATTGGTTGGACCACAACTCGAGTACTGTGTGTAGTTCTGGTCATAGAATTACAGAAAGGATGTAATTGCACTAGAGAGGGTACAGAGGAGATTTACGAGGATGTTGCCAGAACTGGAAAAAATGCAGCTCTGAGGAAAGATTGGATTGGCTGGGGTTGTTCTCCTTGGATCAGAAAAGGCTGAGGGGAAATCTGATTGAAATGTGAGGGGCTTGGATAGAATGGAGGTGAAGGGTCTATTCACCTGAGCAGAGAGGTCAGTGACGAGGGGACATAGTCTTGAAGTGATTGGTAGAAAGATTAGAGGGGATATAAGGAAAATGTTTTTCACCCAGAGGGTGGTGAGGGTCTGGAATAACTGGCCTGAAAGGGTAGTTGAGGAAGAAAACCTCAACTCATTCTAAAGGAGTCTGGATATGCACCTGAAGTGCCATTATCTGCTGGGCTACGGACCAAATGGAGGCATGTGGGATTAGAATAGGTGGATCGTTTTTCGGCCGGCACGTACACGATGGGCCAAGTGGCCTCTTTTTGTGCCTTAAATTTTCTGTGATTCTCAAGGAAAGAGTTGCTGGTTCAAAATTAACCAAGAAATGCCTGAAAGCATTGCTGTCCTGGGACAGAGAGGAAGGGAGAGATGAGAAGAGAGAGACAGAGAGAGATAGAGAGGCAGAGAAAGTGGGAGAGACAGAGAGAGAGGGAGACACAGACAGATCGAGAGCGTTGGCAGAGAAAGAGGGAGAGGGAGAAACAGAGACAGAGAAGGAGTGAAAGACAGAAATAGGGGAGATAGAGACAGGGGAGACAGAGGGGAGGGAAATTCAGACAGATAGATGGTGGCAGAGAGACAGATAGAGGGAGTGGTAGAGGGAGAGTTATGGAGGGACAGAGGGAGAGGGAAAGACAGACAGAGGGACAGATGGAGATGGAGTAACAGAGAGAGAGAGAACAATTGTGAGAGACAGAGATTGGGGGAGACAGGGGTGGAGGGCGAGACCGAGACAAAAAGAGAAAGGGGAGAGGTAGGGATTGGCAGAGAGAGGGACAGCGAAAGAAGGAGAGACCAAGAGAGAGCGAGGCAGAGCGAGAGAGGTAGAGGGTGGGACAGAGGGAAGGACAGAGGGAGGGACAGAGAGAGACGGGGAGACCAAGAGAGAGAGACAGGGCAAAGAGAGAGAGCAAGAGAGTAAAGATAGAAACATCGAGAGAGACAGAGACAGAGAGTGGGGCGACAACAGCAGCAACTTTAGGTCAGTTATTTTAACTTCGGTGGTGGAAAACGTTTAGAAAAAACAATTTGGATCAACATCAATAGTCACATGGACAAAGGCGAGATAATTAAGGAAAGGCAGCATGGATTTCTTAAGGAAAAATCATGTTTAACGAACTGGCAGGAGTTTTTTGAGGAGGTAACTGAAAGGGTTGATTGGGGCAATGCTGTTGATGTGGTGCACATGGAGTTTCAAAATGCGTTTGATACAGTGCCACACAACAGACGTGTGAGCCAACTTGGAGCTCAAAGAATAACTGCGGGGTGGGGGGGGTTATAATTGCTGGGGGGGGGAAATTGCCAGGGGGGGAATAATTGCGGTTTGGGAAATAATTGCGGGGGGTTAAATAATTGCGGGGAGGAATAATTGCGGGGGGGGGGAAATAATTGCGGGGGGGAATAATTGCGGGGGGGAATAAATTGCGGGGAGGGAATAATTGCGGGGCGGAATAATTGCGGGTGGGAATAAATTACGGGGGGAATAAATTGCGGGGGGGGAATAAATAGGGGGGATTAAATTGGGGGAATAAATTGCGGGGGGAATAAATTGCGGGGGGAATAAATTGGGGGGATTAAATTGGGGGAATAAATTGGGGGGGAATAAATTGCGGGGGGGATAAATTGCGGGGGGAAATAATTGCACGGGGGAAATAATTGCGGGGGGAATAAATTGCAGGGGGGAATAAATTGCGGGGGGGGATTAATTGCGGGGGGGGAATAAATTGTGGACGGGGGAATAAATTGCGGGGGGATAAATTGCGGGGGGGGGGAAATAGTTGCGGGGGGGAAATCATTGCGGGGGGAATAAATTGGGGGTATAAATAACAAAACTGAGGCTCATGGGATAGGAGGGCCAGTGTCAGCTTGGATCAAAAATTGGTGAAAGGACAGAAAACAGCCAGTTGTGGTAAATGGTTGTTTTTCAGACTGGAATATGGTAGACAGCAGTGTTCCCCAAAAGTCAATGCTTCTTGTAAAATTTTAATATTTGCCGTTAACGAACTTGGAGGAGATGCAAACAGTGAGGGTGACACCAAACGACTGCAAGAGAACATGGATAGGTGAGTGGGATGGGCAGACAAGTGGCAGAAGGAATTTAATATAGGGAAATGTGAGATGGGCAGAAGGGATAGGGAGAGGGAATATAGACTTAATGGCCCAGTTCTAGGGAGTGTGCAGGGACAGAGATACCTGGGGATACATGTGCATACAGCTTTGAAGGTGGCAGGACATATTGAGAAAGTAGTCAGCAAAGCATATGGGATCTTGGGCTTCATAAATAGAGATTTTGAATACAAAAGCATGAAAGTTATGCTGAATGTTTATAAACCTCTGGTTAGGCCTCGACCAGAATACTGCATCCAATTCTGGTGACCAAACTTTCAGAAGGATGTGAGAGTCCATTGTAGGGAGCAGAGGGGATGGTGGATCCAGAGATGGGGGATTTTAGCAAAGTGGACTGGAAACAGCTACATGAAGGTCAATCAGTGTCAGAGCAGTGAGAGTTACTGAGGGTTGATATCAAATATGTTCACACAAAGACAAACAGGGTGGTACTCCGAAATCTAGAGCCCCTTGGATGTCAAGGATCAAACCGGGTACGATAAGGCACAAGAGGGAAGCTTATGTCGGATACCGAGAGCTCAATACCACAGAGGCCGAGATGAGTATAGAAAGTACAAGCGTGAAATTAAAAATCAAATTAGGAGAGCAAAGAAATGCCCGGAAAATAATATTACCATTACATCAAAGAAATCACAAAGATGTTTTATAAATAAATGAAGAGCCAGAGGATAATTAAGGATAAAGTATGAGGGACCAAAAAGGGAATGTGTGTGTGGAGGTGGGAGATGTGGGCATGGTTCTTAATGAATACTTTGTCTCTATCTTTATAAAAGAGGGGGAACAATGCAGATATTGTAGTTAAAGAGGAGGAGTGTGAAATATTGGATGGGATAAACAGAGTGAGAGGGAAATATTAAGGTGTTTGGCAACATTCAAAGTGGATAAATGGTCAGGCCTGGATGCATTGGAACCAGTTCAGAGAAGGTTCACTCGGCTGATTCCCGGGATGAAGGAGTTGCCTTATGAGGAATGGTTGAACAGGTTGGGCCTATACTCATTGGACTTTTGAAGAATGAGAGGTGATCTTCTTGAAACATACGAAATACTTAAAGGGATAGACAGGTTAGATGCAGGTAAGATGTCTCCTTTGGTTCGGGAGTCCAGAACCAGGGGACAAAATTTCAAAATAAGGGGAAAGCCACTGAGGTCAGAGATGGGGAGAAATGTTTTTGCTCAGAGGGTTGTGAATCTTTGGAATTCTCTACTCCAGTGGGCTGTGGAAACTCAGGCTAGGAAAAAGGCATTGAAGTGGATGATCAGCCATGATCGTATTGAATGGCGGAGCAGGCTCGATGGGCTGAATGGCATACTCCTGTTCCTATGTTCCCAAGCTGCTGAAATAGTTTCTCCCAAACTACCCCATCAGTTCCCCTTAATATCTCAACACTTTTGAACAAATCACCTTGATCCTCCTAAATTCCAGGCAATAAATCCGTAGTTTGTGTAATGTCACCTCGTAATTTAACCCTTGGAGTCCAGTTTTCATTCTGGTACATCTACGCTGCACTCAAATGGATATGGACCCCCCCCAAAGTCTCTTTGAACCTCCAGTGTTTCTAGCTTTTCACCATTTATAAAGTCCTCTGCTCTAGTCTTTTTTTTTTGCTGACATTGAAATCTAACGACCGCAGTTTTGCCCTTTATTTAAGATATTAATATCTCTTTGTAATATGATGCTTCCAGCTACACTGCTTACAATGCTGCCTATTTTTGTGTCATTGGTAAACTTGGGTATGTTGCATTGTACCTCATTATCTTAAATTGTTAATAATTACAGCAAACTGAGACACACACGGGCTTTGCACTAGTAGACAGGAGTGAATCATTCCAACCTCGAGGCTTTTCAACTCCAGATTTGTCCTTTTAAAGAAAAAATAGAATTCTCATTCACAACAGCCCAGTGTGGGATTTGAACTCCTGCTTTTTCAATCATCAGCTCAGGCATTCAAATTAAAACCCGTAAAAAGAGATTCATTTTCCTACTGCTGTTGTCTGACTGTCTCAGGTTTTGTATATTGTTCCCTTCGCCTCTTCTTCCATGTGTCTGAAGTCTTTAATGTTTGTCAGACATTGGTAAACTACTTCATGTGGTGTTCTGTAAATACCTTCAATTCTGTGTATCTGGAAGGGACACAATTCAAATTCTCACCTTATTCCATCAACTGAAACCTGCAGGTCCATTCAAACAACTCTATTTCCTGTCTCTGCAAAGATCGCTCACACTTCCACAATGAAGGAATGTCTGAATGGAAACAGCTTTTGACACATTTCCCAAATTGTTTGCTCACACTTTTCAGGATGAAGCTAAATTCAACTGACAAGACTCGAAGCCCCAAATTGAATCTTTCAGATAAAAAACTGACGCAGATCTCTCCAGATTCCAGATCTCTCTGAACCAGCACCCATTTTAACATTGCACTATTTAGTTTCTATCGTTTCTCCTCAGCCTTCCTTCCTAAATGCATCATTTTACATTTCTCAGCATTGAAGTTAACCTGTCATTTGTCTGACCATTTCACCAGACTGCCTCTATCCTCCTGAAACCCACACTGTACCTGCCCTGACAGTATTTTACAGAACAGAGAAGACAGAGATTTGCTACTACTATTCCCTTCCCTGTTTATTACATTGCAGATGGTGCAATGTTGAAGTTATGCCCTGTAAAACCCAAGTCCTAGTCATTAATATGTATCAAAAAGATCAGCTGGGCCGGTGGAAGGCGATTTAGAAAAGGTGGACTGGAAAACGGTACTTGAAGTTCAATCAGTGTCAGAGCAGTGAGATTGAATCATTTCATCCTGGAGGATTTATTATTCCAGAGTTATTTTTTATTTTCAGAGAAATTCAAATTCACAAGAGCCCAATGTGGGATTTGAACTCCGACTTTTTCAGTCATTAGCTCAGGCTTTCAGATTACAAAATGACAAAGACATTCACCTCCCTCCTGTTGTGAGCTGACTGTCTCAGCTTTTGTGTATTGTCTCCAATCTTGTTCTTTCATGTGTTTGAAGACTTTGATGTTATTCAGACATTGGTAAACCACTTCATTCTCTCAGGTCATCGGCTTAAATACCTTCAGGGACACAATCCACAATCTAATTCACACCCTATTCAAGCAACCAAAATCTTCAACTCCATTCAGACACCCCGATATCCTGTCCCTGCACAGATAACTGACAGTTCCACAATGCAGAAATGTCCGAATGAGAAACCACATTTACCTGACACAATCCAAGCTACAAATTGAATCATTAAGATATCGAAAATACCACAGAAATGTGACTTGTTCCTTGTCACAGTGAGACTGAAACATTTCAGGGCACTATTCAACCAAGAAGGATTCCGAGAATCAGGATTGAAAGAGAAAGAGAGACAGCAAAAAGGGGGGAGTGAGAGAGGGGGTAGAGATAGATAGAGAGAGAGAGAGAGACACTGTCAGCTCCTGGATGGGGAAGGTGTCTCTGTTTCTTCACACATTTTAACATTGTACCATTTAGTTTAGACAGAGAGACATGGACTGACAGGGTGACTGACAGTGAAAGAAGGACATTTAACATCGGATATTGGAAGAGGAGGATGTAATTTAACCCCACAACCCTGTTCCAGCATTCAATGTGATCAGGGCTGATCTGTGATCTATCTTACATCATATATGCTGCCTTTGCCCCTTATCTCTTACTATCTTTGCATAACAAGAATCTATCAATCACAGGTTTAAAAATTAACCAATAATCCAGCATGAAATTTCCAAAAACAATATAATGAGGGCGTGATGGCTCCCACAGTGGAATAGCTTACTGGATGTTTAAAATGGAGGCTATTTCTTCTGGATCATCAAAAGTATCTGCCTGGGCCCCAACATCATCGACATTTCCCACTCTGCCGATGTTTATTTCTCTCCATATCTGTCTCTTATATGTTTGTGTCCACAACAGTGAAGGATTACATCAAATTAAAGTATCTGACATTATCCTTTTCATCCACCTCAACAATCACTCTCTCTCCAACTTTGTCCCTCTCTACAGCCCTCTCTCTGCCTTCATAACTAACCCTCTCTCCCTCTGTCTTGGTCCTAGTGTCAGAGATAGCAGGAGGGAGAGACAGAGAGAGAATGTTGAAGGAACTGTACTCTGTTCCTAAGCTGTGCTGAACCTGTCCTGGGAGTGTTTGATGGGCTACATTAATCGGCCGTGTGCAGTCCTGCATCAGGCTGTGAAGAAGCACAGCTTGTTCAGTGTACAACGGGTCAAAGGGAACGATCCACACCTGTCTGCTACTGGGAAGAGAGACTGACCTTAACATCAAGGCTGTGTTTGACCGAGTGTTGTATCGAGGAGCCTGATCGACAGATGGAAGAACAGAGAGAGAGACAGAGACAGAGAGAGAAGGAGAGAGAGGGAGAGACAGAGAGGGAAAGACAGATGGAGAGACAGAGAGAGAGACAGAGAGAGAGGCAGAGACAGAGATAGAAGAAGAGAGACGGAGAGAAAGAGAGGGAAAGACAGATGGAGGGAGAGAGTGAGAGACAGAGAGAGAAGGAGAGAGATGGAGTGACAGGGAGGGAAGGAGAGATGGAGGGACAGAGAGAGAGACAGAGAGAAAAGGAGCGACAGGGAGGGAAGGACATTGGATGGATAGAGAGAGAGAGAGAGACAGAGAAAGACTGAGAGAGTGGGCGTGACAGAGAGGGAAAGGCAGATGGAGGGAAAGAGAGAGAGAGACAGAGAGAGAGGCAGAGACAGAGATGGAAGGAGAGAGAGGGATTGTCAGGGGATAATGAAGGCAGATGAAGAGACAGAGAGAGAGAGACAGGGATAGAAGGAAAGAGAGGGAGTGGCACGAAGGGAAAGACAGATGGAGAGACAGAGATAGAGACAAAGAGAGAAGGAGAGAGATGGAGTGACAGGGAGGGAAGGATAGATGGAGGGATAGAGCGACAGAGAGAGAGAGAGATAGCAGGAGAGAGAGGGAGTGACAGAGGGGGGGAAAACAGATGGAGGTACAGAGTGAGACACAGAGAGAGATGGAGTGACAGGGAGGGACGGACAGATGGAGGGATAGAGAGAGAGGCAGAGATAGGAGAGAGAGAGGGAGAGATGGGTGGGGAGACTGATGGAGAGACACAGAGAGAGAGAGAGACAGAGAGAGGAGGAGAGAGTGAGAGCGACAGAGATGGAAAGACAGATGGAGAGACAGAGAGAGAGAGAGGCAGAGATGGGAGAAGAGAGAGGGAGTGACAGAGAGGTTTCATAAAAATCTATCAAACGCATTTAAAACTTAACAAGCGTCTCAGCATCAATTGCTGTTTGTGGAAGAGAGTTCCAAACTGATACCACACCTGCTGTGTTGAAGTGTTTCTTCATTTCACTCCTGAAAGGTTTTTAGACTAGGTTTATATTTTTAGAATATGCCCCCATGTTCTAGACTCTGCAGCCAGTGGGAATTGTTACTCTCTGTCTACCCTATCAGTTTCCCTTATTATCTTTGAAACAATCATCAAATCACACCTGAACCTTCAAAATTCCAGGGAGAAAGAGTAAAGCTCCAGCTACACTGTCCCATTAAATATTCCCAAGCCAAGCACAATGTTGGGTTTGACACAGAGTAAATTTCCCTCTCCGCTGTCCCATCACACAGTCCCAGGGCAGGAACATCATGGGGTGGATACAGAGTGAATCTCACTCGACATTGTACGGTAGAGACAGAGAGAGAGACAGACAGAAAGAGAGAAACAGAGAGACATGGACTGACAGGGTGACTGACAGAGAAAGAAGGATACTTCACAGGGGATACTGGAAGAGGAGGATGCAATTCACACCCACAATCCTGTTCCAGCATCCAATGTGATCTTGGCTGATCTGTGATGTAACTTGCACCATATATCCTGCCTTTGCCCCTTATCTCTTAATACCTTTGGTTAACAAGAATCTATCAATCACAAATTTAAAAATTAACCAATATGCCAGCAAGAAATTTGCACAACAAATATCATGATGGTGTAATGGCTCCCACAGTGGAATAGCTTGCTTGATGTTTAAAATGGAGGCTGTTCCTTCTGGATCATCAAACGTATCTGCCTGTGCCCCAACTTTACCTACATTTCCCTCTCTGCCGATGTTTTTTCTCTCCATTACTATCTCTTTCTGTTTGTGTACACAGCAGTGAAGGATTACATCAAAATAATATATCTTACATTATCCTTTTCATCCACCTCAACAATCTCTCTCTCTCCAACATTGGCCCTCTCTACAGCCCTCTCTCTGCCTTCATAACTAACCCTCTCTCCCTCTGTCTCTCTCCTCATGTCAGAGAAAGCAGGAGGGAGAGAAATACAGAGGAAGACAGAGAGAGAATGTTGAAGGAACTATACTCTATTCCTAATCTGTTCTCAAACTGCTCTGGGAGTGTTTGATGGGCTACATTAATTGGCCGTGTACAGTCCTGTATCAGGCTGTGAAGAAGCAGAGCTTGTTCAGTGTACAATTGGTCAAAGGGAATGATTCACTCCTGTCTGCCACTGGGAAGAGAGACTGACCTTGACATCAAGGCAGCGTTTGACCGAGTGTGACATCGAGGAGCCCGAGTAAAACTGAAGTCAGTAGGAATCCGCTGGTTGGACTCATACCGAGCACAAAGGAAGATGGTAGTGGTTGTTGTAGGTCAATCATCTCAGTCCCAGGACATCACTGCAGGAGTTCCTCATGGTAGTGTCCGAGGCTCAACCATCTTCAGCTGAGATACCAGGAGGAAATACTGGAAATACTGAGCAGGTCAAGCGGCATCTGTGGAGAGAGAAACAGAGTTAGTGATTCAGCTCGATGCTTTCCAGATTTCCAGCATCCACAGTATTTTGCCTCAGATAATGAAGCAATCCAGAGCCACATGCACCAAGACCCGGACAACATTCAGGCTCGGGACGACCAGTGGGAAGTAACATTCACGTCACACAAGTGCCAGACAATGACCATCTGCAACAAGAGAGAATCCAACCACCTCCCCTTGGCATTCAAAGCATTATCCCATCGCTGAATCCCCCAGTGTCAAAATCCTGGGGAAACATTGACATCAAAATTAACAGAACGAAACACATCAATAGTTTCTTCACCTAGTGGCATGTGGGTGTTTGAAACTCACTGCCTGAAAGGATTAGTACAAAATGGGTGGTTGATGGCCAGCACAGACTGGGCGGGCCGAAGGGCCTGTATAAGTGCTGCATCTCTCTATGACTCTAAAGGATGGTAGAGGCAGAAACCCTCATCACATTTAAAACAATCTCTTGGATATTCACTTCCCTATATTTAAAATGGGTAAGGAATAACTCTCCTCGTCTGCACTGCCCCATCAAACAATCTCAGAGAAGGTACAGCACAGGTTAGATACAGAGTAAAGCTCCGTTTAAACTGTCCCTCGAGTGTCGGATTAACCCGGGTCACTCACTGTGCCCGGCTCAGCCTCAAGACTCACCTGCCTGAGTCACTGAGACGCTCCTGTATCACTTACCTTAATGTAAGTGGATGCTGGGTTTGGGAGCAGGACAGGCACACGGGATTAGGACGACTGCTCATGTGGAGGATAAGCATCAGTAATCCCTCAGAGAATCAGAACAGACCAGCGAGACTCAGAAAAGGAAACTTGTGTTGAATTTGTGAGTCTTGAATTGTGGAATGCTTTAGTATTTGGTGAGAATGTTGAGCCAGTGACATTTTGCCCCAGTGGGATGAATAGATACTATATGACTTTATTACAACAGTAAGGTACCTTGTGTACTGTAAATATGGACTGAAATAACTGAAATAACAATGTAACTGATCAATTTTCAGCTGAAGTCTATGACGACAGTTAGAGTCATAGAGTTATACAGCACAGAAACAGGCCGTTCGGCCCATCGTGTCTGTGCCCACCATCAAGCACCTCCCTATTCTAATCCCATTTTCCAGCACTTGGCCCGTAGCCTTGTATGCTGCGGCATTTCAAGTGCTCATCTGAATACTTCTTAAATGTTGTGAGGGTTCCAGCCTCTAACACCTCTTCAGGCAGAGCGTTCCAGATTCCAAACACCCTCTGGGTGAAAAATCTTTTCCTCAAATCCCCTCTAAACCTCCTGCCCCTTACCTTCAATCTATGTGCCCTTGTTATTGACCCCTCCACCAAGGAAAAAAGTTTCTTCCTATCTGACATAGCAATTCCCCTCATAATTTTGTACACCTGAATCAGGTCCCCCCTCAGCCTTCTCTGCTCTAAGGAAAACAACTCCAGCCTTTTCAGTCTCTCTTCATAGCTGAAATGCTCCAGCCCAGGCAACATCCTGGTCAATCTCCTCTGCATCTTCTCCAGTGCAATCACATCCTTCCAAGAGTGTGGTGCCCAGAACTGTACACAGTACTCCAGCTGTGGCCTAACCAGTGTTTTATACAGATCCATCATAACCTCCCTGCTCTTATATTCTATGCCTCAACTAATAATGGCAAATATCCCATATACCTTCCTCACCACCTTGTCTACCTGCGCTGCAGCCTTCAGTGAACTATGGACAAGTACACCAAGTTCCCTCTGACACTCGGTACTTCCTATGCTCCTACCATTCATTGGATATTCCCTAGCCTTGTTAGTCCTTCCAAAATTCTATGTAACCTAACCTATGCATAATCTTTAATCTTGCAGTGCATGTGTAATGTTTAATTTCTGAAAGGCAGACAGAGTAAAGCTTAACGTACTCCATAAAACTCCAGACTTTTGGCATTTATTACCTTATCGGGTCATATCTGTCGTTAAGTTGGACGAGACTTCTGAATAATTATTTTTAAGTTGTCTTTCCGACAGTACTAGTGTAAATCGATTGGCAGCCACCCGTCATATAATATACACTCCTGTCTACATTGTTTGAATACAGACATAAAATATCCACAAGTTTTGCTATTTCTTCCGGGGCAGACAGGTGAAGTGTTTATTTTGTCTGTGATTTAACTCGAACCCCAATGATAATCAACATGGTTGGAGAGAGTGATTGACAGAGAGAGAGGAACAGAGGTAGAGTATCAGACAGATAGGGAGAGATAGAAATGGAGAGAGAACAGTGATAGTGAGGGATAGAGACAGAAGCAGAGAGATAGAAAGTGCCAGGAGACCCTGAGACACTTTAGAAGCAGGGGGACGGGAAGACAGGCTGTGTGGGGACCCTGGGGTAACATTACAGATAGACAGGGTAGATGTAGGTAAGATGTTTCTCCTGGTTGAGGAGTCTAGAACCAGGGGACACAATTTCAAAATAAGGTGGAAGCCACTTCGGACAGAGATGAGGAGAAATTTCAATACTCAGAGGGTTGTGAATGTTAGGAATTCTCTATCCCAGAGGGCTGTGGAAGCTCAGTCATTGAGTATGTTTAAAGCAGAGATTGACAGATTGCTGAATACCAATGACATAAAGGGGATGAGGATAGTCTGGAAAAAATACATTGAAGTGGATGATCAGCCATGATAGTATTGAATGGCGTAGCAGGCTTAATGGGCTGAATGGCCTACCCCTGTTCCTATATTCCAAAGCTGCCGAAATAGTTTCTCGCAAACTACCCCATCAGGACCCCTTAATATCTCAGCAACTTTGATCAAATGACCTTGATCCTCCTAAATTCCAGGGAATAAATCCCCAGTTTGTGCAATATCACCTTGTACTTTAACCCTTGGAGTCCAGTTATCATTCTGGTAAATCTACTCTGCACTCAAATGGACATGGACCCCTCAAGTCTCTTTGGAACTCCAGTGTTTCTGTCTTTTCACCATTTATAAAGTACTCTGTTCTAGTCTTTTTTACTGACATGGAAATCTACCTACCACAGTTTTGCCCATTCACTTCAGATATCTCTTTGCATTGTTCTACCTCCTGCTACACTGCTTACAATGCGGCCTATTGTTGTGTCATTGGTAAACTTGGGTATGTTGCATTTTACCACATCATCTTAAATCGTTAATAAATACAGCAAAACTGAGACACACACGGGCTTTGCACTCATAGACAGGAGTGAATCATTCCATCTGGGAGGTTTTTTAATTCCAGATTTATGTTTATTTTTAGAAAAAACAAAATTCAAATTCACAACAACCAATCGTGGGATTTGAACTCCTACGTTTTCAATCATCAGCTCAGGCCTTCAAATTAAAACCCATAAAAAGAGATTAATTTTCCTACTGCTGTTGTCTGACTGATTGAGGTTTTGTATATTGTTCCCTTCTCCTCTTCTTCCATGTGTTTGAAGTCTTTGAAGTTTGTCAGACATTGGTAAACCACTTTTTTGGTGTTGTGGAAATACCTTCAATTCTGTGTATCTGGAAGGGACACAATTCAAATTCTCACCATTTTGCATCAACCAAAACCTGCAGGTCCATTCAAACAACTCTATTTCTTGTCTCTGCAAAGATAGCTCACACTTCCACAATGCAGGAATGTCTGAATGGAAACAGCTTTTGACACATTTCCCAACACGTTTGCTAACACTTTTCAGGATGAAACTAAATTCAACTCACAGATTCCAAGTGCCAAATTGAGCTTTTGGGGAGAACAGGGAACATTGATGAAATCCCAGATCTCTCTGTCCTGTCACCCATTCTAACATTATACCATTTAGTTTACGTCACTCAGTCTTCCTTCCAAAATGCATCACTTCACATTTCTCAGCATTGAAGTTAACCTGCCCTGTGTCTGTCCAATGATAGTTTGGATAGTATGCTGTCAAGAGGCCATAAAGTGTCAACAAAGAGATTTCCATAGGTTAAGTGAGTGAGCAAAAAATTGTCAGATGGAGTACAATGTGGGAAAATGTGAGCTTGTCCACTTTAGCAGGAAGAATAAAAATTAGTATATTATTGAAATGGAGAGAGACTGCAGAACTGTACGGTGCAGAGGGATCTGGGTGTCCTGGTACATGAATCACAAAATGTTACCATATAGCTGCAGCAAGTGATTCGGAAGGCAAATGGAAAGTTGTTGTTTATTGCAAGGTGACTAGAATATCAAAGTAGGGAAGTGTTGTTACAGCTGTCCAGGGCATAAGTTAGACGACGTCTGCAGGATTGTGGAAACTTTTGGTCTCCTTACTGAAGAAATTATATAACTGCATTCGAAGTAGTTCAGAGAAGGTTCACAGGGCTGATTCCTGGGATGAAGGGGTTATCTTATGAGGAAGGGTTGAACAGGTGGGGTCTCTACTCACTGGAGTTTAGAGGAATGAGAGGTGATTTGAGTGAAACATCTCAGGTCCCGAGGGGACTGGACAGAGTGGATGCTGAGGGGATGTTTCACCTTGTTGGGGAGACTAGAACTGGGGGACACAGTTTAAAAATTAGGGACGTTCCATTTAAAACTGAGCTGAAGAGAAATGTGTTTCTCTCAGAGGGGGGGTCAGTCTGTAGAATTCTCTTCCCCAGAGACCAGTGGAGGCCGGATAATTGAATATATTCAAGGCTGAGTTCGATCGATTTTTGATCAATTAGGGAGTCAAGGGTTAAGGGACACAGACAGGAAAGTGGAGTTGAGTTCACAATCAGATCAGCCATTGAATGGCAGAGCAGGATCGAAGGGCCGAATGGCCTACTCCTGCTCCCAATTCATTTGTTCTTGTGTGTTCCATTTCACCAGACTGCCTCTCTCCTCCTGAAGTCTGCTACTAGTCCCTTCCCTTTTATTACATTGCAGATGTCACAAACATTGGCAAACATTGAAGTTATGCCCTGTAAACACAAGCCCAAGTCATTAGTATAAATCAAAAAGAGCAGTGGTCCTAATATAAACCTCCACTGTATACCTCCCTCCAGTCTGAAACAACCATTGTCCACTCTCTCAGCCAATGTCGTATCCACTCAGCCAATGTCCCTTTCATCCCTGGAGCACCAATATTGCTGACTGGTCAATTAGGAGGCACCATTAAGTCCTCCCCATGATGACCCTGGTCCCAGACATCTCTGTTTCCACTCTCCCATCAACATTCCCCAGACAGGTGCAGCATGGATTAGATACAGAGTAATGCTCCTTCTACACTGTCCCATCCAACAGTCCCAGGACAGGAACATCATGGGGTGGATACAGAGTGAATCTCACTCTACACTGTCCGAAACGGACAGAGAGAGAGAGAGAATGAGAGAAATAGAGGGAGACACAGACAGACAGGGTGTCTGAGATTGAAAGAAGGATATTTAACATCAGACATAGGAAGATGAGAAGGCAATTTCACCCCTCGACCCTGTTCCAGCATTCAATGAGATTTGGGCTGATCTGTGATCTAACTAACACCATATATCCCACCTTTGCCCTTTATCTCTTAATACCTTTGGTTGACAAGAATCTATCAATCACAGGTTTAAAAATTGACCAATAAGCCAGCATGAAATTTCCACAAACAATATCATGAGGGTGTGATGGTTCCCACAGTGGAATAGCTGGCTGAATATTTAAAATGGAGGCTATTCCTTCTGGATCATCAAAAATGTCCGCCTGGGCCCCAACTTCATCTGCATTCCTCCCTTTCCCGATGTTTTTTTTCTCTCCATACCTATCTCAAATATGTTTGTGCACACAGCAGTGAGGGATTAAATCAAGTTAATATATCTTACATTATCCTCTTCATCAAACTCAACAATCTCCCTCTCTCTCCAAGTGTGTCCCTCTCTGCAGCCTTCTCTATGCCTACATATTTAACCTCCGTCCCTCTGTCTCTCTCCCAGTGTCAGTGATAGCAGAGAGAGAGACAGAGATAGAAGGAGAGGGAGGGAGAGACAGGGGGGAAAGACAGATGGAGAGACAGAGAGAGACACACGGAGAGACACAGAGATAGGAGAGAGAGGGAGAGACAGAGAGGAAAAGGCAGATGGAGGGACATAGAGAGACAGAGAGGGAAAGAGAGAGAGGGATCGTCAGGGAGGGAAAGACAGATGGAGGGACAGAGTGAGAGACAGAGAGAGAAGGAGTCAGCTGGAGTGACAGGGAGGGAAGGACAGATTGAGGGATAAAGGGAAACAGAGAGAGACAGAGATAGAGGCAGTGACAGAGAGACAGAAAGAGAGGCAGTGACAGAGAGAGAAGGAGAGAGTGGGAAAGAAACAGAGGCAAAGGCAGTTGGAGAGACAGAGAGAGAGAGAAGCAGAGATGGAAGGAGAGAGATGGAGTGACAAGGAGGGAAAGACAGATGGAAAGACATAGAGTGAGAGACAGAGCGAGAAGGAGAGAGAGGGAGTGTCAGGGAGGAAAAGACAGATGGAGGGACAGAATGAGGGACAGAGAGAGAAGGAGAGAGAGGGAGTGACAGGGAGGGAAAGACAAATCGAGGGACAGAGTGAGAGACAGAGAGAGAAGGAGAGAGATGGAGTGATGGAGTGAAGGACAGATGGATTGATAGAGAGAGAAAGAGAGAGAGAAGGGCAGAGAGGGAATGACAGAGAGGGAATGACAGATGGAGAGGCAGAGAGAGAGACAGAGATAGAAGGAGAGACAGGGAGTGACAGGGAGGGAAAGACAGATGGAAAGATAGAGAGAGAGACATAGAGAGACACAGAGATAGAAGGCGAGAGAGGGAGAGGCAGAGAGGTAAAGACTGATGGAAGGACAGAGAGGGAGACAGAGAGAGAAGGAGAGAGAGGGAGTGTCAGGGAGGGAAAGACAGATGGAGGGACAGAGTGAGAGACAGAGAGAGTAGGAGACAGATGGAGTGACAGGGCGGGAAGGACTGATGCAGGGATATAGGGATAGAGAGAGACAGAGAGAGAAGGACAGAGAGGGAGTGTCAGGGAGGGAAAGACAGTTGGAGAGACAAAGAGAGAGAGAGGCAGATATGGAAGGAGAGAGAGGGAGTGACAGCGAGGGAAAGAAAGATGGAGGGACAGAGAGAGACAGAGATAGAAGGAGAGAGTGGGAGAGACAGAGAAGGAAAGACAGATCTAGGGATAGAGAGAGAGACAGAGATAGAATGAGAGAGGGTGAGAGACAGAGGGGGAAAGACAAATGGAGGGACAGAGAGAGAGAGAGGCAGAGATGGAAGGAGAGAGAGGGAGAAACAGACAGGGAAAGACAGATGGAGGGACAGAGAGAGAGAGAGACAGAGATAGAAGGAGAGAGAGTGAGAGACAGAGGGAAAGACAAATGGAGGGACAGAGAGAGAGTGAGGCAGAGATGGAAGGAGAGAGAGGGAGAAACAGACAGGGAAAGACAGATGGAGGGACAGTGAGAGAGACAGAGAGAGAGAGACAGAGAGAGTGGCAGAGATAGAAGGGGAGAGAGGGAGTGACAGGGAGGGAAAGACAGATGGAGCGACAGAGAGAGAGAGACAGAGAGAGAGGCAGTGATAGTGATAGAAGGAGAGAGGGAGTGACAGGGGGTGGGGAAGATAGATGGAGAGACAGATAGAGAGAGACAGAGAGAGAAGGAGAGAGAGTGAGAGACAGAGAGGGAAAGACGGATGGAGGGACAGAGAGAGAGACAGAGAGAGAGAGAGACAGAGAAAGAGGCAGGGATAGAAAGAGAGAGAGGGAGTGTCAGGGAGGGAAAGACAGATGGAGGGTCAGAGAGAGAGAGACAGAGATAGAAGGAGAGTGAGTGAGTGTCAGGGAGGGAAAGGCAGAAGAAGGGACAGAGAGAGAGACAGAGAGAGAAGGAGAGAGACGGTGTGACAGGGAGGGAAGGACAGATGGAGAGACAGAGTGAGTGAGAGGCAGAGTGAGAAGGAGAGAGATGGAGAGCAAAGGGAGCTAAGGACAGATGGAGGGATAGAGAGAGCGTGACAGAGACAGAAAGAGAGAGAGCGTGTGACGGGGAGACTGACGGAGAGAGAGAGAGAGAAAGACAGAGAGAGAAGGAGAGAGTGGGAGAGACAGAGAGGGAAAGACAGATGGAGAGACAGAGAGAGAGTGAGGCAGAGATGGAAGGAGACAGACGGAGTGACAGGGAGGGAAAGACAGATGGAAGGACAAAGTGAGAGACAGAGAGAGAGAAGGAGAGACAGGGAGTGACAGGGATGCAAAGACAGATGGAGGGACAGAGAGAGAGAGACAGAGATAGAAGGAGAGAGCTGGAGTGACAGGGAGGGAAGGACAGCTTGAGGGATAGAGAGTGAGACAGAGATAGAAGGAGAGAGAGGGAGAGACGGAGAGGGAAAGGCAGATGGAGGGACAGAGAGAGAGACAGAGAGAGAATAAGAGAGAGGGAGTGTCAGGGATGGAAAGACAGATGGAGGGAAAGAGAGAGAGAGACAGGGAGAGAGATGGAGTGACATGGAGGGAAGGATAGATGGTGGGATACAGAGAGAGGAACAGAGATAGGAGAGAGATGGAATGATGGGGGTGGGGGTGGGAAGACAGATGGAGGGCCAGAGAGAGAGGCAGAGATGGAAGGAGAGAGAGGGATTGATAGGGAGGGAAAGACAGATGGAGAGACAGAGAGATAGACAGAGATAGAAGGAGAGAGAGGGTGAGACAGAGAGGGAAAGACAGATGGAGAGATAGAGAGAGAGAGAGAAAGAGAGAGAGGCAGAGACAGAGATGGAAGGAGGGAGACGGAGAGACAGGGAGGGAAGGACAGATGGAGGGATAGAGAGAGAGAGACAGAGATGGAAGGAGAGAGAGGGAGTGTCAGGGAGGAAAAGACTGTTGGAGGGACAAAGTGAGAGACAGAGAGAGAAGGAGAGAGATGGAGTGACAGCGAGGGAAGGACAGATGGAGGGATAGAGTGAGAGAGACAGAGAGAGAAGGAGAGAGAGGGAGTGACAGAGAGGGAAAGACAGATGGAGGGACAGAGAGAGAGACAAAGAGAGAGGCAGAGAGAGAGGCAGAGAGAGAGGCAGAGAGAGAGGCAGAGACAGAGAGAGAAGGTGAGAGAGGGAGAGACAGGGAAGGAAAGACAGATGGAGAGACAGAGAGAGAGACAGAGATAGAAGAAGAGAGAGGGAGAGACAGAGAGGGAAAGACAGATGGAGGGACGGGGATACAGAGATTGAAGGAGAGAGAGGGAGTGTCAGAGAGGGAAAGACAGATAGAGGGACAGAGAGAGACACAGAAAGAGAATGAGAGAGAGGGAACGACAGGGAGGGAAAGACAGATGGAGGGACAGTGTGAGATACAGAGAGAGAAGGAGAGAGAGGGAGTGTCAGTGAGGGAAAGACAGATGGAGGGACAGAGACAGAGATAGAAGGAGAGAGATGGAGTGATGGGTGAGGGGTGGGAAGACAGATGGTGGGACAGGTTGAGAGGCAGTGATGGAACGAGTGAGAGGGAGTGAAAGGGAGGGAAATACAGATGGAGGGACAGAGAGAGAATGGCAGAGATGGAAGGAGATAGACGGAGTGATAGGGAGGGAAAGACAGATCGAGAGACAGAGATAGAGAGAGGGAGAGACAGAGAAGGAAATACAAATGGAGGGACAGAGAGAGAGTCAGAGAGAAAGGCAGAGAGAGAAAGAAGGAGAGAGTGGGATAGACAGAGAGGGAAAGGCAGTTGGAGAGAGATACAGAGAGAGAGAGAGAGAGAGAGGCAGAGAGAGAGAATGGCAGAGTTGGAAGGAGAGAGAGGGAGAGACAGGGAGGGAAATACAGATGGAAAGACAGAGAGAAAGACAGAGATAGAAGGAGAGAGAGGAAGTGACAGGGAGGGAAATACAGATGGAGGGACAGAGAGAGAGAGGCAGAGATGGAAGGAGAGAGAGGGAGTGATAAGGAGGGAAAGACAGATGGAGAGACAGAGAGAGACAAAGAGAGAGACAGAGAGAGAAGGAGAGAGACGGAGAGACAGAGAGGGAAAGACTGATGGAGGGACAAGAGAGAGAGACAGAGAGAGTGGCAGAGACAGAGATCGAAGTAGTGAGAGGGAGTGTCAGGAAGGGAAAGACAGATGGAGGGACAAAGTGAGAGACAGAGAGAGAAGGAGAGAGATGGAGTGACAGGGAGGGAAGGACAGATGTAGGGAAAGAGAGAGATAGATAGATATAGAAGGAGAGAGAGGGAGTAACAGGGCAGGGAAAGACAGATGGTGGGACAGAGAGAGAGACAGAGAGAGAGGTAGCGATAGAGATAGAAGGAGAGAGAGGGAGTGACAGGGGGTGGGGAAGATAGATGGAGAGACAGAGAGAGAGACAGAGAGAGGAGGAAAGAGAGGGAGAATCAGAGAGGGAACGACAGATGGAAAGACAGAGAGAGAGGGAAAGAGAGAGAGGGAGAGACAGAGAGGGAAAGACAGATGGAGGGACAGAGAAAGAGAGAGGCAGAGATGGAAGAAGAGAAAGGGAGAAACAGACAGGGAAAGACTGATGGAGGGACAGAGAGAGAGACCGAGAGAGAGAGTCAGAGAGAGAGGCAGAGATAGAAGGGGAGAGAGGGATTGAAAGGGAGGGAAAGAAAGATGGAGGGACAGAGAGAGAGAGAGGGAGGCCGAGATGCAAGGAGAGAGAGGGATTGACAGGGAGGGAAGACAGATGGAGGGACAGGGGGAGAGACAAAGATAGGAGAGAGATGGAGAGACAGATAGGGAAAGTCAGTTGGAGGGACAGAGAGAGAGAGAATGAGAGAGTGAGAGAGACAGAGATCTCTCCCAATGTTTCTGTCTCCATACCTATCTCTTAAAAGCTTTTGCACACAGCAGTGAAGGATTACATCTAATTAATTTCTCTTACATTCTCCCTTTCAATCGAGCCCGCAACCTCTCTCTCTCTCCAACCTTGTCCCTCTCCACAGCACTCCTTCTTTCTGCATATCTAACCCTTTCACCCTCGGTCTCTCTCCTCATGTCAGAGATAGCAGGAGGGAGAGACAGAGAGAGGAAGAAAGAGAGAGAATGTTGAACGAACTATACTCTATTCCTAAGCTGTGCTGAACCTGCTCTGGGAGAGTTTGTTGGGCTCCATTAATCGGCCGTGTACAGTCCTGTATCAGGCTGTGAAGAAACACAGCTTGTTCAGTGTACAATGGGTCAAAGGGAACGATTCACTCCTGTCTGCTACTGGGAAGAGAGACTGACCTTAACATCAAGGCAGCGTTTGACCGAGTGTGACATCGAGGAGCCCGAGTAAAACTGAAGTCAGTGGGAATCCGCTGGTTGGAGTCATACCGAGCACAAAGGAAGATGGTTGTGGTTGTTGGAGGTCAATCATCTCAGTCCCAGGACATCACTGCAGGAGTTCCTCAGAGTAGTATCCGAGGCTCAACCATCTTCAGCTGAGATCCCAGGAGAAAATACTGGAAATACTGAGCAGGGCAAGCAGCATCTGTAGAGAAAAACAGAGTTAGTGATTCAGCTCGATGCTTTCCAGATTTCCAGTATCCACAGTATTTTGCCTCAGATAATGAAGCAATCCAGAGCCACATGCATCAAGACCCGGACAACATTCAGGTTTGGGCCGACCAGTGGGAAGTAACAGTCACGTCACACAAGTGCCAGGCAATGACGATCTGCAACAAGAGAGAATCCAACCACCTCCCCTTGGCATTCAAAGCATTATCCCATTGCTGAATCACCCAGCGTCAACATCCTGGGGAAACATTGACATCAAACTTAACAGAACGAAACGCATCAATAGTTTCTTCACCCAGTGGCTGGTGGGTGTTTGGAACTCACTGCCTGAAAGGATTAGTATTAAATGGGTGGTTGTGGCCGGCACAGACTGGGCGGGTCGAAGGGCCTGTATAAGTGCTGTTTCTCTCAATGAATCTAAAGGATGGTAGAGGCAGAAACCCTCATCACACTTAAAACAATCTCTTGGATATTCACTTCTCTATATTTAAAATGGGTAAGGAATAACTCTCCTCGTCTGCACTGCCCCATCAAACACTCTCAGAGAAAGTACAGCACGGGTTAGATACAGAGTAAAGCTCCGTTTAAACAATCCCTGGAGTCTCGGATTAACCCGGGTCACTCACTGTGCCCGCCTCAGCCTCAAGAGTCACCTGCCTCTGTCACTGAGACGCTTCTGTACCACTGGCCTTAATGTAAGTGGATGCCGGGTTTGGGAGCAGGACAGGCACACGGGCTAAGGACGACTGTTCATGTGGAGGATAAGCATCAGTAATCCCTCGGAGAATCAGAACAGACCAGCGAGAATCAGAAAAGGAACTTGTGTTGAATTTGTGAGTCTTGCATTGTGGAATGCTTTAGTATTTGGTGAGAATGTTGATCCAGTGACATTTTGCCCCAGTGGGATGAATAGATACTATATGACTTGATTACAACAGTAAGGTACCGTGTGTACTGTAAATATGGACTGAAATAACAATGTAACTGATCAATTTTCAGCTGAATACTATGACTACAGTTATACCTGCTATCCTGTTATATCGATGCTGCTATACCTGCTATATGTGAGAATGTACAGACGACACGATGGGATGAAGTCAAAGTGGCCACTCTTTAAATTTTTAGATTATGCCCCAAGTTCCTGACTCCGCAGCCAAAGGGAATAGTTACTCTCAGTCCACCCTATCAGTTTCCCTTCATATTTTGTGAAACTTCATCAAAATCACCCAATAACCTTCTGGGTGAAAAATCTTTTCCTCATATCCCCTCTAAACCTCCTGCGCTTTGCCTTCAATCTCTGCCCCCTGGTTATTGACCCCTCCTCTAAGGGAAAAAGTTTCTTCCTATCTAACCTAGCAATGCCCCTCATAATTTTGTGCACCTCAATCAGGTCCCTCCTCAGCCTTCTCTGCTCGAAGGAAAACAACTCCAGCCTTTTCAGTATCTCTTCATAGCTGAAATTCTCCAGCCCAGGCAACATCCTGGTGAATCTCCTCTGCATCCTCTCCAGTGCAATCACATCCTTCCTATAGTGTGGTGCCCAGAACTGTACACAGTACTCCAGCGGTGGCCGAAGCAGTGATTTATATAGCTCCATCATGACCTCCCTGTTCTTATATTCTATGCCTCAACTTATAAAGGCAAGTATCCCATATACCTTCCAAACCACCTTGTCTACCTGCACTGCAGCCTTCAGTGATCTATGGACAAGTACACCAAGATCCCTCTGCCACTCTGTACGTCCTATGGTCCTACCATTCATTGGATATTCCCTAGCCTTGTTAGTCCTTCCAAAATTCTATGCAGCCTCACCGATGTATAATCTTTAATCTTGCAGTGCATGTGTAATGCTTAATTTCTGAAAGCCAGACAGAGTAAAGCTTAACGAACTCCAAAAAACTCCAGACTTTTGGCATTTATAACATGATCGGGTCAAATCTGTCGTTAAGTTGGACTGGACTTGTGAATAATTCTTTTTAAGTTGTTTTTCCAACAGTACGAGTGTAAACCGATTTGCAGCATCCCACAATATAATATACACTCCTGTCTCTATTGTCTGAATACAGACATAAAATATTCACAAATTTTGTTATTTATTCCGGGGCAGACAGGTGAAGTGTTTATTTTGTCTGTGATTTAACTCGACCCCCAATGATAACCAACATGGTGGGAAATAGTGATAGACAGAGAGAGAGGAACAGAGGTAGAGTAACAGAGAGATAGGGAGAGATAGAAATGGAGAGAGAACAGAGAGATAGTGAGGGGTAGAGACAGAAGCAGAGAGATAGAAAGTGCCAGGAGACCCTGAGACACTTTAGAAGCAGGGGGACGGGAAGACAGGCTGTGTGGGGACCCTGGGGTAACGTTACAGATAGACAGGGTAGATGTAGGTATGATGTTTCTCCTGGTTGAGGAGGCTAGAACCAGGGGACACAATTTCAAAATAAGGGGGAAGCCACTTGGGACAGAGATGAGGAGAAATGTCATTACTCAGAGGGTTGTGAATGTTAGGAATTCTCTATCCCAGAGGGCTGTGGAAGCTCAGTCATTGAGTATGTTTAAAGCAGAGATTGACAGATTGCTGCATACCAATGACATGAAGGGTATGAGGATAGTCTGGGAAAAACACATTGAAGTGGATGATCAGCCATGATCGTCTTGAATGGCGGAGCAGGCTCGATGGGCTGAATGGCCTACTCCTGTTCCTATATTCCAAAGCTGCCGAAATAGTTAATCTCAGCTACCCCATCAGTTCCCCTTAATATCTCAACAACTTTGATCAAATCACATTGATCCTCCTAAATTCCAGGGAATTATCCCCAGTTTGTGTAATATCACCTCGTAATTTAACGCTTGGAGTCCAGTTATCATTCTGGTAAATCTATGCTGCACTCAAATGGACATGGACCCCTCAAGTCTCTTTGGACCTCCAGTGTTTCTATCTTTTCACCATTTATAAAGTACTCTGTTCTAGTCTTTTTTACTGACATGGTAATCTATCTACCACAGTTTTAACCATTCACTTCAGATATCTCTTTGCATTGTTCTGCTTCCAGCTACACTGCTTACAATGCTGCCTATTTTTGTGTCATTGGTAAACTTGGGTATGTTGCATTCTACCACATCATCTTAAATCGTTAATAAATACAGCAAAACTGAGACACACACGGGCTTTGCACTGGTAGACAGGAGTGAATCATTCCATCCTAGAGGTGTTTTAATTCCAGATTTATGTTTATTTTTAGAAAAAACAAAATTCAAGTTCACAGCACCCCAGCGTGGGATTTGAACTCCTACTTTTTTAATCATCAGCTCAGGCCTTCAAATTAAAAGCCATAAAAAGAGATTCATTTTCCTACTGCTGTTGTCTGACTGACTGAGGTTTTGTATATTGTTCCCTTCTCCTCCTCTTCTATGTGTTTCAAGTCTTTGAAGTTTGTCAGACATTGGTAAACTACTTCATGTGGTGTTCTGTAAATACCTTCAATTCTGTATATCTGCAAGGGACACAATTCGAATTCTCACCTTATTGCATCAACTAAAACCTGCAGGTCCATTCAAACACCCCTATTTCCTGTCTCTGCAAAGATAGCTGACACTTCCACAATGCATGAAAGTCTGAATGGAAACAGCTTTTGACACATTTCCCAACACGTTTGCCAGCACTTTTCAGGATGAAGCTAAATTCAACTCACAGATTCCAAGCGCCAAATTGAGCTTTAGTGCAGAACAGGGAACATTGATGAAATCCCAGATCTCTCTGTCCTGTCACCCATTCTAACATTGTACCATTTAGTTTATATCACTCAGTCTTCCTTCCAAAATGCATCACTTCACATTCCTCAGCATTGAAGTTAACCTGTCCTGTGTCTGTCCAATGATAGTAAGATAGTTGGATAGTAAGCTGTCAAGAGGACATAAAGTGTCTACAAAGAGATTTCCATAGGTTAAGTGAGTGAGCAAAAAACTGGCAGATGGAGTACAATGTGGGAAAATGTGAGCTTGTCCACTTTAGCAGGAAGAATATAAATCAGTATATTATTGAAATGGAGAGAGACTGCAGAACTGTACGGTGCAGAGGGATCTGGGTGTCCTGGTACATGAATCACAAAATGTTACCGTGTCGCTACAGCGAGTGATTCGGAAGGAAAATGGAATGTTGTTGTTTAATTCAAGATGAATAGAATATCAAAGTAGGGAAGTGTTGTTACCGCTGTACAGGGCATAATTTAGACAACGTCTGCAGGATTGTGGACACTTTTGGTCTCCTTACTGAAGAAATTATATAATTGCATTCGAATTAGTTCAGAGACGGTTCACTGGGCTGATTCCTGGGATGAAGGGGTTATCTTATGAGGGAAGGTTGAATAGGTTGGGTCTATACCCACTGGAGTTTAGAAGAATGAGAGGTGATCTGAGTGAAACATCTCAGGTCCCGAGGGGACTGGACAGGGTGGATGCTGAGAGGATGTTTCCCCTTGTTGGGGAGACTAGAACTAGGGGACACAGTTTCAAAATTAGGGACGTCCCATTTAAAACTGAGCTGAGGAGAAATGTGTTTCTCTCAGAGGGGGGTCAGTCTGTGGAATTCTCTTCCCCAGAGACCAGTGGAGGCTGGCTCATTCAATATATTCAAGGCTGAGTTTGATAGATTCTTGATCAATTAGGGAGTCAAGGGTTATGGGACACAGACAGGAAAGTGAAGTTGAGTTCACAATCAGATCAGCCATTGAATGGCAGAGCAGGCTCGAGGGGCCGAATGGCCTACTCCGATTCCTAATTCGTTTGATCTTGTGTGTTCGATTTCACCAGACTCCCTCTATCCTCCTACAGTCTGCTACTAGTCCCTTCCCTTTTATTACATTGCAGATGTCACAAACATTGAAGTTATGCCCTGTAAGCACAAGTCCAAGTCATTAGTATATATCAAAAGGATCAGTGGTCCTAATATAAACCTCCACTGTATACCTCCCTCCAGTCTGAAACAACCATTGTCCACTCTCTCAGCCAATGTCGTATCCACTCAGCCAATGTCCCTTTCATCCCTGGAGCACAAATATTGCTAACTGGTCAATTAGGAGGCACCATTAAGTCCTCCCCATGAGGACCTGGTCCCAGACCTCTCTGTTTCCACTCTCCCATCAACATTCCCCAGACAGGTACAGCATGGATTAGATACAGAGTCATGCCCCTTCTACACTGTCCCATCCAACAGTCCCAGGACAGGAACATCATGGGGTGGATGCAGAGTGAATCTCACTCTACACTGTCCGAAACAGACACAGTGAGAGACAGAAAGAGAGAAACAGACTGACAGAGTGACTGAGAGAAAAATAAGGATATTTAACATCAGACATCGGAAGATGAGGAGGCAATGTAATCCTTCGACCCTGTTCCAGCATTCAGTGAGATCAGGGCTGATCTGTGATCTAACTAACACCATATATCCCACCTTTGCCCCTTATCTCTTAATACCTTTGGTTAACAACAATCTATCAATCTCAGATTTGAAAATTTACAAGTGGCTCAGCATCAATTGCTGATTGTGGGAGAGAGTTCCAAACTGATACCACACGTGGAGTGTTGAAGTGTTTCTTCATTTCACTCCTGAAAGGTTTTAAGACTACATTTCGATTTTTATACTATGCCCACAAGTTCCTGGCTCCGCAGCCAGTGGGAATAGTTACTCTCTATCTACCCTATCAGAGTCTCCTTGTCTGCACTGCCCCATCGAACAATCTCAGAGAAGGTACAGCACGGGTTAGATACAGAGCACAGTTCAGTTTAAACATTCCCTGGAGTATCGGATTAACCCGGGTCACTCACTGTGCCCGGCTCAGCCTCAAGACTCACCTGCCTCAGTCACTGAGACGCTCCTGTGTCACTTGCCTTAATGTAAGTGGATGCCGGGTTAGGGAGCGGGACAGGCACACGGGATTCGGACGACTGCTCATGCGGAGGATAAGCATCACTAATCCCTCAGAGAATCAGAAAAGACCAGCGAGAATCAGAAAAGGAAACTTGTGTTGAATATGAGAGTCTGGCATTGTGGAATGCTTTAGTATTTGGTGAGAATGTTGAGGCAGTGACATTTTGCCCCAGTGGGATGAATAGATACTATCTGTCTTGATTACAACAGTAAGGTACCGTGTGTACTGTAAATATGGACTGAAATAACAATGTAAATGATCAATTTTCAGCTGAAGACTGTGACTACAGTTAAACCTGCTATCCTGTTATATATGTGCTGCGATACATGCTATGTGTGAGAATGTACATACGACACAATGGGATGAAGTCAAAGTGGCCACTGCTTATATTTTTAGACTATGCCCCAGGTTCCTGACTCCGCAGCCAGTGGGAATAGTTACTCTCAGTCCACCCTATCAGTTTTCCTTATAATCTTGAAAACATTCATCGATTCACCCCATAACCTTCTAAATTCCAGGGATACACAGTAACGCTCAAGCTACACTGTCCCATTAAACATTTCCAAGCCAAGCACAATATTGGGTTTGACACAGAGTAAATTTCCCTCTACATTGTCCCATCACACACTCCGAGGGCAGGAACATCATGGGGTGGATACAGAGTGAATCTCAATCTACACTGTCCGATAGAGACAGAGAGAGAGACAGAAAGAGAGAAACAGAGAGACATAGACTGACAGGGTGACTGACAGAGAAAGAAGGATATTTAACAGGGGATATTGGAAGAGGAGGATGCAATTTAACCCCACAACTGTGTTCCTGCATTCAATAAGATCATGGCTGATCTGTGATCAAACTTACACCATGTATCCTGCCTTTGCCCCTTATCTCTTAATACCATTGGTTAACTAGAACTTATCAATCACAGGTTTAAAAATTAACCAATAAGCCAGCATGAATTTTCCACAACCAATATCATGATGGTGTGATGGTTCCCACAGTGGAATAGTTGGCTGAATATTGAAAATGGAGGCTATTCCTTCTGATCATCAAAAGTGTCTGCCTGGGCCCCAACTTCATCTGCATTCCTCCCTCTCCCGATGTTTTTTTCCTCTCCATACCTATCTCAAATATGTTTGTGCACACAGCAGTGAGGGATTAAATCAAGTTAATATATCTTACATTATCCTCTTCATCCAACTCAACAATCTCTCTCTCTCTCCAAGTTTGTCCCTCTCCACAGCCATCTCTATGCCTTCATATCTAACCCTCCGTCCCTCTGTCTCTCTCCCAGTGTCAGTGATAGCAGAGAGAGAGACAGAGAGAGAAGGAGTGAGAGGGAGTCTGAGGGAGGGAAAGACAGATGGAGGGACAGAGAGAGAGAGAGGCAGAGATGGAAGGAGAGAGAGGGAGAGACATAGAGGGAAAGACAGATGGAGAGACAGAGAGAGAGAGACAGAGAGAGAAGGAGAGATTGGGAGAGACAGAGAGGGAAAGGCAGTTGGAGAGACAGAGAGAGAGAGAGGCAGAGATGGATGGAGTGAGAGGGAGTGACAGGGAGGGAAAGACAGATGGAAAGACAGAGAGAGAGAGACAGAGATAGAAGGAGAGAGAGAGAGAGAGACATGGAGCGAAAGACAGATGGAGAGACAGAGAGAGAGAATGGTAGAGTTGGAAGGAGAGAGAGGGAGAGAAAGGGAGGGAAATACAAATGGAGGTACAGAGAGAGAGAGACAGGGAGAGAGATGGAGTGACAGGCAGGGAAAGACAGATGCAGGGATAGAGAGAGAGAGACAGAGATAGAAGGAGAGAGATGGAGTGATAGGGGGGATGGGATGACAGATGGAGCGACAGAGAGAAAGACAGTGTTATAAGGAGAGAGATGGTGTGACAGGGAGGGAAGGACAGATGGAGGGATAGAGAGAGAGAGACAGAGATAGAAGGAGAGAGAGGGAGTGACAGGGAGGGAAAGACAGATGGAGAGAGTGAGAGAGAGGGACAGAGACAGAAGGAGACTGAGGGAAGAAACAGAAGGAACGACCGATGGAAAGACTGAGAGTGATAGAGAGACAAGGAAACAGAGGAAGAGACAGAGAGGGAAAGACAGATGGAGGGACAGAGAGAGAGAGAGGCAGTGATGGAAGGAGAGAGATGGAGAAACAGACAGGGAAAGACCGATGGAGGGACAGAGCGAGAGAGAGACAGAGACAGAGAGACAGAGACAGAGCGTGAGGCAGAGATAGAAGGGGAGAGAGGGAGTGACAGGGAGGGAAAGACAGATGGAGAGCCAGAGAGAGAGAGACAGAGACAGAGATAGAAGGAGAGAGAGGGAGAAACAGACAGGGAAAGACAGATGGAGGGACAGAGAGAGAGAGACAGAGACAGAGATAGAAGGAGAGAGAGGGAGAAACAGACAGGGAAAGACAGATGGAGAGACAGAGAGAGAGACAGAGAGAGAAGGAGAGATAGGGAGTGACAGAGAGGGAAAAACAGATGGAGAGACAGAGAGAGAGAATGGCAGAGATGGAAGGAGAAAGAAGAAGAGACAGGGAGGGAAATACAGATGGAAAGACAGAGAGAGAGACAGAGAGAGAAGGAGAGAGAGGGAGTGTCAGGCAGGGAAAGACAAATGGAGGGACAGAGAGAGAGATATACAGGGAGAGAGATGGAGTGACAGGGAGGGAAGGACAGATGGAGGGATAGAGAGTGAGAGCAGAGATAGAAGGAGAGAGAGGGAGTGACAGAGGGAAAGAGAAATGGAGGGATAGAGAGAGAGAGGAGAGAGATGGACAGACAGAGAGAGGGAAAGACAGATGGAGAGCCAGAGATAGAGAGAGGCAGAGATGGACGGAGAGAGAGGGAGTGGCAGGGAGAGAAAGACAGATGGAAAGGCAGAGAGAGAGAGAAAGGGAGAGAAGGAGAGAGATGGAGTGACAGAGAGGGAAGGATAGATGGAGGGATAGAGAGTGAGAGACATAGATAGAAGGAGAGAGAGGGAGTGAGTGGTGGTGGGGGTGGGGGATACAGATGGAGGGACCGAGAGAGAGAGAAGGAGAGAGAGGGAGAGACAGAGAGAAGGAGAGAGGCACTGGCAGAGAGGGAAAGACAGTTGGAGGAACAGAGAGCGAGAGAGAGATAGAAGGAGAGAGAGGGTGTGACCGAGAGGGAAAGACAGATGGAGGAACAGAGAGAGAGACAGAGAGAGAGGCAGAGACAGAGAGAGAAGGAGAGAGAGGGATAGACAGAGAGAGAGGCAGAGACAGAGAGAGAAGGAGAGAGAGGGAGAGATAGAAAGGGAAAGACAGATGGAGAGACAGAGAGAGAGACACACACAGATAGAAGGAGAGAGAGGGAGAGACAGAGAGGAAAAGGCAGATGGAGGGGCAGAGAGAGAGCGATTGAGACAGAGAGATAGAAGGAGAAAGACATAGAGACAGAGTGCGAAAGACAGAAGGAGGGACAGAGAGAGAGACAGAGAGAGTGGCAGAGACAGAGATAGAAGGAGAGATAGGGTGTGCCAGGAAGAGGGGGAGAGGGAGATAGAGTGGAGAGAGACAGATAGAGGGAGAGAGACAGATAGAGGGAGAGACTGACAGATAGAGGGAGAGACAGACAGATAGAGGGGCAGACAAAAAGATAGAGGGGGAGAGGGAGATAGAGGGGGAGAGTGAGATAGAGGGGGAGAGTGAGATAGAGGGGGAAGGAGAAAGAGGGGCAGAGGGAGATAGAGGGGCAGAGGGAGATAGGGGGGCTGAGGGAGATAGATGGGGGAGAGGGAGATAGAGGGGGGAGAGGGAGAGAGAGGGGGAGAGGGAGAGAGTGGGGAGAGGGAGATATAGGGGGAGAGGGAGAGAGAGCAGGAGAGGGAGAGAGTGAGACAGAGGGCGAGAGACAGATCGAGTGGGAGAGTGAGATGGAGGTGTAGAGGGAGATAGAGGGGGAGAGGGAGATAGAGTGGGGAGAGGGAGATAGAGTGGGGAGAGGGAGATAGAGGGGGGGAGAGGGAGATAGAGGGGGAGAGGGATTGAGAGCGGGAGAGGCAGATAGAGGGGGAGAGTGAGATAGAGGGAAAGAGTGAGATAGAGGGGGAGAGGGAGATAGAGGGGCTGAGGGAGATAGAGGGGCAGAGGGAGATAGATGGGGAGAGGGAGATAGATGGGGAGATGGAGAGAGAGGGGGAGAGGGAGAGAGAGGGGGAGAGGGAGATGTAGGGGGAGAGGGAGATAGAGCAGGAGAGGAAGAGAGTGAGATAGAGGGCGAGAGACAGATCGAGGGGGAGAGGGAGATAGCGGGGGAGAGGGAGATAGAGGGGGGAGAGGGAGATAGAGTGGGGAGAGGGGGATAGAGTTGGGAGAGGGAGATAGAGTGGGGAGAGGGAGATAGAGGGGGAGAGGGAGATAGAGGGGGGAGAGGGAGATAGAGGGGGGAGAGGGATAGAGATCGGGAGAGGGAGAGAGAGTGGGAGAGACAGATGGAGGGAGAGAGTGAGATAGAGGGCGAGAGACAGATAGAGGGCGAGAGACTGATAGAGGGGGAGAGTGAGATAGAGGGGGAGAGTGAGATAGAGGGGGAGAGGGAGATAGAGGGGGAGGGAGATAGAGGGGGAGAGGGAGATAGAGGGAGTGTGTGAGATAGTGGGGGTGTGTGAGATAGAGGGGGAGAGGGAGATTGAGGGGGAGAGGGAGTTAGAGTGTGGAGAGGGATAGAGAGTGGGAGTGGGTGAGAGAGCGGGAGAGACAGATAGAGGGAGAGAGTGAGATAGAGAATGAGAGACAGATAGAGGGCGAGAGACTGATAGAGGGGGTGAGTGAAGTAGAGGGGGAGAGTGAGATAGAGGGGGAGAGGGAGATAGAGGGGGAGAGGGATATAGATGGGGAGAGGGAGATAGAGGGGGTGTGTGAGATAGTGGGGGAGTGTGAGATAGAGGGGGAGAGGGAGATAGAGGGGGAGAGGGAGTTAGAGGGGGAGAGGGACATAGAGTGGTGAGAGGGAGATAGAGGGGGAGAGGGTGATAGAGGGGGTGAGGGAAAGAGAGGGGGATTGGGAGATAGAGGGGGAGAGGGAGATAGGGGGGGAGAGGGAGATAGAGGGTGGAGACGGAGATAGAGGGGGAGAGATGGATGGGGTAGAGGTTGGTGAACCTGTGGAATTCTCTACCGCAGAAGGCAGTGGAGGCCAAGTCATTAAATATATTCATGGAGGAGAGAGATATATTTCTTCATGTCAAAGGGATCAAGGGGTATGGGGAGAAAGTGGGAACAGGGTACTGAATTAGACCATCGGTCATGATCTTTATTGAATGACGGAGCAGGCCCAAAGGGCCGAATGGCCTGCTCCTGCTCCTATTTTCTATGTTTCAATGGGAGAGGTGGATTGAGAGAGGGAGAGAGAAGGAGAAACAGAGAGAGAAGGAGAGATAGAGATGTAGCGAGGTGACACTGATATTCTCTCTCTCTCACACACACACATCCAGACACACACAGACACATACATAAAGGGACAGACAGAGACACAGACACAGATACACACACAGACAGATTTTGCAATCCACACTGATGTCAGTAAAAATTTCCAACAGAACCTCAGTAACAATCCCCAGTGTCTGCCCAGTCCTGAGAGAGACAGAGAGAGAGGTAGGGCAGTGACAGAGAAAGACAGTGAAAGAGGGAGGACAAAACAGCTTGTCGGAGAAAATTTACATTTATTTGTGTTCCAGAGATTTTATTAAAAGTTGAAAGGGACTGGACACTGGAAAAGCTGTCAACACACAACAACAACACTGAGAGACTTTAGATGTGAGGGAATGGGAGACACACTTTAAAATCCACACTGATGTCAGTAAAATCCCCAAACACAACCTCAGTAACAATCCCCATTATCTGCCCAGTCCTGTTTTGTGGGTACATATCAAATATGTTCACACAAAGACAAACAGGGTCGTACTCCCAAACCTCGGGCCCTTTGGATGTCAAGGATCAAACCGGGTATGATAAGGCACACGAGGGAAGCTAATGTCGGATACTGAGTGCTCAATACCACAGAGGCCGAGATGAGTGTAGAAAGCACAAGGGTGAAATTAAAAATCAAATTAGGAGAGCAAAGAAATGGCCGGAAAATAATATTACCATTAAATCAAAGAAATCACAAAGATGTTTTATAAATAAATGTAGAGCAAGAGGATAATTAAGGACAGAGTATTAGGGACCAAAAAGGGAATGTGTGTGTGGAGGTGGGAGATGTGGGCATGGTTCTTAATGAATACTTTGTCTCCCTCTTTATAAAAGAGGGGGAACAATGCCGATATTGTAGTTAAAGAGGAGTGTGAAATATTGGATGGGATAAACAGAGTGAGAGGGAAATATTAAGGTGTTTGGCAACTTTCAAAGTGGATAAATGGTCAGGCCTGGATGCATTGGAACCAGTTCAGAGAAGGTTCACTCGGCAGATTCCCGGGATGAAAGGGTTGTCTTGTGAGGAATGGTTGAACAGGTTGGGCCGATAATCATTGGACTTTAGAAGAATGAGAGGTGATCGTATTGAATCATACTAAACACTTAAAGGGATAGCCAGGTTAGATGGGGGTAAGATGTCTCCTTTGGTTCGGGAGTCTAGAACCAGGGGACACAATTTCAAAATAAGGGGGAAGCCACTGAGGTCAGAGATGGGGAGAAATGTCTTTGCTCAGAGGGTTGTGAATCTTTGGAATTCTCTACTCCGGTGGGCTGTGGAAACTCAGTCTGGGAAAAAGGCATTGAGGTGGATGATCAGCCATGATCGTCTTGAATGGCGGAACAGGCTCGATGGGCTGAATGGCCTACTCCTGTTCCTATGTTCCCAAGCTGCTGAAATGGTTTCTCCCAAAATACCCCATCAGTTCCCCTTAATATCTCAAAACCTTTGAACAAATCACCTTGATCCTCCTAAATTCCAGGCAATAAATCCCCAGTTTGTGTAATATCACCTCGTAATTTAACCCTTGGAGTCCAGTTATCATTCTGGTAAATCTACACTGCAGTCAAATGGACATGGACCCCGCAAAGTCTCTTTGAACCTCCAGTGTTTCTAGCTTTACACCATTTATAAAGTACCCTGTTCTGGTTTTTGCTGACATTGAAATCGAACGACCACAGTTTTGCCCATTTGTTTACGATATTAATATCTCTTTGTAATTTGATGCTTCCAGCTACACTGCTTACAATGCTGCCTATTTTTGTGTCATTGGTAAACTTGGGTATGTTGCATTCTACCACATCATCTTAAATCGTTAATAAATACAGCAAAGCTGAGACACACACAGGCTTTGCACTGGTAGACAGGAGTGAATCATTCCAAACTAGAGGCTTTTTAATTCTAGATTTATGTTTTTTTAAAGAAAAAATAGAATTCAAATTCACAACAGCCCAGTGTGGGATTTGAACTCCGGCTTTTTCAATCATCAGCTCAGGCCTTCAAATTAAAACCCAGAAAAAGAGATTCATTTTCCTCCTGCTTTTGTCTGACTGACTGACGTTTTGTATCTTGTTCCCTTCGCCTCTTCTTCCATGTGTTTGAAGTCTTTGAAGTTTGTCAGACATTGGTAAACTACTTCATGTGGTGTTCTGGAAATACCTTCAATTCTGTGTATCTGGAAGGGACACAATTCAAATTCTCACCTTTTTGCATCAACTAAAACCTGCAGGTCCATTCAAACAACTCTATTTCCTGTCTCTGCAAAGATAGCTCACACTTCCAAAATGCAGGAATGTCTGAATGGAAACAGCTTTTGACACATTTCCCAACACGTTTGCTAACACTTTTCTTGATGAAGCTAAATTCAACTTCGTGATTGCAAGCCCCAAATTGAATCTTTTCGATGTAAAAAGTGACACAAATGAAGTCCCAGATCTCTGTCCCTGCACCCATTTTAACATTGTGGAGTTTCCAAGTTCTCCCTGTATCAGTGTGGGTTTCCTCCGGGTGCTCCGGTTTCCTCCCACATGCCAAAGACTTGCTGGTTGATAGGTTAATTGGCCTTTATAAATTGCCCCTAGTATAGGTAGGTGGTAGGGAAATATAGGGACAGGTGGGGATGTGGTAGTAATGTGGAATTAGTGTAGGATTAGTATAAATGGATGGTATATGCTCTGCACAGACTTGTTGGGCCGAAGGGCCTGTTTCAGTGCTGTATCTCTAAACTAAACTAAACTAAATAGCACAATGTTGAAGTTATGCCCTGTGTACCCAAGTCTAAGTCATTCATATATCAAAACGATCAGTGGTCCGAATCAAAACCCCTGGGGAATACCACTGTACCACAATTTACACTGTATACAGTGAGTACAAAAGCAGAGAGGGTGTGCTGAACATTTATAAAGCTCTGGTCAGGTAACAGAGAGGGAGAGATTGGGATTCACAGGGTAACAGAGAGGGAGAGACTGGGATTCACAGGGTAACAGAGAGGGAGAGTCTGTGATTCAGAGAGTAACAGAGGGGGAGAGACTGAGATTCACAGGGTAACAGAGAGAGCGAGACTGGGATTCAGACGTCAACAGAGAGGGAGAGACTGGGATTCAGAGAGCAACAGAGGGGAGAGACTGGGATTCAGAGAGTAACAGAGGGGAGAGACTGGGACTCAGAGGGTAACGGAGAGGGAGAGACTGAGATTCAGAGGGTAACAGAGAGGGCAAGACTGGGATTCAGACGTTAACAGAGAGGGAGAGACTGGGATTCAGAGAGTAACAGAGAGGGAGAGACTGGGATTCAGAGAGTAACAGAGGGGAGAGACTGGGATTCAGAGGGTAACAGAGCGGGAAAGACTGGGATTCAGAGGGTAACAGAGAGGGAGAGACTGGGATTCAGAGTGTAACAGAGGGGAGAGACTGGGATTCAGAGAGTAACAGAGGGGAGAGACTGGGATTCAGAGGGTAACGGAGAGGGAGAGACTGAGATTCAGAGGGTAACAGAGAGGGCAAGACTGGGATTCAGACGTTAACAGAGAGGGAGAGACTGGGATTCAGAGAGTAACAGAGGGGAGAAACTGGGATTCAGAGGGTAACGGAGAAGGAGAGACTGAGATTCAGAGGGTAACAGAGAGGGCGAGACTGGGATTCAGACGTTAACAGAGAGGGAGAGACTGGGATTCCGAGAGTAAAAGTGAGGGAGAGACTGAGATTCAGAGGGTAACAGAGAGGGAGAGACTGGGATTCAGAGGGTAATGGAGAGGGAGAGACTAGGATTCAGAGGGTAACTGAGAGGGAGACTGGGATTCAGAGAGTAACAGAGAGGGAGAGACTGAGATTCAGAGGGTAACAGAGAGGGAGAGACTGGGATTCAGAGGGTAACTGAGAGGGAGAGACTGGGATTCAGAGAGTAACAGAGAGGGAGAGACTGAGATTCAGAGGGTAACAGAGAGGGAGAGACTGAGATTCAGAGGGTAACAGAGCGGGGAAGACTGGGATTCAGAGGGTAATAGAGAGGGAGAGACTGGGATTCAGAGGGTAACAGAGGGAAAAATAGAGTTGGCGAGGGCAACATAGAAATTTTAAGGCACAGAAAACGGCCACTTGGCCCATCCTCTCTGTGCCAGCCGAAAAATGATCAACCTATTCTAATCTCACCTTCCAGCATTTGTTCGGAGCCCTGCAGCTTACCGCACTTGAGGTGCCTATCCAGACCCCTTCTGAATGAGTTGAGGGTCTCTGCCACAACTACCCTTTCAGGCAGTGAGTTCCAGACCATCGCGACCCTCTGGGTGAAAAAGATTTTCCTCAACTCCCCTCTAATCTTTCTACCAATCACTTTAAATCTATGCCCCGTCGTGACTGACCTTTCTGCTATGGTTCTCTGCCCTTCACCTCCACTCTATCCAGGACCCTCAAAATTTCGTACATTTCAATCAGATCTCCCCTCAGCCTTCTCTGTTCCAAGGACAACAACTCCTGCCTATCCTCATAGCTACAATTCTCCAGTCCTGGCAACATCCTAGAAAATGGGGGAGAGACAAAGCCTCGTGTTCATAACACATGGATAAAGAGGTTAATCATCTGAGCTGTAACTCTGAGACAGAGACAGAGAGGGAGGGAGAGAGGGAGAAAGAGAGTGAGAGAGGGAGGGAGAGAGGGAGGGAGAGATGGTGTGGGGGTGACACAAACTGAGACGTGGACAGAGGCAGTGAAAGAGAGAGAGGGAGAGACTTAGAGAGAGAGAGAGAGGCAGAGAGAGAGAGAGAGGCAGATAGAGAGAGAGAGGCAGAGAGAGAGAGAGAGAGGCAGAGAGAGAGAGAGAGGCAGAGAGAGAGAGACAGAGAGAGAGGGAGCGATGGTGTGAGGGAGGCACAAGTTGAGTCGTGTACAGAGGTCGAGAGAGAGAGAGGGAGAGATAGAGCGAGAGAGAGAAAAAGACAGAGAGGGTGAGATAGAGAGTGAGAGAGGGGGGAAAGACAGATAGCGAGGGACAGAGGCAGTGTGAGAGAGGCAGAGTGAGAGAGGCAGATTAGAAGGTAGCAAATGTAACCACACTATTTACAAAAGGAAGGAGGGAGAAAATAGGGAACTAAAGACCTGTTCGTCTAACATCAGTCATCGGGAAAATGGTCGAATCTATAATAAAGGATGTGATAACAGGACACTTAAATAGAGATTGCGGGGGTGGGGGGGAAGAGAGAAATGGGGGAGATATAAATGGGGGAGAGAGAGGGGGGAGAGTGCGTGAGTGAGACGCAACAAAGGAGAGAGATACTAGGTTAGGTGGGACAATAAGCTGTGAGGAGGACACAAATAGACTACAAAGAGAGAAGGTTTGGGATAGACAGCGATAAATGTCCCAGTGTTGTGGTAACATAAAATGGCCACTGAAAATGAACCTAAAATGGCTGACTGATGTGTGTGGATTTCCACAGATGAGAGGAGAGAGAGAGAGACATACAGACAGACAGAAAGAGAGACAAAGAGGGAGACAGAGACCAAGACACAGAGAGTGATCGCAGGATATTTGTCGTAGGACAGAGGAAGAGGAGGAGGCCATTTAGCCCCTCAACCCTGTTCTGTCATTCAATGAGCTCATGGCTGATGTGTTTTCGAACTCCATGTACCTATGTTTGCCCCTTAATACCTTTGGTTAACAAAAATCTATCAAACTCAGATTTAAAAATTAACAAGTGTCTCAGCATCAATTGCTGTTTGTGGAAGAGAGTTCCAAACTGATACCACACCTGGTGTGTTGAAGTGTTTGTTCATTTCACTCCTGAAAGGTTTTTAGACTAGGTTTATATGTTTAGACTATGCCCCCATATTCTAGACTCTGCAGCCAGTGGGAATTGTTACTCTCTGTCTACCCCATCAGTTTCCCTTATTATCTTGAAAACAATAATCAAATCACACCTGAGCATTCATAATTCCAGGGATACAGAGTAAAGCTCCAGCTACACTGTCCCATTAAACATTCCCAAGCTAAGCACAATGTTGGGTTTGACACAGAGTAAATTTCCCTCTACGCTGTCCCATCACACACTCCCAGGGCAGGAACATGATGGGGTGGATACAGAGTGAATCTCACTCTACGCTGTCCGATAGAGACAGAGAGAGAGACAGAAAAAGAGAAACAGAGAGACATGGACTGACAGGGTGACTGACAGAGAAAGAAGGATATTTAACAGGGGATACTGGAAGAGGAGGATGCAATTCAACCCCACAGCCCTGTCCGGCATCCAATGTGATCTTGGATGTTCTGTGATGTAACTTACACCATATATCCTGCCTTTGCCCTTTATCTCTTAATATCTTTGGTTAACAAGAATCTATCAATCACAGATTTAAAAATTAACCAAAAAGCCAGCATGAAATTTGCACAACCAATATCATTGTCTGGGTATTTCTATGTGTTTGTGTCTATGCCTGTTAGGGTGTGATGGCTCCCACAGTGGAATAGCTTGCTGGATGTTTAAAATGGAGGCTATTCCTTCTGGATCATCAGAAGTATACGCCTGGGCCCCAACATTGTCTACATTTCCCCCTCCCCCGATGTTTTTATCTCTCCATATCTGTCTCTTATATGTCTGTGTACCTCTCTCTCTCCAACTTTGTCCCTCTCCACAGCCCTCTCTCTGCCTTCATATCTAACCTTCTCTCCCTCTGTCTCTCTCCTAGTGTCAGAGATAGCAGGAGGGAGAGACAGAGAGAGAATGTTGAAGGAACTGTACTCTGTTCCTAAGCTGTGCTGAACCTGCTCTGGGAGTGTTTCAAGGGCTACATTAATCGCCCATGTACAGTCCTGTATCAGGTTGTGAAGAAGCAGAGCATTTTCAGTACACAATGGGTCAAAGGGAATGATTCACTCCTGTCTGCTGCTGGGAAGTGAGACTGACCTTAACATTAAAGCAGTGTTTGACCAAGTGTGACATCGAGGAGCCCGAGTAAAACTGAAGTCAGTGGGAATCGTGGGAAATCTCGCCACTGGTTGGAATCATACCGAGCACAAAGGAAGATAGTTTTGGTTGTTGGAAGTCAATCATCTCAGTCCCAGGCCTTCATTGCAGGAGTTTATCAGGGTAGTGTCCTCAGCCCAACCATCTTCAGCTGAGATCCCAGCAGAAAATACTGGAAATACTGAGCAGGTCAAGCAGCATCTGTGGAGAGAGAAACAGAGGCAGTGATTCAGCTCGATGCTTTCCAGATTTCCAGCATCCACAGTATTTTGCCTCAGATAATGAAGCAATCCATAGCCACAGGCACCAAGACCCGGACAACATTCAGGTTTGGGCCGACCAGTGGCAAGTAACATTCACGTCACTCAAGTGCCAGGCAATGACCATCTGCAACAAGAGAGAATCCAACCACCTCCCCTTGGCATTCAAAGCATTATCCCATCACTGAATCACCCAGCATCAAAATCCTGGGGAAACATTGACATCAAACTTAACTGAACAAAACACATCAATAGTTTCTTCACACAGCAGCTGGTGGGTGTCTGGAACTCATTGCCGGAAAGGGTGGCAGAGGCAGAAACCCTCATCACATTTAAAACAATCTCTTGGATATTCACTTCTCTATATTTAAAATGGGTAAGGAATAACTATCCTCGTCTACACTGCCCCATTCAACACACTCAGAGAAGGTGCAGCATGGCTTAGATAGAGAGTAAAGCTCAGTTTAAACATTCCCTGGAGTGTCGGATTAACCCGGGTCACTCACTGTGCCCGCCTCAGCCTCATGACTCACCTGCCTCAGTCACTGAGATGCTCCTGTGTCACTTGCCTTAATGTAAATGGATGCCGCATTTGGGAGCAGGAAAGGCACACGGGATTAGGACGACTGCTCATGTGGAGGATCAGCATCAGTAATCCCTCAGAGAATCAGAACAGACCAGCGAGAATCAGAAAAAGAACTTGTGTTGAATTTGTGAGTCTTGCATTGTGGAATGCTTTAGTATTTGGTGAGAATGTTGAGCCAGTGAAATTTTGCCCCAGTGGGATGAATAGATACTATTTAACTTTATTACAACAGTAAGGTACCGTGTGTACAGTAAATATGGACTGAAATAACAATGTAACTGATCAATTTTCAGCTGAATTTTATGACTACAGTTATACCTGCTATCCTGTCAGAATGTACATAAGACACGATGGGATGAAGTCAAAGTGGCCACTGTTGAATTTGCGAGCTTGATCTTTGTGGGAACACAAGGGTTAAGTAAGTTAAACATATTAAATCGTCCATTCACTTGATTAAGTAAACACTGAACAGAAATGGGTCTGGAATGTCCTATGTGCTGCATTCCTACTCCTGCATCTACTCTGTCAGGACCCCTCATGATTTTGAACACCTCTATCAAATCTAATCGCAAATTTCTCTTCTCTATGGAGAACAACACCAGTTTCTCCAATCTATCCACGTAACTGAAGTCCCTCATCCCTGGAACCTTGCTCGTGAATCTTTTCTGCATCCTCTCTAAAGCCCCCACATCCTTCTGAAAGTACGGTGTCCAGAATTGGACACAATACTAGTTGAGGATGAAGCAGTGTTTTATAAAGCTTCATCATAACCTCCTTGCTTTTATACTCTAAGCCTCCATTTACAAAGCCGAGGATCCCATATGCCTTTTAACCACTTTCGTAACTAGCTCTGCCACCATCAATTTGTGCACAGACATCCCCAGGTCTCTCTGTTCCTGCACCCACTTTCTTCTGTTCTTAGCTTCCCATGACAGAGAGGGACAGGAGGACAGGGAGGTCTAGAAATAATGAGGGGGAGAGAGAGCAAACAAACAGGAAACACGTATGGGAACACCACCACCTGCACGTTTCCCTTCCAGTCTCACACCATCCTGACTTGGAACTATATCACCATTCCTTCACTGTCACGAGGTCAAAATCCTGGATCTCACTTCCTCACAGCACTGTGGGTGTACCTACCCCACATGGACTGCAGAGGTTCAAGAAGGTTCAACGGCAATTGGTGATGGGCAATGAAATGCTGGCATAGCTAGTAATGCACACATCCAACAAATGAATAAAAAATAATAACAATTTGGCATCAAGTCACTAAAGGAGATATTGAACTGGACACAAGAACACAAGAAGTAGGAGCAGGAGTTGGACATTCAGCCCCTCGAGCCTGCCCTGCCATTCAATAATATCATGGCTGATCTGTCCCAACGCTCAACTCCTCTTTCAGGCCTGCTCTGGTAGAATAAGGCACAAAAGGGAAGCTTATGTCAGATACCGAGAGCTCAATACCACAGAAAGCCGAGAGGAGTGTAGAAAGTGCAGGGGTGAAATTAAAAAGAAAATTAGGAAAGCAAAAAGATAGTCGGAAAATAATATTACCAAGTAAAATCAAGGAAAGCACAAAGATGTTTTCTAAATACATGAAGAGCAAAGAGGATAACTAAGGATAGAGCATTAGGGACCAAAAAGGGAATGTGTGTATGGAGGTGGGAGATGTGGGCACGGTTCTTAATGAATACTTTGTATCCGTCTTTATAAAAGAGGGAGAACTATGCAGACATTGTAGTTAAAGAGGAGGAGTGTGAAATATTGGATGGGATAAACAGGGTGAGAGGGAAATATTAAGGTGTTTAGCATCTTTGAAAGTGAATAAATGGTCGGGCCTGGATGCATTGGAATCAGTTCAGAGAAGGTTCACTAGGCTGATTCTTCGGATGAAGGGGTTATCTTATGAGGAATAGTTGAACAGGTTGGGCCTATACTCATTGGAGTTTAGAAGAATGAGAGGTGATCTTATTGAAACATACAAGATTCTGAGGGGACTTGACAGGGAGGATGTTGTGAGGATGTTTCCCTTGTGGAGGAGTCTTGAATTCGGGGGCACCGTTTAAAAATAAAGGGTCTGCCATTTAAGACTGAGCGAAGGAAGACTTCTTTCTCCCAGAGGTTGGTTAGGCTTTGGAATTCTCTTCCCCAGAGAGCAGTGGAGGTTGGGTCAATGAATTTACAAGGGAGTCAAGGGTTATGGGGGGCAGGCAGGAAAATGGAGTTAAAGTCACTATCAGATCAATCATGATCATATTGACTGACAGAACAGGCTCAAGAGGCTGAATGGCCTACTCCTGCTCCTATTTCTTCGGATCTAGTGCATAAATCGGAGGGTTTGCTCTCCACTTTTTAAACCATTTTTATAGCAGAGACAGGTTCATGTGTAATATAAACAGAGACAGGGTCTAGTGCAGACCTAACCATTGCATTAATAACTGAGACTAGTGTAAAAGGTATCAAGGATACAGAATTCTAAATATACATTCAGGGGAACTTTTTTAGGCCAGTACGTAGCAAGTTCAACAAGAGATGGGTCAGTTTGACACTTAGTTTTAGCGAATGAAGCTGGGCCAATGGAAGGCGATTTAGAAAATTTGGACTGGAAAACGCTACTTGAAGGTAAATCAGTGTCAGAGCAGTGAGATTGAATCATTTCATCCTGGAGGATTTATTATTCCAGAGTTATTTTTTATTTTCAGAGAAATTCAAATTCACAAGAGCCCAATGTGGGATTTGAACTCCGACTTATTTCAGTCATTAGCTCAGGCTTTCAGATTACAAACTGTAAAAGACATTCACCTCCCTCCTGTTGTGACCTGACTGTTTCAGCTTTTGTGTATTGTCTCCAATCTTGTTCTTTCATGTGTCTGAAGACTTTGATGTTATTCAGACATTGGTAAACCACTACATTCTCTCAGGTCATCGGCTTAACTACCTTCAGGGACACAATCCACAATCTAATTCACACCCTATTCAAGCAACCAAAATCTTCAACTCCATTCAGACACCCCGATATCCTGTCCCTGCACATATAACTGACAGTTCCACAATGCAGAAATGTCCGAATGAGAAACCACATTTACCTGACACAATCCAAGCTCCAAATTGAATCATTAAGATATCGAAAATACCACAGAAATGTTAGTTGTTCCTTGTCACAGTGGGACTGAAACATTTCAGGGTACTATTCAACCAAGAAGGATTCCGAGAAAAATCAGGAGCAGGACTGAAAGAGAAAGAGAGACAGCAAAAAGGGGGGAGTGAGAGAGGGGGTAGAGAGAGAGAGAGAGAGAGAGAGAGAGAGAGACACTGTCAGCTCCTGGATGGGGAAGGATTCTCTGTTCCTTCACCCATTTTAACATTGTAAAATTTAGTTTCGACAGAGAGACATAGACTGACAGGGTGGCTGACAGAGAAAGAAGGACATTTAACATCGGATATTGGAAGAGGAGGATGTAATTTAACCCCACAACCCTGTTCCTGCATTCAATGAGATCAGGGCTGATCTGTGATCTATCTTACACCATATATCCTGCCTTTGCCCCTTATCTCTTACTATCTTTGCTTAACAAGAATCTATCAATCACAAGTTTAAAAATTAACCAATAATCCAGCATGAAATTTCCACAAACAATATAATGAGGGTGTGATGGCTCCCACAGTGGAATAGCTTACTGGATGTTTAAAGTGGAGGCTATTTCTTCTGGATCATCAAAAGTATCTGCCTGGGCCCCAACATCATCGACATTTCCCACTCTCCCGATGTTTTTTTTCTCTCCATATCTGTCTCTTATATGTTTGTGTCCACAGCAGTGAATGATTACATCAAATTAAAATATCTTACATTATCTTTTTCATCCACCTCAACAATCCCTCTCTCTCCAACGTTGTCCCTCTCTACAGCCCTCTCTCTGCCTTCATAACTAACCCTCTCTCCCTCTCTCTCGGTCTCAGTGTCAGAGATAGCAGGAGGGAGAGACAGAGAGAGAAGGAGAGAGTGAGAGCGACAGAGATGGAAAGACAGATGGGGAGACAGAGAGAGAGAGAGAGAGAGGAGAGATGGGAGAAGAGAGAGGGAGTGACAGAGAGGTTTCATAAAAATCTATCAAACGCAGATTTAAAAATTAACAAGTGTCTCAGTATCAATTGCTTTTTGTGGAAGAGAGTTCCAAACAGATACCACACCTGGTGTGTTTCTTCATTTCACTCCTGAAAGGTTTTTAGACTAGGTTTATATTTTTAGAATATGCCCCCATGTTCTAGACTCTGCAGCCAGTGGGAATTGTTACTCTCTGTCTCCCCCCATCAGTTTCCCTTATTACCTTGAAAACAATAATCAAATCACACCTGAGCCTTCAAAATTCCAGGGAGACAGAGTAAAGCTCCAGCGACACTGTCCCATTAAATATTCCCAAGCCAAGCACAATGTTGGGTTTGACACAGAGTAAATTTCCCTCTGCACTGTCCCATCACACACTCCCAGGGAAGGAACATCATGGGGTGGATACAGAGTGAATCTCACTCTACACTGTCCGATAGAGACAGAGAGATAGACAGAAAGAGAGAAACAGAGAGACGTGGACTGACAGGGTGACTGACAGAGAAAGAAGGATACTTCACAGGGGATACTGGAAGATGAGGATGCAATTCAACCCCACGATCCTGTTTCGGCATCCAATGAGATCATGGCTGATCTGTGATGTAACTGACACCACGTATCCTGTCTTTGCCCCTTATCTCTTAATACCTTTGGTTAGCAAGAATCTATCAATCACAGATTTAAAAATTAACCAATATGCCAGCAAGAAATTTGCACAACAAATATCATGAGGGTGTGATGGCTCCCACAGCTTGCTGGATGTTTAAAATGGAGGCTGTTCCTTCTGGATCATCAAACGTATCTGCCTGGGCCCCAACTTCATATACATTTCCCCCTCTGCCGATGTTTTTTTCTCTCCATATCTATCTCTTTCTGTTTGTGGACACAGCAGTGAAGGATTACATCAAATTAATATATCTTACATTATCCTTTTCATCCACCTCAACAATCACTCTCTCTCCAACTTTGTCCCTCTCCACAGCCCTCTCTCTGTACTATACTCTATTCCTAAGCTGTTCTGAACGTGCTCTGGGAGTGTTTGATGGGCAACATTAATCGGCTGTGTACAGTCCTGTATCAGGCTGTGAAGAAGCACAGCTTGTTCAGTGCACAATGGGTCAAAGGGATCGAATCACTCCTGTCTGGTACTGGGAAGAGAGACTGACCTTAACATCAAGGCAGTGTTTGAGCGAGTGTGACATCGAGGAGCCCGAGTAAAACTGAAGTCAGTGGGAATCCGCTGGTTGGAGTCAGACCGAGCACAAAGGAAGATGGTTGTGGTTGTTGGAGGTCAATCATCTCAGTCCCAGGACATCACTGCAGGAGTTCCTCAGGGTAGTGTCCGAGGCTCAACCATCTTCAGCTGAGATCACAGGAGAAAATACTGGAAATACTGAGCAGGTCAAGCAGCATCTGTGGAGAGTAAAACAGAGGCAGTGATTCAGCTCGATGCTTTCCAGATTTCCAGCATCCACAGTAATTTGCCTCAGATAATGAAGCAATCCATAGCCACATGCACCAAGACCCGGGCAACATTCAGGTTTGGGCCGACCAGTGGGAAGTAACATTCACGTCACACAAGTGCCAGGCAATGACGATCTGAAACAAGAGAGAATCCAAACACCTCCCCTTGGCATTCAAAGCATTATCCCATCACTGAATCCCCTAGCGTCAACATCCTGGGGAAACATTGACATCAAACTTAGAACGAAACACATCAATAATTTCTTCACCCAGTGGCTGGTGGGTGTGTGGAACTCACTGCCTGAAAGGATTGGTATAAAATGGGTGGTTGATGGCCGGCAAAGACTGGGCGGCCCCAAGGGCCAGGAAGTGCTGTATCTCTCTATGACTCTAAAGGATGGTCGAGGCAGAAACCCTCATCACATTTAAAACAATCTCTTGCATAGTCACTTCTGTATATTTAAAATGGGTAAGGAATAGCTCTCCTCGTCTGCACTGCCCCATCAAACACTCTCAGAGAAGGTGCAGCACATGTTAGATACAGAGTACAGTTCAGTTTAAACTGTCCCTCGAGTGTCGGATTAACGCGGGTCACTCACTGTCCCCGGCTCAGCCTCAAGACTCACCTGCCTCAGTCACTGAGACGCTCCTGTATCACTTGCCTTAATGTCAGTGGATGCCGGGTTGGGGAGCAGGACAGGCACGCGGGATTAGGACGACTGCTCATGTGGAGGATAAGCATTAGTAATACCTCAGAGAATCAGAACAGACCAGTGAGAATCAGAAAAGGAAACTTGTGTTGAATTTGTGAGTCTTGCATTGTGGAATTCTTTCGTATTTGGTGAGAATGTTGAGCCAGTGACGTTTTGCCTCAGTGGGATGAATAGACACTATATGACTTGATTGCAACAGTAAGGTACCGTGTGTACTGTAAATATGGACTGAAATAACAATGTAACTGATCAATTTTCAGCTGAATGCTATGACGACAGTTATACCTGCTATCCTGTTATATATGTGCTGCTATACCTGCTATATGTGAGAATGTACATGCGACACGATGGGATGAAGCCAAAGTGGCCACTCTTTATATTTTCAGACTATGCCCCAAGTTCCTGACTCCGCAGCCAAAGGGAATATTTACTCTCAGTCCACCCGATCAGTTTCTCTTATTATTTTGTAAACCTTCATCAAATCACCCAACAACCTTCCGGTGAAAAATCTTTTCCTCAAATGCCCTCTAAACCTCCTGCCCCTGACCTTCAATCTATGCCCCCTGTTTATTGACCCCTCCGCTAAGTGAAAAAGATTCTTCCTATCTAACCTAACAGTGCCTCTCATAATTTCGTACACCTCAATCAGGTCCCTCCTCAGCCTTCTCTGCTCTGAGGAAAACAACTCCAGCCTTTTCAGTCTCTCTTCATAGCTGAAATGCACCAGCCCAGGCAACATCCTGGTCAATCTCCTCTGCATCCTCTCCAGTGCAATCACATCCTTCCTATAGTGTGGTGCCCAGAACTGTACACAGTACTCCAGCTGTGGCCTAACCAGAGTTTTATATAGCTCCATCATAACCTCCCTGTTCTCATATTCTATGCCTCAACTAATAAAGGCAAGTATCCCATATATCTTGTGAACCAACTTGTCTACCTGCGCTGCAGCCTTCAGTGATCTATGGACAAGTACACCAAGATCCCTCTGACGCTCGGTACTTCCTATGATCCTACCATTCATTGGATATTCCCTAGCCTTGTTAGTCCTTCCAAAATTCTATGTAACCTAACTTATGTATAATCTTTAATCTTGCAGTGCATGAGTAATGTTTAATTTCTGAAAGCCAGACAGAGTAAAGCTTAACATACTCCAAAAAACTCCAGACTTTTGGCATTTATTACCTTATCGGGTCAAATCTGTCGTTAAGTTGGACTGGACTTGTGAATAATTCTTTTTAACTTGTTTTTCCAACAGTTCGAGTGTAAATCGATTTGCAGCATCCCATCAAATAATATACTTTGAGGTCAACATCACTTTGATCATGTCTGAATACAGACATAAAATAGACACACATTTTGCTCTTTATTCCGGGGCAGACAGGTGAAGTGTTTATTTTGTCTGTGATTTAACTCGACCACCAATGATAACCAACATGGTGGGAGAGAGTGATAGACAGAGAGAGAGGAACAGAGGTAGAGTATCAGAGATCTCGGGAGAGATAGAAATCGAGAGAGAACAGAGAGATAGTGATGGTTAGAGACAGAAGCAGAGAGATAGTGCCAGGAGACCCTGAGACACTTTAGAAGCAGGGGGACGGGGATACAGGCAGTGCGGAGACCCTGGGGTAACGTTACAGATAGACAGGGTAGATGCAGGTTAGATGTTTCTCCTGGTTGAGGAGTCTAGAACCAGGGGGCACAATTTCAAAATAAGGGGGAAGCCACTTGGGACAGAGATGAGGAGAAATGTCATTCCTCAGAGGGTTGTGAATCTCAGGAATTCTCTATCCCAGAGGGCTGTGGAAGCTCAGTCATTGAGTATGTTTAAAGCAGAGATTGACAGATTGCTGAATACCAATGACATAAAGGGTATGAGGATAGTCTGGGAAAAACACATTGAAGTGGATGATCAGCCATGATCGTCTTGAATGGCGGAGCAGGCTCGATGGGCTGAATGGACTACTCCTGTTCATATATTCCAAAGCTGCCGAAGTAGTTTCTCGCAAACTAACCCATCAGTTCCCCTTAATATCTCAACAACTTTGATCAAATCACCTTGATCCTCCTAAATTCCAGGGAATTATTCCCAGTTTGTGTCATATCACCTTGTAATTTAACCCTTGGAGTGCAGTTATCATTCTGGTAAATCTACACTGCACTCAAATGGACATGGACCCCTCAAGTCTCTTTGAACTTCCAGTGTTTCTATCTTTTCACCATTTATAAAGTACTCTGTTCTAGTCTTTTTTACTGACATGGAAATCTATCTACCACAGTTTTAACCATTCACTTCAGATATATCTTTGCATTGTTCTGCTTCCAGCTACACTGCTTACAATGCTGCCTATTTTTGTGTCATTGGTAAACTTGGGAATGTTGCATTCTACCACATCATCTTAAATTGTTAATAAATACAGCAAAACTGAGACACACACGGGCTTTGCACTAGTAGACAGGAGTGAATCATTCCATCCTAGAGGTTTTTTAATTCCAGATTTATGTTTGTTTTTAGAAAAAACAAAATTCAAATTCACAACAGCCCAGTGTGGGGTTTGAACTCCTACTTTTTCAATCATCAGCCCAGGCCTTCAAATTAAAACCCATAAAAAGAGATTCATTTTCCTACTGCTATTGTGTGTCTGACTGACGTTTTGTATATTGTTCCCTTCGCCTCTTCTTCCATGTGTTTGAAGTCTTTGAAGTTTGTCAGACATTGGTAAACTACTTCATGTGGTGTTCTGGAAATACCTTCAATTCTGTGTATCTGCAAGGGACACAATTCAAATTCTCACCTTATTGCATCAACCAAAACCTGCAGGTCCATTCAAACAACTCTATTTCCTGTCTCTGTAAAGATAGCTCACACTTCCACAATGCAGGAATGTCTGAATGGAAACAGCTTTTGACACATTCCCAACACGTTTGCTAACACTTTTTAGGATGAAGCTAAATTCAACTCACAGATTCCAAGCCCCAAATTGAGCTTTTGGGTAGAACAGGTAACATCGATGAAATCCCAGATCTCTCTGTCCTGTCACCCATTCTAACATTGTACCATTTAGTTTATCTCACTCAGTCTTCCTTCCAAAATGCATCACTTCACATTTCTCAGCATTGAAGTTAACCTGCCCTGTGTTTGTCCAATGGATAGTAAGCTGTCAAGAGGTCATAAAGAGTCTGCAAAGAGATTTCCATAGGTTAAGTGAGTGAGCAAAAAAATTGGGAGATGGAGTACAATGTGGGAAAATGTGAGCTTGTCCACTTTGGCAGGAAGAATAAAAATCAGTATATTATTTAAATGGACAGAGACTGCAGAACTGTACGGTACAGAGGGATCTGGGTGTCCTGGTACATGAATCACATAATGTTACCCTGTAGCTACAGCAAGTGATTAGGAATTCAAATGGAATGTTGTTGTTTATTACAAGGTGAATAGAATATCAAAGTAGGGACGTGTTGTTACAGCTGGACAAGGCATAAGTTAGACGACGTCTTCAGGATTGTGGACACTTTTGGTCTCCTTACTGAAGAAATTATATAATTGCATTCGAAGTACTTCAGAGAAGGTTCACTGGGCTGTTTCCCGGGATGAAGGGGTTATCTTATGAGGAAAGGTTGAACATTTTGGGTCTATACCCACTGCAGTTTAGAAGAATGAGAGGTGATCTGAGTGAAACATCTCAGGTCCCGAGGAAACTGGACAGGGTGGATGCTGAGAGGATGTTTCCCCGCGTTGGGGAGACTCGAACTAGGGGACACAGTTTAAAAATTAGGGACCTCCCATTTAAAATTGAGATGAGGAGAAATGTGTTTCTCTCAGACGGGGGTCAGTCTGTGGAATTCTCTTCCCCAGAGACCAGTGGAGGCTGGATCATTGAATATATTCAAGGCTGAGTTAGATAGATTTTGATCAGTTAGGGAGTCAAGGGTTATGGGACACAGACAGGAAAGTGGAGTTGAGTTCACAATCAGATCCGCCATTGAATGGTAGAGCAGACTCGAGGGGCCGAATGGCCTACTCCTGCTCCAAATTCATTTGTTCATGTGTGTTCCATTTCACCAGACTGCCTCTATCCTCTTGAAGTCTGCTGCCAGTCCCTTCCCTGTTTATTACATTGCAGATCACACAAACATTGGCAAACATTGAAGTTATGCCGTGAAAACACAAGTCCAAGTCATCAGTATATATCAAAAAGAGCAGTGGTCCTAATATAAACCTCCACTGTATACCTCCCTCCAGTCTGAAACAACCATTGTCCACTCTCTCAGCCAATGTCGTATCCACTCAGCCACTGTCCCTTTCATCCCTGGAGCACCAATATTGCTCACTAGTCAATTAGGAGGCACCGTTAAGTCCTCCCCATGAGGACCATGGTCCCAGATCTTTCTGTTTCCACTCTCCCATCAACATTCCCCAGACAGGTACAGCATGGATTTGATACAAAGTAATGCTCCTTCTACACTGTCCCATCCAACAGTCCCAGCACAGGAACATCATGTGGTGGATACAGAGTGAATCTCACTCTACACTGTCCGAAACAGAGACAGAGGGAGAGAGAGAGAATGAGAGAAATAGAGGGAGATACAGACAGACAGGGTATCTGAGAGTGAAAGAAGGATATTTAACATCAGACATAGGAAGATGAGGAGGCAATTTCACCCCTCGACCCTGTTCCAGCATTCAATGAGATCAGGGCTAAACTGTGATCTAACTAACACCATATATCCCTCCTTTGCCCTTTATCTCTTAATACCGCTGGTTAAAAAAATCTATCATTCTCAGATTTAAAAATTTACAAGTGTCTCAGCATCAATTGCTGTTGTGGAAGAGCTTTCCAAACTGATACCACACCTGGTGTGTTGAAGTGCTTCTTCATTTCACTCCTGAAAGGTTTTGAGACTATGCCCCCAAGTTCTTGAAAACATTCATCACATCACCCGATAACCTTCTAAATTCCAGGCATACAGAGTAAATCTCCAGCTACACTGTCCCATTTAACATTCCCAAGCTGAGCACAATGTTGGGTTTGACACAGAGTAAATTTCCCTCTACGCTGTCCCATCGCACACTCCCAGGGCAGGAACATCATGGGGTGGATACAGAGTGAATCTCACTCTACACTCTCTGAAAGAGACAGAGAGAGAGACAGAAAGAGAGAAACAGAGAGACATAGACTGACAGGGTGATTGACAGAGAAAGAAGGATATTTAACAGGGGATATTGGAAGAGGAGGATGCAATTTAACCCCACAAATCTGTTCCGGCATTCAATGAGATCATGGCTGATCTGTGATCAATCTTACAGCATATATCCTGCCTTTGCCCCTTATCTCTTAATACGTTTGTTTAACAATAACCTATCAATCACAGGTTTGAAAATTAACCAATAAGCCAGCATGAAATTTCCACAACCAATATCATGAGGGTGTGATGGTTCCCACAGTGGATTAGTTGGCTGAATATTTAAAATGGAGGCTATTCCTTCTGGATCATCAAAAGTGTCTGCCTGGGCCCCAACTTCATCTGCATTCCTCCCTCTCCCGATGTTTTATTTCTCTCCATACCTATCACAAATATGTTTGTGTGCAAAGCAGTGAAGGATTAAATCAAGTTAATATATCTTGCATTATCCTCTTCAACCAACTCAACAATCTCTTTCTCTCTCCAAGTTTGTCCCTCTCTACAGCCCTCTCTATGCCTTCATATCTAAACCTCCGTCCCTCTGTCTCTCTCCTCGTGTCAGTGATAGCAGCTCTCTGTATCTTTATCTGTCTCTCTCACACTCCATTTCTTCTCTCACTCACTTCCAAATCCCTGAATCTTTCCATCTCTGCTCCTCCTTTCCTGCAAGATTATCTCTGCATTTCCCTCCCACCTGTCCCGGGACACCCCTCTCTATTCTGTGAACACATCTTACTTTGTATCTCTGCCCCTCCAACTCTTTCTGTCTCTGCATATTTAGATGGTATTTAGATGGGGGTCTGTCCCCGGAGGGGTATTTAGATGGGGGTCTGTCCCCGGGGTTAGTATTTAGATGGGGGTCTGTCCCCGGGGGGGGATAGTTAGATGGGGTTCTGTTCCCGGGTGGGCTAGCCAAATGGGGGTCGTCCCCGGGGATCTATTTAGATCGGGGTCTGTCCTCAGGGTTAGTATTTAGATGGCGGTCTGTTCCCGGTGGTGAGGGGGGGGGGGTATTTAGATGGGGGTATTATAACGGTATAATTAGATGGGGCTCTGTCCCCGGGGATGTATTTACATGGCAGTCTGTCCCCAGGGATGTATTTAGATGGGGGGCTGTCCCCGGGGTTAGTATTTAGATGGGGGTCTGTCCCGGAACGGGGTGGAGGTATTTAGATGGGTGTCTGTTCCAGTCAGGTATTTGTAATAGGGGTATTATAAGGGTATAATTAGATGGGGGTCTGTCCCCGGGGATGTATTTAGATGGGGGTCTGTCCCCGGGGATGTATTTAGATGGGGATCTGTCCCCGGGCATGTATTTCGATGTGGGTCTGTCCCCGGGCATGTATTTAGATGGGGGTCTGTCCCCGGGGATGTATTTGTAACAGGGGTATTATGAGAGTATAATTAGATGGGACTCGGTCCTGGGGGGGGTATCTAGATGGGACTCGGTCCTGGTGGGGGGTATCTAGATGGGAGTCTGTTCCTGGGGGGGGGGGTATCTAGATGAGACTCGGTCCTGGGTGCGGGTATCTAGATGGATTGTCTTGTAACAGGGGGATGGGGATAATTAGATGGGGGTCTGTTTCTGGGTCTGTTGATAGTGAGGGTAATAGATGGGGGTCAGTTAACGGGAGATATCAGATAGGGGTCTGGAGATGAGGATTGGGGGTCTGTACAAAAGTGGAATCTTTTCCGGGGGGGAATATTGCAGCGGATAAAATTTACATCGTGGATATAAACTGCATTAGGAGGAAATTTTGCAGGTGGTGGGGCGGGGTGAAATTGCGCGGGGGGGGGGGTAAATTGCAGGGGAGTGGGACTAAATTTGCGGGGTGGGGGAAATAATTGCGGGGGGGAATAATTGCGGTGGGGAAATAATTGCGGGGGGGAATAATTGCGGGGGGGAATAATTGCGGGCTGGGAAATAATTGCGGGGGGGAAATAATTGCGGGGGGAATAATTGCGGGGGGGAATAATTGCGGGGGGAAATAAATTGCGGGGGGGAATAATTGCGGGGTGGAATAATTTCGGGGGGGAAATGATTGCGGGGGAAATGATTGCGGGGGGAAATGATTGCGGGGGATATCAATTGTGGGGGATACAAATTGTGGGCCAGATAAATTGTGGGGGATATAAATTGCGGAGGGATATAAATTGCGGGGGTTAGAAATTGTGGGGGTTATAAATTGCGGAGGGATATAAATTGCGGGGGATATAAATTGTGGGGGATATAACTTGTGGTGGTTATGAATTGTGGGTGTTATAAAAAGCGGAGGGATATAAATTGCGGGGTACATAAATTGTGGGGGATAGAAATTGCGGAGGGATATCAATTGCGGGGGATATGAATTGCGGGGGACATAAATTGTGGGGGTTGTAAAGTTTGGGGATATAAATTGAGGAGGATTATCAATTGCGGGGGATATAAATTGCGGGAGATATAAATTGTGGGGGTTATAAAGGTTGGGGTATATAAATTGCGGGGGATATAAATTGTGGGGGATATAAATTGTGCGGGATATAAATTGTGGGGGATATAAATTGTGGTGGGATATTAATTGTGGGGGATATAAATTTCGGGGGATATAAATTGTGGGGGATATAAATTGCGGGGGATATAAATTGTGGGGGATATAAATTGTGGAGGGATATCAATTGTGGGGGATATAACTTGTGGGGGATATAAATTGTGGGGGATACAAATTGTGGGGGATAGAAAAATAGCGAAGGGATATCAATTGCGGGGGATATCAATTGCGGGGGATATAAATTGCGGGGGAAAGAATTGTGGGGGATATAAATTCTGGGGGATATAAATTGCGGAGGGATATCAATTGCGGGGGATATAAATTGCTGGGGATATAAATTGCGGGGGATATAAATTTCGGGGCATATAAATTGCGGAGGGATATCAATTGCGGGGGATATCAATTGCGGGGGATAAAAATTGTGGGGGATATAATTTGCGGGGGTATAAATTGCGGGGGAAATAATTTGCGGGGTTTATAAATTGTGGGGGGTATAAGTTGCGGGGGATGTAAATTGTGGGGGATATAAATTGTGGGGGATATAATTTTCGGGGGATATAAATTGCAGATGGTTATAAATATTGGGGGTTATAAATTGTGGGGATATAATTTGCGGATGATATAATTTGCGGGGGATATAAATTGCGGGGGATATAAATTGTGGGGGATATAAATTGTGGGGGATATAATTTGCAGAGGGATATCAATTGCGGGCGATATAAATTGCGGGAGATATAAATTGAGGGGGATATAAATTGTGGGGGTTATAAAGTTTGGGGGATATTAATTGCGGAGGGATATAAATTGCGGGTATATAAATTGTGGAGGGATATCAATTGCGAGGGATATAAATTGCGGAGGGATATAAATTGCAGAGGGATATAAACTGCGGGGATATAAATTGCGGGGGATATAAATTGCAGGGCATATAAATTGCGGAGGGATATAAACTGTGGTGGATATAAATTGCGGGGGATATAAATTGCGTGGGATATAAATTGCGGGGGATATAAATTGCAGGGGATATAAATTTCGGGGGATATAAATTGCGGGGGATATAAATTGCAGGGGATATAAATTGCAGGGGATATAAATTGCGGGGGATATAAATAGTGGGGGATATAATTTGTGAGGGATATAATTTGTGGGGGATATAAACTGTGGGGAGTATAAATTGTGGGGATATAAATTGTGGGGGTTGCAAAGTTTGGGGGATATAATTTGCGGGGGATATAAATTGCGGAGGGAAATAAATTGCGGGGATATAAATAGTGGGGGATATTATTTGTGGGGGATATAATTTGTGGGGGATATAAATTGTGGGGGATATAAATTGTGGGGGATATAAATTGCAGAGGGATATAAACTGTGGGGGATATAAATTGCGGGGGATATAAATTGAGGGGGTTCTAAAGTTTGGGGGCTATAAATTGCGGGGTATATATATTGCTGGGGATATAAATTGCGGAGGGATATAAATAGTGGGGGATATAATTTGTGGGGGATATAAATTGTGGGGGATATAAATTGTGGGGGATATAAATTGCGGAGGGATATAAACTGTGGGGGATATAAATTGCGGGGGATATATATTGCTGGGGATATAAATTGCGGGGGATATAAATAGTGGGGGATATAAATTGTGGGGGATATAAATTGTGGGTGATATAAATTGTGGGGGATATAAATTGCAGTGGATATAAATTGTGGGGGATATAAATTGTGGGGGATATAAATTGCGGGGGATATAAATTGCTGGGGATATAAATTGCGGGGATATAAATAGTGGGGGATATAAATTGCGGGGGATATAATTTGCGGAGGGATATAAACTGTGGTGGATATAAATTGCGGGGGATATAAATTGCGTGGGATATAAATTGCGGGGGATATAAATTGCAGGGGATATAAATTTCGGGGGATATAAATTGCGGGGGATATAAATTGCAGGGGATATAAATTGCCGGGGATATAATGTGCGGGGGATATAAATAGTGGGTGATATAATTTGTGAGGGATATAATTTGTGGGGGATATAAACTGTGGGGGATATAAATTGTGGGGGATATAAATTGTGGGGGTTGCAAAGTTTGGGGGATATAAATTGCGGGGGATATAAATTGCGGAGGGAAATAAATTGCGGGGATATAAATAGTGGGGGATATAATTTGTGGAGGATATAATTTGTGGGGATATAAACTGTGGGGGATATAAATTGTGGGGGATATAAATTGTGGGGGTTCTAAAGTTTGGGGGATATAAATTGCGGGGGATATAAATTGCGGGGCATATAAATAGTGGGGGATATAATTTGTGGGGGATATAAATTGTGGGGGATATAAATTGTGGGGGATGTAAATTGCGGAGGGATATAAACTGTGGGGGATATAAATTGCGGGGGATATAAATTGCGGGGGATATAAATAGTGGGGGATATAATTTGTGGGGGATATAAATTGTGGGGGATATAAATTGTGGGGGATGTAAATTGCGGAGGGATATAAACTGTGGGGGATATAAATAGTGGGGGATATATATTGCTGGGGGATATAAATTGTGGGTGATATAAATTGTGGGGGACATAAATTGCAGGGGATATAAATTGTGGGTGATATAAATTGCGGGGGATATAAATTGCTGGGGATATAAATTGTGGGGATATAAATAGTGGGGGATATAATTTGTGGGGGTTATAAATTTTGGGGGATATAAATTGCGGAGGGAAATAAATTGCCGGGGGATATAAATTGTGGAGGCGGATTCAGACTGGACTCTCTCTCTCTCACACACTGTAATCAGTTCCAATTCACCTGGCCACAGAGACACAGAAACTGAGACACAGAAACTCACCTTCACAAACCAGCCACATGGAAAGAAAGAATGGAGGCTGATGTTGTCCTAATATATCCCAGAACCGGTTACTCAAAACAGACAGTCCACCCAAAATACAGCTCATCCAACCAGCTCTCAACGTCCTCCATCTGGACTCTCCCTCCCAAGGTCAGTCTGTATTTCAACAGGGAGTGGGGGTGGGAGGGATATTCCAGCCATTTCCCAAATGGACCATACCAGACAGAAACCTGTCTGTCTCTCTCTCTCCCTCCCCCAAAAAATCTCATTAACAGAACAGAAAAGCTGCTGTAATTTAAAACCTGGAGGGGCCGGTTTGGATCATGGCCATTTCACACTAATTATATAAAATGTCTTTCACTATTCACCTCCAGTTTACAGAAAGTTCAGAAAATGACTCACTGCAATTACCTTGAAATTGTGACAAAGAGTTATTGCTGTAGAGGCCTGTTTGACTGCAGTATAAACAGGCAGGTTTTTAGTCGGTTTTTCAATTCCACTGTGTGACAAAGATTGAAACTAGAGCCCGGTTAATGATGCAGCGAAGAGAACTTTTATAACCAGTGACATTTCACACAACAATTCTAACCCATATTTACAGTTATATTTGTCAATGATTCTTTGCCCTGTATTTGATGCTGCTGTATTTATGTAATAGCTGTAAGCAATCAATAAAACCTTCTTAACCTTTACCAGTTTAATGTTACAAGGGTTTACAAAGCTGGGAAATGGCCATTTATCACAAATGGTATTAAAGATCTTCCACTTTTCACCTCCAGTTTATATAAAGTTCAGCAATAAAGACCTCCACATTCTGACAAAGAGTTTCTACTGCTGCAACAAAGTGTCACTTGTTTCCCTTTGCTTCCAGACTGCTTCTATCCTCTGCTCTAATGGGGATTCAGAGGGATTTTTGTTCATTCTTTGTCCAAATTCAGGAGGTTCCAGCTCCTCTGCAGCTGCTGTCCTGGAGAAATTAATTGCATATAAATCTTTCCCTCGTTTTGGAGACATGAGGAGAGACTGTTTACAATAGCTGAGGGGAGAAACAAATAGGCAGGGAGTTATTATGGTCTGGAATTCACTGGCTGGCAGGTTTCTGAAAGCAGTTTAAATATTAACTTTCAAAAGACAATTGGATCAAAACTTCAATTACTCTGAGTTATAGTAGAGAATATACCAGCATGGAAAGAGAAGTGTGAGAGAGATGTCATAACGTAGGTGATCAAGAACTCAACACAACGTATATTGAGGGTTTTTATTTATGAATGACTGAGTTTTATTTGATCCTGTTGCTTTATGTATGCATTACCTTTAATCACTCAAAATAACTTTCCAAATAGGAATGAATTTTTTGTTACAAGTGTTCACATAATAGAAAAATAGCCATTTTACAAAAGTTGCATTGAAATTATTTTATTCAGCATCTCAAGTTTACAGTAAAGTAAATTCATCAGACTTGTGGAAACTTTCAAACTCAGCAAGGGAATCTCCCTCCCATCAGTAATGGCTCTGCATCTCCATCTTTTGGTGTCCCTGCCTCACTGCAGTTAATGTTCCTCTCTCACCATCTCCATCTGCTGGTGTCCCTGTCTTACTGCAGCTACTGTCCCCCTTTCACCATCCCCATCTGCTGGTGTCCCCGCCTCACTGCAGTTACTGTCCCCTTCTCACCATATCCATCTGCTGGTGTATCTGTCTTACTGCAGCTGCTGTCCTCCTCTCACCATCGCCATCTGCTGGTGTCCCTCTCTCACTGCAGTTACTGTCCCCCTCTCACCAGCGCCAGCTGCTGGTGTTCCCGCCTCACTACAGTTACTTTCCCCCTCTCACCATCTCCATCTGCTGGTGTATCTGCTTCACTGCAGTTACTGCCCCCTCTCACCATCCCCATCTGCTGGTGTCCCTGTTTTACTGCAGTTACTGTCCCACTCTCACCATCTCCATCTGCTGGTGTCCCTGCCTCACTGCAGTTACTGCCCCTCTCACCACCTCACAATCACTGCGATTTTCAGCTTTGTCCACTGGCGGCGCTTGTTGATAAAGCAACCACAAGGTGGCGCTGTACTTGCACATGCGCAAACGTACAGTAGTCCAGTGAAATGTCAGTGTCTGCCCACGCTCAGGGGGCTGCCAGGACTAAAGATGGCGCCGGTCAAATAATCACAGAGGCAGGTGGAGGGTGGGAGGTGGAGCTGGGGGTCTGGGGGAGGAGGGGGAATTGGACTTAGCTCCAGTGTTTGAAACCCTTCAGCTCTTTCTATGATTTCACTAATTTAACAATGAGATTGAGAGGGTATTTAACCCCCTTCTTCAGCTCCTGTCTGAATTTAGTCTGGGTCACAATGGAAATACATGTGTTGTTGCAGGAGCTGAGAAGCTGCAGCATCTTTGATGTGTGATCTGTGAAAAAGAGAGGGTCAGTGAAGGAGGAATAATAATAAATATCTGCAATTCGCCTGTAAATGATAAACACAACCCGGGTCACCCACAACAGGATAAAACTGCTGGATATACTGAAGAGTAAAATAATTGATTTCCTGCGATTCTCCATCTCTGGGTCCTTGTGATTCTCTGCATTGCTGTGGCGCCGGAATCCCCTGCGGACTTTACTGGAGAATAAAATCCTTCTGACAGTCAGAACATTGAGCAGCAAAATCAGAAAGACCGGGACACAAGGGGTTAAAATGAGGTCAAACAATTCAAATGCCTCCCATATGGGGGACGTCAAGCAGCTCAGTTTAGTAACACAACCCATGGGAACATTATCACTAATGTAATCTTGTTTCAGTGTTAAGTACCAGGGGAGAGACTGTAAACAGCCCAGCACACTCACTGTTCCCACAACCACAGCCGCCGTTTTCTCGCTGCAATATTTTGTTTTCAGCTTCTCACAACAAATGGCCACAAATCGATCAAAGGTGAAAGTGAATGTGAGCCAGACAGAAACAACTGGGGATGCAGAAAGCAGAACGGTAATGAGAGAACACACAGGAGTAATTCTCAGGAATGCATATGGGAAATAAATTTAAATAATCCATGTCAATATGGGATCAGTGATAACGACCAGGAGATCAGACACTCCCATTCCCACCAGGTAGACACTGATACATCTGGAGAGACCGCACTTTCCTCGGGACAGGATCGGGACAATCGCCACCAAGTTAACTGGAAGAGAGAGAGAAAAGGAAGCAGAGAAATTACTGATCAGACCTGGAGACAAAGCAGCAGTTTGACAGGATCTGGGCTGAAATTTCCAGCTTTGTTGCTGCATCGAGCGGTGAAAACTGATTCCTTGACCCGGGCAGTGCTTTGCCACAGTGAAATGATTGAAAAAACAATTATTAATAATGAATTGGGAAATTGATGCAGAAAGTGAATAAAGTCAGCACCGGATTTAAAGGAAGTACTGAGTGAGGATGCAGTGCCAGTGGGCGAATGAGAAGTGGTTTTACAGAGATGGAATTCAATTCTTTAACAGGGAATTTGTCTCCAGACTGTTTGGGAAGGTTTAGGGAGAGCGGGATGTGTAGCTGGTTTGTTGCTCTGGGTTCAGGGAAAGAACAGGGACTGTTACCAAATGGGAAAGGCATGCAAACCGCAGCCCTGAGTTTGATTATCAGCCATGAACTAGAATGATGGAACAGGCTCCAATTTCCTCGTCCTGCTCCTATGTTACTGTATTCCTATCAGGTTGGACGAGGAAGCAGGAAGAGGATCCAGTGAGTGTGATTGGGAGGGAGAGAAGGTAAAGGACAGGTTGGAGCAAGAGGGGAGACTGGAGCAGATGGTTTGCGAAAGTGGATAAGCTGAAGCAATGGATGAGGAGACTGAGGATTCAATACAGTGAGAGGAGAGGCTGAGATTCACAGGGAGAGACTGCAGCAGAGTGTTAGAGGAAATCTAATCTATAGATCCCAGTAAGACAACTCAATTCATACTTTCAAACAATAATCGTTGTGGTTATTGGTGTTGGAGAACAGTTCATTGTTTATACAATATAGTCAATATATTTAGTTTGCACAGGCAATTAAATATAAATTTAAATATATTTCTGATATCAGCCTCGCTCTTTATTGAATTCAGAAGTCACAGAGATTTTAAAGTGCAGTATTTAAATAATGAATTGCCAACAGTGATGAACTGATTCTATTCTGTTTATTCTGTCACTAAGTAAGGAATAGGAACTTTCGACAAAACAAAATGAGGACCTGACAGAACTCAACACAGAGGATCAAGTCCAACAGGAAAATGAACACAATCTGACAACAGACAACTTCAACTCACATTTTCTCTCACTAATTGTTCTGGACATTCCAGCACTTTATGATAGTGAATTATATACACTGCTGCTTCTTTCTCTTTCTCTTTACTTCTGCTTATCTCTTTCCCTCGGTTTCGTTCTCCATGCTCCTTTTCTCCTTCCCTATCTCTCTGGAGTACTCACACCCTGCAAACTGTTACTTAATGCTACTTTTTACAAATGATTTATTCCTAACATTCTGCGTCTGTGTTCTGTTCACCAGCCCCAGGTTCAATGATTCTATTCTCAGAGTCAGTTTGTTCAATAGTGAAACCTCTGTGAATAATTTAATGCATCTACAGAACACTCAAGTTTCCACCTGTTCACCTACACTCTTCACTTCATCTACTATACATGGAATAAACAGGATTGAAAGCTTCTTCCACACAAACCTCACAATCATTGAAATTCCTTCTCCTGGAATTATAAAGTAATCTGCTTGAATGTGGGATTGTTTAATTAATAAAACACCAACATCAGCGCTGCAGCTGATAATCTACAGATAAATGGAAAGACTCTTGATTCCAACTGATAGAGTGAAAACCAATAAAACATCACATCAATACTTTCTATTTTGCAATGTAGTCCAGTGACAGTGAAGGTCCACAGTGAAGCAGAGAAGGAGAAATGAAAGTGTCAGCAGCAAACTCACTTCAGTAGCCAGACTTCTGAATCAGCGTCAGACACACACACTGAATGAAATAATATTTGATAACAGCGATAATCAATAAATACATTGAAATCCCAGTTAAACTGAGCCATGTTACTGGGGAGGGAGGACATTGTTCTGTCTGCTTGTAACACTGAGACCGTGAGATGTCTCATGATCAATCACTGAAAACAAAATCATAAAAATATTCCAGGACCGGTTAAATCCACATCATGAAAAAGCTAATAACTCCTAATGGTCTGATTATTGATCCTCACTGAAACATCTCATTCAAATACATTCAATACACAGAATAATCCAGTAACAATGCCACATTTACTTAAAACAATACCATTAAATACATAATGCAGTTCCTGCAAGAATGAAAGAGTAGACAATGAGGAGATTCCATCAGTAAATTGCTGGAAAAGAACAGGCGGCTGTGCAACACACACAGAGGGAAACAATATCCAGTACAGCAGCACAGTTAACATCGATTAACACGATTAACAGCTGGCTTACCAGCCACTCCAATTGCTGCAAGTACAGGATAATAAATGAATATGAACTGAAAGACTACTGGATATCCCATTTCTGAGAGAAGCAGGGACTTCTATTAGTCTGGAATCCACAGCTCACCCAGGCACGCTGAGCTGATCCATTCCAATGGGTCCTGATTTATACAGGGCATAAGTCTCCACTGACACAGTTATACCCCTGATCATTGCTATTCGTTGCACTTTCCTGAACAAATACATTACATCAGCAGCTTTGACTCTAATGTAAATAATGTGGTGGATAAAACACAATCAATTCAATGTCAATGACATTTTCTGAGTAAGACCTCTCTCTGGAATAAAGCTGAAATCTGTACTCATGCTGGATGGATGGCAATTATGAGAGGCGTCATTTGCATTTTCCATATTATTGCATTGACCTTGTTCACTCCTAGCTTTTCTATTGTAAATGTAACTGATCTGTCTGCAGTGGACACTGAATCCAGGGACAAAAGCAATCCCGTTTCACCCTGTTCCTGCCTTTTCCCAGTTAAAACATGAACTTTGAGTCTCTGATTCGGGACCATGTTCAGGGTAACAGCCCAGAAACTACTGTGAGTTATATTACGGGACAGACACTGTACGCATCCATTTGGGAGGCAGTTGGGCAGTGATAATATCACTGGTCACGTAATCCAGAGGCCCAACCTGAAGGCCTGGGGACAGTTGTTCAAATCCCACCACGTCAGCTATATCAAACAGAGGGAGCTCCCTTTCTGTGTATAAAGTAGAGGGATCTCCGCCTCGACGTATAAAGTGGAGTGAGCTCCCCCTTTATGTATAAAGTGGAGGGAGCTCCCTCTCTCTGTATAAAGTGGAGGGAGCTCCCTCACTCTGTATAAAGTGGAGGGAGCTCCCTCTCTCTGAATTAAGTGGAGGGAGCTCCCTCTTTATGAATAAAGTGGAGGGAGCTCCTTCTCTATGTATAAAGTGGAGGGAGCTCCCTCTCTATGCATAAAGTGGAGGGAGCTCCATCTTTATTTATAATGTGGAAGGAGCACCCTCTCCATTTATAAAGTTGGGGGCGATGAACGAAAGAGGAGAAGAGGGATACGAAAACAAATGGGGAAATGGAGAGAGAGGGACAAAGTGGAAGACAGTGAGAGACAGAAGTGATAGTGAAATGAGACCTTGGTGGAACCCCAGTAAAAATCACCATTGTCTGCCCACTCCGGTATTTGTGGTTTAATGTGAGTGTTTTAAGGATAAGTGTTAGATGAGTGTTTGATATTTCCAAACTTCATTGACATTTCCAACAAAAGCAAGAGTTAAAAATTCAAAATTAACCAAACAAATAGCTCAAAGCATTGCTGTCCATGTACAGAGGGACTGAGAGATGGAGGGAGGGAGTGAGACACAGGCAGACAGAGAAACAGAAAAAGTTGGGCAGAGAATTAGGGAGAGAGAGAGAGAGACAGAGCTAGAATGATAGAGAAAAAAGGAGAAACTGAGTCAGACGGAGAGAGACAGAAAGGGAGGCAGGCAAATGCAGAGTGAGACAGACAGAAAGGGAGGCAAGCAGATGCCGAGGGAGACAGAGGGAGAAAGGCACAGAGAGAGAGAGAGGAAGAGAGACAGACAGAGGGAGAACCAGAGACAGAGGGAGAGACTCACAGAGAGAGAGAGGGAGAGCGAGATTACAGGAAAAACTTTACATCTAATAATGTTGAAAAAAGATAGATTTAAAAACTAAAACTGGCTACGAGTAAGAACTAATTTTGAAAGGAACGATCAGGGGTTTCGTGTGAGTGATTGATATTTTCAAACTAAAGTGACATCTAATATTATTGAAAAACATTTTTTAAACACTGACAATCTTTAGAAGCAGGGGAAATGGATTACAGTGTGTGAGGGGAGCTTGACAGAACCTCAGTAACAATCCCCATTATCTGCACAGTCCTGTATTGGGGGTTTAGTGTGAGAGTTTATGGGGCGATTGTTGATCAGTGTTTGATATTTTCAAACTGCAGTGACATTCCCTGCAAGGGCAAGATTTACAGGTTCAAAATTAACCAAGAAATGGATGAAAATATTTCTGTCCAAGGAGAGAGAGATGGTGTTAGAAACAGATTCATGGAAAGAGGCAGAGAAAGAGGGAGAGGACGAGGGAGAGAGAGAGAGAGAGAATGATGGGATTGAACAGACATGAGAGGGAGAGACAGAGAGAGGATGACAAGTTGTAACAATCATTAACAATCCTCATTATCTACCCAGTCCTGTTTTTGGAGGTTAATGTGAGTGTTTTAGGTGTGAATGTTGGATCAGTGTTTTCAAGCTGCAGTGAGATTCCCAACAATGCTGTCAAAGTATTTTAGAGCAGGGAGGTTATGCTGTAACTGTATAACTCATTACTTAAGCACCGTAATGAGACCTCCCAGGGCAGGTACAGTGTGAGTTTAGATACAGAGTAAAGCAGTGGCTTTAGAGAAGGAGGGAGAGACGGGCAGAAAGTGTGAGGAGAGACGGGGAGGCAGTCAGATTGTTGGAGAAACTTTACATGTCACCACATGAAAAAAATAAATAATGAAAAATTTAAATGGACTGAGCACTGAAAATACTGTCCGCACACAACAACTGAAGTCACACACCATCCTAACTTGAAACTAAATCGCCATTCCTTCACTGTTACTGGGTCAAAATCCTGGAACTCCCTTCCTAACAGCACTGTGGGTGTACCTACCCTACATGGACTGCAGCGGTTCAAGAAGGAGTCTCAACACCACCTTCTCAAGGGCAATTAGGAATGGGTAATAAATGCTGGTATGGCCTGCAATGCACACATCCAACAAATAAATAAGGCAAATAAAAAGTTGACACCGAGTCGCTTAAGGGGATATTGCAGTTGACGAACAAAAATTTGGTCAAACAGGGTGGTTTGAGGGAGTGTCTTAAAAGAGGAAAGAGAGTGAGTGAGACGGAGAGGTTTAGGAAAGGAATTCCAGAGTGAGAGTCTTGGCAGCTTGAAGGCACGGCCAGCAATGTTGGAATAATTCAAATTGAGGATGCTCAAGAGGCCAGAATTATAGGATCGCAGAGATTGGGGGATTGTGGAGCTGGAGGCGATTGCAGAGATCGGGAGGGGTCATTTGTGGAAGACAGTTCCAAACTTCTACCAGTCTTTGTATGTAGATGTGTTTCTAAATTTCATCTTTGAAGGGCTTTTGACTAATTTTTGATTTTTAGACAGTCCCCCCGGTCCGAGACTGTCCCCATCGAATACTCACAGGGCAGGTACGCACGGGGTTAGATACAGAATTAAGATCCATCTATGAATGCCAGACTCACTGTTCCTCTGTCATTTTCTCCTCATCTCTCACTGCCTGCAACACCCTTTCTCTGCCTCTCTTTCTCTTTCTTCCCATCCTGAGAGCAAGAGTGAGAGATTGAAATAGTGTACAGAGGGAGATGGAGACAGAGGGAGAAAAGTAGAGAGATAGACTTGGAAAATGAGTAACAGAGTAAATAGTGTTTCAGAGAGGAGAGCAGAGGGGAAGAGAGAGAAAGAGATGGAGAGAGTTACCAGCAAGAGAGTTTACCAGTGATTACCTCTCTCTATGTGCCTCTCACTCCTTTCCAAGTTGTTACCATCTCCATCTATTTTTCTCCCTCTACCCCGATGTTTCACACTCCATACCTCTCGCTCGTATATCTGTATATACTGCAGTGAAGGATGACATCAAATTATAATGTTTTACATTTGCTTTTTCAATCTAACTGAACAATCGCTCTGTCTGGGAATAGAGGGGCCTTGGAGTGAATGTCCACTGATTCCTGAGGGTAACAGGACAGGTGCATAAGATGGTTAAGAAGGCTTTCGGAATACTTTCCTTTATTGGCTGATGTAGAGAATATAAGAGCAGGGAGGTTATGCTAGAACTGCATAAAACACTAGTTAGACCACAGCTAGAGTACTGTGTACAGTTCTGGTCACCACATTACAGGTAGGATGTGATCACACTAGGGAGTGTACAGAGGAGATTTACAGAGGATGTTGTAAGGAATGGAGAATTTTAACTATGAGGAAAGGTTGGATAGGCTGGAATTGTTTTCTTTGGAACAGAGAAGGTTGAAGGGAAGATATAATTGAGGTGTACAAACTAATGACGGGCCTGGATAGAGTGGATAGGAAGGACCCATTTCCCAGAACAGAGGGGTCGATAACCATGGGCATAGATTACAAGATTTCCACACCAATATCATGAGGGTGTGATGGATTCCATGGTGGCATATCTTGCTGGATGTTTACAATGGAGCGTTTTCCTTCCTGATCATCAAAACTGGCCGCCTGGGACCCAACTTCATCCACATTTCTCCCACTCTACCAATATTTCACTCTACATACCTATCTTTCTCTGTTTGCGTACACAGCAGTGAAGGATTACATCAAATGAATATATCTTACATTCTCCCTTTCAATCCACCCCAACAGTCTCTCTGTCTCCAACGTTGTCCCTCTCCACAGCCCTCCCTCTGCCTGCATATCTAAGCCACTCTCCCTCTGTCTCCCTCTTAGTGTCAGAGATAGCAGGAGGGAGAGACAGAGAGAGGATGGCAGAGAGAGACACAGAGAGCAACCCCAGCTTCTCCAATCTATCCACGTAACTGAAGCCCCTCATCCCTGGAACCATTCTTGTGAATCTTTTCTGCACCCTCTCTAATGCCCCCACATTCTTCCTGAAGTACGGTGTCCAGAATTGGACAATGTTCCAGTTGAAGGCAAACCAGCGTTTTACAAAGGTCACATTTTCCTTGCTTTTCTATTCAAAGTCTGTATTAATAATCTCAGGACCCTTATGCCGTTTAACCACATTCTGAACCTGCCCTGTCACCTTCATTGATTGGAGCACAAATACCCCCAGATGTGTCTGTTCCAGCACCTCCTTTAGAATTATATCCTTTACTTTATATCGTCTCTCCTCCTTTTTCCTAACCATGGAGGCGGAAGATGCGGGCATGGTTCTTGATGAGTACATATCGGCTGTCTTCACAAAAGAGGGGACGAGGCTGATATTGTAGTCAGTGAGGAGGGGTTTGAAATATTGAATGGGATAAACAGTGAGAGAGCAAATATTCAGGGGTTCAGCATCTTTGAAAGATGATAATTCAACAGGCTCAGACTGTTTAGAGGTGCAAGGGAGGAAATATCAGAGGCTCTGACAATCATTTTCCAATCCTCTCTGGTTACAGTCGTGCTGCCAGAGGACTGGAGGACTGCGTATGTTGTAATGTTGATTAACAAGGGAGAAAGTAACAGACTGAGTAATTACAGGCCACCCAGCCTAATCACAGTGGAGGGCATATTATTGGGCAAAAGGGATTGATTAATTCCTTTCTAGTTCTGTGTGTCTCAGTGTCTCCATGTCTGTGTCTCTGTCACAATTTGAGCACTACCCTCACATTGGTGAGGAGTCGGTCTCTGGAATAAATGTCCCAGTGTTGTGGAAACATAAAATGGCCACCGAGAACCAGCCTAAAATGGCTGACTAATGTATGTGGATTTGCACAGATATTTGAGAGAGGAGAGAGAGACAGACAGTCAGACAGACAGAAAGAGAGACAAAGAGAGAGACACAGACCAAGTCACAGAGATTGATAGCAAGATATTTGTCATTGGACAGAGGAAGAGGAGGAGGCCATTTGGTCCCTCAACCCTCTTCTGTCATTCAGTGAGCTCATGGATGATGTGTGATCTAACTCCATGTAACATTCTTTGCCCCTTAATACCTTTGGTTGACAATAATCTATCAAACTCAGATTTCAAAACTAACAAGTGCCTCAGCATCAATTGCTGTTTGTGGAAGAGAGTTCCAAACTGATACCACACCTGGTGTGTTCATAAGAACATAAGAACTAGGAGCAGGAGTAGGCCGCCCGGCCCCTCGAGCCTGCTCCGCCATTCAATAAGATCATGGCTGATTTTTTGTGGACTCAAATCCACTTAGCCGCGTTCTCACCGTATCCCTTAATTCCTTTATTGTTCAAAAAGATATCTACCTTAGCTTTAAAAATGTTTACTGAAGAAGCGTCAACTACCTCACTGGGCAAGGAATTCCATAGATTAACAACCCTCTGGCTGAAGAAGTTCCTTTTTAATTCAGTCCTAAATCTGCTCCCTCTAATCTTGAGGCTCTGTCCTCTTGTCTGAGCTTCTCCTGCCAGTGGAAACATCCTATCTACTTGTATCTTATCTATTCCCTTTATAATTTTATATGTTTCTATAAGATCTCCCCTCATTCTTCTGAATTCTAATGAATATTATCCCAATCTACTCAGTCTCTCCTCATAAGCCAACCCCCTCAACTCCGGAATCAACCTAGTGAACCTCCTCTGCACCCTCTCCAGTGCCTGTACATCCTTTCTCAAATAAGGAGACCAAAACTGCACACAGTACTCCAGGTGCGGCCTCACCAGTACCTTATCCAGCTGCAACATAACCTCTCTGCTTTTAAACTCAATCCCTTTGGCAATGAAGGACAATATTCCATTTGCCTTCCTCATTACTTGCTGTACCTGCAGACCAACCTTCTGCGATTCATGCACAAGGACACCCAGGTCCCTCTGCATCGCAGCATGCTGCAACTTCGTAACCATTCAAGTACTAATCCTTTTTACTGTTACTCCTACCGAAATGAATGACTTCACACTTATCAACATTGTATTCCATCTGCCAGACCTTTGCCCACTCACTCAATGCATCTATGTTCCTCTGCAAAGTTTCACAGTCATCTGCACACTTTGCTCTGCCACTCATCTTAGTGTCATCTGCAAACTTTGACACCCTACAAGTGGTCCCCAACTCCAAATCATTTATATAAATTGTAAATAATTGCGGACCCAGCACCGATCCCTGAGGCACAACACTGGTGGCTGATTGCCAACCAGAATAGCACTCATTTATCCCCACTCTCTGTTGAAGTGTTTCTTCATTTCACGACTGAAAGGTTTTTAGACTGCGTTTAGATTTTTAGACTATGCCCCCAAGTTCCTGACTCCGCAGCCAGTGGGAATTGTTACTCTCTGTCCACCCGTTCAGTTTCCCTTATTATCTTGAAAACATTCATCAAATAACCCCATATCCTTCCACTTCCAGGGAAAGGACATGTTCGAGCAAGAGGGGAGACTGGAGAAGATGGTTTAGGAAAGTGTATAAACTGAAGCAATGGATGAGGAGACTGAGGATTCAATACAGTGAGAGGAGAGGCTGAGATTCACAGGGAGAGACTGCAGCAGAGTGTTAGAGGAAATCTAATCTATAGATCCCAGTAAGACAACTCAATTCATAGATTCAAACAATAATCCTTGTGGTTATTGGTGTTGGAGAACAGTTCATTGCTTATGCAATATAGTCAATATATTTAGTTTGTACAGGCTATTAAATATAAATTTAAATATATTTCTGATATCAGCCTCGCTCTTTATTGAATTCAGCAGTCACAGAGATTTTTTTTTTTTTTTTAGAATATTACAGCGCAGTACAGGCCCTTCGGCCCTCGATGTTGCGCCGAGCTGTGAAACCATCTGACCGACACTATTCCATTTTCATCCATGTGTCTATCCAATGTCCACTTAAACGCCCTTAAAGTTGGCGAATCTACTACTGCTGCAGGCAGGGCATTCCACGCCCTTACTACTCTCTGAGTAAAGAAACTACCTCTCACATCTGTCCTATATCTATCACCCCTCAACTTGAAGCTATGTCCCCTCGTGTTTGCCATCACCATCCGAGGAAAAAGACGCTCACTATCCACCCTATCTAACCCTCTTATTATCTTATATGTCTCTATTAAGTCACCTGTCCTCCTCCTTCTCTCCAACGAAAACAACCTCAAGTCCCTCAGCCTTTCCTCGTAAGACCTTCCCTCCATACCAGGCAACATCCTAGTAAATCTCCTCTGCACCCTTTCCATAGCTTCCACATCCTTCCTATAATAAAGTGCAGTATTTAAATAATGAATTACCATCAGTGATGAACTGATTCTATTATGTTTATTCTGTCACTAAGTAAGGAATAGGAACTTCCGACAAAACAAAATGAGACCCTGACAGAAATCAATACAGAGGATCAAGTCCAACAGGAAAATGAACACAATCTGACAACAGACAACTTCAACTCACAGTTTCTCTCACTAATTGTCCTGGACATTCCAGCACTTTATGATAGTGAATTATTTACACTGCTGCTTCTTTTTCTTTCTCTTTACTTCAGCCTATCTCTTTCCCGTCGGTTTCGTTCTCCCTGCTCCATTTCTCCTTCCCTATCTCTCTGGAGTACTCACACCCTGTAAATTGTTACTTAATGCTGATTTTCACATATGATTTGTTCCTAACATTCTGCTTCTGTGTTCTGTTCACCAGCCCCAGGTTCAATGATTCCATTCTCTGAGTCAGTTTGTTCAATTGTGAAACATCTGTGAATAATTCAATGCATCTACAAAACACTCAAGTCTCCACCTGTTCACAGACACTCTTCACTTCATCCACAATACATGGAATAAAGAGGATTGAAAGCTACTTCCAGACAAACCTCACAATCATTGAAATTCCTTCTCCTGGAATTATAAAGTAATCTGTTAGATTGTGGGATTGTTTAATTAATAAAACACCAACATCAGCGCTGCAGCCGATAATCTAATGGAAAGACTCTTGATTCCAGCTGATAGCTTGAAAACCAGAAAAACATCACATCAATACTTTCTATTTTACAATGTAGTCCATTGACAGTGAAGGTCTACAGTGAAGCAGAGAAAAAGAAGTGGAAGTGTCAGCAGCAAACTCAGTTCAGTAGCCAGACCTCTGAAGCAGCGTCAGACACACACAGAGTGAAATAATATTTGATAACAGTGATAATCAATAAATACATTGAAATCCCAGTTAAACTGAGCCATGTTATTGAGGAGGGAGGACATTGTTCTGTCCCCTTGTAACATAGAAACCGTGAGATGTTTCATTTACAATCACTGAAAAAAATCATAAAAATATTCCAGGACCGGTTAGATCCACATCATGAAACTGTTAAAAACTCCTCATGGTCTGATCATTGATCCTCACTGAAACATCTCATTCCAATACATTCAATACACAGAATAATCCAGTAATAATGACACAGTTACTTAAAACAATATCATTAAACTCATAAATCAACACCTGCAAGAATGAAAGAGTAGACAATGAGGATATTCCATCAGTAAATTGCTGGAAAAGAAAAGGCGGCTTGTAACACACACAGAGGGAAATAATATCCAGTACAGCAGCACAGTTAACACCGATTTACACCATTAACAGCTGAGATACCGCTTACCAGGAACTCCAATTGTTGCAAGTACCAGATAGTAAATGTCTTCTATCTGAAACATTACTGGATATCCCATTTCTGTGAGAAGCAGAGACTTCTATTAGCCTTGAATCCACAGCTCCAGCAGACACTCTGAGCTGATGCATTCCAATGGGTCCTGATTTATACAGGGGCTAAGCCTCCATTGACATGGTTATACCCCTGATCATTGCTATTAGCTACACTCACCTGAACAAACACATTACATCAGCAGCTTTGACTCTGATGTCATTAATGTGGTGGATAAAACACAATCATTTCAATGTCAATGACATTTTCTGAGTAAGACGTCTCTCGGGAATAAACCTGAAAACTGTACTCATACTGGATGGATGGCAATTATGAAAGGCATCATTTACATTTTCCATATTATTGCATTGACCTTGTTCACTCCTGGCATTTCCATTGCATATGTAACTGATCTGTCTGCAGTGGACACTGAATCCAGGGACAAAAGCAATCCCGTTTCACTCTGTTCCTGCCTTTTCCCATTTAAAATGTGAACTTTGAGTCTCTGATTCGGGACCATGTTCAGGGTCACAGCCCAGAAACTACCGTGAGTGATATTACGGGACAGACACTGTACGCATCCATTTGGGAGGCAGTAGGGTAGTGATAATATCACTGCTCACGTAATCCAGAGGCCCAACCTGATGGCCTGGCTACAGGGGTTCAAATCCCACCACGGCAGCTATATAAAACAGAGGGAGCTCGCTTTCTATGTAGAAAGTAGAGGGAGCTCCGCCTCTACGTATTCAGTGGAGAGAGCGCCCTCTCTATGTATAAAGTGGAGGGAGCACCCTCTCTATTTATAAAGTTGGGGGCGATGAAGGAAAGAGGAGAAGAGGGAAATGGAAACAAATGGGGAAATGGAGATAGAGGGACAAAGTGGAAGACAGTGAGAGACAGAAGAGATAGTGAAATGAGACCTTGACGGAACCCCAGTAACAATCCCCATTGTCTGCCCAGTCCGGTATTTGGGGTTTAATGTGAGTATTTTAGGGATGAGTGTTAGATGAGTGATGATATTTTCAAACTGCATTGACATTCACAACAAAAGCAAGAGTTAAAGATTCAAAATTAACCAAACAAATGGCTCAAAGCATTGCTGTCCATGTACAGAGGGACGGAGAGATGGAGGGAGTGAGACACAGATGGAGAGAGACACAGACAGAGTGGGACAGAGACAGGGGGAGAGAGAGAGAGACAGAGCTAGAATGATAGAGGAAAAAGGAGAAACAGAGACAGAGGGAGAGAGACAGAAAGGGAGGCAGGCAAGTGCAGAGTGAGACAGACAGAAAGGGAGGCAGGCAGATGCAGAGGGAGAGTGACAGGATGAAAGCGAGGGAGACAGATACAGAGGGAGAGAGACAGATGCAGAGGGCGAAAGGGACAGAGAGAGATAGAGAGGGAGGGAGACGAACAGTGGGTGAAACAGAGACAGGGGAGAGACAGACAGAGAGAGGGAGGGCGACATTATAGGAAAAACGTGACATCAAATAACGTTGAAAAAGGATAGAATTAAAAAGTAAAACTGGCTGTGTGCAAGAACTAATTTTGAAAGGAAAGATCAGGGGTTTAGTGTGAGTGTTTTGGGGGCAAGTGTTGGATCAGTGACTGATATTTTCAAACTGAAGCAGATTTAATATTATTCAAAAAATAGTATTAAACACTGACAAACTTTAGAAGCAGGGGAAATGGGATACAGTGTGTGAGGGAAATTTGACAGAACCTCAGTAACAATCCCCATTATCTGCACAGTCCTGTATTGGGGATTTAGTGAGAGAGTTTAGGGGGCGAGTGTTGATCAGTGTTTGATATTTTCAAACTGCAGTGACGATCCCAGCAAGGGCAAGATTAACAGGTTCAAAATTAACCAAGAATTGGATAAAAACATTTCTGTCCAAGGAGAGAGAGATGGTGTGAGAGAAAGAGTCATGGAAAGAGGCAGAGAAAGAGAGAGTGGGCGAGGGGGGGGGGGAGAGAGAGTGAGAGAGAGAGAGAGAGAGAGAAAGATGGGAAGAAACAGACATGAGAGGGAGAGACAGAGAGAGGATGAGACAAGTTGTAACAATCATTAACAATTCTCATTATCTGCCCAGTCCTGTTTTTGGAGGTTCGTGTGAGTGTTTTAGGGGTGAATGTTGGATCAGTGTTTCATGTTTGCAAACTGCAGTGACATTCCCAACAAGGCTGTAAAAGTGTACAAGAGCAGGGAGGTTATGCTAGAACGGTATAACTCATTGCTTAAGCTCCATAATGAGACCTCCCAGGGCAGGTGCAGTGTGCGTTTCGATACAGAGTAAAGCAGTGGATTTAGAGAAGGAGGGAGAGACGGGCTGAAAGAGTGAGGAGATCTGGGGAGGCAGGCAGATTGTAGGAGAATCTTTACATCTAACCACGTGAAAAAATAAATAATTAAAGACATAAATGGACTGAGCACTGAAAATACTGTCCGCACACAACAACTAAAGTCACACAGCATCCTAACTTGAAACCATATCACCATTCCTTCACTGTTTCTGGGTCAAAATCCTGGAACTCGCTTCCGAACAGCACTGTGGGTGTACCTACCCCACATGGACTGCAGCGGTTCAAGCAGGAGGCTCAACACCACCTTCTCAATGGCCATTACAGATGGGAAATAAATGCTGGTCTGGCCAGTAACGCACACATCCAACAAATAAATAAGGCAAATAAAAAGTTGACAGCGAGTCACTTAAGGAGATATTACACGAGACGAACAAAAACCTGGTCGAAGAAGTTGGTTTGAGGAAGCGTCTTCAAAGAGGAAAGAGAGTTAGTGAGACGGAGAGGTTTCGGAAAGGAATTCCAGAGTTAGGGTGTTGGCAGCTTAAAGGCACGGCCACCAATGTTAGAACAATTGAAATTGGGGATGCTCAAGAGGGCAGAATTAGAGGATCGCAGTTATTGATGGATAGTGGAGCTGGAGGAGATTGCAGAGATAGGCAGGGGTCATTTGTGGAAGAGAGTTCCAAACTTCTACCACCCTTTGGATGTAGAAGTGTTTCTAAATTTCATCTTTGAAAGGGCTTTCGACTAATTTTTGATTTTTAGACAGTCCCCCCCGCAGTCCGAGCCAGGCCCCATCGAATACTCACAGGGCAGGTACGCACGGGGTTAGATACAAAGTCAAGATCCATCTACCAATGCCAGACTCACTGTTCCTTGGTCTCTTTCTCCTCATCTCTCACTGCCTGCAACACCCTTTCTCTGCCTCTCTTTCTCCCTCTTCCCATCCTGAGAGCAAGAGGGAGAGATTGAGATAGTGTACAGAGGGAGAAAAGTAGAGAGATAGACTAGGAAAGTGAGTAACAGACAGAAGAAACAGGGTTTCAGAGAGCAGAAGAGAGGGGAAGAGAGAGATAGAGATGGAGAGAGATTACCAGCAAGAGAGTTTACCAGAGATTACCTCTGTCTCAGTCCCTATCACTCCTCTCCAATTTGTTACCATCTCCATCTATTTTTCTCCCTCTACCCCGATGTTTCACACTGCATGCCTCTCTCTCGATTGTCTGTGTATACTGCAGTGAAGGATTGCAGCAAATTATTATGTTTTCAATCTCAGTGAACAAACGCTCTGTCTGTGAACAGAGGGACCTAGGACTGAATGTCCACTGATTCCTGAGGGTAACAGGACAGGTGGATAAGGTGGTTAAGAAGGCTTACGGAATACTTTCTTTTATTGGCCGATGTAGAGAATATAAGAGCAGGGAGGTTGTGCTAGAACTGAATAAAGCACCAGTCAGACCACAGTTGGAGTACTGTGTACAGTTCTGGTCACCACATTACAGGGTGGATCCGATCACACTCGAGACCGTACAGAGGAGATTTACAGAGGATGCTGTCAGGAATGGAAAATTATAACTATGAGGAAATATTGGATTGTCTGGAATTGTTTTCTTCGGAACAGAGAAGGTTGAAGGGAAGATTTAATTGAGGTGCATGAAATAATGATGGGCCCAGATAGAGTGGATAGGAAGGACCCATTTCCCTTAACAGAGGGGTCAATAACCATGGGCATAGATTACAAGATTTCCACACCAATATCATGAGGGTGTGATGGCTTCCCTGGTGGAATACCTTGCTGCATGTTTACAATGGAGCGTTTTCCTTACTGATCATCAAAACTGGTCGCCTCGGCCCCACCTTCATCCACATTTCTCCCACTCTACCAATATTTCACTCGACATACCTATCTTTCTCTGTTTGCATACACAGCAGTGAAGGATGACATCAAATGAATATATCTTACATTCTCCCTTTCAATCCACCCCAACAATCTCTCTACCTCCAACCTTGTCTCTCTCGACAGATCTCTCTCTGCCTGCATATCTTAGCCTCTGTTCCTCTGTCTCCCTCTTAGTGTCAGAGATAGCAGGAGGGAGAGACAGAGAGAGGAAGACAGAGAGAGACACAGAGAACAACTCCAGCTTCTCCAATCTATCCACGTAACTGAAGTCCCTCATCCCTGGAACCAGGCTTGTGAATCTTTTCTGCCCCCTCTCCAATGCCCCCACATTCTTCCTAAAGTACGGTGTCCAGAATTGGACAATGCTCCAGTTGAAGGCAAACCAGCGTTTTACAAAGGTCATATTTTCCTTTCTTTTGTATTCAATGTCTCTATTTATAATCTCAGGACCCTTGTGCCGTTTAACTGCCTTCTGAAACTGCCCTGCCACCTTCAGTGATTGGTGCACAAATACCCCCCAGATGTGTCTGTTCCTGCACCTCCTTTAGAATTCTATTCTTTACTTTATATCGTCTCTCCTCCTTTTTCCTAATCGTGGTGGCGGAAGATGTGGGCACAGTTCTTAATGAACACATGGCAACAGTCTTCACAAAAGAGGGGACGACACAGACATTGTAGTCAACGAGGAGGGATTTGAAATATTGAATAGGATAACAGTGAGAGAGGAAATATTCAGGTGTTTAGCATCTTTGTAAGCTGATAATTCACCAGGCTCAGACGGTTAAGAGGTACAAGGGTGGAATTATCAGAGGCCCTGTCCATCGTTTTCCAATCCTCTCTGGTTATAGTCGTGATGCCAGAGGACTGGAGGACTGCGTATGTTGTGCAATTGATTAACATGGGAGAAAGTAATAGACTGAGCAATTACAGGCCACCCAGCCTAATCACAGTGGAGGGAAACTTATTGGGCACAAGGGAATGATCAATTTCTTTCTTGCACTGTGTGTCTCAGTGTCTCCATGTCTGTGTCTCTGTCACAATTTGAGCACTACCCTCACATTGGTGAGGAGTCGGTCTCTGGAATAAATGTCCCAGTGTTGTGGAAACATAAAATGGCCACCGAGAACCAGCCTAAAATGGCTGACTAATGTATGTGGATTTGCACAGATATTTGAGAGAGGAGAGAGAGACAGACAGTCAGACAGACAGAAAGAGAGACAAAGAGAGAGACACAGACCAAGTCACAGAGATTGATAGCAAGATATTTGTCATTGGACAGAGGAAGAGGAGGAGGCCATTTGGTCCCTCAACCCTCTTCTGTCATTCAGTGAGCTCATGGCTGATGTGTGATCTAACTCCATGTAACTTTCTTTGCCCCTTAATATCTTTGGTTGACAATAATCTATCAAACTCAGATTTCAAAACTAACAAGTGTCTCAGCATCAATTGCTGTTTGTGGAAGAGAGTTCCAAACTGATACCACACCTGGTGTTTTGAAGTGTTTCTTCATTTCACCCCTGAAAGGTTTTTAGACTGCGTTTAGATTTTTGGACTATGCCTCCAATTTCCTGACTCCGCAGCCAGTGGGAATTGTTACTCTCTGTCCACCCTTTCAGTTTCCATTATTATCTTGAATACATTCATCAAATCACCCCATAACCTTCTAAATTCCAGGGAAAGGACAAGTTGGAGCAGCAGGGGAGACTGGATCAGATGGTTTGGGAAAGTGGATAAACTGAAGCAATGGATGAGGAGACTGAGCATTCAATACAGTGAGAGGAGAGGCTGAGATTCCCAGGGAGAGACTGCAGCAGAGTGTTTGAGGAAATCTAATCTATAGATCCCAGTAAGACAACTCAATTCTTACATTCAAACAATAATCCCTGTGGTTATGGGTGTTGGAGAACAGTTCATTGTTTAGACAATATAGTCAATATATTTAGTTTGTACAGGCTATTAAATATAAATTTAAATATATTTCTGATATCAGCCTCGCTCTTTATTGAATTCAGCAGTCACAGAGATTTTAAAGTGCAGTATTTAAATAATGAATTACCAACAGTGATGAACTGATTCTATTCTGTTTATTCAGTCACTAAGTAAGGAATAGGAACTTTCTACAAAACAAAATGAGGACCTGACAGAAATCAACACAGAGGATCAAGTCCAACAGGAAAATGAACACAATCTGACAACAGACAATTTCACCTCACAATTTCTCTCACTAATTGTTCTGGACATTCCAGCACTTTGTGATCGTGAATTATTTGCACTGCTGCTTCTTTCTCTTTCTCTTTACTTCTGCTTTTCTTTTCCCATCGTTTCCGTTCTCCCTGCTCCTTTTCTCCTTCCCTATCTCTCTGGAGTACTCACACCCTGTAAATTGTTACTTAATGCTGCTTTTCACATATGATTTATTTCTAACATTCTGCCTCTGTGTTCTGTTCACCAGTCCCAGGTTCAATGATTCTATTCTCAGAGTCAGTTTGTTCAATGGTGAAACATCTGTGAATAATTTAATGTATCGACAGAACACTCAAGTCTCAACCTGTTCACCTGCACTCTTCAGTTCATCTCAATACATGGAATAAACAGGATTGAAAGCTACTTCCAGACAAACCTCACAATCATTGAAATTCCTTCTCCTGGAATTATAAAGTAATCTGTTAGAATGTGGGATTGTTTAATTAATAAAACACCAACATCAGCGCTGCAGCTGATAATCTACAGATAAATGGAAAGACTCTTGATTCCAACTGATAGAGTGAAAACCAGTAAAACATCACATCCATTCTTTCTATTTGACAATGTAGTCCAGTGACAGTGAAGTGTCCACAGTGAAGCAAAGAAGGAGAAGTAAAAGGGTCAGCAGCAAACTCAGTTCAGTCGCCAGACCTCTGAAGCAGCGTCAGACACACACAGAGTGAAATAATATTTAATAACAGTGATAATCAATAAATACAATGAAATCCCAGTTAAACTGAGCCATGTTATTGGTGAGGGAGGATATTGTTCTGTCCCCTTGTAACACTGAAACTGTGAAATGTCTCATTATCAATCTCTGAATAAAAATCATAAAATTATTCGAGGACCGGTTAGATCCACCTCATGAAAATGTTAAAAACGACTAATGGTCTTGTTATTGATCCTAATTGAAACATCTCATTCCAATACATTCAATACACAGAATAATCCAGTAACAATGCCACAGTTACTTAAAACAATACCATTAAATACATAATACAGTTCCTGCAAGAACCAAAGAGTCGACAATGAGGAGATTCCATCAGTAAATTTCTGGAAAAGAACAGGTTGCTGTGCAACACACACACAGTGAGAAATAATACTGAGTACAGCAGCACAGTTAACATCGATTTACACCATTAACAGCAGAAATACTGGCTTACCAGCAACTCCAATTGCTGCAAGAACTGGTTAGTAAATGTCTTCGATCTGAAAGATTGCTGGATATCCCATTTCTGAGAGAAGCAGGGACTTCTGTTAGCCTGAATCCACAGCTCACCCAGGCACTCTGAGCTGATCCATTCCAATGGGTCCTGAATTATACAGGGGTTAAGTCTCCACTGACACGGTTATACCCCTGATACAGGCTCCAGAAGCTGGCCGAGCGCGTCTACCCTGAGGCACAGTGTGGCTTTCGTGCAGAGAGATCGACTATTGACATGCTGTTCTCCCTTCGTCAGATACAGGAGAAATGCCGTGAACAACAGATGCCCCTCTACATTGCTTTCATTGATCTCACCAAAGCCTTTGACCTCGTCAGCAGACGTGGTCTCTTCAGACTACTAGAAAAGATCGGATGTCCACCAAAGCTACTAAGTATCATCACCTCATTCCATGACAATATGAAAGGCACAATTCAACATGGTGGCTCCTCATCAGAGCCCTTTCCTATCCTGAGTGGTGTGAAACAGGGCTGTGTTCTCGCACCCACACTTTTTGGGATTTTCTTCCCCCTGCTGCTTTCACATGCGTTCAAATCCTCTGAAGAAGGAATTTTCCTCCACACAAGATCAGGGGGCAGGTTGTTCAACCTTGCCCGTCTCAGAGCGAAGTCCAAAGTACGGAAAGTCCTCATCAGAGAACTCCTCTTTGCTGACGATGCTGCTTTAACATCTCACACTGAAGAATGCCTGCAGAGTCTCATCGACAGGTTTGCGTCTGCCTGCAATGAATTTGGCCTAACCATCAGCCTCAAGAAAACGAACATCATGGGGCAGGATGTCAGAAATGCTCCATCCATCAATATTGGCGACCACGCTCTGGAAGTGGTTCAAGAGTTCACCTACCTAGGCTCAACTATCACCAGTAACCTGTCTCTCGATGCAGAAATCAACAAGCGCATGGGTAAGGCTTCCACTGCTATGTCCAGACTGGCCAAGAGAGTGTGGGAAAATGGCGCACTGACACGGAACACAAAAGTCCGAGTGTATCAGGCCTGTGTCCTCAGTACCTTGCTCTACGGCAGCGAGGCCTGGACAACATATGCCAGCCAAGAGCGACGTCTCAATTCATTCCATCTTCGCTGCCTTCGGAGAATACTTGGCATCAGGTGGCAGGACTATATCTCCAACACAGAAGTCCTTGAAGCGGCCAACACCCCCAGCTTATACACACTACTGAGTCAGCGGCGCTTGAGATGGCCTGGCCATGTGAGCCGCATGGAAGATGGCAGGATCCCCAAAGACACATTGTACAGCGAGCTCGCCACTGGTATCAGACCCACCGGCCGTCCATGTCTCCGTTATAAAGACGTCTGCAAACGCGACATGAAATCGTGTGACATTGATCACAAGTCGTGGGAGTCAGTTGCCAGCATTCGCCAGAGCTGGCGGGCAGCCATAAAGACAGGGCTAAATTGTGGCGAGTCGAAGAGACTTAGTAGTTGGCAGGAAAAAGACAGAGGCGCAAGGGGAGAGCCAACTGTGCAACAGCCCCAACAAACAAATTTCTCTGCAGCACCTGTGGAAGAGCCTGTCACTCCAGAATTGGCCTTTATAGCCACTCCAGGCGCTGCTTCACAAACCACTGACCACCTCCAGGCGCGTATCCATTGTCTCTCGAGATAAGGAGGCCCAAAAGAAAAAAAGAAAAAGAATAAGTCTCCACTGACACGGTTATACCCCTGATCATTGCTACTAGTTACACTCACCTGAACAAACACATTACATCAGCAGCTTTGACTCTGATGTAAATAATGTGGTGGATAAAACAATCAATTCAATTTCAATGACATTTTCTGAGTAAGACCTCGCTCGGAAATAAACCTGAAATCTGTACTCATACTGGATGGATGGCAATTATTAGAGACGTCATTTGCATTTTCCATATTATTGCATTGACCTTGTTCACTCCTGGCTTCTCTATTGTAAATGTAACTAATCTGTCTGCAGTGGATACTGAATCCAGGGACAAAAGCAATCCCGTTTCACTCCGTTCTTGCCTTTTCCCAGTTAAAATGTGAACTTTGAGTCTCTGATTCGGGACCATGTTCAGGGTTACAGCCCAGAAACTACCGTGAGTGATATTACGGGACAGACACTGTACGCATCCATTTGGGAGGCAGTTGGGTAGTGATAATATCACTGGTCATGGAAACCAGAGGCCCAACCTGATGGCCTGGGGACAGGGGTTCAAATCCCACCATGGCTGCTATATAAAACAGAGGAAGCTCCCTTTCTGTGCATGAAGTAGAGGGAGCTCCGCCTCGATGTATAAAGTGGAGGGAGCTCCCTCTCTATGTGTAAAGTGGCGGGAGCACCCTCACTATTTATAAAGTTGGGGGCGATGAAGGAAAGAGGAGAAAAGGGAAGCGAAAACAAATGGGGAAATGGAGAGAGGGACAAAGTGGAAGACAGTGAGAGACAGAAGAGATAGCGAAATGAGACCTTAACAGAACCCCATTAACAATCCCCACTGTCTGCCCAGTCGGTATTTGTGGTTTAATGCGAGTGTTTTAGGTATGAGTGTCAGATGCGTGTTTGATATTTTCAAACTGCATTGACATTCCCAACAAAAGCAAGAGTTAAAGATTCAAAATTAACCAAACTAATGGCTCAAAGCATTGCTGTCCATGTACAGAGGGATGGAGAGATGGAGGGAGTGAGACACAGATGGAGAGAGACACAGACAGAGTGGGACAGAGACAGAGGGAGAGAGAGAGAGATACAGAGCTAGAATGATAGAGAAAAAAGGAGAGACAGAGACAGAGGGAGAGAGTCAGAAAAGGAGGCAGACAAATGCAGAGTAAGACAGACAGAAAGGGAGGCTAGCAGATGCAGAGGGAGAGAGCCAGATGCAGAGGAGAAATGGACAGAGAGAGAGAGAGAGGAAGAGAGACAAACAGAGGGGGAAACAGAGACAGAGGGAGAGAGTCACAGAGAGAGAGAGGGAGAGCGAGATTACAGGAAAAGCTTTACATCTAATAATGTTGAAAAAAGATAGAATTAAAAAGTAAAACTGGCTGTGAGTAAGAACTAGTTTTGAAAGGAAAGATCAGGGGTTTAGTGTGACTGTTTTTGGGGCAAGTGTTGGATCAGTGATTGATATTTTCAAACAGAAGTGACATTTAATATTATTGAAATAAATTATTAAACACTGACCATCTTTTGAAACAGGGGAAATGGGATACAGTGTGTGAGTGGAGCTTGCCAGAGCCTCAGTAACAATCCCCATTATCTGCTCAGTCCTGTATTGGGGGTTTAGTGTGCGAGTTTCGGGGGCGAGTGTTGACCAGTGTTTGATAGTTTCAAACTGCAGTGACGATCCCAGCAAGAGCAAGATTTACAGGTTCAAGATTAACCAAGAAATGGATAAAAACATTTCTGTCCAAGGAGAGAGAGATGGTGTTAGAGATAGAGTAATGGAAAGAGGCAGAGAAAGAGGGAAAGGGCGAGGGGGAGAAAGAGAAAGAGAAAGATGGGATTGAAGAGACATGAGTGGGAGAGACAGAGAGAGGATGACAAGTTGTAACAATCATTAACAATCCGCACTATCTACCCAGTCCTGTTTTTGGAGGTTGGTGTGAGTGTTTTAGGGGTGAATGTTGGATAAGTGTTTCATATTTTCAAGCTGCAGTGAGATTCCCAACAAGGCTGTTAAAGTATGTAAGAGCAGGGAGGTTATGCTGGAACTGTATAACTCATTGCTTAAGCACAATAATGAGACCTCCCAGGGCAGGTACAGTGTGAGTTTAGATACAGAGTAAAGCAGTGGATTTAGAGAAGGAGGGAGAGACGGGCAGAAAGAGTGAGGAGATACGGGGAGGCAGGCAGATTGTAGGAGAAACGTTACATCTAACCACATGAAAAAAATAAATAATTACAAATTTAAATGGACTGCGCTCTGAAAATACTGTCCTCACAACAACTGAAGTCACACACCATCCTAACTTGAAACTATATCGCCGTTCCTTCACTGTTACTGGGTCAAAATCCTGGAACTCCCTTCCCAGCAGCACTGTGGGTATACCTACCCCACATGGACTCCAGGGGTTCAAGAAGGAGGCTCAACACCATCTTCTCAAGGGCAATTAGGAATGGGTAATAAATGCTGGCCTGGCCAGTAACGCACACATCCAACAAATAAATAAGGCAAATAAAAAGTTGACACTGAGTCACTTAAGGAGATATTGCAGGAGACGAACAAAAACATGGTTAAAGGGATTGGTTTGAGGAAGCTTCTTCAAAGAGGAAAGAGCGTTAGTTGGATGAAGAGTTTTGGAATGGAATTCCAGAGTAAGGTTCTTGGAAGCTTGAAGGCACGGCCACCAATGGTGCAACGATTCAAATTGGGTATACTCAAGAGGCCAGAATTAGAGGATCGCAGATCTTGGTGGATTGTGGAGCTGGAGGAGATTGCAGAGATAGGGAGGGGTCATTCGGGCGGCACAGTGGTTAGCACCGCAGCCTCAAAGTTCCAGCGGGTTCAATTCTGGGTAGTGCCGGTGTGGAGTTTGCAACTTCTCCCTTTGTCTGCGTGTCTTTCCTCCGGGTGCTCCGGTTTCGTCCAACATGCCAAAGACATGCAGGTTGATAGGTAAATTGGCCATTATAAATTGCCCCTAGTATAGGTAGGTGGTAGGAGAATCTCGGGGCAGGTGGGGATGTGGTAGGAATGTGGAATTAATGTAGGATTAGTATAAATGGGTGGTTGATGGTCGGCACAGATTCGGTTGGCCGAAGGGCCTGTTTCAGTGGTGTACCTCTAAATCGAAACAAAAAAAAAAATTGTGGATGACAGTTCCAAACTTCTACCACCCCTTGTATGTAGAAGTGTTTCTAAATTTCATCTCTGAAAGGGCTTTCGACTAATGTTTGATTTTTAGACAGTCCCCCCCCGTCCGAGGCTGTCCCCATCGAATACTCAAAGGGCAGGGACGCACAGGGTTAGATACCGAGTAAAGATCCATCTACCGACGCCAGACTCACTGTTCCTCTGTCTCTTTCTCCTCAGCTGTCACTGCCTGCAACATCTTTTCTCTGCCTCTCTTTCTCCCTCTTCCCTTCCTGAGAGCAATGTTGAGAGATTGAGATAGTGTACAGAGGGAGAGAGAGATAGAGGGAGAAAAGTAGAGAGATAGCCTTGGAAAGTGAGCAACAGAGAGAAGAAATCGGGTTTCAGAGAGTAGAAGAGAGGGGAAGAGAGATATAGAGATGGAGAGAGATAACCAGCAAGAGAGTTCACCAGAGATTACCTCTCTCTCAGTCCCTATCACTCCTTTCCAAATTGTTACCATCTCCTGCGACCCCGATGTTTCACACTCCATGCCTCTCGCTCATATGTCTGTGTATACTGCAGTGAAGGATTACATCAAATTATAATGTTTTACATTTGCTCTTTCAATCTAACTGAACAATCGCTCTGTCTGGGAACAGAGGGGCCATGGAGTGAATGTCCACTGATTCCTGAGGGCAACAGGACAGGTGCAGAAGCTGGTTAAGAAGGCTTACGGAATACTTTCCTTTATTGGCTGATGGAGAGAATATAAGAGCAGGGAGGTTATGCTAGAACTGTATAAAGCACTAGTTAGACCACAGCGAGAGTACTGTGCACAATTCTGGTCACCACATGACAGGAAGGATGTGATCACGCGAAAGAGGTACAGAGGAGATTTACAGAGGATGTTGTCAGGAATGGAGAATTGTAACTATGAGGAAAGGTTGGATCGGCTAGAATTGTTTTCTTTGGAACAGAGAAGGTTGAAGGGAAGATTTAATTGAGGTGTACAAACTGATAACGGGCCTGGATTGAGTGGAAAAGGAAGGACCCATTTCCCTTAACAGAGGGGTCGATAACCATAGGCATAGATTACAAGATTTCCACACCAATATCATGAGGGTGTGATGGATTCCATGGTGGAATACCTTGCTGGATGTTTACAATGGAGCGTTTTCCTTCCTGATCATCAAAACTGGCCGCCTGGGCCCCAACTTCATCCACATTTCTCCCAATCTACCAATATTTCACTCTACATACCTATCTTTCTCTGTTTGCGTACACAGCAGTGAAGGATTACATCAAATGAATATATCTTACATTCTCCCTTTCAATCCACCCCAACAATCGCTCTCTCTCCAACCTTGTCCCTCTCCACAGCCCTCTCTCTGCCTGCATACCTAAGCCTCTATCCCTCTGTCTCCCTCATGGTGTCAGAAATAGCAGGAGGGAGAGACAGAGAGAGGAAGGCAGAGAGAGACACAGAGAACAACCCCAGCTTCTCCAATCTATCCACGTAACTGAAGACCCTCATCCCTGGAACCATTCTTGTGAATCTTTTCTGCACCCTCTCTAATGCCCCCACATTCTTCCTGAAGTACGGTGTCCAGAATTGGACAATGCTCCAGTTGAAGGCAAACCAGCGTTTTACAAAGGTCACATTTTCCTTGCTTTTCTATTCAAAGTCTGTATTTATAATCTCAGGACCCCTTCTGCCGTTTAACCACTTTCTTAACCTGCCCTGCCACCTTCAGTGATTGGAGCACAAAGACCCCCAGATTTGTCTGTTCCAGCACCTCCTTTAGAATTCTGTCCTTCACTTTATATCTTCGCTCCTCCTTTATCCTGACAGTGGAGGCGGAGGATGCGGGCATAGTTCTTGACGAATACATATCGGCTGTCTTCACAAAAGAGGGGACGAGGCTGATATTGTAGTCAATGAGGAGGGGTTTGAAATATTGAATGGGATAAACAGTGAGAGAGCAAATATTCAAGGGTTCAGCATCATTGAAAGCTGATAATTCAACAGGCTCAGACTGTTTAGAGGTGCAAGGGAGGAAATATCAGAGGCTCTGACAATCATTTTCCAATCCTCTCTGGTTACAGTCGTGCCGCCAGAGGACTGGAGGACTGCGTATGTTGTAATGTTTGTTAACAAGGGAGAAAGTAACAGACTGAGTAATTACAGGCCACCCAGCCTAATTACAGTGGAGGGCAAATCATTGGGCTCAAGGGAATGATTAATTCCTTCCTAGTATTGTGTGTCTCAGTGTCTGCATGTCTGTGTCTCTGTCACAATTTGAGCACTACCCTCACATTGGTGAGGAGTCGGTCTCTGGAATAAATGCCCCAGTGTTGTGGAAACATAAAATGGCCACCGAGAACCAGCCTAAAATGGCTGACTAATGTTTGTGAATGTCCACAGATATTTGAGAGAGGAGAGAGAGACAGACAGTCAGACAGAAAGAAAGACAAAGAGTGAGACACAGAGCAAGACACAGAGAGTGATAGCAAGATATTTGTCATTGGACAGAGGAAGAGGAGGAGGCCATTTGGCCCCTCAACCCTCTTCTGTCATTCAATGAGCTCATGGCTGATGTGTGATCTAACTCCATGTACCTTTCTTTGACCCTCAATACCTTTGGTTAACAAAAATCTATCAAACACAGATTTAAAAATTGGCAAGTGTCTCAGCATCAATTGCAGTTTGTGGAAGAGAGTTCCAAACTGATTCCACACCTGGTGTGTTGAAGTGTTTCTTCATTTTACTCCTGAAAGGTTTTTGGACTGCGTTTAGATTTCTAGGCTATGCCCCCAAGTTCCTGACTCCGCTGCCAGTGGGAATTGTTACTCTCTGTCCACCCGTTCAGTTTCCCTTATTATTGTGAAAACATTCATCAAATCACCCCATAACCTTCTAAATTCCAGGAAAAGGACATGTTGGAGCAGGAGGGGAGACTGGAGCAGATGGTTTGGGAATGCGGATAAACTGAAGCAATGGATGAGGAGACTGAGGATTCAATACAGTGAGAGGAGAGGCTGAGATTCACAGGGACAGACTGCAGCAGAGTGTGAGAGGAAATCTAATATATAGATCCCAGTAATACAACTCAATTAATACATTCAAACAATAATCCCTGTGGTTATTGGTGTTGGAGAACAGTTCATTGTTTATACAATATAGTCAATATATTTAGTTTGTACAGGCTATTAAATATAAATTTAAATATATTTCTGATATCAGCCTCGCTCTTTATTGAATTCAGCAGTCACAGAGATTTTAAAGTGCAGTATTTAAATAATGAATTACCAACAGTGATGAACTGATTCTATTCTGTTTATTTCGTCACTTCGTGAGGAATAGGAACTTACTACAAAACAAAATGAGGACCTGACAGAACTCAACACAGAGGATCAAGTCCAACAGGCAAAGGAACACAAACTGACAACAGATAACTTCAACTCACAGTTTCTCTCACTAATTGTTCTGGACATTCCAGCACTTTATGTGACTGGATTATTTACATTGCTTCTTCTTTATCTTTACTTCTGCTTTTCTTTTCCCATCGGTTTCGTTCTCCCTGCTCCTTTTCTCCTTCCCTATCTCTCTGGAGTACTCACACTCTGTAAATTGTTACTTAATGCTGCTTTTCACATATGATTTATTTCTAACATTCTGCCTCTGTGTTCTGTTCACCAGCCCCAGGTTCAATGATTCTATTCTCAGAGTCAGTTTGTTCAATGGTGAAACCTCTGTGAATAATTTAATGTATCTACAGAACACTCATGTCTCCACCTGTTCACCTACACTCTTCACTTCATCTACAATACATGGAATAAACAGGTTCGAAGCATACTTCCAGACAAACCTCACAATCATTGAAATTCCCTCTCCTGGAATTATAAAGTAATCCGTTAGAATGTGGGATTGTTTAATTAATAAAACACCAACATCAGCGCTGCAGCTGATAAGCTGCAGATAAATGGAAAGACTCTTGATACCAACTGATAGAGTGAAAACCAGTAAAACATCACATCAATACTTTCTATTTTACAATGTAGTCCAGTGACAGTGAAGGTCCACAGTGAAGCAGAGAAGGAGAAGTGAAAGTGTCAGCAGCAAACTCAGTTCAGTAGCCAAACTTCTGAAGCAGCGTCAGACACACACAGAATGAAATAAAATTTGATAACATTGATAATCAATAAATGCATTGAAATCCCAGTTAAACTGAGCCATGTTATTGGCGAAGGAGGACATTGTGCTTTCCGCTTTTGACACTGAGACCGTGAGATGTCCCATTATCAATCACCAAAATATAAAGATTCATATAAATAATCCACGACGGATTTGGTCCACATCATGAAACTGGTAAAAACTCCTTATTGTTTGATTTTTGATCTTAACTAAAACACCTCATTCAAAAGCATTGGCTGCACAGAATAATCCAGGAAGAATGCAACGGCTACCGAAACTAATACCATTAAAGACATGATGCAACGCCTGCAAGAATGAAAGAGTCGACAATGAGGAGATTCCATCTGTAAATTGCTGGAAAATAACAGGCGGTTGTGTAACACACACAGTGAGGAATAATACCCAGTACAGCAGCACAGTTAACATTGATTTACACCATTAACAGCTGAGATACTGGCTTACCAGGAACTCCAATTGCTGCAAGTGCTGGATAGTAAATGTCTTCTATCTGATACATTACTGGATATCCCATTTCTTTGAGAAGCAGAGACTTCTGTGAGCGTGCAAACCACAGGTCCACCAGTCACTCTGAGCTGATCCATTCCTATGGGTCCTGATTTATACAGGGGATAAGTCTCCACTGACATGGTTATACCCCTGATCATTGCTATTTCTTATACTCACCTGAACAAACACGTTACATCAGCAGCTTTGACTCTGATGTAAATAATGTGATGGATAAAACACAATCATTTCAATGTCAATGACATTTTCCGAGGAAGACCTCTCTCTGGAATAAACCTGAATTCTGTACTCATACTAGACGGATGGCAATTATGAGAGGCGTCATTTCCATTTTCCATATAATTGCATTGACCGTGTTCACTCCTGGTGTTTCTATTGTAAATGTAACTGATCTATCTGCAGTGGACACTGAATCCAGGGACAAAATCAATCCCATTTGACACTGTTCCTGCCTTTTTCCAGTTAAAATGTGAACTTTGAGGATCTGATTCGAGACCATTTCCAGGGCTACAGCCGAAAAGCTACTGTGAGTGATATTCGGAAACAAACACTGCAGATATTCATGAATGAGGCAGCCGCAAAGTGATAATACTACTGCTTAAGTAATCCAGAGGCCCAACCTAATGGTATGAGGACAGGGGTTCAAAGCCCACCATGGCAACTGCATAAAATAGAGGGAGCTCCCTCTCTAGTTATAAAGTGGAGGGGTCAGCTTCTATAAATATATAAAGTGGAGGGAGCTCCCTCTCCACGTATAAAATGGATGGAACCCCCTGTCTAAATATAAAGTGGAGGGAGCACACTCTCTATGTATAAAGTGGAGGAGCTCCCTCTCAATGCATAAAGTGGAGGGAGCTCCCACTCTTTGCATAAAGTGGAGGGAGCTCCCTCTCTATGTATAAAGTGGAGGGAGCTCCCTCTCTTTGTATAAAGTGGAGGGAGCTCCCATTTGTACGTATAATGTGGAGGAAGCTCCCTCTCTATGTATAAAGTGGAGGGAGCTCCCTCTCGACGCATAAAGTGGAGGGAGCTTCCCCTCTACGTATAATGTGGAGGGTGCACCCTCCGCGAATAAAGTGGAGGGAACTCCCTCTCTACGTATAAAGTGGAGGGAGCTTCCCCTCTACGTATAAAGTGTAGGGAGCGTCCTCTCTACGTATAAAGTGGAGGGAGCACCCTCTCTACGGATAAAGTGGAGGGAGCACCCTCTACGAATAAAGTGGAGGGAGCAACCTCTCAACGTATAAAGTGGACAGAGCTTCCCCTCTACGTATAAAGTGGAGGGAGCACCCTCTACGAATAAAGTGGAGGGAGCACTCTCTCGGCGTATAAATTGGAGTGAGCTTCCCCTGTACGTATAAAGTGGAGGGAGCACCCTCTACGAATAAAGTGGAGGGAGCACCCTCTCTACGTATAAAGTGGAGGGAGCACCCCCTCCGATTAAAGTGGAGGGAACGTCCTCTCTATGAATAAATTGGAGGAAAAACCCCTCTCGACGTATAAAGTGGAGGGAGCTTCCTCTCCACGTATAAAGTGGAGGGAGCTCCCTCTCTGTATAAAGTGGAGGGAGCTGCCCCCTCTATGTATAAAGCGGAGGGAGCTTCCTCCATATGCATAAAGTGGAGGGAGCTCCCTCTCTACGTATAAAGTGGAGGGAACTCCCTCTCTGCGTATAAAGTGGAGGGAACTCCCTCTCTGCGTATAAAGTGGAGGGAGCGCCCTCTAAGAATAAAGTGGAGGGAACTCACTCTCCACGTATAAAATGGAGGGAGCTTCCTCTCCACGTATAAAGTGGAGGGAGCTCCCTCTCTATGCATAAAGTGGAGGGAGCTCCATCTCGATGTATAAAGTGGAGGGAGCTCCCTCTCTACGTATAAAGTGGAGGGAACTCCCTCTCCACGTATAAAGTGGAGGGAGCGCCCTCTGTAAATATAAAGTGGAGGGAGCACACTCTCTTTGTATAAAGTGGAGGGAGCTCCCTCTCTATCTCTGAAGTGGAGGGAGCGCACTCTACGAATAAAGAGGAGGGAACTCGCTCTCTACGTATAAAGTGGAGGGAGCTTCCCCTCTTCGTATAAAGAGGAGGGAGCACCCTCTACGAATAAAGTGGAGGGAGCACCCTCTCTACGTATAAAGTGGACGGAGCACCCTCTGCGAATAAAGTGGAGGGAACTCCCTCTCCACGTATGAAGTGGAGGGAGCTTCCTCTCCACGTATAAAGTGGAGGGAGCTCCCTCTCTATGTATAAAGTGGACAGAACTTCCCCTCTATGTATAAAGTGGAGGGAGAACCCTCTACGAATAAAGTGGAGGGAACTCCCTCTGTACGTATAAAGTGGAGGCAACTCCCTCTCGATGTATAAAGTGGAGGGAGCTCCCTCTCTATGTATAAAGTGGTGGGGCCTTCCTCTCCATGTATAAAGTGGAGGGTGCTACCTCTCTACGTATAAAGTGGAGGGAATTCCCTATATAGGTAGAAATTGAAGGGAGCGACCTCGACGAATAAATTGGAGGGAACTACCTCTCTACGTAGAAAGTGGAGGCAGCTTCCTCTCCACGTATAATGTGGAGGAAACTCCCTTTCTACGTATAAAGCGGAGGGAGCTCCCTCTCTATGTATAAAGTGGATGGAGCTCCCTCTCTATGTATAAATTGGCGGGATCGCCCCCTCTGTGTATTTATTGGAGAGAGCTTCCTCTCTATGTATAAAGTGGAGGGAGCTTCCTCTGCACGTATAAAGTGGAGGGAACTCCCTCTCTACGTATAAAGTGGAGGGAGCTTACCATCTACGTATAAATTGGAGGGAACTCCCTCAATATGTATAAAGTGGAGGGAGCTCCCTCACTATGTATAAAGTGGAGGGAGCTCCCTCTCTACGTATAAAGTGGATGGAACTTCCTCTCTCCGTATCAAGTTAAGGGAGCGCCCTCTACGAATAAAGTGGATGGAACACCCTCTCCAAATATAAAGTGGAGGGAGCACACTCTCCATGTCTAAAGTGGAGGAGCTGCCTCTCTATGTATAAAGTGGAGGGAGATCCCTCTCTATGTATAAAGTGGAGGGAGGACCCTCTAAGAATTAAGTGGAGGGGACTCCCTCTCTACGTATAAAGTGGAGGGATCTTCCCCTCTACGTATAAAGTGGAGGGAGCTTCCCATCTACAGAGAAAGTGGAGGGAACTCCCTCTCTACGCATAAAGTGGAGGGAGCCTCCTCTCCACGTATAAAGTGGAGGGAGCTCCCTCTCCATGTGTAAAGTGGAGGGAGCTCCCTCAATATGTATAAAGTGGAGGGAGCTCCCTCTCTACCTATAAAGTGGATGGAACTACCTCTCTACGTATAAAGTGGAGGGAGCTTCCTCTCCACGCATCAAGTGGAGGGAGTTCCCTCTCCATGTATAAAGTGGACAGAGCTTCCCCTCTACGTATAAAGTGGAGGGAGCACCCTCTACGAATAAAGTGGAGGGAGCACCCTCTCTACGTATAAAGTGGAGCGAGCACCCTCTACGATTAAATTGGAGGGAACGCCCTCTCTACGAATAAAGTGGAGGGAACTCCCTCTCGACGTATAAAGTGGAGGGCGCTTCCTCTCCACCTATAAAGTGGAGGGAGCTCCCTCTCTACGTACAACATGGAGGGAGCTCCCGCTCTATGTATAAAGCGGAGGGAGCTTCCTCCCTATGTATAAAGTGGAGGGTGCTCCCTCTCTACGAATAACGTGGAGGGAACTCCCTCTCTGAGTTTAAAGTGTAGGGAGCGCCCTCTACCAATAAAGTGGAGGGAACTACCTCTCCACGTATAAAGTGGAGGGAGCTCCCTCTCTATGCATAAAGTGGAGGGAGCTCCATCTCGATGAATAAAGTGGAGGGAGCTCCCTCTCTACGTATAAAGTGGAGGGAACTCCCTCTCCACGTATAAAGTGGAGGGAGCGCCCTCTACGAATAAAGTGGATGGAACACCCTCTCTAAATATAAAGTGGAGGGAGCACACTCTCTTTGTATAAAGTGGAGCGAGCTCCCTCTCTAAGTATAAAGTGAAGGGAGCTCCCTCTCTATGTCTAAAGTGGAGGGAGCACCCTCTACGAATAAAGTGGAGGGAACTCGCTCTCAACGTATAAAGTGGAGGGAGCTTCCCCTCTACGTATAAAGAGGAGGGAGCACCATCTACGAATAAAGTGGAGGGAGCACCTTCTCTACGTATAAAGAGAACGGAGCACTCTCTGCGAATAAAGTGGAGGGAACTCCCTCTCTATGTATAAAGTGGAGGGAGCTTCCTCTCCACGTATAAAGTGGAGGGAGCTCCCTCTCTATGTATAAAGTGGACAGAGCTTCCCCTCTAAGTATAAAGTGGAGGGAGCACCCTCTACGAATAAAATGGCGGAACTCCCTCTGTATGTATAAAGTGGAGGGAACTCCCTCTCCATGTATAAAGTGGAGGGAGCTCCCCTCTATGTATAAAGTGGTGGGGCCTTCCTCTCGATGTATAAAGTGGAGGGTGCTACCTCTCTACGGATAAAGTGGAGGGAATTCCCTATATAGGTATAAAGTGGAGGGAGCGCCCTCTCTAAGTATAAAGTGGAGGGAGGTCCCTCACTTTGTATAAAGTGGAGGGAGCATCCTCTACGAATAAAGTGGAGGGAAATCCCTCTCTATGTATAAAGTGGATGGAGCTCCCTCCCTATGTATAAAGTGGAGGGATCTCCCCCTCTGTGTAGAAATTGGAGAGAGCTTCCACTCTATGTATAAAGTGGAGGGAGCTCCCTCTCTACGTATAAAGTGGAGGGAACTCCCTCTCTACGTATAAAGTGGAGTGAGCTCCCTCTCTATGTATGAAGTGGAGGGAGCTTCCCATCTACATAAAAAGTGGAGGGAGATCCCACTCTCTGTATAAAGTGGAGGGAGCTTACCATCTACGTATAAAGTGGAGGGAACTCCCTCTCTAAATATAAAGTGGAGGGAGCACACTCTCTATGTATAAAGTGGAGGGAGCACCCTCTACGAATAAAGTGGAGGGAACTCCCTCTCTACGTATAAAGTGGAGGGAGCTCCCTCTCTATGTATAAAGTGGAGGGAGCTGCCTCTCTACGAATAAAGTGGAGGGAGCTCCCTCTCTATGGATGAAGTGGAGGGAGCTCCCTCACTATGTACAAAGTGGAGGGAGCTCCCCATCTCTGTATAAAGTGGTGGGAGCTTCCTCTCGATGTATAAAGTGGAGGGAGCTCCCTCTCTACGTATAAAGTGGATGGAACTTCCTCTCTGCGTTTAAAGTTAAGGGAGCGCCCTCTCCGAATAAAGTGGAGTGGACTCCCTCTCCACGTATAAAGTGGAGGGATCTTCCCCTCTACGTATAAAGTCGAGGGAGCTTCCCATCTACATATAAAGTGGAGGGAACTCCCTCTCTACGTATAAAGTGGAGGGAGCTCCCTCACTATGTATAAAGTGGAGGGAGCTCCCTCTCTAAGTATAAAGTGGATGGAACTACCTCTCTATGTATAAAGTGGAGGGAGCTTCCTCTCCACGCATCATGTGGAGGGAGCTCCCTCTCCATGTATAAAGTGGAGGGAGCTCCCTCTCTATGTGTAAAGTGGAGGGAACAACCTCTACGAATAAAGTGGAGGGAGCTCCCTCTCTATGTACAAAGTGGAGGGAGCTCCCCATCTATGTATAAAGTGGTGGGAGCTTCCTCTCTATGTACAAAGTGGAGGGAGCTCCCTCTCTACGGATAAAGTGGAGGGAATTCCCTCTCTACGTATAAAGTGGAAGGAGCGCCCTCACCGAATAAATTGGAGGGAACTCCCTCTCTCCGTATAAAGTGGAGGGAGCTTCCTCTCCACGTATAATGTGCAGGGAGCTCCCTCTCTATGTATAAAGTGGAGGGAGCTCCCTCTCTTTGTTTAAAGTGGATGGAGCTCCCTCTCTATGTATAAAGTGGAGGGAGCACCCTCTACGAATAAAGTGGAGGGAAATTACCTCTCTAATTATAAAGTGAAGGGCGCTCGCTGTCTATGTATAAAGTGGATGGAGCAACCTCTACGAATAAAGTGGAGGGAGCTCCCTCTCTCTGTACAAAGTGGAAAAAGCTCCCCATCTATGTATAAAGTGGTGGGAGCTTCCTCTCTATGTATAAAGTGGAGGGAGCACCCTCTCTACGTATAAAGTGGAGGGAATTCCCTCTCTACGTATAAAGTGGAAAGAGCGCCCTCCACGAATAAATTGGAGGGAACTCCCTCTCTACGTATAAAGTGGAGGGAGCTTCCTATCCACGTATAAAGTGCAGGGAGCTCCCTCTCTATGTATAAAGTGGAGGGAGCTCCCTCTCTTTGTTGAAAGTGGATGGAGCTCCCTCTCTATGTATAAAGTGGAGGGAGCTCCCCCTCTGTGTACAAAGTGGAGGGAGCTTCCTCTCTCTGTATAAAGTGGAGGGAGCTTCCTCTCTACGTATAAAGTGGAGGGAACATCCTCTCTACGTATAAAGTGGAGGGAGCTCCCTGTCTATGTAGAAAGTGGAGGGAGCTTCCCATGTACATATAAAGTGGAGGGAGCTCCCTCTCTATGTATAAAGTGGAGGGAGCTTCCCGTCTACGTATAAAGTGGACGGAACTCCCTCTCTACGGATTAAGTGGAGGGAGCTCCCTCACTATGTATAAAGTGGAGGGAGCTCCCTCTCTACGTACAAAGTGGATGGAACTACCTCTCTACGTATAAAGTTAAAGGGAGCGCCCTCTACTAATAAAGTGGATGGAACACCCTCTCTAAATATAAAGTGGAGGGAGCACACTCTCTATGTATAAAGTGGAGGGAACTCCCTCTCTACGTATAAAGTGGAGGGATCTTCCCCTCTACGTATAAAGTGGAGGGAGCTTCCCATCTACATATAAAGTGGAGGGAACTCCCTCTCTACGTATAAAGTGGAGGGAGCTTCCTCCCCACGTATAAAGTGGAGGGAGCTCCCTCTCTATGTACAAAGTGGAGGGAGCTCCCTCACTATGTATAAAGTGGAGGGAGCTCCCTCTCTAAGTATAAAGTGGATGGAACTACCTCTCTATGTATAAAGTGGAGTGAGCTTCCTCTCCACGCATCAAGTGGAGGGAGCTCCCTCTCCATGTATGAAGTGGAGGGAGCCCCCTCTCTATGTGTAAAGTGGAGGGAGCAACCTCGACGAATAAAGTGGAGGGAGCTCCCTCTCTATGTACAAAGTGGAGGGAGCTCCCATTCTGTGTATAAAGTGGTGGTAGCTTCCTCTCTATGTACAAAGTGGAGGGAGCTCCCTCTCTACGTATAAAGTGGAGGGAATTCCCTCTCTACGTATAAAGTGGAAGGAGCGCCCTCTACGAATAAATTGGAGGGAACTCCCTCTCTACGTATAAAGTGGAGGGAGCTTCCTCTCCACGTATAAAGTGCAGGGAGCTCCCTCTCTATGTATAAAGTGGAGGGAGCTCCCTCTCTTTGTTTCAAGTGAATGGAGCTCCCTATCTATGTATAAAGTGGAGGGAGCACCCAATACGAATAAAGTGGAGGGAAATTACCTCTCTACATATAAAGTGGAGGGCGCTCGCTCTCTATGTATAAAGTGGATGGAGCAACCTCTACGAATAAAGTGGAGGGAGCTCCCTCTCTATGTACAAAGTGGAGGGAGCTCCCCATCTATGTATAAAGTGGTGGGAGCTTCCTCTCCATGTATAAAGTGGAGGGAGCTCCCTCTCTACGTATAAAGTGGAGGGAATTCCCTCTCTACGTATAAAGTGGAAAGAGCGCCCTCCACGAATAAATTGGAGGGAACTCCGTCTCTACGTATAAAGTGGAGGGAGCTTCATCTCCACGTATAAAGTGCAGGGAGCTCCCTCTCTATGTATAAAGTGGAGGGAGCTCCCTCTCTTTGTTTAAAGTGGATGGAGCTCCCTCTCTATGTATAAAGTGGAGGGAGCACCCTCTACGAATAAAGTGGAGGGATATTCCCTCTCTACATGTAAAGTGGAGGGCGCTCCCTCTCTATGTATAAATTGGATGGAGCTCCCTTTCAATGTATGAAGTGGAGGGAGCTCCCCCTCTGTGTACAAAGTGGAGGGAGCTTCCTCTCTATGTATAAAGTGGAGGGAGCTTCCTCTCTACGTCTCAAGTGGAGGGAACTTCCTCTCTACGTATAAAGTGGAGGGAGCTCCCTGTCTATGTATAAAGTGGAGGGAGCTTCCCATCTACATTAGAAGTGGAGGGAGCTCCCTCTCTATGTATATAGTGGAGGGAGCTTCCCATCTACGTATAAAGTGGAGGGAACTCCCTCTCTACGTATAAAGTGGAGGGAGCTTCCTCTCCACGTATCAAGTGGAGGGAGCTCCCTCATTGTGTATAAAGTGGAGGGAGCTCCCTCTCTACGTACAAAGTGGATGGAACTACCTCTCTACGTATAAAGTTAAAGGGAGCGCCCTCTACTAATAAAGTGGATGGAACACCCTCTCTAAATATAAAGTGGAGGAGCTCCCTCTCTGTGTATAATGTGGAGGGAGCTCCCTCTCGATGTATAAAGTGGAGGGAGCACCCTCTACGAATAATGTGGAGGGAGCGTCCTCTCCACGTATAAAGTGAAGGGAGCTTCCCCTCTCCGTATAAAGTGGAGCTAGCACCCTCTGCGAATAAAGCGGAGGGAGCACCCTCTCTACGTATAAAGTGGAGGGAGCACCCTCTGCGAATAAAGTGGAGTGAACTCCCTCTCTACGTATAAAGTGGAGGGAGCTTCCCCTCTACGTATAAAGTGGAGGTTGCTTCCCATCTACATATAAAGTGGAGGGAACTCCCTCTCTGCGTATAAAGTGGAGGGAGCTTCCTCTCTACGTCTCAAGTGGAGGGAACTTCCTCTCTACGTATAAAGTGGAGGGAGCTCCCTGTCTATGTATATAGTGGAGGGAGCTTCCCATCTACGTATAAAGTGGAGGGAACTCCCTCTCTACGTATAAAGTGGAGGGAGCTTCCTCTCCACGTATCAAGTGGAGGGAGCTCCCTCATTGTGTATAAAGTGGAGGGAGCTCCCTCTCTAAGTACAAAGTGGATGGAACTACCTCTCTACGTATAAAGTTAAAGGGAGCGCCCTCTACTAATAAAGTGGATGGAACACCCTCTCTAAATATAAAGTGGAGGAGCTCCCTCTCTGTGTATAATGTGGAGGGAGCTCCCTCTCGATGTATAAAGTGGAGGGAGCACCCTCTACGAATAATGTGGAGGGAGCGTCCTCTCCACGTATAAAGTGAAGGGAGCTTCCCCTCTCCGTATAAAGTGGAGCTAGCACCCTCTGCGAATAAAGCGGAGGGAGCACCCTCTCTACGTATAAAGTGGAGGGAGCACCCTCTGCGAATAAAGTGGAGTGAACTCCCTCTCTACGTATAAAGTGGAGGGAGCTTCCCCTCTACGTATAAAGTGGAGGTTGCTTCCCATCTACATATAAAGTGGAGGGAACTCCCTCTCTGCGTATAAAGTGGAGGGAGCTTCCTCTCCACTCATCAAGTGGAGGGAGCTCCCTCTCTATGTATAAAGTGGTGGGAGCTCCCTGTCTATGTATAATGTGGAGGGAGCAACCTCTACGAATAAAGTGTAGGGAACTCCCTCTCTACGCATAAAGTGGAGGGAACTCCCTCTCTGTGTATAAACTGGAGGGAACTCCCTCTCTACGGAGAAGTGGAGGGAGCTTCCTCTCCAAGTATAAAGTGGAGGGAGCTCCCTCTCTATGGATAAAGTGGAGGGTGCTCCCTCACTATGTATAAAGTGGAGGGAGCTCCCTCCCTACGTATAACGTGGATGGAACTACCTCTCTACGTATAAAGTGGAGGGAGCTTCCTCTCCACGCATCAAGTGGAGGGAGCTCCCTCTCAATGTATAAAGTGGAGGGAGCTCCCTCTCCAAGTATAAAGTGGAGGGAGCAAACTCTATGAATAAAGTTGAGGGAACTCCCTCTCTACGTATAAAGTGGAGGGAACTCCCTCTCTATGTATAAAGTGGAGGGAGCTCCCACTCTATGTACAAAGTGGAGGGAGCTCCTCCTCTATGTATAAAGTGGTGGGAGCTTCCTCTCTATGTGTAAAGTGGAGGGAGCTCCCTCTCTACGTATAAAGTGGAGGGAATTCCCTCTCTATGTATAAAGTGGAGGGAGCGCCCTCTCCGAATAAATTGGAGGGAACTCCCTCTCTACGGATAAAGTGGAGGGAGCTTCCTCTCCACGTATAAAGTGCAGGGAGCTCCCTCTCTATGTATAAAGTGGATGGAGCTCCCTCTCTATGTATAAAGTGGAGGGAGCTCCCCATCTGTGTATAAAGTGGAGGGAGCTTCCTCTCTATGGTTAAAATGGAGGGAGCTCCCTCTCCATGTATAAAGTGGAGGGAGCTCCCCCTCTGTGTATAAAGTGGAGGGAGCTTCCTCTCTATGTATAAAGTGGAGGGAGCTCCCCCTCTGTGTATAAAGTGGATGGAGCTTCCTCTCTATGTATAAAGTGGAGGGAGCTCCTTCTACGTATAAAGTGGTGGGAGCTTCCTCTCTATGTATAAAGTGGAGGGAGCTCCCTCTCGACGTATAAAGTGGAGGGAATTCCCTCTCTACAAATAAAGTGGAGGGAGCTTCCTCTGCACGTATGAAGTGGAGGGAGCTCCCTCTCTATGTATAAAGTGGAGGGGGCACCCTCGACGAATAAAGTGGAGGGAACTCCCTCTATACGTATAAAGTGGAGGGAGCTCCCTCTCTATGTATAAAGTGGAGGGAGCTGCCGCTCGACGTATAAAGTGGATGGAACTTCCTCTCTATGCATAGAGTTAAGGGAGCGCCCTCTGCGAATAAAGTGGATGGAGCACCCTCTCTAAGTATAAAGTGGAGGGAGCACACTCTCTATGTATAAAGTGGAGGGAACTCCCTCTCTACGTATAAAGTGGAGGGAGCTTCTTCTCCACGTATAAAGTGGAGGGAGCTCCCTCTCTATGCATAAAGTGGAGGGAGCTCCCTCACTATGTATAAAGTGGAGGGAGCTCCCTCTCTACGTATAAAGTGGATGGAACTTCCTCTCTGCGTATAAAGTTAAGGGAGCGCCCTCTGCGAATAAAGTGGATGGAACACCCTCTCTAAATATAAACTGGAGGGAGCACACTCTCTATGTATATCGTGGAGGAGCTCCCTCTCTATGTATAAAGTGGATGGAGCTCCCTCTCTATGTATAAAGTGGAGGGAGCTCCCCCTCTGTGTATAAAGTGGAGGGAGCTTCCTCTCTATGGTTAAAATGGAGGGAGCTCCCTCTCCATGTATAAAGTGGAGGGAGCTCCCCCTCTGTGTATAAAGTGGAGGGAGCTTCCTCTCTATGTATAAAGTGGAGGGAGCTCCCCCTCTGTGTATAAAGTGGATGGAGCTTCCTCTCTATGTATAAAGTGGAGGGAGCTCCTTCTACGGAGAAAGTGGTGGGAGCTTCCTCTCTATGTATAAAGTGGAGGGAGCTCCCTCTCGACGTATAAAGTGGAGGGAATTCCCTCTCTACAAATAAAGTGGAGGGAGCTTCCTCTGCACGTATGAAGTGGAGGGAGCTCCCTCTCTATGTATAAAGTGGAGGGGGCACCCTCGACGAATAAAGTGGAGGGAACTCCCTCTATACGTATAAAGTGGAGGGAGCTCCCTCTCTATGTATAAAGTGGAGGGAGCTGCCGCTCGACGTATAAAGTGGATGGAACTTCCTCTCTATGCATAAAGTTAAGGGAGCGCCCTCTGCGAATAAAGTGGATGGAGCACCCTCTCTAAGTATAAAGTGGAGGGAGCACACTCTCTATGTATAAAGTGGAGGGAACTCCCTCTCTACGTATAAAGTGGAGGGAGCTTCTTCTCCACGTATAAAGTGGAGGGAGCTCCCTCTCTATGCATAAAGTGGAGGGAGCTCCCTCACTATGTATAAAGTGGAGGGAGCTCCCTCTCTACGTATAAAGTGGATGGAACTTCCTCTCTGCGTATAAAGTTAAGGGAGCGCCCTCTGCGAATAAAGTGGATGGAACACCCTCTCTAAATATAAACTGGAGGGAGCACGCTCTCTATGTATATCGTGGAGGAGCTCCCTCTCTTTGTATAAAGTGGAGGGAGATCCCTCTCTACGTATAAAGTGGAGGGAGCACACTCTGCGAATAAAGTGGAGGGGACTCCCTCACTATGTATAAAGTGGAGGGATCTTCCCCTCTCCGTATAAAGTGGAGGGAGCTTCCCATCTACATATAAAGTGGAGGGAACTCCCTCTCTACGTATAAAGTGGAGGGAGCTTCCTCTCCACGTATAAAGTGGAAAGAGCTCCCTCTCTATGTATAAAGTGGAGGGAGATCCCTCACTATGTATAAAGTGGAGGGAGCTCCCTCTCTAAGTATAATGTGGATGGAACAACCTCTCTACGTATAAAGTGGAGGGAGCTTCCTCTCCACGCATCAAGTGGAGGGAGCTCCCTCTCCATGTATAAAGTGGAGGGAGCTCCCTCTCTGCATAAAGTGGAGGGAGCAACCTCGAAGAATAAAGTGGAGGGAGCTCCCTCTCTATGAACAAAGTGGAGGGAGCTCCCCATCTATGTATAAAGTGGTGGGAGCTTCCTCTCTATGCATAAAATGGAGGGAGCTCCCTCTCTACGTATAAAGTGGAGGGAATTCCCTCTCTACGTATAAAGTGGAGGGAGCTTCCTCTCCACGCATCAAGTGGAGGGAACTCCCTCTCTACGTATAAAGTGGAGGGAGCTTCCTCTCCACGTATCAAGTGGAGGGAGCTCCCTCTCTGTGTATAAATTGGAGGGAGCTCCCTCTCTGTGTACAAAGTGGAGGGAGCTCCCCATCTATGTATAAAGTGGTGGGAGCTTCCTCTCTATGCATAAAATGGAGGGAGCTCCCTCTCTACGTATAAAGTGGAGGGAACTCCCTCTCTACGTATAAAGTGGAGGGAACTTCCACTCCTACGTATAAAGTGGAGGGAGCACCCTCTCCGAATAAAGTGGAGAGAACTCCCTCTCTACGTATAAAGTGGAGGGAGCTTCCTCTCCACGCATCAAGTGGCGGGAACTCCCTCTCTACGTATAAAGTGGAGGGAGCTTCCTCTCCACGTCTCAAGTGGAGGGAGATCCCTCTCTATGTATAAAGTGGAGAGAGATCCCTCTCTATGTACAAAGTGGAGGGAGCTCCCCATCTATGTATAAAGTGGTGGGAGCTTCCTCTCTATGCATAAAATGGAGGGAGCTCCCTCTCTACGTATAAAGTGGAGGGAATTCCCTCTCTACGTATAAAGTGGAAGGAGCGCCCTCTATGAATAAAGTGGAGGGAACTCCCTCTCTACGTATAAAGTCAAGGGAGCTTCCTCTCCAAGTATAAAGTGCAGGGAGCTCCCTCACTCTGTATAAAGTGGAGGGAGCTCCCTCTCTTTGTTGAAAGTGGAGGTAGCTCCCCCTCTGTGTATAAAGTGGTGGGAGCTTCCTCTCTATGTATAAAGTGAAGGGAGCTCCCTCTCTATGTATAAAGTGGAGGGAGCTCCCCCTCTGTGTATAAAGTGGAGGGAGCTTCGTCTCTATGCATAAAGTGGAGGGAGCTCCCCCTCTTTGTACAAAGTGGAGGGAGCTTCCTCTCTATGTATAAAGTGGAGGGAGCTGCCTCTCTACGTATCAAGTGGTGGGATCTTCCTCTCTATGCATAAAGTGGAGGGAGCTCCCACTCTACGTATAAAGTGGAGGGAATTCCCTCTCTACGTATGAAGTGGAGGTAGCGCCCTCTATGAATAAATTGGACGGAACTCCCTCTCTACGTATAAAGTGGAGGGAGCTTCCTCTCCACGTATAAAGTGGAGTGAGCTCCCTCTCTATGTATAAAGTGGAGGGAGCTCCCTCTCTATGTATAAAGTGGAGGGAGCACCCTCTACGAATAAGGTGAAGGGAAGTTCCCTCTCTACATATAAAGTGGAGGGCGCTCCCTCTCTATGTATAAAGTGGATGGAGCTCCCTTTCTATGTATATAGTGGACGGAGCTCCCCCTCTGTGCACAAAGTGGAGGGAGCTCCCTCTCTACGTATAAAGTGGAGGGAACTTCCTCTCAAGTATAAAGTGGATGGAGCTCCCTCTCTATCTATAAAGTGGAGGGAGCTTCCCATCTACGTATGAAGTGGAGGGAACTTCCTCTCCACGTATCAAGTGGAGGGAGCTCCCTCTCTCTGTATAAAGTGGAGGGAGCTCCCTCACGATGTATAAAGTGGAGGGAGCTCCCTCTCTACGTATAAAGTGAATGGAACTACCTCTCTACGTATAATCTTAAGGGAGCGCCCTCTACTAATAAAGTGGATGGAACACCCTCTCCAAATATAAAGTGGAGGGAGCACACTCTCTATGTATAAAGTGGAGGAGCTCCCTCTCTATGTATAATGTGGAGGGAGCTCCCTCTCGATGTATAAAGTGGAGGGAGCACCCTCTACGAATAAAGTGGAGGGAGCTCCCTCTCTATATATAAAGTGGAGGGAGCTTCCCCTCTACGTATAAAGTGGAGGGAGCGTCCTCTCCACGTATAAAGTGAAGGGAGCTTCCCGTCTACGTATAAAGTGGAGGGAGCACCCTCTACGAATAAAGTGGAGGAAGCTTCCTCTCCACGCCTAAAGTGCAGGGAGCTCCCTCTCTATGTATAAAGTGGAGGGAGCTCCCTCCCTATGTATAAAGTGGAGGGAGCAACCTCTACGAATAAAGTGTAGGGAACTCCCTCTCTACGTATAAAGTGGAGGGAATTCCCTCTCTACGTATAAAGTGGAAGGAGCGCCCTCTATGAATAAAGTGGAGGGAACTGTCTCTCTACGGAGAAAGTCAAGGGAGCTTCCTCTCCACGTATAAAGTGCAGGGAGCTCCCTCTCTATGTATAAAGTGGAGGGAGCTCCCTCTCTTTGTTTAAAGTGGATGGAGCTCCCTCTCTATGTATAAAGTGGAGGTAGCTCCCCCTCTGTGTATAAAGTGGAGGGAGCTTCCTCTCTATGTATAAAGTGAAGGGAGCTCCCTCTCTATGTATAAAGTGGAGGCAGCTCCCCCTCTGTGTATAAAGTGGAGGGAGCTTCGTCTCTATGTATAAAGAGGAGGGAGCTCCCCCTCTGTGTATAAAGTGGAGGGAGCTTCCTCTCTATGTATAAAGTGGAGGGAGCTGCCTCTCTACGTATCAAGTGGTGGGAGCTTCCTCTCTATGTATAAAGTGGAGGGAGCTCCCACTCTACGTATAAAGTGGAGGGAATTCCCTCTCTACGTATGAAGTGGAGGTAGCGCCCTCTATGAATAAATTGGACGGAACTCCCTCTCTACGTACAAAGTGGAGGGAGCTTCCTCTCCACGTATAAAGTGGAGGGAGCTCCCTCTCAATGTATAAAGTGGAGGGAGCTCCCTCTCTATGTATAAAGAGGAGGGAGCAACCTCTACGAATAAGGTGGAGGGAAGTTCCCTCTCTACATATAAAGTGGAAGCGCTCCCTCTCTATGTATAAAGTGGATGGAGCTCCCTTTCTATGTAAAATGTGGAGGGAGCTCCCTCTCGATGTATAAAGTGGAGGGAGCTTCCCGTCTACGTATAAAGTGGAGGGAGCGTCCTCTCCACGTATAAAGTGAAGGGAGCTTCCCGTCTACGTATAAAGTGGAGGGTGCACCCTCTACGAATAAAGTGGAGGGAGCACACTCTCTACGTATAAAGTGGAGGGAGCACCCTCTTCGAATAAAGTGGAGTGAAATCCCTCTCTCCGTATAAAGTGGTGGGAGCTTCCCCTCTACGTATAAAGTGGAGGGAGCTTCCCATCTACATATAAAGTGGAGGGAACTCCCTGTCTACGTATAAAGTGGAGGGAGCTTCCTCTCCACGTATAAAGTGGAGGGAGCTACCTCTCTATGTATAAAGCGGAGGGAGCTCCCTCTCTATGTATAAAGTGGAGGGAGCTTCCTCTCTAAGTATAAAATGGAGGGAGCTCCCTCTCCATGTATAAAGTGGAGGGAGCTCCCCCTCTGTGTATAAAGTGGATGGAGCATCCTCTCTATGCATAAAATGGAGGGAGCTCCCTCTCTACGTATAAAGTGGTGGGAGCTTCCTCTCTATGTATAAAGTGGAGGGAGCTCCCTCTCGACGTATAAAGTGGAGGGAATTCCCTCTCTATGTATCAAGTGGAGGGAGCTTCCCATCTACATATAAAGTGGAGGGAACTCCCTGTCTACGTATAAAGTGGAGGGAGCTTCCTCTCCACGTATAAAGTGGAGGGAGCTACCTCTCTTTGGATAAAGTGGAGGGAGCTCCCTCACTATGTATAAAGTGGAGGAAGCTCCCTCTCTACGTATAAAGTGGATGGAACTACCTCTCTACGTATAAAGTGGAGGGAGCTTCCCCTCCACGCCTAAGGTGGAGGGAGCTCCCTCTCTATGCATAAAGTGGAGGGAGCTCCCTCTCTATGTATAAAGTGGAGGGAGCAACCTCTACGAATAAAGTGTAGGGAACTCCCTCTCTACGTATAAAGTGGAGGGAATTCCCTCTCTACGTATAAAGTGGAAGGAGCGCCCTCTATGAATAAAGTGGAGGGAACTACCTCTCTACGTATAAAGTCAAGGGAGCTTTCTCTCCACGTATAAAGTGCAGGGAGCTCCCTCTCTATGTATAAAGTGGAGGGAGCTCCCTCTCTTTGTTTAAAGTGGATGGAGCTCCCTCTCTACGTATAAAGTGGATGGAACTACCTCTCTACGTATAAAGTGGAGGGAGCTTCCTCTCCACGCATCAAGTGGAGGGAGGTCCCTCTCTATGTAGAAAGTGGAGGGAGCTCCCTCTCTAAGTATAAAGTGGAGGGAGCAAACTCTACGAATAAAGTGGAGGGAACTCCCTCTCTACGTATAAAGTGGAGGGAACTCCCTCTCTATGTATAAAGTGGAGGGAGCTCCCTCTCTATGTACAAAGTGGAGGGAGCACCCCCTCTATGTATAAAGTGGTGGGAGCTCCTCTCTATGTGGAAAGTGGAGGGAGCTCCCTCTCTACGTATAAAGTGGAGGGAATTGCCTCTCTACGTATAAAGTGGAGGGAGCGCCCTCTCCGAATAAATTGGACGGAACTCCCTCTCGACGGATAAAGTGGAGGGAGCTTCCTCTCCATGTATAAAGTGCAGGGAGCTCCCTCTCTATGTATAAAGTGGAGGGCGCTCCCTCTCTATGTATAAAGTGGATGGAGCTCCCTCTCCATGTATAAAGTGGTGGGAGCTCCCCCTCAGTGTCTAATGTAGAGGGAGCTTCCTCTCTAAGTATAAAATGGAGGGAGCTCCCTCTCCATGTATAAAGTGGAGGGAGCTCCCCCTCTGTGGATAAAGTGGATGGAGCTTCCTCTCTATGCATAAAATGGAGGGAGCTCCCTCTCTACGTATAAAGTGGTGGGAGCTTCCTCTCTATGTATAAAGTGGAGGGAGCTCCCTCTCGACGTATAAAGTGGAGGGAATTCCCTCTCTATGTATAAAGTGGAGGGAGCTTCCCATCTACATATAAAGTGGAGGGAGCTCCCTCTCCATGTATAAAGTGAAGGGAGCTTCCCATCTACGTACAAAGTGCAGGGAACTCCCTCTCTACGTATAAAGTGGAGGGAACTCCCTCTCTATGTATAAAGTGGAGGGAGCTCCCTCTCTATGTACAAAGTGGAGGGATCTCCCCCTATCTGTATAAAGTGGTGGGAGCTTCCTCTCTATGTGTAAAGTGGAGGGAGCTCCCTCTCTACGTATAAAGTGGAGGGAATTCCCTCTCTATGTATAAAGTGGAGGGAGCGCCCTCTCCGAATAAATTGGAGGGAACTCCCTCTCTATGTATAAAGTGGAGGGAGCTCCCTCTCTATGAATAAAGTGGATGGAGCTCCCTCTCTGTGTATAAAGTGGAGGGAGCTCCCCCTCTGTGTGTAAAGTGGAGGGAGCTTCCTCTCTATGTATAAAATGGAGGGTGCTCCCTCTCTACGTATAAAGTGGTGGGAGCTTCCTCTCTATGTATAAAGTGGAGGGAGCTCCCTCTCGACGTATGAAGTGGAGGGAATTCCCTCTCTACGTATAAAGTGGAGGGAGCGCCCTCTCAAAATAAATTGGATGGAACTCCCTCTCTATGTATAAAGTGGAGGGAGCTACCTCTCCACGTATGAAGTGGAGGGAGATCCCTCTCTATGTATAAAGTGGAGGGAGCTCCCTCTCCACGTATAAAGTGGAGGGAGCTACCTCTCTTTGGATAAAGTGGAGGGAGCTCCCTCACTATGTATAAAGTGGAGGAAGCTCCCTCTCTACGTATAAAGTGGATGGAACTACCTCTCTACGTATAAAGTGGAGGGAGCTTCCTCTCCGCGCCTAAAGTGGAGGGAGCTCCCTCTCTATGTATAAAGTGGAGGGAGCTCCCTCTCTATGTATAAAGTGGAGGGAGCAACCTCTACGAATAAAGTGTAGGGAACTCCCTCTCTACGTATAAAGTGGAGGGAATTCCCTCTCTACGTATAAAGTGGAAGGAGCGCCCTCTATGAATAAAGTGGAGGGAACTCCCTCTCCATGTATAAAGTCAAGGGAGCTTCCTCTCCACGTATAAAGTGCAGGGAGCTCCCTCTCTATGTATAAAGTGGAGGGAGCTCCCTCTCTTTGTTTAAAGTGGATGGAGCTCCCTCTCTACGTATAAAGTGGATGGAACTACCTCTCTAAGTATAAAGTGGAGGGAGCTTCCTCTCCACGCATCAAGTGGAGGGAGGTCCCTCTCTATGTAGAAAGTGGAGGGAGCTCCCTCTCTAAGTATAAAGTGGAGGGAGCAACCTCTACGAATAAAGTGGAGGGAACTCCCTCTCCACGTATAAAGTGGAGGGAGCTCCCTCTCTATGTACAAAGTGGAGGGAGCTCCCCCTCTATGTATAAAGTGGTGGGAGCTTCCTCTCTATGTGGAAAGTGGAGGGAGCTCCCTCTCTACGTATAAAGTGGAGGGAATTGCCTCTCCACGTATAAAGTGGAGGGAGCGCCCTCTCCGAATAAATTGGAGGGAACTCCCTCTCGACGGATAAAGTGGAGGGAGCTTCCTCTCCATGTATAAAGTGCAGGGAGCTCCCTCTCTATGTATGAAGTGGAGGGCGCTCCCTCTCAATGTATAAAGTGGATGGAGCTCCCTCTCCATGTATAAAGTGGTGGGAGCTCCCCCTCAGTGTATAATGTAGAGGGAGCTTCCTCTCTAAGTATAAAATGGAGGGAGCTCCCACTCCATGTATAATGTGGAGGGAGCTCCCCCTCTGTGTATAAAGTGGATGGAGCTTCCTCTCTATGCATAAAATGGAGGGAGCTCCCTCTCTACGTATAAAGTGGTGGGAGCTTCCTCTCTATGTATAAAGAGGAGGGAGCTCCCTCTCGACGTATAAAGTGGAAGGAATTCCCTCTCTATGTATAAAGTGGAGGGAGCTTCCCATCTACGTACAAAGTGGAGGGCACTCCCTCTCTACGTATAAAGTGGAGGGAACTCCCTCTCTATGTATAAAGTGGAGGGAGCTCCCTCTCTATGTACAAAGTGGAGGGAACTCCCTCTCTATGTATAAAGTGGAGGGAGCTCCCTCTCTATGTACAAAGTGGAGGGAGCTCCCCCTATCTGTATAAAGTGGTGGGAGCTTCCTCTCTATGTGTAAAGTGGAGGGAGCTCCCTCTCTACGTATAAAGTGGAGGGAATTCCCTCTCTACGTATAAAGTGGAGGGAGCGCCCTCTCCGAATAAATTGGAGGGAACTCCCTCTCTACGGATAAAGTGGAGGGAGCTTCCTCTCCACGTATAAAGTGCAGGGAGCTCCCTCTCTATGTATAAAGTGGAGGGAGCTCCCTCTCTATGAATAAAGTGGATGGAGCTCCCTCTCTATGTATAAAGTGGAGGGAGCTCCCCCTCTGTGTGTAAAGTGGAGGGAGCTTCCTCTCTATGTATAAAATGGAGGGAGCTCCCTCTCTACGTATAAAGTGGTGGGAGCTTCCTCTCTATGTATAAAGCGGAGGGAGCTCCCTATCGACGTATGAAGTGGAGGGAATTCCCTCTCTACGTATAAAGTGGAGGGAGCGCCCTCTCCGAATAAATTGGATGGAACTCCCTCTGTATGTATAAAGTGTAGGGAGCTTCCTCTCCACGTATGAAGTGGAGGGAGATCCCTCTCTATGTATAAAGTGGAGGGAGCACCCTCTACGAATAAAGTGGAGGGAACTCCCTCTCTACGTATAAAGTGGAGGGAGCTCCCTCTCTATGTATAAAGTGGATGGAGCTCCCTTTCCATGTATAAAGTGGACGGAGCCCCCACTCTGTGCATAAAGTGGAGGGAGCTTCCTCTCTATGTATAAAGTGGAGGGAGCTCCCTCTCTACGTATAAAGAGGAGGGAGATCCCCCTCTGTGTGTAAAGTGGACGGAGCTTCCTCTCTATGTATAAAATGGAGGGAGCTCCCTCTCTATGTATAAAGTGGATGGAGCTCCCTTTCCATGTATAAAGTGGAGGGAGCCCCCCCTCTGTGTATAAAGTGGAGGGAGCTCCCTCTCTATTTATAAAGTGGAGGGAGCTCCCTCTCGACGTATAAAGTGGAGGGAACTTCCTCTCTACGTATAAAGTGCAGGGAGCTCCTTCTCTATTTTTAAGTGGAGGGAGCTTCCCATCTACATATAATGTGGAGGGAGCTCCCTCTCCATGTATAAAGTGGAGGGAACTTCCCATCTACGTATAAAGTGGAGGGAACTCCCTCTCTACGTATAAAGTGGAGGGAGCTTCCTCTCCACGTATAAAGTGGAGGGTGCTCCCTCTCTATGTATAAAGTTGAGGGAGCTCCCCCTCAGTGTATAAAGTAGAGGGAGCTTCCTCTCTAAGTATAAAATGGAGGGAGCTCCCTCTCCATGTATAAAGTGGAGGGAGCTCCCCCTCTGTGTATAAAGTGGATGGAGCTTCCTCTCTATGCATAAAATGGAGGGAGCTCCCTCTCTACGTATAAAGTGGTGGGAGCTTCCTCTCTCTGTATAAAGTGGAGGGAGCTCCCTCTCGACGTATAAAGTGGAGGGAATTCCCTCTCTATGTATAAAGTGGAGGGAGCTTCCCATCTACATATAAATTCGAGGGAACTCCCTCTCCATGTATAAAGTGGAGGGAGCTTCCCATCTACGTACAAAGTGGAGGGAACTCCCTCTCTACGTATAAAGTGGAGGGAACTCCCTCTCTATGTATAAAGTGGACGGAGCTCCCTCTCTATGTACAAAGTGGAAGGAGCTCCCCCTATATGTATAAAGTGGTGGGAGCTTCCTCTCTATGTGTAAAGTGGAGGGAGCTCCCTCCCTACGTATAAAGTGGAGGGAATTCCCTCTCTACGTATAAAGTGGAGGGAGCGCCCTCTCCGAATAAATTGGAGGGAACTCCCTCTCTACGGATAAAGTGGAGGGAGCTTCCTCTCCACGTATAAAGTGCAGGGAGCTCCCTCTCTATGTATAAAGTGGAGGGAGCTCCCTCTCTATGAATAAAGTGGATGGAGCTCCCTCTCTATGTATAAAGTGGAGGGAGCTCCCCCTCTGTGTGTAAAGTGGAGGGAGCTTCCTCTCTATGTATAAAATGGAGGGAGCTCCCTCTCTACGTATAAAGTGGTGGGAGCTTCCTCTCTATGTATAAAGTGGAGGGAGCTCCCTCTCGAAGTATGAAGTGGAGGGAATTCCCTCACTACGTATAAAGTGGAGGGAGCGCCCTCTCCGAATAAATTGGATGGAACTCCGTCTCTATGTATAAAGTGGAGGGAGCTTCCTCTCCACGTATGAAGTGGAGGGAGATCCCTCTCTATGTATAAAGTGGAGGGAGCTCCCTCTCTATGTATAAAGTGGAGGGAGAACCCTCTACGAATAAAGTGGCGGGAACTCCCTCTCTACGTATAAAGTGGAGGGAGCTCCCTCTCTATGTATAAAGTATATGGAGCTCCCTTTCCATGTATAAAGTGCACGGAGCCCCCACTCTGTGTATAAAGTGGAGGGAGCTTCCTCTCTACGTATAAAGAGGAGGGAGCTCCCCCTCTGTGTGGAAAGTGGACGGAGCTTCCTCTCTATGTATAAAATGAAGGGAGCTCCCTCTCTACGTATAAAGTGGTGGGAGCTTCCTCTCTATGTATAAAGTGGAGGGAGCTCCCTCTCGACGTATGAAGCGGAGGGAATTCCCTCTCTACGTATAAAGTGGAGGGAGCGCCCTCTCCGAATAAATTGGATGGAACTCCCTCTCTATGAATAAAGTGGAGGGAGCTTCCTCTCCACGTATGAAGTGGAGGGAGATCCCTCTCTATGTATAAAGTGGAGGGAGCTCTCTCTCTATGTATAAAGTGGAGGGAGCACCCTCTACGAATAAAGTGGAGGGAACACCCTCTCGACGTATAAAGTGGAGGGAGTTCCCTCTCTATGTATAAAGTGGATGGAGCTCCCTTTCCATGTATAAAGTGGAGGGAGCCCCCCCTCTGTGTATAAAGTGGAGGGAGCTTCCTCTCTATTTATAAAGTGGAGGGAGCTCCCTCTCCACGTATAAAGTGGAGGGAACTTCCTCTCTACGTATAAAGTGCAGGGAGCTCCTTCTCTATTTTTAAGTGGAGGGAGCTTCCCATCTACATATAAAGTGGAGGGAGCTCCCTCTCCATGTATAAAGTGGAGGGAGCTTCCCATCTACGTATAAAGTGGAGGGAACTCCCTCTCTATGTATAAAGTTGAGGGAGCTCCCTCACTATGTACAAAGTGGAGGGAGCTCCCACTCTACGTATAAAGTGGATGGAACTACCTCTCTCCGTATCAAGTTAAGGGAGCGCCCTCTGCGAATAAAGTGGATGGAACACCCTCTCTAAATATACAGTGGAGGGAGCACACTCTCCATGTATAATTTGGAGGAGCGCCCTCTCTATGTATAATGTGGAGGGAGCTTCCTCTCTATGTATAAAGTGGAGGGAGCACGCTCTACGGATAAAGTGGAGGGAACTCCCTCTCGTCGTATAAAGTGGAGGGAGCTTCCCCTCTACGTATAAAGTGGAGGGAGCGTCCTCTCTACGTATAAAGTGAAGGGAGCTTCCCCTCTCCGTATAAAGTGGAGGGAGCACCCTCTACGAATAAAGTGCAGGGAGCACCCACTCTACTTATATAGTGGAGGGAGCACCCTCTGCGAATAAAGTGGAGGGAACTCCCTCTCTACGTATAAAGTGGAGGGAGCTTCCTCTCTACGTATAAAGTGGAGGGAGCACCCTCTACGAATAAAGTGGAGAGAACTCCCTCTCTACGTATAAAGTGGAGGGAGCTTCCTCTCCACGCATCAAGTGGAGGGAACTCCCTCTCTACGTATAAAGTGGAGGGAGCTTCCTCTCCACGTATCAAGTGGAGGGAGCTCCCTCTCTATGTATAAAGTGGAGGGAGCTCCCTCTCTGTGTACAAAGTGGAGGGAGCTCCCCATCTATGTATAAAGTGGTGGGAGCTTCCTCTCTATACATAAAATGGAGGGAGCTCCCTCTCTACGTATAAAGTGGAGGGAACTCCCTCTCGACCTATAACGTCAAGGGAGCTTCCTCTCCACGTATAAAGTGCAGGGAGCTCCCTGGCTATGTATAAAGTGGAGGGAGCTCCCTCTCTTTGTTTAAAGTGGATGGTGCTCCCTCTCTGTGTATTAAGTGGAGGGAGCTCCCCCTCTGTGTATAAAATGGAGGGAGCTTCCTCTCTATGTATAAAGTGAAGGGAGCTCCCTCTCTATGTATAAAGTGGAGGGAGCTCCCCCTCAGTGAAAAAGTGGAGGGAGCTTCCGATCTATGTATAAAGTGGAGGGAGCTCCCCCTCTGTGTATAAAGTGGAGGGAGCTTCCTCTCTATGTATAAAGTGGAGGGAGCTCCCTCTCTACGTATCAAGTGGTGGGAGCTTCCTCTCTATGTATAAAGTGGAGGGAGCTCCCACTCTACGTATAAAGTGGAGGGAATTCCCTCTCTACGTATGAAGTGGAGGTAGCGCCCTCTATGAATAAATTGGACGGAACTCCCTCTCTACGTACAAAGTGGAGGGAGCTTCCTCTCCACGTATAAAGTGGAGGGAGCTCCCTCTCTCTGTATAAAGTGGAGGGAGCTCCCTCTCTATGTATAAGGTGGAGGGAGCACCCTCATGAATAAAGTGGAGGGAAGTTCCCTCTCGACATATAAAGTGGAGGGCGCTCCATCTCCATGTTTTAAGTGGATGGAGCTCCCTTTCTATGTATATAGTGGAGGGAGCTCCCACTCTGTGCACAAAGTGGAGGGAGTTTCCTCTCTATGTATAATGTGGAGGGAGCTCCCTCTCTACGTATAAAGTGGAGGGTACTTCCTCTCTACGTATAAAGTGGAGGGAGCTCCCTCTCTCTGTATAAAGTGGAGGGAGCTTCAGATCTACATATAAAGTGGAGGGAACTCCCTCTCTACGTATAAAGTGGAGGGAGCTTCCTGTCCACGTCTCAAGTGGAGGGAGCTCCCTCTCTACGTATAAAGTGAATGGAACTACCTCTCTACGGATAATCTTAAGGGAGCGCCCTCTACTAATAAAGTGGATGGAACACCCTCTCCAAATATAAAGTGGAGGGAGCACACTCTCTATGTATAAAGTGGAGGAGCTCCCTCTCGATGTATAAAGTGGAGGGAGCACCCTCTACGAATAAAGTGGAGGGAACTCCCTCTCTATATATAAAGTGGAGGGAGCTTCCCCTCTACGTATAAAGTGGAGGGAGCGTCCTCTACGAATAAAGTGGAGGGAGCACACTCTCTACGTATAAAGTGGAGGGAGCACCCTCTTCGACTAAAGTGGAGTGAAATCCCTCTCTACGTATAAAGTGGAGGTAGCTTCCCCTCTACGTATAAAGTGGAGGGAGCTTCCCATCTACATATAAAGTGGAGGGAACTCCCTCTCTACGTATAAAGTGGAGGGAGCTTCCTCTCCACGTATAAGGTGGAGGGAGCTACCTCTCTTTGGATAAAGTGGAGGGAGCTCCCTCACTATGTATAAAGTGGAGGGAGCTCCCTCTCTACGTATAAAGTGGATGGAACTACCTCTCTACGTATAAAGTGGAGGGAGCCTCCTCTCCACGCCTAAAGTGGAGGGAGCTCCCTCTCTACGTATAAAGTGGAGGGAACTCCCTCTCTATGTATAAAGTGGAGGGAACTCCCTCTCTACGTATAAAGTGGAGGGAGCTTCATCTCCACGTGTAATGTGGAGGGAGCTCCCTCTCTATGGATAATGTGGAGGGAGCTCCCTCACTATGTATAAAGTGGAGGGAGCTCCCTCTCTACGTATAAAGTGGATGGAACTACCTCTCTACGTATAAAGTGGAGGGAGCGCCCTCTCCAAATAAATTGGAGGGAACTCCCTCTCGACGGATAAAGTGGAGGGAGCTTCCTCTCCATGTATAAAGTGCAGGGAGCTCCCTCTCTCTGTATGAAGTGGAGGGCGCTCCCTCTCTATGTATAAAGTGGATGGAGCTCCCTCTCCATGTATAAAGTGGTGGGAGCTCCCCCTATGTGTATGAAGTGGTGGGAGCTTCCTCTCTATGTATAAAGTGGAGGGAGCTCCCCCTCTGTGTATAAAGTGGATGTAGCTTCCTCTCTATGCATAAAATGCAGGGAGCTCCCTCTCTAGGTATAAATTGGTGGGAGCAAACTCTCTATGTATAAAGTGGAGGGAGCTCCCTCTCGACGTATAAAGTGGAGGGAATTCCCTCTCTATGTATAAAGTGGAGGGAGCTTCCCATCTACATGTAAAGTGGAGGGAACTCCCTCTCTACGTATAAAGTGGAGGGAACTCCCTCTCTATGTATAAAGTGGAGGGAGCTCCCTCTCTATGTACAAAGTGGAGGGAGCTCCCCCTCTATGTATAAAGTGGTGGGAGCTTCCTCTCTATGTGTAAAGTGGAGGGAGCTCCCTCTCTCCGTAAAAATTTGGAGGGAATTCCCTTTCTACGTATAAAGTGGAGGGAGCGCCCTCTCCGAATAAATTGGAGGGAACTCCCTCTCTACGGATAAAGTGGAGGGAGCTTCCTCTCCACGTATAAAGTGCAGGGAGCTCCCTCTCTACGTATAAAGTGGAGGGAGCTCCCTCTCTATGTATAAAGTGGAGGGAGCACCCTCTACGAATAAAGTGGAGGGAACTCCCTCTCTACGTATAAAGTGGAGGGAGCTCCCTCTCTATGTATAAAGTGGACGGAGCTCACTCTCTATGTATAAAGTGGAGGGAGCTCCCCCTCTGTGTGTAAAGTGGAGGGAGCTTCCTCTCTATGTATAAAATGGAGGGAGCTCCCTCTCTACGTTTCAAGTGGTGGGAGCTTCCTCTCTATGTAGAAAGTGGAGGGAGCTCCCTCTCGACGTATGAAGTGGAGGGAATTCCCTCTCTACGTATAAAGTGGAGGGAGCGCCCTCTCCGAATAAATTGGATGGAACTCCCTCTCTATGTATAAAGTGTAGGGAGCTTCCTCTCCACGTATGAAGTGGAGGGAGATCCCTCTCTACGTATAAAGTGGAGGGAGCTCCCTCTCTATGTATAAAGTGGAGGGAGCACCCTCTACGAATAAAGTGGAGGGAACACCCTCTCTACGTATAAAGTGGAGGGAGCTCCCTCTCTATGTATAAAGTGGATGGAGCTCCCTTTCCATGTATAAAGTGGGGGGAGCCCCCCCTCTGTGTATAAAGTGGAGGGAGCTTCCTCTCTATGTATAAAGTGAAGGGAGCTCCCTCTCTCCGTATAAAGTGGAGGGAACTTCCTCTCTACGTAAAAAGTGCAGGGAGCTCGTTCTCTATTTTTAAGTGGAGGGAGCTTCCCATCTACATATAAAGTGGAGGGAGCTCCCTCCCCATGCATAAAGTGGAGGGAGCTTCCCATCTACGTATAAAGTGGAGGGAACTCCCTCTCTACGTATAAAGTGGAGGGAGCTTCCTCTCCACGTATAAAGTGGAGTGTGCTCCCTCTCTATGTATAAAGTTGAGGGAGCTCCCTCACTATGTACAAAGTGGAGGGAGCTCCCTCTCTCCGTATAAAGTTAAGGGAGCGCCCTCTGCGAATAAAGTGGATGGAACACCCTCTCCAAATATAAAGTGGAGGGAGCGCCCCCTATGAATAAAGTGGAGGGAACTACCTCTCCACGTATAAAGTCAAGGGAGCTTTCTCTCCACGTATAAAGTGCAGGGAGCTCCCTCTCTATGTATAAAGTGGAGGGAGCTCCCTCTCTTTGTTTAAAGTGGTTGGAGCTCCCTCTCTACGTATAAAGTGGATGGAACTACCTCTCTACGTATAAAGTGGAGGGAGCTTCCTCTCCACGCATCAAGTGGAGGGAGGTCCCTCTCTATGTAGAAAGTGGAGGGAGCTCCCTCTCTAAGTATAAAGTGGAGGGAGCAACCTCTACGAATAAAGTGGAGGGAGCTCCCTCTCTACGTATAAAGTGGAGGGAACTCCCTCTCTATGTATAAAGTGGAGGGAGCTCCCTCTCTATGTACAAAGTGGAGGGAGCACCCCCTCTATGTATAAAGTGGAGGGAGCTTCCTCTCCATGTATAAAGTGCAGGGAGCTCCCTCTCTATGTATGAAGTGGAGGGCGCTCCCTCTCTATGTATAAAGTGGATGGAGCTCCCTCTCCATGTATAAAGTGGTGGGAGCTCCCCCTCAGTGTATAAAGTGGAGGGAGCTTCCTCTCTAAGTATAAAATGGAGGGAGCTCCCTCTCCATGTATAAAGTGGAGGGAGCTCCCCCTCTGTGTATGAAGTGGTGGGAGCTTCCTCTCTATGTATAAAGTGGAGGGAGCTCCCCCTCTGTGTATAAAGTGGATGTAGCCTCCTCTCTATGCATAAAATGGAGGGAGCTCCCTCTCTAGGTATAAATTGGTGGGAGCGTCCTATCTATGTATAAAGTGGAGGGAGCTCCCTCTCGACGTATAAAGTGGAGGGAATTCCCTCTCTATGTATAAAGTGGAGGGAGCTTCCCATCTACATGTAAAGTGGAGGGAACTCCCTCTCTACGTATAAAGTGGAGGGAACTCCCTCTCTATGTATAAAGTGGAGGGAGCTCCCTCTCTATGTACAAAGTGGAGGGAGCTCCCCCTCTATGTATAAAGTGGTGGGAGCTTCCTCTCTATGTGTAAAGTGGAGGGAGCTCCCTCTCTCCGTAAAAATTTGGAGGGAATTCCCTTTCTACGTATAAAGTGGAGGGAGCGCCCTCTCCGAATAAATTGGAGGGAACTCCCTCTCTACGGATAAAGTGGAGGGAGCTTCCTCTCCACGTATAAAGTGCAGGGAGCTCCCTCTCTATGTATAAAGTGGAGGGAGCACCCTCTACGAATAAAGTGGAGGGAACTCCCTCTCTACGTATAAAGTGGAGGGAGCTCCCTCTCTATGTATAAAGTGGAGGGAGCACCCTCTACGAATAAAGTGGAGGGAACTCCCTCTCTACGTATAAAGTGGAGGGAGCTCCCTCTCTATGTATAAAGTGGATGGAGCTCACTCTCTATGTATAAAGTGGAGGGAGCTCCCCCTCTGTGTGTAAAGTGGAGGGAGCTTCCTCTCTATGTATAAAATGGAGGGAGCTCCCTCTCTACGTATAAAGTGGTGGGAGCTTCCTCTCTATGTAGAAAGTGGAGGGAGCTCCCTCTCGACGTATGAAGTGGAGGGAATCCCCTCTCTACGTATAAAGTGGAGGGAGCGCCCTCTCCGAATAAATTGGATGGAACTCCCTCTGTATGTATAAAGTGTAGGGAGCTTCCTCTCCACGTATGAAGTGGAGGGAGATCCCTCTCTATGTATAAAGTGTAGGGAGCTTCCTCTCCACGTATAAAGTGGAGGGAGCTCCCTCTCTATGTATAAAGTGGAGGGAGCACCCTCTACGAATAAAGTGGAGGGAACACCCTCTCTACGTATAAAGTGGAGGGAGCTCCCTCTCTCTGTATAAAGTGGATGGAGCTCCCTTTCCATGTATAAAGTGGAGGGAGCCCCCCACTCTGTGTATAAAGTGGAGGGAGCTTCCTCTCTATGTATAAAGTGGAGGGAGCTCCCTCTCTCCGTATAAAGTGGAGGGAACTTCCTCTCTACGTAAAAAGTGCAGGGAGCTCCTTCTCTATTTTTAAGTGGAGGGAGCTTCCCATCTATATATAAAGTGGAGGGAGCTCCCTCCCCATGCATAAAGTGGAGGGAGCTTCCCATCTACGTATAAAGTGGAGGGAACTCCCTCTCTACGTATAAAGTGGAGGGAGCTTCCTCTCCACGTATAAAGTGGAGGGTGCTCCCTCTCTATGTATAAAGTTGAGGGAGCTCCCTCACTATGTACAAAGTGGAGGGAGCTCCCTCTCTCCGTATAAAGTTAAGGGAGCGCCCTCTGCGAATAAAGTGGATGGAACACCCTCTCCAAATATAAAGTGGAGGGAGCACACTCTCCATGTATAATTTGGAGGAGCTCCCTCTCTTTGTATAATGTGGAGGGAGCTCCCTCTCTATGTATAAAGTGGAGGGAGCACCCTCTACGGATAAAGTGGAGGGAACTCCCTCTCTACGTATAAAGTGGAGGGAGCTTCCCCTCTACGTATAAAGTGGAGGGAGCGTCCTCTCTACGGATAAAGTGAAGGGAGCTTCCCCTCTACGTATAAAGTGGAGGGAGCACCCTCTAAGAATAAAGTGCAGGGAGCACCCACTCTACGTAGATAGTGGAGGGAGCACCCTCTGCGAATAAAGTGGAGGGAACTCCCTCTCTACGTATAAAGTGGAGGGAGCTTCCTCTCTACGTATAAAGTGGAGGGAGCACCCTCTACGAATAAAGTGGAGAGAACTCCCTCTCTACGTATAAAGTGGAGGGAGCTTCCTCTCCACGCATCAAGTGGAGGGAGCTCCCTCTCTATGTATAAAGTGGAGGGAGCTCCCTCTCTATGTATAAAGTGGAGAGAGCACCCTGTACGTATAAAGTGGAGGGAGCTCCCTCTCTATGTATAAAGTGGATGGAGCTCCCTCTCTAGATATAAAGTGGAGGGAGCTTCCTCTCTATGTATAATGTGGAGGGAGCTCCCTCTCTACGTATAAAGAGGAGGGAACTCCCTCTCCACGAAGAAAGTGGAGGGAGCTCCCTATCTATGGATAAAGTGGAGGGAGCTTCCCATCTACATATAAAGTGGAGGGAGCACCCTATACGAATAAATTGGAGGGAACTCCCTCTCTACGTATCAAGTGGAGGGAGCTCCCTCTCTATGTATAAAGTGGATGGAGCTTCCTCTCTAGATATAAAGTGGAGGGAGCTTCCTCTCTATGTATAAAGTGGAGGGAACTCCATCTCTACGTATAAAGTGGAGGGAGCTTCCTCTCCACGTATAAGGTTGAGGGAGCTCCCTCACTATGTATAAAGTGGATGGAGCTCCCTCTCTAGATATAAAGTGGAGGGAGCTTCCTCTCTATGGATAAAGTGGAGGGAACTCCCTCTCTACGTATAAAGAGGAGGGAACTCCCTCTCCACGTATAAAGTGGAGGGAGCTCCCTATCTATGTATAACGTGGAGGGAGCTTCCCATCTACATATAAAGTGGAGGGAGCTCCCTCTCTATGTATAAAGTGGAGGGAGCTTCCCATCTACACAAAAAGTGGAGGGAACTCCCTCTCTAGGTATAAAGTGGTTGGAACTACCTCTCTACGTATAAATTTAAGGGAGCGCCCTCTACGAATAAAGTGGATGGAACACCCTCTCTAAATATTAAGTGGAGGGAGCACTCTCTCTATGTACAAACTGGAGGAGCTCCCTCTCTCTGTTTAAAGTGGAGGGAGCTCACTCTCTTTGTATAAAGTGGCGGGAGCTCCCTCTCTATGTATAAATTGGAGGGAGCTCCCTCTCTATGTATAAAGTGGAGGGAGCTCCCTCTCTTTGTATAAAGAGGAGGGAGCTCCCTTTGTAAGGTTAATGTGGAGGAAGCTCCCTCTCTATGTATAAAGTGGAGGGAGCTCCCTCTCTACGTACAAAGTGGAGAGAGCTTCCCCTCTACGTATGAAGTGGAGGGAGCACCCTCTCTATGTATAAGGAGGAGGGATCACCCTCTACGAATAAAGTGGAGGGAGCTCCCTCTCTTTATATAAAGAGGAGGGAGCTCCCTTTGTACGGATAATGTGGAGGAAGCTCCCTCTCTATGTATAAAGTGGAGGGAGCTTCCCCTCTACGGATAAAGTGGAGGGAGCTTCCCCTCTACGGATACGGAGGACGGAGCGTCCTCTCTAAGTATAAAGTGAAGGGAGCTTCACCTCCACGTATAAAGTGGAGGGAGCACCCTCTGCGAATAAAGTGGCGGGATCTCCCTCTCTCCGTGTAAAGTGGAGGGAGCTTCCTCTCCACGTATAAAGTGGAGGGAGCACCCTCTACGAATAAATTGGAGGGAACTCCCTCTCTCCCTATAAAGTGGAGGGAGCTTCCTCTCCACGTGTCAAGTGGAGGGAGCTCCCTCTCTATGTATAAAGTGGAGGGAGCTCCCTCTCTATGCATAATGTGGAGGGAGCACCCTCTACGAATAAAATGGAGAGAACTCCCTCTCTATGTATAAAGTGGAGGGAGCTCCCTCTCTATGTATAAAGTGGATGGAGCTCCCCCTCTATGTATAAAGTGGTGGGAGCTTCCTCTCTGTGTATAAAGTGGAGGGAGCTCCCTCTCTACGTATAAAGTGGAGGGAACTCCCTCAAAACGTCCAAAGTGGAGGGGGCCCCCTCTACGAATAAATTGGAGGGAACTCCCTCTCTACGCATAAAGTGGAGGGATCTTCCTCTCCACGTAGAAAGAGGAAGGAGCTCCCTCTCTATGTCTAAAGTGGAGGGAGCTCCCTCTCTATGTATAAAGTGGAGGGATCACCCTCTACGAATAAAGTGGAGGGAGCTCCCTCTCTATATATAAAGTGGAGGGAGCTCTCGCTCTGTGTATAAAGTGGAGGGAGCTTCCTCTCTATTTATAAAGTGGAGGGAGCTTCCCATCTACATATAAAGTGGAGGGAGCTCCCTCTCTATGTATAAATTGGAGGGAGCTTCCCATCTACATATAAAGTTGAGGGAACTCCCTCTCTACGTATAAAGTTGAGGGAGCTTCCTCTCCACGTATAAAGTGGAGGGAGCTCCCTCTGTATGAATGAAGTGGAGGGAGCTCCCTCACTATGTATAAAGTGGATGGAGCTCCCTCTCCACGGATAAAGTGGATGGAACTACCTCTCTACGAATAAGGTTAAGGGAGCGCCCTCTAGGAATAAAGTGGATGTAACACCCTCTCGAAATATACAGTGGATGGAGGACACTCTCTATGTATAAAGTGGAGGAGCTCCCTCTCTATGTATAAAGTGGAGGGAGCTCACTCTCTTTGTATAAAGTGGCGGGAGCTCCCTCTCTATGCATAAATTGGAGGGAGCTCCCTCTCTATGTATAAAGTGGAGGGAGCTCCCTCTCTACGTATAAAGTGGATGGAACTCCCTCTCTCCGTATCAAGTGCAGGGAGCGCCCTCTCCGAATAAAGGGTATAGAACACCCTCTCTGAATATAAAGTGGATGGAGCACACTCTCTGTGTACAAAGTGGAGGAGCTCCCTCTCTATGTATAAAATGGAGGGAACTCCCTCTTATGTATAAAGTGGAGGGAGCTCCCTCTCTCTGTATAAAGTGGAGGGAGCACCCTCTACGAATAAAGTGGAGGGAGCTCCCTCTCTATATATGAAGTGGAGGGAGCTCCCCCTCTGTGTAAAAAGTGGAGGGAGCTTCCTCTCTATGTATGAATTGGAGGCAGCTCCCTCTCTATGTATAAAGTGGAGGGAGCTCCCCCTCTACGAATAAAGTGGAGGGAACTCCCTCTCTACGTATAAAGTGGAGGGAGCTTCCTCTCTACGTATAAAGTGGACGGAGCATCCTCTCCAAGTATAAAGTGAAGGGAGCTTCCGCTCTACGTATAAAGTGGAGGGAGCACCCTCTACGAATAAAGTGGAGGCAGCACCCTCTCGACGTATGAAGTGGAGGGAGCACCCTCTACGAATAAAGTGGTGGGAACTCCCTCTCTACGTAGAAAGTGGAGGGAGCTTCCTCTCTACGTATAAAGTGGAGGGAACTCCCTCTCCACGTATAAAGTGGAGGGAGCTTCCTCTCCACGTTTCAAGTGGAGGGAGCTCCCTGTCTATGTACATAGTGGAGGGAGCTCCCTCTCTATGTATAATGTGGAGGGAGTACCCTCTTCGAATAAAGTGGAGGGAACTCCCTCTCTATGTCTCAAGTGGAGGGAGCTCCCTCTCTCCGTATAAAGTGGATGGAGCTCCCGCTCTATGTATGAAGTGGAGGGTGCTCCCCCACTATGTATAAAGTGGAGGGAGCTTCCTCTGTATGTATAACGTGGAGGGTGCTCCCTCTCTACGTTGAAAGTGGAGGGAACTCCCTCTCTACGTATAAAGTGGAGGGAGCTCCCTCTCTATGTATAAAGTGGAGGGAGCTCCCTCTCTATGTATAAAGTGGAGGGAGCTTCCCCTCTACATATAAAGTGGAGGGAGCTCTCTCTCGACATACAAAGTGGAGGGAGCTCCCTCTCTCCGTGTAAAGTGGAGGGAACGCCCTCTCTACGTATAAAGTGGAGGGAGCTCCCTCTCTATGTATAAAGTGGAGGGAGCTTCCCCTCTACATATAAAGTGGAGGGAGCTCCTTCTCGACATACAAAGTGGAGGGAGCTCCCTCTCTCCCTGTAAAGTGGAGGGCGATTAAAGAAAAAGGAGAGAGGGAAATGTAAACAAATGGAGAAATGGAGAGATAGACGAAATAAAAGACAGTGAGAGACAGAAGAGATAGTTAAGTGAGAGCTTGACAGAACCCTAGTAGCAATCACCATTGTCTGACCAGTCCAGTATTGAGGAATTAGTGTGAGTGTTTTGGAACTGAGTGTTGGCTCAGTGTTTGATATTTTCAAACTGCAGTCACATTCACAACAAGGGCAAGTGTTACAGGTTCAAAATTAACCAGGGAATGGATCGAAGCATTGCTGTCCAGGGAGAGGGGGAAGGGGAGATGGAGGGAGACAGACACAGGCAGAGTGGGACAGAGACATTGGGGGGATTGAGAGTGAGTTCGAGGGAGAAAGACAAAGCTAGAGACAGATACAGATGGAGAGAGACAAACAGAGAAAAGGAGAGAGAAAGACAGTGGTTGAAACAGAGACTGAGGGGGAGACAGACAGAGTGAGTGACAGGGTGAGATTATGAGAGAAAATTTAGATCAAAATATGTTTGAAAAAAGATATAATTAAAAACTAAAACTGGCTGTGCGCAGGAAATACATTTGAAAGGAAACATCAGGGGTTTAGTGTGACTGTTTTGGAGGCAACTGTTGGATCAGTGTTTCATTTTTTCAAACTGCAGGGACATTTATTGTTGTTGAAAATATGTTATCACAAATTGACAATCTTTAGAAGCAGGGGAAAAGGGAGAAAGGGTGTGAGGGGACCTTGACAGAACCTCAGTAACAATCCCCATTATCTGCACAGTCTTGTATTGTGGGTTTAGCGTGAGGGTTTAGGGGGTGAGTACTGAACAGTGTTTGATGTTTTAAAACTGCAGTGACGTACCCAGCAAGGGCAAGAATTACAGGTTCAAAATTAACCAATAAATGGATTAAAACTCTTCTGTCCACGGAGAGATAGAGGGAGAGATGGTTTGAGATGGGGACAGGCACAGTCATGGACTGAGGCGGAGAAAGAGGGAGAGAGACAGACATGAGAGGGAGAGACAGATAGAGGATGAGACAAGATGTAACAGTCAGTAACAATCCTCATTATTTGCCCAATCCTGTATTGGGAGTTTGGTGTGAGTGTTTTACGGGTGAGTGTTGGATCAGTGTTTGATATTTTCACACTGCAGTGACCTTCCCAACAAGGCAGGTGTAAAATAGAAGAGCAGGGAGGTTATGCTGAAACTGTATCACCCATTGGTTAAACTTCAACTTGAGTACTGTGTGCAGTTCTGGTCACCTCATTACAGAAATGATGCAATTGCACGAGAGAGGGTATAGAGGAGATTTCCGAGGATGTTGCAAGAACTGGAAAAATGCTGCTGTGAGGAAAGATTGGATCGGCTAGGGTTGTTCTCCTTGGAACAGAAAAGTTTGAGGGGAGATCTGATTGAAATGTGAGGGGCTTGGATAGAGTGGAGGTGAATGGTCTATTCACATCAGCAGAGAGCTCAGTGACGACGGGACATAGTCTGAAAGTGATTGGTAGAAAGATTAGAGGAGATAGAAGGAAAAGGTTTTTAATCAAGAGGGTGGTGGGAAACTGTAACACACAGCCTGAAAGGGTAGTTGAGGAAGAAAACCTCAACTCATTCTAATGGAGTCTGGATATGCACCTCAAGTGCCATTATCTGCAGGGCTACGGACCAAATGGAGGCTGGTGGGATTAGAATAGGTGGATCGTTTTTCGGTCGGCACGGACACGATGGGCCAAGTGGCCTCTTTTTGTGCCTTAAATTTTCTGTGATGCTAAAGGAAAGAGTTGCTGGTTCAAAATTAACCAAGAAATGCCTGAAAGCATTGCTGTCCTGGGACAGAGAGGAAGGGAGAGATGAGAAGAGAGAGACAGAGAGAGAGAGAGGCAGAGAAAGAGGGTGAGACAAAGAGAGAGGGAGACACAGACAGCTAGAGAGTGGTGACAGAGAAAGAGGGAGAGGGAGAAACAGAGACAGAGAAGGAGGGAAAGACAGAAATAGGGGAGATAGACACAGGGGAGACAGAGGGGAGGGAAATTCAGACAGAGAGGGCATGGCAGAGAGACAGATAGAGGGAGTGGTAGAGGGAGAGATATGGAGGGACAGAGGGCGAGGGAAAGACAGACAGAGGGACAGATGGAGATGGAGAAAGAGATAGAGAGAGAACGATTGGGAGAGACAGAGTTTGGGGGAGACAGGGGTAGAGGGAGAGACCGAGACAAAAAGAGAGAGGGGAGAGATAGGGATTGGCAGAGAGAGGGACAGCGAAAGAAGGAGAGACCAAGAGAGAGCGAGGCAGAGCGAGAGAGATAGAGGGTGGGAAAGAGGGAAGGACAGAAGGAGGGACATAGAGAGACAGGGAGACCAAGAGAGAGAGACATGGCAAAGAGAGAGAGAGAAAGAGAGTAAAGATAGAAACATAGAGAGAGACAGAGACAGAGAGTGGGGAGACTACAGCAGCAACTTTCGGGTCAGTTATTTTAACTTCGGTGGTGGAAAACATTTAGAAAATCAATTTGGATCAACATCAATAGTCACATGGACAAAAGCGAGATAATTAAGGAAAGGCAGCATGGATTTCTTAAGGGAAAATCATGTTTAACGAACTGGCGGGAGTTTATTGAGGAGGTAACTGAAAGGGTTGATGAGGGCAATGCTGTTGATGTGGTGTACATGGAGTTTCAAAATGCGTTTGTGTGAGCGAACTTGCAGCTCATAGAATAAATACGACGGTAGCAACATGGATACGGAATTGGCTGGGTGACAGGAAACAAAGAGCAGTGATTAATGGATGTTTTTCAGGCTGGAGGAAGGTTTGTATTGGAGTTCCCCAGGGGTCAGTGTTGGGACCCTTGAGTTTCTTGATATATATTAATGACCGAGACCTCGGTGTACAGGGTACAATTTCAAAGTTTGCAGATGATACGAAACTTGGAAGCATTGTGAACTGTGATCACGTTAGTGATGAACTTCAAAAGGACATAGACAAGTTATTGGAATGGGCAGGCAGGTGGCAGATGAGGTTCAATGCATAGAAATGTGAAGTGATTCATTTTGGTTGGAAGAACATGGAGTGACAATATAGAAAAAAGGAACAATTCCAGAGGGGGAACGGGAGCAGAGGGACCTGGGTCTATATGTGCAGAAGTCATTGAAAGTGGTAGGACAGGTTGAGAGAGCGGTTAATAAAGCATACAGTATCCTGGGATTTATTAATAGGGGCATAGAGTACAAGAGCAAGGAGGTTATGTAGAATTTGTATAAGACACTAGTTCATCCTCAGCACGAGTATTGCGTCCATTTCTGAGCGCCACAGTTTTGGAAAGATGTGAGGACATTGGAGAGAGTACAGAAGAGATTCACGAGAATGGTTCCAGGGATGAGGAATTTCAGTTATGAAGATAGATTGGAGAAGTTAGGACTGTTTTCCTTGGAGAAGAGAAGGCTGAGAGGGGATTTGATAGAGGTATTCAAAATCATGAGGGATCTGGACAGAGTAGATAGGGAGAAACTGTTCCCACTTGTGAAAGGATCGAGAACGAGATGACACAGTCTGAAAATATTTGGTAAGAGAAGCAAAAGTGACATGGAGAAAAACTTTTTCATGCAGTGAGTGGTTAATGTCTGGAATGCACTGCCTTAGAACGTGGTGGAGGCCAGTTTAATTGAAGCATTCAAAAGGGAATTAGACAGTGACATGAAAAGGAAGAATGTGCATGGTTATGAAGAGAAGGCGGGGTAATAGAACTGAGAGAATTGCACTCTCGGAAAACCAGTGCAGACAAGATGGCCCGAATGGCCTCCTTAAGCACTGCAATGACTCTGAGACAGAGGCAGAGAAAGAGAAAGGGGGAGAGACAGAGAGAGAGGCAGAGGGAGGGAGAGCATGTGAGAGAAACAGAGACAGAGAAGGTGAAACAGAGAGAAGGACAGGCAGTCGCAAAGTGAGAGAAGGAGAAGGAGAGAGAGACAGACAGACAGACAGAGGGAGACCGAGAGGCAGAAACATAGAGAGAGAGAGGGAGACAGAGAGAGCGGAAGAGAGAGAAAGAGAGAGAGAGAGAGAATGACAGATAGGGACGAAGAGAAGGAGACAGAGTGGGAGGGAGAGATGATCTGAGAGAAAAACAGAGTAAAGTATTCAGACAGAATAAGAGTGACAGAGAGAGGGAGAGACAGTGACAGAGAGAGTGCCAAAGCGAGACAGAGACAGAAAGACTGAAGGAGAGGCAGAGAAAGGGAGAGGGAGAAAGAGAGAGAACGAGCACATGGTGGAGATGCACTAATAATAGAACCACACAGAGACACTCCCTGCGGAGATACTGTAATAACAGACCCACTCACTGACCCTCCCTGTGGAGATACTATAATAACAGACCCACTTGGTGACTCTCCCAGTCGAGATACTATAATAACAGATGCACTCAGTGAATAACCCTGTGGAGACACTGGAATAACAGACCCATTCAGTTGACTCTCCATGTGGAGATACTATAATAACAGACCCACTCACTGACTCTCCCTGTGGTGATAGTATAAGAACAGACCCACTCAATGATTGCCCCAGTTGAAATACTATAATTACAGACGGACACAGTGACTCTCCCTGTGGTGATGCAATAATAACAGACACACTCAGTGACACTCCCTGTGGAGATCCGAGAACAACAGACCCAATCAGAGACTCTTCCTTAGGAGATACTATAACTGCAGACACAATCCTTCACCCTCCCTGTGGAGATACTCCAATAACAGATCCACTCAGAGACTCTCCGTGTGCAGATACTCTCATAACAGATCCACTCAGAGACTGTCCGTGTGCAGATACTAGAATAACTGACCCACTCAGAGACTCTCCCTGTGGAGATACTAGAATAACAGATCCACTCAGAGACTCTTCGTGTGCAGATACTATAATAACAGATCCACTCAGAGACTGTCCGTGTGCAGATACTATAATAACAGATCCACTCAGAGACTCTCCCTGTGGAGATACTAGAATAACAGATCCACTCAGAGACTGTCCGTGTGCAGATACTATAATAACAGATCCACTCAGAGACTTTCCATGTGCAGATACTATAATAACAGATCCACTCAGAGACTCCCTGTGGAGATACTAGAATAACAGATCCACTCAGAGACTCTCCCTGTGGAGATACTATAATAACAGATCCACACAGTGACTCTTCGTGTGCAGATACCATAATAACAGATCCACTCAGAGACTGTCCGTGTGCAGATACTATAATAACAGACCCACTCAGAGACTCTCCCTGTGGAGATACTATAATAACAGACCACCTCAGTGACTCTCCGTGTGCAGATACCATAATAACAGATCAACTCAGAGACTCTCCGTGTGCAGATACTATAATAACAGACCTACTCAATGATTGTCCCAGTTGAGAGACTATAATTACAGACCGACACAATAAATCTCCTCGTGGAGATGCAACAACAACAGACCCACTCAGTGACACTCTCTGAGGAAATACTATAATAACAGACCAACTCAGTGACTGTCCTTGTGGACAGACTAAAATAACAGACCCACACAGTGACTCTCCCTTTGGAGATACTGCAATAACAAACCCACTCAGTGACTCTCCCTGTGGAGAATCTATAATAACAGACCCACTCAATGATTCTCCCTGTGGAGATACTATAATAACAGACCCACTCAGTGACTCTCCCTGTGGAGATACCATCATAACAGACCCACTCAGTGACTCTCCCTGCGGAGATACTATAATAACAGACCCACTCAGTGACTCTCCCTGTGGAGATACTATAATAAAAGACCCACTCAGTGACTCTCCCTGCGGAGATACTATAATAACAGACCCACTCAGTGACTCTTCCTGTGGAGATACTATAATAAAAGACCCACTCAGTGACTCTCCCTGCGGAGATACTATAATAACAGACCCACTCAGTGACTCTCCCTGTGGAGATACTATAATAAAAGACCCACTCAGTGACTCTCCCTGCGGAGATACGATAATAATAGACCCACTCAGTGACTCTCCCTGCGGAGAAACTATAATAACAGACCCACTCAGTGACTCTCCCTGTGGAGATACTATAATAAAAGACCCACTCAGTGACTCTCCCTGCGGAGATACTATAATAACAGACCCACTCAGTGACTCTCCCTGCGGAGATACTATAATAACAGACCCACTCAGTGACTCTCCCTGTGTATATACTATAATAACACACCCACTCAGTGACTCTCCCTGCGGAGAAACTATAATAACAGACCAACTCAGTGACTCTCCCTGCGGAGATACTATAACAACAGACCCACTCAGTGACTCTCCCTGCGGAGATACTATAATAACAGACCCACTCAGTGACTCTCCCTGCGGAGATACCATAATAACAGACCCACTCAGTGACTCTCCCTGCGGAGATACTATAACAACAGACCCACTCAGTGACACTCCCTGCGGAGATAGTATAACAACAGATCCACTTAGTGACTCTCCCTGTGGAGATACTATAATAACAGACCCACTCAGTGTCTCTCCCTGCGGAGATACTATAATAACAGACCCACTCAGTGACTCTCCCTGTGGAGATACTACAATAACAGACCCACTCAGTTACTCTCCCACTGGAGATACTCCAATAACAGACCCACTCAGTGTCTCTCCCTGTGGAAATGTAACAACAACAGACACACTTAGTGACTCTCCCTGTGCAGATACTGTCATACCAGAAACAGTCAGTGACTCTCCCACTGGAGATACTCCAATAACAGAGCCACTCAGTGACTCTCCATGTGGAAATCCTATGATATCAGAACCACTCAGTGACTCTCCCAGTGGTGATGGGACAACAACAGACCCACTCCGAGACTCTCCCTTTGGAGATACTATAACTGCAGACACAATCATTCACCTCCCTGTGGAGATATCCGAATAACAGACCCTCTCAGTGACTCTCCCTGCGGAGATACTGCAACAACAGACACTCTCAGCAACTCTCCATGTGGAAATCCTGTAATAACAGACCCACTCACTGATTCGCACATTGGAGACACTATAATAACAGATCCACTCAGAGACCCTCCCTGTGGATATATTACAGCAACAGACACGCCCAATGACTCTCCCAGTGGAAATACTGTAAAAACAGACCCACTCAGTGACACTCCCTGTGGAAATTCTATAATAAAAGACCCAATCAATCAGTGACTCGCCCATTGGAGAGAATTTAATAACAGACCCACTCATCGACCTTGGAGTGAATGTTCACTGACTCCTGAGGCTGACAGGACAGGTGGATAAGCTGGTTAGGAAGGGATAAGGGAGACTTTCATTTCCCGACCAAATGAAATAATCTCTCAGTGTCGACCCTATCCAGTCCCTTTAGAATATGTTTCAATGACATCACCTCTCTTTCTTCTAAACTCCAGAGTATACAGTTCCATTTTACTCAGCCTCTCATCATCGGACAATGGCAGAGAAGCTAAACAAATACTCTCTGCCTGTCCACAAGACTTTCTTTACTGTGAATGTGTGCTGATCTCTCCCTCATAGAGACAATACACATACAATCCACACGCACACACACATATAACATCTGCCTTTCTCTCTGCCCACATCTATCCTGGACCTTCCCTCTCTCTCTGATGGACACTCTGTCTCTCATTCATTTTTCACACTTTGTGTACACCCTGTGTCTGCTCTTTTCCTCTAATTTCTCATTTTCCTTCCCACTCTCTCTCCATCTCTCTCTCTCGCTCTGTTACTCTCTCCTCACCTTTATCTCTCCTTTGATCTGCTTCATCACTCTCAAACTCTACCTCTCCCTCCCTCTCCACCTTCCTTTCTCTTTGATCTCACTTCACATCTCTCTATCACTCTTGCTCCATCTCTGTCCATTTGAGGAAATTCTCCCTCCATCTCTCACCATCTTTTGCTCCCACACTCTCCTCCTATCGCCTATTTTCTCTAAGTCTCTACATCTCTCTGTAATTCTTTCAATCTCATTTATCTCTCTCTCTCTCACCGGATCGCTCTCTCTTTTCTATTTCGCTCTCTATTACTTGCTCTCGAACTCTCTTGCTCTGTCTGTCTATGTTGGGTCCCTTTAAGAGTTTGGGACAGTTCTGGTGGTGCAGGGTCGCTTTAAGAGTCGAATTCTGGCCCCTTCCCCACCCCGCGGTGGTCACATGCCGCCCAAACCGCGACTGCGCGGAGGCTGGAGGCAACTTTTGACTCCTGCGACCTCCTAACACGTGGAGTGATGGAGCCAATCAGGGCTCAGTGAGGCCGTGGAGGGACTGCGGCGTCATCAGCCGCCATGTTTGCGTGAACTCCCGCCGGCTGTTTATTTCCGTCAGAAAGCAGCTGCAAGGAAAAGGAGAAGCGGCTTCAGTTGTCGACCTCAATGGAGGAAAATTGAAAGTCTGAGCCGCGGGAGAATGTAAAAAGCGGCAGTTAACGGGCTTGTCGAAATGCGCATGCACAGAGCTTCCTCCCAGGGTGCAGCGCGGCCTGTACCACAGGTCGGGGCTTTTTCCAGCCGCGCGGCCTTGTGGGGGCCGCAGGAAACCATTCCCCCTCATTAACTCAGTCAAAATCAACTCATTCCGTCTCATTTCACGCTCTCTCCTTTTCATATTGCAGGCTGAAATAACCTTTGTTGGCAACAACACCATCATCCAGGGTGTGATCAGACACTCTGTCCCTTCGTAAACGATTTCCTGTCCCTCCAAAAGCTTGTGCCATTGCCCTATTTATCGGTGTGTTTTCCTTCTTCTGATATAGGTATATCAGGACTAAAAGAATGACTAGAGTTAGATTAGGGCCAATCAAGGATAGTAGTGGGTAGTTGTGTGTGGAATCAGAGGAGATAGGGGAAGCGTTAAATGAATATTTTTCGTCAGTATTTACAGTAGAGAAAGAAAATGTTGTCGAGCAGAATACTGAGATACAGACTACTAGGCTAGATGGGATTGAGGTTCACAAGGAGGAGGTGTTGGCAATTTTGGAAAGTGTGGAAATAGATAAGTCCCCTGGACCAGATGGGATTTATCCTAGGATTCTCTGGGAAGCGAGGCAGGAGATTGCAGAGCCTTTGTCCTTGATCTTTATGTCGTCATTGTCGACAGGAATAGTGCCAGAAGACTGGAAGATAGCAAATGTTGTCCCCTTGTTCAAGAAGGGGAGTAGAGACAGCCCTGGTAATTATAGACCTGTGAGCCTTACTTCCATTGTGGGTAAAATGTTGGAAAAGGTTATAAGAGATAGGATTTATAATCATCTTGAAAAGAATAAGTTCATTAGAGATAGTCATCACGGTTTTGTGAAGGGTAGGTCGTGCCTCACAAACCTTATTGAGATTTTTGACAAGGTGACCAAACAGGTGGATGAGGGTAAAGCAGTGGATGTGGTGTATATGGATTTCAGTAAGGCGTTTGATAAGGTTCCCCACGGTAGGCTATTGCAGAAAATACGGAAATATGGGATTGAACGTGATTTAGTGCTTTGGATCAGAAATTGGCGAGCTGGTTGATGGCAAATGTTCATCCTGGAGTTTAGTTTCTCGCGGTGCACCGCAAGGATCTGTTTTGGGGCCACTGCTGTTTGTCATTTTTATAAATGACCTGGATGAGGGTGTAGAAGGGTGGGTTAGTAAATTTGCGGATGACATGAAGGTCGGTGGAGTTGTGGATAGTGCCGAAGGATGTTATAGCTTACATAGGGACATAGATAGGCTGCAGAGCTGGGCTGAGAGATGGCAAATGGAGTTTAATGCGGAAAAGTGTGAGATGATTCACTTTGGAAGGAGTAACAGGAATACAGAGTACTGGGCTAATAGGAAGATTCTTGGTGCTGTAGATGAGCAGAGAGATCTTGGTGTCCAGGTACATAAATCCATGAAAGTTGCCACCCAGGTTAATAGGGCTGTTAGAAGGCACATGGTGTGTTAGCTTTTATCAGTAGGGGGATCGGGTGTCGGAGCCACGAGGTCATGCTGCAGCTGTACATAACTCTGGTGCGGCCGAACCTGGAGTATTGCGTGCAGTTCTGGTCACCGCATTATCGGAAGGATGTGGAAGCTTTGGAAAGGGTGCAGAGGAGATTTACTAGGATGTTGCCTGGTATGGAGGGAAGGACTTACAAGGAAAGGCTGAGGGACTTGAGGTTGTTTTCGCTTGAGCAAAGGGGGAGGAGAGGTGACTTAATAGAGACATATAAGATAATCAGATGGTTAGGTAGGGTGGATAGTGAGAGTCTTTTTCCTCGAATGGTGATGGCAAACACGAGGGGACATAGCTTTAAGTTGAGGGATGATAGATATAGGACAGATGTCAGAGGTAGTTTCTTTACTCAGAGTAGTAGGGGAGTGGAACGCCCTGCCTGCAACAGTAGTAGACTCGCCAACTTTAAGGGCATTTAAGTGGTCATTGGATAGACATATGGATGAAAATGGAATAGTGCAGGTCAGATGGTTTCGGCGCAACATCGAGGGCTGAAGGGCCTGTACTGCGCTGTAATGTTCTAATGTTCTAATGATGTTATTGCATTTCTTAGTGGCATTTATCCTGCTGCAATGGCTGCTGAATTTGTTGGTCTTTTTTCTCCTGGCTTCATAGCTAACCCTCTCGCCGTCTGTCTCACTCTGAGTGTCACAGATAGCAGGAGGGAGAGAGAGAGAGAGGAAGACAGAGATAGAGACACAGATAACAACCCCAGCTTCTCCAATCTATCCACGTAACTAAGTCTCTCATCCCCGGAACCTTGCTCCTGACGTTTTTCTGCACCATGTCTAATGCCCTCATATCCTTCCTAAAGTGTGGTGTCCAGAATTGGACACAATACTACTTGAGGATGCAGCAGTGTTTTATAAAGCTTCATCATAACATCCTTGCTTTTATACTCTAAGCCTCGATTTACAAAGCCTGGGATCCCATCTGCCTTTTAACCACTTTCGCAACTAGCCCTGCCACCTTCAATTTGTGCACAGATGTCCCAGGTCTCTCTGTTCCTGCACCCACTTTCTTCTGTTCTTAGGTTCTCATGATAGAGAGGGACAGGAGGACAGGGAGGTCTACAAAGGAGGGGGAGAGAGAGCAAACAAACAGGAAGCATGTACGGGAACACGACCACCTGAAAGTTTCCTTTCAATTCGCACACCATCCTGACTTGGAACTATGTCACCGCTCCTTTACTGTCACTGTGTCAACATCCTGGAACTCCCTTCCTAACAGTACTGTGGGTGTATCTACCCCACATGGAATGCAGCGTGTGGGGTTAGATACAGAGTAAAGCTGCCTCTATTTATGCCTCTCTTTCTCCTCCTCCATCCACATGGGGACAGTAACAGTTAGAAAGACAGGGATCGATACAGAGAGAGAATAACAGAGAGAGGGAAGGATAGCAATGCGGAGAGATTATCGGAGAGAAAGAGGAAGAGATTTCAATGGAGAATGTAATTCAGTGTTCCTGCAAATCTGTGTGCAGCAGCCTGGAAGGTACCACGCAGGTCCTGTTCCGTGATAAATAACAGGTCTGCAAAGACTCTTCAAACATTTAAAGGACAGCGCACGGAAAAAATAACCGGCTGTGCACAACAACTAAATTTTCAGGGAACATTGGAGCCAGCTGTGGCTCCGTGGGTAATAATCTTGCATCGGAGTTATATGTTTGTGGGTTTAGGACAGAACACAAAATCCACGCTGATGCCACCCAACAGAAAAGTAGAACAGACCAGCGAGACTCTGAAAAGGAAACATGTGTTAAATTTGTGAGCCTCTCGTTTTGGAATGTTTTAGTGTTTGAGTAAATTCTTAATGTTTGCCGATGATACCAAACTTGGAGGAGATGCAAACAGTGAGGATGACACCAATCGACTGCAACAGGAAATTGATAGATGAGCAGAATGGGCAGACAAGTGGCAGATGGAATTTAATACAGGGGAATGTGAGGTGATGTATTTTGGCAGAAGTGATAGGGAGAGGCAATATAGACTTAATGGCACAGTTCCAGAGAGTGTGCAGGGATACAGGGACCTGTGGATACATGTCGATACATCTTTGAAGGTGGTAGGACATATTGAGAGAGCAGTCAGCAAAGCATGTGGCATCTTAGGCTTCATAAATAGTTGTGGGTGCAAATGCATGGAAGCTATGCTAAACCTTTTGAAAGCTCTGGTTCGGACACAACTAGAATATTGCATCCAGTTCTGGTCACCACACATTAGGAAGGATGTCAGGGTCCTTCTGCGAGATCAGAGGAGATGGTAGTTTCAGGGAGGGGAGGGTTTAGCAAACTAGATTGGAAACAGCTACCTGAAGGTAAATGAGTGTCAGAGCAGTGAGAGTTAGTGAGGGTTGAGAATAAATATTTTCCCACAAAGACAAACAGAATGAGACTCCCACATCTAGAGCCCCTTGGATGTCAAGGATCAAACTGGATCGGAGAAGGCACAAGAGGGAAGCTTATGTCAGATACCGAGCGCTCAATACCACAGAAAGCCGAGAGGAGTGAAGAAAGTTCAGGGGTGAAATTAAAAAAAAAATTAGGAAAGCAAAGAGATAGTTGGAAAATAATATTACCAAGTAAAATCAAGGAAAACACAAAGATGTTTTATAAAAACTTGAAGAGCAAGAGATAACTAAGCATAGAGTATTAGGGACCAAAAAGGGAATGTGTGTGAGGAGGAGGGAGATGTGGGCACGGTTCATAATGAATACTTTGTATCTGTCTTTATAAAAGAGGGGGGACGATGAAGACATAGGCGTTAAAGAGGAGGAGTGTGAAATATTGGATGGGATAAACAGAGTGGGAGGGAAATATTAAGGTGTTTGGTATCTTTGAAAGTGGAGAAATGGTCAGGCTTGGATGCACTGGAATCAGTTCAAAGAAGGTTCACTCGGCTGATTCCTGGGATGAAGGGGCTGTCTTATGAGGAATGGTTGAACAGGTTGGGCCTAGACTCATTGGAGTGTAGAAGAATGAGATGTGATCTTAGTGAAACATACAAGATCCTGAGGGGACTTTCCAGGGCGGATGCTGGGAGGATGTTCCCCTTGTGGGGGAGTCTAACACGAGAGGGCACAGTTTAAAAATAAATGGTCTTCCATTTAAGACTGAGCGAAGGACGATTTCTTTCTCCCAGCGGTTGGTTCGGCTTTGGAATTGTCTTCCCCAGTGAGCAGTGGAGGTTGGGTCATTGAATATATTCAAGGCTCAGTTGGATAGATTTATGATCGACAAGAAAGTCCAGGGTGATGGGGGCAGGCAGGAACGTGGAGTTAAGACCACTATCAGATCAGCAGATCAGTCATGATTGTACTGAATGGCTGAACAGGCTCGAGGGTCTAAATGGCCTACTCCTGCTCCTATTTGTTAGAATCATGTGTATAAATTGGAGGCTTTTCTCTCCATTCTTTAAGACATTTTTATAGCAGAGACAGGGCCATGCGTAATCTCAACAGAGACGGGATCTAATGCAGACCTAACCAGTGCATTGATAACTGAGACTAATGTAGCAGGTATGAAGGATACAGAATTCTACTCATGAATTCAGGGCAACTTTTTTCGTCCAGTACGTAGCAAGGCCAGCAAGAGCTAGGTCAGCTTTACACTTAGTTTTAGGGAATGAAGCTGGGCCAGTGGAAGATGATTTAGAAAAAGTGGAGTGGAAAAAGCTACTTGAAGGTAAATCAGTGTCAGAGCAGTGAGAGGGAATCATTTCATCTTGGAGGATTTATTATTCCAGATTTATTTTTTTATTTTCAGAGAAATTCACATTCACAGGAGCCCAATGTGGGATTTGAACTCCTGCTTTTTCAGTCATTAGCTCAGGCTTTCAGATTACAAACTGGAAAAGACATTCACCTTCCTCCTTTTGTTACCTGACTGTCTCAGTTTTTGTATATCGTTCCCAATCTTGTTCTTTCATGTGTCTAAAGACTTTGATGTTATTCAGACATTGGTAAACCACTTCATTGTCTCAGGACATCAGCTTAAAGACCTTCAGGGACCGCAATCCACAATCTAATTCACACCCTGTTCAAGCAACCAAAATCTTCAACTCCATTCAAACACCCTGATATCCCATCCCTGCACATATAACTGACAGTTCCACAAGACAGGAAAGTCTGAATGAGAAACCACATTTACCTGACACAATCCAAGCTCCAAATTGGATCATTAAGATATAGAAAATACCGCAGAAATGTGACTTGTTCCTGGTAACAGTGAGACTGAAACATTTCAGTGTACTATTCAACCAAGAAGGATTCTGAGAAAAGTCAGGATCGGTATTGAAAGAGAAAGAGAGAGAGTGAAATAGGGGAAGAGAGAGCGACACTGTCAGCTCCTGTATGTGTAAGGCCTCACTGTTCCAGCACCCATTTTAACAATGTACCATTTAGTTTAGATTGCCTCTCCCACAGTCTTCCTTCCAGAACCCATCACTTCACGTTTCTCAGCATTGAAGTTAACCTGCCATGTGTCTGTCCAATTCACCAGACTGCCAATAGCTTCCTGAAGTCTGCTACTATTCTCTTCCCTCTTTACTACATTTGCAAAGTTTTGTGTCGTCTGCAAACTTTGAAGTTCTGCTCTGTAAACACAAGTCAGGTCATTAATAGACATCAAAAAGAGAAGTGGTCCCAATACAAACCTCTGGGTGACACCACTCTATACCTCCCTCCAGTCTGAAACAACCGTTCACCACAACTCTCTGTGTTCTGTCTCTTACCCAATGTCGTAACCCCTCTGTCACTGTCCCTTTAATCACAGGAGCAACAATATTGTGAAATAGTCATAAAAGAGGGTGATGATACAGACATTGTGGTTAAGGAGGAGTGTGAAATATTGGATGGGATAAAGAGAGTAGAATGATACCTGGACTCCAAGGGTTAAGCTAAGAGGGAGAATCACAAACCAGATGAACAGTTTTTAAATGTGATCGAGGACAGTCCGCTGTGAACTCACTGAATCACAGACTGCTCCAGCACAGAAAGAGGCCACTCACCCATCGTACCCGTGTGGGCTCAATGAAGTTCTCCCTGGTGTCCGAGACAATATTTATAACACAACCAAAATCACTAAAACAAGATTCTGCTTATTCTCACATTGCTGTTTGTGGGAGCTTGCTGTGCGCGATTGGATGTACCGCTGTACATCTCTACCCACTCTGAGAAACAACCGTTCACAACTATTCTTGCTTTCTGTGTCTTGGTCAATGTTTGATACAGAGTAAAGCTCCCTCTGCACTGTCCCCATCAAACACTCCCAGGACAGGTACAGCACTGGGGTTGGTTGCTGGCTAGGTGGAGTGCTGACTGCTGATTGCAGCAACGAGTCTCAGCTGACAGTGCTGGTGGCAGTTGGAGGTTGCAGAGGTGGAGAGAGGAGCTGCACTGAGCAAGGGAGAGCAGCTACAACTCAGCAGAGGTGAAACTTCAACAACAATCTCCATTAAAGAGAAGAAAGAGACATTTTTTGGAAACAAGGCTTTGTCTGGAGGTGGGTGCTGAACACCAGTAATTTACTTTGGACTGTTGGGGGAGGAACAAGTGGCTGGAACAACAAGGAGTGGGGCTGCCAATTCAACAGCAATCTGTGCTGCTGCACAAGCACACAGGGAAGCTCCCTCCCCACCCCAATTGCTGAGCCTGGGTCAGCTGAAGCTGCCCAGCTAAACAGATGGAAGGGGACAGATAGTGCCTGGGCAGCTTCAGCTGACCCAGGTGAAGACGACTCCCCAAACCAGAAGACCGGAGGACCAAGTTCAAAGACTGTTTTAAGTGTGCTGTGAGCACCACCTCCAGAAAGCAAGTCATCTCTTACAGCCTGCCATTGCCTCTCCTCTATTACCTCAGCCTCTCCACTAACCTGTAGTTTGTTTGCTTGTCTTTAATGCATATTCAATATTTTCAGTGAATCGCTGATATTTGGTGTGCAAGCCCCCAATTTGGGGTGGGTTTAGCTCTTAGACCCATGGCAAGCCCTTCATCACCGGTGGCGAGGCCCTCTACTACCGATGCAGCTGCAGCTTCTGTGGCTCCACACGTGGCCCCGTCACCCTTTAAATTAATAACATCCAGCCATGGGGTGAAGAGCTATCCCCACCCCAACATGTCTATTGAGGCCTGCGTAAAGGCAATGGCCGAGGTTGTCGGCCCCTCGGCCATTGTTGCGGCCTCAAAGATGTATGGGAAGGCTGTGTTCTTTTTGAGGACCGAGCGGGCGATGTCCCTGGCCCAGAGTAAGGGGCTCGCTGTGGGGGGGACCTTCCTGCCAGTGGACCATCTGGGGGCCACTGCGCATCGGATAATGTTGTCCAACGTCCCACCCTTCATTCCCAGTGAGCTCATCCTCCCCCACCTGCACCATCTGGGGGAGGTGAGGTCGGGGATCACCCTAGTCCAGCTTGGTCTTCGGGAGCACAGCCTCCAACATGTTTACTCCTTCCGCCGCCTGTTATTTATGCAGCTGGCGCGGGAGGAGGACACGGAGGGCCAATTTTATGTGGAGTTCCAGGGGATGGCCAACCACGTCTTTTGGACCTCAGATGGGGCGCGGTGCCACGTCTGCAAGGGAGTGGGGCATGTTCGGAAGAACTGCCCCAACCTCCCGGCCGCCATCTCCACCTCGGCGGCCCAGAGAGGTTCCACAGCACCTCCACCTACTCCCCCCACACTTACAATAGACACCGCTCAGTCGGTTCTGGAAGCTGTGGTTTTCACAGCCTCCGGCGGGGAGTGGAGCGTCCGTCCGGGCGGAAGGAAGACGCGGGGAAAAAAGAAACATCATGAGGCACGTCCCCTGGACACTTTGACTAAACCCGAGCCTGAGCTCAGCCCAAAGCCCATTCCCATGGAATCCAGCTGTCACGGGGCTGGGCTCAGGCCTAGGAGGACTGAAAAGGACAAAAAGGGTGCGGAGGCGGAGGCCTCTGATGACATGGAGGTCTCTGAGCCTCCGCGCCCTACGGGGAAAATGAGGAGAAGGCACCCCTCCACAGAAATAACACAGGGCCCTGAGGTGCAGGGCCCATCTGTTGGAGGGGAGCTGCCTCCTGTTTTGGATCCTCAGGTTCCCCCTACCGCCACCACCAAGGCTGCAAAGTCCGGGCAGGAGCTCCCTATTCCTCAGGATGGAGGGGAGGGGAAGGCCCCGGTACATGAGGCCCCTCCTGAAGGAGTAATTGGGCCCTGCTTGTGGCGGGGGAGCCTGGGGACGCCGCCCATTCCGCCACTGCTACTGGGTCGGGTGCACTGAATGAAGGGGAGGGCGATGACCCAGAGGGTCAGCCCTACAAGCCGGAGTCCACCACCAACCAGGAGACACCTGACACGGTGAAATCTGAGAATGCTGCCCCATCTGCTGGACCTGTGGGTGCTGGCGGAGTGGGAGATGGCCTCCTCTCTCCACCTCCGGTCTCAGCTCCGGTTGGATTTCCGGAGTCGGCATCCTATGTCTCCCCTGGATCACTCGTTGGCCTGGGGATGGAGGTGGAGGGAGTTCCTGGGCTGCTGGCGCCCACAGTCTCCAGTTTTACAATAGAACCCAGAGAAGAGACCTCCACCATCGATCCTGGGGGTGGGATCGTGTCGGAGGCGGGACCAGCTGGCGCGGTCGGGAAATCCACCCCACAGTGTGTGGTGGATGTGTCGGCCGCTGGCGGTGACAACCCGGAGGAGGATGGGGATTCGCTGTGGGGCACGGAGGATGATCTTGATTCCATCGCAAGTGAGGTGGTGGAGTCCCTCGTGCCTCCCACCGAATCTCCTCTCATCCCCACGGTGGAACTCCGGGATTTCCTCGCGGCTTGCAGGGGTTGCCGCGAGAACGTTCAGCTGGCCCTCGGCCGTTGGTCCAATCTGGCGCTCTTCATACAGTCTGTCCGTGCCGCCTTGAAGAAAGCGGGCAAGCGCATGGGCGTGAAACTGGTTGAGAGGCGCCGGTTTAATGTGTTCCTCAATGGGTTGCTGGGGAGTGGAAGGCCAGGTGCACTTCCACTCCCTCCTCACAGTGAGCTGTTGGTGACGGGTTTTAAGTACCTTTGACATGAAGATAACCATAGCCAGCCTCAACATCAACGGCAGCAGGGGGGCTCACCGCAGATTTCACAATCTCTCAGTCCTCAGGGAAGGGAGATACGTGGTGAGCTTTCTGCAGGAAACCCATACCGTTCCGGGAGATGAAGCTACCTGGCTCCTGGAGTGGCAGGGTTGGGTCTACATGGGTCACCTCACCCCTATTTCTAGTGGGGTGGCTATCTTGTTGGCCCCGACCTTTCAGCCAGAGTTCTTGGGGGTCAAGGAGCTAGTGCCGTGCCGTGCTCCACCTCGCCATTCACCTGCGCAGCGTGCCGCTCGACTTTGTGAACATGTATGCACCCAGGCCCGGCACGTTGCAAGCGCGCTTGTTTGAAGAAGTGTCCGCTTTCTTGAGCTCCATCGATAGCGGCGAGTGCATCATCCTCGGGGGGGATTTTAACTGCACCCTCGAGGTGGGGGATCGCTCCGGTCCCCAGCGCAGCCAAGCGTCGGTGGAGAAGTTGAGGGGACTGATCAGCTCCCTGAACTTGGTGGACGTCTGGCGGAATCCCCATCACGACTCCAGCGCCTTCACGTGGAGGTCTGGAGGAGGTGGGTCGCGAATCGACCGCCTCTACTTTTAGCAGGTGTACATCTACCGCGTGTCGGCGGCCTCTATGCGGCTGGTGCCGTGCTCGGCCCACTGCCTGGTGTGGGCGGAGGTCACTCTGCTCCGCACGCGGGCATGGTCCGCGTACTGGCACTTTCACAACCGGCTGCTGGAGGACGAGCGATTTCGGGACTCGTTCTGTCGATTCTGGGCCGACAGGAGAAGGAAGCATGGGGGCTTCCCCTCCTTGAGGCTATGGTGGGATGTGGGCAAGACTCACATCCGCGTCTTCTGTCAGGAGTACGTTAAGGGGTCGACCAAGAGGCGGGAAGCCGAGATCGGGCGACTTGAGAGGGAGGTGCTCGACTTGGAGTCCCGCCTCGGTCATGCCGTCGTGGACCCGGCCCGTTGGCAGGCGTACAATTAGAAGAAGGGCGCGCTGAGGGATCTGCTGCTCATAGGGTCCCGAGACGCCTACGTGAGGTCGCGGATCCAGATCCTGGAAGATTTGAACCGCGCCTCACCCTTCTTCTACTCGCTGGAAAAATGGCGGGGGCTCTGTAAGCAGCTCGTCGAGCTGCTGGACGACGACGGATCCTCCATCACGGATCCGGAGGGAATGGGCCTCCTGGTCCATACTTATTACAGTGCATTGTTCACTCCGGATCCGTCCAGCGAGGATGCACGCAGAGTTTTGTGGGAGGACCTGCCGCAGGTCAGCCCGGAGGGCGCCAAAAGATTGGAGGCTTCGCTCACGTTGGTGGAGCTGACTAGCACCCTCCACCAGCTCTCAAGGGGCAAATCCCCAGGGCTGGATGAGTTGCCATTGGAGTTCCTCAGGGCGTTCTGGGACATCCTGGGGGAAGATTACGCGCCGGTCCGGGGGGAAAGCCTGGCGAGCGGGGAGATGCCCCTTTCGTGGCGCAGGGTGGTCATCGTCCTGCTGCCGAAGAAGGGCGATCTCCGCCTGCTTAAAAACTGGCGTCCGGTCTCCCTCCTCAGCAAGGATTAAATGATCTTTGCCCAAGCAATGTCTACCCGCCTGCGCTCCGTGCTGGCCCACATGATCCACCCCGACCAGTCCTACACGGTCGCGGGCAGGTCCATCCAAGACAACATCCACCTGGTTCGGGACCTGATCCATCTTTCCCAGAGGACTGGTCTGTCGGTTGCCTTTCTCTCCCTCGATCAGGAGAAGGCGTTCGACTGGGTGGATCACGAATAACTTTTCGGGACTCTGTGCGCTTTCAGACTCGGGCCTCATTTCGTGGCCCATGTCCGACTTTTATACGCCGCCACAGAGTGTCTAGTCAAAGTTAACGGGTCCTTGATGGCGCCCCTTCGCTTTGGGAGAGGAGTGCGTCAGGGATGCCCCATGTCCGGCCAATTGTATACCATCTGCGTGGAGCCCTTCCTGTGCCTGCATCGCAGGAGGTTGTCGGGATTGGCTCTGCGCGAGCCGGCCATGCGGGTCGTCCTCTCGGCTTACGCCGACGACGTGCTCCTCGCAATCACAGATCGCGTTGACTTGCGGAGGATGCGCGACTGCCAGCAGACCTTTTCTGCCATGTCCTCCGCGAGGATCAATTGGGAGAAATATTCCGGACTACTGGTGGGTCAGTGTCGGGTAGACTCCCTGCCAGAGGAGATGACACCTTTTGCGTGGAGCACCACGCACCTCCTCTATCTGGGACTCCATCTTAGGCCCGCTGAGGAAGCCTGGCCGGCAAACTGGCAGGAGTTGGAGGCAAAAGTCACCGCTCAGCTGGGGCGCTGGCCAGGACTGCTCCGAGTGCTTTCCTACAGGGGCCAAGCGTTGGTCATAAACCAACTGGTGGCCTCCATGTTGTGGTACCGGTTGGTCACTTTGGCCCCGCGCCCTGTATTTGCCACCAAGATCCAGAAGAAACTCGTCGATTTCTTCTGGGGCAAGAGGAAACACTGGGACTCTGCCGCGGTCCTGAGTCTCCCGATTGAGGAGGGCGGTCAGTCGCTGTTGTGCGTCCGCCCGCAGGCTGCGACTCTCCGCTTTTGGACCCTGCAGAGATAACTGTACGTCGAGCGTCCTTCCAGATGGTGTGCGCCGGTGACGTATGTTTTCCGCCAGTGTCACTGCCTTCAAGACGACACACAGCTCCCGGTGGAGTCCGTTAGCCGCGCCTCTCTCAGGGATTTGCCTGTCTTTTACCGGGATCTATTCCGAGTCTGGGACATGGTCGCCTCCAGTCAGGGTGTCTCCAGCTGGTGGAGGAGAGTGCCTCAGCTGTCCGGGCGGCAGACTCCGGGGATGCTCCGGTGGGCGGAGGAGCAGCCCAAACCCACGGGACGCCCCTCACTGCGGGTGACGAGGGGGCTTGGGAGTGCGGAGCAATCCCGGCTGAGCTGAGCCCCGCTCGGTCGGAGCTCCTCATCGGACCCAGACCCCGAAACCCTCCTCTGGAGCCGGTCCCGCACAACCCGAGCCGCCTCTCAGAAATGCCCTCCGTGCCATTCCAATCGGTGCGGAGGGGTTTCCTGTCCGGGCTGCTCCTGCTCACTCTCCACTTCCTCGCCCTCGTCAGCCGGCCGGACATGCCCTGGCGGTCCATGTTGCCACCTGGCGGCTAGGGGAATCCCCGCTGGAGGTCTCTCTACGCTGGAGTCATCCCCCTTTGCATCGGGGACCTGAGGTGGAGGGTGCTGCACAGAGCAGTCCCGTGCAATAGGCTTTTAAGTAGGTTCATGGACTCCCAGGCTGCCTGTACTTTCTGCGGCCTGGACGAGTCCGTGTTCCACATATATACGGAGTGTGCAAGGTTGTGGACCCTATTTGAGTATCTGAAGGGGCTGCTCCTCAAATTCTGGCTGCACTCCAGTCCCACGCTCCTGATCTTTGGGCACCCGGCGTGGAGGATCTCCTCGTCAGTCTGCTCCTGGACTAGGCCAAGGTGGCAATTCACAGGTCCAGGCTGCAGGCCGTCGGGGGGTCGGTCCTTCCCGATTGCCTGCCCCTCTTCCACGGTTACGTTCGCGTCCGGGTGTCCCTGGAGAAGGAGCATGTGGTGTCCGCCGGTACACTTGAGGCCTTCCGCGACTGGTGGGCACCGCAAGGACTGGAGTGCATTGTGGATGCCAAGAATGTCATTTTAATTTGGTTTTTCTTTGTTTCTGTTTTTAATAAAGTTTATTAAAAAATATATAAGTATGTCTATAAAGGGGGCCTGAGCAATAAAGGCCCCCTCGTCATGAAATATATAAAAGGGGACTGGGGTATAAAGGCCAAAAATAAAACGGGTTTAGATACAGAATAAAGCTCCCTCTGCACTGTCCCCATCAAACAGAACGGGGTTAGAAAAAAACGGGGTTAGATACAGAGTAAAGATGCCTCTCCCAATGCCAGCCTCACTCTTCCTCTGTCTCTTTCACCTCCTCTCTCACGACCAGCGACATCTTTTCTCTGCTTGCTTTCTGCCTCTTCCCATCCTGAGAGCAAAAGGCAGAGTCTCAGATAGTGTCCAGAGGGAGATAGAGAGAGAAAGGGGAGAGATACACTTGGAAAATGAATAACCGAGAGAAGCAATCGTGTTTCAGAGAGGGGTAGAGAGTGAAAGGCACGGTGAGAGATTGCCAGTAAGAGATATTACCAATGATTGCCTCTCTCTCCGTGCCTATCGCTCCTTTCCTATTTGCTAGCCCCTCCGTCTATTTTTCTCCCTCCACCCCAATATTTCACACTCCATGCCTCTCTCTCGCTTGTCTGTGCATACTGCAGTGAAGGATTACGTAAAATGGTCATGTTTTAGATTTGCTTTTTCAATTTTACTGAACAATCCCTCTGTCTGTGAACAGAGGGACCTTGGAGTTAATGTCCATTGATTCCTGAGTGCAACAGGACAGGTGGATAAGTTGGTTACGAAGGCTTATGGAATACTTTCCTTCATTGGCCGATGTATAGAATATAAGAGCAGGGAGGTTATGTCAGTACTGTATAAAACACTAGTTAGACCACAGCTAGAGTACTGTGTACAGTTCTGGTCACCACATTACAGGAAGGATATGATCACACTAGATAGGGTACAGAGGACATTTACAGAGGATGTTGTCAGGAATGGAGAGTTTTAACTATGAGTAAAGATTGGATAGGCTGGAATCAGCAGGGGCATAGCTTACAGGATTTCCACACCAATATCATGAGGGTGTGATGGCTCCCATGGTGGAATAACTTGCTGAAGGTTTACAAAGGAGCATTTTCTTTCTGGATCATCAGAATCAGCCGCCTGAGCCCCAACTTCATTTATATTTCTCCCTCTCTACCAATATTTCACTCTCGACACCGACATTTCTCTGTTTCTGTACACAGCAGTGAGGGATTACATCAAATGAATATATCTTACATTCTCCCTTTCAATCCATCCCATCAACCTCACTCTCCACAACCTTGTCCCTCTCTACAGCCCTCTCTGTGAGGGGGCTTCTCCAATTTCCCAGAGATGAAATGAAGTGATAACTTCTGCACAACTACTCTGTCCCATCGAATACACTCAGAGAAGGTACAGCACGGGTTAGATACAGTGTACAGCTCCGTGTAAACATTCCATGGAGTATCGGTTAAACCCGGGTCACTCACTGTGCCTGGCTCAGCATCAAGACTCACCTGCCTCAGTCACTGAGACGCTCCTGTATCACTTGCCTTAATATAAGCAGATGCCGGGTTTGGGAGCGGGATGGGCACACGGGATTAGGACGACTGCTCATGTGGAGGATAAGCATCCGTAATCCCTCAGAGAATCAGAACAGACCAGCAAGCCTCAGAAAAGTAAACTTCTGTTGAATTTGAGAGACTTGCATTGTGGAATGTTTTAGTATTTGGTGAGAATGTTGAGCCAGTGAAATTATTACAACAGTAAGGTACCGTGTGTACTGTAAATATGGACTGAAATAACAATGTAACTGATCAATTTTCAGCTGAATACTGTGACGACAGTTTGAATCATCGAGTCATCGAGTTATACAGCACAATAACAGGCCCTTCAGCCCATCGTGTCCGTGCGCACCATCAAGCACCTACCTATTCTAATCCCATTTTCCAGCACTTGGCCTGTATCGTTGTATGCTCTGGTATTTCAAGGGCTCATCTAAATACTTAAATGTTGTGAGGATTCCTGCCTCGACGAACTCTCCAGGCAGAACGTTCCAGATTCCAAATACCCTCAGGCTGAAAGAACTTGTCCTCAAATCCCCTTTAAACTTCCTGCCCCTTAAATCTGTGTCCCCTGTTTATTGACCCCTCCGCAAAGGGAAAAAGTTTCTTCCGATCTAACCTATCAATTCCCCTCATAATTTTGCATACCGTGCCCACCATCAAGCACCTACCTACCCCCCTCAGCCTTCTCTGCTCGAAGGAAAACAACCCCAGCCGATCCAGTCTCTCTTCTTAGCAGAAAACCTCCAGTCAAGGCAACATCCTGGCGAATCTCCTCTGCATCCTCTCCAGTGCAATCACACCCATCCTATAGTGTGGTGACCAGAACTGTACACAGTACTCCAGCTGTGGTCGAACTAGTGTTTTACACAGCTCCATCATAACCTCCATGCTCTTATACTCTATGCCTCGGCTAATAAAGGCAAGTATCCCATATGCCATCCTAACTACCTTATCTACCTGTGCTGCTGCCTTCAGTGATCTGTGGCCACGTACACCAAGGTCCCTCTGACACTCTGTACTTCCTATGTTCCTACCATCCATTATACATTACCTTGCCTTGTTAGTCCTCCCAAAGTGCATCACCTCACACTTCTCAGAATTAAATTCCATTTGGCACTGCTCTGCCCATCTTACGAGCCTACGTATATCACTCTGTAATCAGAGGCTTTCCACCTCACTGTTTACGACACCACCAATTTTCGTGTCATTTGCTAACTTACTGATCATGCCTCCGATATTCACATCTAAATCATTAATGTACACTACAAACAGCAAGATCGCAGCACCGATCCCTGCAGTACACCACTGGTCAGTTACACCTGCTATCCTGTGAGAATGCACATAAGAAACGATGGGATGAAGTCAAAGTGGGAAGTGCTGAATTTGCGAGCTTGATCTTTGTGGGAAAACAAGGGTTAAGTCAGTTAAAAAATATTAAATGGTCAATTCACTTGGACAAGTAAACATTCAACAGAAATGGGTCTGGAATGTCCTTTGTGCTGCATTCCTAAGACAAGATATGGACAGTAAATGACCAAAGGCCTGGAATTGCAAGGCGGCAGGATATGGAAAATAAAATTGAGTCTTTTAATGGCAAGAAATTAGGTACGGGTGAGGCTTGGAATGTAGAAGCAAATGCAATGTGTGTGTGTGGTGGTCCAGGCAGTATAGGAAAAGATATTGATCACACACAGGGATTGATGATGCAGGGCAAGACCCTAACACTGAGCTCAGTGACATGGTGCACGAGGGGAGAGTGAGGGTCTGTCCTGGATATAAGGGGGTCCTTTTCCTTTATTTGTCACTGCAGTTCAGAGAGCCGGACCAGCTATTGGAAGAAGATCCCTCCAGAACGACTGATCATCGATCAGTGGGAACTTGATGAGATTAAATACACAGACTAGGTGAGAGTCTGTGGGGATCATTTGCAGCATTGATTTATCCAGGAATATTCACTGGGATTTTAGTGTTATTTTACTGGAATTCTATGTAACCTAACCTACGTGTAATCTTTAATCTTGTAGTGCATGTGTCATGTTTAATTTCTGAAAGCCATACTGAGTAAAGCTTCTGGTGCTCCACAAATCTCAAGATTGTTGGTATTTATTACCTGAACTGCTCGAATCTGTAGTGAAGTTGGACAAGACCTGTGAATAATTGCTTTTAAGTTGTTTGTCCTACCGTACTAGTGCAAATCGATTTACAGCATCCTATCATATAATATACACTGCTGTCTATATTGTCTGAATACAGACATAAAATAGCCACAAATTTTGCTATTCATTCCGGGGCAGACAGGTGAAGTGTTTATTTTGTCTCTGATTTAACTCGACCCCGAATGATGTCAAACATGGTGGGAGAGAGTGATAGACAGAGAGAGATGGACAGAAGTAGAGTAACAGAGAGATAGAAACGGAGAGAGAACAGAGAGATAGTGAGGGATAGACACAGAAGCAGAGCGATAGAAAGTGCCAGGAGAACCTGAGACACTTTAGAAGCAGGGGGACGGGGAGATAGGCTGTGTGGCGACCCTGGGGTAACATTCCACAAAGGCAGGGTAGATGCAGGTAAGATGTTTCTCCTGGTTGAAGAGTCTAGAACCAGAGGGCACAATTTCAAAATATGGGGGAAGTCACTTGAGGCGGAGATGAGAAGAAATGTCATTACACAGGAGGGTTGTGAATCTTTGGAATGCTCTACTCCAGAGGGCTGCGGAAGCTTAGTCATTGAGTATGTTTAAAGCAGAGATTGACAGATTTCTAAATACCAATGACACAAAGGGATATGAGGATAGTGTTGCAATAAGGCATTGAAGTGGATGATCAGCCATGATCATATTGAATGGCGGAGCAGGCTCGATGGGCTGAATGGCCTACTAATGCTCCGATCTTCCCAAGCTGCTGAAATAGTTTCTCCCAAACTACTCCATCAGGACTCCTTAATATCTCAACAACTTTGATAAAATCACCTTGATCGTCCTAAATTCCAGGGAATAAATCCCTAGTTTTTGTAATATCACCTTGTAATTTAACCCTTGGAGTCCAGTTATCATTCTGGTAAATCTACGCTGCACTCAAATGGACACGGACTCCTCAAGTCTCTTTGGAACTCCAGTGTTTCTTGTTTTTCACCATTTATAAAGTACTCCGTTCTAGTATTTTTTATTGACGTTGAACTCTATCTGCCACAGTTTTATCCATTCACTTCAGATATTAATATCTCTTTGTAATGTTATGCTTCTCGCTACCCTGCTGACAATGATTGCTATTTCTGCGTCATTGGTAAACTGTTGCATTCTCCCACATCATCTTAAATCGTTAACAAATAGAGCAAAACTGAGACACACACAGGCTTTGCACAAATAGACAGGAGTGAATCATTCCATCCTGGAGGTTTTTTAATTCCAGATTTATGTTTTTTTTTAGAAAAAACAAAATTCAAATTCACAACCGCCCAGTGTGGGTTTTGAACTCCTGCTTTTTCAATCATCAGCTCAGGCTTTCAAATTAAAACCCATAAAAAGGAGAATCATTTTCCTACTGCTGTTGTCTGACTGAACAAAGAACAAAGAACAATACAGCACAGGAACAGGCCATTCGGCCCTCCAAGCCTGCGCCAATCTTGATACCTGCCTAAACTAACACCTTCTGCACTTCTGGGGCCCATCTCCCTCTATTCCCTTCCTATTCATATGTTTGTCAAGATGTCTCTTAAACGTCGCTATCGTCTCTGCTTCCACCACCTCCCCTGGCAGCAGGTTCCAGGCACTCACCACCCTCTGTGCAAAAAACTTGCCTCGCACATCCCCTCTAAACTTTGCCCCTCGCACCTTAAACCTATGTCCCCTAGTAACTGACTCTTCCACCCTGGGAAAAAGCTTCTGACTATCCACTCTGTCCATGCCGCTCATAACTTTGTAAATCTCTATCATGTCACCCCTCCATCTCCGTCGTTCCAATCAAAACAATCCGAGTTTTTCCAACCTCTCCTCATAGCTAATGCCCTCCAGACCAGGCAACATCCTGGTAAACCTCCTCTATACTCTCTCCAAAGCCTCCACATCCTTCTGGTAGTGTGGTGACCAGAATTGCACGCAATATTCTCAGTGTGGCCTAACTAAGGTTCTGTACAGCTGCAACATGACTTACCTATTTTTATACTCTATGCCCCGACCGATGAAGGCAAGCATGCCGTATGCCTTCTTGACTACCTTCTCTGCCTGTCAATACTCCTAAGGGTTCTGCCATTTACTGTATACCTCCCACCCGCATTAGACCTTCCAAAATGCTTTACCTCACATTTGTCCGGATTAAACTCCATCTGCCATTTCTCTGCCCAAGTCTCCAATCGATCTATATCCTGCTGTATCCTTTGACAATTCTCAACATTATCCGCAACTCCACCAACTTTTGTGTCCTCCACAAACTTACTAATCAGAGCAGCTACATTTTTCTCCAAATCATTTATATATACTACAAGCAGCAAAGGTCCCAGCAGTGATCCCTGCGGAACACCACGAGTCACATCCCTCCATTCAGGAAAACACCCATCCACTGTTACCCTCTGTCTTCTGTGACTGAGCCAGTTCTGTATCCATCTTGCCAGCTCACCATTGATCCAGTGTGACTTCACCTTTTGCACCAGTCTGCCATGCGGGACCTTGTCAAAGACTTTACTGAAGTCCATATATACAACATCCACTGCCCTTCCCTCATCAATCATCTTTGTCACTTCCTCAAAAACCTCAATGAAATTAGTAAGACACGACCTCCTCTTCACAAAACCATGCAGTCTCTCGCTAATAAATTCGTTTGTTTCCAAATGGGAGCAATTCCTGTCCTGAAGAATCCTCTCTAATAGTTTACCTACCACTGACATAAGCCTATAATTTCCTGGATTATCCTTCCCACCCTTCTTAAACAAAGGAACAACATTGGCTATCTCCAGTCCTCTGGGACCTCACCTATCGCCAATGAGGATGCAAAGATTTCTGTCAAGGCCCCAGCAATTTCTTCCCTTGCCTCCCTCAGTTTTCTAGGGTAGATCCCATCAGGCCCTGTTGACTTATCTACCTTAATGCTTTGCAAGAGACCCAACACATCCTCCTTTTTGATAATGAGATGACTGAGACTATCTGCACTCCCTTCCCTCGGCTCATCATCCACCAAGTCCATTTCCTTGGTGTATACGGATGCAAAGTAGTCATTTAGCACCTCACCTATTTCCTCTGGCTCCACGCAGAGATTCCCATCTCTGTCCTTGAGTGGGCCAACCCTTTCCCTGGTTACCCTCTTGCTCTTTATATATGTATAAAAAGCCTTGGGATTTTCCTTAATCCAGTTTGCCAATGACTTTTCATGACCCATTTTAGCCCTCCTAACTCCTTGCTTAAGTTCCTTCCTACTGTCTTTATATTCCTCAAGTGCTTCATCTGTTCCGAGCCTTCCAGCCCTTACAAATGCTTCCTTTTTCTTTTTGACGAGGCTCACAATATCCCGTGTTATCCAGGCTTCTTGAAACTTGCCAAGCCTGTCTTTCTTCCGCACAGGAACATGCTGGTCCTTGATTCTAATCAGCTGACGTTTGAAAGACTCCCACATGTCAGATGTTGATTTACCCTCAAACAGCCGCCCCCAATCTAAATACTTCAGTTCCTGCCTAATGTTACTATATTTAGCCTTCCCCCAATTTAGCACCTTCATCCAAGGGCTACTCTTATCCTTATCCACAAGTACCTTGAAGCTGATGGAATTATTGTCACTGCTCCCGAAAAACACCCCCATTGAAACTTCGTCCACCTGGCTGGGCTCATTCCCCAATACCAGGTCCAGAATGGCCCCATCCCCAGTTGGACTATCTGCATTCTGTTTCAAGAAGCCCTCCTGGATGCTCCTCACAAATTCTGCCCCATCCAAGGCACGAGCACTCAGTGAGTCCCAGTCAATATTGGGGAAGTTAAAATCACCCACCACCACAACCCTGTTACCTTTACATCTTTCCAAAATCTGTCTGCATATCTGCTCCTCTACCACCCATTGGCTGTTGGGAGGCCTGTAGTAAACCCCCAACATCGTGACTGCACCCTTCCTATTCCTGAGCTCCACCCATATTGCCTCGCTGCATGACCTCTCTGAGGTGTCCTCCCGCAGTACAGCTGTGATATTCTCCTTAACCAGTAATGCAACTCCCCCACCCCTTTTACATCCCCCTCTATCCCGCCTGAAGCTTTTAAAGCCAGGAACATTTAACGGCCAATCCTGCCCTTCCCTCAACCAAGTCTCTGCAATAGCAACAACATCATATTTCCAAGTACTAATCCAAGCTCTAAGTTCATCTGCCTTACCTGTTATACTTCTCGCATTGAAACAAACGCACTTCAGACCACCAGTCCCGCTGTGCTCAGCAACATCTCCCTGCCTGCTCTTCCTCTTAGTCCTTCTGGCCTTACTTACTATGTCCTCCTCATTTATTTCACTAGCTGTCCTACTGGTCTGGTTCCCACCCCCCTGCCACACTAGTTTAAACCCTCCCGAGTAATGCTCACAAACCTTGCAGCCAGGATATTTGTGCCCCTCCAGTTTAGATGCAACCCGTCCTTCTTGTACAGGTCCCATCTGTCCCTGAAGAGAGCCCAATGGTCCAGATATCTGAAACCCTCCCTTCTACACCATGAGATCAACCATCGTGGAAGCGGTAGACCCTGCGTGAGCAACGCAGCGACGACAGAGAAGATAGAGAGAGAACGGAACGCCTGGCCAGCGTTAACTCTCCCTTTTTCGGGTAATATCCTTTGTATTCTGTGACTAAGACAGGGAAAGGTCAGAGGAACCCAGTGGGTGTGCTTATGAATTCTAGCTAGTTTTGTTATTAACTGTATAACTCAGGGGAGTCGGATGTTTTTGTCTAACCAAGTGTATAAGCCTTATTTTCACATTGTACAACAACGTGAATAAAGTAAATTGATAGTTAAAGAAAGGACTGAGTTCCCCCTCTTTGTACTAAGCCAGTAACTGTAGCTGTGGACAAGGGGGAGTTGATTCCACTCCATGGTTAACAGATGATATTCCGTTCACAGGAGGGGCATTAGAGGGAGGTCTGTTCACGGGAGGGGTATTAGATGACATTCTGTTCACAGGAGGGGTATTAGAGGTAGGTCTGTTTATAGGAGGAGTATCAGAGGGAAGTCTGTTCACAGGAGCGGTATTAGAGGGAGGTCTGTTCACAGGCGGGGTATTAGAGGGAGTTCTGTTCACAGGAGGCATATTAGAGGGAGGTCTGTTCACAGGAGGGGTTTTAGATGGGATTCTGTTCACAGGAGAGGTAGAAGATTGGAGTCTGTTCACAGGAGGGCTATTAGAGGGAAGTCTGTTCACAGGAGGGTATTAGAGGGAAGTCTTCTCACAGGAGCGGTGTTCGATGGGATTCTGTTCACACGAGCGGTGTCAGATGGGATTCTGTTCACAGGAGCGGTGTTAGATGGGATTCTGTTCACAGGAGGGGTGTTAGATGGGATTCTGTTCACAGGAGCGGTGTTAGATGGGATTCTGTTCACAGGAGGGGTAGAAGATTCGAGTCTGTTCACAGGAGGGTATTAGAGGGAAGTCTGTTCACAGGAGGCGTATTAGAGGGAAGTCTGTTCACAGGAGGGGTATTAGAGGGAAGTCTGTACGCAGGAGGGTATTAGAGAGGGGGTCTGTTCGCAGGATGGGTATTAGATGGGGAGGAGTCTGTTTGCAGGGAGGAATTTGCACGGTGGGGGAAATATTGCAGTGCAAATTAATTGCTGGGGTAGCTTTTCAGGGGGTGGAAGTGAAATTTGCAAAGGGAAAATATTGGTGGGGGTGGTTTAGCGGGAGGGATATTTTTCGGAGGGGAGAAAAATATTTGCGTGTGATGGGTGGGGGTGGGAGACAAAGAAAGAGAGAAAGTGAAAGAGAGAGAAAGAGAAAGCAGGGAAAGTGAAAGAGAGAGACAGAGAAATTCGGAAAGGGGCAGCAAAGAGAGAGATCAGAGGGAAAGAGAAAGAGAGGGACAAAGTTGCAAAGCGGCAAATAAAAAGAGAGAAAGCAGACAAAAAGAGAGAGAGTGATAGGCAGAGAAAGCAGAGAAAGAGAGGGAGAGAGAGACAATCGGAAAGGGGCAGAAAAGAGAGAAAGGACGGAAGGAGAGAGAGGGAGAGAGAGGGAGAAAGCAGAGGAAGTGAAAGAGAGAGAAAGTCGGAAAGGTGCAAAAGAGAGAGAAAAAGATGGAAAATGGAGAGAGAGAGCGAAATTTGAAAAGCGCCAAAGAAAGAGTAAGAAAGCAGAGAGAGAGAGAGAGAGAGAGAGAGAGAGAATAGAGAAAGTGAAAGAAAGAGAGAGAGAACGTCGGAAAGGGGCAAAGCAAGAGAGAGAAAGCAGAGAAAGGGAGAGAAGGAGAGAAAGCAGAGAAAGAGGGAGAGAAAGCAGAGAAAGAGGGAGGGAAAGCAGAGAAAGAGAGAGAGAAAGTCGGAAAGAGGCAAAGGAAGAGAGAGGGAGAGCAAGAGAGAGAGAAACACAATGACTCAGATAGACAGAGACTGAAGGGAAGAGACTGCGATTGAGGGGCAGAGACAATAAAGATGTGAGAATCACCATCCCACAACGTCTGCGTTCCATCGTTGGACTCTAACACCTTCCCTCCATCAGCTTGTCCATGGGGAAAAGATCCTGGACAGAAGCATTGGGGTGGGAATTGGAGTACAGGGTCAGGACTGGGACAGAGTGAGGAATTGAGACTGGACTCTCCCTCACACACACAGTGTAATCAATTCCAATTCACCTGGGCACAGAGACTGAGACACAGAAACTCACCTTCATAAAGCAGCCGCATGGAAAGAAAGAATGGAGGCTGACGTTATCCTAATGTATCCCAGAACCTGTCACTCAAAACATCCAGTGCACCCAAAATACAGCTCATCCAACCAGCTCTCAGCTTCCTCCATCTGGACACTCCCTCCCAGGTATGGGACAGTCCAAGGTGAGTCTCTGTGTAAACAGGGAATGGGGGAGAGAGGGATATTCCAGCCATATCCCAAATGGACCATTCCAGACAGAAACCTGTCTGTCTGTCTCTCTCTCACTCCCTCCCCAAAAAACCTCATCAACAGTGCAGAAAAGCTGCTGCAATTTAAAACATGGAGAGGCCGGTTTGGATAATGGCCATTTAACACACATTGCTCTAAATGTCTTTCACTATTCACCTCCAGTTTACAGAAAGTTCAGAAAATTACTGACAATGTCTCCCTGCAGTTACCTTGAAATTCTGGCAAAGAGTTTTTGCTGGAGATGCCTGTTTGACTGCAGTATAAGCAGGCAGTTTTTATTCGGATTGTCAATTCCACTGTGTGACAAAGCCTGAAACTGGAGCCAAGTTAATGATGCAGCCAAAGGAACTTTTACAACTGGTGACATTTCACACAACAGTTGTGACCCATATTTACAGCTATATTTGTCAATGATTCATTGTACTTTATTTAATGCTGCTGTATTTATGTATTACCCTGTACTCATTGGAAAACAAATCTTTCTTGACATTTACCACTTTAATGTTGCAAGGCTTTACAAACTGGGAATGGCCATTAAACACAAAGTGTCTGAATGATCTTCCACTTTTCAACTCCAGTTTATATAAAGCTCAGTGGTAAAGACCTCCACATTCTGACAAAGAGTTTTTACTGCTGCAATAAAGTTTCACTTGTATCCCTTTGCTTCCTGACTGTTTCTGTCCGATTTGTTCCTGGGGGATTCAGAGGGATTTATGTTCATCGCTTGTCCAAATTAAGGAGGTTCCAGCTCCTCTGCAGCAGGTGTCCTGGAGAAATTGATTGCAGTCAAAATCTTTCCCTCAGTTTGGAGTCTTGAGGAGAGACTGTTCACAATAACAGAGGGGTGAAACAAACAGGCATGGAGTTATTATGGTCTGGATTTCACTGTCTGACAGTGAATTCTGAAAGCAGAATTAATATTAATTTTCAAAAGATAATTGGATCAAAACTTCAATTACTCTGAGTTATAGTAGAGAAGATACCAGCATAAAAAGAGAAGTGTGAGAGATTGAGAGATATGTCATAAAGTTAGTGATGAAGAACTCGACACAGCTTATAGAGATTTTCTTTGCAAATGATTGCCTCAGTTCAATTTGCTGCTGTTGCTTTATTTATGCATTATTTTAATCACTCAAAATAATTTTCCAAACAGGAACCATTTTAATGTTACAAATGCTTACATAGTAGGAATATAACCATTTAGCACAAATTGTATTGAAATTGTTTTATTCAGCATTTCATGTTTTCATAAAGTAAATTAATTAACTTGTGGAAACTTTCAAACTCACAGTTATGGGTATTCTCTCATCAGCAATGGCTCAGCATCTCCATCTGCTGGTGTCCCTGTCTCAGTGCAGCCAATGCGCCCCTCTCACCATCTCCATCTGCTGTTGTCCTTATCTCATTGCTGTTCCTGTCCCCCTCTCACCATCTCCATCTGCTGTTGTCCTTATCTCATTGCAGTTACTGTCCCCCCTCTCACCATCTCCATCTGCTGATGTCCCTGTCTCACTGCAGTTAATGCCCCCTCTCAGCATCTCCATCTGCTGGTGTCCTTGTCTCAGTGCAGCTGATGCGCCCCTCTCACCATCTCCATCTGCTGTTGTCCTTATCTCATTGCAGTTACTGTCCCCCTTCACCATCTCCATCTGCTGGTGTCCTTGTCTCAGTGCAGCCAATGCGTCCCTCTCACCATCTCCATCTGCTGCTGTCCTTATCTCAATGCAGTTACTGTCCCCCTCTCACCATCTCCATCTGCTGGTGTCCCTCTCTCATTGCAGTTACTGTCCCTCTCTCACCATCTCGATCTGCTGGTGTCCCTGCCTCACTGCAGTTACTGTCCCCTCTCAACATCTCCATCTGCTGGTATCCCTGCCTCACTGCAGTTACTGTCCCACTCTCACCATCTCCATCTGCTGGTATCCTTGACTCACTGCAGTTACTGCCCCTCTCACCACCTCACAATCACTGCGTTTTGCAGCTTTGACCACTGGCGGCGTTAGTTGACAGAGCCAGCACGAGGTGGCGCTGTACTGGCACATGTGCAAACGTACACTATTCCAGGTAAACGTCATGTTCGGCCATGTTCAAGCAGCTGCCAGGACTAAAGATGGCGCCGGTCAAATAATCACAAAGGCGGGTGGAGGTTGGGAGGTGGAGCGGGGGTCTGGGGGGAGGGGGAATGGGATTTATTTCCAGTGTTTGAAACCCTTCAGCTCTTTCTATGATTTCACTAATTTAACAATGAGATTGAGAGGGTATTTCACCACCTTCTTCAGCTCCTGTCTGAATTTAGTCTGGGTCACAATGTAAATACATGTGTTGGTGCAGGAACTGAGAATCTGCAGCATCTTTGATGTTCGATCTGTGATAAAGAGAGGGTCAGTGTAGGAGGAATAATACTGAATATCTGTAATTCGCCTATAAATGATGAACACAACCAGTGTCACCCATAACAGTATAAAACTGCTGGATATACTGAAGAGTAAAATAATTGATTTCCTGCAATTCTCCATCTCTGGGTCCTTGTGATTATTTGCATTGCTGTGGCGCCGGAATCCCCTGCGGACTTTACTGGAGAATAAAATCCGTCTGACAGTCAGAACATTGAGCAGCAAAATCAGAAAGACCGGGACACAAGGGGTGAAAATGAGGTCAAACAATTCAAATGCCTCCCAAATGGGGGAAGGAAAGAAGCTCAGTTTATAATCACAACCCATGGGAACATTATCAATAATGTATTGTTGCTTCTGTGCAAAGTACCAGGGGAGAGACTGCAAACAGCCCAGCACACTCACTGTTCCCACAACTACAGCCGCCGTTTTCTCGCTGCAATATTTTGTTTTCAGCTTCTCGCAACAAATGGCCACAAATCGATCAAAGGTGAAAGTGACTGTGAGCCAGACAGAAACAACTGTGGATGCAGAAAGCAGAACGATAATGAGAGAACACACAGGAGTACTGCTCAGGAATGAATATGTGAAATAAATAAAAACAATCCAGGTCAATATGGGATCAGTGATAACGACCAGGAGATCAGACACTGCCATTCCCACCAGGTAGACAGTGATACATTTGGAGAGACCGCACTTTCCTCGGGACAGGATCACAATCGCCACCAAGTTAACTGGAAGAGAGAGAGAAAAGGAAGCAGAGAAATTACTGATCAGACCTGGAGACAAAGCAGCAGTTTGACAGGATTTTGGCTGAAATTTCCAGCTTTGGTGCTGCATCGAGCAGTGAAAACTGATTCATTGACCCGGGCAGTGCTTTGTCACAGTGAAATGTTTGAAAACACAGTTATTAATAATGAATTGGGAAATTGATACAGAAAGTGAATAAAGTCAGCACCGGATCTACTGGAAGTACTGAGTGAGGATGCAGTGTCAGTGGGGAAATGAGAAGGGGTTTTACAGGGATGTAATGCAAAGGGGTAATTGGGAATTTGTTTCTAGACTATTGGTTGCGAATGTTTGGGGAGAGCGGGATGTGGAGCTGGTTTGTTGCTCTGGGTTCAGGGAACCGACAGGGACTGTTCCAAAGTGGGAAAACTGCAGCGCTGTGTTAGAGTATCAGCAAAGATCTAGAATGGCAGAGCAGGCTCTAGGGCTGAATGGCCTCGCCCTGCTCCTGTGTTACTGTATTCCTATCAGGTTGGACGAGGTAGCTGGAGGTGGAGCCAGAGAGAGAGAATGGGAGGGCGAGAAGGGAAAGGACATGTTGTAGCAGGAGGGGAGACTGGTGCAGATGGTTTGGGAATGTAGATAAACTTAAGCAATGGATGAGGAGACTGAGGAGCCAATACAGTGAGAGGAGAGGCTGAGATTCACAGGGAGAGACTGCAGCAGAGTGTTGGAGGAAATCTAATCTATAGATCCCAGGAATACAACTCAATTAATACATTCAAACAATAATCCCTGTGGTTATTGGTGTTGGAGAACAGTTCATTGTTTCGACAACATAGTCAATATATTTAGTTTGTACAGGCTATTAAATATAAGTTTAAATATATTTCTGATATCAGCCTCCTCTTTATTTATTTCAGTGGTCACAGTGATTGTAAAGTGCAATATTTAAATAATGAATTACCATCCGTGATGAACTGATTCTATTCTGATTATTCAGTCACTAAGTAAGGAATAGGAACTTACTGCAAAAGAAAATGAGGATCTGACACAAAACAACACAGAGGATCAAGTCCAACAGGAAAATGAACACAATCTGACAACAGACAATTTCAACTCACAGTTTCTCTCACTAATTGTTCTGGACATTCCAGCACTTTATGAAAGTGAATTATTTACACTGCTGCTTCTTTCTCTTTCTTTTTACTTCTGCCTATCTCTTTCCCACTGTTTCGTTCTCCCTGCTCCTTTTCTCCTTCCCTATCTCTCTGGAGTACTCACACCCTGCAAACTGTTAGCTAATGCTACTTTTCACATATGATTTATTCCTAACATTTTGCGTCTGTGTTCTGTTCACCAGCCCCAGGTTCAATGATTCTATTCTCCGAGTCAGTTTGTTCAATGGTGAAACCTCTGTGAATAATTTAATGTATCTACAGAACACTCAAATCTCCACCTGTTCATCTACACTCTTCACTTCATCCACAATACATGGAATAAACAGGATCGAAAGCTACTTCCAGACAAATCTCACAATCATTGAGATTTCTTCTCCTGAAATTATAAAGTAATCTGTTAGAATGTGGGATTGTTTAATTAATAAAACAGCAACATTAGCTCTGCAGCTGATAATCTACAGATAAATGGAAAGACTCTTGATTCCAAATGATAGAGTGAAAACCAGTCAAATATCACATCAATAGTTTCAATTTTACGATGTAATCCAGTGACAGTGAAGGTCCACAGTGAAGCAGAGAAGGGGAAGTGAAAATATCAGCAGCAAACTCATTTCAGTAGCCAGACTTCTGAAGCAGCATCAGACACACAGAATAAAATAATATTTGATAACAGTGATAATCAATAAATGCATTGAAATCCCAGTTAAACTAAGCCATGTTATTGGGGAGGGAGGACATTGTTCTGTCACTTTGTTGCACTGAAACCGTGAGATGTCTCATTATCAATCACTGAAAAAAAATCATAACAATATTCCAGGACCTGTTAGATCCACATCATGAAACTGTTAAAAACTCCTAATGGTCTGATTATTGAGCCTCACTGAAACATCTGATTCCAATACATTCAATACACAGAATAATCCAGTAACAATGCCACAGTTACTTAAAGCAATACCATTAAATACATAATACAGTTCCTGCAAGAATGAAAGAGTAGACAATGAGGAGATTCCATCAGTAAATTGCTGGAAAAGAACAGGCGACTGGGTAACACACACAGAGGGAAATAATACGGAGACAGCAGTATAGTTAACATCGATTTCGACCATTAACAGCTGAGATATTGGCTTCCCAGCAACTCCAATTGCTGCAAGTACAGGATAGTAAATGAATATGAACTGAACGAATACTGGATATCCCATTTCTGTGAGAAGCAGAGACCTCGATTAGCCTGGAATCCACAGCTCCAGCAGGCACTCTGAGCTGATCCATTCCAATGGGTCCTGATTTATACAGGGGATAAGTCTCCACTGACACGGTTATACCCCTGATCATTGCTATTAGTTACACTCACCTGAACAAACACATTACATCAGCAACTTTGACTCTGATGTAAATAATGTGGTGGATAAAACACCATCATTTCAATGTCAATGACATTTTCTGAGTAAGACCACTCTCTGGAATAAACCTGAAAGCTGTACTCATGCTGGATGGATGGCAATTATGAGAGGCGTCATTTACATTTTCCATATTATTGTATTGACCTTGTTCACTCCTGGCATTTCTATTAGAAATGTATCTGATCTGTCTGCAGTGGACACTGAATCCAGGGACAAAAGCAATCCCGTTTCACTCTGTTCCTGCCTTTTCCCAGTTAAAATGTGAACTTTGAGTCTCTGATTCGGGACCATGTTCAGGGTTACAGTCCAGAAACTCCTGTGAGTGTTATTATGGTACAGACACTGTCCGCATCCATTTTGGAGGCAGTTGGGTCGTGATAATATCACTGGTCATGTAATCCAGAGGCCCAAACAATGGCCTGGGGACAGGGGTTCAAATCCCACCACGGCAGCTATATAAAACAGAGGGAGCTCCCTTTCCAGTTTGGCAGGTGGATGGGAACCGGAGCGACGGATCAGCGGATGGAGTAGCTGTTGAACAGGCAGATACAGAGTGCAGATAGTCTGTGAGGAAGGTTAGACAGTTGACAGGGCAAAGTTGCAGCCAGTATGATGGGTTGAAGTGTGTCTATTTTAACGCAAGAATTGTCAGGAATAAGGGTGATGAACTTAGAGCATGGATCAGTACTTGGAGCTACGATGTTGTGGCCATTACGGAGACATAGATATCACAGGGGCAGGAATGGATGTTGGATGTTCCAGGGTTCAGATGTTTCAAAAGGAATAGGGAGGGAGGTAAAAGAGGTGGGTGAGTGGCATTGCTAATCAGGGATAGTATCACAGCTGCAGAAATGAGGTCGTCGAGGAGGTTTTGTCCACTGAGTCATTATGGGTGGAAGTCAGAAACAGGAAAGGAGCAGTCACTTTGCTGGGAGTTTTCTATAGACCCCCAATAGCAGCAGAGACACGGAGGAACAGATTGGGAGGCAGATTTTGGAAAGGTGCAGAAGTAACAGGGTTGTTGTCATGGGTGACTTCAACTTCCCTCCTTTTGATTGGAACCTCCTTAGTGCTAATAGTTTGGATGGAGCAGCTTTTGTCAGGTGTGTCCAGGAAGATTTCCTGACTCAATATATCGATAGGCCGACGAGAGGGGAGCCTATTTTGGTGCTTGGCAACGAACCAGGCCAGGTGTCAGATCTCTCAGTGGGGGCGCATTTCGGTGATAGTGATCATAACTCCCTGACCTTTACGATAGTCATGGAGAGGGACAGGAGCAGATGGGATGGGAAAATATTTAATTGGGGGAGGGGGAATTACAATGCTATTAGGCAGGAACTGGGGAGCATAAATTGGGAACAGATGTTCTCAGGGAAATGCACGACAGAAATGTGGAGGTTGTTTAGGGAGCACTTGCTGCGACTGCTGGTTCAGTTTGTCCCGATGAGGCAGGGAAGGGATGGTAGGGTAAAGGAACGTTGGATGACAAGAGATGTGGAACAGCTAGTCAAGAGGAAGAAGGAAACTTACTTAAGGTTGAGGAAGCAAGGATCAGACAGGGCTCTAGAGGGTTACAAGGTAGCCAGGAAGGAACTGAAGAATGGACTTAGGAGGGCTAGAAGGGGACATGAAAAAGTATTGGCGGGTAGGATTAAGGAAATTCCCAAGGCGTTCTACACTTATGTGAGGAACAAGAGGATGGCCAGAGTGAGGGTAAGGGCCGATCAGGGATAGTGGAGGGAACGTGTGCCTGGAGTCGGAGGAGGTAGGGGAGGTCCTAAATGAATACTTTGCTTCAGTATTCACTCCTGAGAGGGACCTGGTCGTTTGTGGGGACAGCGTGGAACAGGCTGTTACGCTTGAACGGGTTGAGGTTCAGAGGGAGGATGTGCTGGAAATTTTGAATGATATGAGCACAGATAAGTCCCCGGGGCCAGACGGGATATACCCAAGGATATTACGGGAATCGACGGAAGAGATTGCTGCGCATTTGGCGATGATCTCTGCGTCTTCACTGTCCACTGGAGTCGTACCGGATGATTGGAGGGTGGCAAATGTTGTTCCCTTCTTCAAGAAAGGGAATAGGGATAACCCTGGGAATTATATACCAGTTAGTCTTACGTCGGTACTGGGCAAATTATTGGAGAGGATTCTGAGAGACAGGATTTATGATTATTTGGAAAAGCATGGTTTGATTAGAAACAGTCAGCATGGCTTTGTGAGGGGCAGGTCATGCCTCACAAGCCTTATTGAATTCTTTGAAGATGTGACAAAACACATTGATGAAGGAAGAGCAGTGGATGTGGTGTATATGGATATTATCAAGGCGTTTGATAAGGTTCCCCATGGTAGGCTCATTCAGAAAGTAAGGAGGCATGGGATTCAGGGTAAGTTGGCTGTCTGGATGAAAATTGGCTTACCCATCGAAGTCAGAGTGTGGTAGTGGATGGAAAGTATTCAGCATGGAGCTCGGGGACTAGAGGTGTTCCACAAGGATCTGTTCTGGGACCTCTGCTCTTTGTGATTTTTATAAATGAGTTGGATGAGGAAGTGAAAGGCTGTGTTAGCAAGTTTGCCGATGACACGACTGTTGCTGGAGTTGTGGATAGTGTGGAAGGCGGCTGCAGGTTGCAACGGGACATTGACAGTATGCAGAGCTGGGCTGAGAAGTGACAGATGGAGTTCAACCTGGAAAAGTGTGAAGTGATTCATTTTGGAAGGTTGAATTTGAATGCAGAATACAGGCTTAAAGATAGGATTCTTGGTAGTGTGGAGGAACAGAGGGATCTTGGGGTCCATGTCCATAGATCGCTCAAAATTGCCACCCAATTTGATAGGTTTGTTAAGAAGGCCTATTGTGTGTTTGCTTTCATTAACAGGGGGATTGAGTTTAAGAGCCGCAAAGTTATGCTGCAGCTCCAGCAAGCCCTGGTTAGACCACACTTGGAATATTGTGTTCAGTTCTCGTCGCCTCATTATAGGAAGGATGTCGAAGCTTTGGAGAGAGTGTAGAGGAGATTTACCAGGATGCTGCCTGGACTGGAGGGCATGTCCTACGAAGAAAGATTGAGAGAGCTCGGGCTTTTCTCATTGGAGCGAAGAAGGATGAGAGGTGACTTGATAGAGGGGTAGAAGATGATGAGAGGCATAGATAGAGTGGACAGTAAGAGACTTTTTCCCAGGGTGGAAAGGGCTATCACCAGGGGGCATAATTTGAAGGTGATTGGAGGAATGTTTCGGGGAGATGTCAGAGGTAGGTTCTTTACACCAAGAGTGGTGGGTGCGTGGAATGCGCCTGCTGCGGTGGTTGCAGAAGCAGATACATTAGGGGCATTTAAGCGACTCTTGGATAGGTACATGGATGATAGTAGAATGAAGGGTAGGCAGTTAGTTTGATCTTAGAGTAGGTTGAAGGTTCGGCACAACATCGTGGGCCAAAGTGCCTGTACTGCTCGATGTTCTATGTTCTTTCTGAGTGACAGTTTTTCCTATCTCTCAGAATATATTCCAATCATTTGCCCACTACTGAGGTTACACTGACTGGTTTGCAATCCTTCGCTCCCTTTTTAAAAAGAGCTACAATGTCAGCTGTTCTCCAATCCTACAGCACCACACCTGTGTCCAGTGAGCACCCAATATCCCTATCTGTGTCACCTCCTCCAACCCATAAAACCCTCCCTATTTCTGTAACCTCCTCCATACCCAACAACCCTCCAAGCTCTGTTACCTCCTCGGCACTCCAACTCTCCCTACGTCTTTTACCTCCTCAGCCCCTACAACACTCCCTATGTCTATGACCTCCTCCAGCCCCTACTTACTTCCCTATCTCTGTCACCTCCTCCAGTCGCTACAACCCTCCCCATCTCTGTTACCTTCTCAGCATCACAACACTGACTACCTCTGTCACCTCCTCCAGCCCGGACAGCACTCCCTTATCTCTGCAACCTGCTCCAGACGCTACAACCATCCCTTGCTCTGTTACTGCCTTAGCCCCCCAACACTCGCCATCTTTGTAACCTCCTCAGCAGCTACAACATTCCATACGTCTGCAAACTCCTCCCTCCCCTCTAACCCTCCTTATCTTTATCACTTCCTCTAGCCCCTGCAACTATCCCTATCTTGTCACATCCTCCAGCCCCGACAACCCTCCCTACCTCTATGACCACTTCCTGCACCTACAAACCTCCCTACCCCGTAAGCTCCTCTAGACCTCTCCAGCTCTGTCACCTTCTCAAACCCTGGCAACCCTCTCTAACTCTGTAACCTTCTCATCCCCAACAAACCTCCCTAACCCTGTTACATCTTCCAGCCCCTGCAACCCTCCCTAGCTCTGTCATATCCTCCAGGTCCTGCAACCCTACCTACCTCTGTCACATCCTGCAGCCCCGACAACCCTCCCTATCTCTGTAACCGCCTTGAGCCCATATCACCCTCCCTATGACTGTAACCTCCTCCATCCCTCCCTAGCTCGGTAACCTCTTCCAAACGCTACAACTCTCCCCATCTCTGGCCCCTACTCCAGCCCCAACAACGCTCCCTATCGCTGTAACCTCCTCCAGAGCAACAAGCCTGCCTCACACTCTAACCTCCTCCAGCCCCTAAAACTACTCGCAAATCTGTAACATCCTCCAGCATCTAAAACTATCCCTATCTCTGGAAACACGATCCAGCCTCTACATCCCTTCCTATCTCTCAAAACTTCTCCTGCCCCAACAACCCTCAATATCTCTGCAAACGCCACTACCCGCTACAACACTCCTTATCTCTGTAATCTCCTCCAGCCGGTACAACCCTCCTTATCTCTGTAATCTCCTCCACCCCATCAACACTCCCCATCCCTGTACCATCGTCCATCCCCTAGAACCCTCCCGGGCTCTGTCACATTTCCCAGCTCTGTCACATTCCCCAGCCCCTACAACTCTCCCTACTTCTGCAACCCCCTCCAGCCCATACAACCCTCCCTTGCTAAATCACCTGCTCCAACCCCCTACAACCCTCCGAATCTTTGTGACCTCCTGCAGGTCCTCCAAACCTCCCTATCTCTGCAACCTCTTCCAACCCCATAACCTCCCGAGCTCTGTCACCTACTCCAGCCTCGGCAATCCTCGGTATCTCTGTACCCTCCTCAGCTCCTGCAACCCTCCCTAACTCTGTCGCATCTTCCAGCCCAACAGCCCTCCCCAGGTCTATCACCTTCTCCCACCTCTGCAGCTCTCCCTATGTCTCAACACCGCCAGCCCCGACAACCCTCCAAATCTTTGTAACTTCTTCCATCCCAAACAACCCTCCCTATCTCTGTAATCTCCTCCAGCCGTGACAGCACAACCTTTCTCTGTAACCTCCTCCGGGCCCTACAATCCTCCCTATCTCTGTCACCTCCTCCAGCACCACAACCTTCCCCATCTCTGCAACCACCTCCACCCCCTACAGCCCTCCCTATCTCTGCTGCCTCCTCCAGCCCCTATAACTTGTCCTATCTCTGTCACCTCCTCCAGGCCCGACAACCTTCCCCAAATCTGTCACCTACTCCAGGCTCTACAACCCTCCTTCTCTCTGTAACTTCCTCAGCCCGACAACCCTCATGATCTCTGTAACCTCCTACACCCCTACAACCTTCCCTGTCTCATGCTTCAGGTCAATGATGACGGTTCTGATGAGGGGTCACCGTCATGCAATTTTAACTCTGCTTCTCTCTCCACAGATGCTGCCAGACCGGCTGAGTATTTCCAGCATTTCCTGTTTTTGTTTCACTTTACAGCTATGCCACCTTGTCACTGACTTCTCTGGGAAGGTAAATAGGCCCATCACATACACTCTAGCCGGGCCTCTCAAAACTTTGTAAATTTCAATCAAACCTCACCTCAGACGTCTCTGTTCCAGCATAACAGTCCCAGCCAGTCCAATATTTCCGCATAGCAGCATTTTTCCAGACCTGGCAACAGCCTCGTCAATTTGCTCTGGACCCTCTCTAGTGCAATTAAATCCTTTCTGTAATGTGGTGACCGGAAATGCACAAAGTACTCACGGTTTGGCCCAACCAATTACTTATATAGTTACAGCATAACCTCTCTCCTGTTCTGCACCTCGAGTAATAAAGGAAACGTATTCCCTATGTCTTCTTAACTCTCTTAGCGACCTGTCCTGTTATCTTCATGGATCTGTGAACATTCACTCCAAGGTCCCACACTTCTTCTACACCTGGAAGGATTCTACCATTAATTGTGTATTACTTTGCCGAGCTCGACCTCCCCAAATTCATCACCTCACACGTCTCTGCGTTGAATGCCATTTGCCACTTGTGTGCCCACCTGGCTCGTCTATTAACATCTTCCTGCAGTCCACAGGTATTCTTCTGTCCATCAACCAATGTGCCTTTTTTTTGTATCGCCTGAAATCGTTTTGATCATTTCCCCTACATTTACGTCCAAAATCCTAAATATATGGCACAAAAAGCAATGGATCTATTAGCGAGCCCTGTGGAACGTCACTGGAAACAGCCTAACAGTCGATATATCAGCATGAAAAGAGGATCAGCTAAATAATAGGAAGCAGTGAGTCGGGATGAATGGATTATTTTCAGTGTGGAAAGCTGTAACTAGTGCAGTGCAACAGGGATCATTGCTGGAGCCTCAAAGTTTTACAATCAATAATAATGACTTGGATGAAGTGACATATAGTCCTGCAGCCAAATCTGTTGAGGAGGCGAAGATTGGTAGGAAAGCAAGTTGTGATGAGGGTGAACATAGTCTGCAAAGGGAAATAGATAAGTTAAGTGAGTGGGGAAAATGTGGCAGGTGGAGTATAACGTGGAGTACGATGTGAGGTTACCACTTCGGTGGGAATCACGGAAGAGAGGACTATTATTTATGTGGTGGGAGACGGCAGAATGCTACGGTATGAGGAACCTGGGTGTCCATGTACAGGAATCAGAAAATGTCAGCATGCAAGTACAGCAAGTAATTCGGATGGTAAATGGATTGTTGGTATTCTTTGCAAAGGGGATGAAGCATAAAAGTAGTGAAGCATTGCTCCAATTGTACAGTCCATTTGTGAGAAGGCAGCGAGAGCATTGTCTGCAGTTTTGGTCACCTTATTTAAGGAGCGATATACTTGCAATGGAAGCAGATCAGAGAACGTTCACTAGGTTGAACCCTGCGATGAGATGTTTCTCTTCTGCGGAAATGTTAGACAAGTTGTGTCCATACTCAATGGAGTTTGAAGATTGAGAGTTGATCTGACTGCGAAGTAAAGGATTCTGAGGAGACCTGACAGGGTAGAAGTTGAGAGGAAGCTTCTGCTCGTGGAGGAATCTGGAACTAGGGAGCACAGTTTCATATTAATGGGCCACCAATTTAAGTCAGACGTGAGGAGGAATTTCCTCTCAGACTGTTGTTAGTATTTGAAATTCTCTCCCCGAGCGAGCACTGGAGCTGAGTCATTGAATATATTCAAGGCTGAGATCGACAAATATCGACGAACATGAGAGACATCGGTTATGTTGTGGGGAAGAGTGCGGTGGGGCTTGCAAGGAGGGAAGTGGACAAAAAGTCGAGATTGGATCATGCATGATCTTATTGAATGGAGGAGGAGGTTGGAAGGGCCGAATGGCCTACTCCTTCTGCTGGAGGGAGCAATGCAGAGGGACGACTGTACTGTTGGAGGGAGCAATACTGAAGGAGTGCTGCACTGTTGAAGGGGCAGTACTGAGAGAGCGATTCACTGTTGAAGGGGCAGTATTGAGGAATCTCTGCATAGTCAGTCGCACCAAAGGGTGGGAAACCATACTGTTTGGGGGGCAGCAATGTGGGAGCGATGCCCTTTTTGTGGTGAATTACTAAGGGCGTGCAACACAGTTGTCGGAAGTACAGAGACAGTACTGCACTGTGGGAAGGTCAGTATTGAAGAGGTACCAGACTATCGGTGGGATATTACTGGGGGAACTGGGCCCGGTCAGCAGAGACAGTACTGGAGGAATGCTGCACTGTCAGAGGGGCAGTACCTTTGGGGCCCTGCACTGTCAGCGGGGCAATGTTAATGGCTGCACTATCTGATGTTCAGTACTGCGGGAGCGCTGCACGGTCAAAGGGCCGGTACTGGTGAAGTGCTGCACTGTTGAAGGTGCATTTTTGGGGATGAGACGTTAAACCGAGCCCCCTCTGCCCTCTCTCTGGAGATACAAGATCCCAAAGTACTGCGTGCAAGGAGAGCAGGGGCTTATCTGCGGTGCCCTGGCCAATATATTTCCCTCGATGATTATCTGTTTATTACACCTTGCTGTTTGTGATATATTGCTGTTTGTGATATATTACTATGTGTCAATTAGCTGCCCTGTTTTCCACATTCCAACAATGACTCTACATCAGAAACATTTACATGGCTGTAAGGCACTTCGGGATGTCCTGTGGTTCTAAATAACGCAATGCAAGTGCAAACCCTTCCTTCTTTTCTTTCCTTCATGCCACTAAAAATTACTGCAGCAAATATCACTTCAACTGACCACCGCAAATATCTCTTAAAATGGCCACAGCAAATATCAAAATATGATTTTAAATGACCAATAGGCATATCACATAAAATGGACCATGGTTCACCACTGAAAATTGCCACAGCAAATATCTTGTCATTTCATTGAACTATATATAATTAAAACAGTCACAGAAAATATCACTTAAAATGGCCTCACCATATTTCACTTTAAATGACCACTATGTCTGTCACTTAAAATGGCCACAGTGCTTATCACTTAATATATGTACCTTGCATGCCACTTGAAATGGCTGCAACTCATATCACATAAAATGGTGGCCATACATATAACATAAATGTGTGCTTAGCATTTCAAAGAACCAAACGGCATATCACATAAAATCACAGCTGCTGTCATAAATCACTTAAAATGGCACGGTGGATAGAACGAATTTTAAAATGGCTGCTGTGCATTTCACTTAACCATGGAATTCATTGCATCACCCGGAAAACAGGCATTGTCCTGGAATTATTGGGTAGGCAGTGGCGTAGTGATATTATCACTGGACTAGTAACCCAGAGACTCAGGTTATTTCTCTGGGTACATGGGTTCGAATCCTATCACAGCATTAGGTGGAATCTGAATTTAATTAATAAATCTGGTTCACTAATGACCTTTAGGGAAGGAAATCTGCTGTCCTTACATGGTCTGGTCTACATATGACTCCAGATCCACAGTAATGCCCTCTGAAATGGCCTGGCAAGCCACTCAGTTGTCCCTAACTGCTACAAAGTCAATAAAAAGGAATGAAACCGGACAGACCACCTGGCATCGACCGAGGCACCGGAAATGACAACGGCAAACCCAGGCCTGTCGACCCTGCAAAGTCCTACTTACTAACATCTGGGGGCTTGTGCCAAAGTTGGGCCAGCTTTCCCACAGACTAATCAAGCAACAGCCTGACATAGTCATACTCACGGAATCATACCTTACAGACAATGTCCCAGGCACTGCCATCACCATCCCCAGGTATGTCCTGTCCCACGGGCAGGACAGACCCTCCAGAAGTGGTGGGACAGTGGTATACAGCATGGAGGGAGTTGCCCTGGGAGTCCTCAACATCGACCCTGGACCCCATGAAGTCTCATGGCATCACCTGAAACATGGGCAAGGTAACGTCCTACTGATTACCACCTACACCCCTCCCTCAGCTGATGACTCAGTATTCCTCCATGTAGAACACCACTTGGAGGAAGCACTGAGGGTGGTTAGGGCAGAAAATGTACTGTGGGTGGGGGACTTCAATGTCCATCACCAAGAGTGACTCGGTAGCACCACTACTGACCGAGCTGGCCGAGTCCTAAAGAATATAGCTGCTAGACTGGGTCTGTGGCAGGTGGTGGGGGAACCAACACGAGGGAAAAACATACTTGACCTCGTCCTCACCAATCTGCCTGCTACAGATACATCTGTCCATGTCAGTATTGGTAGGACTGACCACCGCACAGTCCTTGTGAAGACAAAGTCCCACCTTTATATTGAGAATGCCGTCCACCGTGTTGTGTGGCACTACCACCGTGCTAAATGGGATAGATTTCGAACAGATCTAGCAATGCAAAACTGGGCATCCTTGAGGCGCTGTGGGCCATCAGAAGCAGCAGAAATGTACTCAACCACAATCTGTAACCTCATGGCCCGGCATATCCCTCACTTTACCATTACCATCAAGCCAGGAGACCAACCCTGGTTCAATGAAGAGTGCAGGAGGGCATTCCAGGAGCAGCACAAGGCATACCTCAAAATGAGGTGTCAACCTGGTGCAGCTACAACACAGGACTACTTGCATGTCAAACTGTGTAAACACCATGCAATAGACAGAGCTAAGCAATCCCATAACCAACGTATCAGATCGCAGCTCTGCAGTCCTGCCACATCCAGCCGAGAATGGTGGTGGACAATTAAACAACAAACTGGAGGAGGTGGCTCCACAAATATCCCAATCCTCAACGATGGGGGAGCCCAGCACATCAGTGTGAAAGATAAGGCTGAAGCATTTGCAACAATCTTCAGCCAGAAATGTCGAGTTGATGATCCATCTCGGCCTCCTCCTGAAGCCCCCAGCATTTCAGCTGCCAGACTTCAGCCAATTCGATTCACTCTGCGTGATATCAAGAAACGACTGAAGGCCCTGGATACTGCAAAAGCTATGGGCCCTGACAATATTCCGGCAATAGTACTGAAGACCTGTGCTCCAGAACTTGCCACGCCCCTAACCAAGCTGTTACAGTACAGCTACAACACTGACATCTACCCTGCAATGTGGAAAATTGCCAAGGTATGTCCTGGACACAAAAAGCAGGACAAATGCAACCTGGCCAATTACCGCCCCATCAGCCTACTCTTAATCATCAGTAAAGTGATGGAAGGTGGCATCAACAGTGCTATCAAGCGGCACTTACTTAGTAATAACCTGCTCAGTGACGCTCAGTTTGGGTTCCGCCAGGGCCACTCAGCTCCTGACCTCATTGCAGCCTTGGTTCAAACATGGACAAAAGAGCTGAACTCAAGAGGTGAAGTGAGAGTGACTGCCCTTGACATCAAGGCAGCATTTGACCGAGTATGGCATCAAGGAGCCCTCGCAAAACTCAGGTCAATGGGAATCAGGGGGGAAACCCTCCGCTGGCTGGAGTCATACCTAGCGCAAAGTAAGATTGTTGTGGGTGTTGGAGGTCAATCACCTGAGCTCCAGGACATCACTGCAGGAGTTCCTCAGGGTAGTGTCCTGGGCCCAACCATCTTCAGCTGCTTCATCATGACCTTCCTTCAATCATAAGGTCAGAAGTTGGCATGTTCGCTGATGTTTGCACAATGTTCAGCACTATTCGTGACTCCTCAGATACTGAAGCAGTCCGTGTAAAAATGCAGCAAGACCTGGACAATATCCAGGCTTGGGCTGATTAGTGGCAAATAACATTCGTGCCAAGCAAGTGCCAAGCAATGACCATCTCCAACAAGAGAGAATGTAACCATCTCCCCTTGACATTCAACGGCATTACCATTGCTGAATCCCCCACTATCAACATCCTAGGGGTTACCATTGACCAGGAACTGAACTGGAGTAGCCATATAAATACCGCGGCTACAGGAGCAATTCAGAGGCTAGGAATCCTGAGGCGAGTAACTCACCTTCTAACTTCCCAAAGCCTGTCCACCATCTACAAGGCACAAGTCAGAAGTGTGATGGAATACTCTCCACTTCCCTGGATGCCTGGATGGGTGCAGCTCCAACGAAACTCAAGAAGCTCGACATCATCCAGCACAAAGCAGCCCGCTTGATTGGCACCCCATCTACAAACATTCACTCCCTCCACCACCGATGCACAGTGGCAGCAGTGTGTACCAGCTACAAGATGCACTGCAACAATGCACCAAGGCTCCTCAGACAGCACCTTCCATCCCTGCGACCTCTACCAACTATAAGGACAGGGCAGTAAATGCATGGCAACATCACCACCTGCAAGTACCCTTCCAAGTCACACACCATCCTGAATTGGAACTATATTGTCATTCCTTCACTGTCGCTGGGTCAAAATCCTGGAACTCCCTTCCTAACAGCAGTAGCAGTATACCTACCCAAAATGGACTGCAGCGGTTCAAGAAGGCAGCTCACCACCACCTTCTCAAGGGCAATTAGGGATGGACAATAAATGCTGGCCTGGCCAGCATCGCCCACATCCCATGAATGAATTAAAAAAAAATTCTCAGAAATCTTCGCACTTCTCATTGAAGACTCATTGGATTACAGGAAATAGGAGCAAGAGTATGCAATTCGGCTGGCGAGCCTGCTCTGTCATTCTAATAGTGCCGTTTAAACAGATCATGGCTTATCATCTACCTGTACGCCATTTATATCCACTATCTCCATAGCCCAAAATGTCATTAATATCCAGAAATCTATTGATTTCTGTCTTGAACATGCTCAGTGATTGAGCTTCCTCAGCCCTATAGGGTAGAGAATTCAACAAATTCACCACCATCTGAGTAAACAAATTCCTCCTCATCGCAGTCTTAAATGGCCTACCCCTTATTCTGAGACTGTGTTGCTTGGATCCAGACTCACCAGCCAGAGAAACATCCTACCCACATCTACCCTGTCACACCATGTAAGAATGCAGTAACTTTCAATGAGATCAACTTTCATTCTTCAAAACTCTAGCGAATACAGGCCCAGTTTCTGCAATCTCTCCCAATAAAATAATCCCGCCATTCCAGGGTTAATCTGCTGAACCTCTATTGCACTCCCTCGATGGCAATTATACACATTTTAACAGGAGGACACCAAGACTGTGTAGAATTCTCCAGGTGAGTCTCACCAAGGCGTTTTACAATTGCAGCAACATATCTTGAGAACCTGTATTCGAATGCCGTTGCAATGAAGGCCAGCATACCATGTGACTTCCTAAATGCTTACTGCGTTTGCATACTAGCTTTCAATGACTCATGAACAGGATACCCAGATCCCTTTGGACATCAACACTTCACCACCTCTCACCATTTAAGAAATACTCTGCCTTTCTGTTTTTCTACCAAAGTGGATCGCTCTCTGGAACTGGTTCAAGAGTTCACCTACCTGGGCTCAACTAGAAGCAATAACCTGTCTCTCGATGCAGAAATCAACAATTGCATTGGAAAGGCGCCCGCTGCTATGTCCAGAATGGCCAAGAAAGTGTGGGAAAATGGTGCACTGACACGGAACACAAATACCGAGTGCATCAAGCCGGTGTCCTCAGTACCTTACTGTACGGCAGCGATGCCTGGACAATGTATGTCAGCCAAGAGCGACATCTCAATTCATTCCATCTTCGCTGCCTCCGGAGAATCCTTGGCATCAGGTGGAGGACCGCATCTCCAATACACAAGTCCTCGAGGCAGCAAACATCCCCAGCATATACACTCTACTGAGCAAGCGGTGCTTGAGATGGCTTTGCCATGCGAGCCACATGGAAGATGGCAGGATCCCCAAGGACACATTGTACAGCGAGCTCGGCACTGGTATCAGACCCATCAGCCGTCAAAGTCTCCGCTTGAAAGACGCCTACAAACGCAACATGAACTCCTGTGATATTGATCACAAGTCGTGGGAGTCAGTTGCCAGTGATCGCCAGAGCTGGCAGACAGCCATAAAGGCGGGGCTAAAGTGTTGCGAGTGGAAGAGATTTAGCTGTTGGCAAGGAGGGAGCCAACTGTGTAACAGCCCCGACAACCAATTTTATCTGCAGCGCCTGTGGAACAGTCTGTCACTGGAATTGGACTTTCTTGCCACTCCAGGCGCTGCTTCACAAACCACTGACCACCTCCAGGCGCTTATCCATTGTGTCTCGAGATAAGGAGACCAAAGAAAGAAAGAAGAAAGGATCACTCCACATTATTCACATTATATTCCATCTGCCGTGTTCTTGCACAGTCACGAAGCCTGTACAAATACCCTTAAAGCCTCCTTGCATCCCACTCACAACGTAATTTCCCACCTAGTATTGTGTCATCAGCAAATTTGGAAATATTCCATTTGGCCCCCACATCCAACTCATTTTTATGGAATGTGAACACCTGTGACAGAAGTCCTGATCCTTGTGGTACCCGATCAGTAACAGCCTGCCATCCTGGCAATGACCCATTTATTCCTACTCTCTACTTTCTTTCTGTTAACCAGTTCTCAATACATAGCAGTATGTTACTCCCAATCCCATGTGCTCTCATTCTGTTTATTAATCTCCTGTGTGGGACCTTATCAAAAGCCGTCTTAAAATCCAAATACAGCACATCCACTGGTTTTCCTTTCTCGATGCTACAAGTAATATCCTCAAATAAAAACTCCAAAAGGTTTGTCAAACATAAGTTTCTGTTTCATAAATCCACGTTGACTCCGCCGATCATATCATTTGCTCTAATTGTCTTGTTATCTCGTTCTTCATAATAGATTCTAACAAATTCGCTACTTCTGACATCAAACTAACAGGTTTGCAGTTCTCTGTTTCGCTCTTGCTCTCTTCTTAAAAATTGTGGCGACATTTGCTAATTTCCAGTGTGCAGGAACCCTTCCAGAATCTATAGAATTTTGAACGATAACCACCAATGCATCTACTATCTTTGTAGCCCTTCCTTCAATACTCTGGGATGAAGCTCATCAAGTCCAGGGGATTTATTAATTTACAATACAATTATTTTTCAACTACTACCTCTTTATTTATACAAATTGATTTCAGTTCCTCATTTTTACAAGTCCCGTGGTTCCCCAGAATTTCTTGAGGATTTTCTGTATCTTCCTCCGTGAAGACAGATACAAAGAAATTGTTTAGTCTCTCCGCCATTTCCTCATTCTCCATCACAAACCGCTTGCAATGGACCCACATCCGTCCTTGCTAATCTATTCCTTTTCAAAAACATAAAGAAGCATCAATTTTCTAGCCATCGTACATTCCAGATTTATTTTCCCTTTCCCGATTAGTTCATTGTTTCTCCTTTATTGGTTTCTAAATTGCTCCCAATCCTCCAGCTTGCCACGTTTCCTGGCGACCGGACAAGGCTTACAAGTTTGACCGAATGCAATCTCTAGCTGATTTTGCAAGCCATGGTTGATTCACCTTTCCTGTTGGGCTTTTGTTTCTTCCAGGAATGTACATTTGCTGCCAGCCATGAAATAACTTATTTAACTACTTGCCATTGTTTGGCCACCGTCAAATCGTTTAATGTATTTTCCCAATACACCATAGGCAACTTGCCCTTCATATCTTCATAGTTTCCTTTGTTCAGATTTAAGAGCCCAGTTTCAGAATGAACTACATCTTTTTTTCAAATGTAAAATTCTATCATATTGTGGTCACAATTTCATAATGGCTCCTTTACAACAAGGTTATTAATAAACCCTTTCTCATTACAAAATGCTAAATCTGAAATAGCTCGATCCCTAGTTGGTTCTTCAACATACTGCTCCAGTCATCCATCTCATACACATACTAGCAATTCATCCTCCACAGAATTAGTGCTAATTAGGATGAGACAATCAATCTGTAAATTGAAGATGTCCATTGTTACTGTATTGCCCATGTTACATGCAGCTGTAATTTCCTGATGTTTACCGTGTTCAACATTACCTCTGTCGTTTGGTGGGCAACAAAACATCTCCCACCAATACTTGCTGCCCCTTGCTGTTTCTTAGTTCCACCTAAACTGATTCTACATCTTGCTCCTTTGATCGAAGATGCTGTCTCACTAATGTACTGTCTCGTCCTGCATTAACAGCACTATCACACCTCATTTTCCCCTCCGCCCATCCTTCCGAAATGACTGCATCAAGGATTAACATGTTCGTGTCGTAACGACGGGCCAGACATAAATTAAACAAAACTTTAATCCATTTTATAAATCAAGGGCCGCAATCCAATAGGCGCATGTTGAAATGAAAGATCAAAATCCAGACACAAATGTAGGTAGATACATCGAATTCTGCCTCTCGGTGAAGGACACTGTCCATGGCGGATGGACAGCCTGTCCAAAAACATTCCTCATCCCAAAGCTCTCTCACTCTCTTCACATATTGCCATTATAGTTTTCAAAGTAAAACAAATGTCCCCAGGAGCAGATCAGTAAAATAAATTAAATTGGATCAATCAAAGCAAAAGATTCTCAGGAATAGGTTCAGCAAGATGCCAAAACTGTTTTCTCTCAGTTGCACTGACAATCTCTCGGTAACATCCCAATTCACACAAATGCTGGTTAGAAAGCAAAAGGTCAAAAGTGATATCGATTGAGGCCACAATGCGAGCACACAACAAACACATAACAGACTGAGAGAAACATCCCTTCCACTGGAGAGAGATGGAGGGAGAGGGTTTGGGATTTGAACTGCGACTCCTTTCCAACCAGACACAACCCAGCTCAGCAGTTTGCTTCACCAGTGAATATGTTTTAATTTAAAGCTAGTCAAATGATGACCATGAAACCATTGTTAATTGTTGTAAAAACCCATCTGGTTCACTAATGTCCTTTTGGGAAGGAACTCTGCTGTCCTTACCTGGTCTGGCCTGCATGTGGCTCCAGATCCACAGCAATGTGGTTTACTCTTACATGCCCTCGAAATGGCCTCGCAAGCCACTCAGTTCAAGGGCAATTAGGGATGGGCAATAAATGCTGGCCTGGCCTGCGACGCCCACATCCAATGAAAGAACAAAAAAAATGTTACTCGTTGGGATGTTGTTCAATATGTTCCTCGGGGTGCTGTCCATTGACATGTTAATTCAACAAAATGAGGATAGAACCAGTTTGACTAGGGAACCTGTTTTGTTGATTTAAAACATTTAACTGTAAGCCCTTGTCGGGAACATTACTGCAGTTTGAAAATGTCTGATCCCCCTTACAGGACCCACACAAGGATTGGAAAATGTTCGGGAGGCAGTGACACATGCCAATTCCAACCTCAGCTCAAAACTCACGTTGAACAAATTCAGATCCATCTGTCTGACTTTCTCTCACTGTCTGTCTGTCTCTCTCCCATGCTCTGTCTGTCTCACTGTCACCTCCTCTCTCTCACTCGTTCTAAGTCTGTCTCTCTCCGTGTCTGATTTTGCTCTCTCATTCCACGTCAGTCTCTATCTCCCTCTTTATCTATCTCTTGGTTTTGTGCTCTATCTGGCTCACTCTCACTTCCATTCTTGTTTTCTCTCTCTCTCTCTCTCATTCCCTCTGTTTCTCTCGCACACGTTCCGTCTGCCTAACTGTCTTTTTCATTCCTTTCCCCACGTCTCTACCTCACTCAGTTTGGTGCTCTTACCTTTTCTACTTTCTCTCTCTCTTCAATCCTTTCCCTCACTCCCTGTCTGTATTTCTGTATCAATCTGTCTGCTTCCTTTATCTCACTCTCTGTCACCTCGTCTCTTTCGTTCATGTGGTCTGTCCCCCTGTCTCTTTTGTTCATACGGTCTGGCACCCCGTCTCTCTCTCTATCTCTCTCTCTCATTTTTTTTGACATTGGCACATTGGGGTGGCGCAGTGGTTAGCACGGCAGCCTCACAGCTCTAGCCATCCGGGTTCAATTCTGGGTACTGCCTGTGTGGAGTTTGCATATTCTCCCTGTGTTTGCGTGGGTTTCCTCCGGGTGCTCCGGTTTCCTCCCACATGCCAAAGACTTGCTGGTTGATAGGTTAATTGTCCATTATAAATTGCCACCAGCAGGTGACAGGGAAATATAGGGACAGGTGGGGATGTAGAAGAAATATGGGATTAGTGTAGGATTAGTATAAATGGTTGATGGTCGCCACAGACTTGGTGGGTCGAAGGGCCTGTTTTAGTGCTGTATCTCTAAAACTAAAACATTGGAGCTCTGCCTTTTATCTGGGCCAGAGAGAGGATCTACCATTGTACAATACACACTGTAGAATGTTGTAATTTCCCTTTTGGAACTGCGTGTTTTCTGGGCCAGAGAGAGCAGGTTGCATATTTAAATGGAGTTTTGATATATGTTCATTCCCACATTGCAGAATTGCCATGTTACTGGACAAGATAGAAAGAGAGAGAGAGAGAGAGAGAAGAAGCTGGAGTTGCTCATTGGAAATGGGGGAGTTCTGAGTTGTTCATTCCCGAATTGTGGAACTGTCTGTTATCTGGGCCAGAGAGAGGAGCTGGAATTGATCATTGGAATTCGATGCTACGTTTATTGTAGTAAAGGTATTATGCTGGCTGGAGGGCTAAATATTAACAAGAGAGCGTCAGTTCTTGGCTAATTGATCTGAAACGTTAAATCATAGAAATAGAATCAGAGAAAGTTTATCACACAGAAAGAGGCCACTTGGCCCATTGTGTCTGTGCCAGCCGAAAAATGATCCACCTATTCTAATCCCACCTTCCAGCATTTGGTTCTTTGCCCTGCAGATTACAGCACTCGATATGCATATCCAGACTCCTTTTGAATGAGTTGAGGATCTCCGCCTCAACAACTTTTCAGGCAGCGAGTTCCAGACCCACATCAGCCTCTAGGTGAAAACATTTTGCCTCATCTACCCTCTGATTATTTCGACAATCACTTTACATCTATTCCCCCCAGTCACTGAACTCTCTGCTAAGGACAAGAGAACCTTCACCTCCACTCTATCCAGGCCCCTCAACATTCTGTACATTTTAATCAGATCTGTTCCAAGGAGAACTAACCCAGCCTATCCAATCTTTCCTCATAGCTGCATTTTTCCTGTCCTTTCAACATCCTCGTAAATTCCCTTTGTACCCTCTCCAGTGCAGTTACATTCTTTCTGTAGTGACATGACCAGAACTGCACACAGTCCTCAAGTTGTGACCTAACTAATGAATTATATACAGTTCCAACATAACCTCCCTGCTCTTATATTCTATACCTCGGCTAATAAAGGAAAGGATTCCATGTGCCTTCCTAACCACATTTTCGACCTGTCCTTCTACCTGAAGTGTATCTACGTCAACGCCAGGAGCATCCGGAATAAGGTGGGTGAGCTTGCAGCATGGGTTGGTACACGGGATCTCGATGTAGTGGCCATTTCGGAGACATGGTTAGTGCAGGGGCAAGAATGGATGTTGCAGGTTCCGGGATTTAGATGTTTCAGTAAGAACAGAGAAGATGGTAAAAGAGGGGGTGGGTGGCATTGTTAATCAAGGAGAGTATTACGGCGGCAGAAAGGACGTTAGAGGACTCGTCCACTGAGGTAGTATGGGCCGAGGTTAGAAACAGGAGAGGAGAGGTCACCCTGTTGGGAGTCTGGAATAGTTCCAGAGATGCAGAGGAAAGGATAGCGAAGATAATTCTCGACAGGGGCGAGAGTAACAGGGTAGTTGTTATGGGGGACTTTAACTTTCCAAATATTGACTGGAAATACTATAGTTCGAGTACTTTCGATGGGTCAGTTTTTGTCCAGTGTGTGCAGGACGGTTTTCTGACACAGTATGTAGACAGGCCAACCAGGGGCGATGCCACATTGGATTTGGTACTGGGTAATGAACCCGGCCAGGTGTTAGATTGAGATGTAGGTGAGCACTTTGGTGATAGTGATCACAATTCGGTTAGGTTTACTTTGGCGATGGGCAGGGACAGGTATCTACCGCAGGGCAAGAATTATAGCTGGGAGAAAGAAAATTATGATGCGATTAGGCAAGATTTAGGATGCGTAGGATGGGGAAGGTAACTGCAGGGGATGGGCACAATCGAAATGTGGAGCTTATTCAAGGAGCAACTACTGCGTGACCTTGATAAGTATGTACCTGTGAGGCAGGGAGGAAGTTGCCGAGCGAGGGAGCCGTGGTTTACTAAAGAAGTTGAAGCGCTTGTCAAGAGGAAGAAGAAGGCTTATGTTAGGATGAGACGTGAAGGCTCAGTTAGGGCGCTTGAGAGTTACAAGCTGGCCAGGAAGGATATAAAGGGAGAGCTAAGAAGAGCAAGGAGAGGACACGAGAAGTCATTGGCGGATAGGATCAAGGAAAACACTAAGGCTTTCTATAGGTATATCAGGAATAAAAGAATGACTAGAGTGAGATTAGGGCCAATCAAGGATAGTAGTGGGAAGTTGTGTGTGGAATCAGAGGAGATAGGGGAAGCGTTAAATGAATATTTTTCATCAGTATTTACAGTAGAGAAGGAAAATGCTGTCGAGGAGAATACTGAGGTTCAGATGACTATGCCAGATGGGATTGAGGTTCACAAGCAAGAGGTGTTAGCAATTTTGGAAAGTATGAAAATAGATAAGTCCCCTGGACCAGATGGGATTTATCCCAGGATTCTCTGGGAAGCCAGGGAGGAGATTGCAGAGCCTTTGTCCTTGATCTTTATGTCGTCATTGTCGACAGGTATATTGCCGGAAGACTGGAGGATAGCAAATGTTGTCCCCTTGTTCAAGAAGGGGAGTAGAGACAGCCCTGGTAATTATAGACCTGTGAGCCATACTTCGGTTGTGGGTAAAATGTTGGAAAAGGTTATAAGAGACAAGATTTCTAATCATCTTGAAAAGAATAAGTTCATTAGAGATAGTCAGCACGATTTTGTGAAGGGTAGGTCGTGCCTCACAAACCTTATTGAGTTTTTCGAGAAGGTGACCAAACAGGTGGATGAGGGTAAAGCCGTGGATGTGGTGTATATGGATTTCAGAAAGGCGTTTGATAAGGTTCCCCACGGTAGGCTATTGCAGAAAATATGGAAGTATGGGGTTGAAGGTGATTTAGAGCTTTGGATCAGAAATTGGCTAGCTGAAAGAAGACAGAGGGTGGTGGTTGATGGCAAATGTTCATTCTGGAGTTTAGTTACTAGTGGTGTACCGCAAGGATCTGTTTTGGGGCCACTGCTGTTTGTCATTTTTATAAATAACCTGGAAGAGTGTGTAGAAGGGTGGGTTAGTAAATTTGCGGATGGCACGAAGGTCGGTGGAGTTGTGGATAGTGCCGAAGGATGTTCTAAGGTACAGAGGGACAGAGATAGGCTGCAGAGCTGGGCTGAGAGATGACAAATGGAGTTTGATGCGGAAAAGTGTGAGGTGATTCACTTTGGAAGGAGTAACAGGAATGCAGAGTACTGGGCTAATGGGAAGATTCTTGGTAGTGTAGATGAACAGAGAGATCTTGGTGTCCAGGTGCATAAATCCCTGAAGGTTGCTACCCAGGTTAATAGGTCTGTTAAGAAGGCATATGGTGTGTTTGCTTTTATTAGTAGGGGGATCGAGTTTCGGAGCCACGAGGTCATGCTGCAGCTGTACAAAACTCTGGTGAGACCGCACCTGGAGTATTGCATGCAGTTCTGGTCACCGCATTATCGGAAGGATGTGGAAGCTTTGGAAAGGGTGCAGAGGAGATTTACTAGGATGTTGCCTGGTATGGAGGGAAGGTCTTATGAAGAAAGGCTGAGGGACTTGAGGTTGTTTTCGTTGGAGAGAAGGAGGAGGAGAGGTGACTTAATAGAGGCATATAAGATAATCAGAGGGTTGGATAGGGTGGATAGTGAGCGTCTTTTTCCTCAGATGGTGATGGCAAACACGAGGGGACATAGCTTTAAGTTGAGGGGTGATAGGCATAGGACAGATGTTCGAGGTAGTTTCTTTACTCAGAGAGTAGTAGGGGCGTGGAATGCTCTGCCTGCAACAGTAGTAGACTCGCCAACTTTAATGGCATTTAAGTGGTCATTGGATAGACATATGGATGAAAATGGAATAGTGTAGGTCAGATGGTTTCACAGGTCGGTGCAACAGGGCCGAAGGACCTGTACTGCGCTGTAATGTTCTAAATTCTTCAGGGATCTGTGTACATTCACTCCAAGGTCCCTCTGTACTTCTCAGTAATTTTCCATTAATCGTGCATTCACTTGTCTTGTTTGACCTCCCCAAATGCATCACCTCACAATTCTCTGAGTTGAACTCCATTTGCCACTTTCTGCCCATCTTACCAGATCATCAATATCTTCCTGCAGCCTACAACTATACTCCTCGCTATCTACTCCAAGTCCAATCTTTGTGTTGTCTGCAAACCTCTTGATCATGCCCCCTACATTTCCATCGAAAACGTTAATATATACCACAAAAAGCAGGGGACTCAGTACTGAGGCCTGCAGAAGGCCACTGCTAACATCCCTCCATTCGCTAAAACACCTGTCAACAATTACCCTTTGTGTCCTGCCACTGACACACTTCTGCATCCACATTGCTACATTTCCTTCGATCCCATGGGATTTTAATATTTTAACCAGTCTGTCCTGTGGGACCTTTGCAAAAGCCTTGCTAAAATTCTTGTAGACCACATCAATTGCACTACCCTCATCTATCTTTCTTGTTATTTCTTCAAAAAATTCAATCAGATTGGTCAAACAAGATCTTCCCTTAATGAATCAATGCTGACTATCCGTGATTAAGCTCTTCCTTTCTATGTGGCAGTTTATCCTGTCTCAGAAAATATTCCAATTATTTGCCCACTACTGAGGTTTTCCCGACTGGCCTGTAATTAATCGGTCTATCCTTTGGTCCCTTTTTAGACAGAGGTACAATGTCAGCTGTTCTCCAATGCTCCAGTACCACACCTGTGTCCAGTGAGCACCCAAACTCCCCATCTCTGTCACCTCCGCCAGCCCCTACAACCCTTACTGTCTCTGAAACCTGCTCCAGTCCATACAATCCTCCCTATCCTGGTAACTTCCTCCAGCCACTAAAACCCTCCAAGCTCTGTTCCCTCCTCAGCACCCCAATTCTCCCAATCTCTGTAACCTCCTCCAGCCGGGAAAACACTCCTTTTCTCTGTAACTTCCAACAGACGAGACAACATTCCCAAGCTCAAACCTCCTCCAGCCCGTATAAACCTCGCTGTCTCTGTCATGTCCTCCAGTCCCCATAACTATCCCTATCTTGTCACATGCTCCAGCCCCTACAACCCTCCCTATCTCTGTGACCTCCACCAGCGCCCACAACTCCCACCCCCCCCCCCCACCCCGCTTATCTCTGTAACCACCTCCAGCCTCCTACAATCCACCCTATCTCCGGATCATCGTCCAGCCCCTCCAATCCTCTCTATCTCTGGCACCTCCTCCAGAGCGACAACCCTCCCTCACTCCATCAACTCCTCCAGCCCCTACAATCTTCCCTATAAATGCAACCTCCTCCAACCTCTAAAACCATCCCTATCTCTGTAACCTCCTCCAGCCTCTACATCCCTTCCTATCTCTCCAAATTCCACCGGCCCTACAGCATTCAATATCTCTGCAACCTCCTCCACCCCGGCAACCTTCCCTATCTCTGTAACGTCCTCCATCCCCTAGAAGCTTCCCTAAATCTGTCACCGCCTCCAGTGCCTTTAACTCTCCCTATCACTGTACTCCCCTCCAGTGCATTCAACCCTCCCGATCTCTCTAACATCCTGCAGCCCCTCGAAGCTCCCTATCTCTGTAAACTCCCCCAGTGCCCACAGCACACCCTATCTCTGTAACCTCCTCCTACCGTCCAACACACCCTATCTCTGTAACCTCCTCCTACCGTCCAACACACCCTATCTCTGTCACCTACTCCAGCCCCGACAACCCTCTCTAAATGTGCAACCACCTCCAGTCCAACAACCCTCCTTATCACTGAAAGCTCCTCCATCCCCTACAACTCTCCCTATATCTGTAACCTCCTCCATTCCCTACAAACCTACCTATCTCTGATACCTCCTCCAGTCCCTACAACCCTACCTATCTCTGTAACCTCCTCCAGCCCCAACAACCCTCCCTATCACTATTACTTCCTCAGCCCCTACAACCCTGCCTAACTCTGCAACCACCTCCAGTCCCTACAACCCTCCCTATCGCTATTACTTCCTCAGCTCCTACAACCCTCCCTATCTCTGTAACCTCCTCCAGCCCCTACAGTCCTCCGTCTAATTGCCAAACCTTCCAGCCCCTAAATCAATCCCTATCTCTAATTCCCTGCAGCCCATAAAACACCCCCCTCCACGATGTCTGCAACCTCCTCCAGCCCCTACAGCCCTCCCTATCTCTGTAACCTCCTTGATCCCCTACAATCCTCCTTATCTCTGTTGCCTCTTCAGCCCCACGACAATCCAGAGCTCTGTGACCTCCTTCACCCTCGACAACACTCCCTATTTCTGTAACATCCTCCCTATCTCTGTAACCTCTTACAGCCCCTACAACCCTCCTTAGCCCTATTACTTCCTCAGCCCCTGCAACCCTCCCTATCGCTATTACTTCCTCAGCTCCTACAACCCTCCCTCTCCTTGTAACCTCCTCAGCCCCTACAACCCTGCCTCGCTCTGTAACCTCCTCCAGTCCCTACAACCCTCCCAATCACTATTACTTCCTCAGCCCCTACAACCCTCCCTAGCTCTGTAACCTCCTCCAGTCCCTACAACCCTCCCTAGCTCTGTAACCTCCTCCAGTCCCTCCAACCCTCCTTATCTCGGTAACCTCCTCCAGCCCCTACATCCCTCCTTATATTTGTAACCTCCTCCAGCCCCTACAGTCCTCCATATAACTGTCAATCCTTCCAGCCCCTAAATCGATCCCTATCTCTATAATTCCCTGCAGCCCCTAAACCCACCCCCCCCACGATGTCTGCAACCTCCTCCAACCCCTACAAACCTCCCGAACTCTGTAACCTCCTTCATCCCCTACAATCCTCCATATCTCTGTTACCTCTTCAGCCCAATACACTCCCTACCTCTATGACATCCTTCACCCCCGACAACACTCTGTATTTCTGTAACCTTCTCCCTCTCTCTGTAACCCCTTCCAGTCTCTACAACCCTCCTTAGCCCTATTACTTTCTCAGCTCCTGCAACCCTCCCTCTCTTTGGAACCTCCACAGCCCCGACAACCCTGCCTAGCTCTGTAACCCCCTCCAGCCTCTAAAACCATACATATCTCTGTAAACTCCTCGACCAGCTACAACCCTCCAAATCTTTGTCTTCTCCTCCAGCCCTTACAGCCTTCCCTATCTCTTCAACGTCCTCCAGCACATAAAAACATCCCTATCTCTGTAACCTTCTCCACCAAGCCAACCCTCTCGATCTCTGTAGCCTCCTCCACCAAGACAACCTTCCCTGAATATGTCACCTACTCCAGGCTCGATAGCCCTCCCGATCTCGGTAACCTCCTCCACCCCGACAATCTTCCCTGTCTCATATTTCAGGTCAGTGAAAAAGGTTCTGATGAGGGGACACTGTCATGCTAAGTTAACTCTGCTTCTCTCTCCACAGATGCTGCCAGACCTGCTGAGAATTTCCAGCATTTCCTGTTTTTATTTCACTTTACATCAATGCCTCCTTGTCACTGACCTCTCTGCGAAGGTAAATAGGCCCATCACGCACACTCTATCCGGGACCCTCAAAACTTACGACATTTCAATTTAACCTCACCTCAGACTTCTCTGTTCCAAGCACAACAGCCCCGGCCTATCCAATATTTCCTCACAACAACATTTTTTTCCAGACCTGGCAACATCCTCGTAAATTTGCTCTGTACCCTCTCCAGTGCAATTAAATCCTTTCTGTCATGTGGTGACCGGAACTGCACAAAGTACTCACGGTGTGGCCCAAACAATGACTTTCTCTCGTTACAGCATAACCTCTTTCCTATTCTGCACCTCGGCTGACAAAGGAAAGGTATTCCCTATGTCTTCGTAACTCACTTAGCAACCTGCCCTGCTATCTTCATGGATCTGTGAACATTCACTCCAAGGTCCCACACTTCTACACCTGGAAGGATTCTCCCATTAATGGTGCATTCCTTTGCCTAGCTCGACCTCCCCAAATTCATCACCTCACACGTCTCAGCGTTGAATGCCATTTGCCACTTGTCTTCCCACCTGACTGGTCCATTAACATCTTCCTGCAGTCCACAGCTAATCTGTTCTCTCTCAACCACACAGCCAATTTTTGGTATCACCTGCATTTTTTTTGATCATGCCCACTACAGGGAATAAGTCTCCTCTGACACGGTTATACCCCTGATCATTGCTATTTGTTGCACTCACCTGAACAAACACATTACATCAGCAGCTTTGACTCTGATGTAAATAATGTGGTGCATAAAATACAATGATTTCAATGTCAATCATACTATAATATCAGACCCAGTCAGTGACTCTCCCTGTGGAGATACTATTAGAACAGACCAACTCAGTGACTCTCCCTTTTGGAGATACTATAACAACAGACCCACTCAGTGACTCTCCCTGTGGAGAAACTATAATAACAGACCCACTCAGGGACTCTCACTGTGGAGATACTTTTCACAGACCAACTTAGTGACTCTCCCTCTGGAGATACTATAATAACAGACCATCTCAGTGACTCTCCCTGTCCAGATACTATAATAACAGATCCACTCAGTGACTCTCCCTGTCCAGATACTATAATAACAGACCCACTCAGTGACTCTCCCTGTGGATATACAATTATTCATGTCCAAGTCAGTGACTCTCCCTGTGGAGATACTATAAAAACAGACCCACTCAGTGACTCTCCCTGTGGAGATACTATAATAACAGACCCACTCAGTGACTCTCCCTGTGGAGATACTATAATATCAGACCAACTCAGTGACTCTCCCTGTGGAGATACTATGAGAACAGACCAACTCAGTGACTCTCCCTGTGGAGATACTATAATATCAGACCAACTCAGTGACTCTCCCTGTGGAGATACTATGAGAACAGACCAACTCAGTGACTCTCCCTGTGGAGATACTATAATAACAGACCCACTCAGTGACTCTCCCTGTGGAGATACTATAATATCAGACCAACTCAGTGACTCTCCCTGTGGAGATACTATGAGAACAGACCAACTCAGTGACTCTCCCTGTGGAGATACTATAATAACAGACCCACTCAGTGACTCTCCCTGCGGAGAAACTAGAATAACAGACCCACTCAGGGACTCTCCCTGTGGAGATACTTTTCACAGACCAACTCAGTGACTCTCCCTCTGGATATACTATAATAACAGACCCATTCAGTGACTCTCCCTGTGGATATCCTATTATAAATGTCCAACTCAGTGACTCTCCCTGTCCAAATACTATAATAACAGACAGACTCAGTGACTCTCCCTGTGGAGATACTATTAATACAGACCAACTCAGTGACTCTCCCTCTGGAGATACTATAATAACAGACCCACTCAGTGACTCTCCCTGTGGAGATACTATTATAACAGATCCACCCAGCGACTCTCCTGTGGAGATACTATAATAACAGACCCACTCCGTGACTCTCCCTATCCAGATACTATAATAACAGACCCACTCAGTGTCTGTCCCTGTGGAGATACTATTAGAACAGACCAACTCAGTGACTCTCACTGTGGAGATACTATAAGAACAGAGCCACTCAGTGACTCTCCCTGTGGAGATACTATTATAACAGACCAACTCAGTGACTCTCCCTGTGGAGATACTACAATAACAGACCCACTCAGTGACTCTCCCTGTGGAGATACTATAATAACAGACCCACTCAGTCACTCTCGCTGTGGAAATGCTATAATAACATACACACTCAGTGACTCCCCCTGTGGAGATACTATAGTAATTCACCCAATCAGTGACTCTCCATGTGGAGATATTATAATAACAGACCCACTCAGTGACTCTCCCTTTGGAGATAGTATAATAACAGAACCACTCAGTGACTCTCCCTGTGGAGATACTACAATAACAGACCCATTCTGTGACTCTCCCTGTCCAGATACTATAATAACGGAACAACTCAGTGACTCTCCCTGTGGAGATACTATAATAACAGACCCACTCAGTGAGTCTCCCTGTGGAGATACTATAATAACAGACCCGCTCAGGGACTCACCCTGTGGAGATACTATAATAACAGATCCACTCAGTGACTCTCCCTGTGGAGATACTTTAATAACAGAACCACTCAGTGACTCCCCCTCTGGAGATACTATAATAACAGACCCACTCAGGGACTCACCCTGTGGAGATACTAGAATAACAGACCACCTCAGTGACTCTCCCTGTCCAGATACTAGAATAACAGCCCCACTCAGTGACTCTCCGTGTGGAGATACTATTATAAAAGTCCAACTCAGTGACTCTCTCTGTGAGGATACTATAATAACGACCCACTCAGTGACTCTCCCTGTGGAGATACTATAATAACAGATCCACTCTGTGACTCTCCCTGTGGAGATACTATTATAAAAGTCCAACTCAGTGACACTCCCTGTGGAGATACTAAAATAACAGGCCCACTCAGTGACTCTCCCTGTGGAGATACTATAATAACAGACCCACTCAGTGACTCTCCCTGTCCAGATACTATAATAATAGACCCACTCAGTGACTCTCCCTGTGGAGATACTAGAATAACAGACCACCTCACTGACTCTACCAGTCCAGATACGATAATATCAGACCCACTCAGTGACTGTCCCTGTGGAGATACTATTAGAACAGACTAACTCAGTGACTCTCCCTTTGGAGATACTACAATAACAGACCCACTCAGTGACTCTCCCTGTGGAGATACTATGAAAACAGATAAACTCAGTGACTCTCCGTATCCAGATACTATAATAACAGACCCACTCAGTGACTCTCCTTGTGGGGATACTATTATAACAGACCCACTCAGTGACTTTCCATGTCCAGATACTATAATAACAGACCCACTCAGAGACTCTACCTTTGGATATAGTATAATTACAGACCCACTCAGTGACTCTCTCTGTGGAGATACAAGAATAACAGACCCACTCAGTGACTCTCCCTGTGGAGATACTAGAATAACAGACCACCTCACTGACTCTACCAGTCCAGATACGATAATATCAGACCCACTCAGTGACTGTCCCTGTGGAGATACTATTAGAACAGACTAACTCAGTGACTCTCCCTTTGGAGATATTACAATAACAGACCCACTCAGTGACTCTCCCTGTGGAGATACTATGAAAACAGATAAACTCAGTGACTCTCCGTATCCAGATACTATAATAACAGACCCACTCAGTGACTCTCCTTGTGGGGATACTATTATAACAGACCCACTCAGTGACTTTCCATGTCCAGATACTATAATAACAGACCCACTCAGAGACTCTACCTTTGGATATAGTATAATTACAGACCCACTCAGTGACTGTCTCTGTGGAGATACAAGAATAACAGACCCACTCAGTGACTCTCCCTGTGGAGATACTATAATAACAGAGCCACTCAGTGACTCTCCCTGTGGAGATACTATCATATCAGACCCACTCAGTGACTCTCCCAGTGGAGTTACTATTAGATCAGACCAACTCAGTGACTCTCTCTGTGGAGATACTATAATAACAGACCCACTCAGTGACTCTCCCTGGGGAGAAACTATAATAACATACCCACTCAGGGACTCTCCCTGTGGAGATAATTTTCACAGACCAATTCAGTGACTCTCCCTATGGAGATACTATAATAACAGACCCACACACTGACTCTCCCGGTGGAGATACTATAATATCAGACCCACTCAGCGACTGTCCCTGTGGAGATACTATTAGAACAGACCAACTCAGTGACTCTCCCTTTGGAGATACTATAATAACAGACCCAGTCAGTGACTCTCCCTGTGGAGATACGATAATAACAGATAAACTCTGTGACTCTACCTATCCAGATACTATAATAACAGACCCACTCAGTGACTCTCCCTGTGGAGATACTATAATATCAGACCCACTCAATGACTCTCCCTGTGGAGATACTATAATAACAGACCAACTCAGTGACTCTCCCTCTGGAGATACTATAATAACAGACCAACTCAGTGACTCTCCCTGTCCAGATACTATAATAACAGACCCACTCAGTGACTCTCCCTGTGGAGATACTATTATAAATGTCCAACTCAGTGACTCTCCCTGTGGGGATACTATAATAACAGACCCACTCAGTGACTCTCCCTGTGGAGATAGTATAATAACAGACCAACTCAGTGACTCTCACTTGGAGATAGTAGTATAAAAGACCCACTCAATGACTCTCCCTGTGGAGATACTATAATAACAGGCACACTCAGTGACTCTCTCTGTGGAGATACGAATAATAACAGAACCACTCAGTGACTCTCCCTGTGGAGATGCAATAATAACAGAACCACTCAGTCACTCTCCCTGTGGAGATACTAGACTAACAGACCCACTCAGTGACTCTCCCTGTGAAGATACTATAATAACGGACCCACTCAGAGACTTTCCTTGTCCAGATACTAAAATAACAGACCCACTCAGTGACTCTACCTTTGGATATAGTATAATAACAGACCCACTCAGTGACTCTCTCTGTGGAGATACTAAAATAACAGACCCACTCAGTGACTCTACCTTTGGATATAGTATAATAACAGACCCACTCAGTGACTCTCTCTGTGGAGATACTACAATAACAGACCCATTCTGTGACTCTCCCTGTCCAGATACTATAATAACAGACCAACTCAGTGACTCTCCCTGTGGAGATACTATAATAACAGACCCGCTCAGGGACTCACCCTGTGGAGATACTATAATAACAGATCCACTCAGTGACTCTCCCTGTGGAGATACTTTAATAACAGAACCACTCAGTGACTCCCCCTGTGGAGAAACAATAATAACAGACCCACACAGGGACTCTCCCTGTGGAGATAATTTTCACAGACCAACTCAGTGACTCTCCCTCTGGAGATACTATAATAACAGACCCACTCACTGACTCTCCCTGTGGAGATACTATAATATCAGACCCACTCAGCGACCGTCCCTGTGGAGTTACTATTAGATCAGACCAACTCAGTAACTCTCTCTGTGGAGATACTATAATAACAGACCCACTCAGTGACTCTCCCTGGGGAGAAACTATAATAACAGACCCACTCAGGGACTCTCCCTGTGGAGATAATTTTCACAGACCAATTCAGTGACTCTCCCTATGGAGATACTATAATAACAGACCCACACACTGACTCTCCCTGTGGATATAGTATAATATCAGACCCACTCAGCGACTGTCCCTGTGGAGATACTATTGGAACAGACCAACTCAGTGACTCTCCCTTTGGAGATACTATAATAACAGACCCAGTCAGTGACTCTCCCTGTGGAGATACGATAATAACAGATAAACTCTGTGACTCTACCTATCCAGATACTATAATAACAGACCCACTCAGTGACTCTCCCTGTGGAGATACTATAACAGCAGACCCACTCAGTGACTCTCCCTGTGGAGATACTATAATAACAGACCAACTCAGTGACTCTCCCTCTGGAGATACAATAATAACAGACCAACTCAGTGACTCTCCCTGTCCAGATACTATAATAACAGACCCACTCAGTGACTCTCCCTGTGGAGATACTATTATAAATGTCCAACTCCGTGACTCTCCCTGTGGGGATGCTATAATAACAGACCCACTCAGTGACTCTCCCTGTGGAGATAGTATAATAACAGACCAACTCAGTGACTCTCACTTGGAGATAGTAGTGTAAAAGACCCACTCAATGACTCTCCCTGTGGAGATACTATAATAACAGACACACTCAGTGACTCTCCCTGTGGAGATACGAATAATAACAGACCCACTCAGTGACTCTCCCTGTGGAGATGAAATAATAACAGACCCACTCAGTCACTCTCCCTGTGGAGATACTAGACTAACATACCCACTCAGTGACTCTCCCTGTGGAGATACTATAATAACGGACCCACTCAGTGACTTTCCTTGTCCTGATACAAAAATAACAGACCCACTCAGTGACTCTACCTTTGGATATAGTATAATAACAGACCCACTCAGTGACTCTCTCTGTGGAGATACAATAATAACAGACCCACTCAGTGACTCTCCATGTGGAGATACTTTCATAACAGACCAGCTCAGTGACTCTCCCTTTGGATATACTATAATATCAGACCCACTCAGTGACTCTCCCTGTGGACATACTAGTAGAAAAGACCAACTCAGTGACTCTCCCTGTGGAGATACTATAATAACAGACCCACTCAGTGACTCTCCCTGTGGAGAAACTAGAATAACAGACCCACTCAGTGACTCTCCCTGTGGAGAAACTTTTCACAGACCAACTCAGTGACCTTCCCTGTGGAGATACTATAATAACAGACCCACTCAGTGACTCTCCCTGTGGAGAAACTTTTCACAGACCAACTCAGTGACTATCCCTCTGGAGATACTATAATAACAGACCCACTCAGTGACTCTCCCTGTCCAAATACTATAAAAACAGACCCACTCAGCGACTCTCCCTGCGGAGATACTATTATAACAGACCAACTCAGTGACACTACCTGTGGAGATACTATAATAACAGACCCAATCAGTGACTCTCCCTGTGGAGATACTATAATAACAGACCCACTCAGTGACTCTCCCTGTGGAGATACTTTTTTAACAGACCACTTCAGTGACTCTCCCTGTGGAGATACTATAATAACAGACCAACTCGGTGACTCTCCCTGTCCAGATACGATAATAACAGACCCACTCAGTGACTCTCCCTGTGTAGATACTATGATAACAGGCCCTCCCAGTGACTCTCCCTGTGGAGATACTATAATAACAGACCAACTCCGTGACTCTCCCTGTCCAGATACTATAATAACAGACCCACTCAGTGTCTGTCCATGTGGAGATATTATTAGAACAGACCAACTCAGTGACTCTCTCTGTGGAGATACTAGAATAACAGACCCACTCAGTGACTCTCCCTGTGGAGATACTATAATAACAGACCAACTCTGTGATTCTCCCTGTGGAGATACTATAATAACAGACCCACCCAGTGACTCTCCCTGTGGAGATACTATAATAACATACCCACTCAGTGTCTGTCCCTGTGGAGATACTACTAGAACAGACCAACTCAGTGACTCTCTCTGTGGAGATACTATAATAACAGACCCTCTCAGTGACTCTCCATGTGGAGATACTATTATAACAGACCAACTCAGATATTCTCCCTTTGGAGATACTATAACAACAGACCCACTCATTGACACTCCCTGTGGAGATACAATAATAACAGACCCACTCAGTCACTCTCCCTGTGGAGATAGTATAATAACAGGACCACTCAGTGACTCTCCCTGTGGCGATACAATAATAACAGACCCATTCAGCGACTCTCCCTGTGGAGCTTCCAGATAACGGACCCACTCAGTGACTCTCCCTGTGGAGATCCTATAGTATGAGACCCACTCATTGACTCTCCCTGTGGAGATACTATAATAACAGACCCACTCAGTGACTCTCCCTGTGGAGATACTATAATAACAGACCCACTCAGTGACTCTCCCTTTGGAGATATTATAATAACAGACCCACTCAGTGACTCTCCCTGTGGAGATACTATTATAACAGATCCACTCAGTGACTCTCCCTGTGGAGATACTATAATAACAGACCCATTCTGTGTCTCTCCCTGTGGAGATTCAATAAAAACAGACCCACTCAGTGACTCTCCCTTTGGAGATACTATAATATCAGACCCACTCAGCGACCATCCCTGTGGTGATACTATTAGATCAGACCAACTCAGTGACTCTCTCTGTGGAGATACTATAATAACAGACTCACTCAGTGACTCTCCCTGTGGAGAAACTATAATAACAGACCCACTCAGGGACTCTCCCTGTGGAGATAATTTACACAGACCAATTCAGTGACTCTCCCGAAGGAGATACTATAATAACAGACCCACACACTGTCTCTCCCTGTGGAGATACTATAATATCAGACCCACTCAGTGACTCTCTCTGTTGAGATACTATAATAACAGACCCACTCAGTGACTCTCCCTGTGGAGAAACTATAATAACAGACCCACTCAGGGACTCTCCCTGTGGAGATAATTTTCACAGACCAATTCAGTGACTCTCCCGAAGGAGATACTATAATAACAGACCCACACACTGACTCTCCCTGTGGAGATACTATAATATCAGACCCACTCAGCGACTGTCCCTGTGGAGATCCTATTAGAACAGACCAACTCAGTGACTCTCCCTGTGGAGATACGATAATAACAGATAAACTCTGTGACTCTACCTATCCAGATACTATAATAACAGACCCACTCAGTGACTCTCCCTGTGGAGACACTATAACATCAGACCAACTCGGTGACTCTCCCTGTGGAGATCCTATAATAACAGACCAACTCAGTGACTCTCCCACTGGAGATACTATAATAACAGACCAACTCAGTGACTCTCCCTGTCCAGATACTATAATAACAGACCGACTCAGTGACTCTCCCTGTGGAGATACTATTATAAATGTCCAACTCAGTGACTCTCCCTGTGGGGATACGATAATAACAGACCCACTCAGTGACTCTCCCTGTCCAAATACTATAATAACAGACCCACTCAGTGACACTACCTGTGGAGATACTATAAGAACAGACCCACTCAGTGACTCTCCCTGTGGAGATACTATAATAACAGACCCACTCAGTGACTCTCCCTGTGGAGATACTTTTTTAACAGACCACTTCAGTGACTCTCCCTGTGGAGATACTATAATAACAGACCAACTCGGTGACTCTCCCTGTCCAGATACGATAATAACAGACCCACTCAGTGACTCTCCCTGTGTAGATACTATGATAACAGGCCCTCCCAGTGACTCTCCCTGTGGAGATACTATAATAACAGACCAACTCCGTGACTCTCCCTGTCCAGATACTATAATAACAGACCCACTCAGTGTCTGTCCATGTGGAGATACTATTAGAACAGACCAACTCAGTGACTCTCTCTGTGGAGATACTAGAATAACAGACCCACTCAGTGACTCTCCCTGTGGAGATACTATAATAACAGACCACTCAGTGATTCTCCCTGTGGAGATACTATAATAACAGACCCACCCAGTGACTCTCCCTGTGGAGATACTATAATAACATACCCACTCAGTGTCTGTCCCTGTGGAGTTACTACTAGAACAGACCAACTCAGTGACTCTCTCTGTGGAGATACTATAATAACAGACCAACTCAGTGATTCTCCCTTTGGAGATACAATAACAACAGACCCACTCAGTGACACTCCCAGTGGAGATACTATAATAACAGACCCACTCAGTGAGTTTCCATGTCCAGATACTATAATATCAGACCCACTCAGTGACACTCCCTGTGGAGATACTATAATAACAGACACACTCAGTCACTCTCCCTGTGGAGATAGTATAATAACAGGACCACTCAGTGACTCTCCCTGTGGAGATACAATAATAACAGACCCACTCAGTGACTCTCCCTGTGGAGATTCCAGATAACGGACCCACTCAGTGACTCTCCCTGTGGAGATCCTATAGTATGAGACGCACTCAGTGACTCTCCCTTTGGAGATATTATAATAACAGACCCACTCAGTGACTCTCCCTGTGGAGATACTATTATAACAGATCCACTCAGTGACTCTCCCTGTGGAGATTCAATAAAAACAGACCCACTCAGTGACTCTCCCTGTGGAGATACTATAATATCAGACCCACTCAGCGACCGTCCCTGTGGAGATACTATTAGATCAGACCAACTCAGTGACTCTCTCTGTGGAGATACTATAATAACAGACACACTCAGTGACTCTCCCTGTGGAGAAACTATAATAACAGACCCACTCAGGGACTCTCCCTGTGGAGATAATTTCACAGACCAATTCAGTGACTCTCCCTATGGAGATACTATAATAACAGACCCACACACTGACTCTCCCTGTGGAGATACTATAATATCAGACCCACTCAGCGACTGTCCCTGTGGAGATACTATTAGAACAGACCAACTCAGTGACTCTCCTTTTGGAGATCCTATAATAACAGACCCAGTCAGTGACTCTCCCTGTGGAGATACGATAATAACAGATAAACTCTGTGACTCTACCTATCCAGATTATATAATAACAGACCCACTCAGTGACTCTCCCTGTGGAGATACTATAATATCAGACCCACTCAGTGACTCTCCCTTTGGAGATACTATAATAACAGACCAACTCAGTGACTCTCCCACTGGAGATACTAGAATAACAGACCAACTCAGTGACTCTCCCTGTCCAGATACTATAATAACAGACCCACTCAGTGACTCTCCCTGTGGAGATACTATTATAAATGTCCAACTCAGTGACTCTCCCTGTGGGGATACTATAATAACAGACCCACTCAGTGACTCTCCCTGTGGAGATAGTATAATAACAGACCAACTCAGTGACTCTCACTTGGAGATAGTAGTATAAAAGACCCACTCAATGACTCTCCCTGTGGAGATACTATAATTACAGACACACTCAGTGACTCTCCCTGTGGAGATACTATAAAAACAGACCCACTCAGTGACTCTCCCTGTGGAGATGCAATAATAACAGACCCACTCAGTGACTCTCCCTGTGGAGATACTAGACTAACAGACCCACTCAGTGACTCTCCCTGTGGAGATACTATAATAACGGACCCACTCAGTGACTTTCCTTGTCCAGATACTAATATAACAGACCCACTCAGTGACTCTACCTTTGGATATAGTATAATAACAGACACACTCAGTGACTCTCTCTGTGGAGATACTTTCATAACAGACCCACTCAGTGACTCTCCCTGTGTAGATACTATGATAACAGGCCCTCCCAGTGACTCTCCCTGAGGATATACTATAATAACAGACCAACTCCGTGACTCTCCCTGTCCAGATACTATAATAACAGACCCACTCAGTGCCTGTCCCTGTGGAGATACTATTAGAACAGACCCACCCAGTGACTCTCCCTGTGGAGATACTATAATAACATAAACACTCGGTGTCTGTCCCTGTGGAGATACTACTAGAACAGACCAACTCAGTGACTCTCTCTGTGGAGATACTATAATAACAGACCCTCTCAGTGACTCTCCATGTGGAGATACTATTATAACAGACCAACTCAGTGATTCTCCCTTTGGAGATACTATAACAACAGACCCACTCAGTGACACTCCCTTTGGAGATATTATAATAACAGACCCATTCAGTGACTCTCCCTGTGGAGATCCTATAGTATGAGACCCACTCATTGACTCTCCCTGTGGAGATACTATAATAACAGACCCACTCAGTGACTCTCCCTGTGGAGATACTATAATAACAGACCCACTCAGTGACTCTCCCTTTGGAGATATTATAATAACAGACCCACTCAGTGACTCTCCCTGTGGAGATACTATTATAACAGATCCACTCAGTGACTCTCCCTGTGGAGATACTATAATAACAGACCCACTCAGTGACTCTCCCTGTGGAGATACTATAATAACAGACCCACTCAGTGACCCTCCCTGTGGAGATACTATAATAACAGACCCACTCAGTGACTATACCTGTGGAGATACTATATTAACAGACCCAATCAGTGACTCTCCCTGTGGAGATACTATAATAACAGACCCACGCAGTGACTCTCCCTGTGGAGATACTATAATAACAGACCCACTCAGGGACTCTCCCTGTGGAGATACTTTTCACAGACCAACTCAGTGACTTTCCCTCTGGAGATACTATAATAACAGATACACTCAGTGACTCTCCATGTTGGGATACTATTATAAATGTCGAACTCAGTGACTCTCCCTGTCCAGATACTCTCATAACAGACAGACTCAGCGACCGTCCCTGTGGAGATACTATTAGATCAGACCAACTCAGTGACTCTCTCTGTGGAGATACTATAATAACAGACCCACTCAGGGACTCTCCCTGTGGAGATAATTTTCACAGACCAGTTCAGTGACTCTCCCTATGGAGATACTATAATAACAGACCCACTCAGTGACTCTCCCTGTGGAGATACTATAATAACAGACCCAGACACTGACTCTCCCTGTGGAGATACTATAATATCAGACCCACTCAGCGACTGTCCCTCTGGGGATACTATTAGAACAGACCAACTCAGTGACTCTCCTTTTGGAGATCCTATAATAACAGACCCAGTCAGTGACTCTCCCTGTGGAGATACGATAATAACAGATAAACTCTGTGACTCTACCTATCCAGATTATATTATAACAGACCCACTCAGTGACTCTCCCTGTGGAGATACTATAATAACAGACCAACTCAGTGACTCTCCCACTGGAGATACTATAATAACAGACCAACTCAGTGACTCTCCCTGTCCAGATACTATAATAACAGACCCACTCAGTGACTCTCCCTGTGGAGATAGTATAATAACAGACCAACTCAGTGACTCTCACTTGGAGATAGTAGTATAAAAGACCCACTCAATGACTCTCCCTGTGGAGATACTATAATTACAGACACACTCAGTGACTCTCCCTGTGGAGATACTATAATAACAGACCCACTCAATGACTCTCCCTGTGGAGATGCAATAATAACAGACCCACTCAGTGACTCTACCTTTGGATATAGTATAATAACAGATACACTCAGTGACTCTCCATGTGGAGATACTATTATAAATGTCGAACTCAGTGACTCTCCCTGTCCAGATACTCTCATAACAGACAGACTCAGCGACCGTCCCTGTGGAGATACTATTAGATCAGACCAACTCAGTGACTCTCTCTGTGGAGATACTATAATAACAGACCCACTCAGGGACTCTCCCTGTGGAGATACCTTTTTAACAGACCAACTCAGTGACTCTCCCTGTGGAGATACTATAATAACAGACCCACTCGGTGACTCTCCCTGTCCAGATACTATAATAACAGACCCAATCAGTGAATCTCCCTGTGGAGATACTATTAGAACAGACCCTCTCAGTGACTCTCTCTGTGGAGATTCTAGAATAACAGACCCACTCAGTGACTCTCCCTGTGGAGATACTATAATAACAGACCAACTCAGTGATTCTCCCTGTGGAGATACTATAATAACAGACCCACCCAGTGACTCTCCCTGTGGTGATACTATAATAACATACCCACTCGGTGTCTGTCCCTGTGGAGATACTACTAGAACAGACCAACTCAGTGACTCTCACTGTGGAGATACTATAATAACAGACCCTCTCAGTGACTCTCCATGTGGAGATACTATTATAACAGACCAACTCAGTGATTCTCCCTTTGGAGATACTATAACAACAGACCCACTCAGTGACACTCCCTGTGGAAATACTATAATAACAGACCCACTCAGTCACTCTCCCTGTGGAGATAGTATAATAACAGGACCACTCAGTGACTCTCCCTGTGGAGATACAATAATAACAGACCCACTCAGTGACTCTCCCTGTGGAGATTCCAGATAACGGACCCACTCAGTGACTCTCCCTGTGGAGATCCTATAGTATGAGACCCACTCATTGACTCTCCCTGTGGAGATACTATAATAACACACCCACTCAGTGACTCTCCCTGTGGAGATACTATAATAACAGACCCACTCAGTGACTCTCACTTTGGAGATATTATAATAACAGACCCACTCAGTGACTCTCCCTGTGGAGATACTATTATAACAGATCCACTCAGTGACTCTCCCTGTGGAGATACTATAATAACAGACCCATTCTGTGACTCTCCCTGTGGAGATTCAATAATAACAGACCCACTCAGTGACTCTCCCTGTGGAGATAGTATAATAACAGACCCACTCAATGACCCTCCCTGTGGAGATACTATAATAACAGACCCACTCAGTGACTATACCTGTGGAGATACTATATTAACAGACCCACTCAGTGAGTCTCCCTCTGGAGATACTAAAATAACAGACCCACTCAGTGAATTTCCCTTTGGAGATAGTATTATAACAGACCCACTCAGTGACTCTCCCTGTGGAGATACTATATTAACAGACCCACCCAGTGAGTCTGCCTTTGGAGATACTATAATAACAGACCCATTCAGTGACTCCCCCTGTGGAGATATTAAAATAACAGACCCACGCAGTGACTCTCCCTGTGGAGATACTATAATAACAGACCCACTCAGGGACTCTCCCTGTGGAGATACTTTTCACAGACCAACTCAGTGACTTTCCCTCTGGAGATACTATAATAACAGTTACACTCAGTGACTCTCCCTGTGGATATACTATTATAAATGTCGAACTCAGTGACTCTCCCTGTCCAGATACTATTATAACAGACCAACTCAGTGACTCTCCCTGTGGAGATACGGTAATGACAGACCCACTCAGTGACTCTCCCTGTGGAGATACTATAATAACAGACCCACTCAGAGACTCTCCCTGTGTAGATACTTTTTTAACAGACCAACTCAGTGACTCTCCCTGTGGAGATAATATAATTACAGACCCACTCGGTGACTCTCCCTTTCCAGATACTATAATAACAGACCCACTCAGTGAATCTCCCTGTGGAGATACTATTATAACAGATCCACCCATTGACTCTCCCTGTGGAGATACTATAATAACAGACCCACTCCGTGACTCTCCCTGTCCAGATACTATAAAAGCAGACCCACTCAGTGTCTGTCCCTGTGGAGATACTATTAGAACAGACCAACTCAGTGACTCTCCCTGTGGAGATACTATTATAACAGACCAGCTCAGTGACTCTCCCTATGTAGATACTACAATAACAGACCCACTCAGTGACTCTCCCTGTGGAGATACTATAATAACAGACCCACTCAGTGACTTTCCATGTGCAGATACTATAATAACAGACCCACTCAGCGACTCTCCCTGTGGAGATACTAGAATAACAGACCCACTCAGTCTCTCTCGCTGTGGAAATACTATAATAACAGACCCACTCAGCGACTCTCCCTGTGGAGATACTAGAATACCAGACCCACTCAGTCTCCCTCGCTGTGGAAATACTATAATAACAGACCCACTCAGTGACTTTCCATGTGCAGATACTATAATAACAGACCCACTCAGTGACTCCCCCTGTGGAGATACCATAATAACTCACCCAATCAGTGACTCTCCCTGTGGAGATACTATAATAACAGACCAACTCAGTGAGTCTCCCTCTGGAGATACTATAATAACAGACCCACTCAGTGATTCTCCCTGTGGAGATACTATAATAACAGACCCGCTCAGGGACTCACCCTGTGGAGATACTATAATAACAGATCCAATCAGTGACTCTCCCTGTGGAGATACTTTAATAACAGAACCACTCAGTGACTCCCCCTGTGGAGATACTATAATAACAGACCCACACAGGGACTCACCCTGTGGAGATACTATAATAACAGAACCACTCAGTGACTCACCCTGTGGAGATACTATAATAACAGAACCACTCAGTGACTCCCCCTGTGGAGATACTAAAATAACATACCCACTCAGTGACTCTCCCTGTGGAGATACTATAATAACAGACCAAATCAATGACTCTCCCTGTCCAGATACTATAATAATAGACCCACTCAGGGACTCTCCCTGTGGAGATACTAGAATAACAGACAACCTCACTGACTCTACCTGTCCAGATACGATAATATCAGACCCACTCAGTGACTGTCCCTGTGGAGATACTATCAGAACAGACCAACTCAGTGACTCTCCCTTTGGAGATACTAAAATAACAGACCCACTCAGAGACTCTCCCTGTGGAAATACTATAATAACAGATAAACTCAGTGACTCTCCGTATCCAGATACTATAATAACAGACCCACTCAGTGACTCTCCTTGTGGGGATACTATTATAACAGACACACTCAGTGACTTTCCATGTCCAGATACTATAATAACAGACCCACTCAGAGACTCTACCTTTGGATATAGTATAATAACAGACCCACTCAGTGACTCTCTCTGTGGAGATACAATAATAACAGACCCACTCAGTGACTCTCCCTGTGGAGATACTATAATAACAGAACCACTCAGTGACTCTCCCTGTGGAGATACTATAATATCAGACCCAGTCAGTGACTCTCCCTGTGGAGATACTATTAGATGAGACCAACTCTGTGACTCTCCATGTGGAGATACTATAATAACAGACCCACTCAGTGACTCTCCCTGTGGAGAAACAATATTGACAGACCCACTCAGGAACTCTCCCTGTGGAGATAATTTTCACAGACCAACTCAGTGACTCTCCCTCGGGAGATACTACAATAACAGACCCACACACTGACTCTCCCTGTGGAGATACTATAATATCAGACCCACTCAGCGACCGTCCCTGTGGAGATACTATTAGATCAGACCAACTCAGTGACTCTCCCTGTGGAGATACTATAATAACAGACCCACTCAGTGACTCTCCCTGTGGAGATAGTATAATAACAGACCAACTCAGTGACTCTCACTTGGAGATAGTAGTATAAAAGACCCACTCAATGACTCTCCCTGTGGAGATACTATAATAACAGACACACTCAGTGACTCTCCCTGTGGAGATGCAATAATAACAGAACCACTCAGTCACTCTCCCTGTGGAGATACTAGACTAACAGACCCACTCAGTGACTCTCCCTGTGGAGATACTATAATAAAGGACCCACTCAGTGACTTTCCTTGTCCAGATACTAAAATAACAGACCCACTCAGTGACTCTACCTTTGGATATACTATAATAACAGACCCACTCAGTGACTCTCTCTGTGGAGATACTAAAATAACAGACCCACTCAGTGACTCTACCTTTGGATATAGTATAATTACAGACCCACTCAGTGACTCTCTCTGTGGAGATACTACAATAACAGACCCATTCTGTGACTCTCCCTGTCCAGATACTATAATAACAGACCAGCTCAGTGACTCTCCCTGTGGAGATACTATAATAACAGACCCACTCAGTGAGTCTCCCTGTGGAGATACTATATTAACAGACCCGCTCAGGGACTCACTATGTGGAGATACTATAATAACAGATCCACTCAGTGACTCTCCCTGTGGAGATACTTTAATAACAGAACCACTCAGTGACTCCCCCTGTGGAGATACTACAATAACAGACCCACTCAGGGACTCACCCTGTGGAGATACTAGAATAACAGACCACCTCAGTGACTCTCCCTGTCCAGATACTAGAATAACAGCCCCACTCAGTGACTCTCCGTGTGGAGATACTGTTATAAAAGTCCAACTCAGTGACTCTTCCTGTGAGGATACTATAATAACGACCCACTCAGTGACTCTCCCTGTGGAGATACTATAATAACAGATCCACTCAGTGACTCTCCCTGTGGAGATACTATTATAAAAGTCCAACTCAGTGACTCTCCCTGTGGAGATACTAAAATAACAGGCCCACTCAGTGACTCTCGCTGTGGTGATACTATAATAACAGACCCACTCAGTGACTCTCCCTGTCCAGATACTATAATAATAGAACCGCTCAGTGACTCTCCCTGTGGAGATACTAGAATAACAGACCACCTCACTGACTCTACCTGTCCAGATACGATAATATAAGACCCACTCAGTGACTGTCCCTGTGGAGATACTATTAGAACAGACCAACTCAGTGACTCTCCCTTTGGAGATACTACAATAACAGACCCACTCAGTGACTCTCCCTGTGGAGATACTATAAAAACAGATAAACTCAGTGACTCTCCGTATCCAGATACTATAATAACAGACCCACTCAGTGACTCTCCTTGTGGGGATACTATTATAACAGACCCACTCAGAGACTCTACCTTTGGATATAGTATAATTACAGACCCACTCAGTGACTCTCTCTGTGGAGATACAAGAACAACAGACCCACTCAGTGACTCTCCCTGTGGAGATACTATAATAACAGAGCCACTCAGTGACTCTCCCTGTGGAGATACTATAATATCAGACCCACTCAGTGACTCTCCCTGTGGAGATACTATTAGATGAGACCAACTCTGTGACTCTCCATGTGGAGATACTATAATAACAGACCCACTCAGTGACTCTCCCTGTGGAGAAACAATAATAACAGACCCACTCAGGGACTCTCCCTGTGGAGATAATTTTCACAGACCAACTCAGTGACTCTCCCTCTGGAGATTCTATAATAACAGACCAACTCGGTGACTCTCCCTGTCCAGATACGATAATAACAGACCCACTCAGTGACTCTACCTTTGGATATAGTATAATAACAGACCCACTCACTGACTCTCCCTGTGGAGATACTATAATATCAGACCCACTCAGCGACCGTCCCTGTGGAGTTACTATTAGATCAGACCAACTCAGTGACTCTCTCTGTGGAGATACTATAATAACAGACCCACTCAGTGACTCTCCCTGGGGAAAAACTATAATAACAGACCCACTCAGGGACTCTCCCTGTGGAGATAATTTTCACAGACCAATTCAGTGACTCTCCCGAAGGAGATACTATAATAACAGACCCACACACTGACTCTCCCTGTGGAGATACTATAATATCAGACCCACTCAGCGACTGTCCCTGTGGAGATACTATTAGAACAGACCAACTCAGTGACTCTCCCTTTGGAGATACTATAATAACAGACCCAGTCAGTGACTCTCCCTGTGGAGATACGATAATAACAGATAAACTCTGTGACTCTACCTATCCAGATACTATAATAACAGACCCACTCAGTGACTCTCCCTGTGGAGATACTATAATATCAGACCCACTCAGTGACTCTCCCTCTGGAGATACTATAATAATAGACCAACTAAGTGACTCTCCCTGTCCAGATACTATAATAACAGACCCACTCAGTGACTCTCCCTGTGGAGATACTATAATAACAGACCAACTCAGTGACTCTCACTTGGAGATAGTAGTATAAAAGACCCACTCAATGACTCTCCCTGTGGAGATACTATAATAACAGACACACTCAGTGACTCTCCCTGTGGAGATACGAATAATAACAGACCCACTCAGTGACTCTCCCTGTGGAGATGAAATAATAACAGACCCACTCAGTCACTCTCCCTGTGGAGATACTAGACTAACAGACCCACTCAGTGACTCTCCCTGTGGAGATACTATAATAACGGACCCACTCAGTGACTTTCCTTGTCCAGATACAAAAATAACAGACCCACTCAGTGACTCTACCTTTGGATATAGTATAATAACAGACCCACTCAGTGACTCTCTCTGTGGAGATACAATAATAACAGACCCACTCAGTGACTCTCCCTGTGGAGATACTTTCATAACAGACCAGCTCCGTGACTCTCCCTGTGGAGATACTATAATATCAGACCCACTCAGTGACTCTCCCTGTGGACATACTAGTAGAAAAGACCAACTCAGTGACTCTCCCTGTGGAGATACTATAATAACAGACCCACTCAGTGACTCTCCCTGTGGAGAAACTACAATAACAGACCCACTCAGTGACTCTCCCTCTGGAGATACTATAATAACAGACCCACTCAGTGACTCTCCCTGTCCAAATACTATAATAACAGACCCACTCAGTGACTCTCCCTGCGGAGATACTATTATAACAGACCAACTCAGTGACACTACCTGTGGAGATACTATAATAACAGACCCACTCAGTGACTCTCCCTGTGGAGATACTTTTTTAACAGACCACTTCAGTGACTCTCCCTGTGGAGATACTATAATAACAGACCAACTCGGTGACTCTCCCTGTCCAGATACGATAATAACAGACCCACTCAGTGACTCTCCCTGTGTAGATACTATGATAACAGGCCCTCCCAGTGACTCTCCCTGTGGAGATACAATAATAACAGACCAACTCCGTGACTCTCCCTGTCCAGATACTATAATAACAGACCCACTCAGTGACTCTCCCTCTGGAGATACTATAATAACAGACCCACTCACTGACTCTCCCTGTGGAGATACTATAATATCAGACCCACTCAGCGACCGTCCCTGTGGAGTTACTATTAGATCAGACCAACTCAGTGACTCTCTCTGTGGAGATACTATAATAACAGACCCACTCAGTGACTCTCCCTGGGGAAAAACTATAATAACAGACCCACTCAGGGACTCTCCCTGTGGAGATAATTTTCACAGACCAATTCAGTGACTCTCCCGAAGGAGATACTATAATAACAGACCCACACACTGACTCTCCCTGTGGAGATACTATAATATCAGACCCACTCAGCGACTGTCCCTGTGGAGATACTATTAGAACAGACCAACTCAGTGACTCTCCCTTTGGAGATACTATAATAACAGACCCAGTCAGTGACTCTCCCTGTGGAGATACGATAATAACAGATAAACTCTGTGACTCTACCTATCCAGATACTATAATAACAGACCCACTCAGTGACTCTCCCTGTGGAGATACTATAATATCAGACCCACTCAGTGACTCTCCCTGTGGAGATACTATAATAACAGACCAACTCAGTGACTCTCCCTCTGGAGATACTATAATAACAGACCAACCCAGTGACTCTCCCTGTCCAGATACTATAATAACAGACCCACTCAGTGACTCTCCCTGTGGAGATACTATTATAAATGTCCAACTCAGTGACTCTCCCTGTGGGGATACTATAATAACAGACCCACTCAGTGACTCTCCCTGTGGAGATAGTATAATAACAGACCAACTCAGTGACTCTCACTTGGAGATAGTAGTATAAAAGACCCACTCAATGACTCTCCCTGTGGAGATACTATAATAACAGACACACTCAGTGACTCTCCCTGTGGAGATACGAATAATAACAGACCCACTCAGTTACTCTCCCTGTGGAGATGAAATAATAACAGACCCACTCAGTCACTCTCCCTGTGGAGATACTAGACTAACAGACCCACTCAGTGACTCTCCCTGTGGAGATACTTTCATAACGGACCCACTCAGTGACTTTCCTTGTCCTGATACAAAAATAACAGACCCACTCAGTGACTCTACCTTTGGATATAGTATAATAACAGACCCACTCAGTGACTCTCTCTGTGGAGATACAATAATAACAGACCCACTCAGTGACTCTCCCTGTGGAGATACTTTCATAACAGACCAGCTCAGTGACTCTCCCTGTGGAGATACTATAATATCAGACCCACTCAGTGACTCTCCCTGTGGACATACTAGTAGAAAAGACCAACTCAGTGACTCTCCCTGTGGAGATACTATAATAACAGACCCACTCAGTGACTCTCCCTGTGGATAAACTAGAATAACAGACCCACTCAGTGACTCTCCCTGTGGAGAAACTTTTCACAGACCAACTCAGTGACTCTCCCTGTGGAGATACTATAATAACAGACCAACTCGGTGACTCTCCCTGTGGAGATACTATAATAACAGACCCACTCAGTGATTATCCCTCTGGAGATACTATAATAACAGACCCACTCAGTGACTCTCCCTGTCCAAATACTATAATAACAGACCCACTCAGTGACTCTCCCTGCGGAGATACTATTATAACAGACCAACTCAGTGACACTACCTGTGGAGATACTATAAGAACAGACCCACTCAGTGACTCTCCCTGTGGAGATACTATAATAACAGACCCACTCAGTGACTCTCCCTGTGGAGATACTTTTTTAACAGACCACTTCAGTGACTCTCCCTGTGGAGATACTATAATAACAGACCAACTCGGTGACTCTCCCTGTCCAGATACGATAATAACAGACCCACTCAGTGACTCTCCCTGTGTAGATACTATGATAACAGGCCCTCCCAGTGACTCTCCCTGTGGAGATACTATAATAACAGACCCACTCCGTGACTCTCCCTGTCCAGATACTATAATAACAGACCCACTCAGTGTCTGTCCATGTGCAGATATTATTAGAACAGACCAACTCAGTGATTCTCTCTGTGGAGATACTAGAATAACAGACTAACTCAGTGATTCTCCCTGTGGAGATACTATAATAACAGACCCACCCAGTGACTCTCCCTGTGGAGATACTATAATAACATACCCACTCAGTGCCTGTCCCTGTGGAGATACTACTAGAACAGACCAACTCAGTGACTCTCTCTGTGGAGATACTATAATAACAGACCCTCTCAGTGACTCTCCATGTGGAGATACTATTATAACAGACCAACTCAGTGATTCTCCCTTTGGAGATACTATAACAACAGACCCACTCATTGACACTCCCTGTGGAGATACTATATTAACAGACCCACTCAGTGAGTTTCCATGTCCAGATACTATAATATCAGACCCACTCAGTGACACTCCCTGTGGAGATACTATAATAACAGACCCACTCAGTCAATCTCCCTGTGGAGATAGTATAATAACAAGACCCACTCAGTGACTCTCCCTGTGGAGATACTATAATATCAGACCCACTCAGCGACCATCCCTGTGGAGATACTATTAGATCAGACCAGCTCAGTGACTCTCTCTGTGGAGATACTATAATAACAGACCCACTCAGTGACTCTTACTGTGGAGAAACTATAATAACAGACCCACTCAGGGACTCTCCCTGTGGAGATAATTTTCACAGACCAATTCAGTGACTCTCCCGAAGGAGATACTATAATAACAGACCCACACACTGACTCTCCCTGTGGAGATACTATAATATCAGACCCACTCAGCGACTGTCCCTGTGGAGATACTATTGGAACAGACCAACTCAGTGACTCTCCCTTTGGAGATACTATCATAACAGACCCAGTCAGTGACTCTCCCTGTGGAGATACGATAATAACAGATAAACTCTGTGACTCTACCTATCCAGATACTATAATAACAGACCCACTCAGTGACTCTCCCTGTGGAGACACTATAACATCAGACCCACTCAGTGACTCTCCCTGTGGAGATACTATAATAACAGACCAACTCAGTGACTCTCCCACTGGAGATACTATAATAACAGACCAACTCAGTGACTCCCCTTGTCCAGATACTATAATAACAGACCCACTCAGTGACTCTCCCTGTGGTGATACTATTATAAATGTCCAACTCAGTGACTCTCCCTGTGGGGATACGATAATAACAGACCCACTCAGTGACTCTCCCTGTCGAAATACTATAATAACAGACCCACTCAGTGACTCTCCCTGCGGAGATACTATTATAACACACCAACTCAGTGACACTACCTGTGGAGATACTATAATAACAGACCCAATCAGTGACTCTCCCTGTGGAGATACGATAATAACAGACCCACTCAGTGACTCTCCCTGTGGAGATAATTTTTTAACAGACCACTTCAGTGACTCTCCCTGTGGAGATACTATAATAACAGACCTACTCGGTGACTCTCCCTGTCCAGATACGATAATAACAGATACACTCAGTGACTCTCCCTGTGTAGATACTATGATAACAGGCCCTCCCAGTGACTCTCCCTGTGGAGATACTATAATAACAGACCAACTCCGTGACTCTCCCTGTCCAGATACTATAATAACAGACCCACTCAGTGTCTGTCCATGTGGAGATACTATTAGAACAGACCAACTCAGTGATTCTCACTGTGGAGATACTAGAATAACAGACCCACTCAGTGACTCTCCCTGTGGAGATACTATAATAACAGACCAACTCAGTGATTCTCCCTGTGGAGATACTATAATAACAGACCCACCCAGTGACTCTCCCTGTGGAGATACTATAATAACATACCCACTCAGTTTCTGTCCCTGTGGAGATACTACTAGAACAGACCAACTCAGTGACTCTCTCTGTGGAGATACTATAATAACAGACCCTCTCAGTGACTCTCCATGTGGAGATACTATTATAACAGACCAACTCAGTGATTCTCCCTTTGGAGATACTATAACAACAGACCCACTCATTGACACTCCCTGTGGAGATACTATAATAACAGACCCACTCAGTGAGTTTCCATGTCCAGATACTATAATATCAGACCCACTCAGTCACTCTCCCTGTGGAGATAGTATAATAACAGGACCACTCAGTGACTCTCCCTGTGGAGATACAATAATAACAGACCCGCTGAGTGACTCTCCCTGTGGAGATTCCAGATAACGGACCCACTCAGTGACTCTCCCTGTGGAGATCCTATAGTATGAGACCCACTCATTGACTCTCCCTCTGGAGATACTATAATAACAGACCCACTCAGTGACTCTCCCTGTGGAGATACTATAATAACAGACCCACTCAGTGACTCTCCCTTTGGAGATATTATAATAACAGACCCACTCAGTGACTCTCCCTGTGGAGATACTATTATAACAGATCCACTCAGTGACTCTCCCTGTGGAGATACTATAATAACAGACCCATTCTGTGACTCTCCCTGTGGAGATTCAATAAAAACAGACCCACTCAGTGACTCTCCCTGTGGAGATACTATAATAACAGACCCACTCAGTGACCCTCCCTGTGGAGATACTATAATAACAGACCCATTCAGTGACTATACCTGTGGAGATACTATATTAACAGACCCACTCAGTGAGTCTCCCTCTGGAGATACTAAAATAACAGACCCACTCAGTGAATTTCCCTTTGGAGATAGTATAATAACAGACCCACTCAGTGACTCTCCCTGTGGAGATACTATAATAACAGACCCACCCAGTGAGTCTCCCTTTGGAGATACTATAATAACAGACCCATTCAGTGACTCCCCCTGTGGAGATACTAAAATAACAGACCCAATCAGTGACTCTCCCTGTGGAGATACTATAATAACAGACCCACGCAGTGACTCTCCCTGTGGAGATACTATAATAACAGACCCACTCAGGGACTCTCCCTGTGGAGATACTTTTCACAGACCAACTCAGTGACTTTCCCTCTGGAGATACTATAATAACAGATACACCCAGTGACTCTCCCTGTGGATATACTATTATAAATGTCGAACTCAGTGACTCTCCCTGTCCAGATACTATAATAACAGACAGACTCAGTGACTCTTCCTGTGGAGATACTATAATAACAGACCCACTCAGTGACTCTCCCTGTGGAGATACTTTTTTAACAGACCAACTCAGTGACTCTCCCTGTGGAGATACTATAATAACAGACCCACTCGGTGACTCTCCCTGTCCAGATACTATAATAACAGACCCACTCAGCGACTCTCCCTGTGGAGATACTAGAATAACAGACCCACTCAGTGAGTCTCACTGTGGAGATAGTCTCATAACACACCCACTCAGTGACTCTCTCTGTGGAGTTACTATAATAACAGACCCAGTCAGTGACTAATGCCTGGGAGAATCAGAACAGACCAGCAAGACTCAGTAAAAGTAAACATATGTTGAATTTGAGTGACTTGAATTGTGGAATGTTTTGGTATTTTATAAGAATGTTGAGCCAGTGAAATTATTACCACAGTAACGTACCGTGTGTACTGCAAATATGGACTGAAATAACAATGTAACTGATCAATTTTCAGCTGCATACTGTGACGACAGTTTGAGTCATAGAGTCATCGAGTTATGCAGCCCAGAAACAGGCACTTCAGCCCATCGTGTCCGTGCGCACCTTCAAGCACCTTCCTATTCTAATCTAATTTTACAGCACTTGGCTTGTATCCTTGTATGCTCTGGAATTTCAAGTGCTCATCTAAATACTTCTTAAATGTTATGAGGATCCCTGCCTCGACGACCTCTCCAGGCAGAACATTCCAGATTCCAAATACCCTCAGGCTGAAAGAACTTGTCCTCAAATCCCCTTTAATCTTCCTGCCCCTTACAGTTAAATCTGTGCCCCCTGGTTATTGACCCCTCCGCAAAGGGAAAATTTTCTTCCGATCTAACCTATCAATTCCCCTCATAATTTTGTATACCGTGCCCACCATCAAGCACCTACCTAACCCCCTCTGCCTTCTCTGCTCGAAGGAAAACAACCCCAGCCAATCCAGTCTCTCTTCTTAGCTGAAAACCTCCAGTCAAGGCAAGATCCTGGTGAATTTCCTCTGCACCCTCTCCAGTGCAATCACACCTATCCTATAGTGTGGTGACCAGAACTGTACACAGTCCTCCAGCTGTGGTCGAACTACTTTTTTACACAGCTCCATCATATCCTCTCTGCTCTTATACTCTATGCCTCGACTAATAAAGGCAAGTATCCCATATGCCTTCCTAACCACCTTATCTAAATGTGCTGCTGCCTTCAGTGATCTGTGGCCAAGTATACCAAGGTCCCTCTGATACTCTGTATTTCCTATTGTCCTACCATCCATTATATATTCCCTTGCCTTGTTAGTCCTCCCAAAGTGCATCACCTCACACTTCTCAGAATTAAATTCCATTTGCCGCTGCTCTGCCCATCTTACCAGCCCACCGATATCATCCTGTAATCAGAGGCTTTCCACCTCACGCTTTACGACACCACCAATTTTCGTGTCATCTGCAAACTTACTGATCATGCCTCCTATATTCACATCTAAATCATTAATGCACACTACAAACAGCAAGATCCCAGCACCGATCCCTGCAGCACACCACTGGTCAGTTACACCTGCTATCCTGTGAGAATGCACATAAGAAACGATGGGATGAAGTCAAAGTGGACAGTGCTGAATTTGCGAGCTTGATCTTTGTGGGAACACAAGGGTTAAGTCAGTTAAAAAATATTAAATGGTCAATTCAATTGTACAAGAATTCAACAGAAATGTGTCTGGAATGTCCTATGTGCTGCATTCCTAAGACAAGATATGGACAGTAAATGACCAAAGGACTGGAGTTACAAGGCGGCAGGAAATGGAGAATAAAATTGAGTCTTTTACTGACAAGAAATTAGATACGGGTGAGGCTTGGAATGGAGAAGCAAATGCAATGTGTGTGTGGGGTGGTCCAGGCAGTATAGAAAAAGATATTGATCACACACAGTGATTGATCATGCAGGGAAAGACCCTAACACTGAGCCCAGTGACATGGTGCACGAGGGGAGAGTGAGGGTCTGTCCTGGATATAAGGGGGTCCCTTACCTTTATCTGACATTGCAGTCCAGATAGCCGGGCCAGATATTGGAAGAAGATCCCTCCTGAACGACTGATCATCGATCAGTGGGAACTTGATGAGATTAAATACACAGACCAGGTGAGAGTCTGTGGGGATCATTTGCAGCATTGATTTTTCCAGGAATATTCTCTGGGATTTTAGTGTTATTTCAGTGGAATTCTATGTAACCTAACCTACGTGTAATCTTTAATCTTGTAGTGCATGTGTAATGTTTAATTTCTGGAAGCCAGACTGAGTAAAGCTTCTGGTGCTCCACCAAACTCAAGATTGTTGGTATTTATTACCTGAACGGCTCGAACCTGTAGTTAAGTTGGACAAGACCTGTGAATAATTGCTTTTAAGTTGTTTGTCCTACCGTACTAGTGCAAATCGATTTACAGCATCCCATCATATAATATACACTCCTGTCTATATTGTCTGAATACAGACATAAAATAGCCACACATTTTGCCATTCATTCCGGGGCAGACAGGTGAAGTGTTTATTTTGTCTGTGATTTAACTGGACCCAGAATGATGACCAACATGGTGGGAGAGAGTGATAGACAGAGAGAGATGGACAGAAGTAGAGTAACAGGGAGATAGAAACGGAGAGAGAACAGAGAGATAGTGAGGGATAGACACAGAAGCAGAGAGATAGAAAGTGCCAGGAGAACCTGAGACACTTTGGAAGCAGGGGGACAGAGAGACAGGCTGTGTGGAGACCTTGGGGTAACGTTATAGAGAGACAGGGTAGATGCAGGTAAGATGTTTCTCCTGGTTGAGGAGTCTAGAACCAGGGGGCGCAATTTCAAAATATGGGGGAAGTCTTTTTGGGACAGAGATGAGGAGAAATGTCATTGCTCAGGAGGGTTGTGAATCTTAGGAATTCTCTACCCCAGAGGGCTGTGGAAGCTTAGTCATTGAGTATGTTTAAAGCAGAGATTGAAAGATTTCTGAATACCAATGACATAAAGGGTATGAGGATAGTCTGGGAAAAACACATAGAGGTGGATGATCAGTCATGATCATATTGAATGGCGGAGCAGGCTCGATGGGCTGAATGGCCTACGCCTGTTCCGACCTTCCCAAGCTGCTGAAATAGTTTCTCCCAAACTACTCCATCAGTTCCCCTTACTATCTCAACAACTTTGATCAAATCACCTTGATCGTACTAAATTCCAAGGAATAAATCCCTAGTTTATGTAATATCACCTCGTAATTCAACCCTTGGAGTCCAGTTATCATTCTGGTAAATCTACGCTGCACTCAAATGGACACAGACCCCCCAAGTCTCTTTGGAACTCCAGTGTTTCTAGTTTTTCACCATTTATAAAGTACTCCGTTCTCGTCTTTTTTTTATTGACATTGGACTCTATCTACCACAGTTTTATCCATTCACTTCAGATATGAATATCTCTTTGTAATGTTATGCTTCCAGTTACACTGCTTGCAATGATTCCTATATATGCGTCATTGGCAAACTGTTGCATTCTCCCACATCATCTTAAATCGTTAATAAATAGAACAAAACTGAGACAAACACGGGCTTTGCATTAGTAGACAGGTGTAAATCATTCCATCCTGGAGGTTTTTTAATACCAGATTTATGTATTTTTTTTAGAAAAAACAGAATTCAAATTCACAACAGCCAAGTGTGGGTTTTGATCTCCTGCTTTTACAATCATCAGCTCAGCCTTTCAGATTAAAACCCATAAGAAGGAGATTAATTTTCCGACTGCTATTATCTGACTGAACAAAGAACAGTACAGCACAGAAACAGGCTATTCGGCCCTCCAAGCCTGTGCTGATCTTGATGCCTGCCTAAACTAACAGCTTCTGCACTTCCGGGGCCCATATACCTCTATTCCCTTCCTATTCATATATTTGTCAAGATGTCTCTTAAACGTTGCTATCGTATTTGCTTCCACCACCTCCCCCGGCAGCAAGTTCCAGGCACTCACCACCCTCTGTGTAAACAACTTGCCCCGTACATCCCCTCTAAACTTTGCCCCTCGCACCTTAAACCTCTGTCCCCTAGTAACTGACTCTTCCACCCTGGGAAAAAGCATCTGACGATCCACTCTGTCCATGCCACTCATAACTTTGTAAATCTCTATCATGTCGCCCCTCCACCTCCGTCGTTCCAGTGAAAACAATCCGAGTTTTTCCAACCTCTCCTCATCGCTAATGCCCTCCAGACCAGGCAACATCCTGGTAAACCTCCTCTGTACCCTCTCCAAAGCCTCCATGTCCTTTTGGCAGTGTGGCGACCAGAATTGCACGCAATATTCTAAGTGTGGCCTAACTAAGGTTCTGTACAGCTGCAACATGACATGCCAATTTTTATACTCTATGCCCCGACCGATGAAGGCAAGCATGCCGTATGCCTTTTTGACTACCTTATGCACCTGCGTTGCCACTTTCAGTGACCTGTGGACCTGTACGCCCAGATCTCTCTGCCTGACAATACTCCTAGTGTTCTGCCATTTACTGTTATCCTCCCACCTGCATTAGACCTTCCAAAATGCATTACCTCACATTTGTCCGAATTGAACTCCATCTGCCATTTCTCCGCCCAAGTCTCCAACCGATCTATATCCTGCTGTATCCTTTGACAATCTTCATTATCCGCAACTCCATCAACCTTTGTGTCGTCCACAAACTTACTAATCAGACCAGCTACATTTTCCTCCAAATCATTTATATATACTACAAGCAGCAAAGGTCCCAGCACTGATCCCTGCCGAACACCACTAGTCACATCCCTCCATTCAGGAAAACACCCATCCACTGTTATCCTTTGTCTTCTGTGACTGAGCCAGTTCTGTATCCATCTTGCCAGCTCACCATTGATCCCGTGTGAATTCACCTTTTGCACCAGTCTGCCATGCGGGTCCTTGTCAAAGACTTTACTGAAGTCCATATAGACAACATCCACTGCCCTTCCCTCATCAATCATCTTCGTCACTTCCTCAAAAACCTCAATGAAATTAGTAAGACACGACCTCCCCTTCACAAAACCATGCAGTCTCTCGCTAATAAATTTGTTTGTTTCCAAATGGGACTAAATCCTGTCCTGAAGAATCCTCTCTAATAGTTTCCCTACCACTGACGTAAGGCTCACTGGCCTATAATTTCCTGGATTATCCTTGCCACCCTTCTTAAACAAAGGAACAACATTGGCTATCTCCAGTCCTCTGGGACCTCACCTGTCGCCAATGAGGATGCAAAGATTTCTGTCAAGGCCCCAGCAATTTCTTCCCTTGTCTCCCTTAGTATTCTAGGGTAGATCTCATCAGGCCCTGGGGACTTATCTACCTTAATTCTTTGCAAGACACCCAACACATCCTCCTTTTTGATAATGAGATGACTGAGACTATCTGCACCCCCTTCCCTCGGCTCATCATCCACCAAGTCCATTTCCTTGGTGATTGCGGATGCAAAGTAGTCATTTAGCACCTCACCCATTTCCTCTGGCTCCATGCAGAGATTCCCATCTCTGTCCTTGAGTGGGCCAACCCTTTCCCTGGTTACCCTCTTGCTCTTTATATATGTATAAAAAGCCTTGGGATTTTCCTTAATCCTGTTTGCCAATGACTTTTCATGACCCCTTTTAGCCCTCCTAACTCCTTGCTTAAGCTCCTTCCTACTGTCTTTATATTCCTCAAGTGCTGCATCTGCTCCTGGACTTCTAGCCCTTACAAATGCTGCCTTTTTCTTTTTGACTAGGCTCACAATATCCCGTGTTATCCAAGCTTCTCGAAACTTGCCAAACCTGTCTTTCTTCCTCACAGGAACATGCTGGTCCTTGATTCTAATCAGCTGACGTTTGAAAGACTCCCACACGTCAGATGTTGATATACCCTCAAACAGCCGCCCCAATCTAAATTCTTCAGTTCCTGCCTAATATTGTTATAATTAGCCTTCCCCCAATTTATCACCTTCACCCGAGGACTACTCTTATCCTTATCCAAAAGTACCTTAAACCTTATGGAATTATGGTCACTGCTCCCAAAAAACTCCCCCACTGAAACTTCGACCACCTGGCCGGGCTCATTCCCCAATACCATGTCCAGAATGGCCCCATCCCTAGTTGGACTATCTACATACTGTTTCAAGAAGCCCTCCTGGATGCTCCTCACAAATTCTGCCCCATCGAAGCCCCTAGCACTAAGTGAGTCCCAGTCAATATCGGGGAGGTTAAAATCACCCACCACCACAACCCTGTTACCTTTATATCTTTCCAAAATCTGTCTGCATATCTGCTCCTCTACCCCCTGCTGGCTGTTGGGAGGCCTGTAGTAAACCCCCAATATCGTGACTGCACCCTTCCCATTCCTGAGCTCCACCCATATTGCCTCGCTGCATGACCCCTCTGAGGTGTCCTCCCGCAGTACAGCTGTGATTTTCTCCTTAACCAGTAATGCAACTCCCCCACCCCTTTTACATCCGCCTCTATCCCGCCTGAAGCTTCTAAAGCCAGGACCATTTAACTGCCAATCCTGCCCTTCCCTCAACCAAGTCTCTGCAATAGCAACAACATCATATTTCCAAGTACTAATCCAAGCTCTAAGTTCATCTCACATTGAAACAAATGCACTTCAGACCACCAGTCCCACTGTGCTCAGCAACATCTCCCTGCCTGCTCTTCCGCTTAGTCCTTCTGGCCTTATGTGCTCCTCATTTATTTCACTAGCTGTCCTACTGCTCTGGTTCCCACCCCCCTGCCACACTAGTTTAAACCCTCCCGAGTAACGCTCACAAAGCTTGCAGCCAGGATATTAGTGCCTTCCAGTTTAGATGCAACCCGTCCTTCTTGTACAGGTCCCATCTGTCCCTGAAGAGAGCCCAATGGTCCAGATATCTGAAACCCTCCCTTCGACACCATGAGATCAACCATCGTGGAAGTGGAAGACCCTGCGTGAGCGACGCGGCGACGACAGAGAAGAGAGAGAGAGAACGGAACGCCTGGCCAGCGTTAACTCTCCCTTTTTCGGGTAATATCCTTTGTATTCTGTGTTTTAGACAGGGAAAGGTCAGAGGAACCTAGTGGGTATGCTTATGAATTCTAGCTAGTTTTGTTATTAACTGTATAACTCAGTGGAGTCGGATGTTTTTGTCTAACAAGGTGTATCAGCCTTATTTTCACATTGTACAACAAAGTGAATAAAGTAAATTGATAGTTAAAGAAAGGACTGAGTTCCCCATCTTTGCACTAAGCCAGTAACTGTAGCTGTGGACGAGGGGGAGTTGATTCCACTCCATGGTTAACAGATGATATTCTGATCACAGCAAGGTTATTAGAGGGATGTCTGTTCACAGGAGGTGTTTTAGAGGGTGGTCTGTTCACGGGAGGGGTATTAGATGATATTCTGTTCACAGGAGGGGTATTGGAGGGATGTTTGTACATAGGAGGAGTATCAGAGGGAAGTCTGTTCACAGGAGGGGTATTAGAGGGAGGTCTGTTCAGAGGAGGGGTATTAGAGGGAGGTCTGTTCACTGGAGGGGTATCAGAGGGAGGTCTGTTCACAGGAGGGGTATTAGAGGGAGGTCTGTTCACAGGAGGGGTATTAGATGGGATTCTGTTCACAGGAGGGGTATAAGATGGGATTCTGTTCACAGGAGGGGTATAAGATGGGACTCTGTTCACAGGAGGGATATAAGATGGGGGTCTGTTCACAGGAGGGATATAAGATGGGGGTCTGTTCACAGGAGGGATATAAGATGGGGTCTGTTCATAGGAGAAGTAGAAGATTGGAGCCTGTTCACAGGAGGGCTATTGGAGGGAAGTCTGTTCACAGGAGCGGTGTTCTTTGGGATTCTGTTCACAGGAGCGGTGTTAGATGGGATTCTGTTCACAGGAGCGGTGTTAGATGCGATTCCGTTCACAGTAGGGGTAGAAGATTTGAGTATGTTCACAGGAGGGTATTAGAGGGAAGTCTGTTCACAGGAGGGGTATTAGAGGGAAGTCTGTTCGCAGGAGGGGTATTAGATGGGGAGGAGTCTGTTTGCAGGGTGGAATTTGCACGGTGGGGGAAATATTGCAGTGTAAATTAATTGCGGGGGTAGCTTTTCAGGGGGTGGAAGTGGAATTTGCAAAGGGAAAAAATCGTGTGGGTGGTGTAGCCGGGGGGATATTTTTCGGAGGGGAGAGAAATATTTGCGTGTGGTGGGTGGGCGGGGGAGACAACGAAAGAGAGAAAGTGAAAGAGAGGGACAGAGAAAGCAAAGAAAGTGAAAGAGACAGACAGAGGAAGTCGGAAAGGGGCAGCAAAGAGAGAGATCAGAGGGGAAGGGAAATAAAGGGACAAAGTTGCAAAGCGGCAAATAAATGGAGAGAAAGCAGACAAAAAGAGAGAGAGTGATAGGCAGACAAAAAGAGAGAGAGTGTTAGGCAGAGAAAGCAGAGAAAGAGAGGGAGAGACAGACAGTCGGAAAGGGGCAGAAAAGCGAGAGAAAGGACGGAAGGAGAGAGAGAGAGGGGGAGAGAGGGAGAAAGCAGAGAAAGTGAAAGAGAGAGAAAGTCGGAAAGGTGCAAAAGAGAGAGAGGGAAAGTCGGAAAATGGAGAGAGAGAGCGAAATTTGAAAAGCAGCAAAGAAAGAGTGAGAAAGCAGAGAGAGAGAGAGAGAGAGAAAATAGAGAAAGTGAAATAAAGAGAGTGAGAAAGTCGGAAAGGGGCAAAGCAAGAGAGAGAAAGCAGAGAAAGGGAGAGGTGGAGAGAAAGCAGAGTAAGAGGAAGAGAAGGCAGAGAAAGAGAGAGAGAAAGCAGAGAAAGAGAGAGAGAAAGTCTGAAAGACAAAGGAAGAGAGAGGGAGAGCAAGAGAGAGAGAAACACAATGACTCAGAGAGACAGAGACTGAAGGGAAGAGACTGCGATTGAGGGAGAGAGAGATCATAAAGATGTGATCCTCACCATCCACAACGTCTGTGCTCCATCGTTGGCCTCTCACACCTTCCCTCCATCAGCTCGTCCATGGGGAAAAGATCCTGGACAGAAGCATTGGGGTGGGAATTGGAGTAAAGGGTCAGGACTGGGACAGAGAGAGGAATTCTGACTGGACTCTCTCTCACACACACAGTGTAATCAATTCCAATTCACCTGGGCACAGAGACTGAGACACAGGAACTCACCTTCATAAACCAGCCGCATGGAAAGAAAGATTGGAGGCTGATGTTGTCCTAATGTATCCCAGAAACTGTCACTCAAAACAGCCAGTCCACCCAAAATACAGTTCATCCAACCAGCTCTCAACTTCCTCCATGTGGACACTCCCTCCCAGGTGTGGGACAGTCCAAGGTGAGTCTCTGTGCAAACAGGGAATGGGGGAGAGAGGGATATTCCAGCCATATCCCAAATGGACCATTCCAGACAGAAACCTGTCTGTCTGTCGCTCCCTCACTCCCTTCCCCAAAAATCTCATCAACAGTGCAGAAAAGCTGCTGCAATTTAAAACATGGAGAGGCCGGTTTGGATAATAGGCATTTAACACTCATTGCTCTAAATGTCTTTCACTATTCACCTCTAGTTTACAGAAAGTTCAGAAAATTACTGACAATGTCTCACTGCAGTTACCTTGAAATTCTGGCAAAGAGTTTTTGCTGGAGATGCCTGTTTGACTGCAGTTTTTATTCGGATTGTCAATTCCACTGTGTGACAAAGCCTGAAACTAGAGCCAAGTTAATGATGCAGCCAAAGGAAATTTTACAACTGGTGACATTTCACGCAACTGTTGTGACCAATATTTACAGCTATATTTGTCAGTGATTCTTTGTACTTTATTTAATGCTGCTGTATTTGTGTATTACCCTTTACTCATTGGAAAACAAATCTTTCTTGACATTTACCACTTTATTGTTACAAGGGTTTACAAACTGGGAAATGGCCATTAAACACAAATTGGATGAAAGATCTTCCACTTTTCAACTCCAGTTTATATAAAGTTCAGCAATATAGACCTCCACATTCTGACAAAGAGTTTTTACTGCTGCAATAAAGTGTCACTCGTTTCCCTTTGCTTCCTGACTGTTTCTGTCCGATGCGTTCCTGGAGGATTCAGAGGGATTTTTGTTCATCACTTGTCCAAATTAAGAAGGTTCCAGATCCTCTGCAGCAGCCGTCCTGGAGAAATTGATTGCTTTCAAACTTCAATTACTCTGAGTTATAGGAGAGAAGATACCAGCATAAAAAGAGAATTGTGTGAGACAGAGAGAGCGAGAGATGTCATAAAGTTAGTGATGAAGAACTCAACGCAGCTTAGAGAGATTTTCTTTGCAAATGATTGCCTGAGTTCAATTTGCTGCTGTTGCTTTATTTATGCATTACTTTTAATCACTCAAAATAATTTTCCATTTTAATGTTACAAATGCTTACATAGTAGGAAAATAACCATTTAACACAAATTGTATTGAAATTATTTTATTCAGCATTTCAAGTTTTCATAAAGTAAATTAACCAAACTTGTGGAAACTTACAAAGTCACAGGAACTGAGAATCTCCCATCTGCAATGACTCAGCATCTCCATCTGCTGGTGCCCCTGTCTCAGTGCAGCCAATGCGCCCCTCTCACCATCTCCATCTGCTGTTGTCCTTATCGCATTGCAGTTACTGTCCCCCCTCTCACCATCTCCATCTGCTGTTGTCCTTATCTCATTGCAGTTACTGTCTCCCCTCACCATCCCCATCTGCTGGTGTCCCTGCCTCACTGCAGTTACTTTCGCCTCTCACCATCTCCATCTGCTGGTGTCCCTGTCTCACTGCAGTTACTGTCCCCCTCTCAACATCTGCATCTGCTGGTATACCTGCCTCACTGCAGTTCTGTCCTCCTCTCACCATCTCCATCTGCTGGTGTCCCTGTCTTACTGCAGCTACTGGCCCACTCTCACCATCTCCATCTGCTGGTGTCCCTGTCTCACTGCAGTTACTGCCCCTCTCTCACCACCTCACAATCACTGCGTTTTGCAGCTTTGTCCACTGGCAGCGTTTGTTGAAACAACAGCCACAAGGTGGCGCTGTACAGGCACATGCGCAAACGTACACGATTCCAGTGAAACGTCAGGGTCTGCCACGCTCAGGCAGCTGCCAGGACTAAAGATGGCGCCGGTCAAATAATCACAGAGGCGGGTGGAGGGTGGGAGGTGGAGCGAGGGTCTGGGAGAGGAGGGGGAATGGGATTTAGTTCCAGTGTTTGAAACTCTTCAGCTCTTTCTATGATTTCACTAATTTATGGGATTCTCTTCACAGGAGGGGTAGAAGATTCGAGTCTGTTCACAGGAGGGTATTAGAGGGAAGTCTGTTCACAGGAGGGGTATTAGAGGGAGGTCTGTTCACAGGAGGGGTATTAGAGGGACGTCTGTTCGCAGGATGGTATTAGAGGAGAGTCTGTTCGCAGGAGGGGTATTAGATGGGGAGGAGTCTGTTTGCAGGGAGGAATTTGCACGGTGGGGGAAATATTGCAGTGTAAATTAATTGCGGGGGTAGCTTTTCAGGGGGTGGAAGTGGAATTTGCATAGGGAAATAATTGGTGTGGGTGGTTTAGCGAGGGGGATATTTCTCAGAGGGGAGAGAGATATTTGCGTGTGGTGGGTGGGGGGTGGGGAGACAAAGAAAGAGAGAAAGTGAAAGAGGGAGAAAGAGAAAGCAAAGAAAGTGAAAGAGACAGACAGAGAAAGTCGGAAAGGGGCAGCAAAGAGAGAGATCAGAGGGAAAGAGAAAGAGAGGGACAAAGTTGCAAAGCGTCAAATAAAAAGAGAGAAAGCAGACAAAAAGAGAGAGAGTGACAGGCAGAGAAATCAGAGAAAGAGAGGGAGGGGGAGACAGTCGGAAAGGGGCAGAAAAGAGAGAGAAAGGACGGACGGAGAGAGAGAGAGAGAGGGAGAAAGCAGAGAAAGTGAAAGAGAGAGAAAGTCGGAAAGGTGCAAAAGAGAGAGAGAGAAACTCGGGAAAGGGAGAGAGAGAGCGAAATTTGAAAAGCGGCAAAGAAAGAGTGAGAAAGCAGAGAGAGAGAGATAAAATAGAGAAAGTGAAAGAAAGAGAGAGAGAAAGTCGGAAAGGGGCAAAGCAAGAGAGAGAAAGCAGAGAAAGGGAGAGGAGGAGAGAAAGCAGAGTAAGAGGGAGAGAAGGCAGAGAAAGAGAGAGAGAAAGTCGGAAAGAGGCAAAGGAAGAGAGAGGGAGAGCAAGAGAGAGAGAAACACAATGACTCAGCGAGACAGAGACTGAAGGGAAGAGAGTACGATTGAGCGAGAGAGAGATAATAAAGATGTGACACTCACCATCCCACAACGTCTGTGCTCCATCGTTGGCCTCTAACACCTTCCCTCCATCAGCTCGTCCATGGGGAAAAGATCCTTGACAGAAGCATTGGGGTGGGAATTGGAGTAAAGGGTCAGGACTGGGACAGAGAGAGGAATTCTGACTGGACTCTCTCTCACACACACAGTGTAATCAATTCCAATTCACCTGGGTACAGAGACTGAGACACAGAAACTCACCTTCATAAACCAGCCGCATGGAAAGAAAGAATGGGGGCTGAGGTTGTCCTAATGTATCCCAGAACCTGGCACTCAAAACAGCCAGTCCACCCAAAATACAGCTCATCCAGCCAGCTCTCAGCTTCCTCCATGTGGACACTCCCTCCCAGGTGTGGGACAGTCCAAGGTGAGTCTCTGTGTAAACAGGGAATGGGGGAGAGAGGGATATTCCAGCCATATCCCAAATGGACCATTCCAGACAGAAACCTGTCTGTCTGTCTCTCTCTCGCTCCCTTCCCCAAAAATCTCATCAACAGTGCAGAAAAGCTGCTGCAATTTAAAACATGGAGAGGCCGGTTTGGATAATGGGCATTTAACACTCATTGCTCTAAATGTCTTTCACTATTCACCTCCAGTTTACAGAAAGTTCAGAAAATTACTGACAATGTCTCCCTGCAGTTACATTGAATTTCTGGCAAAGAGCTTTTGCTGGAGTTGCCTGTTTGACTGCAGTATAAACAGGCAGTTTTTATTCGGATTGTCAATTCCACTGTGTGACAAAGCCTGAAACTAGCGCCAAGTTAATGATGCAGCCAAAGGAACCTTTACAACTGGTGACATTTCACACAACAGTTGTGACCAATATTTACAGCTATATTTGTCAATGATTCTTTGTACTTTATTTAATGCTGCTGTATTTATGTATTACCCTTCACTCATCGGAAAACAAATCTTTCTTGACATTTACCACTTTATTGTTACAAGGGTTTACAAACTGGGAATTGACCATTAAACATAAATTGTATGAAAGATCTTCCACTTTTCAACTCCAGTTTATATAAAGTTCAGCAATACAGACCTCCACATTCTGAGAAAGAGTTTTTACTGCTGCAATAAAGTGTCACTTGTTTCCCTTTGCTTCCTGACTGTTTCTGTCCGATGCGTTCCTGGGGGATACAGAGGGATTTTTGTTCATCACTTGTCCAAATTAAGAAGGTTCCAGATCCTCTGCAGCAGCCGTCCTGGAGAAATTGATTGCATTCAAACTTCAATTACTCTGAGTTATGGGAGAGAAGATACCAGCATAAAAAGAGATGTGTGAGAGAGAGAGAGCGAGAGATGTTATAAAGTTAGTGATGAAGAACTCAACACAGCTGAGAGAGATTTTCTTTGCAAATGATTGCCTGAGTTCAATTTGCTGCTGTTGCTTTATTTATGCATTACTTTTAATCACTCAAAATAATTTTCCAAACAGGAACCATTTTAATGTTACAAATGCTTGCATTGGAGTAAAATAAACATTTAACACAAATTGTTTTCAAATTATTTTATTCAGCATTTCAAGTTTTCATAAAGTAAATTAATCAAAGTATTGGAAACTTTCAAAGTCACAGGAACTGAGAATCTCCCATCAGCAATGACTCAGCATCTCTATCTGCTGGTGTCCCTGTCTCAGTGCAGCCAATGCGCCCCTCTCACCATCTCCATCTGCTGTTGTCCTTATCTCATTACAGTTACTGACCCCCCTCTCACCATCTCCATCGGCTGGTGTCCCTTTCTCACTGCAGTTACTGCCCCCTCTCACCATCTCCATCGGCTGTTGTCCTTATCTCATTGCAGTTACTATGATCCCCTCACGATCGCCATCTGCTGGTGTCCCTGCCTCACTGCTGTTACTTTCGCCTCTCACCATCTCCATCTGCTGGTGTCCCTGTCTCACTGCAGTTACTGTCCCTCTCTCAACATCTCTCTCTGCTGGTTTCCTTGCCTCACTGCAGTTACTGTCCCCCTCTCAACGTCTCCATCTGCTGGTATACCTGCCTCACTGCAGTTACTGTCGCCCTCTCACCATCTCCATCTGCTGGTGTCCCTGTCTCACTGCAGTTACTGGCCCCATCTCACCACCTCACAATCACTGCGTTTTGCAGCTTTGTCCACTGGCGGCGTTTGTTGAAACAGCAACCACAAGGTGGCGCTGCACTGGCACATGCGCAAACGTGCACTATTCCAGTTAAACGTCAGGGTCTGCCACGCTCAGGCAGCTGCCAGGACTAAAGATGGCGCCGGTCAAATAATCACAGAGGCGGGTGGAGAGTGGCAGGTGGAGCGGGGGTCTGGGGGGGAGGAGGAATGGGATTTAGTTCCAGTGTTTGAAACCCTTCAGCTCTTTCTATGATTTCACTAATTTAACAATGAGATTGAGAGGGTATTTCACCGCTTTCTTCAGCTCCTGTCTGAATTTAGTCTGGGTCACAATGTAAATACATGTGTTGGTGCAGGAACTGAGAAGCTGCAGCATCTTTGATGTGTGATCTGTGATAAAGAGAGGGTCAGTGAGGGAGGAATAATAATAAATAACAGTAATTCGAGTATAAATGTTAAACACAACCCGGATCACCCATAACAGGATAAAACTGCCGGATATACTGAAGAGTAAAATAATTGATTTCCTGCGATTCTCCATCTCTGGGTCCTTGTGATTCTCTGCATTGCTGTGGCGCCGGAATCCCCTGCAGACTTTACTGGAGAATAAAATCCGTCTGACAGTCAGAACATTGAGCAGCAAAATCAGAAAGACCGGGACACAAGGGGTTAAAATGTAATTAAACAATTCAATTGCCCCCCATATGGGGGAAGTATAGAAGCTCAGTTTATAATCACAACCCATGGGAACATTGTCAATAATGTATTCTTGTTCCAGTGTAAAGTACCAGGGGAGAGACTCTAAACAGCCCAGCACACTCACTGTTCCCACAACCACAGCCGCCGTTTTCTCGCTGCAATATTTTGTTTTCAGCTTCTCACAACAAATGGCCACAAATCGATCAAAGGTGAAAGTGACTGTGAGCCATACAGAAACAACTGTGGATGCAGAAAGCAGAACGATAATGAGAGAACACACAGGAGTAATTCTCAGAAATGAGTATGGAAAATAAATTGAAGCAATCCAGGTCAATATGGGATCAGTGATAACGACCAGGAGATCAGACACTGCCATTCCCACCAGGTAGACACTGATACATTTGGAGAGACCGCACTTTCCTCGGGACAGGATCACAATCGCCACAAAGTTAACTGGAAGAGAAAGAGAAAAGGAAGCAGATAAATTGCTGATCAGACCTGGAGATAAAGCAGCAGTTTGACAGGATCTGAGCTGATATTTCCAGCTTTGTTGCTGCATCGAGCAGTGAAAACTGATTCACTGACCCGGGCAGTGCTTTGTCACAGTGAAATGTTTGAAAACACAATTATTAATAATGAATTGGGAAATTGGTCCAGAAAGTGAATAAAGTCAGCATTGGATCTACTGGAAGGACTGAGTGAGGATGCAGTGTCAGTGGGGAAATGAGAAGGATTTGTACAGAGATGGAATCCAATGTGTTAATTGGGAATTTGTCTCCAGACTGTTGTTTGGGATGTTTGGGGAGAGCGGGATGTGCAGCTGGTTGGTTGCTCTGGGTTCAGGGAACCGACAGGAAATGTTACAAATGGGAAAATGCAGAAAACTGCAGCACTGAGTTTGAGCATCAGCCATGATCTAAAATGGTGGTGCAAGCTCGAAGGGCTGAATGGCCTCCTCCTGCTCACATGTTACTGTATTCCTATCAGATTGGACAAGGCAGCTGGAGGTGGAGACAGTGAGTGAGATTGGGAGGGAGAGAAGGGAAAGGACATGTTGGAGCAGGAGGGGAGACTGGAGCAGATGGTTTGGGAAAGTGGATAAACTGAAGCAATGGATGAGGAGACTGAGGATTCAATACAGTGAGATGAGAGGCTGAGATTCACAGGGAGAGACTGCAGCAGAGTGTTAGAGGAAATCTAATCTATAGATCCCAGTAATACAACTCAATTAATACATTCAAACAATAATCCCTGTGGTTATTAGTGTTGGAGAACAGTTCATTGTTTATACAATATAGTCAATATATTTAGTTTGTACAGGCTATTAAATATAAATTTAAATATATTTCTGATATCAGCCTCGCTCTTTATTGAATTCAGCAGTCACAGAGATTTTAAAGTGCAGTTCTTAAATAATGAATTACCATCAGTGATTAACTGATTCTATTCTGTTTATTCAGTCACAAAGTAAGGAATATGAACTTTCTGCAAATCAAAATGAGGACCTGACAGAAATCAACACAGAGGATCAAGGCCAACAGGAAAATGAACACAATCTGACAACAGACAACTTCAACTCACAGTTTCTCTCACTAATTGTTCTGGACATTCCAGCACTTTCTGATCGTGAATTATTTACACTGCTGCTTCTTTCTCTTTCTCTTTACTTCTGCTTATTTCTTTCCATCGGTTCCGTTCTCCCTGTTCCTTTTCTCCTTCCCTATCTCTCCTGAGTACTCACACCCTGTAAATTGTTACTGAATGATGCTTTTCACATATGATTTATTCCGAACATTCTGTGTCTGTGTTCTGTTCACCAGCCCCAGGTTCAATGATTCTATTCTCAGAGTCGGTTTTTTCAATGGTGAAACCTCTGTGAATAATTTAATGTATCTACAGAACACTCAAGTCTCCACCTGTTCACCTACACTCTTCACTTCAATCCACAATACATGGAATAAACAGGATCGAAAGCTACTTCCAGACAAACCTCACAATCAGTGAAATTCCTTCTCCTGGAATTATAAAGTTATCCGTTAGAAGGGGGGATTGTTTAATTAATAAAACAGCAAAACCAGCGCTGCAGCTGATAATCTACAGATAAATGGAAAGACTCTTGATTCCAACTGATAGAGTGAAAACCTGTAAAACATCACATCGATTCTTTCTATTTTACAATGTATTCCAGTGACAGTGAAGGGTCCACAGTGAAGCAGAGAAGGAAAAGTCAGCAGCAAACTCAGTTCAGTAGCCAGACTTCTGAAGCAGCGTCAAACACACACAGAGTGAAATAATATTTGTTGACAGTGATAATCAATAAATACATTGAAATCCCAGTTAAACTGAGCCACGACATTGTGGAGGAAGGACATTCTGCTGTCCCCTTGTAACACTGAGACTGTGAGATGTCTCATTATCAATCAAAAAAAAATCATAAAAATATTCCAGGACTGGTTAGATCCACATTACGAAAATATTAAAAAGTCCTAATGGTCTGATTATTGATCCTAACTGAAACATCTCATTCCAATACATTCAATACACAGAATGATCCAATAACAAAGCCACAGTTACTTAAAACAATACCATTCAATACATAACACAACTCCGACAAGAATGAAAGATTGGACAATGAGTTGATTCCATCAGTAAATTGCTGGAAAAGAACAGGTGGCTGTGGAACACACACAGAGGGAAATAATACCGAGTACAGCAGCACAGTTAACATCGATTTAGACCATTAACAGCTGAGATACTGGCTTACCAGCAACTCCAATTGCTGCAAGTACAGGATAATAAATGCGTTCTATCTGATAGACTACTGGATATCCCATTTCTGTGAGAAGCAGAGACTTCGATTAGCCTGGAATCCACAGCTCCACCAGGCACTCTGAGCTGATCCATTCCAATGGGTCCTGATTTATACAGGGGATAAGTCTCCACTGACACGGTTATACCCCTGATCATTGCTCTGAGTTAAACTCACCTGAACAAACACATTACATCAGCAGCGTTGACTCTGATGAAAATAATGTGGTGGATAAAACACAATCATTTCAATATCAGTGACATTTTCTGAGTAAGACCTCTCTCGGGGATAAACCTGAAATCTGTACTCATACTGGACGGATCCTACAATTATGAGAGGCGTCATTTACATTTTCCATATTATTGTGTTGACCTTGTTCACTCCTGGCATTTCTGTTGCAAATGTAACTGATCTGTCTGCAGTTGACACGGAATACAGGGAATAAAGCAATCCCGTTTCACTCTGTTCCTGCCTTTTCCCAGTTAAAATGTGAACTTTGAGTCTCTGATTCGGGACCATGTTCAGGGTTACTGCCCAGAAACTACTGTGATTGATATTATGGGACAGACACTGTACGCATCCATTTGGGAGGCAGTTGGGCAGTGGTAATATCAATGGTCACGTAATCCAGAGGCCCAATCTGATGGCTTGGGGACAGGGGTTCAAATCCCACCACGGCAGCTATATAAAACAGAGGGAGCTCCCTTTCTATGTATAAAGTCGAGGGAGCTCCGCCTCTCCGTTCAAAGTGGAGGGAGTACACTCTCAATGTATAAAATGGAAGCAGCACCCTCTCTATTTATAAAGTTGGGGGCGATGAAGCAAAGAGGAGAGAGGGAAACGGAAACAAATGGGGAAATGGAGAGAGAGGGACAAAGTGGAAGACAGTGAGAGACAGAAGAGAAAGCGAAATGAGACGTTGACGGAACACCAGTAAAAATCCCCATTGTCCGCCCAGTCGGTATTTGGGATGTAATGTGAGAGTTTTAGGGCTGGGTGTTAGATGCCTGTTTGATATTTTCAAACTGCATTGATATTCCCAACAAAAGCAAGAGTTAAAGATTCAAAAATTACCAAACAAATGGCTCAAAGCATTGCTGTCCATGTTCAGAGGGACGCAGAGATGGAGGGAGTGAGACACAGACGGAGAGAGACACAGACAGAGTGGGACAGAGACAGAGGTAGAGAGCGAGACAGAGCTAGAATGATAGAGAAAAAAGGAGAAACAGAGACAGAGGGGGACAGACAGAAAGGGAGGCAGGCAAATGCAGAGGGAGCGAGGCGGGGAGAAAGCGAGTGAGACAGATACAGAGGGAGAGAGACAGATGCATAGGTAGAAAGGGACGGAGAGAGAGAGTGGGAGCGAGACAAACAGAGGGAGAAAAAGAGACAGAGGGGGAGGCAGACAGAGAGAGAGAGGGATGGCGAGATGAAAGGAAAAACTTTCATCTAATAATGTTGAAAAAAGATAGAATTAAAAAGTAAAACTGGCTGTGTGCAAGAACTAATTTTGAAAGGAGTGATCAGGGGTTTAGTGTGAGTGTTTTGGGGGCAAGTGCTGGATCATATTTTCAAACTGAAGTGACATTTAATATTATTGAAAAAAATATTATTAAACACTGACAAACTTTAGAAGCAGGGGACGTGGGATACAGTGTGTGAGGGGACCTTGACAGAATCTCAGTAACAATCCCCATTATCGGCACAGTCCTGTATTGGGGGTTTAGTTTGAGAAATTAGGAGGCGAGTGTTGAACAGTGTTTGATATTTTCAAACTGCAGTGACGTTCCCAGCAAGGGCAAGATTTACAGGTTCAAAATTAACCAAGAAATGGATAAAAACATTTCTGTCCAAGGTGAGAGAGAGATGGTGCTTGAGACAGAGTCATGGAAAGAGGCAGAGAAAGAGGGCGAGGGCGAGGGAGAGAGAGAGAGAGAAAGATGGGAAGAAACTGACATGAGAGGGAGACACAGAGAGAGGATGAGACAAGTTGTAACAATCATTAACAATCCTCATTATCTGCCCAGTCCTGTTTTTGGAGGTGAATGTGAGTGTTTTAGGGGTGAATGTTGCATCAGTGTTTCATATTTTCAAACTGCAGTGCCATTCCAAACAAGGCTGTTAAAGTATAAAAGAGCAGGGAGGTTATGCTGGAACTGCATAACTCATTGCTTAAGCACCGTAATGAGACCTCCCAGGGCAGGTAAAGTGTGAGTTTAGATACAGAGTAAAGCAGTGGATTTAGAGAAGGAGGGGGAGACGGGCAGAAAGAGTGAGGAGATACGGGGAGGCAGGCAGATTGTGGGAGAAACTTTACATCTAACCACATGAAAAAAATAAATAAATAAAAATTTTAATGGACTTCGCACTGAAAATACTGTCCACACAACAACTAAAGTCACACACCATCCTAACTTGAAACCATATCGCCATTCCGTCACTGTTACTGGGTCAAAATCCTGGAACTCCCTTCCTAACAGCGCTGTGGGTATACCTACCCCACATGGACTGCAGCGGTTCAAGAAAGAGGCTCAAAACCACCTTCACAAGAGCAATTAGGGATGGGCAATAAATGCTGGCCTGGCCAGTAACGCACGCATCCAACAAATAAATAAGGCAAATTAAAAGTTGACACCGAATCACTTAAGGAGATATTAGATGAGACGAAGAAAAACGTGGTCAAAGATGTTGGGTTGAGGGAGCGTCTTCAAAGAGGAAAGAGAGTAAGTGAGACAGGGAGGTTTAGGAAAGGAATTCCAGAGTTAGGGTCTTGGCAGCTTGAAGGCACGGCCACCAATGGTGGGACGACTCAAATTGGGGATGTTCAAGAGGCCAGAATTAGAGGATCACAGATATTGGTGGATTGTGGAGCTGGAGGAGATTGCACAGATAGGGAGGGGTCATTTGTGGAAGACAGTTCCAAATTTTTGTTTGTCGAAGTGTTTCTAAATTTTATGTTTGAAAGGGCTTTCGACTAATTTTCATTTTTAGACAGTGCCCCCTGTCCGAGACTTTCCCCATCGAATACTCACAGGGCAGGTACTCACGGGGTTAGATACAGAGTAAAGATCCATCTACCAATGCCAGACTCACTGTTCCTCTGTCTCTTTCTCCTCATCTCGCACTGCCTGAGACTCCCTTTCTCTGCCTCTCTTTCTCCCTCTTCCCATCCTGAGAGCAAGAGGGAGAGATTGAGATAGTGTACAGAGGGAGATAGAGAGAGAAAAGGGAGAGATAGACTTGGAAAGTGAGTAACAGAGAGAATAAATAAGGTTTCAGAGAGTAGAAGAGAGGGGAAGAGAGAGATAGAGATGGAGAGAGATTACTAGCAAGAGAGTTTACCAGAGATTACCTCTCTCTCAGTCCCTATTACTCCTTTCCAATTTGTTACCATCTCCGTCTATTTTTCTCCCTCTACCCCGATGTTTCACACTCCTTGCCTCTCGCTCGTATGTCTGTCTATCCTGCAGTGAAGGATTACATCAAATTATGTTTCACATTTTCTCTTTCAATCTAAATGAGCAATCTTTCAGACTGTGAACAGAGGGGCCTTAGAGTGACTGCCCACTGATTCCTGAGGGTAACAGGACAGATGGATAAGGTGGCTAAGAAGGCTTACGGAATACTTCCCTTTATTGGCCGATGCAGAGAATATAAGAGCAGGTAGCTTATGCGAGAACTGTTTAAAACACGAGTTAGACCACAGCAACAGTACTGTGTACAGTCCTGGTCACCACATTACAGGAAGGATGTGATCACACTAGTGAGGGTACAGAGGAGATTGACAGAGGATGTTGTCAGTAATGGATAATTTTATGTATGAGGTAAGATTGGATCGAAAGGTATTGTTTTCTTTGGAACAGAGAAGGTTGAAGGGAAGATTTAATTGAGGTGTATCAAATAATGGCGGGCCTAGATAGGGTTGACAGGAAGGACCCATTTCCCATAACAGAGGGGTCAATAACCATGGAAATAGATTACAAGATTTCCCCACCAATATCATGAGGATGTGATGGCTTCTATGGTGGAATACCTTGGTGAATGTTTGCAATGGAGCGTTTTCCTTCCTGATCATCAAAACTGGCCGCCTGGGCCCCAACTTCATCCACATTTCTCCCACTCCACCAGTATTTCACTCTGCATCACTATATTTATCTGTTTGCGTATGCAGCAGTGAAGAATTACATTAAATGAATATTTCTTACATTCTCCCTTTCAATCCACCCCAACACTCTCTCTGTCTCCAAACTTGTCCCTCTCGACAGCACTCCCTCTGCCTGCATATCTATGCCTCTCTCCCTCTGTCTCCCTCTTAGTGTCAGAGATAGCAGGAGGGAGAGATAGAGAGAGGAAGACAGAGGGAGACACAGAGAACAACCCCAGCTTCACCAATCTATCCACGTAACTGAAGTCCCTCATCCCTGGAACCATTCTTGTGAATCTTTTCTGCACCCTCTCTAATGCCCCCACATTCTTCCTGAAGCGGCAGAGTGGCGCAGTGGTTAGCACCGCAGCCTCACAGCTCCAGCGACCCGGGTTCGATTCTGGGTGCTGCCTGTGTGGAGTTTGCAAGTTCTCCCTGTGCCTGCATGGGTTTTCTCCGGGTGCTCCGGTTTCCTCCCACAAGACAGAAAAGACTTGCAGGTTGGTAGGTAAATTGGCCATTATAAATTGTCACCAGAATAGGTAGGTGGTAGGGAAATAGAGGGGCAGGTGGGGATGTTTGGTAAGAATATGGGATTCGTGTAGGATTAGCATAAATGGGTGGTTGATGGTCAGCACATATTCGGTGGGCGGAAGGGCCTGTTTCAGTGCTGTATCTCTAATCTAATCTAATCTAATCCACGGTGTCCAGAATTGGTCAATGCTCCAGTTGAAGGCAAACCAGCGTTTTACAAAGGTCATAATTTTTGAATTCAATGTCTCTATTTATAATCTCGGGACCCCTTATGCCGTTTAACCACTTTCTGAACCTGCCCTGCCACCTTCAGTGATTGGTGCACAAATTCACCCACATGTGTCTGTTCCTGCACCTCCTTTAGAATTCTATCCTTTACCTTATCACGTCGCGCCTCCTTTTTCCCAAACGTTGGGGCGGAAGATTCACCATGGTTCTTAATGAATACATTGTGACTGCCTTCACAAAAGAGGGGACACAGACATTGTAGTCAATGAGGAGGGGTTTGAAATATTGAATGGGATAAACAGTGAGAGAGGAAATATTAATGGGTTTAGCATCTTTGAAAGCTGATAATTCACCAGGCTCAGGCTATTAAGAGGTGCAAGGGAGGAAATATCAGTGGCTCTGACCATCATTTTCCAATCCTCACTGGTTATAGTCGTGCTGCCAGAGTACTGGAGGACTGCGTATGTTGTACTATTTATTAACAAGGGAGAAAGTAAAAGACTGAGTAATTACAGGCCACCCAGCCTCACTGTGGAGGGCAATTTATTGGGCACAAGGGAATGATTAATTCCTTTCTAGTACTGTGTGTCTCAGTGTCTCCATGTCTGTGTCTCTGTCACAATTTGAGCACCACCCTTACATTGGTGAAGAGTACGTCTCTGGAATAAATGTCCCAGTGTTGTGGGAACATAAAATGGCTACCCGAAACCGGCCGAAAATGGCTGACTAATGTTTGTGGATTTCCACAGATATTTGAGAGAGGAGAGAGACAGACAGACAGACAGATAGAAAGAGAGACAAAGAGAGAGACACAGACCAAGACACAGAGAGTGATAGAAAGATATTTGTCATTGGACAGAGGAAGAGGAGGAGGCCATTTGGCCCCTCAACCCTCTTCTGTCATTCAATGAGCTCATGGCTGATGTGTGATCTAACTCTATGTACCTATCTTTGCCCCTGAATACCTTTGGTTATCAAAAATCTATCAATCTCAGATTTAAAATCTAACAAGTCTCTCAGCAACAATTGCCGTTTGTGGAAGAGAGTTCCAAACTGATCCCACACCTGGTGTATTGATGTGTTTCTTCGTTTCACTCCTGAAAGGATTTTAGACTGCCTTTAGATTTTAAGTCTGCGCCCTCAAGTTCCTGACTCCGCAGCCGGTTGGAATTGTTACTCTCTGCCCACCCGTTCAGTTTCCCTTATTGTCTTGAAAACATTCATCAAATAACCCCATAAGCTTCTAAATTCCAGAGAAAGAACAGTTTGGAGAAGGAGGGGAGACTGGAGCAGATGGTTTGGGAAAGTGGATAAACTAAAGCAATGGATGAGGAGACTGAGGATTCAATACAGTGAGAGGAGAGGCTGAGATTAACAGGGAGAGACTGCAGCAGACTGTTGGAGGAAATCTAATCTACAGATCCCAGTAATACAACTCAATTCATACATTCAAACAATAATCCCTGTGGTTATTGGTGTTGGAGAACAGTTCATTGTTTCTACAATATAGTCAATATATTCGTTTGTTCAGGCGATTAAATATAAATTTAAATATATTTCTGATATCAGCCTCGCTCTTTTATTGAATTCAGCAGTCACAGAGATTTTAAAGTGCAGTATTTAAATAATGAATTACCATCAGTGATGAACTGATTCTATTCTGTTCATTCAGTCACTAAGTAAGGAATAGGAACTTTCTGCAAAACAAAATGAGGACCTGACAGAAATCAACACAGAGGATCAAGGCCAACAGGAAAATGAACGCAATCTGACAACAGACAACTTTAGCTCACAGTTTCTCTCGCTAATTGTTCTGGACATTCCAGCACTTTATGATAGAGAATTATTTACACTGCTGCTTCTTTCTCTTTCTCTTTACTTCTGCCTATCCCTTTCCCTCGGTTTCGTTCTCCCTGCTCCTTTTCTCCTTCCCTATCTCTCTGGAGTACTCACACCTGCAAACTGTTACTTATTGCTACTTTTCACAGAGGATTTATTCCTAACATTCTGCGTCTGTGTTCTGTTCACCAGCCCCAGGTTCAATGATTCTATTCTCAGACTCAGTTTGTTCAATAGTGAAACCTCAGTGAATAATTTAATGTGTCTCCAGAACACGCAAGTCTCCACCTGTTCACCTGCAATCTTGACTTCATCTACAATACATGGAATAAACAGGATTGAAAGCTACTTCCAGACAAACCTCACAATCAGTGAAATTCCTTCTCCTGGAATTATAAAGTAATCAGTTAGAATGTGGGATTGTTTAATTAATAAAACTCCAACATCAGCGCTGCAGCTGATAATCTACAGATAAATGGAAAGACTCTTGATTCCAAGTGACAGTGAAAACCAGTGAAACATCACATCAATACTTTCTATTTTACAATGTAGTCCAGTGACAGTGAAGGTCCACAGTGAAGCAGAGAAGGAGATGTGAATGTGTCAGCAGCAAACTCAGTTCAGTAGCCAAACTTCTGAAGCAGCGTCAGACACACACAGAATGAAATATAATTTGATAACATTGATAATCAATAAATACATTGAAATGCCAGTTAAACTGAGCCATGTTATTGGGGAAGGAGGACATTGTGCTTTCCGCTTGTGACACTGAGACTGTGAGATGTCCCATTATTGATCACCAAAATATAAAGACTCATATAAATAATCCTGGACGGATTTGGTCCACATCATGAAACTGTTAAAAACTCCTGATTGTTTGATTTTTGATCTTAACTAAAACACCTCTGTCAAAAGCATTCGCTGCACAGAATAATCCAGTCAGAATGCAATGGCTCCCGAAACCAATACCATGAAAGACATGATACAACGCCTGCAAGAATGAAACAGTAGACAATGAGGAGATTCCATCTGTTAATTGCTGGAAAATAACAGGCGGCAGTGTAACAGACACAGTGAGAAATAATACCCAGTACAGCAGCACTTTTAACATTGATTTACACCATTAACAGCTGAGATACTGGCTTACCAGGAACTCCAATTGCTGCAAGTACAGGATAGTAAATGTCTTCTATCTGATACATTACTGGATATTCCATTTCTGTGCGAAGCAGAGTCTTCTGTTAGCCTGGAATCCACAGCTCCACCAGGCACTCCGAGCTGATCCATTCCAATGGGTCCTGAATTATACAGGGGATAAATCTCCACTGACATGGTTATACCCTGATCATTGGTATTAGTTACATTCTCCTGAACAAACACATTACATCAGCAGCTTTGACTCTGATGTAAATAATGTGGTGGATAAAACACAATCATTTCAATGTCAATGACATTTTCTGAGTAAGACCTCCCTCGGAATAAACCTGAAATCTGTCCTCATACTGGATGGATGGCAATTATGAGAGGCGTCATTTACATTTTCCATATTATTGCATTGACCTTGTTTACTCCTTGCATTTCTATTGTAAATGTAACTGATCTGTCTGCAGTGGACACTGAATCCAGGGACAAAATCTATCCCATTTCACTCTGTTCCTGCCTTTTTCCAGTTAAAATATGATCTTTGAGGATCTGATTCGAGACCATTTCCAGGGCTACAGCCTAAAAGCTCCTGTGAGTGATATTACGGGACAAACACTGTAGATATTCATGAAGGAGGCAGGCGCAAAGTGATAATACTACTGCTTAAGTAATCCAGAGGCCCAACCTAATTGTCTGAGGACAGGGGTTCAAATCCCACCATGGCAGCTGCATAAAATAGAGGGAGTTCCCTCTCTAGTTATAAAGTGGAGGGATCAGCTTCTATATATATATCAAGTGGAGGGAGATCCCTCTCTACGTATAAAATGGAGGGAACACCCTCTCTAAATATAAAGTGGAGGGAGATCCCTCTCTATGTATAAAGTGGAGGGTGCTGCCTCTCTGTGGATAATGTGGGGGGAGCTCCCTCTCTACGTATAAAGTGGAGGGAGCTTCCTCTGTACGTCAAAGTGGTGGGAGCTCCCTCTCGATGTATAAAGTGGAGGGAGCTCCCTCGCCACGTATAAAGTGGAGGGAGCTCCCTCTCTATGTATAAAGTGGAGGGAGCTCCCTCTCTATGTATACAGTGGAGGGAGCTCCCTCTCTACGTATAAAGTGGAGGGAGCTCCCTCTCTACGTATACAGTGGAGGGAGCTCACTCTCTACGTAGAAAGTGGAGGGAGCTCCCTCTCTATGTATAATGTGGAGGGAACACCCTCTACGAATAAAGTGGAGGGAACTCCCTCTTTACGTTTAAAGTGGAGGGAGCTCCCCTCTATGTATAAAGTGGAGGGAGCTTCCTCTCTAATTATAAAGTGGAGGGAGCTCCCTCTCTATGTATAAAGTGGAGGGAGCTCCCTCTCGATGTACAATGTGGAGGGAGCACCCTCTACGAATAAAGTGGAGGGAACTCCCTCTCTACGTATAAAGTGGAGGGAGCTCCCCCTCTAAGTATAAAGTGGAGGGAGCTCCCTCTCTATGTATAAAGTGGAGGGAGCTTCCCCTCTACGTCTCAGTGGAGGGAGCTCACTGTCTATGTATAAAGTGGACGGAGCTCCCTTTGTACGTATAATGTAGAGGGAGCTCCCTCACTATGTATAAAGTGGATGGAGCTCCCTTTGTATGTATAACGTAGAGGGAGCTCCCTCTCTATGTATAAAGTGGAGGGAGCTCCCTCTTTATGTATAAAGTGGAGGGAGCTTCCCCTCTACGTATAAGTGGAGGGAGCTCCCTGTCTATGTATAAAGTGGAGGGAGCTCCCTTTGTACGTGTAATGTAGAGGGAGCTCTCTCTCTCTCTCTGTGTCTAAAGTGGAGGGAGCTCCCTCTCCATGTATAATGCGGAGGGAATTCCCTCTCTCTGTATAAAGTGGAGGGAGCTTCCCTTCTACATATAAAGTGGAGGGAGCTCCCTCGCTATGTATAAAGTGGAGGGAGCTCCCTCTCTACATATAAATTGGAGGGAGCTCCCTCCTGACATATAACGTGGAGGGAGCTCCCTCTCTACGTGTAAAGTGGAGGGGTTTAGTGTGAGTGTTGTGGAGGCAAATGTTGGATCAGTGTTTCATTTTTTCAAACTGCAGGGACATTTATTGTTGTTGAAAATATGTTATCACAAATTGACAAACTTCAGAAGCAGGGGAAAAGGGAGACAGGGTGTGAGGGGACCTTGACAGAACCTCAGTAACAATCCCCATTATCTGCACAGTCTTGTATTGGGGCTTTAGCGTGAGGGTTTAGGGGGTGAGTGCTGAAGAGTGTTTGATGTTTTAAAACTGCAGTGACGTACCCAGCCAGGGCAAGAATTGCAGGTTCAAAATTAACCAGTAAATGGATTAAAACACTTCTGTCCAAGGAGAGATAGAGGGAGAGATGGTTTGAGACTGGGATAGGCACAGTCATGGACTGAGGCCGAGAAAGAGGGAGAAGGAGATAGAGGGAGAGATAGAGATGGAGAGAGACAGACATGAGAGGGAGAGACAGATAGAAGATGAGACAAGATGTACCAGTCAGTAACAATCCTCATTATCTGCCCAAACCTGTATTGGGAGTTTCGTGTGAATGTTTTACGGGTGAGTGTTGGTTCAGTGTTGGATATTTTCACACTGCAGTGACCTTCCCAACAAGGCAGCTATGGAATAGAAGAGCAAGGAGGTTATGCTGAAACTGTATAACACATTGGTTAGACCACAACTCGAATACTGTGTGCAGTTCTGGTCATATAATTACAGAAAGGATGTAATTGCACTGGAGAGGGTACAGAGGAGATTTACGAGGATGTTGCCAGAACTGGAAAAATGCAGCTATCAGGAAAGATTGGATTGGCTGGGGTTGTTCTCCTTGGAGCAGAAAAGGCTGAGGGGAGATATGATTGAAAAGTGAGGGGCTTGGATAGAGTGGAGGTGAAGGGTCTATTCACCTTAGCAGAGAGGTCAGTGACGAGGGGGCAAAGACTTAAAGTGATTGGTAGAAAGATTAGAGGGGAGATAAGGAAAATGTTTTTCACCTAGAGGGTGGTGAGGGTCTGGAATAACTGGCCTGAAAGGGTAGTTGTAGAAGAAAACCTCAACTCATTCTAAAGGAGTCTGGATATGCACCTCAAGTGCCATTATCTGCAGGGCTACGGACGAAATGGAGGCAGGTGGGATTCGAATAGGTGGATCGTTTTTCGGACGGCACGGACACGATGGGCCAAGTGGCCTCTTTTTGTGCCTTAAATTTTCTGTGATTTTAAAGGAAAGAGTTGCTGGTTCAAAATTAACCAAGAAATGCCTGAAAGCATTGCTGTCCTGGGACATAGAGGAAGGGAGAGATGAGAAGAGAGAGACAGGGAGAGAGAGAGGCAGAGAAAGAGGGAGAGACAGAGAGAGAGGGAGACAGAGACAGATCGAGAGGGGTGGGAGAGAAAGAGGGAGAGGGAGAAACAGAGACAGAGAAGGAGTGAATGACAGAAATAGGGGAGATAGAGACAGGGGAGACAGAGGGAGGGAAATTCAGACAGAGAGGGCGTGGCAGAGAGACAGATCGAGGGAGTGGAAGAGGGAGAGATATGGAGGGACAGAGGGAGAGGGAAAGACAGACAGAGGGACAGATGGAGATGGAGAAACAGAGAGAGAGAGAACGATTGGGAGTGACAGAGATTGGGGGAGACAGGGGTAGAGGGAGAGCCGAGACAAAAAGAGAGAGGGGAGAGATCGGGATTGGCAGAGAGAGGGACAGTGATAGAAGGTGAGACCAAGAGAGAGCGAGGCAGAGCGAGAGAGATAGAGGGTGGGACAGAGGGAAGGACAGAGGGAGGGACAGAGAGAGACGGGGAGAGAAAGAGAAAGAGACAGGGCAAAGAGAGAGAGAAAGAGAGTAAAGATAGAAACATAGAGAGAGACAGAGAGTGGGGAGACTACAGCAGCAACTTTCGGTCAATTATTTTAACTTCGGTGCTGGAAAACATTTAGAAAAAGCAATTTGGATCAACATCAATAGTCACATGGACAAAGGCGAGTTAATTAAGGAAAGGCAGCATGGATTTCTTAAGGGAAAATCATGTTCAACGAACAAGCTGGAGTTTTTTGAGGAGGTAACTGAAAGGGTTGATGAGGGCAATTTTGTTGATGTGGTGTCCATGGAGTTTCAAAATGCGTTTGATAAAGTGCCACACAACAGACATGTGAGCAAACTTGCAGCTCACAGAATAAATACGACGGTCGTAACATGGATACGGAATGGGCTGGGTGACAGGAAACAAAGAGTAGTGATTAATGGATGTTTTTCAGGCTGGAGGAAGGTTTGTAGTGGAGATCCCCAGGTTTCAGTGTTGGGACCCTTGAGTTTCTTGATGTATATTAATGACCGAGACCTCGGTGTACAGGGTACAATTTCAAAGTTTGCAGATGATACGAAACTTGGAAGCATTGTGAACTGTGAGGAGGACAGTGACGAATTTCAAAAGGACATAGACAAGTTGGTGGGATGGGCAGGCATGTGGCAGATGAAGTTCAATGCATAGAAATGTGAAGTGATTCATTTTGCTAGGAAGAACATGGAGTGACAATATAGAAAAAGGAAACAATTCTAAAGGGGGAGCAGGAGCAGAGCGACCTGGGTGTATATGTGCAGAAGTCATTGAAAGTGGTAGGACAGGTTGAGAGCTTGGTTAATAAAGCTTACAGTTTCGTGGGATGTATTAATAGGGGCATAGAGTACAAGAGCAAGGAGGTTATGTAGAATTTGTATAAGACACTAGTTCATCCTCAGCACGAGTATTGCGTCCATTTTTGAGCGCCACAGTTTTGGAAAGATGTGAGGACATTGGAGAGAGTACAGAAGAGATTCACGAGAATGGTTCCAGGGATGAGGAATTTCAGTTATGAAGATAGATTGGAGAAGTTAGGACTGTTTTCCTTGGAGAAGAGAAGGCTGAGAGTTGATTTGATAGAGGTATTCAACATCATGAGGGATCTGGACAGAGTAGATAGGGAGAAACTGTTCCCACTTGTGAAAGGATCGAGAACGAGATGATACAGACAGAAAATATTTGGTAAGAGAAGCAAAAGTGACATGGGGAAAAACTTTTTCCTGCAGTGAGCGGTTAATGTCTGGAATGCACTGCCTGAGAACGTGGTGGAGGCAAGTTTAATTGAAGCATTGGAAAGGGAATTAGACAGTGACATGAATAGGAAGAATGTGCAGGATTATGAAGAGAAGGCGGGGAAATGGAACTGAGAGAATTGCACTCTCGGAAAACCAGTGCAGACATGATGGCCCGAATGGACTCCTTAAGCACTGCAACAACTCTGAGACAGAGGCAGAGAAAGAGAGAGGGGGGGTGGGGACAGAGAGAGAGGCAGAGGGAGTGAGAGCGTGTGAGAGAAACAGAGACAGAGAAGGTGAAACAGAGAGAGGGACAGGCAGCGGCAAAGTGAGAGAAGGAGAAGCAGAGAGAGAGAGAGACAGACAGACAGACATAGAGAGAGAAAGGAGATAGAGAGAGCGGAAGAGAGAGAAAGAGAGAGAGAGAGAAGGAAAGACAGGGACGGAGAGAAGGAGACAAAGTGGGAGGGAGAGATGATCTGACAGAAAAACAGAGTAAAGTGTTCAGACATAATAAGAGTGACAGAGAGAAGGAGAGACAGTGACAGAGAGAGGGTCAAAGAGAGACAGAGTCAGAAAGAGAGAAGGAGAGGCAGAGAAAGAGAGAGGGAGAAAGGTAGAGGGAGAAAGAGAGAGAGAGATCACACGGTGGAGATACACGAATAAGAGTCCCACACAGAGACACTCCCTGCAGACATACTTAAATAACAGACTCACTCAGTCACTCTCCTTTGTGGAGATACTATAATAACAGACCCACTCAGTGACTCTCCCTGTGGAGATACTATAATAACAGACCCACTCAGTGACTCTACCTGTGGAGATACTATAATAACAGACCCAGTCAGTGACTCTCCCTGTGGAGACACTAGAATAACAGACCCACTCAGTGACTCTCCCTGTGGAGATACTATAATAACAGACACACTCAGTGACTCTCCCTGTGGAGATATTCTAATAACAGACCTACTCAGTGACCCTCCCTGTGCAGATACTACAGAAACAGACGCACTCAATGACTCTACCTGTGGAGATACGATAGCAACAGACACACTCAGTGACTCCCCCTGTGGAGATACTATAATAACAGACCACTCAGTGATTCTCCCTGTGGAGATACTATAATAACAGACCCACTCAGTGACTCGCCCTTTGCAGATACTATAATAACAGACCCACTCATTGACTCTCCATGTGGAGAATCTATAATAACAGACCCACTCAGTGACTCTCCCTTTGGAGATACTTTCATAACAGATCAACTCAGTGACTCGACCTGTGGAGATACTATAATAACAGACCCACTCAGTGACTCTCCCTGTGGAGATACTATAATAACAGACCCACTCAGAGAATCTCCCTGTGGAGATACTGTAATAACAGACCCACTCAGTGACACTCCCTGTGGAGATACTACAATAACAGACACACTCAGAGACTCTCCCAGTGGAGATACTATAATAACAGACCCACTCAGCGACTCTTCCTGTGGAGATAATACAATAACAGGCCCACTCAGCGACTCTTCCTGTGGAGATAATACAATAACAGACCCACTCAGTGACCCTCCCTGTGGAGATGCTATAATAACAGACCCACTCAGTGACTCTCCCTGTGCAGATACTATAATAACAGACCCACTCAGTGACTCTCCCTGTGCAGATACTATAATCACAGCCGCACTCAGTGACTCTCCCTGTGGAGATACTATAATAACAGACCCACTCAGTGACTCTCTCTTTGGAGATGCTATAATAACAGACCAACTCAGTGAAACTCCCACTTGGCATAGTATAACAACAGACCCACTCAGCGACTCTCCCTGTGGAGATACTGCAACAACAGACCCTATCAGTGACTCTCCCTATCGAAATACGATAATAACAGACCCACTCAGTGACTTTCCCTCTGGAGATACTATAATAACAGACCCACTCAGTGACTCTCTCTGTGGAGATCCTCTACTAACAGACCCACTCTGTCACTCTCCCTGTGGAGATACTGTAATATCAGATCTACTTACTGATTGGCCCTGTGCAGTTGCAATAATAATAGGCCGACTCAATCATTCACACTGTGGACATGCTACAACAACAGACCCACTCATTGATTTGCCCGTTGGAGTCACTATAATAACAGACCAACTCAGTGAAAAACCCTGTGGAGATACTCCAACAACAGACCCACTCAGTGTCTCTCCCTGTGCAGATACTACAGAAACAGACTCACTCAATGACGCTCCCTGTGGAGATAGTATAAGAATAAACCCACTCAATTTTTGTCCTAGTTGCGTTACTGTCATAACAGACCCACTCAGTGACTCTCCCTGTGGACATGCAACAACAACAGAACCACACAGGCTTCCTCTGTGGAGAAAGTATAATAACAGACCAATCCAGAGACTCTCCTTGTGGAGATAGTTTCATAAAAGATCCACTATGTGAATCTCCCTTTGAAGATACTGTAATAACAGACCCACTCGGTGACTCTCCCTGTGGCGATACTGGTATAACATGCCCACTCAGTGACTCTCCTTGTGGAGATACTTTCATAAAAGATCCACTCAGTGACTCTCCCTTTGAAGATGCTATCACAACAGACCCACTCAGTGACTCTCCTTGTGGAGATACTTTCATAAAAGATCCACTCAGTGACTCTCCCTTTGAAGATACTATAATAACAGACCGACTCAGTTACTCTCCCTGTGGAGATACTGTAATAACAGACCCACTCAGTGTCTCTCCCCGTGGAGATATTATATTAACAGACCCACTCAGTGACTCTCTATGTGGAAATCCAATGATAACATACCCACTCAATGACTCTGGAAATACCGTAATAGCAGACCCACTCAGTGACTCTCCCTCTGGAGATATTATATTAACAGTCCCTCTCAGTGACTCTCCCTGTGGAGATACTATAATAACAGACCCGCTCAGAGACTCTTCCTTTGGAGATACTATAATAACAGGCCAATCAGTGACTCTCCCTGTGGAGAAACTATAATAACAGACTCACTCAGTGACTCTCCCTGTGGAGATACTAGAATAACAGACCCACTCAGTGACTCTCCCTGTGGAGATACTATAATAACAGACCCACTCAGTGACTCTCCCTGTGGAGATACTGTAATAACAGACCCACTCAGTGACTCTCTCTCCCTGGGGAGATACTATAACAACAGACCCACTCAGTGACTCTCCCTGTGGAGATATTATATTAACAGACCCACTCAGTGACTCTCCTTGTGGAGATATTATTTTAACAGTCCCACTCAGTGACTCTCCGTGTGGAGATATTGTAGTAACAGACCCACTCAGTGACTCTCCCTATGGAGATACTAGAATAACAGACTCACTCAGTGACTCTCCCTGTGGAGATACTATAATAACAGACCCACTCAGTGACTATCGCTGTGGAGATACTGGAATAACAGACCCACTCAGTGACACACCATTTGGAGATGCTCCAACAACAGACCCACTCAGTGACTCTCCCTGTGGAGATAAAGAACGAAGAAAGAACAAAGAAAATTACAGCACAGGAACAGGCCCTTCGGCCCTCCAAGCCTGCGCCGATCCAGATCGTCTATCTAAATATGTCGCCTATTTTCTAAGGTTCTGTATCTCTTTGCTTCCTGCCCATTCATGTATCTGTCTAGATACATCTTAGAAGACGCTATCATGCCCGTGTCTACCACCTGCGCTGGCAACGCGTTCCAGGCGCCCACCACCCTCTGCGCAAAGAGCTTTACACGCATATCCGCCCTAAACTTTTCCCCTCTCACTTTGAACTCGTGACCCCGAGTAATTGAATCCCCCACTCTGGGAAAAGGCTTCTTGCTATCCACCCTGTCTATACCTCTCAAGATTTTGTACACCTCAATCAGATCGCCCCTCAACCTCCGTCTTTCTAATGAAAATAATCCTAATCTACTCAACCTCTCTTCATAGCTAGCCCCCTCCATGCCAGGCAACATCCTGGTGAACCTCCTCTGCACCCTCTCCAAAGCATCTACATCCTTTTGGTAATGTGGCGACCAGAACTGCACGCAGTATTCCAAATGTGGCCGAACCAAAGTCTTATACAACTGTAACATGACCTGCCAACCCTTGTACTCAATACCCCGTCCGATGAAGGAAAGCATGCCGTATGCCTTCTTGACCACTCTATTGACCTGCGTTGCCACCTTCAGGGAACAATGGACCTGAACAGCCAAATCTCTCTGTACATCAATTTTCCCCAGGACTTTTCCATTTACTGTTTAGTTCACTCTTGAATTGGATCTTCCAAAATGCATCACCTCGCATTTGCCCTGATTGAACTCCATCTGCCATTTTTCTGCCCAACTCTCCAATCTATTTATATTCTGCTGTATTCTCTGACAGTCCCCTTCACTATCTGCTACTCCACCAATCTTAGTGTCGTCTGCAAACTTGCTAATCAGAACACCTATACTTTCCTCCAAATCATTTATGTATATCACATACTACAGTGGTCCCAGCACGGGTCACTGTGGAACACCACTGGTCACACTTCTCCATTTTGAGAAACTCCCTTCCACTGCTACTCTCTGTCTCCTCTTGCCCAACCAGTTCTTTATCCATCTAGCTAGTACACCCTGGACCCCATGCGACATCTACAGCCCTTCCCTCATCAATCAACTTTGTCACTTCCTCAAAGAATTCTATTAAGTTGGTAAGACATGACCTTCCCTGCACAAAACCATGTTGCCTATCACTGATAAGCCCATTTTCTTCCAAATGGGAAAGATCCTATCCATCAGTATCTTCTCCAGCAGCTTCCCTACCACTGATGGCAGGCTCACCGGTCTATAATTATCTGGATATACCCTTCTATCTTTCTTAAACACGGGAAAACATTAGCAATTCTCCAGTCCTCCGGGACCTCACCCGTGTTTAAGGATGCTGCAAAGATATCTGTTAAGGCCCCAGCTATTTCCTCTCTCGCTTCCCTCAGGAACCTGGGATAGATCCCATCCGGACCTGGGGACTTGTCCACCTTAATGCCATTTAGAAGACACAACACTTCCTCCCTCCTTATGCCGACTTGACCTAGAGTAATAAAACATCTGTCCCCAACCGCAACATCCGTCATGTCCCTCTCCTCGGTGAATACCGATGCAAAGTACTCGTTTAGAATCTCACCTATTTTTTCTGACTCCACGCATAACTTTCCACCTTTGTCCTTGAGTGGGCCAATCCTTTCTCTAGTTACCCTCTTGCTCCATATATATGAATAAAAGGCTTTGGGATTTTCCTTAACCCTGTTTTGCCAAAGTTATTTCATGACCCCTTTTAGCCCTCTTAATTCCTCGTTTCAGATTGGTCCTACATTCCCGATATTCTTTCAAAGCTTCGTCTTTCTTCAGCCTCCTAGACCTTATGTATGCTTCCTTTTTCCTCTTAGCTAGTCTCACAATTTCACCTGTTATCCATGATTCCCTAATCTTGCCATTTCTGTCCCTCATTTTCACAGGAACATGTCTCTCCTGCACGCTAACAACCTCTCTTTAAAGACTCCCACATATCAAATGTGGATTTACCTTCAAACAGCTGCTCCCAATCTACATTCCCCAGCTCCTGCCGAATTTTGGTATAGTTGTCCTTCCCCCAATTTAGCACTCTTCCTTTAGGACCACTCTTGTCTTTGATCATGAGTATTCTAAAACTTACGGAATTGTGATCACTATTCCCAAAGTAGTCCCCTACTGAAACTATAACCACCTTGCCGGGATCATTTCCCAACACCAGGTCCAGTATGGCCCCTTCCCGAGTTGGACTATTTACATACTGCTCTAGAATACACTCCTGGATGCTCCTTACAAATTCTGCTCCATCTCGACCTCTAACACTAAGTGAATCCCAGTCAATGTTGGTAAAATTAAAGTCTCCTATCACCACAACCCTGTTGCTCCTACATCTTTCCATAATCTGTTTACATATTTATACATCTATCTCACGCTCGCTGTTGGGAGGCCTGTAGTAGAGCCCCAACATTGTTACCGCACCCTTCCTATTTCTGATTTCTGCCCAAATTGCCTCACTGTTCGAGTCCTCCACAGTGCCTTCCTTCAGCACAGCTGTGATATCCTCTTTGACCAGTAATGCAACTCCTCCACCCCTTTTACCTCCCTCTCAATCCCGCCTGAAGCATCGATATCCTGGGATATTTAGTTGCCAATCATGCCCTTCCCTCAACCAAGTCTCAGTAATCGCAATAACATCATACTCCCAGGTACTAATCCAAGCCCTAAGTTCATCTGCCTTACCTACTACACTTCTTGCATTAATACAAATGCACCTCAGACCACCAGTCCCTTTGCGTTCATCATCTGCTCCCTGCCTACTCTTTCCCTTAGTCACGCTGACTTCGTTATCGAGTTCCTTACAGGCTTTAGTTACTACCTCCTTACTGTCCACTGACCTCCTCATTTGGTTCCCATCCCCCTGCCACATTAGTTTAAACCCTCCCCAACAGCGTTAGCAAAAGCACCCCCAAGGACATTGGTTCCAGTCCGGCCCAGGTGCAGACCGTCCAATTTGTAAGTGTCCCACCTCCGCCAGAACCAGTCCCAATGTCCCAAAAATCTGAACCCCTCCCTCCTGCACCATCTCTCAGGCCACTCATTCATCCTGACTACTTTTTCATTTCTACCCTGACTGTCACGTGGCACTGGTAGCAATCCTGAGATTACTACCTCTGAGGTCCTACTTTTTAACTTGGCTCCAAACTCCCTAAATTCTGCTTTTAGGACCTCATCCCGTTTTTTACCTATATCATTGGTGCCTATGTGCACAACGACAACTGGCTGTTCACCCTCCCCCTTCAGAATGTTCTGCAGCTGATCTGAGACATCCCTGACCCGTGCACCTGGGAGGCAACATACCATTCGGGAGTCTCGTTTTCGACCACAGAACCGCCTATCTACTCCCCTTACAATCGAATCCCCTGTGACTATAGCCCTTCCATTCTTTTTCCCGCCCTTCCGAACAGCAGAGCCAGCCACGGTGCCATGGACCTGGCTACTGCTGCCTTTCCCTGGTGAGCCATCTCCCTCAACAGTATCCAAAACGGTATACCTGTTTTGGAGGGAGATGACCGCAGGGGATACCTGCGCTGCCTTCCTGCTGTTTCTCTGCCTTTTGGTCACCCATTCCCATTCTCCCTCAGAAATCCTAATCTGCGGTGTGACCAATTCGCTAAACGCTATCCACGATCTCCTCAACATCGCGGATGCTCCAAAGTGAGTCCACCAGCAGCTCCAGAGCCGTCATGCAGTCTGACAATAGCTGCAGCTGGACACACTTCCTGCACGTGAAGGAGCCAGGGACATCAGCCGTGACCCTGAGCTCCCACACTGAGAAAGAGGAGCATAACACGGGTCTGCGATCTCCCGCCATTTTTAATCTTGAGCTTAACTTAGTCTTAACTCAGAATAATGAAAAAGGAACGATCACACAGGAAAAAAAAAGAGAAATAGAAGAAGCCTTACCTTATCTGCACACCACCGGTCCCTTTTTTTTGGTTAGAGGAGGAGGGAAGGTGGGAGACACCACACGGTTCAGAAAAGGCCCAAATATATAGTTATTTACTTACCCAGAAGCCCCCTGGTCCGCCGAAAACAAAAGGAAATTAGGTTTAAGTTGATACTGTCCTTCCCAGCTGATCACTCGCTCGCACAGTCTGCTCACGAATAAGCCAGAAGCCACCTGGTCCGCCGAAAACAAACGGAAATTAAGTTTCTGTTGAAACTGACCTTCCCAACTGATCACTCGCTCGTGCTCTCTGCTCCCGAATAAGCTGCTTCCGAGCTGATCACTGTCTCGCACTGACTGCTCCCGAATATGCTGCAGCAATGAAACGCAATTAGAGTATCTCCACAATGAGAGTCACTGAGTGAGCCTGTTATAATTGAATCTCCACAGGGAGAGTCACTGGCTGGGTCTGTTTTTGTAGTATCTCCACAGGGAGAGTCACTGAGTGGGTCTGTTATGATACCATCTCCACAGGAAAAGTCACTGAGTGGGTCTGTTATTATATTATCTACCCAGGGAGAGTCACTGAGTGGGTCTGTTGTTGCAGTATCTCCACAGAGGCAGTCACTGAGTGGGTCTGTTATTATAGTATCTCCACAGGGAGAGTCACTGAGTGGCTCTGTTATTATAGTATTTCCACAGGGAGAATCACTGAGTGGGTCTGTTATTATAGAAACACCCCAGGGAGAGTCACTGAGTGGGTCTGTTATTATAGTATCTGCACAGGGAGAGTCACTGAGTGCATCTGTTATTGTAGAATCTCCCCAGGGAGATTCACTGAATGGCTCTGTTATTATAGTATCTCCCCGGGGAGAGTCACTGAGTGGCTCTGTTATTATAGAATCTCCACAGAGAGATTCACTGAGTGGGTCTGTTATTATAGTATCTCCACAGGGAGATTCACTGAGTGGGTCTGTTATTATAGATTCTCCACAGGGAGAGTCACTTAGTCGTTCTGTTATTATAGTATCTCCAGAGGGAGAGTAATTGAGTGGGTCTGTTACTATAGTATCTGCACAGGGAGAGTCACTGAGTGGGTCTGTTATTAGAGCATCTCCACAGGGAGAGTCACTGAGTGGGTCTGTTATTATAGTATCTCAACAGGGAAAGTCACTGAGTGGTTCTGTTATTATACCATCTCCACTGGGAGAGTCACTGAGTGACTCTGTTATTATTGTATCCCCACAGGGAGAGTCACTGAGTCGGTCTGTTATTATAGTATCTCCACAGGGAGCGTCACTGAGTGGCTCTGTTATTATAGAATCTCCACATGGAGAGTCACTGATTGGGTCTGTTATTATAGTATCTCAACAGGGAGAGTCACTGAGTGGTTCTGTTATTAAACCATCTCCACTGGGAGAGTCACTGAGTGACTCTGTTATTATAGTATCTCCACAGGGAGAGTCACTGAGTGAGTCTGTTATTATTGTATCCCCACAGGGAGAGTCACTGAGTGGGTCTGTTATTACAGTATCTCCACAGGGAGAGTCACTGAGTGGGTCTGTTATTATAGAATCTCCCCAAGGAGAGTCACTGAGCGGGTCTGTTATTATCGTATCTCCACAGGGAGAGTCATTGAGTGGGTCTGTTATGATAGAAACACCCCAGGGAGAGTCACTGAGTGGGTCTGTTATTATAGTATCTGCACAGGGAGAGTCACTGAGTGCATCTGTTATTGTAGAATTTCCCAGGGAGATTCACTGAATGGCTCTGATATTCTAGTATCTCCCCGGGGAGAGTCACTGAGTGGCTCTGTTATTATAGAATCTCCCCAGAGAGATTCACAGAGTGGGTCTGTTATTATTGTATCTCCCCAGGGAGATTCACTGAGTGGGTCTGTTATTATACTATCTCCGAAGTGAGAGTCACTGAGAGGGTCTGTTGTTATAGTATCTCCACAGGGACAGTCACTGACTGGGTCTGTTGTTATAGTATCTCCACATGGAGAGTCACTGAGTGGGTCTGTTATTACACCATCTCCACAGGGAGAGTCACTGAGTGGGTCCGTTATTATAGTATCTCCACAGGGAGAGTCACTGAGTGGGTCTGTTATTTTAGTATCTCCACAGGGAGAGTCACTGAGTGCGTCTGTTATTCTAGAATCTCCGAAGTGAGAGTCACTGAGAGGGTCTGTTATTATATTATCTCCACAGGGAGAGTCACTGAGTGGGTCCGTTATTATAGTATCTCCACAGGGAGAGTCACTGAGTGGGTCTGTTATTTTAGTATCTCCACAGGGAGAGTCACTGAGTGCGTCTGTTATTCTAGAATCTCCACAGGGAGAGTCACTGAGTGGGTCTGTTATTATAGTATCTCCACAGGGAGATTCATTGAGTGGGTCTGTTATTACATTTTCTCCACAGGGATAGTCACTGAGTGGGTCTGTTGTTATAGTATCACCACAGAGAGTGTCACTGAGTGGGTGTGTTATGACAGTATCTCCACAGGGAGAGTCATTGAGTGGCTCTGTTATTATAGTATCTCCCCAGGGAGAGTCACTGAGTGGCTCTGTTATTATAGAATCCCCACAGGGAGAGGGCCTGTTATTATAGTATCTCAAGAGGGAGAATCACCGAGTGTGTCTGTAATTATAGTGTCTCACATGGAGAGTCACTGAGTGGGTCTGTTATTAAAGTATCTCCACAGAGAGAGTCACTGAGTGTCTCTGTTATTATAGTATCTCCACAGGGAGAGTCACTGAGTGGGTCTGTTATTGTAAAATCTCCCCAGGGAGAGTCACTGAGTGGGTCTGTTATTATAGTATCTCCCCAGGGAGATTCACTGAGTGGGTCTGTTATTATAGTATCTCCAAAGGAAGAGTCCCTGAGTGGGTCTGTTATTATATTGTCTCCACAGGGAGAGTCACTGAGTGGGTCTGTTATTATAGTGACTCCACAGAAAGAGTCACTGAGTGGGTCTGTTATTATTGTTTCTCCACAGGGAGAGTCTCTGAGTGGGTCTGTTATTATACTATCTCCACAGGGAGAGGGTCTGTTATTATAGTATCTCCAGAGGGAGAGTCACTGAGTGTGTCTGTTATTATAGTGTCTCACATGGAGAGTCACTGAGTGGGTCTGTTATTATAGTATCTCACATGGAGTGTCACTGTGTGGGTCTGTTATTATAGTGTCTCCACAGGGAGAGTCACTGATTGGGTCTGTTGTTATAGAATCTCCGCAGGGAGAGTCACTGAGTGGGTCTGATTTTATAGTGTCTCCACAGGGAGAGTCATTGAGTTGGTCTGTTATTATAGAAACACCCCAGGGAGAGTCACTGAGTGGGTCTGTTATTATAGTATCTGCACAGGGAGAGTCACTGAGTGCATCTGTTATTGTAGAATCTCCCCAGGGAGATTCACTGAATGGCTCTGTTATTATAGTATCTCCCCGGGGAGAGTCACTGAGTGGCTCTGTTATTATAGAATCTCCACAGAGAGATTCACTGAGTGGGTCTGTTATTATAGTATCTCCACAGGGAGATTCACTGAGTGGGTCTGTTATTATAGATTCTCCACAGGGAGAGTCACTTAGTCGTTCTGTTATTATAGTATCTCCAGAGGGAGAGTAATTGAGTGGGTCTGTTACTATAGTATCTGCACAGGGAGAGTCACTGAGTGGGTCTGTTATTAGAGCATCTCCACAGGGAGAGTCACTGAGTGGGTCTGTTATTATAGTATCTCAACAGGGAAAGTCACTGAGTGGATCTGTTATTATACCATCTCCACTGGGAGAGTCACTGAGTGACTCTGTTATTATTGTATCCCCACAGGGAGAGTCACTGAGTCGGTCTGTTATTATAGTATCTCCACAGGGAGCGTCACTGAGTGGCTCTGTTATTATAGAATCTCCACATGGAGAGTCACTGATTGGGTCTGTTATTATAGTATCTCAACAGGGAGAGTCACTGAGTGGTTCTGTTATTAAACCATCTCCACTGGGAGAGTCACTGAGTGACTCTGTTATTATAGTATCTCCACAGGGAGAGTCACTGAGTGAGTCTGTTATTATTGTATCCCCACAGGGAGAGTCACTGAGTGGGTCTGTTATTACAGTATCTCCACAGGGAGAGTCACTGAGTGGGTCTGTTATTATAGAATCTCCCCAAGGAGAGTCACTGAGCGGGTCTGTTATTATCGTATCTCCACAGGGAGAGTCATTGAGTGGGTCTGTTATGATAGAAACACCCCAGGGAGAGTCACTGAGTGGGTCTGTTATTATAGTATCTGCACAGGGAGAGTCACTGAGTGCATCTGTTATTGTAGAATTTCCCAGGGAGATTCACTGAATGGCTCTGATATTCTAGTATCTCCCCGGGGAGAGTCACTGAGTGGCTCTGTTATTATAGAATCTCCCCAGAGAGATTCACTGAGTGGGTCTGTTATTATTGTATCTCCCCAGGGAGATTCACTGAGTGGGTCTGTTATTATACTATCTCCGAAGTGAGAGTCACTGAGAGGGTCTGTTGTTATAGTATCTCCACAGGGACAGTCACTGACTGGGTCTGTTGTTATAGTATCTCCACATGGAGAGTCACTGAGTGGGTCTGTTATTACACCATCTCCACAGGGAGAGTCACTGAGTGGGTCCGTTATTTTAGTATCTCCACAGGGAGAGTCACTGAGTGCGTCTGTTATTCTAGAATCTCCGAAGTGAGAGTCACTGAGAGGGTCTGTTATTATATTATCTCCACAGGGAGAGTCACTGAGTGGGTCCGTTATTATAGTATCTCCACAGGGAGAGTCACTGAGTGGGTCTGTTATTTTAGTATCTCCACAGGGAGAGTCACTGAGTGCGTCTGTTATTCTAGAATCTCCACAGGGAGAGTCACTGAGTGGGTCTGTTATTATAGTATCTCCACAGGGAGATTCATTGAGTGGGTCTGTTATTACATTTTCTCCACAGGGATAGTCACTGAGTGGGTCTGTTGTTATAGTATCACCACAGAGAGTGTCACTGAGTGGGTGTGTTATGACAGTATCTCCACAGGGAGAGTCATTGAGTGGCTCTGTTATTATAGTATCTCCCCAGGGAGAGTCACTGAGTGGCTCTGTTATTATAGTATCTCAAGAGGGAGAATCACCGAGTGTGTCTGTAATTATAGTGTCTCACATGGAGAGTCACTGAGTGGGTCTGTTATTAAAGTATCTCCACAGAGAGAGTCACTGAGTGTCTCTGTTATTATAGTATCTCCACAGGGAGAGTCACTGAGTGGGTTTGTTATTGTAAAATCTCCCCAGGGAGAGTCACTGAGTGGGTCTGTTATTATAGTATCTCCCCAGGGAGATTCACTGAGTGGGTCTGTTATTATAGTATCTCCACAGGGAGAGACACTGAGTGGGACTGTTATTAGAGTATATCCACAGGGAGAGTCACTGAGTGGGTCTGTTATGACAGTATCTCCACAGGGACAGTCACTGAGTGCGTCTGTTATCATAGTATCTCCCCATGGGAGATTCTCTGAGTGGCTCTGTTATTATAGTCTCTCCCCAGGGAGAGTCACTGAGTGGCTCTGTTATTATAGAATCTCCACAGAGAGATTCAGTGAGTGGGTCTGTTATTACATTTTCTCCACAGGGATAGTCACTGAGTGGGTCTGTTGTTATTGTATCTCCACAGAGAGAGTCACTGAGTGGGTCTGTTATTACAGTATCTCCACAGGGAGAGTCACTGAGTGGCTCTGTTATTATAGTATCTCCCCAGGGAGAGTCACTGAGTGGCTCTGTTATTATAGAATCCCCACAGAGAGATTCACTGAGTGGGTCTGTTATTATAGTATCTCCACAGGGAGAGTCACTGAGTGGGTCTGTTATTATAGTATCTCCTCAGGTAGAGTCATTGAGTGGCTCTGTTATTATAGAATCCCACAGAGAGAGTTACTGAGTGTGTCTCTTATTATAGAATCTCCCCAGGGAGAGTCACAGAGTGGGCCGTTATTATAGTATCTCCACAGGGAGAGTCACTGAGTGGATCTGTCATTATAGTATCTCCACAGGGAGAGTCACTGAGTGGGCCTGTTATTATAGTATCTCCACAGGGAGAGTTACTGAGTGTGTCTCTTATTATAGAATCTCCCCAGGGAGAGTCACTGAGTGGGTCTGTTATTATAGTATCTGCACAGGGAGAGTCACTGAGTGCATCTGTTATTGTAGAATCTCCCCAAGGAGATTCACTGAGTGGCTCTGTTATTATAGTATCTACACAGGGAGAGTCACTGAGTGGGTCTGTTATTTTAGTATCTCCACAGGGAGAGTCACTGAGTAGGTCTGTTATTATAGAATCTCCCCAGGGAGAGTCACTGAGTGGGTCTTTTATTATAGTATCGTAACAGGGAGAGTCACTGAGTGGGTCTGTTATTGTAAAATCTCCCCAGGGAGAATCACTGAGTGGGTCTGTTATTATAGTATCTCTCCAGGGAGATTCACTGAGTGGGTCTGTTATTATAGTATCTGCACAGGGAGAGACACTGAGTGGGACTGTTATTAGAGTATATCCACAGGAAGAGTCACTGAGTGGGTCGGTTATGACAGTATCTCCACAGGGACAGTCGCTGAGTGCGTCTGTTATTATTGTATCTCCCCATGGGAGATTCACTGAGTGGCTCTGTTGTTATAGTATCTCCCCAGGGAGAGTCACTGAGTGGCTCTGTTATTATAGAATCTCCACAGAGAGATTCATTGAGTGGGTCTGTTATTACATTTTCTCCACAGGGATAGTCACTGAGTGGGTCTGTTGTTATAGTATCTCCACAGAGAGTGTCACTGAGTGGGTGTGTTATGACAGTATCTCCACAGGGAGAGTCACTGAGTGGCTCTGTTATTATAGTATCTCCCCAGGGAGAGTCACTGAGTGGCTCTGTTATTATAGAATCCCCACAGGGAGAGGGCCTGTTATTATAGTATCTCAAGAGGGAGAATCACCGAGTGTGTCTGTAATTATAGTGTCTCACATGGAGAGTCACTGAGTGGGTCTGTTATTAAAGTATCTCCACAGAGAGAGTCACTGAGTGTCTCTGTTATTATAGTATCTCCACAGGGAGAGTCACTGAGTGGGTCTGTTATTATAGAATCTCCCCAGTGAGAGTCACTGAGTGGGTCTGTTATTATAGTATCTCCACAGGGAGAGTCACTACGTGGGTCTGTTATTATAGTATCTCCAAAGGAAGAGTCCCTGAGTGGGTCTGTTATTATATTGTCTCCACAGGGAGAGTCACTGAGTGGGTCTGTTATTATAGTGACTCCACAGAAAGAGTCACTGAGTGGGTCTGTTATTATTGTTTCTCCACAGGGAGAGTCTCTGAGTGGGTCTGTTATTATACTATCTCCACAGGGAGAGGGTCTGTTATTATAGTATCTCCAGAGGGAGAGTCACTGAGTGTGTCTGTTATTATAGTGTCTCACATGGAGAGTCACTGAGTGGGTCTGTTATTATAGTATCTCACATGGAGTGTCACTGTGTGGGTCTGTTATTATAGTGTCTCCACAGGGAGAGTCACTGATTGGGTCTGTTGTTATAGAATCTCCGCAGGGAGAGTCACTGAGTGGGTCTGATTTTATAGTGTCTCCACAGGGAGAGTCATTGAGTTGGTCTGTTATTATAGAAACACCCCAGGGAGAGTCACTGAGTGGGTCTGTTATTATAGTATCTGCACAGGGAGAGTCACTGAGTGCATCTGTTATTGTAGAATCTCCCCAGGGAGATTCACTGAATGGCTCTGTTATTATAGTATCTCCCCGGGGAGAGTCACTGAGTGGCTCTGTTATTATAGAATCTCCACAGAGAGATTCACTGAGTGGGTCTGTTATTATAGTATCTCCACAGGGAGATTCACTGAGTGGGTCTGTTATTATAGATTCTCCACAGGGAGAGTCACTTAGTCGTTCTGTTATTATAGTATCTCCACAGGGAGAGACACTGAGTGGGACTGTTATTAGAGTATATCCACAGGGAGAGTCACTGAGTGGGTCTGTTATGACAGTATCTCCACAGGGACAGTCACTGAGTGCGTCTGTTATCATAGTATCTCCCCATGGGAGATTCTCTGAGTGGCTCTGTTATTATAGTCTCTCCCCAGGGAGAGTCACTGAGTGGCTCTGTTATTATAGAATCTCCACAGAGAGATTCAGTGAGTGGGTCTGTTATTACATTTTCTCCACAGGGATAGTCACTGAGTGGGTCTGTTGTTATTGTATCTCCACAGAGAGAGTCACTGAGTGGGTCTGTTATTACAGTATCTCCACAGGGAGAGTCACTGAGTGGCTCTGTTATTATAGTATCTCCCCAGGGAGAGTCACTGAGTGGCTCTGTTATTATAGAATCCCCACAGAGAGATTCACTGAGTGGGTCTGTTATTATAGTATCTCCACAGGGAGAGTCACTGAGTGGGTCTGTTATTATAGTATCTCCTCAGGTAGAGTCATTGAGTGGCTCTGTTATTATAGAATCCCACAGAGAGAGTTACTGAGTGTGTCTCTTATTATAGAATCTCCCCAGGGAGAGTCACAGAGTGGGCCGTTATTATAGTATCTCCACAGGGAGAGTCACTGAGTGGATCTGTTATTATAGTATCTCCACAGGGAGAGTCACTGAGTGGGCCTGTTATTATAGTATCTCCACAGGGAGAGTTACTGAGTGTGTCTCTTATTATAGAATCTCCCCAGGGAGAGTCACTGAGTGGGTCTGTTATTATAGTATCTGCACAGGGAGAGTCACTGAGTGCATCTGTTATTGTAGAATCTCCCCAAGGAGATTCACTGAGTGGCTCTGTTATTATAGTATCTACACAGGGAGAGTCACTGAGTGGGTCTGTTATTTTAGTATCTCCACAGGGAGAGTCACTGAGTAGGTCTGTTATTATAGAATCTCCCAAGGGAGAGTCACTGAGTGGGTCTTTTATTATAGTATCGTAACAGGGAGAGTCACTGAGTGGGTCTGTTATTGTAAAATCTCCCCAGGGAGAATCACTGAGTGGGTCTGTTATTATAGTATCTCTCCAGGGAGATTCACTGAGTGGGTCTGTTATTATAGTATCTGCACAGGGAGAGACACTGAGTGGGACTGTTATTAGAGTATATCCACAGGAAGAGTCACTGAGTGGGTCTGTTATGACAGTATCTCCACAGGGACAGTCGCTGAGTGCGTCTGTTATTATTGTATCTCCCCATGGGAGATTCACTGAGTGGCTCTGTTGTTATAGTATCTCCCCAGGGAGAGTCACTGAGTGGCTCTGTTATTATAGAATCTCCACAGAGAGATTCATTGAGTGGGTCTGTTATTACATTTTCTCCACAGGGATAGTCACTGAGTGGGTCTGTTGTTATAGTATCTCCACAGAGAGTGTCACTGAGTGGGTGTGTTATGACAGTATCTCCACAGGGAGAGTCACTGAGTGGCTCTGTTATTATAGTATCTCCCCAGGGAGAGTCACTGAGTGGCTCTGTTATTATAGAATCCCCACAGGGAGAGGGCCTGTTATTATAGTATCTCAAGAGGGAGAATCACCGAGTGTGTCTGTAATTATAGTGTCTCACATGGAGAGTCACTGAGTGGGTCTGTTATTAAAGTATCTCCACAGAGAGAGTCACTGAGTGTCTCTGTTATTATAGTATCTCCACAGGGAGAGTCACTGAGTGGGTCTGTTATTATAGAATCTCCCCAGTGAGAGTCACTGAGTGAGTCTGTTATTATAGTATCTCCACAGGGAGAGTCACTACGTGGGTCTGTTATTATAGTATCTCCAAAGGAAGAGTCCCTGAGTGGGTCTGTTATTATATTGTCTCCACAGGGAGAGTCACTGAGTGGGTCTGTTATTATAGTGACTCCACAGAAAGAGTCACTGAGTGGGTCTGTTATTATTGTTTCTCCACAGGGAGAGTCTCTGAGTGGGTCTGTTATTATACTATCTCCACAGGGAGAGGGTCTGTTATTATAGTATCTCCAGAGGGAGAGTCACTGAGTGTGTCTGTTATTATAGTGTCTCACATGGAGAGTCACTGAGTGGGTCTGTCATTATAGTATCTCACATGGAGTGTCACTGTGTGGGTCTGTTATTATAGTGTCTCCACAGGGAGAGTCACTGATTGGGTCTGTTGTTATAGAATCTCCCCAGGGAGAGTCACTGAGTGGGTCTGATTTTATAGTGTCTCCACAGGGAGAGTCATTGAGTTGGTCTGTTATTATAGTGTCTCCACAGGGAGAGTCACTGAGTGGGTCTGTTATTTTGGTTTCTCCACAGGCAGAGTCTCTGAGTGGGTCTGTTATTATAGTATCTCCACAGGGAGAGGGTCTGTTATTATAGTATCTCCAGAGGGAGTGTCACTGAGTGGGTCTGTTATTATTGTTTCTCCACAGGGAGAGTCTCTGTAGTCGTCTGTTATTATAGTATCTCCACAGGGAGAGGATCTGTTATTATAGTATCTCCACAGGGAGAGTCATTGAGGGGGGCTGTGAATATAGTATCTCCGTGTGGTGAATCACTGAGTGGGTCTGTTATTATAGTATCTCCACAGGGAGAGTCACTGAGTGGGTCTGTTATTATAGTATCTCCACAGGGAGAGTCACTGATTGGGTCTGTTATTATAGTATCTCCAGAGGGAGAGTCACTGAGTGGGTCTGTTATTATAGGATCTCTGCACGGAGTGTTACTGTAAGGGTCTTATATTAGTAAATGTTCACCGTGAGATTCTCTCTCTCTCCTTCTCGCTCTCTCTTTCCCTGCCTCTCATCTCCTTCTGTCTCTTGTCTCTCTTTCTACCTCTCTCTGTCCCTGTCTCTCCCTCCCTCTCTCGCTCTTATTCTGTCTCAATTCATAACTGATTTTCTCTCCTATCATCTCTCCCTCCCACTCTGTCTCTTTCTCTATCTCACTATCTGTCATTCTCTCTGTCTCTCTCTCTTTCTCCCTCCCTCTCTCTCTATGTCTCTGTCTCTCTCCATCTATGTCTCTGTCTCTCTGTCTCCCTCTGTCTGTCTGTCTCTTTCTCTCTGCCTCTCCCTCCCACACTTTGCCGCTGCCTCTCCCTCTCTCTGTTTCACCCTCGCTGTCTCTGTTTCTCTCATATGCTCCCTCTCCCTATCCCTCTCTCTCTCTGTCTCTCCCCCTCTCTCTCTCTGCCTCTGTCACAGAGGTGTTGCAGTGCTTCATGAGGCTATTCGGGCCATCATGTCTGCACTGGATTTCCCAGAGTGCATTTCACTCAGTTCCATTACCCCTGCCTTCTCCCCATAACCCTGCACATTCTTCCTTTTCATATCACTGTCTAATTTCCTTTTGAATGCTTCAATTGAACCTGTCTCCACCACGTTCTCAGGCAGCGCATTCCAGACCTTAACCACTCACTGCATGAAAAAGTTTTTCCTCATCTCACTTTTGCTTCTCTTACCAAATATTTTCTGTCTGTATCATCTCGTTCTCGCTCCGTTCACAAGTGGGAACAGTTTCTCCCTATCTACTCTGTCCAGATCCCTGATAATTTTGAATACGTCTATCAAATCACCTCTCAGCCTTCTTGTCTCCAAGGAAAACAGTCCTAACTTCTTCAATCTATCTTCATAACAGAAATTCCTCATCCCTGGAACCATTCTCGTGAATCTCTTCTGTACTCTCTCCAATGCCCTCACGTCTTTCCCTCGTGCTGCACTCAGAAATCGAAGCAATACTCCAGCAGAGGACGAACTAGTATCTTATACAAGTTCAACATTACCTCCTTGCTCTTGTACTCTATGCGCCTGTTAATAAATCCCAGGATACTGTATGCTTTATTAACTGCTCTCTCAACCTGTCCGAAAAACTTCAATGACTTGTGCTCATATACACCCAGGTCGCTCTGCTCCTGCTCCCCCTGTCGAATTGTTCCCTTTTTTCTATATTGTCACTCCATGTTCTTCCTACCATCATGAACCACTTCACATTTCTATGCATTGAACTTCATCTGCCACCTGTCTGCCCATTCCACCAACTTGTCTATGTCCTTTTGAAAGTCGTCACTATCCTCCTCACAGTTCACAATGCTTCCAAGTTTCATATCATCTGCAAACTTTGAAATTGTGCCCTGTCCACCGAGGTCTCGGTCATTAACATATATCAAGAAACTCAAGGGTCCCAACACTGACCCCTGGGTAACTCCACTACAAACCTTCCTCCAGCTTCAAAAACATCCATTAATCACTACTCTTTGTTTCCTGCCACTCAGCCAATTCCGTATCCATGTTGCTACCGTCGTATTTATTCTATGAGCTATAAGTTTGCTCTCACGTCTGTTGTGTGGCATTGTATCAAACGTCTTTAGAAACTCCATGTACACCACATCAACAACATTGCCCTCATCAACCCTCTCTCTTATCTCCTCAAATATCTCCAGCCAGTTCGTTAAACATGATTTTCCCTTATGAAATCCATACTGCCTTTCCTTAATTAACTCGTATTTGTCCATGTGACGATTGATATTGACCCGAATTATTTTCTCTGGAGGTTTTCACACCACCAAAGTTGAAATACTGACCTAAAGTTGCTGTTGTCGTCTCCCCCACGCTCTGTCACTCTCTCTCTCTACGTTTCCATCTTTACTCCCTTTCTTTCTCTCTCTCTCTTTCTCTCTCTTTGTCCGATCTCTCTCTCTCGGTGTCCCCGTCTGTCTCTCTGTCCCTGCCTCTGCCCTACCTCCTGTCCCTCCCTCCATCCCTCTCTCTGCCTCTCTATCTGTGTGTCTCTCTCTCTGTCTGTCTTTCTCTCCCTCTATTCCTGTCTCCTCCAATCCCTGTCTGTCCCAATCGTTCTCTCCCTCTCTGTCTTTCCCTCTCCCTCTGTCCCTCCCTCTCTCTCCCTCTACCGCTCCCTCTCTCTATCTCTCTGTGCCACTCCCTCTCTGACTGTCTTTCACTCCCCTCTGCCTTCCCTGTCTCTCTCTCGCCCCTGTTTCTTTCTCTCCCTCCTCCTAATTGTCTGTTTCCCCGTCTCGCTCTGTCTCTGTCTCCCCCCTCTCCCCCTCTCTCTGTCTCTCCCCCTCTCTCTGCCTGTCCCTCTCTCTCTGGATCTCCCTCTTTGCCTCACTCTGTCTCTCTCTCTCCCTCCTTTCATCTCTCCAATCGTCTCTCTGTCCCAGGAAAGCAATGCTTTCAGACATTTCTTGGTTAATTTTGCACCAGTAACACTTTCCTTTAGAATCATAGAAAATTTAAAGCAAATAAAGAGGTCACTTGGCCCATCGTGTCTGTGCTGGCCGACAAACGATTCACCTATTCTAATCCCACCTGCCACCATTTGGTCTGTCGCCCTGTAGATTCCACCACTTTTGGTGCATATCCAGACTCGTTTTGAATGAGTTGAGGTTTTACGCCTCAATTACCCTTTCAGGCCGTCTGTTCCAGACCCTCACCACCGTCTGGGTGAAAAATATTTTCCTCATCTACCTTCCAATATTTCTACCAATCACTTTAAGTCTATGCCCCTTCGTCACTGAGCTCTCTGCTGAGGCTCTATCCAAGCCCTTCACGTTTCAATCAGATCTCCCCTCAAACTTCTCTGTTCACCGCATTACAGGAAGGATGTGGAAGCTTTGGAAAGGGTGCAGTGGAGATTTACTAGGATGTTGCCTGGTATGGAGGGAAGGTCTTATGAGGAAAGGCTGAGGGACTTGAGGTTGTTTTCGTTTGAGAGAAGGAGGAGGAAAGGTGACTTAATACAGACATATAAGATAATCAGAGGGTTAGATCGGGTGGATTGTGAGAGTCTTTTTCCTCGGTGGCAAACACGAGGGGACATAGCTTTAAGTTGAGGGGTGAGAGATATGGGACAGATGTAAGAGGTAGTCTCTTTACTCAGCGAGTAGTAGGGGTGTGGAACGCCCTGCCTGCAACAGTAGTAGACTCGCCAACTTTCAGGGCATTTAAGTGGTCATTGGATAGACATTTGGATGAAAATGGAATAGTGTAGGTCACATGGTTTCACACGTCAACGCAACATCGAGGGCCGAAGGGCTTGTACTGCGCTGTACTATGCAGTTTCAGCGTAAACTCCCTGCGCTTCTATTCTATCCCTGCCTTGTTGGAAAGGTCACTGCAGTTTGACAATATCAAAAACTCATCCAAGACTCACTCGTAAATCATTCACACTAAACTCCCAACACACGACTGGGCAGATAATGAGGATTGTTACTGACTGTTACATCTTGTCTCATCCTCTATCAGTCTCTGCCTCTCATGTATGTCTCTCTCCATCTCTTTCTCACTCTCCCTCTATCCCCTTCTCCCTCTTTCTCCACCGCAGTCCATGACTGTGCCTGTGCCTCTCTCACACCATCTCTCCAACTCTCTCTCCCTGGACAGAAATGTTTTTATCCATTTCTTGGTTAATTTTGAACCTTCAATTCTTGCCCTTGCTTGGAACGTCCCTGTAGTTTGAAAATATCAAACACTGATGCAACACTCGCCCCCTAAACTCTCACACTAGATCCCCAATACAGGACTGTGCAGATAATAGGGATTGTTACTGAGGTTCTGTCAAGGTCCCCTCACCCCCTCTCTCCCCTTTCCCCTACTTCTAAAGTTTGTAAATTTTTGATAATATATTTTCAACAACAATAAATGTCCCTGCAGTTTGAAAATATGAAACACTGATCCAACAGCTGCCTCCAAAATACTCCCACTAAACCCCAAATGTTTCCTTTCAAATTTAGTTCTTGCGCACAGCCAATTTCAGTTTTTAATTTTATCTTTTTTCAAACATTATTAGATCTGAAGTTTCTCCCATAATCTCACCCTGCCACACACTCTCTCTGTCTTTCTCTCTCCTCATCTCTGTCTGTTTCTGTTTCTCACTTTGTCTTTCTTCCTCTCGCTCTCTTTTTCTCTCCATCTATCTTTGTCTCACTCTGTCTGTGTCTGTCTCCCTCCATCTCTCCCTCCCTCTCTCCCGAGACATTAACTCTTGTGCATGTTGGGAATGTCACATTTGAAAATATCAAACACTGTCAGCAGTCAGCCCCAAAACACTCGCACTAAATCCCCAATACCGGACAGGTCAGACAAAGGGATGGTTACTGGTGTTCTGTCAAGCTCTCACTTAACTATTTCTTCTCTCTCTCATTGTCTTTCATCTCGTCCCTCTCTCCATTTCTCCATTTGTTTACATTTCCATCTCTCCTTTGTCCTTAATCGCCCTCCACATTAAATGCAGAGAGGGAGCTCCCTCAACTTTACATGTACAGGGGTACCTCCCTCCACTTTATATTTAGAAGGGGAGCTCCCTCCACTTTATATATAGAAGGGGAGCTCCCTCCACTTTATACGTAGAGAGGGAGGTCAATCCACTTTATAAAGAGAGAGGGAGCTCCCTCCAGCTTATACACAGAGAGGGAGCTCGCTCCAGCTTATGCACAGAGATGGAGCTTGCTCCAGTTTATACAAGAGAGGGTGCTCCGTTCAGTTTATACATAGAGAGGGAGCACCCTCCATTTTATACAGTTGCCATGGTGGGCTTTGAACCCCTGTCCCCAGCCCATCAGGTCGGGCCTCTGGATTACTTGACCAGTGATGTTATTATTATGCGACAGCCTCCCTAATGGATGGAGGCAAAGTCTGTCCCCCAATATCACCCACAGTATTTTGTGGGCCGTAACATGTTCCTGAATCAGATCCTCAAAGTTCACATTTTAACTGGGAAAAGGCAGGAACAAAGTGAAACGGGATTGCTTTTGTCCCTGGATTCAGTGTCCACTGCGGACAGATCAGTTGCATTTACAATAGAAAAGCCAGGAGTGAACAAGGTCAATGCAATAATATGGAAAATGTAAATGACGCCACTCATAATTGAAGCATCCGTCAAGTATGTGTACAGATTTCAGGTTTATTCCCGAGAGAGGTCTTACGAAGAAAATGTCATTGACAGTGAAATGATGGTGTTTTATCCACCACATTATTTACATGAAAGTCAAAGCTGCTGATGTAATGTGTTTGTTAAGTTGAGTGGAACTAATAGCAATGATCAGGGGTATAACCATGTCAGTGGAGACTTATCCACTGTATAAATCAGGACTCATTGGAATGAGAGTGCCTGCTGGAGCTGTGGATTCCTGGCGAATAGAATTCCCTGCTTCTCACAGAAATGGGATATCCAGTTATCTTTCAGTTCATATCCATTTACTATCCTGTACTTGCAGCAATTGGAGTTCCTGGTAAGCAGTATATCAGATGTTAATGGTGTAAATAGATATTAACTGTGCTGCTGTACTGGGTATTATTTCCCTCTGTGTGTGTTACACAGCCGCCTGTTCTTTTCCAGCAATTTACTGATGGAATCTCCTCTTTGTCTACTCTTTCATTCTTGCAGGGACTGTATTATGTATTTAATGGTATTGTTTTAAGTAACTGTGGCATTATTACTGGATTATTCTGTGTATTGCATGTATTGGAATGAGATGTTTCAGTTAGGATCAATAATCAGACCATTAGGCGTTTATAACATTTTCATGATGTGGATCCAACCGGTCCGAGAATATTTTTGATTTTTTTCGGTGATTCATAATGAGACATCTCACTGTCTCAGTGTTACAAGGGGACAGAACCTCCCTCCCCAATAACATGGCTCATTTTAACTTGGATTTCAAAGTATTTATTGATTATCACTGTTATCAAAGATTATTTAATTCCGTGTGTGTCTGACGCTGCTTCAGAGGTCTGGCTACTGAACTGAGTTTGCTGCTGACACGTTCACTTCTCCTTCTCTGCTTCACTGTGGACCTTCACTGTCACTGGACTACATTGTAAAATAGAAAGTATTGATGTGATGTTTTACTGGTTTTCACTCTGTCAGTTGGAATCAAGAGTCTTTCCATTTATCTGCAGATTATCAGCTGCAGAGCTGATGTTGGTGTTTTATTAATTAAACAATCCCACATTCTAACAGATTACTTTATAATTCCAGGAAAGGGAATTTCACTGATTGTGAGGTTTGTCTGGAAGTAGCTTTCGATCCTGTTTATTCCATGTATTGTAGATTAAGTGAAGATTGTAGGTGAACAGGTGGAGACTTGAGTGTTCTGTGGATACATTAAATTATTCACAGAGGTTTCACCATTGAACAATCTGACTCTGAGAATAGAATCATTGAACCTGGGGCTGGTGAACAGAACACAGGCGCATAATGGTAGGAGTAAATCATATGTGAAAAGCAGCATTAAGTAACAGTTTACAGGGTGTGAGTATTCCGGAGAGATAGGGAAGGAGAAAAGGAGCAGGGAGAACGAAACCGATTGGAAAAGAAAAGCAGAATTAAAGAGAAAGAAGCAGCAGTGTAAATAATTCACTGTCAGAAAGTGCTGGAATGTCCAGAACAATTCGTGAGAGAAACTGTGAGTTGAAGTTGTCTGTTGTCAGATTGTGTTCATTTTCCTGTTGGACTTGATCCTCTGTGTTGATTTCTGTCAGCTCCTCATTTTGTTTTGTAGAAAGTTCCTATTCCTTACTTAGTGACTGAATAAACAGAATAGAATCAGTTCATCACTGATGGTAATTCATTATTTAAATACTGCACTTTAAAATCTCTGTGACTACTGAATTCAATGAAGAGTGAGGCTGATATCAGAAATATATTTAAATTTATATTCAATTGCCTGTACAAACTAAATATATTGACTATATTGAATAAACAATGAACTGTTCTCCAACACCAATAACCACAGGGATTATTGTTTGAATGTATTAATTGAGTTGCATTACTGGGATCTATAGATTAGATTTCCTCTAACACTCTGCTGCAGTCTCTCCCTGTGAATCTCAGCCTCTCCTCTCACTGTATTGAATCCTCAGTCTCCTCTTCCATTGCTTCAGTTTATCCACTTTCCCAAACTATCTGCTCCAGTCTCCCCTCCAGCTCCAACCTGTCCTTATCCTTCTCTTCCTCCCAATATCACTCACTGGCTCCACCTCCAGCTGTCTTGCCCAACCTGATAGGAATTTTGGAATATCGAAGCAGGACGAGCCCATTCAGCCCTTCGAGCCTGCTCCACCATTCAAGATCATGGCTGATAGTCAAACTCAGCGCTGCAGTTTTCAGCCTTTTCCCATGTGGGAACAGTCCCTGTCGGTCCTCTGAACCCACAGCAACAAACCAGCGACACATCCCGCTCTTCACGAACCTTCCCAAACAACAGTCTGGAGACAAATTCCCAATTAACCCATTGGATTCCATCTCTGTAAAACACCTTCTCATTTCCCCACTGGCACTCCATCCTCACGCAGTAACTTTGAACGTGTAAATCTTGCCCTTGCTGGGAACGTCACTGCAGTTTGAAAATATCAAACATTGATCAACACTCGCCCCCTAAACTCTCATACTAAACCCCCAATACAGGACTGTGCAGATAATGGGGATTATTACTGAGGTTCTGTAAAGGTCCCCTCACACCCTCTCTCCCCTTTCCCCGACTTCTAAAGTTTGTCATTTTTTGATAATATATCGTCAACAACAATAAATGTCCCTGCAGTTTGAAAATATGAAACACTGATCCAAAAGTTTCCTCCAAAACACTCACACTAAACCCCAAATGTTACCTTTCAAATTTAGTTTTTGCACACAGCCAATTTTAGTTTTTCATTTTCTCTTTTTTCAAACATTATTAGATCTAAAGTTTCTCATTTAATCCCACCCTGTCTCACTGTCTCTGTCTGTCTCTCCCTCAGTCTCTGTTTCACCCTCTGACTTTCTCCCTCCTTCTCTCTGTCTGTCTCTCTCCCTCTGGATCTGTCTCCCTCTATGTATTTCTCCGTCTAACTCTCTCTCTCTTTCCATCTGTCTCTGCTCCATTCTGTCTTTGTCTCTCTCCCAACATCTCTCTCTCCCTCTCTCCATGGACAGCAATGCTGCGAGCCATTCCGTGGTTAATTTTGAATCTGTAACTCTTGCGCTTGTTGGGAATGTCACTGCAGTTTGAGCAAAAACTCAGCCCTAAAACACATACTAAATCCCCAATGCCAGACGGGTCAGACAATGGACATTGTTACTGGGGTTCTGTCAAGGTCTAATTTCACTAACTCTGCTGTCCCTCAGTCTTTCACTTCGTTCTTCTCTCCAATTCTCCATTTGTTTACATTTCCCTCTCTCCTTTGTCCTTAACCGCCCTTCACTTCACACGTAGAGAAGGAGCTCCCTCAACTGTCTACGTACAGAGGGTACACCCTCCATTTTATACGTAGAGAGGGATCTACCTCCACTTTATATGAACAGAGGGAGCTCCCTCCACTGGAAACGTTCAGAGGGTGCTCACTCCAGTCTATACATAGAGAGGGAGCTCGCTCAACTGTCCAAGTACAGAGGGTGGTCACTCCAGTTTATACGTTGAGAGGGTGCTCCCTCCACTTTATACGAACAGAGGGAGCTCCCTACACTGTATACATAGAGAGGGAGCACCCACCACTTTATACATAGAGAGGGAGCTCCCTCCACTGTATACGTACAGAGGGTGCTCACTCCAGTTTATACGTAGAGAGGGAGCTCCCTCCACTGGATACAAAGAGAGGGAGCTCCCTCCACTTTCTACATAGACAGGGAGCTCCCTCCACTTTATACGAACAGAGGGAGCTCCCTCCACTGTATACGTAGAGAGGGAGATCCCTCCACTTTATACATAGGGAGGGAGCTCCCACCACTTTATATGTCGAGAGGGAGCTCCCTCCAATTCATACGTAGAGAGGGAGCTACCTCCACTTTATACATAGAGAGGGAGCTCCCTCCACTTTATACATCGAGAGGGAGCTCCCTCCACTTTATACATAGAGAGGGCGCTCCGTCCACTTTATACATACAGAGGGAGCTCCCTCCACTTTATCGATAGAGATGGAGCTCCGGCAACTTTATACATAGAGAGGGAGCTCCCTCCACTTTATATATAGAGAGGGAACTCCATCCACTTTATACTTAGAGGGGGAGCTCCGTCCACTTGATACATAGAGAGGGAACTCCATCCACTTTATACATAGCGAAGGAGCTCCCTCCACTTTATATATAGAGAGGGAACTCCGTCCAATTTATACTTAGAGATGGAGCTCCCTCCACTTTATACATGGAGAGGGAGCTCCGTCCACTTTATACGAACAGAGGCAGCTCCCGCCACTTTATACATAGAGAGGGAGCTCCCTCCACTGGATACATCGAGAGGGAACTCACTCCACTGCATACGTTGAGCGGGAGCTCCCTCCACGATACATGGAGAGGGAGCTCCTTCCTCTGGATACATCGAGAGGGAGCTCCCTCCACTTGATACGTAGAGAGGGAGCCGACTCCACTGGAAACGTACAGAGGGTGCTCCCTCCAGTATATACATAGAGATGGAGCTCCGTCCACTTTATGCATAGAGAGGGAGCTCCGTCCACTTTATACAAAGGGAGGGAGCTCCCTCCACTTTATACATAGAGAGGAAGCTCCGTACACTTTATACATAGAGAGGGAGCTCCCTCCACTTTATACATAGAGAGTGAGCTCCCTCCACTTTATACATAGATAGGGAGCTCCCTCTTCTGGATACATAGAGAGGGAGCTCCCTCCACTTGATACGTCGAGAGGGAGCCGACTCCACTGGAAACGTACAGAGGGTGCTCACTCCAGTTTATACGTAGAGAGAGAGCTCTCTCCACTTTATGCGTCCAGAGGGAGCTCCCTCCGCTTTATACATGGAGAGTGAGCTCCCTCCACTGGATACGTAGAGAGGGAGCTCCCTCCACTTTATACACAGAGAGGGAGCTCCGTACACCTTATACAGAGAGAGGGAGCTCCCTCCACTTTCTACATCGAGAGTGAGCTTCCTCCACTTTATCCATAGAGAGGGAGCTCCCTCCACTGGATACGTAGAGAGGGAGCTCCCTCCACTTGATACATAGAGAGGGAGCTCCCTCCACTGGATACATAGAGAGGGAACTCACTCCACTGTATACGTAGAGCGGGAGCTCCCTCCACTTGAAACATAGAGAGGGAGCTACCTCCTCTGGATACATAGAGTGGGTGCTCCCTCCTCTGGATACATAGAGAGGGAGCTCCCTGCACCTGATACGTCGAAAGGGAACCGACTCCACTGCAAATGGACAGAAGGTGCGCACTCCTCTTTATCCATAGAGATGGAGCTCCTTCCACTTTATAGAAAGAGAGGGAGCTCCATCCACTTTATACATAGAGAGGGAGCTCAGTCCACTTTATACATAGAGAGGGTGTTCCCTCCACTTTATACATAGAGACGGAGCTCCCTCCACTTTTTACATAGAGAGGTAGCTCTGTCTACTTTATACATAGAGAGGGAGCTCTGTCCACTTTATACATGGAGAGGGAGCTCCGTCCACTTTATACATAGATAGGGAGCTCCCTCCGCTGGATACATAGAGAGGAAGCTCCCTCAACTTGATACGCCGAGAGGGAGCCGACTCCACTGGAAACGTACAGAGGGTGCTCACTCCAGTTTATACGTAGAGAGGGAGCTCTCTCCACTTTATGCGTCCAGAGGCAGCTCCCTCCGCTTTATACATGGAAAGGGAGCTCCCTCCAATGGATACATAGAGAGGGAGCTCCCTCCAATGGACACATAGAGAGGGAGCTCCCTCCACTGGATATGTAGAGAGGGAGCTCCCTCCACTGCATATGTAGAGAGGGAGTTCCCTCCACTTTATACATAGAGAGGGAGCTCCGTACACTTTATACATAGAGAGGGAGCTCCCTCCACTTTATATATCGAGAGTGAGCTCCCTCCACTTTATACATAGAGAGGGAGCTCCCTCCACTGGATACGTAGAGAGGGAGCTCCCTCCACTGGATACGTAGAGAGGGAGCTCCCTCCACTTGATCCATAGAGAGGGAGCTCCCTCCACTGGATACATATAGAGGGAACTGACTCCACTGTATAAGTAGAGCGGGAGCTCCCTCCACTTGATACATAGAGAGGGAGCTCCCTCCTCTGGATACATAGAGTGGGAGCTCCCTCCTCTGGATACATAGAGAGGGAGCTCCCTGCACTTGATACGTCGAGAGGGACCTCCCTCCACTTTATACGTAGAGAGGGAGCTCCCTCCACTTTATACATAGAGAGGTAGCTCCCTCCACTTTATACATAAAGAGGGAGTCCCTCCACTTTATACATAGGGAGGGAGCTCCCTCCTCTTTATACATAGAGATGGAGCTCCGTCCACTTTATACATAGAGATGGAGCTCCTTCCACTTTATACATGGAGAGGGAGCTCCCTCCTCTTTATACATAGATATGGAGCTCCGTGCACTTTATACATCGAGGGGGAGCTCCGTCCACTTCATACACAGAGAGGGAGCTCCTACCACTTTATACATAGAGAGGGATCTCCCTCCAATTAATACATCGAGAGGGAGCTCCCTCCACTTTATACATAGAGATAGAGCTCCCTCCACTTTTTACATAGAGAGGGAGCTCTGTCTACATTATACATAGAGAGGGAGCTCTGTCCACTTTATGCATAGAGAGGGAGCTCCGACCACTTTATACATAGATAGGGAGCTCCCTCCACTGGAAACATAGAGAGGGAGCTCCCTCCACTTGATAATTCGAGAGGGAGCCGACACCACTGGAAATGTACATCGGGTGCTCACTCCAGTTTATACGTAGAGAGGGAGCTCTCTCCAATTTCTGCGTCCAGAGGGAACTCCCTCCGCTTTATACATGGAGAGGGAGATCCCTCCACTGGATATATAGAGAGGGAGGTCCCTCCACTGTATATGTAGAGAGGGAGCTCCCTCCACTGGATACGGAGAGAGAGAGCTCCCTCCACTTTATACATAGAGAGGGAGATCCCTCCACTTGATACATAGGGAGGGATCTCCCTCCACTTTATACATAGAGAGGGAGCTCCCTCCTCTTTTCACATAGAGATGGAGCTCCGTCCACTTTATACATAGAGAGTGAGCTCCGTCCACTTTATAGATAGAGAGGGAGCTCCATCCACTTTATACATAGAGAGGCAGCTCCTTCCACTTTATACATGAAGAGGGAGCTCCGTCCACTTTATACATAGAGGGGGAGATCCCTCCACTTTATACATAGAGAGGGAGCTCCCTCCTCTTTATACATAGAGATGGAGCTCCGTCCACTTTACACATAGATAGGGAGCTCCCTCCACTGGATACAGAAAGAGGGAGCTCCCTCCACTTGATAAGTCGAGAGGGAGCCGACTCCACTGGAAATGTACATCGGGTGCTCACTCCAGTTTATACGGAGAGAGGGAGCACTCTCCACTTTATGCGTTCAGAGGGAGCTCCCTCCGCTTTATACATGGAGAGGGAGCTCCCTCCACTGGATATATAGAGAGGGAGCTCCCTCCACTGTATATGTAGAGAGGGAGCTCCCTCCACTTGATACATAGGGAGGGAGCTCCCTCCACTTTATACATAGAGAGGGAGCTCCCTCCTCTTTACACATAGAGATAGAGCTCCGTCCACTTTATACATAGAGAGGGAGCTCCGTCCACTTCATACATAGAGAGGGAGCTCCATCCACTTTATACATAGAGAGGGAGCTCCGTCCACTTCATACATAAAGAGGGAGCTCCGTCCACTTTATACATAGAGGGAGAGCTCCCTCCACTTTCTACATAGAGAGGGAGCTCCCTCCTCTTTATACATAGAGATGGTGCTCCGTCCGCTTTATACATCGAGAGGGAGCTCCGTCCACTTTATACATAGAGAGGGAGCTCCGTCCACTTGATACATCGAGAGGGAGCTCCCTCCACTTGATAATTCGAGAGGGAGCCGACTCCACTGGAAATGTACATCGGGTGCTCACTCCAGTTTATACGTAGAGAGGGAGCTCTCTCCACTTTATGCGTCCAGAGGGAGCTCCCTCCGCTTTATACATGGAGAGGGAGCTCCCTCCACTGGATATATAGAGAAGGAGCTCCCTCCACTGGATATGTAGAGAGGGAGCTCCCTCCACTGGATACGGAGAGAGAGAGCTCCCTCCACTTTATACATAGAGAGGGAGCTCCCTCCACTTGATACATAGGGAGGGAGCTCCCTCCACTTTATACATAGAGAGGGAGCTCCCTCCTCTTTTCACATAGAGATGGAGCTCCGTCCACTTTATACATAGAGAGAGCTCCGTCGACTTGATACATAGAGTGGGAGCTCCATCCACTTTATACATAGAGAGGCAGCTCCGTCCACTTTATACATGAAGAGGGAGCTCCGTCCACTTTATACAGAGAGGGGGAGCTCCCTCCACTTTATACATAGAGAGGGAGCTCCGTCCACTTTATACATAAAGAGGGAGCTCCGTCCACTTTATACATAGAGGGAGAGTTCCCTCCACTTTCTACATAGAGAGGGAGCTCCCTCCTCTTTATACATAGAGAGGGAGCTCCCTCCACTTGATACATAGGGAGGGAGCTCCCACCACTTTATATGTCGAGAGGGAGCTCCCTCCACTTCATACGTAGAGAGGGAGCTACCTCCACTTTATACATAGAGAGGGAGCTCCCTCCACTTTATACATCGAGAGGGAGCTCCCTCCACTTTATACATAGAGAGGGCACTCCGTCCACTTTATACATACAGAGGGAGCTCCCTCCACTTTATCGATAGAGATGGAGCTCCGGCAACTTTATACATAGAGAGGGAGCTCCCTCCACTTTATATATAGAGAGGGAACTCCATCCACTTTATACATAGAGGGGGAGCTCCGTCCACTTGATACATAGAGAGGGAACTCCATCCACTTTATACATAGCGAAGGAGCTCCCTCCACTTTATATATAGAGAGGGAACTCCGTCCAATTTATAGTTAGAGATGGAGCTCCCTCCACTTTATACATGGAGAGAGAGCTCCGTTCGCTTTATACGAACAGAGGCAGCTCCCTCCACTTTATACATAGAGAGGGAGCTCCCTCCACTGGATACATCGAGAGGGAACTCACTCCACTGCATACGTTGAGCGGGAGCTCCCTCCACGATACATGGAGAGGGAGCTCCTTCCTCTGGATACATCGAGAGGGAGCTCCCTCCACTTGATACGTAGAGAGGGAGCCGACTCCACTGGAAACGTACAGAGGGTGCTCCCTCCAGTATATACATAGAGATGGAGCTCCGTCCACTTTATGCATAGAGAGGGAGCTCCGTCCACTTTATACAAAGGGAGGGAGCTCCCTCCACTTTATACATAGAGAGGAAGCTCCGTACACTTTATACATAGAGAGGGAGCTCCCTCCACTTTATACATAGAGAGTGAGCTCCCTCCACTTTATACATAGATAGGGAGCTCCCTCTTCTGGATACATAGAGAGGGAGCTCCCTCCACTTGATACGTCGAGAGGGAGCCGACTCCACTGGAAACGTACAGAGGGTGCTCACTCCAGTTTATACGTAGAGAGAGAGCTCTCTCCACTTTATGCGTCCAGAGGGAGCTCCCTCCGCTTTATACATGGAGAGTGAGCTCCCTCCACTGGATACGTAGAGAGGGAGCTCCCTCCACTTTATACACAGAGAGGGAGCTCCGTACACCTTATACAGAGAGAGGGAGCTCCCTCCACTTTCTACATCGAGAGTGAGCTTCCTCCACTTTATCCATAGAGGGGGAGCTCCCTCCACTGGATACGTAGAGAGGGAGCTCCCTCCACTTGATACATAGAGAGGGAGCTCCCTCCACTGGATACATAGAGAGGGAATTCACTCCACTGTATACGTAGAGCGGGAGCTCCCTCCACTTGAAACATAGAGAGGGAGCTACCTCCTCTGGATACATAGAGTGGGTGCTCCCTCCTCTGGATACATAGAGAGGGAGCTCCCTGCACCTGATACGTCGAAAGGGAACCGACTCCACTGCAAATGGACAGAAGGTGCGCACTCCTCTTTATCCATAGAGATGGAGCTCCTTCCACTTTATAGAAAGAGAGGGAGCTCCATCCACTTTATACATAGAGAGGGAGCTCAGTCCACTTTATACATAGAGAGGGTGTTCCCTCCACTTTATACATAGAGACGGAGCTCCCTCCACTTTTTACATAGAGAGGTAGCTCTGTCTACTTTATACATAGAGAGGGAGCTCTGTCCACTTTATACATGGAGAGGGAGCTCCGTCCACTTTATACATAGATAGGGAGCTCCCTCCGCTGGATACATAGAGAGGAAGCTCCCTCAACTTGATACGTCGAGAGGGAGCCGACTCCACTGGAAACGTACAGAGGGTGCTCACTCCAGTTTATACGTAGAGAGGGAGCTCTCTCCACTTTATGCGTCCAGAGGGAGCTCCCTCCGCTTTATACATGGAGAGGGAGCTCCCTCCAATGGATACATAGAGAGGGAGCTCCCTCCAATGGACACATAGAGAGGGAGCTCCCTCCACTGGATATGTAGAGAGGGAGCTCCCTCCACTGCGTATGTAGAGAGGGAGTTCCCTCCACTTTATACATAGAGAGGGAGCTCCCTCCACTTTATACATAGGGAGGGAGCTCCCTCCACTTTATACATAGAGAGGGAGCTCCGTACACTTTATACATAGAGAGGGAGCTCCCTCCACTTTATATATCGAGAGTGAGCTCCCTCCACTTTATACATAGAGAGGGAGCTCCCTCCACTGGATACGTAGAGAGGGAGCTCCCTCCACTGGATACGTAGAGAGGGAGCTCCCTCCACTTGATCCATAGAGAGGGAGCTCCCTCCACTGGATACATAGAGAGGGAACTGACTCCACTGTATAAGTAGAGCGGGAGCTCCCTCCACTTGATACATAGAGAGGGAGCTCCCTCCTCTGGATACATAGAGTGGGAGCTCCCTCCTCTGGATACATAGAGAGGGAGCTCCCTGCACTTGATACGTCGAGAGGGACCTCCCTCCACTTTATACGTAGAGAGGGAGCTCCCTCCACTTTATACATAGAGAGGTAGCTCCCTCCACTTTATACATAGAGAGGGAGTCCCTCCACTTTATACATAGGGAGGGAGCTCCCTCCTCTTTATACATAGAGATGGAGCTCCGTCCACTTTATACATAGAGATGGAGCTCCTTCCACTTTATACATGGAGAGGGAGCTCTCTCCTCTTTCTACATAGATATGGAGCTCCGTGCACTTTATACATCGAGAGGGAGCTCCGTCCACTTCATACACAGAGAGGGAGCTCCTACCACTTTATACATAGAGAGGGATCTCCCTCCAATTTATACATCGAGAGGGAGCTCTCTCCACTTTATACATAGAGATAGAGCTCCCTCCACTTTTTACATAGAGAGGGAGCTCTGTCTACATTATACATAGAGAGGGAGCTCTGTCCACTTTATGCATAGAGAGGGAGCTCCGACCACTTTATACATAGATAGGGAGCTCCCTCCACTGGAAACATAGAGAGGGAGCTCCCTCCACTTGATAATTCGAGAGGGAGCCGACACCACTGGAAATGTACATCGGGTGCTCACTCCAGTTTATACGTAGAGAGGGAGCTCTCTCCAATTTCTGCGTCCAGAGGGAACTCCCTCCGCTTTATACATGGAGAGGGAGATCCCTCCACTGGATATATAGAGAGGGAGGTCCCTCCACAGTATATGTAGAGAGGGAGCTCCCTCCACTGGATACGGAGAGAGAGAGCTCCCTCCACTTTATACATAGAGAGGGAGATCCCTCCACTTGATACATAGGGAGGGATCTCCCTCCACTTTATACATAGAGAGGGAGCTCCTTCCTCTTTTCACATAGAGATGGAGCTCCGTCCACTTTATACATAGAGAGGGAGCTCCATCCACTTTATACATAGAGAGGGAGCTCCATCCACTTTATACATAGAGAGGCAGCTCCTTCCACTTTATACATGAAGAGGGAGCTCCGTCCACTTTATACATAGAGGGGGAGATCCCTCCACTTTATACATAGAGAGGGAGCTCCCTCCTCTTTATACATAGAGATGGAGCTCCGTCCACTTTACACATAGATAGGGAGCTCCCTCCACTGGATACAGAAAGAGGGAGCTCCCTCCACTTGATAAGTCGAGAGGGAGCCGACTCCACTGGAAATGTACATCGGGTGCTCACTCCAGTTTATACGGAGAGAGGGAGCACTCTCCACTTTATGCGTTCAGAGGGAGCTCCCTCCGCTTTATACATGGAGAGGGAGCTCCCTCCACTGGATACATAGAGAGGGAGCTCCCTCCACTGTATATGTAGAGAGGGAGCTCCCTCCACTTGATACATAGGGAGGGAGCTCCCTCCACTTTATACATAGAGAGGGAGCTCCCTCCTCTTTACACATAGAGATAGAGCTCCGTCCACTTTATACATAGAGAGGGAGCTCCGTCCACTTCATACATAGAGAGGGAGCTCCATCCACTTTATACATAGAGAGGGAGCTCCGTCCACTTCATACATAAAGAGGGAGCTCCGTCCACTTTATACATAGAGGGAGAGCTCCCTCCACTTCCTACATAGAGAGGGAGCTCCCTCCTCTTTATACATAGAGAGGGAGCTCCGTCCACTTTATACATAGAGAGGGAGCTCCCTCCACTTTATACAAAGAGAGGGAGCTCCGTCCACTTTCTGCACAGAGAGGGAGCTCCGTCCACTTTATACATAGAGAGGGAGCTCCGTCCACTTTATACATAGAGAGGGAGCTCCCTCCACTTGATAATTCGAGAGGGAGCCGACTCCACTGGAAATGTACATCGGGTGCTCACTCCAGTTTATACGTAGAGAGGGAGCTCTCTCCACTTTATGCGTCCAGAGGGAGCTCCCTCCGCTTTATACATGGAGAGGGAGCTCCCTCCACTGGATATATAGAGAAGGAGCTCCCTCCACTGGATATGTAGAGAGGGAGCTCCCTCCACTGGATACGGAGAGAGAGAGCTCCCTCCACTTTATACATAGAGAGGGAGCTCCCTCCACTTGATACATAGGGAGGGAGCTCCCTCCACTTTATACATAGAGAGGGAGCTCCCTCCTCTTTTCACATAGAGATGGAGCTCCGTCCACTTTATACATAGAGAGAGCTCCGTCGACTTGATACATAGAGAGGGAGCTCCATCCACTTTATACATAGAGAGGCAGCTCCGTCCACTTTATACATGAAGAGGGAGCTCCGTCCACTTTATACAGAGAGGGGGAGCTCCCTCCACTTTATACATAGAGAGGGAGCTCCGTCCACTTTATACATAAAGAGGGAGCTCCGTCCACTTTATACATAGAGGGAGAGCTCCCTCCACTTTCTACATAGAGAGGGAGCTCCCTCCTCTTTATACATAGAGAGGGAGCTCCCCCACTTTATACATAGAGAGGGAGCTCCGTCCACTTTATACATAGAGAGGGAGCTCCCTCCACTTTATACAAAGAGAGGGAGCTCCGTCCACTTTGTACATAGAGAGGGAGCTCCGTCCACTTTATACATCGAGAGGGAGCTCCCTCCACTTTATACATAGAGATGGAACTCCTTCCACTTTATACATATAGAGTGCTTCCTCCACTTTATGTATATGAGGGATCTCCCTCCACTTTATTCATAGAGAGGGAGCTGCTTCCACTTTACACATAGCGAGGGAGCTCCATCCACTCTCTGCGTGGTGGGGTTGCTCCCACTATTTTATGCAGAGAGTGGGAGCTCGCTCGACATGATACATGGAGAGGGTGCTCCCTCCACGTGACACATGGAGAGGGAGTTCCCTCCAATTTATACATAGAGAGGGTGCTCCCTCCACTTGGTACATAGAGAGGCTGCTCCCCCCACTTGATACATAGAGAGGGTGCTCCCTCCACTTGATACAGAGAGAGGGAGCTTCTTCCACTTTATGCATAGAGAGGGTGCACATTCTCTTTTCGACAGCTGCTAAGGTGGGTTTTGAACCCCTATCCCCAGCACATCAGGTTGGGCGTCCGGATTACTGATTATTGTATATTATCACTATGCGACTGCCTCCCTAATGGATGTGTACAGAGTCTGCCCCTCTATATCACTCACAGTAGTTTCTGGGCTGTAACCCTGAACACGGTCCTGAATCAGCTCATCAAAGTTCACGTTTTAACTGGGAATAAGACAGGAACAGAGTAAAACGGGATTGCTTTTGTTCCTGGATTCAGTGTCCACTGCAGACAGATCAGTGACATTTACAATAGAAACACCAGGAGTGAACAAGGTCAATACAATAATATGGAAAATTTAAATTACGCCACTCATAATTGTAGCATCCGTCCAGTATGAGTACAGTTTTCAGGTTTATTCCAAGGGAGGTCTTACTCAGAAAATGTCATTAACATTGAAATGATTGTGTTTTATCCACCAAATTATTTACATCAGACTCAAAGCTGCTGATGTAATGTGTTTGTTCAGGTGAGTGTAACTAATAGCAATGATCAGGGGTATAACCGTGTCAGTGGAGACTTATCCCCTGTATAAATCAGGACCCATTGGAATGGAGCAGCTCAGAGTGCCTGCTGGAGCTGTGAATTCCTGGCTAATAGACGTCTCTGCTTCTCACAGAAATGGGATATCCAGTAATGCTTCAGTTCATATTCATTTACTATCCGGTACTTGCAGAAATTGGAATTCCTGGTAAGCCAGTATCTCAGCTGTTAATGGTGTCAATCGGTGCTAACTGTGCTGCTGTACTCGGTATTATTTCTCACTGTGTGTGTTACACAGCCACCTGTTCTTTTCCAGCAATTTACTGATGGAATCTCCTCATTGTCCAATCTTTCATTCTTGCAGGAGTTGTGTCATGTCTTTTATTGTATTGGTTTCAGTAACCGTGGCATTGTTACTGGATTATTCTGTGTATTGACTGCATTCACATCAATTATCTCCTTGAAGATCAATAATCAGACCATCAGGAGCTTTTAACAGTTTGATGATGTGGATCTCACCGGTCCTGGAATATTTTTATGATTTTCTTTATTTTGGTTATTCATAATGAGACATCTCACGGTCTCAGTGTTACAAGGGGACAGAACAATGTCCTCCCTGCACAATAACATGGCTCAGTTTAACTGGGTTTTCAATGTATTTATTGATTATCACTGTTATCAAATATTATTTCACTCTGTGTGTGTCTGACGCTGGTTCAGAGGTCTGGCTACTGAACTGAGTTTGCTGCTGACCCTATTACTTCTCCTTCTTTGCTTCACTGTGGACACTTCACTGTCACTGGACTACATTGTAAAATAAAAAGTATTGATGTGATGTTTTACTGGTTTTCACTCTATCAGTTGGAATCAAGAGTCTTTCCATTTATCTGTAGATTATCATGTGCAGCGCTGATGTTGGTGTTTTATTAATTAAACAATCCCACATTCTAACAGATTACTTTATAATTCCAGAAGGAATTTCAATGTTTGTGACGTTTGTGTGGAAGTAGCTTTCGATCCTGTTTATTCCATGTATTTTAGATGAAGTGAGGAGTGTAGGTGAACAGGTGAAGACTTGAGTGTTCTGTAGATACATTGTATTATTCACAGAGGTTTCACCATTGAACAATCTGACTTTGAGAATAGAATCATTGAACCTGGGGCTGGTGAACAGAACACAGGCGCTTAATGGTCGGAATAAATAATATGTGAAAAGCAGCATTAAGTAACAGTTTACAGGGTGAGAGCACTCCGGAGAGATAGGGAAGGAGAAAAGGAGCAGGGAGAACGAAACCGACGGGAAAGGAAAAACAGAAGTAAAGAGAAAGAGAAAGAAGCAGCAGTGTAAATAATTCACTGTCATAAAGTGCTGGAATGTCCAGAACAAGTCGTGAGAGAAACTGTGAGTTGAAGTTGTCTGTTTTCAGATTGTGTTCATTTTCCTGTTGGACTTGATCCTCTGTGTTGATTTCTGTCAGGTCCTCATTTTCTTTTGTAGAAAGTTCCTATTCCATACTTAGTGACTGAATAAACAGAATATAATCAGTTCTTCACTGATGATAATTCATTATTTAAATACTGCACTTTAAAATCTCTGTGACTGCTGAATTCAATAAAGAGCGAGGCTGATATCAGAAATATATTTAAATTTATATTTAATAACCTGTCTTCTTTTGGGCCTCCTTATCTCGAGAGACAATGGATACGCGCCTGGAGGTGGTCAGTGGTTTGTGAAGCAGCGCCTGGAGTGGCTATAAAGGCCAATTCTGGAGTGACAGGCTCTTCCACAGGTGCTGCAGAGAAATTTGTTTGTTGGGGCTGTTGCACAGTTGGCTCTCCCCTTGCGCCTCTGTCTTTTTTCCTGCCAACTACTAAGTCTCTTCGACTCGCAACAATTTAGCCCTGTCTTTATGGCTGCCCGCCAGCTCTGGCGAATGCTGGCAACTGACTCCCACGACTTGTGATCAATGTCACACGATTTCATGTCGCGTTTGCAGACGTCTTTATAACGGAGACATGGACGGCCGGTGGGTCTGATACCAGTGGCGAGCTCGCTGTACAATGTGTCTTTGGGGATCCTGCCATCTTCCATGCGGCTCACATGGCCAAGCCATCTCAAGCGCCGCTGACTCAGTAGTGTGTATAAGCTGGGGGTGTTGGCCGCTTCAAGGACTTCTGTGTTGGAGATATAGTCCTGCCACCTGATGCCAAGTATTCTCCGAAGGCAGCGAAGATGGAATGAATTGAGACGTCGCTCTTGGCTGGTATACGTTGTCCAGGCCTCGCTGCCGTAGAGCAAGGTACTGAGGACTAATAACCTGAACAAACTAAATATATTGACTATATTGTAGAAACAATGAACTGTTCTCCAACACCAATAACCAAAATGATTATTGTTTGAATGTATGAATTGAGTTGTATTTCTGGGATCTATAGATTAGATTTCCTCTAACACTCTGCTGCAGTCTCTCCCTGTGAATCTCAGCCTCTCCTCTCACTGTATTGAATCCTCAGTCTCCTCATCCATTGCTTCATTTTATCCACTTTCCCAAACCATCTGCTCCAGTCTCCCCTCCTGCTCCAACATGTCCTTTCCTTCTCTCCCTCCCAATCTCTCTCACTGGCTCCACCTCCAGCTCCTTGTCCTACCTGATAGGAATGCAGTAACATGGGAGCAGGAGGAGGCCATTCAGCCCTTCGAGCTTGCTCCACCATTCTAGATCATGGCTGACACTCAAACTCAGTTCTGCAGTTTTCTGCCTTTTCCTAATTGGTAACATTCCCTGTCAGAGCAACAAACCAGCTGCACATCCCGCTCACCCCAACCAACAGTCTGGAGACACATTCCCAATTAACACATTGGCTTCCATCTCTGTAAAACAGCTTCTCATTCCTCAGTGACACTGCATCCTCACTCAGTACTTCCATTCGATCCGTTGCTGACTTTATTCACTTTCTGCATCAATTTCCCAATTCATTATTAATAACTGTGTTTTCAAACATTTCACTGTGACAAAGCACTGCCCGGGTCAATGAATCAGTTTTCACTGCTCGATGCAGCAACAAAGCTGGATATTTCAGCCCAGATGCTGCCAAACTGCTGCTTTGTCTCCAGGTCTGATCAGTAATTTCTCTGCTTCCTTTTCTCTCTCTCTTCCAGTTAACTTGGTGGCGATTGTGATCCTGTCCCGAGGAAAGAGCGGTCTCTCCAAATATATCAGTGTGTACCTGGTGGGAATGGCAGTGACTGATCTCCTGGTCGTTATCACTGATCCCATATTGAACTGGATTGTTCAAATTTATTTCCCATATTCATTCCTGAGAATTACTCCTGTGTGTTCTCTCATTGTCGTTCTGCTTTCTGCATCCACAGTTGTTTCTGTATGGCTCACAGTCACTTTCACCTTTGATCGATTTGTGGCCATTTGTTGTGAGAAGCTGAAAACAAAATATTGCAGCGAGAAAACGGCGGCTGTGGTTGTGGGAACAGTGAGTGTGCTGGGCTGTTTAGTGTCTCTCCCCTGGTACTTTCCACGGAAACAAAAATACATTATTGATAATGTTCGCATGGGTTGTGTTAATAAACTGAGCTTCTTTAATTCCCCCATATGGAAGGCATTTGAATTGTTTGACATCTTTTTAACCCCTTGTGTCCCGGTCTTTCTGATTTTGCTGCTCAATGTTTTGACTGTCAGACGTATTCTATTCTCCAGTAAAGTCCGCAGGGGATTCCGGCGCCACATCAATGCAGAGAATCACAAGGACCCAGAGATGGAGAATCGCAGGAAATCAATTATTTTACTCTTCAGCATATCCGGCAGTTTTATAATGTTATGGATGACACTGGTTGTGTTTATCATTTATCGGAGAATTACAGATAATTATTATTATTCCTCCTACACTGGCCCTCTCTTTATCACAGATCAAACATCACAGATGCTGCAGCTTCTCAGTTCCTGCACCAACACATGTATTTACATTGTGACCCAGACTAAATTCAGACAGGAGCTGAAGAAGGGGGTGAAATACCCTCTCAATCTCATTGTTAAATTAGTGAAATCATAGAAAGAGCTGAAGGGTTTCAAACACTGGAACTAAATCCCATTCCCCCTCCTCCTCCCCGAGTCCCCCAGCTCCACCTCCCACCCTCCACCCGCCTCTGTGATTATTTGACCGGCGCCATCTTTAGTCCTGGCAGCGAATGAACGTGCAGACCCTGATGGTTAACGGGAATAGGATACGTTTGCGCATGTGCCAGTGCAGCGCCACCTCGTGGTTGCTGTTGTCAACAACAGCAGCCAGTGGACAAAGCTGCAAATCGGAGTGAATGTGAGGTCGTGAGCAGGGCAGTAACTGCAGTGTGTCAGGGACACCAGCAGATGGAGATGGACAGAAGGGAGCAGTAACTGCAGTGAGACAGGGACACCAGGAGATGGAGATGGTGAGAGGGGGACATTAACTGCAGTGAGACAGCGACACCAGGAGATGGAGATGGTGAGGAAAGGACAGTAACTGAAGTGAGGCAGGGGTACCAGCCTATCGAGATGGTGAGAGGGAGACAGTAACTGCAGTGAGACAGGGACACCAGGAGATGGAGATGGTGAGGAAAGGACAGTAACTGAAGTGAGGCAGGGGTACCAGCCTATCGAGATGGTGAGAGGGAGACAGTAACTGCAGTGAGACAGGGACACCAGGAGATGGAGATGGTGAGAGGGGACAGTAACTGCAGTGACACAGGGACACCAGCAGATGGAGATGCTGAGCCATTATTGATGGGAGATTCCCTTGCTGAGTTTGAAAGTGTCCACAAGTCAGAAGAATTTACTTTATTGTAAACTTGAGATGCTGAATAAAATAATTTCAATGCAACTTTTGTAAAATGGTATTTTTCTACTATGTGAACACTTGTAACATGAAACTCGTTCCTGTTTGGAAAGTTATATTGAGTGATTAAAGGTAATGTATAAATAAAACAACAGGATCAAATAAAACTGAAACAGTTATTTAGAAATAAAAACTCTCAATATAAGTTGTGTTGAGTTCTTGATCACCTACGTTATGACATCTCTCTCTCTCACTTCTCTTTCTATCCTGGTATCTTCTCTACTATAACTATGAGTAGTTGAAATTTTACTCCAATTGACCTTTGAAAGTTAATATTGAATCTGCTTTCAGAAACCTGTCAGACAGTGAATTCCAAACGATAATAACACCCTGCCTATTTGCTTCAACCGTCTACTAGTGTAAACAGTCTCTCCTCATATCTCCAAAATGAGGGAATGATTTTGAATGCAATGCAATTAATTTCTCCAGGACAGCAGCTGCAGAGGATCTGGAACCTCCTGAATGTGGACAAACAATGAACAAAAATCCATCTGAATCCCTCAGGAGAGCAGAGGATAGAAACAGTCTGGAAGCAAATGGAAACAAGTGACACTTTATTGCAGCAGTAAAAACTCTTTGTCAGAAAGTAGAGGTCTTTATTGCTGAACTTTATATAAACTGGAGGTGAAAAGTGGAAGATCTTTAATACCATTTGTGTTAAATGGCAATTTCCCAGCTTTGTGAACCCTTGTCACATTAAACTGGTGAATGTTAAGAAGGTTTTATTGATTGATTACAGTTAATACATAAATACAGCAGCATCAAATACAGGGCAAAGAATCATTGACGAATACAACTGTAAATATGGGTAAGAATTGTTGTGTGAAATGTCATTCGTTATAAAAGTTCTCTTGGCTGCATCATTAACCTGGCTCTAGTTTCAGTCTTTGTCACACAGTGGAAATGAAAAACCGAATAAAAAACACATGTTTGTACTGCATTCAAACAGGCCTCTCCAGCAATCACACTTTGTCTGAATTTCAAGGTAATTGCAATGAGTCATTTTCTGAACTTTCTGTTAAGTGGAGGTGAATAGTGAAAGACATTTAATACAATCAGTGTGAAATGGTTATTATCCAAACCGGCCCCTCCAGGTTTTAAATTACAGCAGCTTTTCTGCTCTGTTCATGAGATTTTGGGGGGAGGGGGAGAGAGAGACACAGACAGACAGGTTTCTATCTGGAATGGCCCATTTGGGATATGTCTGGACTATCCCTCTCTCTCCCATTCGATGTTTACACAGAGACTCACCTTGGACTGTCCCATACCTGGGAGGGAGTGTCCAGATGGAGGAAGCTGAGAGCTGGTTGGTTAAGCTGCATTTTGGGTAGACTGTCTGTTTTGAGTGACAGGTTCTGGGATATATTCGGACAACATCAGACCACATTCTTTCCTTCCATGCGGCTGGTTTCTGAAGGTGAGTTTCTGTGTCTCAATCTCTGTGCCCAGGTGAATTGGAACTGATTACAGTGTGTGTGTGTGTGAGAGAGTCCAGTCTGAATCCCCCGCTCTCTCTGTCCCAGTCCTGACGCTTTTCTCCAAATCCCACCACAATGCCCCTCTCCAGGATCTCTTCCCCATGGGTGAGCTGATGGCGGGATGGTGTTAGTGTCCAACGATGGAAAGCAGACGGTGTGGGATGGAGAGTATCACATCTTTATTGTCTGTTTCTGCTTTTATCCCTTCTTCTGACTCTGTCTCTTTCACTAAGTCTCTCTCACTCAATCTCTCTCTCACTCAATCTCTCTCTCATTGAATCTCTCTCTCACTCAATCTCTCTCTCACTGAATCTCTCTCTCACTGAATCTCTCTCTCACTCAATCTCTCTCTCATTGAATCTCTCTCTCACTGAATCGCTCTCTCTCTGAATCACTCTCTCTCTCACTCAATCTCTCTCTCACTCAATCTCTCTCTCACTCAATCTCTCTCCCACTGAATCTCTCTCCCACTGAATCTCTCTCTCACTCAATCTCTCTCTCACTCAATCTCTCTCCCACTGATTCTCTCTCCCACTGAATCTCTCTCCCTCACTGAATCTCTCTCTCACTCAATCTCTCTCTCACTCAATCTATCTCTCACTCAATCTCTCTCGCACTCAATCTCTCTCGCACTCAATCTATCTCTCTCACAGTCTCTCTCTCACAGTCTCTCTCGCACAGTCTCTCTCGCACTGAAAAATCCTTCGAACTGAATCTCCCTCGCACTGAATCTCCCTCTCACTCAATCTCCCTCTCACAGACTCTCCCTCGCACTCAATCTCCCACGCACTCAATCTCTCCTCACTCAATCTCTCCTCACTCAATCTCTCTCCCACTCAATCTCTCTCCCACTCAGTCTCTCTCCCACTCAATCTCTCTCTCAATGAATCTCTCTCTCACTGAATCTCTCTCTCTCTCTCAATCTCTCTCTCTCAATCTCTCTCGCACTGAATCTCTCTCTCACTCTCTCTTTTTCTGTATCTCTCCCTCACCTTGTATTTCTGTCTCTGTCTTTCTCTCTCCCTCTCTGTTCCTCCATCTCTCTCTCTCTCCCTCACTTTGTGTTTCTCTCTCTCTCTCTGAGTGATTGTGCGTCTTTCTGTCTCAATGGCTTTCTCTGTCCTCTCTCACAATCTCTCTGTGATTCTCTGTCCTCTCTCTCAATCTCTCTCAATCTCTCTGTGATTCTCTGTCCTCTCTCTCAATCTCTCTGTGATTCTCTGTCCTCTCTCTCAATCTCTCTGTGATTCTCTGTCCTCTCTCTCAATCTCTCTGTGTTTCTCTGTCCTCTCTCTCAATCTCTCTTTGATTCTCCGTCCTCTATCTCAATCTCTCTGTGTTTCTCTGTCCTCTCTCTCAATCTCTCTGTGATTCTCTGTCCTCTCTCTCAATCTCTCTGTGATTCTCTGTCCTCACTCTCAATCTCTCTGTGATTCTCTATGTCTTTCTCACTGGCTTTCTGTCTGTCTCTTTGGTGCCTTGAATTTCTTTGTGTCTCTGTTATTTCCCTCCACTTTTTTCCCTTCTCTTTTTCTCTCTCTTCCTTTGCATCTTTCTGTCTTCTCTATTTTTCTTTCCATCATTTCTCTCCATCTTTCCAAATTTTTCTGTCTTTTCCTGATGCAATCCACCACCCTCAATTTATCCACCAACCTCAATTTATCCACTGCCCTCAATTTATCCACTGCCCTCAATTTATCCACCGCCCTCAATTTATCCACCGCCCGCAATTTTTATCCACCACGCAAATCTTTTTCCTGCAATGCCACCCACCAGAAAACATCCCCCCTTGTACAGACTACCCCGATCTAAATAATCCTCATCTGCAGACAACTGTCAGATATCCCCTGTTAAATGACCCCCATCTAATACCCTCATTATCAACAGACCCCCATCTAATTATCCCCTTCCCTCTGTTTCAAGATAACCCATCAAACTACCACCTGCCCAGGTCAGATTCCCATCTAAATAGACCCCGGGAACAAACACCCATTTAAATTCCACCCCGGGAACAAACTCCCATCTGAATAACACCCCCCAGGAACAGACCCCCATCTAAATACCCCCCGGGAACAAACTCCCATCTTAATAACCCCACCCCGTAACAGACTGCCATCTAAATACACCCCCCAGAACAAACTGCCATCTAACTACACACCACGAACAAACTCCCATCTATATACCCTCCCAGGAACAAACTCACATCTAAATACCCCCCGGGAACAAACGCCCAACTGAATACATCCCCAGAACAAACTCCCATCTAAATACACCCCCAGGAACAAACTCCCATCTAAATACCTCCCCATGAACAAACTATCATCTAAATACCCCCAGGAACAAACTCCCCTCTGAATAACCCCCCAGGAACAAACTCCCATCTCAATACCCTCCTGGAACAAACTCCCCTCTGAATAACCCCCCAGGAACAAACTCCCATCTCCATACACTCCTGGAACAAACTCCCATCTAAATACACTCCTGGAACAAACTCTCCTCTGCATACCCCCCCTGGAACAAACTCCCAACTAAATAACCCCCGGGAACAGACTCCCATCTCTATACCCTTCCGGAACAAACTCCCCTCTGAATAACCCCCCGGGAACAAACTCCCATCTGAATACCTCCCGGGAACAGACTCCCATCTCCATACCCGCCCGCAACAGACCCCCATCTAAATACCCCCCGTTCTGTGAACAGACTCCCATCAAAATACCACCCCATTAACTGAACCCAATATAATTCTTCCCCCGCTCTCCACTGTAAGCTCTCCCGGTTTCTAAATACCCTCCCTGTCCTGTAAAAGCCCCCTCTACTAATTCCCACCCTGTATCATCACCCCCGTGAACAGCCCCCTACCCCCCTCACCACCCGCCGTGTTATTCCCACCTCCATCACTTTCCTGGGTTTGGCTCCGTCTCCCGACAATCTTTCGTTCATTTTAATTCCAGATCTGGATAAGCCACTGGAATTCCAACAACTTGCTCCCAGATCCCCGGCACCTTTAACTCCTGTCCGGCAAAAATCAGGGCCGTGCATCGAGCAAGGACCTTCAGAGGCTAACTGGCATTCTGAGCCTTAAACGCACAGGAAGATCCCAGCCACAGACACAGCCCTCTCTGCAGAAAGGTGTTTCACCTGCTCTCCCCATCGGCTTCAGGGAATCAAACAGAGGGAGACACACACAAACGCTCACAAATTGATTTTGCACAGGGACGGGAAGAAGCCATTCAGCCCTTTGACCCTGTCCCTCCTTTGTTAGATAATGGCTGACTTGTCCCTTCCCCCATTGAACCACAAGGAGACAGGCAGAGACAGTCGGGGAGCAGATACACAGAGAGTCAAAGAAACACTGGGCTGGACTCGGACTTGGTGCCAATGGTGCAAACCAGGGTGGAGGGGAGGAGAGTGGTTGTGAATCGGCTGTCCGTTCAGCATCTCTCCCCTGTTTTTACCTCAATGGGAGCAAAACTGGGCAGAGATGGAAAGCAGGATCCCACTTCACAATCACCCTGTACAACACCAAGGCTGCAAGTTCAAATCCACCACTTGACAGAGGGACAGAAACACAGAAAACAGATCCCGGGATTAGGAGTGAACAGCGAGAGAGAGAAAAATAAATGGAAAGGGAGATGGAGAATGAGATGCAGGGAGTCCGACACCAGTGAGAGAAACTGAGACCAGAGGGTCGGAAATACTGAGAAGGGCAGAGAGAGAGAGTGAAATGGGGATATTGAGAAAGATCCCAGACCAAGAGAGAGACGCGGAGACATAAAGATGTGGAGGGGCAGAGATGCAAACTAAGGTGCGTTTACAGAATAGAGAGGGATGCTGCGGGATGGGGGAAATGCAGAGATAATCTTGCAGGAAAGGAGGAGCAGCGATGGAAAGATTCAGGGATTTGGAAGTGAGTGAGAGAAGAAATGGAGTGAGAGAGAGACAGAGAAAGATGCAGAGAGTCGCAGAAAGAGAATGACAATGGAAACCTGTGAGACTCCAGAGAGAGGCAGAGATAGAAAGGATGTTGAGAGATGTAGAGATAGGGATTTAAAGATGTGATGAAACAGAGCTAGGAACAAGGAGGAAGGTGCAGGGAACAAGTTGCAGCAAGAGATGAAGAGAGGGAAAACTATGGGATTACATTAACTGTTCTGGAGCAGCACTTCCCAAACTATTCCCTTTGGAGCACCATCCAGCCCCCTCCTTTGTGGTAAAAAAAAATCCACAGACCCCCGAAAACACAAACTCAAAATACTGAGGATGCTGGAAACCTGAAATAAAAACTGTTCTGGAAAAACTGAGCATTTCCAGCACTTTGTTGTTCTATCAGCCCCGAAAACGCAAACAGTTTTCTTTTCTGCATTTAGAAATGAATTTGACAATGAGAAATATATATGTATTATTATTTTCCCTCCCTGGTTGAAGCTCTTGTCTGAGAATTCCACGTGGCCAAAAGATTCTCCCTCTGCATCATCATAGCTGCAGCTTCATAAAAGATTCTCCTTGGGAATAAGAGAAATAAAATTGATTCAAACAAAGCAAAGCATTTTTGAACAGAAATAAAACGCAGCAAGAGCCCAGGACTCTCTCTCAAACTCACTGACATAAAACAATCTCTCAGTGACTCCTCACCTTACAAACACATCCCCTGACACAGAGCAAGAGACTGGGAAGTGTGGATGTGTTTACCCTGTCATGTCCTGCTCTCGCTCTCTCTATTGCTCTCTGTGTGTCTCGACATCTGTTCCTGCCTCATTGCAAAAACACACAGACTCTGGAGACCCCCATCCCCTCTCCTGTAGAAGGATAGAGAGAGAAATCCACATTCCCATCCCTGAAAAACTGAATTCAAATGGTCCCCCGGTGTTTCATTTCACTGTCAAATTCAGCCCACAGCCGACAACACCAGCAATATTCGGGAATGAGAACAAGCCTTTACAAACCTTCACATTTCACCCATTTCATTGCTGATTCCCAGAAGTATTTGACACTCAATGAATTAATTTTTAAAGTGCTCGTCACTGTTGCAATGTTGGAAATGCTGCAGGTCATTGGTGCACAGCAAGATCCCACAAGCAGCAGTCTGATAACAGCCTGCAAGCTGTGCACAGCAAGATCCCAGCAATGGTGACACTTCAACCAAGGTTTGAGTGTGGATTTCTCTCTCTCTCTCTGTCTTTCTCCATCTTTCTCTGCCTTCCCTCCCTCAGCCACACTCCGCCTGTCTCTCTCTCTCTCTCTCTCTGTTTAACCTGCCACCTCCAGCTGTTTCGCACTCTCCCTCTTTTTCTCTCCACCTGCTTCTGCCTCAGTGTTGTAATGTAGAAATTGATGCAGGGAATGTATGCACAGCAGGATCCCACAATGCGATCATATCCAAATATCCCATCACAGTCCTCAGAAAATGCTAAACTCCATCGTTAAACTGAAAACAACCTTCATGCAGCTTCACGTTCAGCTCTTGTAATTATTGGCCCTCAGGAGCAGTTGACACTCAATGAATTAATTTTGAAAGTGGTCCACTGTTGCAATGCAGGAAACCTGCAGGCAGTGTGTGCACAGCAAGATCCCAGCAATGGTGACACTTCAATATTCAGTTTAACAAGGTTTTGAGTGTAGATTTCACTCTCCCTCTCTCTGTGTCTCTGTCCATCTTTCTCTGCCTTCCCTCCCTCACTCACCTGTCTCTCTCTCTCTCTGCATTTAACCTGCAACCTCCAGCTGTTTCTCACTCTCCCTCTTTTTCTCTCCATCTGTTTCTGCCTCAGTGTTGTAATGTAGGAATTGATCCAGGGAATGGATGCACAGCAGGATCCCACAATTGATTAAAAGGCATTGGTAAGCAACATAGCAGAGCAAGAGCCCAGGAATTGCCCTCAGTGACACAGACACTCGCTCAGCAATACCCAAATACAGACAAATCACAGTTAATAAACCAGAGGATAAAAGGGTTCAGACAGCAACCTCCACCTCTCTGTGTCTGTCTCTGTATCTCTCTCCCCTGTCTCTGTATCTCTCTCCCTGTCTCTGTATCTCTCTCCCCTGTCTGTGTATTTCTCTCCCCTGTCTCTCTCTCTCCGTTTTTATCCCTCTATCTCATATGTAATCTTGACTGAAAATAGCTATGAAATATTTCTGTCTCACCATTTAAACCAACAACAAATCACACAGCTGTGTGTGTTTTTCACTATTACAAGTTGAAATAGAGAGACAGAGGGAAAGAATTCTGGAGAAAGACAGAGAGAATTCGAAAGTCAGAACTTCAGTAAACTGAATTGTTTGATTCGGGAACATTTGACACTCAGTGAACTGTTTCAGTGCTCGTCACTATTGCAATGTTGGAAACATTGCATGCCATATGTGCACAGCAAGATCCCACAATTTATTTCACCCTCAAATTCACGTCACTGCCCAAAATACCAGCATCACTCTGGAATTATACCGGCTCCAAGCTCAGGACTTTAATTCCAGGCCTTCAGGGGAGCTTTACACAAAATGAATTCACTTCTAAAATGGTGTGACAGGGAGGGAAGTGTCCTCATTGTTGTCATGTAGGAAATGCTGCAGGCCACTAGATGCACAGCAAGATCCCACAAGCAGCAATGTGATAATAGCCAGATTTCAGTCCCTAGAAAGGGTGAAACTCCCTCTTTAAACTGGGAACAAGCTGCTGATTCCGTCTCACCATTTCAAATAACGACAAATCACATTGCTGTGTGTGTGGTATGTTTATTTTTATTTATTAAAGGTTTCGGTGGCGATGGAGAGTGTGTAACCGAGACACAGTGTGGATTGTAAAATCTGTGTGTGTGTGTGTGCGTGTGTGTGTGTGTGTGTATCTGTGTGTCGCTTTATGTATGTGTCTGTGTGTGTCTGGATGTGTGTGTGTGTGAGAGAGAGAATATCAGGGTCACCTCGCTACATCTCTATCTCTCCTTCTCTCTGTGTTTCTCCTTCTCTCTGTGTTTCTCCTTCTCTCTCCCTCTCTCAATCCGCCTCTCTCATAGAACATAGAAAATAGGAGCAGGAGCAGGCCATTCCCCCCTTTGGGCCTGCTCCGTCATTCAATAAAGATCATGACCGATGGTCTAATTCAGTACCCTGTTCCCACTTTCTCCCCATACCCCTTGATCCCTTTGACATTAAGAAATATATCTCTCTCCTCCATGAATATATTTAATGACTTGGCCTCCACTGCCTTCGGTGGTAGAGAATTCCAAAGGTTCACCACCCTCTACCCCATCCATCTCTCCCCCTCTATCTCCGTCTACACCCTCTATCTCCCTCTCCCCCTCTATCTCGCAATCCCCCTCCATCTCCTAATCCACCTCTATCTCCCTCTCCCGCTCTCTCTCCCTCGCCCCCTCTATCTCCCTCTCCCCTCTATCTCCCTCACCCCCTCTATCTCCCTCACCCACTCTCTATCTCCCTCACCCCCTCTATCACCCTCACCCCCTCTATCTCCCTCTCCCCCTCTATCTCACACTCCCCCTCTATCCCCCTCTCCCCATCTCCCAATCCCCCTCTATCTCCCTCTCCCACTCTCTCTCCCTCGCCCCCTCTATCTCCCGCTCCACTCTCTATCTCCCTCTCCCACTCTATTTCACACATCCCCTCGATCTCACTGTCCCCCTCTATCTCACTCTCCTCCTCTATCTCACTCTCTCCCTCTAACTCATTCTCTCCCTCTATTTGTCTCCCCCTCTATCTGTCTCTCCCCCTCTATCTCCCTATCCCCCTCTATCTCCCTCTCCCCCTCTATCTCACTCTCCCCCTCTATCAGTCTCTCCCCCCACTATCTCACACAACCCCACTATCTCACACACCCCCACTATCTCACACACCCCCTCTCTCTCCCTCTCCCCCTCTATCTCCCTCTCCCCCTCTATCTCACTCTCCCCCTCTATCTCACTCACCCCCTCTATCTGTCCCTCGCCCTCTATCTGTCTCTCGCCCTCTATCTCACTCTCTCCCTCTATCTGTCTCCCCCCTCTATCTCCCTCTCTCCCTCTTCCGCTCTCTCTCCCTCTCCCGCACTCTCTCCCTCTCACCCCTCTATCTCCATCTCCCCTCTATCTCACTCTCCCCCTCTATCTCACTCTCCCCCTCTATCTGTCCCTCGCCCTCCATCTGTCTCTCGCCCTCTATCTCACTCTCTCCCTCTATCTGTCTCTCCCCCTCTATCTCCCTCTCACCCTCTTCCACTCTCTCTCCCTCTCCCGCTCTCTCTCACTCTCACCCCTCTATCTCCCTCTCCCCACTCTATCTCCCTCTCCCCACTCTATACCCCCTCTATCTTCCTCTCCCCCCTCTATCTCACTCTCCCCATCGATCTGTCTCTCGCCCTCTATCTCCCTCTCTCCCTCTCCCACTCTATCCCTCTCCCCCTATATCTCCCTCTCCCCCTCTATCTCCCTCTGCCCCTCTATCTCCCTCTGCCCCTCTATCTCACTCTCCCCCTCTATCTCAGTCTCCCCCTGTATCTCACTCTCCCCCTCTATCTGTCTGCCTCTCCCTCTATCTGTCACTCTCCCTCTATCTGTCTCTCCCCCTCTATCTCCCTCTCCCCCTCCTCCTGACACTCCCTCTCTCTCCTTCTATCTCTGTCTCTGCCACTCTCTCTGTCTCTCTCTCTGTCCCTCCTTCTGTCTTTCCCTCTCTGTCTCTATGTCTTTCTCCTTCTATCTCTCTCTCTTAATCTCTCTCTCACTGCAAGTCCATCTGCCTTTTCCTCTCTGTCTCTCCCTCTTTCTCCTTCTATCTGTGTGTCTCTCTCTCTCTGTCTCTCCATCTGCCTTTCCCTTTCTGTCTCTCGCTCTCTCTCCTTCTCTCTCTGTCTCTGCCTCTCTCTCTGTCTCTACCTCTCTCTCCTTCTCTCTCTGTCTCTCCATCTGTCTTTCCCTTTCTGTCTCTCCCTCTCTCTCCTTCTCTCTCTGTCTCTGCCTCTCTCTCTGTCTCTCCCTCTCTCTCCTTCTTTCTCTGTCTCTGCCTCTCTCTCGGTCTCTCCCTCTCTCTGCTTCTCTCTCTGTCTCTGCCTCTCTCTCTGTCTCTCTCTCTCTGTCACTCCATCTGTCTTTCCCTCTCGGTCACTCCCTCTCTCTCCTTCTATCTCTGTCTCGATCTCTGTTCCTCCAACTGTCTTTCCCTCTCTGCCAATCCCTCTCTCCTTCTCTCTGTCTCTCCCACTCTCTCCTTCTCTCTCTCTCGGTCCCTCCATCTATATCCCCCCACCACCTGTCACTCCCTCTCTCTCCTTCTATCTATGTCTCTCGCTCTCCATCCCTCCATCTATCCTTCCGTCTCGGTCCCTCCATCTCTCTCCTTCACTCCCTTTCTCTCTCTCTCTGTCTTTCCATCTGTCTTTCTCTCCCTGTCACTCAATCTGTCTCTCCGTCCATTTCTGCCTCTCTCTATCTCTGTCTCTCCATCTGTCTTTTACTCTCTCTGTCTGTCCATCTCTCTCCTCTCTCTCTCTGTCCCTCCATTTGTCTTTCCCTCTCTGTCACTCCCTCTCACTCCTTCTATCTCTGCCTCTCACTCTCTATCCCTCCATCTGTCCTTCCCTCCTTTCACTCCATCTCTCTCCATCTATCTCTGTCTCTCTCTCTATCCCTCCATATGTCTTTCCCTCTCTGTCTCTCCATCTCCCTCCTTCTATCTCTGTCTCTGTCTCTCTCTCTCTCTCTCTCTCCATCTGTCTTTCTATTTGTCTCACTCCCTCTCTCTCCTTCCATCTCTGCCTCTCTCTGTCTCGATCTCTGTTCCTCCATCTGTCTTTACCTCTCTGTCTCGCCCTCCCTCTCCATCTATCTCAGTCTCTCTCTCTCTGTCTTTCCATTTGTCTTTCCCTTCCTGTCGCTCCCTCTCTCTCCTTCCATCTCTGCCTCTCTTTCTCTCTCTGTCTCTCCAAATGCCTTTCCCTCTCCGTCTCACCCACACTCTCCTTCTCTCTCTGTCTCTGCCTCTCTCTCTGTCTCTCTCTCTGTCCCTCCATCTGCCTTTCCCTCTCGGTCACTCCCTCTCTCTGCTTCTATCTCTGTCTCGATCTCTGTTCGTCCAGCTGTCTTTCCCTCTATGATAATCCCTCTCTCCTTCTCTCTGTCTCTCCCACTCTCTCCTTCTCTCTCTCTCGGTCCCTCCATCTGTATCCCCCCCACCACCTGTCACCCCCTCTCTCTCCTTCTATCTATGTCTCTCGCTCTCTATCCCTCCATCTATCCTTCCCTCTCTGTCACTCCATCTCTCTCCTTCTCTCCCTTTCTCTCTCTCTCTGTCTTTCCGTCTGTCTTTCTCTCCCTGTCACTCCCTCTCTCTCCGTCCATTTCTGCCTCTCTCTAACTCTGTCTCTCCATCTGTCTTTTCCTCTCTCTGTCAAGTTGAGGGGTGATAGATATAGGACAGATGTCAGAGGTAGTTTGTTTACTCAGAGAGTAGTAAGGGCGTGGAATGCCCTGCCTGCAGCAGTAGTAGAATCGCCAACTTTAAGGGCATTTAAGTGGTCATTGGATAGACATATGGATGAAAATGGAATAGTGTCGGTCAGATGGTTTCACAGGTCGGCGCAACATCGAGGGCCGAAGGGCCTGTAGTGCGCTGCAATGTTCTAATTCTAATTCTAATTCTAATTCTAATTCGAATCGGCCTCTCCCCCTCTATCTCACACTCCCCCTCTATCTCACACTCCCCTTCTATCTCACACTCCCCCTCTATCTCATACACCCCCTCTATCTCATGCACCCCCTCTATCTGCCTCTCCCCCTCTATCTGTCTCTCCCCCTCTGTCTCACACTCCCGCTCTATCTCACACTCCCCCTCTATCTCACACTCCCCCTCTATCTCATACATACCCTCTATCTCATACAGCACCTCTATCTCACTCGCCCCCTCTATCTCACTCTCCCCCTCTATCTCACACTCCCCCTCTATCTCATTATCCTCTCACTCTGCCTCTCTCTCTACCTCTTCCTGTCTCTCTCTCTCTCTGTTTCTCTCTCTCATTGTGTCTCTCTGTCTGTTGCTCTCTCTCTGTCTCTCCTCTCTCTCTCTGTCCATGAAACTGTTTGTGTCTCTCTCACACCATTTCTATCTCTCTGCCTCTGTCTCTCTGCCTCTCCCTGTCTCTATCTCTCTCTCTGTCTCTCCGTTTCCCCAATCTCTCACCATAGGATGTCCCGTCATCCCGGGAACAAGTCTGGTGAACCTTCATTTCACTCCCTCTCTGGCAATAATATCCTTCCTGAGGTAAGGGCACACAGGAGTCCAGGTGCGGTCTAACCAAGGTTCTATGTGATTGAAGCAAGACTTCACTACTCCTGTACTCAAATCGTCTTGTGATAAAGACTAACATCCCATTAGCCTTCTGAATTGCATTCTGCACCTGCATGTTAGATTTCAGTGACTTCTTGACGGGGACACCCAGGTCGCTTTGTACATCGACGCTTTCTAATCTCTTACCATTTAATAAATACTCAATTCCCCCATCCCGGGTAGGATCAGATACTCTGTCCCTTCGTAAACCATTTCCTGTCCCTCCAACAGCTTGTGCCACTGCCCTATTTATCGGTGTGTTTGACCCTTCTGATGATGTTGAATTTGTTAGTGGCTTTTCTCCTACTGAAGTTGTTGTATTTGTTAGGTTTTTTTAGTCCTCGGGAAGCTGTTCTTTTCCTGTTGAAATTGTTGCATTTGTTGGTGTTTTTTTCTCCTGTTGAGGTTGTTGTTGCCTTTGTTGGTGTTTTTTCTCCTGTTGAGGTTGTTGTTGCATTTGTTGGTGTTTTTCCTCCTGTTGAGGTTGTTGTTGCCTTTGTTGGTGCTTTTTTCTCCTGCTGAGGTTGTTGTTACCTTTGTTGGTTGTTTTTTCTCATGTTGACGTTGTTGTTGCATTTGTTGGTGTTTTTCCTCCTGTTGAGGTTGTCGCGGAATTGATTTGAAAAACATGTTTGCTAACACTTTTCGGGATGAGAAGCTACATTCAACTGAACCCCAGGACCCGTTTCTGTCACGTTTAAAGCACTAACCTTGCATTTCTGAGGAGTCAGTCTCTGAAATAAATGTCCCAGTGCTGCTGTAACATAAAATGGCCACCGTGAAGAAACCTAAAATGGCTGACTGATGTTCTGAGAGAGGAGGGAACGAGAGACAGACAGACAGACAGAAAGAAAGACAATCTGTAACCTCATGGCCCGGCATATCCCCCACTCTACCATTACCATCAAGCCAGGAGACCAACCCCAGTTCAGTGAAGTGTGCAGGAGGGCATGCCAGGAGCAGCACCAGGCATACCTCAAAATGAGGTGTCAACCTGGTGAAGCTACAACCCAGGACTATCTGCGTGCCAAACTGCGTAAGCAGCATGCGATAGACAGAGCTAAGCGATCCCATAACCAACGGATCAGATCTAAGCTCTGCAATCCTGCCACATCCAGAGAAAAGGAGTGATCAACATGAAGAGACTGCTGGAGATTTATGTTCCTGGTAATTTCTCCATCTCTATCTCTCCTTCCTCTGTCTTTTACTCTCTCAAGCCCTGTCTCAGCTCTCTGTTCCTCTTCATCCATGTGTTACGAACACTGGACTTTGTCTTTCTCCCATCTTCACTCTTCATCTCTACTTCTCCCACTGTTACCCTCTGAATCACAGTCTTTCCCTCTCCATTACCCTCTGAATACCAGTCTCTCCCTCTCCATTACCCTTTGAATCCCAGTCTCTCCTTCTCTGTTACCCTCTGAATCCCAGTCTCTCCCTCTCTGTTACCCTCTGAATCCCAGTCTCTCCCTCTCTGTTACCCTCTGAATCCCAGTCTCTCCCACTCTGTTCCCCTCTGAATCCCAGTCTCTCCCTCTCTGTCTCTCTCACCCTGCCTCTCTGTTTCTTTCTCTCTCTCTGGCTCTCTCTGTCTCTCAGTGTCTCTCCCTCTCTCTCTCTGCCTCTGTCCATGCCTCTGTCTCTCTCACACCATCTCTCCCTCCCTCTCTCTGTCTCTCCCTCTCTCTGCCTCTCCATCTCTCTCTCTCTCTCCTTCATTTACTTTGTCTCTCCCGATCTCTCTTTCTCACACTCTGTCCATGACTCTGTTTACATCTCTCTCTCTCTCTCTCTCTCTCTGTCTCTTTCCATGACTCCATTTGTACCTCCCTTAGACCATCTCTCCCACTCACTCTGTCTCTCCCTATCTCTCTCTGTATCTCCCTCTCCCTCTCTGTCTCTCCCTCCCCCTCTCTGTATCTGCTTTCTCTCTCTGTCTCTCCCTCTCTCTGCCTCTCCATCTCTCTCTCTCTGTCTCTCTCTCTCTCTCTCCTTCTTTTACTTTGTCTCTCAATTTCTCTCTTTCTCACCCTCTGTCCATGACTCCATTTGTGCCTCCCTTACACCATCTCTCCAACTGACTCTGTCTCTCTCTGTCTCACTCTCTGTCTCTCTCTCTCTGTCTCTCTCTCAGTCCCTCCATCTGTCTTTCCCTCTCTGTCACTCCCTCTCTCTCCAAGTATCTCTGTCTCTGCCACTCTCTCTGTCTCTCTCTCTGTCCCTGCATCTGTCTTTCCCTCTCTGTCACTCCTCCTCTCTGCTTCTATCTCTGTCTCTCTCTCTCTATCCCTCCATCTTTCCTTCCCTCCTCCCTGTCACTCCATCTCTCTCCTTCTCTCTCTGTCTCTCACTTTGTCCCTCCAACTGGCTTTCCCTTCCTGACACTCCCTCTCTCTCCTACTCTCTCTGTCTCTGCCACTCTCTCTGTCTCCCTCTCGGTCCCTCCATCTGTTTTTCCCTCTCTGTCTCTCCGTCTCACTCTTTCTATCTCTGTCACTCCCGCTCTCTCTCTATCTCTCTCTCTGTCCCTCCATTTGTCTTCCCTTCTCTGTCTCGCGCTCTCTCTCCTTTTCTCTCTGCCTCTCTCTCTGTCCCTCTATCTGTCTTTCACTCTCTGTCACTCCCTCTCTCTCCTTCTATCTCTGTCTCTCTCTCTGTCCCTCCATCTGTCTTTCCCCCCTGTCACTCCCTCTCTCTCCTTCTTTCTCTGCCTCTGTCTCTCTGTCTGTCTTTCCCTCTCTGTCACTCCCTCACTCTCCTATCACTGTCTCTCTCTCTCTATCCGTCCATCTGTCCTTCCCTCCCTGTCTCTGCATCTCTCTCCTTCTATCTCTGTCTCTCCATCTGTCTCTCCATCTCTTCCTCTCCCTATCTCTCCTTCTCTCTCTGTCTCTCACTTTGTCCCTCCGTTTGTCTTTCCCTCCCTGTCACTCCCTCTCTCTCCTTCTATCTCTGTCTGTCTCTCTGTCTCGCCATCTGTCTTTCCCTCCCCATCACTCCCTCTCTCTACTTCCATCTGTCCCTCTCTCTCTGTCCCTCCATCTGTCTTCCCACCCCCACCCCATCACTCCATCTCTCTCCTACCTCTGTCTCTCTCTCTCTATCCCACCATCTGTCTGTACCTCCCTGTCACTCCATTTCTCTCCCTGTCTCTCTCTCTCTATCCCTCCATCTGTCTTTCCCTCCCTGACACTCCCTCTCTCTCCTTCTCGCTCTGTCTCTCTCTATCCCTCCATCTGTATTTCCCTCCCTGACACTACCTCTCTCTCCTTCCATCTCTGCCACTCTCTCAGTCTTTCCCTCCCTGTCACTCCCTCTCTCTCCTTCCATCTCTGCCCCTCTCTCTCTCTCTGTCTCTCCAACTGCCTTTCCCTCTCTGTCTCTCCCAATCACTCCTTCTCTCTCTGTTTCTGCCTCTCTCTCTGTCTCTCTCTCTGTCCCTCCATCTGCCTTTCCCTCTCTGTCTCACCCTCTCTCTCCTTCTCTCTCTGTCTGTCTCTCTCTCTGTCCCTCCATCTGTCTTTCCCTCCCTGTCACTCCCTCTCTCTCCTTCCAACTCTGCCTCTCTCTCTGTCTCTCCATCTGTCTTTCCCTCCCTGTCACTCCCTCTCCCTCCTTCCATCTCTGCCCCTCTCTCTCTCTCTGTCTCTCCAACTGCCTTTCCCTCTCTGTCTCTCCCAATCACTCCTTCTCTCTCTGTTTCTGGCTCTCTCTCTGTCTCTCTCTCTGTCCCTCCATTTGTCTTCCCTTCTCTGTCTCGCGCTCTCTCTCCTTTTCTCTCTGCCTCTCTCTCTGTCCCTCTATCTGTCTTTCACTCTCTGTCACTCCCTCTCTCTCCTTCTATCTCTGTCTCTCTCTCTGTCCCTCCATCTGTCTTTCCCCCCTGTCACTCCCTCTCTCTCCTTCTTTCTCTGTCTCTGTCTCTCTGTCTGTCTTTCCCTCTCTGTCACTCCCTCACTCTCCTATCACTGTCTCTCTCTCTCTATCCGTCCATCTGTCCTTCCCTCCCTGTCTCTGCATCTCTCTCCTTCTATCTCTGTCTCTCCATCTGTCTCTCCATCTCTTCCTCTCCCTATCTCTCCTTCTCTCTCTGTCTCTCACTTTGTCCCTCCGTTTGTCTTTCCCTCCCTGTCACTCCCTCTCTCTCCTTCTATCTCTGTCTGTCTCTCTGTCTCGCCATCTGTCTTTCCCTCCCCATCACTCCCTCTCTCTACTTCCATCTGTCCCTCTCTCTCTGTCCCTCCATCTGTCTTCCCACCCCCACCCCATCACTCCATCTCTCTCCTACCTCTGTCTCTCTCTCTCTATCCCACCATCTGTCTGTACCTCCCTGTCACTCCATTTCTCTCCCTGTCTCTCTCTCTCTATCCCTCCATCTGTCTTTCCCTCCCTGACACTCCCTCTCTCTCCTTCTCGCTCTGTCTCTCTCTATCCCTCCATCTGTATTTCCCTCCCTGACACTACCTCTCTCTCCTTCCATCTCTGCCACTCTCTCAGTCTTTCCCTCCCTGTCACTCCCTCTCTCTCCTTCCATCTCTGCCCCTCTCTCTCTCTCTGTCTCTCCAACTGCCTTTCCCTCTCTGTCTCTCCCAATCACTCCTTCTCTCTCTGTTTCTGCCTCTCTCTCTGTCTCTCTCTCTGTCCCTCCATCTGCCTTTCCCTCTCTGTCTCACCCTCTCTCTCCTTCTCTCTCTGTCTGTCTCTCTCTCTGTCCCTCCATCTGTCTTTCCCTCCCTGTCACTACCTCTCTCTCCTTCCAACTCTGCCTCTCTCTCTGTCTCTCCATCTGTCTTTCCCTCCCTGTCACTCCCTCTCCCTCCTTCCATCTCTGCCCCTCTCTCTCTCTCTGTCTCTCCAACTGCCTTTCCCTCTCTGTCTCTCCCAATCACTCCTTCTCTCTCTGTTTCTGGCTCTCTCTCTGTCTCTCTCTCTGTCCCTCCATCTGCCTTTCCCTCTCTGTCTCACCCTCTCTCTCCTTCTCTCTCTGTCTGTCTCTCTCTCTGTCCCTCCATCTGTCTTTCCCTCCCTGTCACTCCCTCTCTCTCCTTCCAACTCTGCCTCTCTCTCTGTCTCTCCATCTGTCTTTCCCTCTCTGTCTCTCCCTCTCTCTCCTTCTATCACTGTCTCTCTCTCTCTGTCTTTCCATGTGTCTTACCCTCCCTGTCACGCCCTCTCCCTCCTTCCATCTCTGCCCCTCTCTCTCTCTCTGACTTTCCAACTGCCTTTCCCTGCCTGTCTCTCCCAATCTCTCTTTCTCTCTTTGTCTCTGCCTCTCTCTCTGTCTCTCCATCTCTCTTTCCCTCCCAGTCACTCCCTCTCTCTCCTTCTCTCTCTGTCTCTCTCTCTGTTCTTCCATCTGTCTTTCCCTCCATGTCACACCCTCTCTCTCCTTCCATCTCTGCCTCTCTCTCTCTGTCTTTCCATCTGTCATTCCCTCCCTGCCACTCCCTCTCTCCTTCCATCTCTGCCCGTCTCTCTCTCTCTGTCTCTCCAACTGCCATTCCCTCTCTGTCGCTCTCTCTCTGTCCCTCCATATGTCTTTCCATCTCTGTCTCTCCCTCTCTCTCCTTCTATCTCTGTCTCTCTCTCTATCTCTCCATCTCTCTTTTCCTCCCAGTCACTCCCTCTCTCTCTTTCATCTCTGTCTCTCCCTCTCTCTCCTTCTATCACTGTCTCTCTTTCTCTCTGTCTTTCCATCTGTCTTTCCCTCCATGTCACTCCCTCTCTCTCCTTCCATTTCTGCCCATCTCCCTCTCTGTCTCTCCAACTGCCTTTCCCTCTCTGTCTCTCCCAATCTCTCCTTCTCTCTCTGTCTCTGCCTCTCTCTCTGTCTCACTCTCTATCACTCCATCTGTCTTTCCCTCCCTGACACTCCCTCTCTCTCCTTCCATCTCTGCCTCTTTCTCTTTCTCTCCATCTGTCTTTCCCTCTCTGTCTCTCACTCTCTCTCCTTCTTTCACTGTCTCTCTCTCTATCCTTCCATCTGTCCTTCCCTCCCTGACACTCCCTCTATCTCCTTCTCTCTCTGTCCCTCCATCTGTCTTTCCCTCCATGTCACACCCTCTCTCTCCTTCCATCTCTGCCTCTCTCTCTGTCTTTCCCTACCTGTCACTCCCTCTCTCTCCTTCCATCTCTGCCCCTCTCCCTCTCTCTCTGTCTCTCCAACTGCCTTTCCCTCTCTGTCTCTCCCAATCTCTCCTTCTCTCTCTGGTTCTGCCTCTCTCTCTGTCTCTCTCTCTGTCCCTCCATCTGTCTTTCCCTCTCTGTCTCACCCTCTCTCTCCTTCTCTCTCTGTCTGTCTCTCTCTCTGTCTCTCCATCTGCCTTTCCCTCTCTGTCTCTCCAACTCTCTCCTATCACTGTCTCTCTCGCTCTGTCTTTCCTTCTGTCTTACCATCCCTGTCACTCCTTCTCTCTCCTTCCATCTCTGCCCCTCTCTCTCTCTCTGTCTCTCCAACTGCCATTCCCTCTCTGTCTCTCTCTATCCCTCCATCTGTCTTTCCCTCTCTGTGTCTCCGTCTCTCTCCTTCTATCTCTGTCTCTCCCTCTCTCTCTATCTCTCCACCTCTCTTTCCCTCTCAGTCACTCCCTCTCTCTCCTTCAATCTCTGTCCCTCCCTCTCTCTCCTTCTGTCACTGTCTCCCCATCTTTCTGTCCCTCTCTGTCTCTCTCTCTGTTCCTCCATCTGTATTTCCCTCTCTGTCACTCCCTCTCTCTCCAAGTATCTCTGTCTCTGCCACTCTCTCTGTCTCTCTCGCTGTCCCTGCATCTGTCTTTCCCTCTCTGTCACTCGTCCTCTCTGCTTCTATCTCTGTCTCTCTCTCTCTATCCCTCCATCTTTCCTTCCCTCCTCCCTGTCACTCCATCTCTCTCCTTCTCTCTCTGTCTCTCACTTTGTCCCTCCAACTGGCTTTCCCTTCCTGACACTCCCTCTCTCTCCTACTCTCTCTGTCTCTGCCACTCTCTCTGTCTCCCTCTCGGTCCCTCCATCTGTTTTTCCCTCTCTGTCTCTCCGTCTCACTCTTTCTATCTCTGTCACTCCCGCTCTCTCTCTATCTCTCTCTCTGTCCCTCCATTTGTCTTTCCTTCTCTGTCTCGCGCTCTCTCTCCTTTTCTCTCTGCCTCTCTCTCTGTCCCTCTATCTGTCTTTCACTCTCTGTCACTCCCTCTCTCTCCTTCTATCTCTGTCTCTCTCTCTGTCCCTCCATCTGTCTTTCCCCCCTGTCACTCCCTCTCTCTCCTTCTTTCTCTGTCTCTGTCTCTCTGTCTGTCTTTCCCTCTCTGTCACTCCCTCACTCTCCTATCACTGTCTCTCTCTCTCTATCCGTCCATCTGTCCTTCCCTCCCTGTCTCTGCATCTCTCTCCTTCTATCTCTGTCTCTCCATCTGTCTCTCCATCTCTTCCTCTCCCTATCTCTCCTTCTCTCTCTGTCTCTCACTTTGTCCCTCCGTTTGTCTTTCCCTCCCTGTCACTCCCTCTCTCTCCTTCTATCTCTGTCTGTCTCTCTGTCTCGCCATCTGTCTTTCCCTCCCCATCACTCCCTCTCTCTACTTCCATCTGTCCCTCTCTCTCTGTCCCTCCATCTGTCTTCCCACCCCCACCCCATCACTCCATCTCTCTCCTACCTCTGTCTCTCTCTCTCTATCCCACCATCTGTCCGTACCTCCCTGTCACTCCATTTCTCTCCCTGTCTCTCTCTCTCTATCCCTCCATCTGTCTTTCCCTCCCTGACACTCCCTCTCTCTCCTTCTCGCTCTGTCTCTCTCTATCCCTCCATCTGTATTTCCCTCCCTGACACTACCTCTCTCTCCTTCCATCTCTGCCACTCTCTCAGTCTTTCCCTCCCTGTCACTCCCTCTCTCTCCTTCCATCTCTGCCCCTCTCTCTCTCTCTGTCTCTCCAACTGCCTTTCCCTCTCTGTCTCTCCCAATCACTCCTTCTCTCTCTGTTTCTGCCTCTCTCTCTGTCTCTCTCTCTGTCCCTCCATCTGCCTTTCCCTCTCTGTCTCACCCTCTCTCTCCTTCTCTCTCTGTCTGTCTATCTCTCTGTCCCTCCATCTGTCTTTCCCTCCCTGTCACTCCCTCTCTCTCCTTCCAACTCTGCCTCTCTCTCTGTCTCTCCATCTGTCTTTCCCTCCCTGTCACTCCCTCTCCCTCCTTCCATCTCTGCCCCTCTCTCTCTCTCTGTCTCTCCAACTGCCTTTCCCTCTCTGTCTCTCCCAATCACTCCTTCTCTCTCTGTTTCTGGCTCTCTCTCTGTCTCTCTCTCTGTCCCTCCATCTGCCTTTCCCTCTCTGTCTCACCCTCTCTCTCCTTCTCTCTCTGTCTGTCTCTCTCTCTGTCCCTCCATCTGTCTTTCCCTCCCTGTCACTCCCTCTCTCTCCTTCCAACTCTGCCTCTCTCTCTGTCTCTCCATCTGTCTTTCCCTCTCTGTCTCTCCCTCTCTCTCCTTCTATCACTGTCTCTCTCTCTCTGTCTTTCCATCTGTCTTACCCTCCCTGTCACGCCCTCTCCCTCCTTCCATCTCTGCCCCTCTCTCTCTCTCTGACTTTCCAACTGCCTTTCCCTGCCTGTCTCTCCCAATCTCTCTTTCTCTCTTTGTCTCTGCCTCTCTCTCTGTCTCTCCATCTCTCTTTCCCTCCCAGTCACTCCCTCTCTCTCCTTCTCTCTCTGTCTCTCTCTCTGTTCTTCCATCTGTCTTTCCCTCCATGTCACACCCTCTCTCTCCTTCCATCTCTGCCTCTCTCTCTCTGTCTTTCCATCTGTCATTCCCTCCCTGCCACTCCCTCTCTCCTTCCATCTCTGCCCGTCTCTCTCTCTCTGTCTCTCCAACTGCCATTCCCTCTCTGTCGCTCTCTCTCTGTCCCTCCATATGTCTTTCCATCTCTGTCTCTCCCTCTCTCTCCTTCTATCTCTGTCTCTCTCTCTATCTCTCCATCTCTCTTTTCCTCCCAGTCACTCCCTCTCTCTCTTTCATCTCTGTCTCTCCCTCTCTCTCCTTCTATCACTGTCTCTCTTTCTCTCTGTCTTTCCATCTGTCTTTCCCTCCATGTCACTCCCTCTCTCTCCTTCCATTTCTGCCCATCTCCCTCTCTGTCTCTCCAACTGCCTTTCCCTCTCTGTCTCTCCCAATCTCTCCTTCTCTCTCTGTCTCTGCCTCTCTCTCTGTCTCACTCTCTATCACTCCATCTGTCTTTCCCTCCCTGACACTCCGTCTCTCCTTCCATCTCTGCCTCTTTCTCTTTCTCTCCATCTGTCTTTCCCTCTCTGTCTCTCACTCTCTCTCCTTCTTTCACTGTCTCTCTCTCTATCCTTCCATCCGTCCTTCCCTCCCTGACACTCCCTCTATCTCCTTCTCTCTCTGTCCCTCCATCTGTCTTTCCCTCCATGTCACACCCTCTCTCTCCTTCCATCTCTGCCTCTCTCTCTGTCTTTCCCTACCTGTCACTCCCTCTCTCTCCTTCCATCTCTGCCCCTCTCCCTCTCTCTCTGTCTCTCCAACTGCCTTTCCCTCTCTGTCTCTCCCAATCTCTCCTTCTCTCTCTGGTTCTGCCTCTCTCTCTGTCTCTCTCTCTGTCCCTCCATCTGTCTTTCCCTCTCTGTCTCACCCTCTCTCTCCTTCTCTCTCTGTCTGTCTCTCTCTCTGTCTCTCCATCTGTCTTTCCCTCTCTGTCTCTCCAACTCTCTCCTATCACTGTCTCTCTCGCTCTGTCTTTCCTTCTGTCTTACCATCCCTGTCACTCCTTCTCTCTCCTTTCATCTCTGCCCCTCTCTCTCTCTCTGTCTCTCCAACTGCCATTCCCTCTCTGTCTCTCTCTATCCCTCCATCTGTCTTTCCCTCTCTGTCTCTCCGTCTCTCTCCTTCTATCTCTGTCTCTCCCTCTCTCTCTATCTCTCCACCTCTCTTTCCCTCTCAGTCACTCCCTCTCTCTCCTTCAATCTCTGTCCCTCCCTCTCTCTCCTTCTGTCACTGTCTCCCCATCTTTCTGTCCCTCTCTGTCTCTCTCTCTGTTCCTCCATCTGTATTTCCCTCTCTGTCACTCCCTCTCTCTCCTTCTATCTCTGTCTCTCTCTCTATCTCTCCATCTCTCTTTCCCTCCCAGTCACTCCTTCTCTCTCTTTCAATCTGTGTCTCTCCCTCTCTCTCCTTCTATCACTGTCTCTCTCTCTCTCTCTGTCTTTCCATCTGTCTTTCCCTCCCTGTCACTTCCTCTCTCTCCTTCCATCTCTGCCAATCTCTCTCTCTGTCTCTCCAACCGCCTTTCCCTCTCTGTCTCTCCCAATCTCTCCTTCTCTCTCTGTCTCTGCCTCTCTCTCTGTCTCTCTCTATCCCTCCATCTGTCTTTCCCTCTCTGTCTCTCCCTCTCTCTCCTTCTATCTCTGTCTCTCTCTCTCTCTCTCTCTATTTCTCCACCAGTCTTTCCCTCCCAGTCACTCCCTCTCTCTCCTTCAATCTCTGTCTCTCCCTCTCCCTCCTTCTGTCACTGTCTCCCCATCTTTCTGTCCCTCTCTGTCTCTCTCTCTGTCCCTCCATCTGTCTTTCCCTCCCAGTCACTCCCTCTCTCTCCTTCTCTCTCTGTCTCTCTCTCTGTTCTTCCATCTGTCTTTCCATCCATGTCACACCCTCTCTCTCCTTCCATCTCTGCCTCTCTCTCTCTGTCTTTCCATCTGTCATTCCCTCCCTGCCACTCCCTCTCTCCTTCCATCTCTGCCCGTCTCTCTCTCTCTGTCTCTCCAACTGCCATTCCCTCTCTGTCGCTCTCTCTCTGCCCCTCCATCTGTCTTTCCATCTCTGTCTCTCCCTCTCTCTCCTTCTATCTCTGTCTCTCTCTCTATCTCTCCATCTCTCTTTTCCTCCCAGTCACTCCCTCTCTCTCTTTCATCTCTGTCTCTCCCTCTCTCTCCTTCTATCACTGTCTCTCTTTCTCTCTGTCTTTCCATCTGTCTTTCCCTCCATGTCACTCCCTCTCTCTCCTTCCATCTCTGCCCATCTCCCTCTCTGTCTCTCCAACTGCCTTTCCCTCTCTGTCTCTCTCAATCTCTCCTTCTCTCTCTGTCTCTGCCTCTCTCTCTGTCTCACTTTCTATCACTCCATCTGTCTTTCCCTCCCTGACACTCCCTCTCTCTCCTTCCATCTCTGCCTCTTTCTCTTTCTCTCCATCTGTCTTTCCCTCTCTGTCTCTCACTCTCTCTCCTTCTTTCGCTGTCTCTCTCTCTCTATCCTTCCATCCGTCCTTCCCTCCCTGACACTCCCTCTATCTCAATCAAAAACAAGAAATGGTGGATTCACTCAGCAGGTCTTTCAGCATCTGTGGAAAGAGAAGCAGAGTTAACGTTTCGGGTCAGTGACCCTTCTTCCCTCCCAGTCACTCCCTCTCTCTCCTTCAATCTCTGTCTCTCCCTCTCTCTCCTTCTGTCACTGTCTCCCCATCTTTCTGTCCCTCTCTGTCTCTCTCTCTCTCCCTCCATCTGTCTTTCCCTCTCTGTCTCACCCTCTCTCTCCTTCTCTCTCTCTATGTCTCTCTCTCTATCTCTCCATCTGTCTTTCCCTCTCTGTCTCTCCCTCTCTCTCCTATCACTGTCTCTCTCGCTCTGTCTTTCTTTCTGTCCTTCCTCTTTCTGTCCGTCTTTCCCTCCCTGACACTCCTTCTCTCTCCTTCTCTCTCTGTCTCTCTCTCTGTCCCTCCATCTGTCTTTCCCTCCATGTCACACCTTCTCTCTCCTTCCATCTCTGTCTCTCCCTCTCTCTCCTTCTGTCACTGTCTCTCCATCTTTCTGTCCCTCTCTGTCTCTCTCTCTGTCCCTCCATCTGTCTTTCCCTCTCTGTCTCACCCTCTCTCTCCTTCTCTCTCTCTATGTCTCTATCTCTGTCTCTCCATCTGTCTTTCCCTCTCTGTCTCTCCTTCTCTCTCCGATCACTGTCTCTCTCGCTCTGTCTTTCCATCTTTCTTACCCTCCCTGTCACTCCCTCTCTCTCCTTCCATCTCTGCCCCTCTCTCCCTCTCTCTCTGTCTTTCCAACTGCCTTTCCCTGTCTGTCTCTCCCACTCTCTCTTTCTCTCTTTGTCTCTACCTCTCTCTCTGTCCCTCCATCTGTCTTTCCATCTCTGTCTCTCCCTCTCTCTCCTTCTATCTCTGTCTCTCTCTCGATCTCTCCATCTCTCTTTCCCTCCCAGTCACTCCCTCTCTCTCTTTCAATCTCTGTCTCTCCCTCTCTCTCCTTCTTTCACTGTCTCTCTCTCTGTCTTTCCATCCGTCCTTCCCTCCCTGACACTCCCTCTCTCTCCTTCTCTCACTGTCTCTCTCTCTGTTCTTCTATCTGTCTTTCGATCCAAGTCTCACCCTCTCTGTCCTTCCATCTCTGCCTCTCTCTCTGTCTCTCCTTCTGTCTTTCCCTCTCTGTCTCTCCAACTCTCTCCTATCACTGTCTCTCTCGCTCTGTCTTTCCTTCTGTCTTACCCTCCCTGTCACTCCCTCTCTCTCCTTGCATCTCTGCCCCCTCTCTCTCTCTGTCTCTCCAACTGCCATTCCCTCTCTGTCTCTCTCTATTCCTCCATCTGTCTTTCCATCTCTGTCTCTCCCTCTCTCTCCCTCTATCTCTGTCTCCCTCTCTCTCTCTCCATCTCTCTTTCCCTCCCAGTCACTACCTCTCTCTCTTTCAATCTCTGTCCCTCCCTCTCTCTGCTTCTATCACTGTCTCTCTCTCTCTGTCTTTCCATTTGTCTTTCCCTCCCTGTCACTTCCTCTCTCTCCTTCCATCTCTGCCCATCTCTCTCTCTGTCTCTCCAACCGCCTTTCCCTCTCTGTCTCTCCCAATCTCTCCTTCTCTCTCTGTCTCTGCCTCTCTCTCTGTCTCTCTCTATCCCTCCATCTGTCTTTCCCTCCCTGACACTCCCTCTCTCTCATTCCATCTCTGCCTCTTTCTCTGTCTCTCCATCTGTCTTTCCCTCTCTGTCTCTCCCTCTCTCTCCTTCTACCTCTGTCTCTCTCTCTCTCTATCTCTCCATCTCTCTTTCCCTCCCAGTCACTGCCTCTCTCTCCTTCAATCTCTGTCTCTCCCTCTCTCTCCATCTGTCACTGTCTCTCCATCTGTCTGTCCCTCTCTGTCTCTGTCTCTCTCTCTCTCTCCTTCTCTCTCTGTCTGTCACTTTGTCCCTCCGTCTGCCTTTCCGTCCCTCTCTCTTCTTCTATCTCTGTCTTACTCTCTGTCTCTCCTTCTGTCTTTCCCTCCCCATCACTCCTTCTCTCTACTTCCATCTGTGCCTCTCTCTGTGTCCCTCCATCTGTCTTCATACCCCCACCCCATCACTCCATCTCTCTCCTATCTCTGTCTGTCTCTCTCTATCCCACCATCTGTCCTTCCCTCCCTGTCACTCCATTTCTCTCCCTGTCTCTCTCTCTCTGTCCCTCCACCTGTGTTGAAGGAAATCCAGATTGTGCCCAATTGTTGAACAAATTCTCCGGATTCAGACGTTGAGAATTAAACCCTTTATTGCATGATATCATGGGGGAGCACACCTTACCTAAATGCGGTCCTGCGCAACTCCCAAAGAGCTACAGATCGCCGTGGACTTATATAGTATAAAAAAGGCAGAGCTAACAGTTTCACAATTAGATAAGCACCCACAAGACTGCCTACGTAACGGTCAGCGAAACATCAGTTTCAACAATAACAAGCTAGTTCCTTAATTCAATGCCCACTCCAGACAACATATCTGGCCGTAATGTCTGATTGTGGTTAGCTGTTTTGTCTACAATTTATGACCGTTGTTTGTGGTTCGATTAGCTAAAAGCTGTCTCCTGCTTTTCTGCTTCTACAAAGTTAAGTAATAATTAGCAAAGCAAAGAAAATTTCTCCAACAATCCCTCCTTTTATCATACCATGATAACACAATATCATCGTAAGTGGAGGGGAGAGGTATTTAAAGTAGTCATTGCAGCATAATATCTTTCCTACCATCACGCTGTACCAGCCGCAAGGCCAAGCTAGCAATACATGATTGATTAATCTCAGCTTAAATGTTCCCATAATCTCTGTTCTTAAAATTGTAAAATTCTGTTCTCACAGTCCCCTCTCTACTCTTCTGCAACCCTTTTCAGAATCCTTCCCTTGATCCCATCTTGGTGCCTTTAATGGTCTCTATTGTCTAGAAACAGCCTTCAACACCCAGAGGGGTCGCACTCAATACGTCGCCTGCTTATATTACAAGGGGGCAGCGGAAACACATAAAGTATGTAAAGGCATAAGTTTTGCAGGGGCTTCAATCACTTGTTTACAACATAAAAGGTGGTACACTTGTACATTTACCATCTCATTTAAACATCATTGTTACCTAATCGATTGCAGAAACATAATACAATTTCATTAAGTACATTGATCATTCATTTGCTCACTTTAAGTATATATGAAAAGGTTATCCAATTACCCTTTTATGGCATAACTAATTGTCCCTCCTTTTACGGAGCAAGTTCGATCACTAATTGCTTTTCGGGTAGCTGTCCAACCTGTGCTCATACATCCTCTTGCATTGCCTAATTAATTTCTTAAGTTGCCAAATTAAGAATGTCACATCTAACACCATGATAGACACAACCACTATCAGGACAAGGGAGATAATTCTAAACCAGGGGTGTATCTGCACATCTGACCCCCAGTTCCATAAGTCCTCCTGCCAGGTAGAATCATTTATCTTGTCAATCTCATCTTGTAGCATCTTCGACTGTTGTTCCAGCTTGCAATGGCTTCCAGCTGCTGCCTCTCTTTACCCAAGCGTGTGAGCAATGGCTGAATAGTATATTCATAGTCCCGGAGGTAATTTGTCAAATCCTCCTTAATACTTTCTGTCACAGTTATTGTTTCTGTCTTTTGTTCATTTATCTGTACCAACTCCATTTTCCCTACTCGTGTTGGTATTTGTGGGTTGAACCAAAATGTACTGTTGCTCACCGGACAAGTCCGTTTATGTCCATACTGGTACTCCTTCGCTGTGGTGGTTAAGCGATATCTCCCCTTTCCCATATCGGCCACATGGGTTAGTCCTGGCAATGCTTTCCTAGTTTCCATGGTGCAATTTACAGTGGCATTAAATCCACATTTTGATTCTGCCGTTTTATACATAGGATGAGGACATATGATCACCTGGTTTTCCAGACTACACTCAGACAATGGACAATGTTGTTCCAATTACCTCTTTTCTAATTTCCACAACATATGGTAAAATATCATTGTCTTTTAATAATCTTTTCCCCTTATCACTCCTATATTTTCTGCTTCATGTAATTGTATCCCTAACTTATCTCTCAGAATTACAGGTATTCCCAACACGACTCCAATACTCATAGATCCTGTATTTACACATTCCTGACCTTTCCATACCTTAAGTTTTCCAAGTTGGCACCTGATAATTTTATCATTTGTGTGACTAGCTAAGTACTCCAACTGGGTGTAATTGATCCAAACTGGTACCTGTCCGGCATCAATTTGCCTCCAATTTTCCTTCGTTTGTTCTAATCATCCACGGACCATATGTACTACAAACACTTTCATTATTTGAAATGTCGTGGACCTCCTTTACCTTTTCTATGATATCATTAATAGTATGAGCATGACCTTCCCGTACTCTCACCAGTCCTGTCACTTTTTTTTGACAGATCCTGTCCTACTTTAGCTACACCACTTCTGTGCCTTTTGTTCCTTTTTAATAAAAAAATATCCTTTACTAGCTGACTGAGAGTTCTAACCTTCTGGTCCCCATTTTCCAAATCTATAGTATTGACAATTGAAGTTCCTGTGTTAAGGACTGTGGCTGCGTCATTCACTAAACTGCGTTTATGGCTCTTTCCCTTTATTATTTTCTCATTACCAAATTCCTGTCTCAACAATTGTTACAGTAATACCTTGTACAACTCTCGGGTCTTCTCAGGGCACCAGTCAGGTAGCTGGATATCTGAGAAAATCAATATTACCGGTACCAACTCAAGCTTTATATTATCATATACAATTTTATTAGGTTTTATTATCACATGTCTATTTTCTAGTCCTGTAGTCAAGACCGGGCAAGGGAGACCAGTCACTTGTGGCTGCTGGGTCGTAACCTTACGACCTCGGTAATTCGGATGTGGGGTTAACTGTGGGGGTTGGTGCTTCTTGTCTGTTTAATCTCACAACCTGAAATAGGAACTGTCCTTTTTTTTAAATCTTACAGCTTTAATCTCTTGCGCTAGGGGAGTTCGAGGATTGTCTGCAATCAATTTTGCTCTGTCTCATGCTTTCCCTGTGTTATCATTATTCCCAAATAAGAAACCTTTTCCTTCATTATCGGTGCCATTTTCAGCTTAACTTTCACTCTAACCTTCTGAAGGAAGGTGAAATATCGATGGATTATTATAAAATCCCTGGGAGAGACACGTCCAGATGTACTGTTGTCCCTTGAACGTAAATGCAAATTTATTTTGACACTCTTGTGCCAACTGTATGGACCAGAACCCATTGCTAATGTCCAACACAGTAAACCACTGATTTGTTATTTTCTAAAACCTTGATTGCCCTCTTAAATATCAGATAGATTTCCTTTTTAATGCTTTAAAATAACCACTCATATCAGTTAAATTTTGTTTATTGATTCCAATTTCTTATGCCCAGACTTGGTTGTACTTTTGGTACGTTAAGGACAGAAATGCTTGCAACTATCTTTCCTTTTCAAGCATTTTGTCTCATTGATAAAGATGCTGTGATATTTGATGTCTGCAATTAAGTTTTAAATTCTCAAAGCTGCTGGATCTCTTGTTGTGGCATCAGTTCTCATGTGGCCTTGGAACCTGCCGTCACCTGCTTAAAAAGAATCCATTGTGGATCTGCCCCTGAGCCCAATTGGATAATTTGTCCAATTCTATCTGTCTATTAGAAATGTAAAATTTGGCAATGTCCAATATGTATAAATTTGACTCTCAGCAATGCAAAAAGCTGCAGCGGGTTAAGTTCTTTGTTTGTCTCCAAGGGGGCGGAGCAAAACATTCTCAGCTACGTCACTTTATGAAACTTTTTTTCTGATCGAAAATAACTATCCATTTTAAATTTTTTTCAATCCTTTTGGTATCCTTAGGGTTTAAAAACAACAAAATCATGTGTAACATTTTCAACTTCAAAGGAAAGCATCTCCATCAGGAAAGACAGCATTTTAGATTAAACTCCAATTGTTTCCAAATGTTTTAGTATCTTTTGTAAGAGGTTCCTAATCCAAGGAATTTTACAACAAAGATGATTCCAATTCCAATTCATTGCAATAATATTTAAAAATCAAAACTGCCGATGTTATATGAGTGAGTCCTCTGTCCAGAACTTAAGACTCCTCCAAAACTCGACATGCTAAACTGGAAAGTTCATTGTGGTTGCAAATGAGATTTCCAGTTCTTTAGCTTAAACAGGTCAGTTAACCTGAACAGTGTTAATTCAATTCAGACTTATTAACTTATAATACTTATTAACGACACACAGAACAGAATAGCACGTGCTTATTTTAAAAGATAGGTAAATTACATCATTTTCTTGCTCTTTCTTCAGGCGCCTTTTCAAATGACTGTAATAAAACCAAAAACTAAAGAAAAAGTTATTTAACATTCTTACAACAAAAGACTTAACACTAGGTCCTTACACAAACGTTAATCTATTTAAACAGACAGAATTTTTCCTATATCTCCTTTTCTATCCTTTCTTTCCCTTAAAACAAGATAAGTCAGTAAAACATGTCTTCAAATTTAGACTGTAAAATAAAACAATAGCAGAGTTCCCAATTAAAACAATGTTCCAAACCCCAAATTAGATTTCTGCCAGACATCTTCAGACCTTCAAGGCTGAAGCTTTTCCCTCAGAAATTGTTCATTGCCTTTTCACAGTTGCAAAACCAACTAAAAATAAAACTTTAACTTAAAATATAATTCAATTTTATATCCCATTCCTGGGTGCACAATCTTAAATCGAAATGAACACACTCAACAATCACTTTGCACACTCATTCAGTTCCAAACAACTTAATAGACTCATGCTTTTAACATTAAAGGCAGACAACAAAGAGTTGACAACAGTCAGTTCTTCCCAGATATTCAATTCATTCGCGGAAGCTTCCGACATTCTCACAGTCGAATCAAAGACACAGTTACTTGTTTTTACTCTAAAACATTCCTATCTTTAAAACACATATTTACCGTGGCGCTTCTGCGTCTCCTTCGAGGGGGCAAACGGACGTGGGTTGCCTTTCTCCAGAGGACATGGCTTACTTGTCCCCGGGGGCAACCCTTCCTTCTTGGAAGCCGTTGAGTCTACTCTTACTTCTACTTTCTCAAAACCTTCTAAATTTACGAGTTATTTTCTTTGAATCAAGTAGCATTAAAACACAGGAAAACAAACAAGACACAACAAAACGAATAGACACAAGGATACGAACAGGCGCAGTTAATGTTAAGTCCTCAAGGTCAGCTAACCGGCACACCCCTGTCTCTCAGGCCAACGCTCTTTCGTTCTCCCTCCATCCCACAGCCTCTCTCTCGAGGGCCAGATTCCGGCTCGTGTGCTCAGGAGCAACGATCACGTGACTGTCGGGTCAATTTGGTAGTTTAGTTACAGCCCCAGTCGTTCACCATCCCAGACGGTTGTCCTAACTCCTTTTGTCCCACAGCCTCTTTACTCCACCCGGTGGAGGAACAGCTCGTGCAAACTTAAATTAGGATCACCAAATTCCCGGAATTTGGTACTACTACTACACCGAATTCGCCACATTTTACTGGATTTTCTACTTATCTCCTTTTCAACTTCCCTTCGCGGAATTTTAGATCTTTTCTGATCAGGTTTCAGCCAATTCTTCCTTGACCCTTTTAGTCCCCCTCTCCCAGTTATCTGACCTTCACGTGGGGCCCAGTCGCCCTCTTAATTCCGGCTCAGGCTGGGTGATTGAGACACTAGGGTCGCAGAAAAGTTGACTTACCCCTGATCCTGTCGATTAGTTTTTTTCAGTAGGTTCTTTTGGATCCCGTGAACTCAGGGATCCTGCCGACTACGCCAAACTGTTGGAGAAAATCCAGATTGTGCCCAATTGTTGAACAAATTCTCCGGACTCAGACCTTGAGAATCAAACACTTTATTGCATGATATCATGGGGGATAACACCTTACCTAAATGCGGTTCAGTGCTACTCCCAAAGAGCTACAGATCGCCGTGGACTTATATAGTATAAAAAAGGCAGAGCGAACAGTTTCACAATTAGATAAGCACCCACAAGACTGCCTACGTAACGGTGCACCATGCCGGGTCCGAGGTCAGCAAAACATCAGTTTCAACAATAACAAGCTAGTTCCTTAATTCAATGCCCACTCCAGACACCATAACTGGCCGTAATGTCTGATTGTGGTTAGCTGCTCTGTCTACAATTTATGACCGTTGGTTGTGGTTAGATTAGCTACAAGCTGTGTCCTGTTTTTCTGCTTCTACAAAGTTAAGTAATAATTAGCAAAGCTAAGAAAATTTCTCCAACACTATGCCTCTCAGAATTTTATATAACTCCATCATGTCCCCCTCGCTCCAGGGAAAATAGACCAAGCCGATCCAACCTCTCGTTAGAACCGAAGCCGTCCAAACCAGGCAACATCCTTGTGAATCCTTCCTGCACCCTCTCCAGCTTAATCACATCTTTCCTGTACTGTGGCGACCAGAACTGCACACAGTACTCCAAATGCGGACGAACCATCATTATGTACAACTGTAACATGACGTCCCAACACTTGTACTCAATACCTCGGTCGATGAAGGCAAGCATGAAATACGCCTTCTTCACCACCCTGTCTACCTGCGTTGCCACTTTCAGAGAACTATGTAATTACACCCCAAGGTCTCTCTGCTCAACAACGCACCCAGGGCCCTGCCATTCACTGTATATTTCCTGCCCTTGTTTCACTTCCCAAAATGCATCACTTCGCACTTGTCTGCGTTAACTTCCATTTGCCAATCCCTTGCACACTTTCCCTGTTGACCTATATCCTGTTGTAACCTTGGACAGCCTTCTTCACTGTCCACTATACCACCAATTTTGTTATCATCTGCAAACTTACTAATCGTGCCCCCTACATTAACATCCAAGTCATTAATATCTATGACAAACAACAGAGGGCCCAGCACCGATACCTGCGGCAAACCACTGTTCAAAAACCTGCAATCTGAAACACAACCCTCCACTACCACCCACTGCCTCCTATCACCAAGCCAATTTTGTATCCAATTGGCTAGCTCACCGTGGATCCCATGTGTTCGAACCTTCTGGACCAGCCTTCCATGCGGGACCTTGTCAAAGGCCTTGCTAAAGTCCATGTGGACAACGTCCATTGCCCTGCCCTCGTCAATACTCTTGGTCACTTCCTCGAAAAACGCAATCAAATTCGGGAGACATGATTTCCCATGCACAATGCCATGCTGACTATCCCTATTCAGATAATGCCTTTCCAAATGCATATAAATCCTGTCTCTCAGCATCCCTTCCAGTATCTTTCCCACCACTAATGTAAGGCTCACAGGCCTTTAGTTCCATAGCTTATCCCTGCTACCTTCTTAAATAAAGGCACAACATTTGCTATCCTCCAGTCTTCTGGTACCTCACCCATGGCTAACAATGATACAAAAATCTCTGCCAGGGCCCCAGCAATCTCCTCCCTTGCTTCCCATAGCATCCTAGGATACACCTGCTCAGGCCCAGAGGATTTATCCACCTTAATGCGCTTCACAATCTGCAACACCCTCCTCTTTTGTCATGTTGATATGCTCCAGGATACCGGTGTTCCCTCCCTTGAACTCACGAGCTTCCATGACTTTCTCCACGGTAAATTCAGACGCGAAGTATTCATTTATGATTTGTCCCATTTCCCGTGGCTCCACACATACATTGCCACACTGATCCTTAACGGGACCTAATCTCTCCCTAGCTACCCTTTTACTCTTAATATACCGATAGAATCTTTTAGGATTCACCTTTATCTTATCTGCCAGGGAAATCTCATAGCCCCTTCTTTTCCTTCTTAAGTGTCGTCCTTCATTCACTATACTCCTCTAGGGACTCGCTTGAGCCCAGCTGCCTATACCTGACATATGCCTTCTTCTTTGTCCTGATCTGACCCTCAATATCCCTCGTCAACCAAGGTTCCCTCAACTTGCCAGCCTTGCTCTTCCATCTAACAGGAACATGCCGGCCCTGAACTCTTCCTATCTCACTTTTAAAAGCCTTGCACTTGCCAGACATCCCTTTACCTGTACGCAGCCTCTCCCATTCAACTTTTGAGAGTTCCTGTCTGATGCCACCGAAATTAGCCTTCCCCCAATTTAGGACTTCAACCTGAGGACCAGTCCTATCCTTTTCCATAACTATCTTGAAGCTAATAGAGTTATGGTCACTGGTCCCAAAGTGCTCCTCCACTGACACATCAACCACCTGCCCATCCTCATTTCCTAAGAGGAGGTCGAGTGTAGCCCCTTCTCTGGTAGGGAAATCCACACACTGCTTCAGAAAACTATCCTGGACACACCTACCAAGTTCTTCCCCATCTGTTCCTTTAGCACTAAGGCAGTACCAGTCAATATTAGGAAAGTTTTAACCACCTACTTTACAACCCTATAATTCCTACAACTATCTGTGATTTCCACACATATATGCTCCTCCACTTCCCCTTATTGGGGGCCCTGTAGTATAATCCCATCAAAGTGATAACCCCGTTCTTATTTATAGGTTCTACCCATATGGCCTCGCTGGACATTCCCCCCGGATATCCTCTCTAAGCACTGTCGTGATGTCCTCCCTAATCAATAGTGCAACTCCCCCTCCTCTCCTACATCCACCTCTGTCACGCCGGAAGGATCAGTACACCGGAACATTGAGGTGCCAGTCCTGCCCATCCTTCAACCACGTTTCTTTAATGGCTGTAATATCACAATCCCGTGTCCGATCTATGCTCTGAGCACATATGCCTTATTTGTAAGGCTTCTTGGATTAAGGTAAATGCAGTTTAGCCTACCAGATCTTTCACGCTCCCTGTTCTGTCCCTGTGCGACCTGCCTACTGGACTTGCTTGTGTTAACCTCAATTATCTCATCATAGAGACTACTTCTTTAGGTCAGACCCCCTTGCAAGACTAGTTTAAACCCTCCCGAGTAGTTCTAGCAAACCTCCCCGCAAGGATGTTGGTCCCCTTCCAGTTCAGATGCAACCCGACCTTCTTGTACAGGTCACCTCTGCACCAGAAGAGATCTCAATGATCCAAGTAGATGGAGCCCTCCCGCCTACACCAGCTCTTCAGCCACACATTGATTTGCCTTGCCCTCCTATTCTTACCCTCACTGGCACGTGGCACAGGGAGTAATCCTAAGATTACAATCCTGGAAGTCCTGCTTTTTAAGCTTCTGCCTAACTTCCGATATTCACTTTGCAGGACATCATCTCTCTTCTTGCATATTACTTATTTATTTATTTTTGTTCATTCGTGTCGCTGGCAATGCCAGCATTTATTGCCCATCCCTAATTGCCCTTTGAGAGGGTGGTGGTGAGCCACGTTCCTGGACTACTGCAGTCCATGTGGTGTAGTTAAACCCACTGTACTGGTAGGAAGAGATTTCCAGGATTTGACGCAGTAACACTGATGGAACGGCGATATAGTTCCAAGTCAGGATGATGTGTGACTTTAGTTGTTGTGTATGACCAATATTTTCAGTGCGCTGTCGATATAATTTTTTAATTCATGTTTTGACATGGATAGATGTAAAGTTTCTCCTACAATCTTCCTGTATCTCCCCGTCTCTCCCTCCCTCTCTCCCCTTGTTCAGACCAAGATCCCTTTTGTTTTGCTAATTATTCTCTCCATTTGTCCTGCCGACTTCAAAGATCACTGCTCGTAAACCTCCAGTTCCCTCGAAACCTGCACACTCTTGAGAACTGTGCCTTAATATAATCAAACAAAGTCAACATGGTTTCACTGAAGGTAAAGTGCGTCTTTTCAGGATGTACCTAGTAGGCTAGATAAAGAGGATCCAGTAGATGTTTTATACTTGGATACCGAAAATGCTCCACACAAAGGGTTAAACTGAAAGATAAGGCTCATGGAGTCGGAGGTAATATATTAACATGGGTGGAGAATTGGTTAATGGGCATGAAGCAAAGAGTAGGGGTAAACAGGGCATTTTCAAGTTGGCAGACTGTGACCAGTGGGGTTCCTCAAGGATCAGTGCTGGTGCCTCAGATATTTGTTCTGAACATATTTGTTCTGAACCCTCACTAACTCTCACAGCCTCTTTCAGACCCTTGGCCTCTCTTTGTCACTCTCCCTCTGTCCACTTCTCTCTCTGAACCTCTGTCTAAATCCTCACGTAGAACCTCAGTAACAAAACACAATCATAACATTCACCATCCAGACGATTGATATTAGTTTACGAACATCAGACAACCATTTTAGGTTTTGTTCTCGGTGGCCATATTATGTTACCACAGCACTGGGACAGTTATTTCAGAGACTGACTGATCACTAATGTAAGGTTAATGCTTAAAACGTGACAGAGCCAAAGACATGGAGACACTGAGATGCATAGTACCGGACAGGAGTGAATCATTCCTTTGTACTCATTGTGTACTGTATGTGTACAGCAGCTGACACTGTATTAAATTCATTCACGGGATCTGGGCATCAGTGATAAGACCAACCTCTGCTGCCGAATTTCCCTCAGAAGTTGATGATCATCTACCCTCCTTGTTACCCCCAAGAAAAAAATCAATCAAGTTAATCTGACACAATTTCTAAATGGTGATTAATATTGTTTACCAGAATTTTTCCCAATAATTAGCCCCCCCACTAATGTTAGGCTGAGTGGCCTGTAATTACCCAGTCTATCCCAGTCTCCCTTTTTAATCAACAGTACAACATTAGCAGTCCTCCAGTCCTCTTGCATGTAACGAGAGATGATTGGAAAATGATGGTCAGAGCCTCCCCTCTTTCCCCCCTTGTACCTCATAACAGCCTGAGCCTGGTGAATTATCAGCTATCAAAGATACTAAACCCGTTAATATTTCCTCTCTCACTGGTTATCCCATACAATATTTCAAGCCCCTCCTTCTTGAATACAATGTCTGCATTGTCCATTTTTTTGTGAAGACTGCTGGAAAATATCCACTTGGAGCCATGCCCACATCTTACGCCTCCACAGGTAGGAATAATGAAAAGAGGCGGTATAAACTAGAGGTTTCAATTCTAATGGGGTGCAGGAAGAGAGATCTCGGGGGTTATATGTACAAACTTCATTGAAGGTGGCAGGGCCGGTTGACAAAGTCTTTAAAAAGCCACACAGGATGCTGGGCTTTATAAACAGATGGAGACGTGGAGTACAAAATCAAGCACATTATGGTTGCCTCTGCAAAGCAGTGGTTCGGCCTTAGCTGGAGTACTGTGTCCATTTCTGGGCACCACACGCTGGGAAGGATGTGAAGGCTGTGGAGAAGGTACAGAAAAGATAGACGAGATTCTTCCAGACAAAATGAACAGCCTGACTTTTGTCCACAGTATATTCCATCAGCCACATTCTTGCCCACTCAACGAACATGCCCATACTCCATACACTCTCTGTGTTCGACACACAGCTTATTGTCTCACCTGAATTTGTTTTATCAGCTGGCTGGAAACATTCCACTCCATCCTTTCATCCCCCAATCATTTACCCCCACGATTAGCGACCTCACTTTGAAATGTTAAGACCAAAAATCTGTTTCAGTTATAACTACACTAGATCCAGCCTCTGTTCATAAAACACTAGACCCTTCCTCCATTATTACTGCACTAGACAACATCTCGGTTTGTTAAACTAGGTCAGGTCTCTGCTTATGCTGCGTTTCACCTGATCTCACTTTGTGCTGCACACGACCATTTCGCTATTTCTAATACAATAGGCGCTGTCTTGACTCGATATCTAACCGGATGCTGCCCATGCCCTAGGAATGTTTGATGGGACAGAACACAGGGAAACTTGTTTCTTTGGCCTCCTTGTCTCGAGAGACAATGGGTTAGCGTCTTCAGGTGGTCAGTGGTTTGTGGCGCAGCGCCTGTAGAGCGATAAAGGCTAATTCTAGAGTGACAGACTCTTCCACATGCGCTGCAGATAAAATTGGTTGTCGGGGCTGTTACACAGAGGGCTCCCTCCTTGAACGTCTGTCTTTTTTCCTGCCAACTGCTAAGTCTCTTTGACTCGCCACTCTTTAGCCCAGCCTTTATGGCTGTCTGCCAGCTCTGGCGATCACTGGAAACTGACTACAATGTTTGTCGTCAATGTCACAGGACTTCATTTCGCGTTTGCAGACGTGGAGACTTGGACAGCCAGTGGGTCGGATACCAGTGACGAGCTCGCTGTACAATGTGTCCTTGGGGATCCTGCTATCTTCCATGCAGTTCACATGGCCAAGCCATCTCAAGCGCCGCTAGCTCAGTAGGGTGTATATGCTGGGGATGTTGGCCGCCTCGAGGACTTCTGTGCTGAAGCTAAGGTCCTGCCATCTGATGTCAAGGATTCTTCGGAGGCAGCGAAGATGGAATGAGTTGAGATGTCGCTCTTGGCTGACATAAGTTGTCCAGGTCTCGCTGTCGTAGAGCAAGGTACTGAGGACACAGGATCGAAACACTCAGACATTTGTGTTCCGTGTCAGTGCGCCATTTTCCCACACCATCTTGGCCTGTCTGGACATAGTAGCAAACGCCTTTCCCATGCGCTTGTTGATTTCTGCATAAAGCGACAGGTTACTGGTGATAGTTGAGCCTAGGTAGGTGAACTCTTGAACCACTTCCAGAGCGTGGTCGCCGATGGAGGGAGCATTTCCGACGTCCTTTCCTATGAATTTCGTTTTCTTGAGGGTGATAGTTAGGCCAAATTCTTTGCAGGCAGCCGCAATCCTGTTGATGAGTCTCTGCAGACACTCTTCTGTGTGGGATGTTAATGCAGCATCGTCAGCAAAGAGCAGTTCCCTGATGAGGACTTTCTGTACTTTGTTCTTCGCTCGAAGACGGGCAAGGTTGAACAACCTGCCACCTGATCTTGTGTGGAGGAAATTCCTTCTTCTGAAGACTTGAACGCATGTGAAAGCAGCAGTGAGAAGAAGATCCCAAAAAGCGTAGGTGCGAGAACGCAGCCCTGTTTCACGCCACTCAGGATAGGAAAGTGGTCTGATGAGGCAACGCTATGCTGAATTAAGCCTTTTATATTGTCATGGAATGAGGTGATGATACTTAATAGCTTTGGTGGACATCCGATCCTTGCTTGTCGTCCGAAGAGACCACATCTGCTGACGAGGTCAAAGGTTTTGGTGAGATTAATGAAAGCAATGTACACGGGCCTCTGTTGTTTCTGTCATTGCTCCTGTAGCTGTTACAGGGAGAACAGCATATCAACGGTGGATCTCTCTGCTCGAAAGCCACACCGTGCCTCAGGGTAGACACGCTAAGCCAGCTTCTGGAGTCTGTTTAGAACGACTCGAGTGATGACTTTCCCCAGCAAGCTGAGAAGAGAGAATCCACGGTAGTTGTTGCAGTCACTGCGGTCACCCTTATACTTATAAAGGATGATGATATTGGTATCGCGCATGTCCTGTGGTACTGCTCCCTCATCCCAGCACAGGCAAAGCAGTTCATGGAGTGCTGACAGTAGAGCAGTCTTGGCACACTTGATTATTTCAGGGCTAATTCCGTCCTTTTCAGGGGCTTTTCCACTGGCTAGAGAATCAATGGCATAACTGAGTTTCGATTTTGTTGTCTGTTCGTCTAGCTCATCCATGACTGGCAGAGACTGGGCTGCATTGAGGGTGGTACCAGTGGCAACATTTTCCCTGGAGCACAGTTCTAGGTATTGTTCCACCCAGCGGTCCATTTGCTTGCGTTTGTTAGTGATTGTTTCCCCTGATTTAGACTTGAGTGGGGCGATCTTCTTGATGGTTGACCCAAAAGCTCTCTTAATGCCGTCATACAGTCCTCTGATGTTTCCGGTGAGGGAGACCAACTGAATACGACTGCATAAGTGTTCCAGTAGTCATTTGCGCATCGCCTGGCTATTCTTTGTGCAGCACCTCTGACTACTTTAAGTGCTACAGATGTTAACTCGCTGGGGACATTCTTGTAGATCAGCAGTGCAGTGCGCTTAGCGGCTATGACAGGTTCCAGCTCTTCAAAGTGAGATTGAAACCAGTCTACATTCTGTTTCTTACGTTTGTTATAGGCGGTCATTGCTGAGTCATAGATGGCGTCTCTGATGTGGGCCTACTTCGTCTCTGCATCCTTGCAGGAGTCTTTATTTTTAGAACATTACAGCGCAGTACAGGCCCTTCGGCCCTCGATGTTGCGCCGACCTATGAAACCATCTGCCCTACACTATTCCATTTTCATCCATATGTCTATCCAATGATCACTTAAATGCCCATAAAGTTGGCGAATCTACTACTGCTGCAGGCAGGGCGTTCCACGCCCTTACTACTCTCTGAGTAAAGAAACTACCTCTCACATCTGTCCTATATCTATCATCCCTCAACTTGAAGCGATGTCCCCTCGTGTTTGCCATCACCATCCGAGGAAAAAGACGCTCACTGTCCACCCTATCTAACCCTCTGATTATCTTATTTGTCTCTATTAAGTCACCTCTCCTCCTCCTTCTCTCCAACGAAAACAACCTCAAGTCACTCAGCCTTTCCTCGTAAGAACTTCCCTCCATACCAGGCAACATCCTAGTAAATCTCCTCTGCACTCCTCTGTTTTGAAGGGCTTTTTCAAGTGAATTTAGAAATTTGTGTAACAGCTGTCGATAAGAAATTCTGTTAGTGCTGATGCATGGGTGGCTTTTCTGCTTGGAGTGATGGAGCTTCTTTGGTTTGAGTCCAACTTTGCTGCACACCAGGGAGTGGTTGGTGTCGCAGTCCGTACTGTGGAAGCTGCGTGTGATTTTGACACTGTTTAGGGAGGCTCGACTTGTGATGATGAGATCCAGCTGGTGCCAACAACGTGATCTTGGGTGCCTCCATGAAACCTGGTGACAGGGTTTAGTATGAAAGAACACATTTGTGATGCAGAGGTGGTGATTGGTAGAAAACCACAGCAGTCTCTGTCCATTTTCATTCATTCTCCTCCCAAGGCAGGAGGGCCATGAGTCATGGTCGGCCCCAACCCTGGCGTTCAAGTCCCCCAACAGGAACAAATGTTCGGTATTAGGAATTCTACTAATGATATTATGGAGTTCCTCGTAAAACTGGTCTTCAGCTGGTCTTTTACTTTGTGCCTAACCCCACACTGAGCTTGCATTGGTAGTGTTTAATGGGACAAAGTAGATAGAGCTTTACTCTGTATTCCTGAAATTTAGAAGGGTGATTTGACCGAAGCTTTCAAGATAATAACGGAAACTGATAGGGTAGAGAAAGAGAAACTATTCCCACTCGCTGCGGATTCTGGGACTTGGGAACATAGTCTAAAAATCTAAACACAGTCTAAAAACCTTTCAGCAGTGAAATGAAGAAACACTTTAACGTATCAGGTGTTGTATCAATTTGGAACTCTCTTACATAAACTGCAATTGATGCGGAGCCACATGTTTACATTTACTTTACATTTAATGTGGTTGAATAAATATTATTTAAAACTGACGCACTTTCGAAGCAGGGGAAAGGGGAGATAGGTTGCGAGGGGACATTGACAGTACCTCAGTAACAATTCCAACTTTCTGACCAGTCCTGTGTTGGGGGCTTAGTGTGAGTCTTTTACGGGCACGTGTTGATCAGTGTTTGATATTTTCAAGCTGCAGTGACATTCCGAGAAAGGGCAAAAATTACAGGTTCAAAATTAACCAAGATATGACTGAAAGCATTGTTGTCCTGGGAGAGAGACAGGAAGAGAGAGATGAAAAGAGAGGGAAAGGGTGAGGGAGAGATGGTGTGAGAGAGACACAGACAAAGTCATTTACAGATACCGAGAGAGACAGAGAGAGAGGGACAGAGGCAGAAAGAGAAAGGGAGAGTCGGAGACAGTGATAGGGAAAGATTGTGAGAGAGACAGAGTTGGAGGGAGAAACAGAGCCAGAGGGAGAGACAGATACAGAGGGACAACGAGATAGATTGTTTCCAAAATTGTGTGAAACGCTACATGGGGAGAGAGGGTGTGATGAAACACTGGGGTAACATTGTGGAACCAGTGACACTGATGTACGCGCACATACACACACACTGACGTACACACACACTGGCGCACAGACACACTGGCGCACAGACAGACGCACACAGACAGAGACACGTTATCATCCACACTGAAGCCAGTAAATATTGTCAAACAGGACCTCAGTAACTACCCCGATTCTCTGCCCATTCCCGTGTTGGGGGATTAGTGTGATTATTTTGCATCAGTGTTTTTGGCATTTTCAAACTGCAGTGACGTTCCCAACAAGGGCAAGAGTTAAAGTTTTACTATTAGCACAGAAATGGCTGAACCATTGTTCTCCAGGAAGAGAGAATGAGGGAGAGAGAGGGAAAGAGAGAGAGGGAGAGACAAAACCCAAAAGGAGAGTGACACAGAGAGAGAGATTGATCGAGAGAGGGAGAGACAGAGACAGTGACTGGAAAAGTCAGTGAGGGAAACGAAGACAGACAGAGACAGCGACAGAAGGAGGGAGAGACGGAGTTAGGGGGGAAGAGAGACAAAGGAGATCCTGGGGTTATATTGTGGAACCAGTGACTCTGACAACACAGACACAGAGACAGACACACACACAGACACACACACTTTTCAAGCCACAGTGAAGTTACTAAATGTCACCAAACAGAACCTTATCGAACAATCTCTATTGTCTGCCCGCTCCAGTATTTTGGGGTTTAGTTTGTGTGTTTTACAGGTACGTGTTGTATCAGTGTTTGATATTTTCAAACTGTAGTGATGTCCCAACAAGGGCAAAAGTTACAGGTTCAAAATTAACCAACAAATGGCTGACAGTATCGCTTTTGTAGGAGAGGGGGAGGCAGCGAGAGTTGAAAAGAGAGAGAGAGGCAGAGAGTGGGGGAGTGATGGCATGAGAGAGACACAGACAGAGACATGGACAGAGTTAGAGGGAGAGACAGAGAGTGGGAGAAACAAGGACAGTGATCGGTAAAGGCAATAAGAGAGACAGAGATCGGGGAGAAACAGAGACAGACAGGCAGTAACATACATTCCTGATTAACAGCATAGATTTGCTCAGAAAGGGTATTAATGTTTATGGAACCGAGGCAGCTTGATGTGGATAAGGAGCAGATCAGCCATGACCTGAGTGAATGGGATGGGACAGGTTCTGTCCTGGAATAAAGAAGGTCGTGATGGTAATTTTCAACAAATAAAATGGAATTAATTCACAATAGGTTCTTCTTCAAAATGATTGATCCTAGTTCACAGTATTACTTGTGTGAATTTGAGATTGGCAGAGACATTTCTGTCTATCAACCTCGTCGAATAAATGAAAAGTGAAAGATTAATTGTCATTTTCTTACTGTCCTTGTTCAAAATCACCCTAAGGACTAAAACTAAGGAGAAGTTCTGGCGGTGCAGGGTCCCTTTAAAGGTTGGGACTAACCCTCTCCATGCAGCAATTCCCCCCCCCCACCATCACCCCCGCCCCCTGCAGCCTGGGATCACAGCGCTGGGTCAGCTTAATAAACTGCACGGACACTGGAGATGACCCATGACCTCCTGTCCCCAAAGTCAAGCAAAGGAAAACAAAAACTCTACTGGTCCCTGTGGAATCAAGGGGACAATAAATTGAAGCCTGATTGTGAAATAAGAAAAGGAGAAAAGAGAGATTTTGATAGTGGTAAAAGAAAATTATTTACACAGAGGGAAGTGTTTGTGCCTATCTGTCTAAGTTGATCATTGTGAATATGTGTTTCCCTGTGTGGGTTCCTCTCTCTCTCTTTGTGAGTGGGAATGGATGTGCCTATGTATAGATGTCCAAGTGTGGGCGTTTGTGTTTCTATGAGCATGTTAGCCTGCCCGTGGTTACTTGGCTCTGTTTGTACCTGTGTGTGAGTTTGTGTCTCTCTCTGTTTGTGTTTCTAATGCTGGATGTGAGCGTGGTAGAGGACACAGAAGGAGGCTCTCTTATCCCGTTACAACGATTTTTCATTTTAAACAACTCTGGTAAATACACACAAATATCCTCAACAACATATCAACCAGTTGTATCTTAATATTTGTCAGGACAAAAGTGCCCGGCTTAGAAACACTGCCTATGTTGTGTTTATTTGGGCCGATGATACAAAGTTAGGTGGGACAGTAAGCTGTGAGGAGGACACAACGAAACTGCAAAGGAAGATGGACTGGTTAAGTGAGTGGGCAACAAAGTAGCATGTAGCATATAATGCGGACAAATGGCAGGAGGAATACAACACAGAACATTTTTATAAATGGCGTGAAAGGATGAATGTTGGTGTTCAGAGGGATTTGGATGTCCTTGTGCACAAATCACAGGAAGTTAACATGCAGGTACAACCATAAATTAAGAAGGTAAAGGGAGTGATGTCCGTTATTGCAAGGGGTTTAGAGTGCAAGAGATGGGAAGTCTTGCTGCAATTGTACAGGGCTTTGGTGAGCCCACACCTGCAGTACTGTGCACAGTCCTGGTCTCAGTACTGAAGGAAGGATATACTTGTCTTAGAGGCAATGCAACAAAGGTTCACCAGAAAATGCAGAGCAGGCTTAAGGGGCCGTATGGCCTCGTCCTATTCCTATGGGGTTTTGAAAGAGGGAGAGGGCAGCGCCCGATTTGGGAGAGGCAGTGAGTAATTGTGGAGAGTTAGTGAGTGAATGGAGAGAGGCAGCGAGTGACTGGAGAGAGGCAGTGAGTGACTGGGGAGAGGCAGTGAGTAATTGGGGACAGTTAGTGAGTGAATGGCGAGAGGCAGCGAGTGACTGGAGAGAAGCAGCGAGTGACTGGGGAGAGGCAGTGAGTAATTGTGGAGAGTTAGTGAGTGAATGGAGAGAGGCGGCGAGTGACTGGAGAGAAGCAGCGAGTGACTGGGGAGAGGCAGTGAGTAATTGGGGAGAGTTAGTGAGTGAATGGCGAGAGGCAGCGAGTGACTGGAGAGAGGCAGTGAGTGATTGGGAAGAGGCAGTGAGTGATTGGGAAGAGGCAGTGAGTGATTGGGGAGAGGCAGCGAGTGATTGGGGATAGGAGTGAGTGATTGTGAAGAGGCAGTCAGTGATTGGGGATAGGCAGTGAGTGATTGGGGATAGGAGTGAGTGATTGGGAAGAGGCAGTGAGTGATTGGGGATAGGCGTGGATGATTGGGAAGAGGCAATGAGTGATTAGGGATAAGAGTGAGTGCTTGGGAAGAGACAGTGAGTCATAGAGTCATAGAGTGAAACAGCACAGAAACAGGCCCTTCGGTACATCGTGTCCGCGCCGACCATCAAGCACCTAACTATTTTAATCCCATTTTGCAGCAATTGGCCCGTAGTCTTGTATGTTAAGGCGTTTCAGGTGCTCATTTAAATACTTTGCAAATGTTGTGAGGGTTCCTGCCTCAACACCACTTCAGGCAGTGCGTTCCAGATTCCAATCACTCTCTGAGTGAAAAAATATTTCCTCAAATCTCCTCTAAACCTCCTGCCCCTTATCTTAAATCAATGCCCCCTTGTTATTGACCCCTCCAATAAGGGAAAATGTTTCTTCCTATCTAACCTAGCAAGGTCCCTCATAATTTTGCATAACTCAGCCTTCTCTGCTTGAAGGAAAACAACCCCAGCCTTTTCAGTCTCTCAGGGTGCTGGGCCCTCTGTTGTTTGTCACTTATATTAATGACTTGGAAGTGAATGTAGGGGGCATGATTAGTAAGTTTTCAGATGACACCAAAATTGGTGGTATAGTGGACAGTGAAGAAGGTTGTCTAAGGTTAGAACAGGGTATAGATCAACTGGGAAAGTGGGCAAGGAATTGGAAAATGGAAGTTAACGCTGACAAGTGCGAAGTGATGCATTTTGGGAATTTAAACCAGGGCTGGCCATATACAGTGAATGGCAGGGCCCTGAGGAGTGTTGTTGAGCAAAGTGACCTTGGGGTGCAAGTACATAGTTCCCTGAGAGTGTCAACACACGTAGACAGGGTGGTGAAGAAGGCGTATGTCATGTTTGCCTTCATCGGCCGAGGTGATGAGTACAAGAGTTGGGAGGTCATGTTACAGTTATACACAATGTTGGTTAGGCCGCATTTGGAGTACTGTGTGCAGTTCTGATTGCCGCACTACAGGAAAAATGTGATTAAGCTAGAGAGGGTGCATAAAAGATTCACAAGGAGGTTGCCAGATTTGGAGGGCTTGAGTTATAAAGAGAGATTGGACAGGCTGGATCTGTTTGCCCTGGAGCAAAGGAGGCTGAGAGGGGTCAAGATATAGGTATACAAAAGTATGAGAGGCATAGATATGGTAGATAGACAGAGTCTGTTTCGCATGGTAGGGGTGACGAAAACAAGAGGGCATCGATTTAGGTTGAGTGGGAGGAGATTTAAATGGGATCAAAGGGGTAAATGTTTCACACAAATAATCATGAGTATCTGGAATGAGCTGCCAGAAGAGGTGGTGTAGGCAGGAACAGTAGCAACATTTAAGAGGCATCTGAACAGGTACTTGAATGAGCAAGGCATCGAGGGACATGGAATTAATGCACGCAGGTGGGATGAGTATAGATAGGCATTATGGTCGGCACCGACACGGTGGGCCGAAGGGCCTGTTTCTATGCTGTCCGACTCGAATACTCTATGACTCTCTTCATAGCTGAAATGCTCCTGCCCAGGCAACATCCTGATGACTCTCCTCTGCACCCTCTCCAGTGCAACCACATCCTTCTTCCAGTGTTGTACCCAGTACTCCAGCTGTGGCCTAACTAGCGTTTCATACAGCTCCATCATTTTTTTTTTAGAAATACAGCACTGAAACAGGCCCTTCGGCCCACCGAGTCTGTGCCGACCATCAACCACCCATTTATACTAATCCAACACCAATTCCATATTCCTACCACATCCCCACCTGTCCCTATATTTCCCTACCACCTACCTATACTAGGGGCAATTTATAATGGCCAATTTACCTATCAACCTGCAAGTCTTTAGCATGTGGGAGGAAACCGGAGCACCCGGAGGAAACCCACGCAGACACAGGGAGAACTTGCAAACTCCACACAGGCAGTACCCAGAATTGAACCCGGGTCGCTGGAGCTGTGAGGCTGCGGTGCTAACCACTGCGCCACTGTGCCGCCCTAAACATAACGTCATAACGTCATAACGTCACTGCACTTATATTCAATGCCTCCGTTGATAAAAGTAAGTATCCCATGTTCCTTCCTAACCACCTGTGATTGGGGATAGGAGTGGGTGATTGGGAAGAGGCAGTGAGTGATTGGGACGAATCACAGAGTGATTGGAGAGAAGCATTGAGTGAGTGGGAAGCGGCAGTGAATGATTGGGGGGAGGCAGCGAGTGATTCGGGAGAGGCAGCGAGTGATTGGGGAGAGGCAGCCAGTGATTGGGGAGAGGAAGCGAGTGATTGGGGAGAGGCAGTGAGTGATTGGGAAGAGGCAGTGAGTGATTGGGGAGAGGCAGCGAGTAGAACATAGAACATAGAACATAGAAAATACAGCACAGAACAGGCCCTTCGGCCCACGATGTTGTGCCGATCCTTTGTCCTCTGTCAAGGACAATTTAATCTATACCCCATCATTCTCCTTTATCCATATACCTATCTAAAAGCCGTTTGAAAGTCCCTAAAGTTTCTGACTCAACAACTTCCCCAGGCAAGGCATTCCATGCCCCGACCACTCTCTGGGTAAAGAACCTTCCCCTGACATCCCCCTTATATCTCCCACCCTTCACCTTAAATTTATGACCCCTTGTAACGCTTTGCTCCACCCGGGGAAAAAGTTTCTGACTGTCTACCCTATCAATTCCCCTGATCATCTTATAAACCTCTATCATGTCACCCCTCATCCTTCTCCGTTCTAATGAGAAGAGGCCTAGAATGTTCAGCCTTTCCTCGTAAGACTTATTCTCCATTCCAGGCAACATCCTGGTAAATCTCCTCTGCACCCTCTCCAAGGCTTCCACATCCTTCCTAAAATGAGGCGACCAGAACTGCACACAGTACTCCAAATGAGGCCTTACCAAGGTCCTGTACAGCTGCATCATCACCTCACGGCTCTTAAATTCAATCCCTCTGCTAATGAACGCTAACACCCCATATGCCTTCTTCACAGCCCTATCCACTTGAGTTGCAACTTTCAACGATCTGTGCACATAGACCCCAAGGTCTCTCTGCTCCTCCACATGCCCAAGAACCCTACCGTTAACCCAGTATTTTGCATTCGTGTTTGTCCTTCCAAAATGGACGACCTCACACTTTTCAGGGTTAAACTCCATCTGCCACTTTTCAGCCCAGCACTGCAACCTATCCAAGTCCCTTTGCAGACGACAATAGCCCTCCTCGGTATCCACAACTCCACCAACCTTTGTATCATCTGCAAATTTACTGACCCACCCTTCGACTTCCTCATCCAAGTCGTTAATAAAAATCACAAACAGGAGAGGACCCAGAACTGATCCCTGTGGCACGCCACTGGTAACTGGGCTCCAGGCTGAGTATTTACCATCTAAGACCACTCTCTGCCTTCTATCAGTTAGCCAATTCTTAATCCAACTGGCCACATTCCCCACTATCCCATGCCTCCTGACTTTCTCCATAAGTCTACCATGGGGGACCTTATCAAATGCCTTACTAAAATCCATGTACACCACATCCACTGGTTTACCCTCATCCACTTGCTTGGTCACCTGCTCAAAGAATTCAATCAGGCTTGTGAGGCAAGACCTACCCCTCACAAAACCGTGCTGACTGTCCCGAATCAAGCAGTGTCTTTCCAGATGCTCAGAAATCCTATCCCTCAGCACCTTTTCCATCAACTTGCCTACCACCGAAGTAAGACTAACTGGCCTGTAATTCCCAGGGTTGTTCCTATTCCCTTTCTTGAACAGGGGCACAACATTTGCCACCCTCCAATCACCTGGTACCACCCCCGTCAACAGAGAAGATGAAAAGATCATTGCCAGCGGCTCTGCAATTTCATCCCTTGCTTCCCATAACATCCTTGGATATACCCCGTCAGGCCCGGGAGACTTGTCTATCTTCAAGTTATTCAAAAACCCCAACACATCTTCCCTCCTAACGAGCACTTCCTCGAGCTTACCAGTCTGTTTCACACCGTCCTCTTCAGTAATACACCCCTTCTCATTCGTAAATACCGAAGAGAAGTACTCATTCAAAACCTCACTTATCTCTTCCGGCTCAACACACAGTCTCCCGCTATTGTCCTTGACCGGACCTACGGTCCCCCTAGTCATCCTCATATTTCTGACATACGCGTAAAAGGCCTTGGGGTTTTCTTTTATCCTACCCGCCAAGCATTTTTCATGCCCTCTCTTAGCTCTCCTAATCCCTTTCTTCAGATCCTTCCTGGCCATCTTGTATCCCTCCAGAGCTATGCCTGTGCCCTTTTTCCTCAACCTTATATACGCATCCTTCTTCTTCCTAACAAGACTCTCAACCTCTCTTGTCAACCACGGTTCCCTCACATGACCATCCCTTCCCTGTCTGACAGGGACATGCTTATCAATGGCCCCTACTATCTGCTCCTTGAAAAAGTTCCACATTTCGACCGTGCCCTTCCCTGCCAGCATATGCTCCCAACTTATGCTCCTCAGTTCCTGCCTGACAGCATCATATCTACCCTTCCCCCAATTGTAAACCTTGCCCTGTTGCACATACCTATCCCTCTCCATTACCACAGTGAATGCTACAGAATTGTGATCACTATCTCCAAAGTGCTCGCCCACCAACAGCTCTATCACTTGCCCTGGTTCATTACCTAGTACCAAATCCAATATTGCCTCCCCTCTGGTCGGGCAGTCTACATACTGAGTCAGAAAAGCTTCCTGGACATACTGCACAAACACTACCCCATCCAAACTATTCGATCTAAAGAGTTGCCAATCAATATTTGGGAAGTTGAAATCCCCCATAATTACTACCCTGTGACTTCTGCTCCTTTCCAAAATCTGTTTCCCAATCTGCTCTTCCACCTCCCTGCTGCTATTGGGGGGCCGATAGAAAACTCCCATCAAGGTGACTGCTCCTTTCCTGTTCCTGACCTCAACCCACAGTGCCTCAGTCGGCAGATCCTCCTCGAAAATTCTTTCAGCAGTTGTTACACTATTTCTAACTAACAATGCCACCCCCCACCTCTTTTACCACCATTCCTAATCTTATGAAAACATCTATAACCAGGTACCTCCAAGAACCATTCCTCCCCTCACCTATCCACGTTTCAGTGATGGCCACAACATCGTAGTCCCAAGTGCCCATCCACGTCTTCAATTCACTCACCTTATTCCTGATGCTTCTTGCGTTGAAGTATACGCACTTTAACTCTTCTCCGTGCCCATCTGTCCTCTGCGACAGTGCTACCTTCCCCAATACCTCACTACACTCTTTGTCTTTCTGAGTGGACCCACTGGTCCCTGGACTACAAGTCCGGTTCCCATCCCCCTCCCAAACTAGTTTAAACCCTCCCGAACAGTACTAGCAAACCTCCCTCCCAGGATATTGGTGCCCCTCTGGTTCAGATGCAGCCCGTCCTGTTTGAACAGGTCCCATCTTCCCCAGAATGCAGTCCAATTATCCAAGAACTGGAAGCCCTCCCTCCTACACCATTCCTGCAGCCACGTGTTCAGCTGTACTCTCTCCCTATTCCTAGCCTCACTATCACGTGGCGCCGGCAACAAACCAGAGATAACAACTCTGTCCGTCCGAGCTTTCAGCTTCCAGCCTAACTCCCTAAACTCACTTCTAACATCTGTGCCACCCTTCCTTCCTACGTCGTTGGTGCCAATGTGCACCACGACCTCTGGCTGCTCCCCCTCCCTTTTAAGGATCCTGAAGACGCGATCACAAACATCACGGACCCTGGCACCAGGGAGGCAACAAATCATCCGTGCGTCTCGCTTGCGCCCACAGAACCGCCTGTCGGTACTCCTCACCATCGAGTCCCCGATGACTAGTGCTCTCCCTTTCTCCCTCCTTCCCTTCTGAGCCACAGTGCAGGACCCCGTGCCAGAGGCCCGTTCACTGCAGCCTGCCTCCGATAGTCCGTCCCCCCCAACAGTATCTAAAACTGTATACTTGTTGTTGAGGGGAACGACCACAGGAGATCCCTGCACTGACCTCTTCCCACCTCTAACTGTTACCCAGCTGCCTTTGTTTTGTGGAGTAACGACATCCCTGTAGCTTCTATCTATCACCCCCTCAGCTTCCCGAATGATCCTCAGTTCATCCAGCTCCAGCTCCAGTTCCCTAACACTCTGCTCCGCACCTTTAAAGAAAATACCTACCCAGGAGTCCTTGCTGCCGTCCAGCTTCCGGTTCCTCCCGCGCCAAAAGTAACTTGAACACAAGGAAAACAGTAAGTACAACTTACTGGATGGGAAGAGGCAGCGAGTGATTGGGGAGAGGAAGCGAGTGATTGGGGAGAGGCAGCGAGTGATTGGGAAGAGGCAGCGAGTGATTGGGAAGAGGCAGCGAGTGATTGGGAAGAGGCAGTGAGTGATTGGGAAGAAGCAGCGAGTGATTGGGAAGAGGCAGTGAGTGATTGGGGAGAGGCAGTGAGTGATTGGGGAGAGGCAGCGAGTGATTGGGGAGAGGCAGCGAGTGATTGGGAAGAGGCAGCGAGTGATTGGGGAGACTCAGCGAGTGACTGGAGAGATGCAGCGAGTGAAAGCAAGACCTCGAGGCCATGCAATCATGCGTTTCTGTGGAATGTTGGTACAAGGGGAAACAAAGAAATAAAAGACTACAGTTTGGAGCGTTCTGGTTTGTGCATTGATAAGGCGGAGCAAGTGTGCTGATCGGAATGTGGAATCAATCATCCATTGTTTTAATTAAAGTGTCTGTTCAATCATGTCAATCATCCATTGGTTGAACACACTGTATGTACAGAACAGTATAAATGTCTGTGGTCCTGCATGTAAAGTTAGAGTATTACCTGAATGCCCGAGGTGATGTCTATCCCTGCGTACGCTTGAATAAATTGATTGAACTGAGTCTCCTCGTGTGGGATGTGAGTTGTCCCACTGGAGGGCCAATCAGTTAGATGAAGATGAGGAGAAATTACTACACTCAAAGTGTTGTGAATCTTTGGAATTCTCTACCCCAGAAGGTTGTGGCTGCTCCCTCATTGAATACATTCAAGGCTAGTTTAGATAGAGTTTTGCTCTCACAGGGAATTAAGGGATATGGGGAACGGGCAGGAAAGTGGAATTGAAGCGCAAGATCAACCATGATCGTAGTGAATGGCAGAGCAGACTCGATAGATCAAATGGTCTACTTCTACTCCTTTGCCTTGAGTTCTTGTGTTCTTGTATATACTACCATATGTTGATAGATACAATATTAATGGCATATTACATACAAGAGCAAGACTCTTCAAAATTGACGGACAGACTCTCATACAGCACTTTGTGGCCACGTATAGATTCAGTTTCACAGTCGCCGACAGCACCAGAGATTTTGAGCTAAAGCATTCATCTAACTCTCACACAGTACTGTAGACTGATATTTACATAACTATTCACACACCCACATAGAGCACCAGAAACTTACAGAGATTAAAATTACTGTCACAATGACACATCGGAAGACAGACTGCAAAATATGTTTTAAAAAATCCCAGTTTGAAACAAATTAACACAGAGACAAAGAATAGATAAATGACAAGGGACTGACTGACTGACACTTACTGAATCTCTCCATCTCTCTCTCACACACACACACAGGCAGCCTCAAGGAGTATCAGCTTTCGACCGTGACCGCTATTAAATAACAGGAAATATGATACTCATTGAAAATTTGTCAACTGGAAATCAGTAGGAAACTGGGAATGCATTTTTAAGCCACTTTAACGATATGTAACTGAAAGGAACAGACGAGGGGTTCGGTGTAGATGGGGCTGGTATATCAGCTACAGAAAAAAAATGAACACACACACAAAATCACACAAAAGCATAAAGTAAATAAACAGACGTCCCCCCCAAAGCAGGAAACTACAAGGCAGGTAGCCTAATTTCTGTTCTCGGGAAAATGCTGGAATGTATTCTTAAAGAGGTTACAACAGGGCACCTTGAAAATCTTAAAGTAATCAGGCAGCGTCAATGTGGTTTTGTGAAAAGGGAAATCATGTTTGACTTAATTATTGGAGCTTGTTGAGGATCTGTCAAGCAAAGTGAATAAAGGGGAAGATTTGATGTGGTGCACTTAGAATTCCAAACGTCATTTGATAAGGTGCCACACCAAAAGGTTACGATACCAAATAAGAACTCAAAGAACAAAGAACAAAGAAAATTACAGCACAGGAACAGGCCCTTCGGCCCTCCAAGCCTGCGCCGATCCAGATCCTCTATCTAAACCTGTCGCCTATTTTCTAAGGGTCTGTATCTCTTTGCTTCCTGCCCATTCATGTATCTGTCTGGATACATTTAAAAGATGCTATCGTGCCCGCGTCTACCACCTCCACTGGCAACGCATTCCAGGCACCCACCACCCTCTGCATAAAGAACTTTCCATGCATATCCCCCCTAAACTTTTCCCCTCTCACTTTGAATTCGTGACCCCTGGTAATTGAATCCCCCACTCTGGGAAAAAGCTTCTTGCCATCCACCCTGTTTATACCTCTCATGATTTTGTACACATCAATCAGGTTTCCCCTCAACCTCCGTCTTTCTAATGAAAATAATCCTAATCTACTCAACCTCTCTTCATAGCTAGCACCCTCCATACCAGGTAACATCCTGGTGAACCATTCTGTGCCATAAACTTTCTATGATTTTTCTGTGTGATTGCCTGGTTCAATCTGCACCTGGCAGACTCTGATACTGTCGTGACTGTGGGATTCATTCTTTAACTCTCAAGCTGTAGTGATGGTGGACATAGACAATGCTGGAGAAGGATCATCGACCTTGAAACGTTCACTGTGTTTCTCTCTCCACAGATGCTGCCAGAGCTGCTGAGCATTCCCACCAAATTCTGTTTTCGTGAGCATTGGGTGTAATTGGAGTGATGTCACAATGTCTTGTGTTTCGTTACCCAATCCGATTCAATGCTTGCCACCATTCACAAGCATGCTTGCAGCGAAAAATGTTTTGGGGCGGCACAGTGGCACAGTGGGTAGCCTCACAGCTCCAGCGACCTGGGTTCAGTTCTAGGTACTGCCTGTACGGAGTTTCCAAGTTCGCCCTGTGAAAGTGTGTGTTTTCGCCGGGTGCTCCTGTTGCCTCCAACAGCCAAAGACTTGAAGGTTGATAGATAAATATAGGTTTAATATAAATGGGTGGTTGTTGGTCAGCACAGCTTCGGTGGGCCGAAGGGCCTGTTTCAGTGCTGTATCTCTAATGAACTAAATAAATCTTCTGTGAAATCAAGAAGTTTATTTCCTAAAGACTCTCTGCAGCCACGTTTCTACTGAAAAACTCACCGACTATGTGAAGATGCACAGGGGAAAGTCACCAATCTGTCTGTGAGACAGCGCCCTACTGAAGGGATTCCCTCACACAGTGATTACCTTGTGATTTATGTCCCTTCCTGTCGATAAGTATACTTACCACCATCAAATTAGATCAGAGACAGAAGAAAAAAGAACAGCTACAGTGAAGCACATTGTTTTTCTGAAGTAATTTCTCTCTCTGTTGATTTATGCTCCTGAATTAAATGTTGATTTTCTTCCAGGAAAGCTCAATGTTTTCCTTCCTTTTCAGCTCCTGTGACACATACTGCTATGCCTCGTAACACACCGCTACAATCCATCTGCCAGGGCTGTGAAATGGATCCTTGGATCAAATAAAATGGGAATCCAGCCGTCTGTTGAGAGACTGATGTTTATGACATTCGCTATTGAGTGTGTATCAAGTTACAGAAGCTCAAATTTAACGGTTCAATCCTGAACTCAACAGAAGCACTACATTGTCTGATTGCGACAGGCGATGGTGTATAGTGGTTAACATAGCTGTCGTTTTAAGCAGTTGAATCGGGTTCATTTCCTGGCCATCGCAGCTTCACATGTTTTGATGTCTGTTCTTCTGAGGCTCAAAGGTTTGAATGGAGCCTGAACATTTTGGAATGGATAACGTGATAAATCTAACTCGGATTTCCTCCTTTTTATTGTCATTTTTTATCTGACCTGAACTATATAGTGAAACACCGATAGAATTACATGCGTTCACTAAAATTCATTGACTCTCAGAATCTTGTCCCTTCGCTGCTTCCCGTTCCTTATTTAAATATCCATTTCCCTCCCAGAGGGATTGTTTCATCCTTCAATACGAGCAACACTGTGAAAATCCCAGCTTTGTGCTGAGTTCTTTGTGGGATTATGATTTCTTTATTTGAAGTGAGACACCAGTCAGAAATACTGTTCAATGAAAAGTAAAATATCACAGGGCATATTTACAAATAGCCAAATAAAGAAGGGAATCTTTTGTTTTTATGAGACATCCATTGATTTATTCTTCAGTATATCAATGTGAAACAATGTGAGAGGGGAACATACGGGCAGAAGTTATTTCCTCACATTGCCTGCTTCTTTAACCCTGACAGACTGTCTGAATTCACTCTGCGATGTTGCAGTTCTCAAACTCGGCCAGTGGATGTCATCAATCTGCGTTACAGCGAAGTTTACAGATCAGAGAGGGTCACAATAGGTACCACATTGTTCAGCTTCCTTTGGACGGCTGGGACTAAGACATTCTAGGAATTGAGACGAGCTGTTATTACATTTTTTTACACCAACGCTGGTTGCACTTTTGTGCTAAATCAGTTGTCTCACACGTGGGAGTGAGATTGAGTCCATATCTGTCAGTCTCTACTTTTGCGTCTCTGTGTCGAATTAATTCTGTGTGTGTCACTCTATGGCACGGCGTGTGTGTGCTGGTTTAATTCTGAACTGTCAGTCTCTGGCACTGCGTGCGTGTCGGATGAAACCTGTCCCTGTCACTCGAATGCGCTGCATTTGTGTGTGTTGGTTTATTTCTCTAACTGTCAGTCTCTAGCAGAGTGTATGTTTGGCGCATGAATGTTTTATGTAACAGTCGCCAGTTCTGTGTGTGAGTGTGTGATACATTCTGTTCCTTCCACTGTCTGCTACAGAAAATGATTTAAATTCACTGTGTACTTGTTACTATTTGGGACTGTATGTCAGTGTGAGATTCATTCTCCATTTGACAGTCTACAATAGTCGTGTCTGAATGTGTGATTCATTCTGACTCTGACAATGTTTGACACTGCATGTGAATGTTGGAATCATTCTGTCTATTAGCCTCTGATTCTCGATGAGTGATGGATTCAATAGGTATCTGTCACTTTGTGTTACTGTATGCGAGGATGAGTTTAATTCTGTCTCTGTCAATCAAAGGCAGCAGATCAAGAGGTTACGAGGTCGGCACAAGGAAGCCTCTTCTGCAATAGCTTTCCAAACTCGAATACTACACACCGAAGTAAACGTTGTTTTCACTCACTGAGCTGCAGGAGATCGGTCACCTCCGGGCTCAGTTCCAATCTCCCTCTGCCTTTTGCACACTCGTCTCCCTCACAGACACGGAATCTAGCAGTTTTGTTATAATGTTCTTTAACGACTCACCAAACAGCAGTAACAAGGCGGCCGTATCCATGTTCCAGTCTGAGCTACGTTGAGACATGACAACTGGAAGGAAGGGCGAGTGCGTCACTTGCTCCAGCTCGCAGAACTTCAAGCCAGGATGCGTTGAGAGAGTAATTGCAGAAGCAGAGGCTGAGAGGAAGTGAGGTTGACCCACAAACAAAGTAACAGCACTCAGTCTTGTACAACCAGAAATGAAATATGGAGTGAAACATTGCCAGTCTTGCGAGGAGAGATTGAGGAAACTGGGACTCAATTCTCCAGAGTTCAGAAGAATTAGAGGTGGTCTCATTGAAGCTCACAAAATTCTTACAGTGAGTAACAGGATAGGATCTTTCTTCTGGCTGGTGAGTCTAGAACCAGTACACATAGTCTCAGAATAAAGGGTAGGCCATTTAAGACTGAGATGAGGAGGAATTTATTTGCTCAGAGGGTGGTGAATCTGTGGAATTACCTACCACAGAGGACTGTGGAAGCTCAATCATTAGACATGTTCAAGACAGAACCTATAGATTTCTGGGTATGAATGACATCAAGGAATATGGGGTTAGTCTGGCGGGCGGGGGGGGGGGGGGGGTGGGGGCGGGGATGGCATAGAGGCAGATGATCAGTCATGATCAGTTTGAATGGCCGAGAACGCCCAACAGGCCGAATGACCTTTTCCTGTTTATATTTCCTGTATTCCTATGTTCCTAATTTCCATCAAGGCAGCATTTGAATAGTAAAGAGTGAGTTTGCATAGAGTGGTCATAAAAGGAGAGCAACGAAAGATAGTGTAAAAATTGGGAATTTGGTAAGAGTGAGAATTCTGTGGTGGGTTTGTTGAGCGAATCACAAAGCGAAATTTTGCTTGTTATTTTGAATTTAACCTCGTACTTTAAAAAACCGTGAGAGAAACTGCAATCTAGTTAACAGAAACAGTTAGTTGCCGGTAACTGTCAATCAGCTGTAAGATTGCATGAAGAGGTGTGAGCTGGGAGCTGAATCGTCACTTGTTACTTGTGTGGCTCAGAAAGGTTTATAAAAGTAAATAGTATCTGCTGATACTGAGAGTGATTGCTCAGAGAGGCCCTCAAAGGAGTGCAGTGTAAAACCAGCTTGAGAGTTGGGAATATGCTGAAATTAATTTAAGGACTGATGGACACAAAATCCAGCACACTGTTTGGTTTTATGTCATGAGGGGTAAAAACAGAGCCGATAGAGAGAAACTGTTCCCATTGGTGGACGGGTCCAGAACCAGATCATTTAAATTTAAGGTGATCGAGAAAAGAATCACAAGCGACAGGAGGGAAATCTTCTTTCTCCAGTGAGTGGTTAGGATCTGGAATAAACTGCCTGAGACTGTGGTGGAGTCAAGTTCAAGAGTGGCTTTAAAAAGGGAATTGGATAAGCGCCTGAAGATCAAAAGAGATAATTGCAGGGCTAAGGGGAAATGCCAGGGAAGTGGGAGCAGCTAAATTGCTCTTGCAGAGAGCTGGACGGGTTGAATGAACTCCTTCTGTGCTGTCACCTTTCTATGATTCCATGCCCCAAGACTCCATCACCCTTTCTGCTTCTCACGCAAATACCCAACTCTCAGTCTTGCCCCAGCAGTGCCCAGTCTGACATTAGACATTAGATTAGGAAAGTGAGTGGAACAGTGACAGGGGATCCAGCATAAAGCAAGTGTGGACTGCGAGCACGACACTGCACTGAGATACATTCCCGTCTGTGAGCTGTGTTGACACTGGACTGCTATCAGCTGAGGTGGACTGCCCAGAGGGTGTGCGATGAAGTCCTGCGACAATATAATTGACTGAGTAAACCGATTTATTGCTTCGAATTTAAACATAAAGTTTAGCGGTGCAGCACTGCCGTTGCGGTGCAACGCTCCTCTCAAAACTACTTGGAGATGCTGGGGATTGAACCCAGGACTTCATACATGCGAAGCATGCGCTCTACCACTGAGCTACATCCCCAACTCTGACTGCAGTGCTTCACAATTGATTCTTTGTATTTATCATGTTCTCAGTCTTCATCAGTATCAGCAGTCTTTCCGCCGTCCTGACACCTGTCCAAATTGCCGATGCCTCTTGTATGAAACAAGGGCAATGAAATGTGTCCTTTACTTTTCTATACATTCCCACAGATGTACTTGGCTTCATAATGTGGGGTAATTACATATAAAGGAGCAAATTTTCCCCCACTCTGATCCCAGCGCTCACTATTGTAACGCACGAGAGCGTTTCTGTGGAGTTCCGAATCGTCCTTGCAATTATAACGCAAGTTTGAATTCTAAAGCAGTGAAGTTGGGCAAAATCTTTATAAAGGACTGTTTAAGCCCCAGTTCACATGTTGTGTCCAATTCTGGGAACTTTAAAATGGAGTCAAGGCCTAAGAGAGGATTCAGAGGAGCTTTGCCAGAATGGTATCAGGGACGAAAGGCATCAGTTATGTGGAGAGACTGGAGAAACACTGGGTTTTCACTGCGGGGAAGCGGAGGTTAAAGTCAAATTTAATGGAAGTGCCCAAGATCATGCAATCTTTAGATGTTATCAGTGAGGAGAAACTGCACCAGTGGCAGAAGTGTGGGAACCAGAGGACACAGATTTCAGGTAATTGACAAAAAGAACCAGCAGAGAACAATTGTGAATTATTGAGATCTGGAATAAACTCTGTGAAAGAGCGGTGGAAGCAGATTCGGTAATAACTTTCAAAGGGTAACTGGATAAATACCTAAAGCGGAAAACCTACAGGGCTACAGGGAATGAACAGGGAGGGAGTGGGATTAATTTAATGACGCTATATAAGAGCCAGAACAGGAACAATGGGCCGAAAAGACTCCAATCTGTGCTTCATCATTCTCTGGTGGTTTTTATTGAGGGAATTTCAGGGTTTGAACCCGGCCACAATGAAGTTGTTACATAGCCAAATCAATATGACATGTGACTTCTGAAAATAATATTTCCAACATGTTAATATATTTGTCTTTCTTGATGATAGAATGTCTGGGGAGACATAGGAACATAGGAATAGGAATAGCCATTCAGCCCATCGAGCCTGCTCCACAATCCAATTTTCCCACACTATCCCCATATCCCTATTTTACGAAATTTGTCAATCTCTGCTTGAAACGTACTCACAGCCAACTGGGGTCGAGAATTCCTAAGATTCACAACGCTCTGAGCAAATAAATGCCTCCTTATATCTGTCCTAAGTGGCTCCCTACCTATTTTGAAATTATGTTCCCTGGTTCTAGACTCTCCAACCAGTGGAAACATCTTACCTGCAGCGACCAGTGCATCCCTTTAAGTCTTTTGCAGGTTTCAATGCGATCACCGCTAATTCCTCGAAACTCTAGAGACTGTCGGCCCACTTTTACAAATCTCTCTTCATTGGACAGTCCCGCCATCCTGGGAAAAATTCTGATGAACCTTCGTTGCACTGCCTTTATGGTGATAATATCCTTTTTCGGGTAAAGGGGGTTAAACTGCACACAGTACTCCAAGTGCGGTCTAACCAAAGTTCTGTACAATTGAAGCAAGTCTTCACTACTCCTTTACTCAAATACTGTTGCGATAAAGGCTAACATCCCATTAGCCTTCCTAATTGCTTGCTACACCTGTATGTTCGCTTTCAGTGACTTATTGACAAGGACACCCAAGTCCCACTGCACATTGGAAGAATAGATCCCAATCTGTGCTGTATCATTCACTGATTCCCTGGTGGTTTTATTGAGGGAATTCCAGGATTTGATCCTGAAAACGATGTAGGAATGTTGATTCATATGCAAATCAATATGACAGGTGCCCCAGCAGTCTGAAGCCTGGTATCTGAAGTTAGATTAGGAAAGTTAGAGGAAGAGTGACGGGGCATCGAACATGAAGCAAGAGCGGACTCCGAGCATGACACTTGCACCTGATTACATTCCGGTTTGTGAGCAGTGTTGGCACTGGACTGCTATAGGCTGAGGTTTGCTGCCTGGGGAGCGTGAGTCTAGTACCTTAACATCCTTCCGAAAGTGTGGTGCACAGAAATGGACACAATATTCCAGTTGAGGTTGAACCAGTGTTTTATAAAGGTTTATCATAACGTCCTAGCTTTTGTACTCTATGCCTGTATTTATGAAGCCTTCAAGCCAGGAATTCAGTTTCCCTTGTAAACCACTTTCTCAACCAGCCCCGACACCGTCACCAATTTTTGCACATATACCCCAGCTCCCTCTGATCCTGAACCCCCTTTCGAATTGTGTCCTATATTTTACCTTGCCTCTGCTCGATTTTCAGAATGAAAAAAATCACTTCACACTTCTCTGCAATAAATTTCATCTGCCACTTGCCTTCCTATTTCACCAGCCTGGCCGTGTCCTCTTGAAGATTGTCACTATCCTCCTCACATCTCTCAATACTTCCAAATATTGTGCAATGTATAAATTGTGCAAATGTACTTGTCCACCAAAGTCAACGTAATTAATATGGATAAAGAAAGGCAGGGGTCCTAACACCATGGGGAACCCCATGTTTACCTTCCTCCAGTCCAAAAAAAAACAGCTGTTCACCACTACTCTGTGTCCGAACACTCAGCCAACTTCGTATTCACACGGATACTGTCCCCTTTACTCCATGTGCTCTAACCTTGCTGACAATCCTGTTATGTGACAATTTATCAAATCTTTTTGGATGCTCATGTACACAACAACAAATACATTATCCTATTCATCTCCTCTGTTGCCCCATCAAAAAATTCCATCAAGCAGCATGAATGTGATGATTCCTCCACCCAAGCTATCAACAACATCCTTCCCACACGCAGTCGGTACATTATCACTCCCAGCACACAGATACACTGACAGACCATCAGGTCCACAGTCACAGAGAGCAGGGGTAGGCAGGCTCTTACTGCTCTTACTATTGCGAGGAGAATTGAATACAGAAGTAGGGATGTTATGTTTCAGTTATACAGAGAATCAGTGAAATCACATCCGGAGGACTGTGTACAGTATTGGTTCCCTTATTTAAGGAAGCTGTTCAGAGAAGATTAACAAGACTAATACATGGAATGGGCAGGTTGTCTTCGGAGGAATGGTTGTACAAGTTAGGCTTCCATCCAGTGCCGTTTCGAAAAGTAAGAGCTGACTTGATTGAAGTATAGAAGATTCTGGGGGGTCTTGACAGGGGGGATGTGGAAAGGATGTTTCCTCCTGTGGGAGAATCTAGAACTACGGGTCACTATCTAAAAATAAGGGTCGCCCATTGAAGGCAGAGATGAGGAGATTGTTTTATTTTTTTTTAAATGTCGTGAGTCTTTGTAACTCTCTTCCTCAAAAGGCGGTGGAAGCAGAGTCTTTGCATATTTTTAAGGCAGAGGTAGATATATTCTTGTTACACAAGGGGTTAAAAGTTCATCGGGTGTAGGCGGGAATGTGAAGATGCGGTCACAATCAGATTAACCATGATCTTGTAGAATGGTGGATCAGGCCCGAGTGGCCGCGTGTCCAACTCCGGCTCCTAGTTCATATTTTCCCAAGATCCCAAGTGCTACAGATATATTTTCAATCCAACGGTCAAACACAGCAGAAGTGCAGAAGTTATTGCGGGATTGGGGGATGTTTGGTGGGCGGGGGGTGGGGAGGGGGTGGTGGAAGAGCCATGGCGTTGTAGTCATATCACTAAACTAGTAGTCCAACCATCCAAGCTCATCTCATTGCTACACGGGTTCAAATCGCACACAGCAGCTGGTGGAATTAATGTTCAATTAATCAATAAATTCAATTAATTGACACACAAATTCTAACATTGAAAGGGACTTTCACTAATGTTTCCCTGTGCTCTCTGTCGTTAGCTGGTCTCACCTACATGTGAGTCCAGAACCGCAGCAATGTGTTTGACTCTGAAGTGCATTACTCAGTTGCTGCGCAGTAAGGGATGACCACAAATGCCACCTCCTATAAAATACCTGCTGACAGGTAAATATATAAATCTCAGCCCAAAATCACACGACCTGTCACATTGAAAGACACTGTGCCACGGTAGACTTAACTGCACATTTAATATCAGATAGAATTGACACACTATACATGGTTGAAGGGAACTGAATTTATCCCAATAATACATCGCACACGTATCAGTCTAAAAAATTCACTTTGAGTCCGACTGAAAGACGAAATTTCAATCCCATTAGTCCAAACTGAAGCCGACACTCAAGTACATTATTGTAGAGAAAAGAGAGAGAATGATTCCCACACTCATATTCAGTACCACAGACTGGCAGATGCAAAGTGAAGCCATTACTCAAATATCGTTGCGGAGACGGACAGACGCAGAAAGAGTCCCATATTCATATACAGGACCACAGTCTGTCAGATAAAGAATAAATCACCCAATGAAGAACAAATCAATCGAGTCTTGATTAAACTGCATTGCTTGGCTCTTTGTAAATGTGCCCTGTTATATTTTACTCTACATTGTTTACATCAGTTCAAATAAACAAAACATAAATACACGATGATCTGAGCACAACGCTGGACGTTTCACAGAAACCATTACAAGGGGAAAGGGATGAAATACAGACAGAAATAAGATACAAATCAAAGCTCAAAATGCTGGTAAGACCCATCAGCTCCTATAGTTTCTGTATGGGAGGGAAGCTCGGGTTAAGGGTTAAGATCGGTGACACTACTCTGGACCCGACACGTTAATCCCACCTTCCTCCCTCCACAGATGCTATGTGGCCTGCTGAGTCTTTCCAGCATCTTCTGTTATTATTTCAGTTTTCCGGCGTCTGCAGGATTGATCTTTCTGAAGAAAAACCCGCCTCTGGTAGACAATGGACATTTAGATAAGAAACGGGAAGCAGCAGAGGGCAAAAATACTGGAAATGAATGAAGTTCACTAAAGCCGTGCAATTTTATTGCTTTTCTCCTGTACACTTCAGGACAGATAATAAGCAGCAATAGAAAAGCTGAATATGAAGCTAGACGGAATGTGATATGAAAGAGAAAGCATTAAAAAGCTTTATTTCATTCGTGTGAAACACTTTCCCATTATAGACACACAATCCCTGTTGGCAGGATCAAATTTCGTTCAGATCTTGAGTTTCTGATATAAAAGGCATTAAAAGCTGGGGATTTGCGATGGTCAAGGTTCGATCCCGGATCTATTGCTTGGAAGGCAACTATGTGGCACAGTGGCACAGTGGATAGGGCGGCACAGTGGCACAGTGGTTAGCACTGCAGCCTCATAGCTCCAGGGACCCGGGTTCGATTCTGGGTACTGCCTGTGTGGAGTTTGCAAGTTCTCCCTGTGTCTGCGTGGGTTTTCTCCGGGTGCTCCGGTTTCCTCCCACAGTCCAAAAGACTTGCAGGTTGATAGGTAAATTGGCCATTATAAATTGTCACTAGTATAGGTAGGTGGTAGGGAAATATAGGGACAGGTGAGGATGTTTGGTAGGAATATGGTCGTGTGGGATTAGTATAAATGGGTGGTTGATGGTCGGCACAGACTCGGTGGGCCGAAGGGCCTGTTTCAGTGCTGTATATCTAATCTAATCTATGTGCACCACTATTATACCATCGCTTACCTCAGACATTACCTGGAGTATTTTAAACAATATTTATCATTAAATTGTTAAGTTCTTTGCACATGGAGCTGTATTGATTGATGTAAAGATACAAGTTAGTCTCTCTCTGTCCCTCCAGCCCCTCTGCTTTTCTCTCTCCTCCTGCACTGACTGATAGATCAACACTAACTGCTGTCTTAAACACGCCATCTTCAATACCCAGAGATGGAAATGGATAGACGCTGCTTCCATGTCACCGCAACTCAGCCCCACTGACAGACAGACACATAAACTCCAGTCCAAACTCACTATCAAATTGTCACTGTGTTAGTCCCACAATAGTGCAGCCTTAGCTCCAAGTTAGATACCAGATGGCACTTGTTTGAATCCCAATAATGTACCCTGAGATTCTCATTAAACATCACTCCAACATTCAGACACATTATGGGTTTAAAATTGGTGGTACTAATTCCCATAGTATGCCCTGACATATAAATTAGAAACAAGTCAAATTCAATGTCTGTGATCAGATTGAGATTGAGATCTGGAAATACAGTATACAAACTCAGATACCAGTTTAAAACTTACGCATATAATTTAACTGAAATGTCCATTCCCTTAGTCCAGCCTGATATAAACTGCGAACCAGTTCTGAAACATCATATAGTATCTATGTGAAATATATTGCATTAATTCAATGAGAGCAGGCTGGTATCGACATAACATGTAAGATCTCATTCACAAAAAGAGTGAATGACACAGTATCAATTAAAAACATAGATCCTTAAAAATTCCACGCACAGATATTGGCCATTCGGCCCATTGTGTCCACGCCAGCCGCATAAGTGCTGTCCAGTCTCATCTTACTTTCTGTCTTTTGGTCCATAGCCCTGTATGCTACAATACGTCAAGTGCATGTCTAAGATTGTGTTACATGTCATAAAGGCTTCTGCTTCTACCACCCTTTCAGGCAGTGAGGTCCAGGCCACCCATTGCCCTCTGGGTGAAAATGAATACTCCTGAACTCTCCTCTAATCCTTCTGCCAATTAATTTAAATGTTTGCCCCTTTGATATTGACCTTTCTGCAGAGTGAAATAGATCCTTCCTGTCCACTCTATCTTGGCACTTCGTAAGTTTTGAAGACCTCCAATATTCTGCCCCTCCCCCCTCCGAAGTTCCAAAGATAACAGCCCCCGCATACTCAGCATAAGAGTTGTTCTCCATGGAACAGAGAAGACTGAGGGGAGATTTGAAATGTACAAAATTGTGAGGCGCCTGGATAGAGTGAATGTAAAGGACCTATTTACCTTATCAGAGAGGTCAGTGACTGGGGGGCATAGATTTAAATTGCTTGGTAGAAAGAGGAGAGGGAGGATGAGTGTTTTTTTTTCTCCTAGAGCATGGTGTAAGTCTGAAACTCGCTGTCTGACAGGGTATTAAAGGTAGAAAACCTCAATCTATTTAAAAGATGTCTGGATCTGCACCTCAAATGCTCGAACCTGCAGGGCTATGGACCAAATGCTGGATGGTGGGATTAGACTGGATGGCTCGTATTTTGTCCAGCCCAGACACAATGGGACAATGGCCTATTTCTGTGCCATAAACGTTCTATGATTCTATGTTTCGATTTTCTCACAGTTAAAATTATCCAATCCTGCCAATATCCTCACAAATCTCCTCTGTACCGCCTCTAGCAGGATCACATCCTTCCTGTAAAGCAGTGACCAGAAATACTCTAGCTGCACTCCAACTAGTGTTTAGCACTGCTTTAGCATCATGTCCCGACTCTTCGACTCTTTGGCAGTGTGTGAACTTATAAATACAAGCAGAGTTATAATTCTGTCAGTCTCTGGTACAGTATATGTGCATTGAATTAATTTTCTGTTTATCAATCCCTGGCACACTGTGTGGTTGCAGAATTAATGCTGTAACTGACAATCTCTGATAGCGTGTTTGAATGTGGGACATATTTTGCATATGTCAGTCTCTGTTACTGCATGAGACTGAAACCTTCATTCTATATCAGTCAGTCTCTGGGACTGTATGTGCGTGTGAGATTCATTATTTTTCTGTTATTTTCCGATGGTGGCGTGTCAGTGTGTGATTCATTCTGTATCTGACAGACTGTGGTACTATACATGAATGTGAGCCTCATTCTGTGCCTGTCAGTCTTTAGTTCTTATGTGAGTGATGAAATCACTTTGTATTTATCAGTCTGTGGTCGTGTATGTGAATGTGAGCCTCATTCTGTGTATGTCAGTCTTCAGTTCTATATGTGAGTGATGAAATCACTTTGTATTTATCAGTCTGTGGTAGTGTATGTGAATGTGAGCCTCATTCTGTGTCTGTCAGTCTTCAGTTCTATATGTGAGTGATGAAATCACTTTGTATTTATCAGTCTGTGGTCGTGTATGTGAATGTGAGCCTCATTCTGTGTCTGTCAGTCTTCAGTTCTATATGTGAGTGATGAAATCACTTTGTATTTATCAGTCTGTGGTAGTGTATGTGAATGTGAGCCTCATTCTGTGTCTGTCAGTCTTCAGTTCTATATGTGAGTGATGAAATCACTTTGTATTTATCAGTCTGTGGTCGTGTATGTGAATGTGAGCCTCATTCTGTGTCTGTCAGTCTTCAGTTCTATATGTGAGTGATGAAATCACTTTGTATTTATCAGTCTGTGGTACTGTATGTGAATGTGAGCCTCATTCTGTGTCTGTCAGTCTTCAGTTCTATATGTGAGTGATGGCTTCACTTTGTAGCTATCAGTCTCTGGTACTGTATGTGACTGTGGGACTCACCTAGTTACTTTCACTCTCCAGGTCAATATGTGAGTGATGGCTTCACTTTGTGTCTATCTCTCTTTGGTCCTTTATGTGAAAGTGAGACTCATTCTGTTTCTTTCAGTCTCCAGTTCTATATGTGAATGATGGCTTCGCTTTGTATCTATCAGTCTCTGGTTCTTTATGTGAAAGTGGGACTTATTCTGTGTCTTTCAGTCTCCAGTTCTTTCTGTGAATGATGGCTTCACTTTGGATCTATCAGTCTCTGGTACTGTATATGAATTTGGGACTCACATAGTTCCTTTCAGTATCCAGTTCTATATGTGAGCGATGGCTTCACTTTGCAGATATCAGCCTTTTTAAAAAATTATTTCATGGGATGTGGGCGTCACTGGCAAAGCCAGCATTTGTTGTCCATCCCTAATTGCCCTTGAGAACTGAGTGGCTTGCCAGTCCATGTCGCAGGGCATTTAAGCGTGAAGCATATTGCTGTGGCTTTGGAGTGGAGTGGGCAGGGGGCGGGGTGCTAGAGTTGTGGGGGAGTTGGTGTTGGAGGGGGGGGCGACGCTGGATTCCACCATGCCAGGTCTTGCCTGCGTTCAAGGGGCCTCGGTGATTGCCAGCCCACCGCTCCCCACCCCCCCCCCCCCGAACCCGATCGATGGAGCAACAGGGGACCTGAACCAAGAGAACGCAGGTCTGGCAGCATCTGTTTAGAGAGAAGTAGATTTAACGTTTCAGATAGTGACCATTCATTTGAACTGACCTGAAACGTTAACACTGCTTCTCTCTCCAACAGATGCTGTCAGACCTGCACAGTATTTCCAGCATTTCTTGTTTTTACTTCAGATTTCCAGCATCTGCAGTATTTTGCTTTTATTTTGGAGTTTCTGACACTGATGGGCTATTTCTGATAAGAAGAATAAGAGGAGATTTGATCGAAGTGTTGAAACTCAAGAGAGATCCAGATATAGCAAATGGGGAGAAACTGTTCCCATTGGCAGAAAGGTCAACAAGTACATAGTCAATGGTAAAATAAACACAACGGTGGCATGGATGTCTAAATAGACCAATCAGAGCGAGACCCTTAAATAAAACACTGCCATAACTTTCAAACTACCAATCACAATCATCCCCTTAACCAATCCTCCATCATCACAGGGCTGTGGGAGCTCCCTATTTAATCCCAGTGTGGAGGGGTTTGGGGAGATTTCCAGGTCTGAAAGTGATTTGAGGACTGTCTGATCCGGCACATTTCTACTCCAATCATTTTAATACAATTATGCAAGCAGAGCCTAATAACCCAATAACTGACCCACTTGAGTGCTTGTTTCTCTTTTACCACAGAGTGTCGTCAAGCACATAATCTATTTTGACCTTAAAGCAGCAGTTTTAACCATAATGGCGAGAGGTATCCCTTCTGACAAAATTGCAGAACTGTTACAGAGCACAAGAATGCCATTTGCCCCCTCGTGCCCACACTGGCTCTCTGAATGAGCAATTGACTTAATGCCAATCGCCCGCCTTCTCCCCATAACCCTGCACTTTCTTCCTGTTCACATAAGAGTCTAATTACCTTTAGAATGCCTCGATTCAACCTGCCTCCACCACACTGTCAGGCAGTGTATTCCAGATCCTAACCACTGCCTGTGTGAAGAAGTTTTTCCTCATGTCGTTGTTGTTTCTTTTACCAATTGCTTTAAATCTGTGCCCTCTCGTTCTCGATCCTTTCATGAGTGGGAAGTTTCCCCCTATCCACTCTGTCCAGACCCCTCATGATTTTGAATACCTCGATCAAATCACCTCTCAGCCTTTTCTTCGCCAAGGAAAACAGTCCCAACTACTGCAACATATCTTCATCACTGAAGTTCTTCATCCCAGTGCCATTCTCGTGAATCTTTGCTGTACTTCTCCAATGCCTTTACATCTTCTTGGAGGGTATCTTTCTCCTCCCTCGGCCACTCGCTGCAGACCTCGCTGTTCCCCCACTCCCATGTCCGATTGTTCCCCACTCCTCGCTTCATGCCACCCCGGTCTCCAGCTCCCCCCCCCCCTCTGCTCCCCCACCCCAGCTCTTGACAGTACCGCTTCCCTCCTCTCGGCCACTCGCTCCTCCGTCACCCCATCACCCCTCATGGCATGCATTTCTTCTTCGGCAGGCATGCAGAGAACAATTAAACGTGGGAGCGAGTGGCCGAGAGGAGGGAAGCGGCGTGGCCTAGAGCAGGAGCATTGTGGGGAGGAGGTTAAGTGGGAAGCGAGTTGCCGGAGAGCGGGGGGTCGAGGAGCGGGGAACAACCAACCAGGGGAGTGGAGGAGAGAAGCAAGGTCTGGAGCGAGTGATTTAGTTGTGTTGACATATAAAAAGTGGATAATGAATTGCCAGCACATTTTATACTCTGCCCGATTTTATTCTCCATCGATCGGGTTGCCAATTCACTGTCTCCCTAAATATCAGAACATGGAAATTCAATCATAACATTCCTTTTGTACTAAATGGTATTACTGGAATATGAAATGGCTCTGAGGGTTACAGTTAGCATCCTATACTCCATACTAGTATATTATTGGACCTCCATCCAACTTCATGTAAGGTGAGCTTGCTGGAACTAACCAGCCGGAAGCATTTCCTGTGATAAATTGAGCAGCGCCATCTTTCATCCTGGTAGTTGCGTGAATTTCACAGACATTTAGGTGTCAGTGGAACAGGCTGCAATTCCTCATGTGCAAATACAGCGCCACCTAACGGTTGCATTGTCAGCAAATGCAGCCTTTACTCACAACATCTTATTGCAGTGTAATACCTCAGAGTGCAATTATTACAGTGCAGAATAAGGGGCAGTTTGAGGGCTCTGCCCGGCTCTCACTTTTCACAAGACGATGCTCACTTCTGATTGGAATCGTCGTTTAACTTTGAGAAAGACAAAACTAAAAATTGATAAAGGGGAGGAAATGGATATGCTAGCTGTATGTAAAATTGATAAGGCACCAGGACCAGACGAGATGCATCGAAGGATACTGAGGGAAGTGATGGTGGAAATTGCTGAGTCACTGATAATAATTTTCCAGTCTTCCTTAGACTGGTGGTGCCAGAGGACTGGAGAATTGTAAACCTTACACCCTACTTCAAAATAGGGTGCAAAGTTAAGCCCAGCACCTACAGGAAGACAAGCTAACTTCGGTGGTGGGAAAGGTTTTAGGAAAATAATTTGTGAAATATTTAATAGTCATTTAAACAAAGGTGGATTAATTAAGGAAAGCCAGGAGGAATTTGTAAAGGGCAAATCGTCTTCAACTAACTTGCTTGAGTTTTTCTAATGAGGTAACAGAGAGGGTTGATGAGGGGAATGTGAAGGATGTGGTGTACATGAACTTCCAAAGGCATTTGATAAAGTGCCACATAACAGGCTTATAAACAAAGTTAGAGTCGAAGGATTAAAAGGGAAATGGCAGGCCGGATATGAATTTAGCTGAGCAACGGGAAGCAGAATGTAGTGACGGACAGTTGCTTTTCGGACTGGACGAAGTTATATAGTGGAGTTCCCCATGGGTCAGTGTTGGGACCTTTGCTTTTCCTGATATATATTAACGGCCTATACCTGAATGTACAGGGCGCAATTTCAAAATTTGCGAGTGACACAAAACATGGAAGTATTGTGAACTGTGAGGAGGAGAGTGGTAAACTTGAAAGGGGACACAGACAGGCTGGTGGAATGGGCGGAGAAGAAGCAGGCGATGTTCAATACAGAAAAGTGAGAAGTGACACATTTTTGAAGGAAGAATGAGGAGATGCAATATAAACTAAAGAATACAATTCGAAAGAGGGTGCAAGAACAGTAGGATCTGGGGCTTTAAGGACACGTATCAATGAAAGTGGCACAGCAGGTTGAGAAAGTAGTTAATGAGGTATACAGGATTCTGGGCTTTATAAATAGAGTACAAAATCAAGGAAGTCGTGATAAACTTGTATAAAACATTGATTCGGTCTCAATTGGAGTATTAGTTTCAGTTCCAGACACCACACTTCAGGAAGAATGTTAACCCATTAGAGATGTTGCAGAAAAGATTCGTGAGAATGGTTCCAGGGATGAGGAACTTCAGTTACCTGAATAGAATGGAGAAGCTGGGTCTCTTTTCCTTGGAGAAGAGAAGGTTGAGAGGAGATTTGATCGAGGTATTCAAAATCATGAGGGGTCTGGACAGAAAAGACAGTGTGAAACTGTTCACTTTTGTGGAAGGGTCGAGAATGAGTCGACACCAAGTTAAGGCGATTGCAAAGAAGCAATAGCAACCAGGAGAAAAAAACGTTTTCACGTAGAGAGTGATTAGGATCTGGAATTCACTGCCTGAGAGTGTAGTGGAGGCAGATTCAACTGAGGTATTCAAAAGAGAATTGAATAATTATCTGAAGGGAAGAAAAATAGATGGCTATGGTGAAAATACAGGACAATGAGAATAGATAAGATAACTGCCAAACTTTGCTTGAAATAAAACCAGGCACATTGACTCTGATTGGCAGTGAACTGTCAGTCACCATAAACTGCTGCATTCTCCATGGCAACGTCTCTACCAATCAGAATCCAATTGTCAACCAATCAGAACTCCCTTACATAGTATAAATGTACTGTTTGTCTTTCCATTGGTATTCTATAGATTTGTCCTGATGAGTGAAAGAGGATAATGTTCGACAAATGTCTTTGTTATCAGCAATACTCGAAAAAATTACGAAGTTTATCAAATTGTCTCAAAAGTAAAACTTTATATTAATTCACTTCTGTCCCACATCGGAATTGGCGGGCTTTTATTCTACGATTCGTAAATCGAAACCAATGTCTTAATTGATCGTTTACAACGTGGCTCTCTGATAGGTTGTGAAATCTCCCATTTCAGATCCCGCCAGTCGGCGGTTTGCTGCGCTGGTGATTTTATCACGAAGGCAGTTTTGTGTGGTCACTTGGCTCCCGCTTTGCCCAGTCCTTTGACTCCTTCCCCTCTCCCAGAAATGTTTAGTTTAGATATACAGCACTGAAACAGGCCCTTCAGCCCTCCGAGTCTGTGCCGACCATCAATCACCCATTTATACTAATCCTGCACTGATTCCTTGTTCCTACCACATCCCCACCTGTTCCTATATCTCCCTACAACCTACCTATTCTAGGGGTAATTTATAATGGTCAATTAACCTATCAACCTGCAAGTCTTTGGCATGTGGGAGGAAACCGGAGCACCCGTAGGAAACCCATGCAGACACAGGGAGAACTTGCAAACTCCACACAGGCAGTACCCAGAATTGAACCCGAGTCGTTGAAGCTACTGTGCTAACCACTGCGCCACTGTGCCGCCCCTTCACTCGAATCACTATTGAATGAGATGGGAACTTCTGCAGGCTCCTTTTTTTCAATACAGCCTGCCCCGAACTGCCTTCGAATAAGGACAGATAGAGCGCAGGAAGGGGAGTAGACCAAGTGAGGATTAAACAGAGAGCGGGAGAGGAGAGAGACAGAACAGAGAATGGTCTCGGATCGCTCTGCGCCCCCATCTCCAGCTTAAAACGCTTTCTCAATCATGGAACCGAAGTATAAACCCTGACAGACTGGGTCTCCATCGCCAGGTATTTTCAGATGCCCTGGGCTTTTCACTAAGCACGTGTTACAATGAACAGAAAGTATTAGTCCTGTCTCAGGTCAACCTGTCTCCTTCCATTCCAGTCTCCAGTCGACTCCAGTTACTGTGCTCTTAACTCCATTGGCTCGAATCTCAACAGGATTCCCGCTTGCACTGACTTCTCCAGAGCAGAGGGAATTTCTCTACAGCTTTTGTATTGGATGTGGGCGTCACTGGCAAGGCCAGTATTTGTTGTTCATCCCTAATTAACAACTGAGTGGCTTGCGAGGCAATTTCATAGAACAGTTAAGAGTAAACCACGTTGCAGTGGGTCTGGAGTCACATGTATGCCAGACCAGGTAAGGACGGCAGATGTACATCAGTAAAGGGCATTAGTGAACAAAATGTATTATTTTGCTGACAATTGATGATAGTTTCATGGCACAATTCCTGAGACTAGCTTTCATAGAATCACATAATAGAATCATAGAAAGTTTATGGCACAGAAAGAGACCACTTGGCCCAACGTGTCTGCACCAACGGTGAATCGAGCCACCCAGACTAACCCATCTTCCAGAATTTGTTCCATAGCCCAGCACGTTACAGCTCTCGACGTGCATATTCAGGCACCTTTTGAATGAGTTGAGCGTTCCTGGGTTTCCAACCCTTACAGTCTGCGAGTTCCAGAGCCCCACTACCCACAGGGTGAAAAACATTTCCTCATCTCCCCTCGAATCTTTCTGCCAATCACTTTAAATCTTTGCCCCTCTCGTCATTGACCTATCTTGTCCGATATATAGGCCCTTCACCTCCACTCTATCCAGGACCCTCAAAATTTTGTACATCTCTATCAGATCTCCCCTCAGCCTCCTCTGTTCCAAGGAGAACAACCACTGCCTATCCAATCTTTCATCACAGCTGTATTTTTCCAGTACTGGCAACATCCTCATAAATCTCCTCTCTCCCCTCTCTAGTGCAATTTCTGAAATGAGGTGACAGATTTTTCAGTTCCAGAATTTTTTTTCTGTTAATTTATTGAATTTTAATTCCACCAGCTGCCGTGGTGGGATTTGAAACGACGTGCCCAAAATATTATCTTGGACTTCTGGATTACCAGCTCAGTGACATCAAAGCATGCCCTTCAACAGAGGGAATGGGTGCTCAGTTCTCAGTTCCTCCTCAGGCTTTCAATCTGACTCAAACAACGCAACTCTCTCTCTCTCTCTCCAACCTTAGCTCCTTCTTCTATTCCCCACCACCACATACACACACACACGCACACACACACACAAACACACACACATTGACCTGAAACGTTAACTCAGGTTCTCTCTCCAGAGATGCTGCCAAACTTGCTGAGTGTTTTCAGCACTTTCTTTCTCCACTTCGCCTTGAATGCTGTTTCCTTCTCCACTTTCTGCCAGCTCGCCATATTCCTTGATTATATGAGAGACCAAAAATCTGTCCATCCCGACCTGAAATGTATTCAATGCTAGAGAATCCACAACACTATGGGGTGGAGAATTCCAAAGTTTCACAACCCTTTGAGTGAAGTAATTTCTCTTCATCCAACTCCTAAATGATCGCCCCATATCCTGAGACTGTGTCCCCTGTGTTACATTCCTCGACCAGCGGATACCATCTCTTATTGTCTACCCTATCCAGCTCCTTCAGAATCTTGCATGTTTCAATGAGATTGCCTCTCATTCTCTAAACTCCAGACAATATCGAATCAATATACTCAGCCTCCCTTATTAGGGAAACTCCCTCACCCGAAGGTTTACTGAACCTTCACTGAACCACCTCCAATTCAAGTATATCCTTTCTTAAATGTTGAGATGAAAACTGCACACAGTACTCCAGATGTGGTCTCACAAATAGCCTGCACAATTGTAACAAGACTTCTTTATTCCTTTACTCCAACCCCCTTCTAATAAAGGCTGACATGCCATTTTGCCTTCCTAAATGGTTGCTGTGCCTGCACGCTTAATGTCTGTATCCCTGTACAGGCTCACCCAAGACTGTTTGAACAGCAACACTTACAATTTTCAGGGACGGGTTAGGTAGTGAATAATCCGCGCTCTGCTAGACAGTGCACAGTCAGGCACTGACAGTTAGGTTCTGTCCTGATGTCCAGGCAAAACTAGGATGGATAAACTCACCTGCACATCATAGGGGGGAACAATATCTGTCTCACACACAGCACTGATGGTGTGCTCTCAGACACAGTCACTGCCCACCTATCCATACATTCCAGGGAATCACTGCAGGTGAGATACTGCCCCTCCGATCTCCCATCAACTTTCCATCAGCAAAGAGAAAGGCAAGAGTGAGGACAGGAGCAGTCCCAGATTCCAAATGGTACTGCACTTTGAAGAGACAAGCGATGCAGTCTTGCCCCTCACAGATATTGCACCACAGACAGGGACATTATTAATCTCACACTTTGGAAATGTGTCAGAGACAGAGAAATAACAACGTTCCAGATTAACCCTCTCTTGCCTGTTGAGCTGTCTGCAGTCTGGCAGCTGAGGGCAGTTGGTTAATACTCTCAGTGACCGTGTGTATCACTCTGATTGAATTAATCTGATATTTGAGTCATGATGAAAATTTCAAACAAAGTTAACTGTCAGTCACCATAAACTATTGTATTTTCCATGGCAACACCTCTACCAATAAGAGTCCACCTGCCAACCAATCAGCACTTTCTTCTTATACAGTATAATTTCTTGCTTCTCCTTACATTGGTATTCTTGCGGCTTGTCCTGATGAGTGCAAGACGAAAAGCTTTGACAAAATGTCTCTACTTTCAGCAATACTCAAGCTCTGAACAACCAAACGACTAATTTTATCTGCGAATGCTGCCTCATAGATTAACTCCTACACAATCCCAGCAAACACACTGAGACCCTCTTCCCTCCCAACTATCACCAGGATTGGTTTGAGAAATTTCCCTTCAGGATCACAGTCGGTGAATGGTTACTTACATCAGAAGACACTGAGAAAAACTGAGAGAAGGGATCTATCGAGTTGAATAGTTCTAGATTGTAAAGTCAGTTTCAATTACAAACACTCAGTTGACGGCGGTGAATTCAATTTCAGTCGGAAATTTCGGCGCACACTCCAGTGCCAGTACTGAGGGAGCGCTGCTCTGTCAGAAGTACCGTCTACCAGATCAGATATTAAAATAAGACGCCATCTGCCCTCTCAGGTCGATGTAACAGATCCCATGGCATTAGTCTGAAGAAGAGCAGTAGTGGCAGGTGGGGGATGGGGTCTCCCCGGTATCCTGGGGCCTAATATTTATCATTCATCCAACATTACTGCAGCATATTATCTGGGTTTTGGAATCTGGCTTTTGTGGGATCTTGCTGTGCACAAACTGGCTTCCGATTTTCCCACATCACAACAGCGACTACACTTCCCGTATAACTTCATTGGCTGTTGAGCGTTAGGTGACGCACTGAGGTTGTGAAGGGCTCTATAGAAATGCAAGTCTTCCTTCACTGCTGACAATGCATCATTCCAGGAATACAAAGTCTGAATTTCAAAGATTTAATATTTAAATCACGTATACAAAAACCGTGTGCCAACATTATTAACAATATATCAACACTCTTTGCTACTCAAGTCCTTCCCAAAGGAGCTCCCATGGTTTCAGTGTGAGGATTGTGAGTGGATTGTCATCAATCAGGTGTTAATAGTTGCTCATAGTCTGTGGTCCCTCAGAACCCGAGTCTGAGGGGTCTTGCTCACAGTCTGCAGTATCACTGCAGTCCCCAGTGCAGTCTGGTCCAGCCCGCTTCCTGGCCGTGTGGCCGCACTGGGTTGTGGAATGGACACGGGCACGGATGCAATGTCACCCCGAGAGAGGGCAGAATGCACCAGGTGCACGGTCCCAGTCTCATGTGGCCAGGACTCAGCACTGACCGGTGGGAGAGTTGACTGCAGCAGAGCTGTGACACGACCGAAGCCACGGTCAATAAATCCAACCAGCCTTTCCAAACCGGAGGAGACGGTACAGGTTAGAGCCTGAAAGGCGCCTGTTTGAGCCTCGATCAACGATGCCAGGTCGGGGACCACCGGATCCTGGACAGGGGGCATCACAGCGGCGTCCGTGGAGCTCACCATAGGCTCCTTGGTGACTGCAAGGTGGTGAGGTATTGTGACAGAGCATCACCCAGTATGGACACTGACTCCTCCATCCTCTCAGACAGGGTGAGGCAGTTCCTGGACAGGTTGTCCAGTGCCTCCAGCAGTTGATGATGCACTTGGAAGATCCTCATTTTAAAGGCTGGGCTGGTGAACTCTCCATCCGTGTGCTCTTCGGCAGAGCTGGAAGCTGAGCTTGCCCTTCGGCCATCCATCTCCTGCACTCTCCTTTCCACCATGGCCAGCTTCTGCTCACCATTCCTGAATGATTCACTCTCCGTGCATCCTGACAACTGGACATCTCTTCCACCAGCGAATCCCGTGTTGATGTACTGGAATATTGGAGCTGGTGACAAAGCCTTTTCTGTTCGCTGGTCCCCTTCCATCTCATACACAGCGGGACCCAAGTAATGGCTCAGACCTGGAACAGAGGGGAGAGGGGCAAGTGTCAGTTTGTGATGGGAAGGTTAGATAGCAGCAAGATGAGGGGGCAGCACAATGTGAGTGCAGGGCGCCACAACGTCCACGTGATTGTTTAACAGAAGAGAAAGAATTAGAGAATTAGGTCTTCACCCTGTGTCAACCGGCCTCCAACACTGTCATTCTGCATTCTTCTCCAGCTGCCAAGCCATATGATGTCCAGAGCTTCTTGCTCCATCTGGGTGAGTTCCTGAATATAGGTCCTCTTCCTGGGCTTGTGTGCCAGTTTGTCCTGTGGAGAGAGTGGAAGGGAGTTAGTCTCTGCTGTCTGAGGCTGTAATCTGAAGAGGTGTTGGGGAAACTCCAGATAAAGGAAGAAAACGTGTATTTTTATAGCACCATTCAGGACTCAAGATGTCCCGAACAGTCTGGAGCCAATGGAGGACCTTGGAAATCTCGTCTCTGCTGTAATGTATGAAATGCGGCAGCCAATTTGCCAACAGCGTGGTCCCACTTTGAGATCAATGATCAGGTAATGTGTTTCAGTGCAGTTTGTTGAGGGATAAATGTTGGCCAAGGGAACCCAGGTGAACTCTCTTGTTCATCTTCAAAATAGTGCAATGGGATTGTTTACACCAACTGAGAGGACAGGACCATGGTCTGACATCTTACCTAAAAGGAAACACCAGTGTTAACCTAGATTCTGCTCTCAATTCTGTGGAATAGGACTGTAATCCACCATTTCTAACCCTAAGGTGACCTACTGTACCATGGCAGATACTAGCAAAGATAAGGGCTTGCATTTATATAGCAACTTTGAAGACCAAATGACGTTGTAAAATGCTTTATCGCCAATTGAAGTGTATACGCTGTTGGAATAGAAGAAAAGCGGCAGTCAATTTGTGCACAGCAAGATCCCAATTACAGCAATGTGATTCTGACCCGATCATCTGCTTTTGTGGTGTTGATTGAGGGATTAATATTGGGAAGAATTGTCCCTCTGCTCTTCCTCCACATAGTGGCCATGGGATCTTTTACATCCACCTGAGAGGGCAGACGGGATCTCTCTTTGTCATTTCATCGGAAACGTGGCACCTCTGACTGACTTACAATTGTATGGGGACCCGGTGAGACCGCACCTGGAGTACTGTGTGCAGTTTGGTCTCCGCACCTAAGGAAGGATATACTTCCCTGGAGGTAGTTCTGGGTTGGTACCTCGGATGAGAGGGTTGCCCTACGGTGAGATGCTGAGCAAATTGTGCTCATACTCTAGGCAGTTTAGAAGAATGAGAGGGGGTGGCTCACATTCGTACCAATGGCATAGGTAGAAAAAGGGATGAAGTCCTGTAACAAGAATTTAGGGAGCTAGGTAGCAGATTAAAAAGCAGGACCTCATAGGTTGCAATCTCTGGATTACCCCTGGTGCCATGTGCTACTGAGTATAGGAATAGAAGGATAGAGCAGATGTATGCGTGGCTGAAGAGATGATGCAGGAGGGAGGGCGTTAGTTGGCTGGATCTCTCGGTCTGTTTCCAGCGAAGGTGGGACCTGAACAAGTTGGATGAGTTGCACCTGAACCGAAATGGGGCCAACATCCTTGCTGGGAGATTTGTTAGTGCTGTTTTCTTTTTTTTTTTGGGGGGGGGGGGGGAGGCGGTGCTGGCTAAATTAATTTGGCAGGTGGTGTGATACAGAGTGGAGGGACAGTAGTGGTGATACAAGTCAAATATAGAAGAGCAATTGAGTCAGACTGGAAGGCAGTGCAAATATAGACCTGGTATGGCACAAGCGAATAATGCAAGGCTGGATTGCATCTGTTTTAAAGCAAGGAGTCTTACTAGTAAGGCTGATGAATTGCGTGCGTTGATTAACACATGGGAATATGATATTATTGATATCACTGTGACATGGTTGAGGGAAGGGCAGGACAGGCAGCTCAATATTCCAGGGTATAGAATCTTCAGGCGTGACAGGGGAGGGTGTGAAAGAGGAGGTGGCATTGGACTGTTGAACAGGAAGTCAATTACTGCAGTAAGGAAGGATGATATCTTGGAGGGTTCCTCAAAAGCGCAGGGTCAATAACCAGTGGGCATAGATTTAAGCTAAGGGGCAGGAGGTTTAGACAGGATTTGAGGGAAGAAACATTCACCCAGAGGATGGAGAAATCTGGAAAACACTGATTGAAGGGGTGGTAGAGGCAGGAAACCTGACAACATTTAAGCAGTATTTAGATGAGCACTTGAAACGCCATAGCATTAAGGCTACGGGCCAAGTGCTGGAAAATGGGATTAGAATAGATAAGTGCTTGATGGCTGGCACAGACATGATGGGTCGAAGAGCCTGTTTCTGTGCTGTATAAATCTATGATCTCATTGAAACATATATAACTCCGAAGGGGTTTGCTAAGGCAGACACTGAGAGGGGTTATCCTTCAACTGGGGAATCTAGACACAGGGACACAGCCTCAGTACTAGTGGCCAATCCTGCAGGACTGAAAGGAGGAGAAATGTATTCACTCAGAGGGTGTGAAACATTAGAATTCTACATCTCAGAAGGTTGCAGATGCTTTATCTTTGTGTATTAACAAGACTGTGATTGATACTTTTGTAAACTCTCAGGGAATCGAGGAATATGAGGAGCAGGTGGAAAATGGAGCTGAGGTAGAAGATCAGCCATGATTGTATTGATGGTTGGAGCAGACTTCAGGGGCCATATGGTATATACCTGCTCCTCATGGCCTTAGCAGCACTTGCTCATTGATGGGTCAAGTTAGTTTGTTGTGCTCAGGTCCTGGAGTGGAACCTGAAATCACAGAGTTGTGACTGAGAGGTCACAGTGTTACCAACAGAGCCGCAGAGCCATGTACCACAATGATAGTAGGAATGAGGGTCTTCAGTTAATGTGGAGAGACTGGAGAAGCTGGGATTGTTCTCCTTAAAGCAGGGGAATATAATGGGAGATTTAATAGAGGTGTTCAAATTGGGCGGGTTTTTATACAGTCAATAAGGAGAAACTATTTCTCTGCTCCTGTTCAAATCCAGCAGTGAGATCGTACATGTCACACGTGACTTGTTTAACCCAATCATGTTAAGGACGCACTTCTGACAGTGTCGCAGTCCCTGAGCAGTGACCGGGAGTCTTACCCTTGCAGTGCGGGTGATGTCGTTGAACTTCTTGCGGCACTGCCCCCCTGTCCGGATGACATCAGTCCTGGCATTCACATTGAGGGCCACCTCCTCCCAGGCCTGGCGTAGTGTCTGTCTGGGCATCTTCCTCCCGTCCGAGGGGACTTCCTTGCGGGACCTCACCTGTTCCACCAGAATCTCCACTGCTGCATCGCTGAATCTCGGAGCTTTCGATTCCGACATGTTTCAGGGACGGAGGCGGCGAAGAAGCAGCGACTGCAGACAAAGTGAAGGATGAGAGAGAGGTTTAAAGAGCGCCGGGCCCGCCGGAAATCCCAGCCGCCGGAAATTCCCAACCTTCCAGCTGGGCGAGCAGTCCGTCACTGCACCGCAGGCTGGCTCATTGTCCCAATCCCATACAAAGACTTGCCGCCAGTCAAAGTGATTCCTGCCAATGACAGGAGCTTTCAACACTCCCGCCTGATATCCACCCGCAGTCAAAATGCTCCCTGGCTCTGACAGCAGCGGTGCTGCTCGAGAAAGAGCTGTGTTAAAGCAGCACAAACACAGTTTGAAATGCAACCCCCACCTCTTATTTAATGTTGAATTCCTTGCTTTAACATTTGCAGCACATCACACAGACAGTATTCTGTCGGTATTCTGTTCAGTACAAACTTGCTGACTGATTTATTTGAACAGGAGATAAATACACCAAACACAGATTGTAAATAGGTGATTAATTCTGCATCTGTGACTAACTGTATTGTGTATAAGTGCAATATTAACTCTGTATCTGTCAGTATCTGGTTTTGTGTGTGAATGTGCTATGAATTTTCTCTCTGTCACTATCTGGGACTATGTGTGAATGCGGCATTAATTCTGACTCACATCAAAACAGAAGGAAATACTCAGCAGGTCTGGGAACATCTGTGGAGAGAACAACAGAGTTAATGTTTCAGGTTTGCGACTTTTCATCAGAACTGTTAAAGGTTAGAAATGTAACAGGCTATGAACAAGTGTAAAGTGGGCGGGGTGGAGGGGAAGAAGAACACAAGGGAAGGTGTGTGAGAGGGCTGAGGACAGGAGAGAGTAAATGATACAGAGGTCATGGAACAAAGGCAAAGGGAGTGTCATTAGTTGCATTAAAAGACAAAGCATTAGTCTGGAGAGAGTGTTAATGACAGACCAATGAACAGATCTGTCCAAATGCAGAAATCTGAAAGAAAAAGTTTAATGCAGGCCCATGGTTAAAATAAAGTACAAAAGACAGTCATACTCTGAAGTTTTTGAACTCAATGTTGAATCTAGAAGGCTGTCGAGGGACATTCTGTTCCTGTCACCCTCTGGTACTCTGAGTGCATATGGGATTAATTCTGTCTGTCACTCCCTTGTACAGTTTGTGAATGTGGGATTAATTCTGCATCTGTTTCGCTTTGGTACAGTGTGTGAGTGTGGAGTTATGTCTGCATCTGTCAGATTCTCTTACTGTATATGAGTGGGGGAATAATTCTTCAGCTACCTCGCTTTGATACAGTCTATGAGTTTGGGATTAATTCTGTATCTTTCAGATTCTGTTCCTGTGTATGTGTGCAGGATTAATTCAGTCTCTGTCATTCTCAGTTCCTTTGTCAGAGTGTGGGATTCACTCTCTTTCTGACAGTTCCAGATACTGTGTGTGAGTGTGGGATCAGTTGTATTTCTATCACTGTCTGGTGCAGTGTGAGTGTGGGATTCACTCTGTGTCTGTTTCTCTCTGACCCTGTGTGTGTGAGTAGGATTAATTCAGTCTCTGTCATTCTCAGTTCCTTTGTCTGAATGTGGGATTCACTCTCTTTCTGACAGTTCCAGATACTGTGTGTGAGTGTGGGATCAGTTGTGTGCAGTGTGAGTGTGGGATTCACTCTGTGTCTGTCACTCCCTGGACATTGTCTGTCTGAAACTTCCTGATACTATGTATCAGGGACGGAGACACTCTCTATCTGTACGTCTCTTCTACAGATTGTGAGTGTGGGATTCATTTGACCCTCTCCGGAACTGTGTGTGATGTAATCATTCTATATTTGGTCAGTCTCTGGTATTCTATGTTATTATAGGGTACATAATGTATCTGTCAGTCCCCGATACAATATGGTTTTGGGATTCGTTCTGCATCGATCTGACTGTGTTACTGTATATGATTGTGGGATTCATTTTGTACTTGTCTGTTGTGGTATTGTGTGTGCATGGGAATTATTCTGTCTCTCTTTGCCTCTGATATTGTAAGTTTGTGTTTAATTCTGCACTTGATACAATATGTCAGTGTAGCATATTTTTTGGCTGTTGTTGTTTGCAACAATCTCTGGCATAACAGGTAACTCAGAGTAATATGCAGAGACCCAGACTAATGTTTGCGGACATGGGATCAAATCCCATCACAGCAGGTGGTAAATACTGCGCAATCGCGGGAGTATTTGTATTTTCTCAGCTCAGTAAATGTTATACACTCTGAGGTTGGCGCTCCTGAAGCTCAGGTTGCTCCACTCAAACAGTGAACATTTGATGGGAGGTTCAATGGTGAGGTTGATATTCAGGAAGGGTTTACATGCATTCTATAAGGAGAAAAGGTTTCCCCTGGCAGGTGGATCAGTAACAATAGAATTACAGTATTAAAACATGGTTACAGTATAGAAGGAGGCCATTCAGCCCTTTGAACCAGTGCCCGCTCTCTACAAGAGCATGTCAGCTAATCCCACTCCCCTGCCTTTTCCTTGTAACCCTGCATTTTTTGCCTTCAGATAATGATCCAATTTCACTTCAAAAACCACGATTGGATCTGCCTCCACCACAATCTCAGGCAGTGTATTCCAGATCCTAACCACTCACTGGACAGGAAAAGTTTCCCTTTTCCCTCATGTCGCCTCTGGCAGTTTTGCCAACCACTGTAAATCGGTGCCCTCTGGTTTTTGACACTTCTCCAAATGAGAACAGTTTCTCCCCATCTACTCTGTCCAGATCCCTCATGATTTTGAAAACCTCTATTCACTCTCCTCCCAGCCTTCTCTTCTTGAAGGAGAACAGACGCAGCTTCTCCAATCTATCCATGGATCTGTCCAAACGCAATACTTTAATATTTCAATACTGACTTAATTGGCTGCAAAGCACTTCGGAACATTCTCAGGTCTTGATCGGCGCTACATAAATGCCAGTGTTTCTTTGGTTTCAAAGTTTATCCATGTGTCCGCTTGCACCCAGGTTTATTGGGAAGACTGAAACAATTGTTTTTGATGCACACTCCAAACTCCATTCCCCAACCACCAACTCCATTCCTCTCCCTGACAAATGTCTGTTGTGTGTAACCTTGGTGTCATATTTGTCCCTGAGATGAGCTTCCGACCACACATCACTAAGCATGCCCAATTCCACCTCCATAACATCACCTGACATTGTCCCTGTCTCAGCTCATCTGTTACTGAAACCCTCATTCATGCCTTCGTTACCTCTGGACTTGACAATTCAACACACTCCTGGCTGCTCTCCCACATTCGACACTTCCCACACATGACGTCATCCCAAACTCTGCTGACCATGCACTAAACTCACACCGAGTCCAGTTTATCCTTCACCCCGTGCTCTCTGAACTTCCCTGGCACCCGGTCCAGCAAAACATCGATTGCAAAATTCTCATTTTTGTTTTCAAATCCCTCCTTGTCCCCTCACCCCCTCCCTATCTTTGTAACCTCCTCCAGCCGGGACAATTCTTATCCTCCTGTTCAAATCCCTCCATGTGCCCAACCCCCTCCCGATCTCTGTAACCTCCTCCAGCCCGGACAATTCTTATCCTCCTCTTCAAATCCCTCCATGTCCCCTCGCCCCCTCCCTTTCTCTGTAACCTCCTCCAGCCCGGACAATTCTTACCCTCCTCTTCAAATCCCTCCATGTGCCCAACCCCCTACCCATCTCTGTAACCACCTCCAGCCCGGACAATTCTTATCCTCCTCTTCAAATCCCTCCATGTGCCCTCGCCCCTTCCTATCTCTGTAACCTCCTCCTGCCAGGACAATTCTTATCCTCCTGTTCAAATCCCTCCATGTCCCCTCGCCCCCTCCCTATTTCTGTAACCTCCTCCAGCCGGACAATTCTTATCCTCCTCTTCAAATCCCTCCATGTGCCCTCGCCCTCTCCCTATCTCTGTAACCTCCTCCAGCCCGGACAATTCTTATCCTCCTGTTCAAATCCCTCCATGTCCCATCGCCATCTCCCTATCTCTATAACCTCCTCCAGCCCGGACAATTCTTATCCTCCTGTTCAAATCCCTCCATGTCCCCTCGCCATCTCCCTATCTCTGCAACCTCCTCCAGCCCGGACAATTCTTATCCACCTGATCGAATCCCTCCATGTCCCCTCGCCATCTCCCTATCTCTGCAACCTCCTCCAGCCCGGACAATTCTTATCCACCTGATCGAATCCCTCCATGTCCCCTCGCCCCCTCCCTATCTCTGTAACCACCTCCAGCCCGGACAATTCTTATCCTCCTGTTGAAATCCCTCCTTGTCACCTCGCCCCCTCCCTTTCTCTGTCACCTCCTCCAGCCAGGACAATTCTTATCCTCCTCATCAAATCCCTCCATAGATCCTCGCCCCTCTGCCTATCTCTGTAACCTCCTCCAGGCTGGACAATTCTTATCCTCCTCTTCAAATCCCTCCATGTCCCCTCGCCCTCTCCCTATCTCTGTAACCTCCTCCAGCCAGGACAATTCTTATCCTCCTGTTCAAAACCCTCCATGTGCCCTCGCCCCTCCCTATCTCTGCAACCTCCTCCAGCCCAGACAATTCTTATCCTCCTGTTCAAATCCCTCCATGTCCCCTCACCCCCTCCCTATCTCTGCAACCTCCTCCAGCCCAGATAATTCTTATCCTCCTGTTCAAAACCCTCCATGTGCACTCGCCCCCTCCCTATCTCTGTAACCTCCTCCAGCCAGGTCAATTCTTATCCTCCTGTTCAAATCCCTCCATGGTTCCTTGCCCCTCCCTATCTCTGTAACCACCTCCAGTTGGACAATTCTCATCCTCCTGTTCAAATCCCTCCATGTCCCCTCGCCCCCTCCCTATCTCTGTAACCTCCTCCAACCCAGACAATTCTTATCCTCGTCTTCAAATCCCTCCATGTGCCCTCGCCCTTTCCCTATCTCTGTAACCTCCTCCAGCCCGGACAATTCTTATCCTCAAGTTCAAATCCCTCCATGTGCCCTCGCCCTCTCCCTATCTCTGTAACCTCCTCCAGCCCGGAGAATTCTTATCCTCCTGTTCAAATCCCTCCATGTGCCATCGCCCTCTCCCTATCTCTGTAACCTCCTCCAGCCCGGACAATTCTTATCCTCCTGTTCAAATCCCTCCATGTCCCCTCGCCATCTCCCTATCTCTATAACCTCCTCCAGCCCGGACAATTCTTAACCTCCTGATCAAATCCCTCCATGTCACCTCGCCCCCTCCCTATCTCTGTAACCACCTCCAGCCCGGACAATTCTTATCCTCCTGATCAAATCCCTCCATGTCCCCTCGCCCCTCCCTATCTCTGTAACCTCCTCCAGGCTGGACAATTCTTATCCTCCTCTTCAAATCCCTCTATGTGCCCTCACCCCTCCCTATCTCTGTAACTTCCTCTGGCCAGGACAATTCTTATCCTCCTGTTCAAATCCCTCCATGTCCCCTCACTCCCTCCCTATCTCTGCAACCTCCTCCAGCCCAGATAATTCTTATCCTCCTGTTCAAAACCCACCATGTGCACTCGCCCCCTCCCTATCTCTGTAACCTCCACCAGCCAGGTCAATTCTTATCCTCCTGTTCAAATCCCTCCATGGTTCCTTGCCCCTCCCTATCTCTGTAGCCACCTCCAGTTTGACAATTCTCATCCTCCTGATCAAATCCCTCCATGCCCCCTCGCCCCCTCCCTATCTCTGTAACCTCCTCCAACCCAGACAATTCTTATCCTCCTTATCAAACCCCTCCATGTCCCCTCGCCCCCTCCCTATCTCTGCAACCTTCTCCAGCCTGACAATTCTCACCGTCCTGATCAAGTCCCTCCATGTCCCCTCGCCCCCCTCACTATCTCTGGAACCTCCTCTAACCCGGCAATTTTTATCCTCCTGATCAAATCCCTCCATGTCCCCTCGCCCCCTCCCTATCTCTGTAACCTCCTCCAACCCAGACAATTCTTATCCTCCTTATCAAACCCCTCCATGTCCCCTCGCCCCCTCCCTATCTCTGTAACCTCCTCCAACCCAGACAATTCTTATCCTCCTAATCAACTCCCTCCATGACCCCTCACACCCTCCCTATTTCTGTTAGCTCATCCAGCCCGGACAATTCTCATCCCCCTTATCAAACCCCTCCATGTCCCCTAGCCCCCCTCCCTATTCCTGAAAGCTCCTCCAGCCCTCGCAATCCACATCCTCCTGTTCAAATTAATCTCTCCATGGCCCCTTGCTCCTCTCCCAATCTCTTAACCTCCCACAGCATCAACGAATCTCATACTCCTGTTCAAATCCGTCCATGACACCTCGCCCCCTCCCTATCTCTGTAACCTCCTCCAGCCCGGACAATTCTTATCCTCCTGTTCAAATCCCTCCATGTCCCCTCGCCATCTCCCTATCTCTATAACCTCCTCCAGCCCGGACAATTCTTATCCTCCTGATCAAATCCCTCCATGTGCCCTCGCCCTCTCCCTATCTCTGTAACCTCCTCCAGCCCGGACAATTCTTATCCTCCTGTTCAAACCCCTCCATGTCCCCTCGCCATCTCCCTATCTCTATAACCTTCTCCAGCCCGGACAACTCTTATCCTCCTGATCAAATCCCTCCATGTCACCTCGCCCCCTCCCTATCTCTGTAACCTCCTGCAGCCCGGACAATTCTTATCCACCTGATCAAATCCCTCCATGTCACCTCGCCCCCTCCCTTTCTCTGTAACCTCCTCCAGCCAGGACAATTCTTATCCTCCTCATCAAATCCCTCCATGGATCCTCGCCCCTCTCCCTATCTCTGTAACCTCCTCCAGGCTGGACAATTCTTATCCTCCTCTTCAAATCCCTCCATGTCCCCTCGCCCTCTCCCGATCTCTGTAACCTCCTCCAGCAAGGACAATTCTTATCCTCCTGTTCAAATCCCTCCATGTCCCCACACCCCCTCCCTATCTGTGTAACCTCATCCAGGCTGGACAATTCTTATCCTCCTCTTCAAATCCCTCTATGTGAACTCGCCCCTCCCTAAATCTGTAACCTCCTCCAGCCCAGACAATTCTTATCCTCCTGTTCAAATCCCTCCATGTCCCCTCACCCCCTCCCTATCTCTGCAACCTCCTCCAGCCCAGATAATTCTTATCCTCCTGTTCAAAACCCTCCATGTGCACTCGCCCCCTCCCTATCTCTGTAACCTCCTCCAGCCAGGTCAATTCTTATCCTCCTGTTCAAATCCCTCCATGGTTCCTTGCCCCTCCCTATCTCTGTAACCACCTCCAGTTGGACAATTCTCATCCTCCTGTTCAAATCCCTCCATGTCCCCTCGCCCCCTCCCTATCTCTGTAACCTCCTCCAACCCAGACAATTCTTATCCTCGTCTTCAAATCCCTTCATGTGCCCTCGCCCTTTCCCTATCTCTGTAACCTCCTCCAGCCCGGACAATTCTTATCCTCAAGTTCAAATCCCTCCATGTGCCCTCGCCCTCTCCCTATCTCTGTAACCTCCTCCAGCCCGGAGAATTCTTATCCTCCTGTTCAAATCCCTCCATGTGCCATCGCCCTCTCCCTATCTCTGTAACCTCCTCCAGCCCGGACAATTCTTATCCTCCTGTTCAAATCCCTCCATGTGCCCAACCCCCTACCCATCTCTGTAACCTCCTCCAAACAAGACAATTCTTATCCTCCTAATCAACTCCCTCCATGACCCCTCACACCCTCCCTATTTCTGTTAGCTCATCCAGCCCGGACAATTCTCATCCTCCTTATCAAACCCCTCCATGTCCCCTAGCCCCCCTCCCTATTCCTGAAAGCTCCTTCAGCCCTCGCTATCCACATCCTCCTGTTCAAATTAATCTCTCCATGGCCCCTTGCTCCTCTCCCAATCTCTTAACCTCCCACAGCATCAACGAATCTCATACTCCTGTTCAAATCCGTCCATGACACCTCGCCCCCTCCCTATCTCTGTAACCTCCTCCAGCCCGGACAATTCTTATCCTCCTGTTCAAATCCCTCCATGTCCCCTCGCCATCTCCCTATCTCCATAACCTCCTCCAGCCCGGACAATTCTTATCCTCCTGATCAAATCCCTCCATGTGCCCTCGCCCTCTCCCTATCTCTGTAACCTCCTCCAGCCCGGACAATTCTTATCCTTCTGTTCAAATCCCTCCATGTCCCCTCGCCATCTCCCTATCTCTATAACCTTCTCCAGCCCGGACAATTCTTATCCTCCTGATCAAATCCCTCCATGTGCCCTCGCCCTCTCCCTATCTCTGTAACCTCCTCCAGCCCGGACAATTCTTATCCTTCTGTTCAAATCCCTCCATGTCCCCTCGCCATCTCCCTATCTCTATAACCTTCTCCAGCCCGGACAATTCTTATCCTCCTGATCAAATCCCTCCATGTCACCTCGCCCCCTCCCTATCTCTGTAACCTCCTGCAGCCCGGACAATTCTTATCCACCTGATCAAATCCCTCCATGTCCCCTCGCCCCCTCCCTATCTCTGTAACCACCTCCAGCCCGGACAATTCTTATCCGCCTGTTGAAATCCCTCCATGTCACCTCGCCCCCTCCCTTTCTCTGTAACCTCCTCCAGCCAGGACAATTCTTATCCTCCTCATCAAATCCCTCCATGGATCCTCGCCCCTCTCCCTATCTCTGTAACCTCCTCCAGGCTGGACAATTCTTATCCTCCTCTTCAAATCCCTCCATGTCCCCTCGCCCTCTCCCTATCTCTGTAACCTCCTCCAGCCAGGAAAATTCTTATCCTCCTGTTCAAAACCCTCCATGTGCCCTCGCCCCTCCCTATCTCTGTAACCTCCTCCAGCCCAGACAATTCTTATCCTCCTGTTCAAATCCCTCCATGTCCCCTCGCCCCCTCCCTATCTGTGTAACCTCCTCCAGGCTGGACAATTCTTATCCTCCTCTTCAAATCCCTCTATGTGAACTCGCCCCTCCCTATCTCTGTAACCTCCTCCAGCCAAGACAATTCTTATCCTCCTGTTCAAATCCCTCCATGTCCCCTCACCCCCTCCCTATCTCTGCAACCTCCTCCAGCCCAGATAATTCTTATCCTCCTGTTCAAAACCCTCCATGTGCACTCGCCCCCTCCCTATCTCTGTAACCTCCTCCAGCCAGGTCAATTCTTATCCTCCTGTTCAAATCCCTCCATGGTTCCTTGCCCCTCCCTATCTCTGTAGCCACCTCCAGTTGGACAATTCTTATCCTCCTGTTCAAATCCCTCCATGTGCCCTTGCCCCTCTCTATCTCTGTAACCTCCTCCAGCCCAGACAATTCTTATCCTCCTGTTCAAATCCCTCCATGTCCCCTCGCCCCCTCCCGATGTCTGTAACCTCCTCCAGGCTGGACAATTCTTATCCTCCTCTTCAAATCCCTCTATGTGCCCTCGCCCCTCCCTATCTCTGTAACCTCCTCCAGCCTGGACAATTCTTATCCTCCTGTTCAAATCCCTCCATGTCCCCTCACCCCCTCCCTATCTCTGCAACCTCCTCCAGCCCAGATAATTCTTATCCTCCTGTTCAAAACCCTCCATGTGCACTCGCCCCCTCCCTATCTCTGTAACCTCCTCCAGCCAGGTCAATTCTTATCCTCCTGTTCAAATCCCTCCATGGTTCCTTGCCCCTCCCTATCTCTGTAGCCACCTCCAGTTGGACAATTCTCATCCTCCTGTTCAAATCCCTCCATGTCCCCTCGCCCCCTCCCTATTTCTGTCACATCCTCCAGCCGGACAATTCTTATCCTCCTCTTCAAATCCCTCCATGTGCCCTCGCCCCTTCCTATCTCTGTAACCTCCTCCAGCCCAGGCAATTCTTATCCTCCTGTTCAAATCCCTCCATGTCCCCTCGCCCCCTCCCTATCTCTGTAACCTCCTCCATGCTGGACAATTCTTATCCTCCTGTTCAAATCCCTCCATGTGCCCTCGCCCCTCCTTATCTCTGTAACCTCCTCCAGCCCAGACAATTCTTATCCTCCTGATCAAATCCCTCCATGTCCCCTCGCCCCCTCCCTATTTCTGTCACATCCTCCAGCTGGACAATTCTTATCCTCCTCTTCAAATCCCTCCATGTGCCCTCGCCCCTTCCTATCTCTGTAACCTCCTCCAGCCCAGGCAATTCTTATCCTCCTGTTCAAATCCCTCCATGTCCCCTCGCCCCCTCCCTATCTCTGTAACCTCCTCCATGCTGGACAATTCTTATCCTCCTGTTCAAATCCCTCCATGTGCCCTCGCCCCTCCTTATCTCTGTAACCTCCTCCAGCCCAGACAATTCTTATCCTCCTGATCAAATCCCTCCATGTCCCCTCGCCCCCTCCCGATCTCTGTAACCTCCTCCAGGCTGGACAATTCTTATCCTCCTCTTCAAATCCCTCTATGTGCCCTCGCCCCTCCCTATCTCTGTAACCTCCTCCAGCCTGGACAATTCTTATCCTCCTGTTCAAATCCCTCCATGTCCCCTCACCCCCTCCCTATATCTGCAACCTCCTCCAGCCCAGATAATTGTTATCCTCCTGTTCAAAACCCTCCATGTGCACTCGCCCCCTCCCTATCTCTGTAACCTCCTCCAGCCAGGTCAATTCTTATCCTCCTGTTCAAATCCCTCCATGGTTCCTTGCCCCTCCCTATCTCTGTAGCCACCTCCAGTTGGACAATTCTCATCCTCCTGATCAAATCCCTCCATGTCCCCTCGCCCCCTCCCTATCTCTGTAACCTCCTCCAACCCAGACAATTCTTATCCTCCTTATCAATCCCCTCCATGTCCCCTCGCCCCCTCCCTATCTCTGCAACCTTCTCCAGCCAGACAATACTCACCCTCCTGATCAAGTCCCTCCATGTCCTCTCGCCCCCCTCACTATCTCTGTAACGTTCTCCAACCCAGACAATTCTCATCCTCCTGATCAAATCCTTCCATGTCTCCTCGCCCCCCTCCCCATCTCTGTAACCTCCTCCAACCCGGCAATTTTTATCCTCCTGATCAAATCCCTCCATGTCCCTTCTCCCCTCCCTATCTCTGTAACCTCCTCCAACCCAGACAATTTTTATCCTCCTGATCAAATCCCTCCATGTCCCTTCGCCGCCTCCCTATCTCTGTTAGCTCATCCAGCCCGGACAATTCTCATCCTCCTTATCAAACCCCTCCATGTCCCCTAGCCCCCCTCCCTATTCCTGAAAGCTCCTCCAGCCCTTGCAATCCACATCCTCCTGTTCATATTAATCTCTCCATGGCCCCTTTCTCCTCTCCCAATCTCTTAACCTCCTACAGCATCAACGAATCTCAAACTCCTGTTCAAATCCGTCCATGACACCACGCCCCCTCCCTATCTCTGTAACCTCCTCCAGACCCGACGATTCTCATCCTCATTTTCAAATCCCTCCATGACTCCTCTCCCCCTCCCTATCTCATATCCTCCTCCAGCCCCACAACCCCTCGACAGATCTGTGTTCCTCTAATTCTGACCTCTTGACCATTCCCCAATTTTAATTTCTCCACCTTTAACACACGCCTTCAAACCTACATTCGATTTTTAGATTTCGAGATACCGCACTGAAACAGGCCCTTCGGCCCACCGAGTCAGTGCCGACCATTAACCACCCATTTATACTAATCTGACACGAATCCCATATTCCTATCACATCCTCACCTGTCCCTGTTAAACCTACAAGCTGTTGATCACCTGTCCCTAATGACTCCTTATGTTACTGACTGCTACATATAGTGTTATAGCGACCACACTGAAGCGCTTGGGGATATTTTATTTTGTTAGAGGCGTTAGGTAAATGCAAATCTGATGTTTTTGTTAAACCTGTACAGTGCGCTTGCTTGATGTAGCTCCGCCGCCCCACCCCGCCTCAGCTGATGAATGAAGGGAAACGCGCATGCGTGCTGTCCACAGAATCAGCAGCAGCAGACGGTATGAAACAGTGGCGAATTGAGAAATCCCGCTGCCCGGGGGGAATGGACCAAATTGCAGCCTCCTTCCAGCCTCACATGGCACTGGGAGAGTGTGTTCACAATGGCTCAGGTCAGCATTGAGTCCGGGTCAATTTCTGGAGGGGAGGTGGGGCTGAATTGGAAGAGGCAGAATGGAGCAAGAAATGGTCCCAGAGCAGAGAGCGGGCAGGGCTGGGGGAAGGGGATTCTCGGACTGTGTGTGTGTGGGTGTGTGTGTGTGTGAGTGTGTTTCTGTGTCTGTCTGAGTGTGTCTGTGTGCATGTGTGAATAAAGGCTAAATGAGTGAACATGAAATTTGACATGGAATATAATATGGAGAAATGTGAGGTTATCCACTTTGGGAGAAAAAGGAGAAAAACAGAATAGTTTATAAATGGTCAGACGTTGGGAAGTGTTGAATTACAAAGGGAATTTTTCATGAGACACTGCAAGCTAACATGCAGGTATTACAAGCAATTAAGGTACATGGTATGTTGGCGTTTACTGAAAGAGGATTTGAGTATCGGAGTAAAGATACGTTACTGCAGTTACATAGAGCCTTGGTGAGACCGCACCTGCAGTATTGTGCGCAGTTTTGATCTCCTTAAATGTAAAAAAGTATACTTGCCATAGATGGAGTGTAAATTAAGGTTCCTCAAGCGAAATCCTGGGATGGAGGGATTTCCCTATGAGGAGAGATCAAATAGACTGGGCCTGTATTGACTTGGGTTTAGAAGAATGAGAGGTGATCTCATTCAAACATACACAATTCTTACAGGGCTCGACAGGGTTGATGCAGGAAGGATGTTTCCCCTGACTGGGAATCTAGAACCAGGGGACACAGTCTCAGAATAAGGAGCAGGCTATTTAGGATTTCGATGAGGAGGAATTTCTTCACTCAGAGGCTGGTGAATCTTTGGAATTCTCTACCCCAGAGGCTGTGGAGACTCAGTCATTGAGTATGTTCAAGACGGAGATTGATAGATTTTTACAGATTAAAACATCAAGGGTTACAGGGATAGTGCAGGAAAATGGTGTTGAAGTAGATCAACCATGATCTCATTGAATGGTGGAGAGGGCTCAAAGGGCTGAATGACCTACTCCTGTGCCTAGTTCCTATGTTCTTGTGCTGTGGTCAGGGTAAGGGGGAACAAAACTGTGCTGCTGTACTGCAGTGCTGTCCAAAACTGACACTTTGTATCACCGGGTTCCCACTGTGGAAATGACAATGATGAAACTGTAAAGTTCGAACCCTCACCTGTTCTTGTCTTACAGGGAATACTTCTCCTTTGTGCAGGAACCGGAATAGATGTGATGTTTTCCTGGACCAAGGAACCGTGCAGCCCAGCTCCTTCTAACACACAGTAGGTACGTGATCATTCCCACAGTGTAATGGCACAGAGAGCTCACCAGTTCCACTGTCAGGGACACCAGAAGGAATCAGTCTCACACTGATCCCAAGATCCAGACACATATTTTCAGTCCCAACAATGTAAAGAGAGCAGGAGAAATCGACATTGTATCCAGTTCAAACCAATTCAGTAATGATGACAGGGAGAGACATGAATCCCAGGTCAACTCTCAGATTTAATTCGTCATAGAGTCATATACAACACAGAGGAGGCTATTCGGACCATTGACTGCATGTTTACTCTCCACAAAGCAATACAGTCAGTCCCACTCCCCGGCTCGATCCTCGTAGCCTTGCAAGTCGATTTCTCTCAGGTGACCATCCAACATCCTACTGAAGTCAGTGATTGTCTCCACTTCCACCACCCTTGTGGACAGTGAGTTCCAGGTCATTACCACCCCCAGTGTAAAACAGTGTTTCCTCATATTCCCCCTGAATCTCTGGTCAAAAACATTCAATCTGTGTAACCTAGTCCTTGTATCATTTGTTAATGGGAACAGTTTTTCCCTTTCCAGCTTGCCTGTTAAAATCTTGTACACTTCAGTTAAATCTCCCCTCAATCTCCTTTGTTCTGAGGAGAACAAGGCCAGATTTTCCAGCCTAACCTTGTAACTAAAATCCTCCATCCCTGAAACCATTCTGGTAAATCTCCTCTGCAGTCTCTCAAGGACCCTCCCATCCATGCTAAGGTATGGTGACCAGAACTGGACACAGTACTCCAGTTGGGGTCTAACCAGAGCTTTATAAAGGGTCAGCGTAACTTCCCTGCTTTTGAACTCAATGCCTCTGTTTATAAAGCCCAAGATCCCATATGCTTTATTATCCAATCTCTCAATATGTCCTGACAGTTACAAAGATCTATGCACTTGCACCCTCAGGACCCTCTATTCCTGCACACTCTTTAGAACTGTGCCAATAATTATATATTGCCTCTCCCTATTCCTTCTGCCAAAATGCGTCACCTCACACTTGTCAGTATTAAATTCCATCTGCCACCTCTCTGCCCATTCTACTAGCCTGTCTATGTCCTGTTGCAGGCGGTTCATATCATCCTCACTGTGTGCCTCACCTCCATGTTTGGTGTTGCCATCAAATTTTGGAATAGACTCTGTGCAGGCTGAGCTACAAATTAAATATTAGATAGATCTGACACACTGTACTCGATTGAGAGGTATAGAATTCATCCCAGGAAGGTGCGCTCGGACTCAAATTAAGAAAATAACACTTAACCTGTGTATCAGTAGAAACAATATTCATCCCAATCGTACAACCTTACACCCAACTTAGATGCAAGTCCATAATTCTGTGCAGTATCAGATTGAGTGATGCTGTAAAATAGTGAAACCCCGAGGGACAACTTTGATCACAGTTCAGCATTCATCCACATTATACAGCTGCAAGATGCAGTATCAATTGTTTTCGGCCCAGAGCTGCACATTACATCCCATTTCAAACTGAAAGTTACAGTGTCAATTCCATCACTGGAGCTCCAGGATACAAGCCAGTCCAAAAACCTCATGCACTATCATTAGTGCTGTAAAGGATGGGTTAAAATTATGTATCACTGGTGTGTTTACAGGAGATTGGGTCAATAGTAGTTAAAAACACGTTCATATTAGTTAATTAAAACTGACAGCATCAAGCCCTGTGTAGTCATAATTTAAATTAAATGTCAAGTAAATACCTACTGAGGTATTAATGTTAAATATATTCGAGAGACCAAAGTGAGATGCAAATGAAATACATTCGACAAAAGAACAGCAGATGTACAAACATTCCCCGTAGCCCTGCAAGTCTATTTCTCATCAGGTGACCATCAGGGAATGACAGATCACTCATTCAAACAGTACCACAGACTAATATGTAAAGACTGAATGCCACACTCACACACTACTGAGATAGACAAAATAAACAACACATTCACAAACAGTACCAGAGACTGCAAAGTACAGAATTAATCCCAATTGTACCCAATAACAGATTCTGACAGAGAATGTATTTCTCTCTCTCACTGAAAACACACACACACACATTCAGATGTCGTACGAGAGACTTACAGATCAAGAAGATAGTGCCCAGCAACATCAAACAACAGAGACTGACAAATACTGAATGAATCCCACATTCACAAACAATACCAGACACTGAGAAATACAGAATTAAACTCCAATTTATACACAGTAACAGAGAATGACACAAACAGCATGAATCACTCACTCATACTTTAGTACAAACTGACACAGGCAGAAAAAATACAACACACATAAACAGTACCAGTGACTGAGAGATACAAAATGAACCCCACATTCACAAACAGTAGCAGAGACAGAAAGGGAAAGAATCCAACACTCTCATCGAGTAATGAACACTGAGAATGAATCCAAAACACACACGCGCGCGCGTACACACACACACACACTTTACCATAGATAGACAGATACAGATTGCATTTGACACAAACAGTAGCATAGACTGGTCTATATATAAATAGAAAATACATCCCATGCTCACATACTGTAACACAGACTGACAGTAACAATACCAATCCCACACATGTATATAATACCAGAGACTGACAGATGCAGGTAAAATAAATATACCCACACAGGACCAGATAGTGTGTGATACAGAATTCATCTCTCATTCATATTGTATCAGAGTGTCAGAGGCAGAATGAATCTCACACTTACAAACTGCACCAGGGACTGAGAGATCCTGAATCAATTTCTCTCACACAAAGATACAATAGCAGAGACAGTCAGATACAGAATGAAACCGGAGTCCCACAGAGTGGCAGATACAGATTGAAACACTCACCAACATACTATAGCAGATCAGAGTGAATATAGAATGAATTCCACCCACACAAAATACCAAAGAGAGATCCAGAACTAATCCCACACTCACACACAGTAACAGACACTGACAGATACAGAAGTAATCCCACACTCACACACAGTAGCAGACACTGAATGATGCAGAATTAATCCCACACTCACACACAGTAACAGACACTGACAGATACAGAACTAATCCCACACTCACACACAATAACAGACACAGATAGATACAGAATTAATTCGAAACTCACACACAGTAACAGACACTGACAGATAAAGAATTAATCCCACACTCACACACAATAACAGTCACAGATAGATACAGAATTAATTCCACACTCACACACAATAACAGACACAGATAGATACAGAATTAATCCCACACTTACATGCAGTAACACATACAATGTGAGTGTGTGGGATTATTTCAGTGCCTGTCAGTGTCTGTTACTGTGTGTGTGTGTGTGTGGGATTAATTCTGTGTCTGTCAGTGTCTGTTACTGTGTGTGAGTGTGGGATAAATTCTGTATCTGTCAGTGTCTGTTATTGTATGAGAGTGTGGGATTAATTCTGTATCTGTCAGAGTCTGATACTGTGTGAGAGTGTGGGATTAATTCTGTATCTGTCAGTGTCTGTTACTGTGTGTGAGTGTGGGATTAATTCTGTATCTGTCAGTGTCTATTACTGTGTGTGAGTGCGGGATTAATTCTGCATCTGTCAGTGTCTGTTACTGTGTGTGAGTGTGGGATAAATTCTGTATCTGTCAGTGTCTGTTATTGTATGAGAGTGTGGGATTAATTCTGTATCTGTCAGAGTCTGATACTGTGTGAGAGTGTGGGATTAATTCCGTATCTGTCAGTGTCTGTTACTGTGTGTGAGTGTGGGATTAATTCTGTATCTGTCAGCGTCTGTTGCTGTGTGTGAGTGCGGGATTAATTCTGCATCTGTCAGTGTCTGTTACTGTGTGTGAGTGCGGGATTAATTCTGTATCTGTCAGTGTCTGTTATTGTATGAGAGTGTGGGATTAATTCTGTATCTGTCAGAGTCTGATACTGTGTGAGAGTGTGGGATTAATTCTGTATCTGTCAGTGTCTGTTACTGTGTGTGAGTGCGGGATTAATTCTGCATCTGTCAGTGTCTGTTACTTTGTGTGAGTGTGGGATAAATTCTGTATCTGTCAGTGTCTGTTATTGTATGAGAGTGTGGGATTAATTCTGTATCTGTCAGAGTCTGATACTGTGTGAGAGTGTGGGATTAATTCTGTATCTGTCAGTGTCTGTTACTGTGTGTGAGTGTCGGATTAATTCTGTATCTGTCAGTGTCTGTTACTGTGTGTGAGTGCGGGATTAATTCTGCATCTGTCAGTGTCTGTTACTGTGTGTGAGTGTGGGATTAATTCTGTATCTGTCAGTGTCTGTTACTGTGTGTGAGTGTGGGATTAATTCTGTATCTGTCAATGTCTGTTACTGTGTATGAGTGTGGGATTAATTCTGTATCTGTCAGTGACTTTCACTGTGTGTGAGTGTGGGATTAATTCTGTATCTCTCAGTATCTGTTACTGTGTGTGAGTGTGGGATTAATTCTGTATCTGTCAGGGTCTGTTACTGTGTGTGAGTGTCGCATTAATTCTGTCTCTGTCAGTGTCTGTTACTGTGTGTGAGTGTGGGATTAATTCTGTATCTGTCAGTGTCTGTTACTGTGTGAGAGTTTGTGGTTAGTTCTCTATCTGTCATTCTCTCGTCCAGTATGTGGTTTGGTTCTAAGTCTCCAGCTCTCATAATCTGTTACTGTGTGTGATTGTGAAATTAGTTCTGGATCTCTCTCTGGTATTTTCCGTGAGTGGAATTCATTCTGTTTTCACTCTGCTCTTCCATAGTATATTCGTGAGTGTTTCAATCTTTATCTGCCACTCTGTGGGAATTGTGCATCTGTCAGTCTCTGGTATTATATGCATGTGTGGAATTAATATTGTTACTGTCAGTCTCTGTTACAGGATGTTAGCATGGGATGTATTCTATATTTGTCAGACTCTGCTACTCTGTATGGTTGTAGGATTCAATCCATATCTGTTGGCCGATGGTACTCTGTGTCTATGTGTGTGTGTGTGTGTGGTAGAAACTATATTTCATGCCAATGTCTCCCTTACTTAATGTGAATGTGGGGTTCATTCTCTATCTCTCTGTCACTGGTACTGTTTAAGTGTATTGGATATTTTCTGCCTGTGTCAGTTTGTGCTAAAGTATGAATGATTGATTAATGCTGTTTGTGTCATTCTCTGTTACTGTGTATAGGTTTGAGTGTAATTCCTTATTTCTCAGTGTCTGATATTGTTTGTGAATGTGGGATTCAATCAGGATTTGACAGTCTCTGTTGTTTGATGTCAGTGTGTGCTATCTTCTTTATCTTTAAGTTTCTGGTACTGCATCTGAAGGTGTGTGTGAGTGTGTTCAGTGATAGTGAGAGATAGTGATAGAGAGGAATTCATTCTCTGTCAGAATCTGGTATTGTGTACAAGTGGGATTAATTCTGTATTTTTCATTGTCTTGCACTGAATGTGAATGTGTGGCCCATTTTGTCTCTCTCAGTTGAGTGTGAGTGTGGCATTCTGTCTGTACCTATCAGTCTGTGGTACTGTTTGAATGAGGGATCTGACATTCCCTGCTACTGTGTGTAAGCATGTGATTCATTCTGTATTTGTCTGTTTGTGGTACTGTATGGGACTGTGAGATTTAGTCAGTATCTGTCAGTCTCTTGTACGTTTGTGCATCTGATGTTCATTTGTCATTTGTATTTCATTTGCATCTCACTTCTGGTCTCTGAAATAATATATTTAACATTAATACCTGAATCTACAGTGATGGAATTGACACTGTATCTTTCAGTTTGAAATGGGATGTATGTGTAGCTCTGGGCCGAAAACAATTGATACTGTATCTTGCAGCTGTATAATGTAGATGAATGCTGAACTGTGATCAAAGTTGTCCCTCGGGGTTTCACTATTTTACAGCATCACTCAATCTGATACTGCACAGAATTTTGAACTTGCATCTAAGCTGGGTGTGAGGTCATACTATTGGGATGAATATTGTTTAAAATCACACTGCAGGTTAAGTGGGTAACATTTTAATTTGTGTCCTGGAGCATCTTCGTCGTATGAATTCTATACCTTTCAATCGAGTACAGTGTGTCAGATCTATCTAATATTTAATTTGTAGCTCAGCCTGCACAGAGTCTATTTCAAAATTTGCTGACAACACCAAACATGGAGGTGAGGCAAACAGTGAGGATGATATGAACCACCTGCAACAGAACATAGAGAGGCTAGTAGAATGGGCAGAGAGGTGGCAGATGGAATTTAATACTGACAAGTGTGAGGTGATGCATGTTGGCAGAAGGAATAGGGAGAGGCAATATATAATTATTGGCACAGTTCGAAGGAGTTTGCAGGAATAGAGGGTCCTGAGGGTGCAAGTGCATAGATCTTTGTAACTGTCAGGACATATGGAGAGATTGGATAGTAAAGCATATGGGATCTTGGGCTTTATAAACAGATGCATTGAGTACAAACGCAGGGCGATTATGCTGAACCTTTATAAAGCTCTGGTTAGACCCCAACTGGAGTAGTGTGTCCAGTTCTGGTCACCATACCTCAGCATGGATGGGAGGGTCCTTGAGAGGGTGCAGAGGAGATTTACCAGAATGGTTCCAGGGATGGAGGATTTTAGTTGCAATGTTAGGTTGGAAAAGCTCGGCTTGTTCTCCTCAGAACAAAGGAGATTGAGGGGAGATTTAACAGAAGTGTACAAGATTTTAACAGGCAAGCTGGAAAGGGAAAAAACTGTTGCCATTAACAAATGGTACAAGGACTAGTTTACACAGATTGAATGATTTTGACCAGAGATTCAGGGGGAATATTAGGAAACACAGTTTTACACAGGGGGTGATAATGATCTGGAACTCACTGCCAACAAGGGAGGTGAAAGTGGAGACAATCACTGACTTCAGTAGGATGTTGAATGGTCACCTGAGAGAAATAGACGTGCAGGTCTACGGGGATCGAGCAGGGGAGTGGGACTGACTGTATTCCTTTGTGGAGAGTAAACATGGAGTCAATGGGCCGAATAGCCTCCTCTGTGCTGTAAATGACTCTATGACTTTATTTAAATCTGGTAGTTGACCTGGGATTCATGTCTCTCCCTGTCAGCATTACTGAATTGGTTTGAACTGGACACAATGTCTGTCTCTCCTGCTCTATTTACCTTGTTGGGATTGAAAATGTGTGTCTGGATCTTGCGATCAGTGTGAGACTGATTCCTTCTGCTGTCCCTGACAGTGGAACTGGTGAGCTGTCTGTGCCTTTACACTCTGGGAATGATCACGTACCTACTGTGTGTTAGCAGGAGCTGGGCCGCACCATTCCTTGGTCCTGGGAAACATCACATCTATTCTGGTTCCTGCACAAAGGAGAAGTATTCCTTGTAAGACAAGCACAGGTGAGGGTTAGAACTTTACAGTTTCATCATTGTCATTTCCACAGTGGGAACCCGGTGATACAAAGTGTCAGTGTTGGACAGCACTGCAGTACAGCAGCACAGTTTTGTTCCCCCTTATCCTGTCCACAGCACAAAAACATAAGAACTAGGAACAGGAGTAGGCCATTCAGCCCATCAAGCCCTCTCCACCATTCAATGAGATCATAGTTGATCTACTTCAACACCATAACCCTGCACTATCCCTGCAACCCTTGATGTTTTTAGTATATATAAATGTATCGATCTCCATCTTGAACTTACTCAATGACTGAGCCTCCACAGCCCTCTGGGTAGAGAATTCCAAAGATTCACCAGCCTCTGAGTGAAGAAATTCCTCCTCATCTCAGTCCGAAATGGCCTGCTCCTTATTCTGAGACTGTGTCCCCTGGTTATAGATCCCCAGTCCGGGGAAAGATCCTTCCTACATCTGCCCTATCGAGCCCTGTAAGAATTTTGAATGTTTGAATGAGATCACCTCTCATTCTTCTAAACTCTAGAGAATAAAGGCCCAGTCTGTTTAATCTTCCCTCATAAGGCAATCCCTTCATCCCAGGAAATAGTTTGGTGAACCTTCATTGCACTCCCTCTATGACAAGTATACCTTTTTATAGGTAAGAGAGCAAATCTGCACACAATACTCCAGGTACAGTCTCAACAAGGCTCTATCTCATTGCAGCAAGACATCTTTAATCCTATACTAATCCTCTGTCAGATCATTAGTCTACAGTAATGCAGATTCCCAGTGCTGTCTGATCAATAGTTGACAGTACTGCAGATTCCCAGTGCTGTCTGATCAATAGTCTACAGTACTGCAGATTCCCGGTGCTGTCTGATCATTAGTCTACAGTACTGCAGATTCCCAGTGCTGTCTGATCATTAGTCTACAGTACTGCAGATTCCCAGTGCTGTCTGATCATTAGTCTGCCGTACTGCAGATTCCCAGTGCTGTCTGATCAATAGTTGACAGCACTGCAGATTCCCAGTGCTGCCTGATCAATAGTCTACAGTACTGCAGATTCCCGGTGCTGTCTGATCATTAGCCTACAGTACCGCAGATTCCCGGTGCTGTCTGATCATTAGTCTGCAGTACTGCAGATTTCCAGTGCTGTCTGATCATTAGTCTACAATACTGCAGATTCCCAGTGCTGTCTGATCATTAGTCTACAGTACTGCAGATTCCCGGTGCTCTCTGATCATTAGTCTACAGTACTGCAGATTCCCACTGCTGTCTGATCAATAGTCTACAGTACTGCAGATTCCCGGTGCTGTCTGATCATTAGTCTACATTACTGCAGATTCCCAGTGCTGTCTGATCATTAGTCTACAGTACTGCAGATTCCCAGAGCTGTCTGATCAATAGTTTACAGTACTGCAGATTCCCGGTGCTGTCTGATCATTAGTCGACAGTACTGCAGATTCCCGGTGCTGTCTGATCATTAGTCTACAGTACTGAAGATTCACGGTGCTGTCTGATCATTAGTCTACAGTACTGCAGATTCCCGGTGCTGTCTGATCATTAGTCTACAGTACTGCAGATTCCCAGTGCTGTCTGATCATTAGTGAACAGTACTGCAGCTTCCCGGTGCTGTCTGATCATTAGTCTACAGTACTGCAGATTCCCAGTGCTGTCTGATCATTAGTCTGCAGTACTGCAGATTCCCGGTGCTGTCTGATCATTAGTCTACAGCACTGCAGATTCCCAGTGCTGTCTGATCATTAGTCTACCTTACTGCAGATTCCCGGTGCTGTCTGATCATTAGTCTACAGTACTGCAGATTCCCGGTGCTCTCTGATCATTAGTCTACAGTACTGCAGATTCCCACTGCTGTCTGATCAATAGTCTACAGTACTGCAGATTCCCGGTGCTGTCTGATCATTAGTCTACATTACTGCAGATTCCCGGTGCTGTCTGATCATTAGTCTACAGTACTGCAGATTCCCAGTGCTGTCTGATCATTAGTGAACAGTACTGCAGCTTCCCGGTGCTGTCTGATCATTAGTCTACAGTACTGCAGATTCCCGGTGCTGTCTGATCATTAGTCTGCAGTACTGCAGATTCCCGGTGCTGTCTGATCATTAGTCCACAGCACTGCAGATTCCCAGTGCTGTCTGATCATTAGTCTACCTTACTGCAGATTCCCGGTGCTGTCTGATCATTAGTCTACAGTACTGCAGATTCCCGGTGCTGTCTGATCATTAGTCTACAGTACTGCAGATTCCCGGTGCTGTCTGATCATTAGTCTACAGTACTGAAGATTCACGGTGCTGTCTGATCATTAGTCTACAGTACTGCAGATTCCCGGTGCTGTCTGATCATTAGTCTACAGTACTGCAGATTCCCAGTGCTGTCTGATCATTAGTGAACAGTACTGCAGCTTCCCGGTGCTGTCTGATCATTAGTCTACAGTACTGCAGATTCCCAGTGCTGTCTGATCATTAGTCTGCAGTACTGCAGATTCCCGGTGCTGTCTGATCATTAGTCTACAGCACTGCAGATTCCCAGTGCTGTCTGATCATTAGTCTACCTTACTGCAGATTCCCGGTGCTGTCTGATCATTAGTCTACAGTACTGCAGATTCCCGGTGCTCTCTGATCATTAGTCTACAGTACTGCAGATTCCCACTGCTGTCTGATCAATAGTCTACAGTACTGCAGATTCCCGGTGCTGTCTGATCATTAGTCTACATTACTGCAGATTCCCGGTGCTGTCTGATCATTAGTCTACAGTACTGCAGATTCCCAGTGCTGTCTGATCATTAGTGAACAGTACTGCAGCTTCCCGGTGCTGTCTGATCATTAGTCTACAGTACTGCAGATTCCCGGTGCTGTCTGATCATTAGTCTGCAGTACTGCAGATTCCCGGTGCTGTCTGATCATTAGTCCACAGCACTGCAGATTCCCAGTGCTGTCTGATCATTAGTCTACCTTACTGCAGATTCCCGGTGCTGTCTGATCATTAGTCTACAGTACTGCAGATTCCCGGTGCTGTCTGATCATTAGTCTACAGTAGTGCAGATTCCCGGTGCTGTCTGATCATTAGTCTACAGTACTGCAGATTCCCGGTGCTGTCTGATCATTAGTCTACAGTACTGCAGATTCCCGGTGCTGTCTGATCATTAGTCTGCAGTCCTGCAGCTTCCTGGTGCTGTCTGATCATTAGTCTACAGTACTGCAGATTCCCGGTGCTGTCTGATCATTAGTCTGCAGTACTGCAGATTCCCGGTGCTGTCTGATCATTAGTCTACAGTACTGCAGATTCCCGGTGCTGTCTGATCATTAGTCTGCAGTACTGCAGATTCCCGGTGCTGTCTGATCATTAGTCTGCAGTGCTGCAGATTCCCGGTGCTGTCTGATCATTAGTCTACAGTTCTGCAGATTCCCGGTGCTGTCTGATCATTAGTCTTCAGTACTGCAGATTCCTGGTGCTGTCTGATCATTAGTCTACAGTACTGCAGATTCCCTGTGCTGTCTGATCATTAGTCTACAGTACTGCAGATCTACAATACTGTTTGATTGTAGCCTTCTGGTTGATCAGCATACACATAATGGCCAGCACCTCAAATAGCCTACAAAACAAAACAAAACATATATGTTAATGTTGACAAAGTCTGTTGAACAATTTCTCGCATTAACATTTAATACAATTTTACATAAAGCTTCCTGTCACTTTTTTTTCAAATAAAAATATTCTTACCCTAGATTATTTGATGTCATGCGTGAATCTCAACCCTCCAAAGCTTTCAGATTGTCCATCTATCCTTTGAGATCTTTGTAAGTTTTTGTAGTACTGCCAGATAAACAATCAGCAAGTACTGCTTGTTCATTGCTTTTACACACTGGACTGCCCTGTTCCTCAAAAAATTACAGTTCAGTCCTCGAAGAGATAAAACATCCCAGAAACCCTGATGTTAACAAAGAACAAAGAACAGTACAGCACAGGAACAGGCCATTCGGCCCTCCAAGCCTGCACCGATCTTGATGCCTGCTGAATCTAACACCTTCTGCACTTCCCTCTATTCCCTTCCTATTCATATATTTGTCAAGATGGCTCTTAAACGTCGCTATCGTATCTGCTTCCACCACCTCCCCTGGCAGCAAGTTCCAGGCACTCACCACACTCTGCGTAAAACATTTGCCTCGCACATCACCTCTAAACTTTGCCCCTCGCACCTTAAATCTATGTCCACTAGTAACTGACTCTTCCACCCTTGGAAAAAGCTTCTGACTATCCACTCTGTCCATGCGTTCATAACTTTGTAAACCTCTATCATGTCGCCCCTCCACCTCCGTCGTTCCAGTGAAATCAATCCGAGTTTTTCCAACCTCTCCTCATAGCTAATGCCCTCCAGACCAGGCAACACCCCGGTAAACCTCTTCTGTACCCTCTCCAAAGCCTTCACGTCCTTCTGGTAGTGTGGCGACCAGAATTGCATGCAATATTCTAAGTGGGTCCGAACTAAGGTTCTGTACAGCTGCAACATGACTTACCAATTTTTATACTCTATGCCCCGACCGATGAAAGCAAGCATGCTGTATGCCTTCTTGACTACCTTATCCACCTGCGTTGCCACTTTCAGTGACCTGTGGACCTATACGCCCTGATCTCTCTGCCTGTCAATGCTCCTAAGGGTTCTGCCATTTACTGTATACCTCCCACCTGCATTAGACCTTCCAAAATGCATTACCTCACATTTGTCTGGATTAAACTCCATCTGCCATTTCTCCACCCAAGTCTCCAACCGATCGATATCCTGTTGGAACCTCTGACAATCCTCATCATTATCCGTAACTCCACCAACCTTTGTGTCGTCCGCAAACTTACTAATCAGACCAGCTATATTTTCCTCCAAATCATTTATATATACTACAAACAGCAAAGGTCCCAGCTCTGCTCCCTGCGGAACACCACTAGTCACATCCCTCCATTCAGAAAAACACCCATCCACTGTTACCCTCTGTCTTCTGTGACTGAGCCAGTTCTGTATCCATCTTGCCAGCTCACCTCTGACCCCGTGTGACTTCACCTTTTGCACCAGTCTGCCATGCGGGACCTTGTCAAAGGCTTTACTAAAATCCATATAGACAACCTCCACTGCCCTTCCCTCATCACTCATCTTCGTCACTTCCTCAAAAAAGTCAATCAAATTAGTAAGACACGACATCCCCTTCACAAAACCATGCTGTCTCTCGCTAATAAGTTTGTTTGTTTCCAAATGGCATTAAATAATGTCCCCAAGAATCCTTTCCAATAGTTTCCCAACCACTGACGTCAGGCTCACCAGCCTAGAATTTCCTGGATTATCCTTGCCACCCTTCTTAAAAAAAGGAACAACATTGGCTATTCTCCAGTCCTGTGGGACCTCACCTGTAGCCATTGAGGATGCAAAGATTTCTGTCAAGGCCCCAGCAATTTCTTCCCTTGCATCCCTCAGAATTCTACGGTAGATCCCATCAGGCCCAGGGGACTTATCTAACTTAATGCTTTGCAAGTATTAAAATGCAAAACAAATAATCTAACAGTGATCAAATACAGTTATGTATTTATTGAACATCTTTCTTCCAACTCCTTGAGTACATAAAATTAAAGATCCCAACTCTAGGAACCAAAATAAGTTTTTCTTGATAACTTATAAATACACACAGTATTTATCTTTTCTGTCAGAAATATCAGCCTGTCTCTTCTGAGACTTTCAAACAACTTCTTGACTCCCTCAAGATTTTTACGCAGTCTTCTCATGAGATTATCCATTTTCTCTCCACAAAGAAAGACTTGCTCTTCTCGAGCACCTTTCACAATCTCAGGACGTCCCAAACCACATTCCACCCAATGAAGATCTTTGTGAATTGTCATCACTGTTGTACAGTAGGAAACACAACAGCCATTGCCCACAGCAAGTTCCCACAATCAGCACTGTGATAATAACCAGATAAAACAGAAACAAATCGTGTCAAACCATAGTTTCGTTTAGTTTAGTGATGCACCACTGAAACAGGCACTTCGGCCCACCGAGTCTGTGCCGACCATCAACCACCCATTTATACTAATCCTACATCCCGACCACCTACCGAGACAAGGGGCAATTTATAATGGCCAATTAACCTACCAACCTGCGTGTCTTTGACATGTGGGAGGAAACCGGAGCACTCGGAGAAAACCCATGCAGACACAGTGAGAACTTGCAAACTCCACACAGACAGTACCCAGAATTGAACCCGGGTCGCTGGAGCTGTGAGGCTGCGGTGCTAACAACTGCGCCACTGTACCGCACAAATAGATTAAAATAGATTAAAACGAAAACTAATAACCTACTCCAACGAGGCACCCAATCAGCAGTGAGGTGAACATTGGATGTGGTAGTCTCAGTTACAGACATAACAGGTCAGTCGTCCCATTCACAGACATAGCAAGTAAGTAGTCTCAGCTACAGGCAGAGCAATTAAGTAGTCTCAGTTACAGACAGAGCAATTAAGTAGTCTCAGTTCCGGGATAGCAAGTAAGTAGTCTCAGTTACAGACAGAGCAATTAAGCAGTCTCAGTTACAGACATAACAAGTAAGTAGTCTCAGTTACAGGCAGAGCGATTAAGTAGTCTCAGTTACAGAGATAGCAAGTAAGTAGTCTCAGTTACAGAGATAGCAAGTAAGTAGTCTCAGTTACAGACAGAGCAAGTAAGTAGTCTCAGTTACAGAGATAGCAAATAAGTAGTCTCAGTTACAGACAGAGCAAGTAAGTAGTCACAGTTACAGAGATAGCAATTAAGTAGTCTCAGTTACAGACAGAGCAAGTAAGTAGTCTCAGTTACAGAGATAGCAAGTAAGTAGTCTCAGTTACAGAGATAGCAAGTAAGTAGTCTCAGTTACAGACAGAGCAAGTAAGTAGGCTCAGTTACAGACAGAGCAAGTAAGAAGTCTCAGTTGCAGACAGGGCAAGTAAGTAGTCTCAGTTACAGACAGGGCAAGTAAGTATTCTCAGTTACGGACACAGCAAGTCAGTAGTCTCAGTTACAGAGATAGCAAGTAAGTAGTCTCAGTCACAGACAGAGCAAGTAAGTAGTCTCAGTCACAGACAGAGCAAGTAAGTAGTCTCAGTTACAGAGATAGAAAGTAAGTAGTCTCAGTTACAGACACAGCAAGTCAGTAGTGTCAGTTACAGAGATAGCAAGTAAGTAGTCTCAGTCACAGACAGAGCAAGTAAATAGCCTCAGTTACAGACAGAGCAAGGATGTAGACTCAGTTGCAGAGATAGAAAGTAAGTAGTCTCAGTTACAGACACAGCAAAAAAAAACAAAAGGTCTTATAAATTGTCATGTAAAAAAAGAATACAGTCAACAGTGGAAGGCAGCAGGACCGTCCTCCACTGGTTGATTGTCCTTCCAGCTACGCTGAAGTTCCTCTCCCTGATGCTACAGCTCGCCGGAATGCAAAGTATACTTCTAGCCAGCCTGGTCAATTTAGGGTATGTACCACTGTGTTCCTTCCACCAGCCGAACAGATCACGTTCGTTTTCCATCGCCAACACAGCAGGTCTCTGTGCTGTGTACTGCTGCACTTCATCATTTGTGTCTATTTCTTCATGAACATTCTCCCATTCAGCAAATGCAGTCACTGTTTTTTTGGCAGCTGTAGGTTCATTATCAACCACTGCCGTTTCCTTCACCGGGTCTTCTGTTTTAATGTTGTTGATAAGTCTGCGCACTTCAGAATAAAATACTTCCCTGTCATGGCTGGATAACATTCGTAGCTGATTAAATTTAGGTCAGAGGAACGTTGCTATTTTGTGCTCGTCATTTATTTTAACTTTCTTCAGAAGCCACCGTCTGTGCCGTTCCCTGACAACTGCTTGCATTGGAGTATCTGAAGAATGTGGCATACAGGGACGTTTAAGTTTCTCAAACCACGGAATTACCAGGTTCAATGTAGGATATTGGTCTCCCTCCATTTCCCTCTGAGCTTCATAAAATGGTCGGAGGAAATCCACCAAAAACTGCAAGACATCAGGGGTGATATTTTCCAGCCTGGAGCTTTCCCCATGCTGTTCCAGTTTCTCGTGCAGCTCATGATAAATATCCTGAATTGAATTCAGTGTCAGATACACAGCACTGTACCTCGTTTCTTCTATTGGATTTAAAGTTTTAGACAACTGTGCAGCAAGACCAGACTGTTTAATATATGTCACCAAGTCTTTGGCATGATGTATAGTTTCTACAACATCCGGAGCTTCAGAAGCGAATTCCTTTGGATCAAGTGAATGTTGAAGGACCGTGTTATATACATGGCACTGACAATCCAGACGTCGATATGGTCTAAGATCAAACACTATGTTGGTGCCTTGATCTGTCACCCAGACGAGTTTGTATAAATTTGCTGGGTCGAATCCAAATGTATTCACGAGCAGAATTAAAATCTCCTGACTGATGTTTTTACCAGTTTTGACGTCCTCCAGTGGAAACATTGCTGTTGTTAAAACTTTGGCATGAAGTTTAAAATCTACTGTGATGTAATGACAAGTTATCGACATCTAATGGATTTTATTGTAGTCGTCCGTCCACATGTCAGTTGTCATTCCCACATTCACATCCTTCAGTATGTCAGTAATCTGAGAAATTAGTTCTTTTCTCTTTTCTTTGGCCACATCACGACACCTTCGTGAAACTGTCCTGGATTTGGTAACACACTTGATGCTGATACTTGACCATATGTTGCACCCTCATTGATAAGCTCTTGTGCTAGCTCAACAAACCCTTCACCAGAGACAGTTTGGAAAAATCGAGTATCTTTGCAACAGAAACTCACGCATTTGTCTATAATTTCTGATTTCTTGTGAGTGGGTATGCTTTTTTTTGTCCGTGCAAAGGAAGTTAAGTCTGACCGACTTGGCCCTGCTCTGGGTCGAGTACATCCTTTTACAGTGTGCCGCTGCAAAGATGAATTTCCTGTCTTTTTGCTGTGATACTTTAGTAGAAGTTTGCAAGATTTACATTGTACAAATCCACTTGAACTTTTACTATTGCGGAAAACAACAACATTGACATGTTCCCACACAGAAGATTTACGTTTTCCAGCTCCAGGACTTTCCACTGCGAAACATTCTCCAGTAGACAGCACTTGTTTTACATCCATAGTGTACAGTAATGTAAAATCACCTTTGGACACATGTAGTCGGGTCTAGTCGTGTTTGGGTCAGGCAGCCAGGCGTTAAGTCAGATTTCTACTTCCAAGTCCGATTGTTGAAGGGAAAACAAGCAGACACTGTTTAAAATGTGTCCTTAATCTTCTCACCTAGTCATTAAACAATCGCTGCATCGTTAGTGCGGCCTTTTTTTTCTGCTGTTCACTGTCCAATAACAATGAACAGTGAGACTCTGGATCTGAACCAGGAACATTCATTACAGTTTGGAGACAGAAAGCAGCAATGATTTTCAATAGTGAGTACTTCTCATTCTGTCTCTCTCACCCTGTCCAGACACTGCCTGAGAAATACCTCTCTCTTCCCCCCGACTCACTCCATGTCCCAGGACCAGTACCTGCTAAAGGCCTGCGACCAGACCCGAACCCGACAGGACCTGACGACATGTGTCGGGTTTGGATCGGTCACTCTTCCGGGTCGAGCTCTTGGGCTCGGGTCTGACAAACACAGCATTAATCGGACTCGAAAGGTTGTTTAAAAAGATGAAGATTGGAGCCACGAAGTCAGTGATTGTTTGGTCATGAGTTAAACAGAAACCCATGGAGTTGTGTCCAGACAGGTAGTGCCACACTGTACCAGTATCTGTATTGCTTAAACTAAACACAGCAATTGCCCGGAGGCTCAGTAAGTATCATTTTCCATTACCTGGACTCCTGCTTTACAGGTTGAAATACTTGCTGCAAGTTTATTCAGTGAGCAGCTGAGATGCAAAGAGCAGGAATGTTCTGAGTGATTATTACAAAATGATTATAAAATATACAGTATTTATCTTAAAAATATAACCTGTTCACTGTCAGGACTCTAGTCTGGAAACACACACATTACCTGACCGAACCACAGTGGACCCGAACCCGACCCGACCATCCCTTCACTTCCCTTCCTGACACCCAACATGCAAGAAGCTGCAGCGCATGCGTGGAGGGCAAAGTGAAGGCACCGGCTCACTGCGCAGACTCAGTTCCAACCCAGACTCCAAGCTCCGGTCAGCTTATTTAAATTTCAATACTGACCAGCAGAGACTGACCGAGTGTGTCCGATCCGAACCCAAACTGGACCCGAGTCCGAAAGCCGGAGCCGCAAGCTGGGACCGAGCCGAGGCGGACACATGTGCTCGGGTCCCGCTCGGGTTGGAGTCGGGTATCCAGGCCTCCAGTGCACACTCCACACAGTCCCCGACTCCCGCTGAACTTCCCCACTATTCAATGTTAATCTCTGAACACATCTCCAGACTCGCTCCCCAAACCTGGTGTTGCTGCTGGAAGCAGATGTTGTTTGTTCACTTACCCCGGGACCCGGATGTCTCCATTCGCAGCTGATTTAAACAATCTTCCGCTCACTCACTGAATGACGCTCAGAGACAGTGTTGGGGGCACGGGAGCACATGCGCTCTTCTCCTCATGATGACGTCACAGTGGGCGGTGTTATATCGCGCGTGCGCAGCTCTCTGCAACAAAAAGCAATGGGAACTTTCCCCATTTCACCCTCATCAATGTGTGAACAATGAAACTGAACATGGGGTTAGGGTGGAGGGAGGGTGGGGAGGGGTGGAGGGAATCTATAACCTAGAAAGCCGTGAGCTGATCCCATTTAGATGTTCAAATTGCCGTCTCTCCCTGCAGGGTGTTTGTTATTATTGAGACCCCCCTCTCAAAACAGTCCGACAGAAACATGGGAGGACGGAGGGAGTCGGTGTGTTTGCTGGGACCTTGTAGAATTCATTTCAGCCAGCAAAGGTTTGTCTAAGCGGAGTGAAACCCGAGGTCAATGTGAGTAATACCGAATGGCGATCTTCATCGTTTCATTCTAAACAAGAGTGACACGGAGCTGCCGCGATTATTCCGGACACACAAACACAGTGACAATAGAGCCCGTCCCAGAGTTTCAGCTCCACTTTGTTAAATGTCCTCATGTACACAGTCATTGCTGTGAATTTTCAGGGCTCAGTTGCGGATGTCCAGTCCTGTATCCCTTAAACACACGGAGCCAGGAGATCCTCACACGCCATTTTGAAAGATTTATGGATAGGAATTTTTCTAAACTTTGGCTGAGTCGATCATAACCTGCTGTTCAATCATTGTATTATTCAAACAATTAATGAGACATTCTGTTCACTACTTGGGTCTTGAACTCGGTTTGAGCAGATCAACAAGTGAAAGGTTCAGCATTTTTCCAGATATAACAGACAGAGCTGGATAGAGGGACTCAGGGTTGATCCTGCACACACAGGGCAGTTTGAGTGACAGTCACACAGGGACGGGAAATGGTCTCGATTCCGTTGCCTACTCACCCAACAAAGACAGTTCGGGACTGACTAAACATCCAACTCACTATAATTCAGTACTGGAGAAAGACAGAGGCTTGTCCACTCCATCTTTCCTCACTGTATCTGGTACATTATGTGAGGGAAAGTGTTCCAGTACCTCTCACTCTCAGACAGCAACTGACATGTGTTCAGACAGTCAGTGTTAGTCTTTCACTTACCATGAATAGGCGCCTCTCCAAGAACCTGCAAATCCAATATCCCGAAGCAGCTGTTCTACTCAGAACTTGGTCATGGTAGGAGAACCCCAGGAGGACAGGAGAAACACTTCAGAGATGTCCTCAAATCATCCCCCATTTGGGAAGACATTTTATACTTCAGGGATATTTATCAGGAACATGCAAAGGCGAACTCGAGGCAGCGAAGACAGCGAAGGGAGCATCACACCTCCGATGCAGTCATTTACCTGACCCTTCCAGCACCATCTGACTCTGATATGACAGGGTCTGCAGATCATGCATTGGACTTATCAGCCATTTCAGAACCCATCAAACTGGAGTGGAAAAAAGTCATCCCTGATCGCGAGAGACTGTCTGAGATGGAAGAGAATAAATAGGCCAATATAATGATCAGCAACAATAATGAACTGGATGGGGAGGAGATCGAGAGCAGGGAGATAGAATAGGGAGGGGAAGTGTCCTGTGATGTTTATATAATGTAACACATTGACAGAGATCCTGTTCTATTTGGGTAAAGACTTACTCAAGATAGAAAAATGTAAACTAGTCTCTCGATGACATACTATTATTTCCAAACTCAAACAGGGCCAGATTATGAAGAAATGCTGTATTTCTCACTGAACCACTTTTACCTGTTGGACTCTCTGCAGATTCGCAGGACAAGGCCATTCAGATATATTTTCAATCACTAAGAGATTCATTTTGATGACATTAAGCAGAGACTATCAGATGTTTAACTTTCATCCCTCAAACACTCGGATTCACTTTTACACTTCGACGAGATCCGTTTGGACAGTTTAGGAGCCGCCCCCTCACCCCTTCCTCCGCTTTATTCCGTCCATCTTCCAATCTCAGTGTCACACACGTTACCATTAATTTGCTTTTGATCAATACAATTCAAAGGTTTGCAGAGACAATCATTGAAATAATGATGACAGTGATTTGTACAAAATATCCCATATCCACCCTATCACCATGATTACAACCAGGCAGAACCAGGGGAAGGAAAAATCTGGTAACAAAGACCATTATTTTTGACAACAGTGGTGAGTTAATAAAGGACAACCAGTACGGATTTGCTCAGGGCAAATCATGTGCGACTAACATGATTGAATTCTTGTGGTTGAAGTTACTGAAGGTAGCACAGTAATTATTGGATATATGCTCTTCCAAAGGCATTCAATCAAGTAGTGAATAACAGACTTACATGGAGAATAGAAATGCATGTTAAAATTGACACTGGTATCCTGAGATTGTAGTTGGTTAAAGGATAGGAGGCTATTCCGTGACCGTGTCTTATTTACACCTTCTCCTTTGTTATCTCTTGCCCCACCCCCGCTTTACTTGCTTATAACCTTTTACAATTCAAATATTTGCTCGTTCTGAAGTAGGGTCACCGACCTGAAATGTTAACTCTGCTTCTCTCTCCACAGATGCTGCCAGACCTGCTGAGTTTTTCCAGCATTTCTTGTTTTTATTTCAGATTTCCAGCATCCGCAGTATTTTGCTTTTATTTTAGAGTTTAGTCGTGAACTGATACTTTTTGCTTACTGGGGCAGAACTATGCAGTGGACTGACGCAGAAAACTGTGCGAAGAACAATGTTTTTATCGGGCCCACAATGTCGACGTTTGAGGAGGACAAAATACATAGCAATGTATGCAAATAGTAAAGAGCTGTAAGTTTCAGGTAGATGTTACCTGAACAGAAATGAGACAGAGAATACCCAAGCCATCGCACCTTTAGATTCATGACCAAGATAGACCGACAAGTTACAAACTCAAGTTATGTGACCAAGTCAGAGAGTTTATTAGGTTTAACTAAGATGCACAAAGTTAATACTTAACAAGGCAATAGATATTCAGTAAAACACAACACCCATTCTTGTTTCTGTGCTTGCTGCGGCACGGACTTCTCTCCTTCTTCTTCCTTTGCTGTGTTTTCTTGACTGTGTTCTACCTTCTCCTTCTAAGTGCTAACGATCTTCTATTGACCCCTCTCATTGCACAAACTGACAGATACAGAGTAAAATCAACCTTCACATACCAGGAACTGACAGATACAGAGTAAAATCAACGTGTACACACCAGAAACTGACAGGTACAGAGTAAAATCAACATTCACATCCCAGGAACTGACAGGTACAGTGTAAAATCAACATTCACATACCAGGAACTGACAGGTACAGAGTAAAATCAACATTCACATACCAGGAACTGACAGGTGCAGAGCAAAATCAACATTCACATACCAGGAACTGACAGGTACAGAGTAAAACCAACATTCACATACCAGGAAGTGACAGGTACAGAGTAAAATCAACATTCACATACCAGTAACTGACAGGTGCAGAGCAAAATCAACATTCACATACCAGGAATTGACAGGTGCAGAGTAAAATCAACATTCACATACCAGGAACTGACAGGTACAGAGCAAAATCAACATTCACATGCTAGGAACTGAAAGGTGCAGAGTAAAATCAACATTCACATACCAGGAATTGACAGGTACAGAGTAAAACCAACATTCACATACCAGGAACTGACAGGTGCAGAGTAAAATCAACATTCACATACCAGGAACTGAAAGGTGCAGAGCAAAATCAACATTCACATGCTAGGAACTGACAGGTGCAGAGTAAAATCAACATTCACATACCAGGAACTGACAGGTGCAGAGTAAAGTTAACATTCACATACCAGGAATTGACAGGCACAGAGTAAAACCAACATTCACACACCAGGAATTGACAGGTACAGAGTAAAATCAACATTCACAGACCAGGAACTGACAGGTGCAGAGCAAAATCAACAGTCACAGACCAGGAATTGACAGGTGCAGAGGAAAATCAACATTTACATACCAGGAACTAACAGGTACAGAGTAAAATCAACATTCACATACCAGGAACTGACAGGTGCAGAGTAAAATCAACATTCACATACCAGGAACTGACAGGTGCAGAGTAAAATCAACATACACATACCAGGAACTGACAGGTGCAGAGTAAAATCAACATTCACATACCAGGAACTGACAGGTGCAGAGTAAAATCAACATTCACATACCAGGAACTGACAGGTGCAGAGTAAAATCAACATTCACATACCAGGAACTGACAGGTGCAGAGTAAAATCAACATTCACATACCAGGAACTGACAGGTGCAGAGTAAAATCAACATACACATACCAGGAACTGACAGGTGCAGAGCAAAATCAACATTCACATACCAGGAACTGACAACTGCAGAGCAAAATCAACAGTCACATACCAGGAATTGACAGGTGCAGAGTAAAATCAACATTCACATACCAGGAACTGACAGGTACAGAGTAAAATCAACATTCACATACCAAAAACTGACAGGTGCAGAATAAAATCAACATTCACATACCAGGAACTGACAGGTGCAGAGTAAAATCAACATTCACATACCAGGAACTGAAAGGTGCAGAGTAAAATCAACATACACATACCAGGAACTGACAGGTGCAGAGTAAAATCAACATTCACATACCAGGAACTGACAGGTGCAGAGTAAAATCAACATTCACATACCAGGAACTGACAGGTGCAGAGTAAAATCAACATACACATACCAGGAACTGACAGGTGCAGAGTAAAATCAACATTCACATACCAGGAACTGACAGGTGCAGAGTAAAATCAACATTCACATACCAGGAACTGACAGGTGCAGAGTAAAATCAACATTCACATACCAGGAACTGACAGGTGCAGAGTAAAATCAACATTCACATACCAGGAACTGACAACTGCAGAGCAAAATCAACAGTCACATACCAGGAATTGACAGGTGCAGAGTAAAATCAACATACACATACCAGGAACTGACAGGTACAGAGTAAAATCAACATTCACATACCAAAAACTGACAGGTGCAGAGTAAAATCAACATTGACATACCAGGAACTGACAGGTGCAGAGTAAAATCAACATTCACATACCAGGAACTGATAGGTGCAGAGTAAAATCAACATTCACATACCAGGAACTGAAAGGTGCAGTGTAAAATCAACATACACATACCAGGAACTAACAGGTGCAGAGTAAAATCAACATTCACATGCCATGAACTGACAGGTACAGAGTAAAATCAACATTCACATACCAGGAATTGACTGGTGCAGAGGAAAATCAACATTCACATGCCATGAACTAACAGGTACAATACAGATCGTTGGCCGGTAGTTATTTTAAGGCAGGGCATTAACAAGTGACGCAATGATCGAACCGATATATGAACGTTCCTGTCGGAGATCTCGAAGTTACCTTCAGCTGAAATGTGAGCAGTTGGTATTCAAATAACTGCAGTAAATCGATTCTTTCAGAGAGGCTGTCAGTGGATGTTAAAAGAGCCGATGTGCTTGGTGCTTTATTTTTGTACATTGTGGAGATCTGCAAGGAGCTGTTGTGCTTGGTCACCGCAATGTCCAATCGCAGGTCAAATTTATGTTGCAGTATTTTACAAAGGAAAAAAATGTCAAAGCCATTACAGAATAGAAGTTGATAAAATATTTTCATCATCCAATCAGATTCATTCTCCTGCTTGATCGGCGTCGCCCTGCAGCAAGTTTGTTTCCTTCAAGTGTTTCTCCAATTTCCTTTTGAAATCATTGATTGTCTCTGCTTCCAACACACTTGTGGACAGAGAGATGCAGCAGGTGTAACAAAAAGTGCTTCCTCACATTTCCCGGCATCTCTTTCCCAAGACCATCAATCTGTGTCTCCTAGTCCATGTACCATCAAATAATGGGAACAGGTTCTCCTTGTCTGACTTACCTACACCTGTATCAAATTTCCCCTCAATCCACATTGCTGTAAGGAGAACAACCACTTACTTAGATAACACAATCCAGAGCCATCTATCCAAGCTTTTCAATAACAAAAGAATAGTAGTGTTGTAAGTAGTATAGATAGGAGCATCGTCATCACACTTAGACAGGGGTCAACAGAAGATCGTTGGTACTTCAAAGGAGAAGGTAGAATACAGTCAAGACAACACAGCAAGGGATGAAGAAGGAGAGAAGTCCGTGCCGCAGCAAGCACAGAAACAAGAACGGGTGTTGTGTGTTGCTGCATATCTATTACCATTGTTAAGTATTAACTTTGTAGATCTTAGTTAAGCCTAATAAACTCTCTGACTTGGTCACATAACTTGAGTTTGTACCTTGTCGGTCTATCTTGGTCAGGAATCTAAAGATGAGATGGGTTGGGTATTCTCTGTCTCACCTCTGTTCAGGTAACATCTACCTGAAACTGACAGCTCTTTACTATATGCATGCATTGCTATGTATTTTGTCCTCCTCAAACTTCGAAATTGTGGGCCCGTTAAAATCATTTTTCTCCGTACAGTTTTCTGCGTCACCTCACTGCATGGTTCTGCCCAGTAAGCAAAAAGGATCAGTTCACTACGAAACTCTAAAAGAAAAGCAAAATGCTGCGGATGCTGGAAATCTGAAATAAAAACAAGAAATGCTGGAAATACTCAGCAGGTCTGGCAGCATCTGTGTCGAGAGAAGCAGAGTTAACGTTTCAGGTGAGTGACCTTTGATCAGAATATTTGCAGCACTGTCTGTTTTTATTTCAGATTTCCAGCATTCACAATGTTGTGTTTTTATTAACATGAACGGATTGCTCAGCTCCAAGTTGAAATCATTGTACAGCATTCTATTAATCAAAACGCCGGAGTGATGCAGCGTAGTAAGCGATGGTGGCGTAGTGGTGAGCATAGCTGCCTTCCAAGCAGTTGTCCCGTGTTCGATTCCCGGCCATCGCAATCTTAAATTGCAGGTTTACTTTATGTTGCAGTATTTTGCAAAGGAAAAAATTTCAAAGCCTTGACAGAATTGAAGTTGATAAAATATTCTCATCATCCAATCAGATACATTCTCCTGCTTGATCAGCGTCGCCTCGGAGCAAGTTTGCTTCCTTCAAGTGTTTCTCCAATTTCCTATTGAAATCATTGATTGTCTCTGCTTCCACCACACTTGTGGACAGACTGTTGCAGCCGGAAAAACAAAACGTGCTTCCTCACATTTCCCTGCATCTCTTTCCCAAAACCATCAATCTGTGTCTCCTAGTCCTTGTACCATCAACTAATGGGAACAGGTTCTCGTTGTCTAACTTACCTACACCTGTATCAAATTTCCCCTCAATCCACATTGCTGCAAGGAGAACAACCACTTACTTAGATAACACAATCCAGAGCCATCTATCCAAGCTTTTCAATAACAAAAGAATTGTTGTGTTGTAAGAAGTCTAGATAGGAGCATAACATCAAGAGACTTTGATAGATCAACTGATTGTCTCTGCCCAACGCACCAGATTTTCTGTATCACCTGAACACTGCTCACCGCTGTGTAAAGTTTAGAGTATTTTAATGGCTTACATTTATGCAAGAACTGCAATGTCAAGGTTGGATTGTAAAGCATGACGGTCATCTTCACTGAACTACGTCAAAATGTCATGTTGAGAGTGGTGTCAGTGTGGAAGATGCACGTAGCCATAGGAAAAAAAGGCAAGTCATGTAGCTGGAGGGGGATCCACAATGTGGGGGCGATGGACCGTGACATATTTTACGTTTGTGACAAATAAGAACAACTAAAATAATAGGATTAATGATATGCTTTGTACATCAATATATTGAAGTCTGTTTGATCTGTTGCTTGCTTTATTATGAAATTTGTTTTCAAGGCTATACTTTGTTTAAACCTTTGTGTGAGAACAATGGGAGAGACACCAGCACTCCTTGCAGGGAGAGAGAAGAGATAAAGGCAGAATTAAAGAAAAAAATGTCTGGGATCAGCAAGAATGTAAACTTTAGGATCTTTGCTAAAATAGAAAGAATCGGGAAGCATCTGTAATGTGTGTAGATTCAACTATTAACTAACTAGTGTCGAACAATGATGTCAACCTGGACCAATTAGAAAACTTAGAACAATTCAAAACTTATATGGTAACATCCTTGCACCACAAAAAGGATAAAAGAAAGGGTATTCCAGGAAATCGTCATCACACTTAGACAGGGGTCAACAGAAGATAGTTGGTACTTAAAAGGAGATGATAGAATACTGTCAAGAAAACTCAGCAAGGGATGAAGAAGGAGAGAAGTCCGTGCCGCAGCAAGCACAGAAACAAGAACAGGTGTTGTGTGTTGCTGCATATCTATTACCATTGTTAAGTATTAGCTTTGTACATCTTAGTTAAGCCTAATAAACTCTCTGACTTGGTCACATAACTTGAGTTTGTACCTTGTAGGTCTATCTTGGTCAGGAATCTAAAGGTGAGACGGGTTGGGTATTCTCTGTCTCACCTCTGTTCAGGTAACATCTACCTGAAACTTACAGCTCTTTACTATATGCATACATTGCAATGTATTTTGTCCTCCTCAAACTTCGAAATTGTGGGCCAGTTAAAAACATTGTTCTCCGTACAGTTTTCTGTGTCACCTCACTGCATAGTTCTGCCCAGTAAGCAAAAAGGATCAGTTCACTACGAAACTCTAAATCAAAAGCAAAATGCTGCGGATGCTGGAAATCTGAAATAAAAACAAGAAATGCTGGAAATACTCAGCAGGTCTGGCAGCATCTGTGTCGAGAGAAACAGAGTTAACGTTTCAGGTGAGTGACCTTTGATCAGAATATTTGCAGCACTGTCTGGTTTTATTTCAGATTTCCAGCATTCACAGTGTTGTGTTTTTATTAACATGAACGGATTGCTCAGCTCCAAGTTGAAATCATTGTACAGCATTCTATTAATCAAAACGCCGGAGTCGTGTAGCGCAGTCAGCGATGGTGGTATAGTGGTGAGCATAGCTGCCTTCCAAGCAGTTGACCCGGGTTCGATTCCCGGCCATCGCAATCTTAAATTGCAGGTTTACTTTCTGTTGCAGTATTTTGCAAAGGAAAAAATTTCAAAGCCTTGACAGAATTGAAGTTGATAAAATATTCTCATCATCCAATCAGATTCATTCTCCTGCTTTATCAGCGTCGCCCTGGAGCAAGTTTGCTTCCTTCAAGTGTTTCTCCAATTTCCTATTGAAATCATTGATTGTCTCTGCTTCCACCACACTTGTGGACAGACAGTTGCAGCAGGTATGACAAAAAATGCTTCCTCACATTTACCTGCATCTCTTTCCCAAAACCATCAATCTGTGTCTCCTAGTCCATGTACCATCAACTAATGGGAACAGGTTCTCCTTGTCTAACTTACCTACACCTGTATAAAATTTCCCCTCAATCCACATTGCTGTCAGGAGAACAACCACTTACTTAGATAACACAATCCAGAGCCATCTATCCAAGCTTTTCAATAACAGAAGAATAGTTGTGTTGTAAGTAGTCTAGATAGGAGCATAACATCAAGAGACTTTGATAGATCAACTGATTGTCTCTGCCCAACGCAATAGATTTTCTGTATCACCTGAACACTGCTCACCGCTGTGTAAAGTTTAGAGTATTTTCATGGCTTACATTTATGCAAGAACTGCAATGTCATGGTTGGATTGTAAAGCATGACGGTCATCTTCACTGAAGTACGTCAAAATGTCATGTTGAGAGTGGTGTCAGTGTGGAAGATGCACGTAGCCATAGGAAAAAAAGGCAGTCATGTAGCTGGAGGGGGATCCACAATGTGGGGGCGATGGACCGTGACATATTTTACGTTTGTGACAAATAAGAACAACTAAAATAATAGGATTAATGATATGCTTTGTCCATCAATATATTGAAGTCTGTTTGATCTGTTGCTTGCTTTATTATGAAATTTGTTTTCAAGGCTATACTTTGTTTAAACCTTTGTGTGAGAACAATGGGAGAGACACCAGCACTCCTTGCAGGGAGAGAGAAGAGATCAAGGCAGAATTAAAGAAAAAAATGTCTGGGATCAGCAAGACTGTAACCTTTCGGATATTTGCTAAAATAGAAAGAATCGGGAAGCATCTGTAATGTGTGTAGATTCAACTATTAACTAACTAGTGTCAAACAATGATGTCAACCTGGACCAATTAGGACACTTAGAACAATTCAAAACTAATATGGTAACATCCTTGCACCACAAAAAGGATAAAAGAAAGGGTGTTACAGGACATCGTCATCACACTTAGACAGGGGTCAACAGAAGATCGTTGGTACTTAAAAGGAGAAGATGGAATACAGTCAATAAAACACAGCAAGGGATGAAGAAGGAGAGAAGTCCGTGCCGCAGCAAGCACAGAAACAAGAACGGGTGTTGTGTGTTGCTGCATATCTATTACCATTGTTAAGTATTAACTTTGTACATCTTAGTTAAGCCTAATAAACTCTCTGACTTGGTCACATAACTTGAGTTTGTACCTTGTAGGTCTATCTTGGTCAGGAATCTAAAGGTGAGACGGGTTGGGTATTCTCTGTCTCACCTCTGTTCAGGTAACATCTACCTGAAACTTACAGCTCTTTACTATATGCATACATTGCAATGTATTTTGTCCTCCTCAAACTTCGAAATTGTGGGCCAGTTAAAAACATTGTTCTCCGTACAGTTTTCTGTGTCACCTCACTGCATAGTTCTGCCCAGTAAGCAAAAAGGATCAGTTCACTACGAAACTCTAAATCAAAAGCAAAATGCTGCGGATGCTGGAAATCTGAAATAAAAACAAGAAATGCTGGAAATACTCAGCAGGTCTGGCAGCATCTGTGTAGAGAGAAGCAGAGTTAACGTTTCAGGTGAGTGACCTTTGATCAGAATATTTGCAGCACTGTCTGGTTTTATTTCAGATTTCCAGCATTCACAGTGTTGTGTTTTTATAAACATGAACGGATTGCTCAGCTCCAAGTTGAAATCATTGTACAGCATTCTATTAATCAAAACGCCGGAGTGATGTAGCGCAGTCAGCGATGGTGGTATAGTGGTGAGCATAGCTGCCTTCCAAGCAGTTGACCCGGGTTCGATTCCCGGCCATCGCAATCTTAAATTGCAGGTTTACTTTCTGCTGCAGTATTTTGCAAAGGAAAAAATATCAAAGCCTTGACAGAATTGAAGTTGATAAAATATTCTCATCATCCAATCAGATTCATTCTCCTGCTTGATCAGCGTCGCCCTGGAGCAAGTTTGCTTCCTTCAAGTGTTTCTCCAATTTCCTATTGAAATCATTGATTGTCTCTGCTTCCACCACACTTGTGGACAGACAGTTGCAGCAGGTATGACAAAAAATGCTTCCTCACATTTTCCTGCATCTCTTTCCCAAAACCATCAATCTGTGTCTCCTAGTCCATGTACCATCAACTAATGGGAACAGGTTCTCCTTGTCTAACTTACCTACACCTGTATTAAATTTCCCCTCAATCCACATTGCTGTCAGGAGAACAACCTCTTACTTAGATAACACAATCCAGAGCCATCTATCCAAGCTTTTCAATAACAGAAGAGTAGTTGTGTTGTAAGTAGTCTATATAGGAGCATAACATCAAGAGACTTTGATAGATCAACTGATTGTCTCTGCCCAACGCACCAGATTTTCTGTATCACCTGAACACTGCTCACCGCTGTGTAAAGTTTAGAGTATTTTCATGGCTTACATTTATGCAAGTACTGCAATGTCAAGGTTGGATTGTAAAGCATGACGGTCATCTTCACTGAACTACGTCAAAATGTCATGTTGAGAGTGGTGTCAGTGTGGAAGATGCACGTAGCCATAGGAAAAAAAGGCAGTCATGTAGCTGGAGGGGGATCCACAATGTGGGGGCGATGGACCGTGACATATTTTACGTTTGTGACAAATAAGAACAACTAAAATAATAGGATTAATGATATGCTTTGTACATCAATACATTGAAGTCTGTTTGATCTGTTGCTTGCTTTATTATGAAATTTGTTTTCAAGGCTATACTTTGTTTAAACCTTTGTGTGAGAACAATGGGAGAGACACCAGCACTCCTTGCAGGGAGAGAGAAGAGATAAAGGCAGAATTAAAGAAAAAATGTCTGGGATCAGCAAGAATGTAAACTTTAGGATCTTTGCTATAATAGAAAGAATCGGGAAGCATCTGTAATGTGTGTAGATTCAACTATTAACTAACTAGTGTCAAACAATGATGTCAACCTGGACCAATTAGAAAACTTAGAACAATTCAAAACTTATATGGTAACATCCTTGCACCACAAAAAGGATAAAAGAAAGGGTATTCCAGGACATCGTCATCACACTTAGACAGGGGTCAACAGAAGATAGTTGGTACTTAGAAGGAGATGATAGAATACTGTCAAGAAAACTCAGCAAGGGATGAAGAAGGAGAGAAGTCCGTGCCGCAGCAAGCACAGAAACAAGAACGGGTGTTGTGTGTTGCTGCATATCTATTACCATTGTTAAGTATTAACTTTGTAGATCTTAGTTAAGCCTAATAAACTCTCTGACTTGGTCACATAACTTGAGTTTGTACCTTGTAGGTCTATCTTGGTCAGGAATCTAAAGGTGAGACGGGTTGGGTATTCTCTGTCTCACCTCTGTTCAGGTAACATCTACCTGAAACTTACAGCTCTTTACTATATGCATACATTGCAATGTATTTTGTCCTCCTCAAACTTCGAAATTGTGGGCCCGTTAAAAACATTGTTCTCCGTACAATTTTCTGTGTCACCTCACTGCATAGTTCTGCCCAGTAAGCAAAAAGGATCAGTTCACTACGAAACTCTAAATCAAAAGCAAAATGCTGCGGATGCTGGAAATCTGAAATAAAAACAAGAAATGCTGGAAATACTCAGCAGGTCTGGCAGCATCTGTGTCGAGAGAAACAGAGTTAACGTTTCAGGTGAGTGACCTTTGATCAGAATATTTGCAGCACTGTCTGGTTTTATTTCAGATTTCCAGCATTCACAGTGTTGTGTTTTTATTAACATGAACGGATTGCTCAGCTCCAAGTTGAAATCATTGTACAGCATTCTATTAATCAAAACGCCGGAGTGATGCAGCGCAGTCAGCGATGGTGGGATAGTGGTGAGCATAGCTGCCTTCTAAGCAGTTGACCTGGGTTCGATTCCCGGCCATCGCAATCTTAAATTGCTGGTTTACTTTCTGTTGCAGTATTTTGCAAATGAAAAAATTTCAAAGCCTTGACAGAATTGAAGTTGATAAAATATTCTCATCATCCAATCAGATTCATTCTCCTGCTTTATCAGCGTCGCCCTGGAGCAAGTTTGCTTCCTTCAAGTGTTTCTCCAATTTCCTATTGAAATCATTGATTGTCTCTGCTTCCACCACACTTGTGGACAGACAGTTGCAGCAGGTATGACAAAAAATGCTTCCTCACATTTACCTGCATCTCTTTCCCAAAACCATCAATCTGTGTCTCCTAGTCCATGTACCATCAACTAATGGGAACAGGTTCTCCTTGTCTAACTTACCTACACCTGTATAAAATTTCCCCTCAATCCACATTGCTGTCAGGAGAACAACCACTTACTTAGATAACACAATCCAGAGCCATCTATCCAAGCTTTTCAATAACAGAAGAATAGTTGTGTTGTAAGTAGTCTAGATAGGAGCATAACATCAAGAGACTTTGATAGATCAACTGATTGTCTCTGCCCAACGCACCAGATTTTCTGTATCACCTGAACACTGCTCACCGCTGTGTAAAGTTTAGAGTATTTTCATGGCTTACATTTATGCAAGAACTGCAATGTCAAGGTTGGATTGTAAAGCATGACGGTCATCTTCACTGAACTACGTCAAAATGTCATGTTGAGAGTGGTGTCAGTGTGGAAGATGCACGTAGCCATAGGAAAAAAAGGCAGTCATGTAGCTGGAGGGGGATCCACAATGTGGGGGCGATGGACCGTGACATATTTTACGTTTGTGACAAATAAGAACAACTAAAATAATAGGATTAATGATATGCTTTGTACATCAATATATTGAAGTCTGTTTGATCTGTTGCTTGCTTTATTATGAAATTTGTTTTCAAGGCTATACTTTGTTTAAACCTTTGTGTGAGAACAATGGGAGAGACACCAGCACTCCTTGCAGGGAGAGAGAAGATATAAAGGCATAATTAAAGAAAAAAATGTCTGGGATCAGCAAGACTGTAACCTTTAGGATATTTGCTAAAATAGAAAGTATCGGGAAGCATCTGTAATGTGTGTAGATTCAACTATTAACTAACTAGTGTCAAACAATGATGTCAACCTGGACCAATTAGGACACTTAGAACAATTCAAAACTAATATGGTAACATCCTTGCACCACAAAAAGGATAAAAGAAAGGGTGTTACAGGACATCGTCATCACACTTAGACAGGGGTCAACAGAAGATCGTTGGTACTTAAAAGGAGATGATAGAATACTGTCAAGAAAACTCAGCAAGGGATGAAGAAGGAGAGAAGTCCGTGCCGCAGCAAGCACAGAAACAAGAACGGGTGTTGTGTGTTGCTGCATATCTATTACCATTGTTAAGTATTAACTTTGTACATCTTAGTTAAGCCTAATAAACTCTCTGACTTGGTCATATAACTTGAGTTTGTACCTTGTAGGTCTATCTTGGTCAGGAATCTAAAGATGAGACGGGTTGGGTATTCTCTGTCTCACCTCTGTTCAGGTAACATCTCCCTGAAACTTACAGCTCTTTACTATATGCATACATTGCAATGTATTTTGTCCTCCTCAAACTTCGAAATTGTGGGCCCGTTAAAAACATTGTTCTCCGTACAGTTTTCTGTGTCACCTCACTGCATAGTTCTGCCCAGTAAGCAAAAAGGATCAGTTCACTACGAAACTCTAAATCAAAAGCAAAATGCTGCGGATGCTGGAAATCTTAAATAAAAACAAGAAATGCTGGAAATACTCAGCAGGTCTGGCAGCATCTGTGTAGAGAGAAGCAGAGTTAACGTTTCAGGTGAGTGACCTTTGATCAGAATATTTGCAGCACTGTCTGGTTTTATTTCAGATTTCCAGCATTCACAGTGTTGTGTTTTTATAAACATGAACGGATTGCTCAGCTCCAAGTTGAAATCATTGTACAGCATTCTATTAATCAAAACGCCGGAGTGATGTAGCGCAGTCAGCGATGGTGGTATAGTGGTGAGCATAGCTGCCTTCCAAGCAGTTGACCCGGGTTCGATTCCCGGCCATCGCAATCTTAAATTGCAGGTTTACTTTCTGTTGCAGTATTTTGCAAAGGAAAAAATATCAAAGCCTTGACAGAATTGAAGTTGATAAAATATTCTCATCATCCAATCAGATTCATTCTCCTGCTTGATCAGCGTCGCCCTGGAGCAAGTTTGCTTCCTTCAAGTGTTTCTCCAATTTCCTATTGAAATCATTGATTGTCTCTGCTTCCACCACACTTGTGGACAGACAGTTGCAGCAGGTATGACAAAAAATGCTTCCTCACATTTTCCTGCATCTCTTTCCCAAAACCATCAATCTGTGTCTCCTAGTCCATGTACCATCAACTAATGGGAACAGGTTCTCCTTGTCTAACTTACCTACACCTGTATTAAATTTCCCCTCAATCCACATTGCTGTCAGGAGAACAACCACTTACTTAGATAACACAATCCAGAGCCATCTATCCAAGCTTTTCAATAACAGAAGAATAGTTGTGTTGTAAGTAGTCTAGATAGGAGCATAACATCAAGAGACTTTGATAGATCAACTGATTGTCTCTGCCCAACGCACCAGATTTTCTGTATCACCTGAACACTGCTCACCGCTGTGTAAAGTTTAGAGTATTTTCATGGCTTACATTTGTGCAAGAACTGCAATGTCAAGGTTGGATTGTAAAGCATGACGGTCATCTTCACTGGACTACGTCAAAATGTCATGTCGAGAGTGGTGTCAGTGTGGAATATGCACGTAGCCATAGGAAAAAAAAGGCAAGTCATGTAGCTGGAGGGGGATCCACAATGTGGGGGCGATGGACCGTGACATATTTTACGTTTGTGACAAATAAGAACAACTAAAATAATAGGATTAATGATATGCGTTGTGCATAAATAGATTTGAAGTCTGTTTGATCTGTTGCTTGCTTTATTATGAAATTTGTTTTCAAGGCTATACTTTGTTTAAACCTTTGTGTGAGAACAATGGGAGAGACACCAGTACTCCTTGCAGGGAGAGAGAAGATATAAAGGCATAATTAAAGAAAAAAATGTCTGGGATCAGCAAGACTGTAACCTTTAGGATATTTGCTAAAATAGAAAGAATCGGGAAGCATCTGTAATGTGTGTAGATTCAACTATTAACTAACTAGTGTCAAACAATGATGTCAACCTGGACCAATTAGGACACTTAGAACAATTCAAAACTAATATGGTAACATCCTTGCACCACAAAAAGGATAAAAGAAAGGGTGTTACAGGACATCGTCATCACACTTAGACAGGGGTCAACAGAAGATCGTTGGTACTTAAAAGGAGAAGATAGAATACAGTCAATAAAACACAGCAAGGGATGAAGAAGGAGAGAAGTCCGTGCCGCAGCAAGCACAGAAACAAGAACGGGTGTTGTGTGTTGCTGCGTATCTATCACCATTGTTAAGTATTAACTTTGTACATCTTAGTTAAGCCTAATAAACTCTCTGACTTGGTCACATAACTTGAGTTTGTACCTTGTAGGTCTATCTTGGTCAGGAATCTAAAGGTGAGACGGGTTGGGTATTCTCTGTCTCACCTCTGTTCAGGTAACATCTACCTGAAACTTACAGCTCTTTACTATATGCATACATTGCTATGTATTTTGTCCTCCTCAAACTTCGAAATTGTGGGCCCGTTAAAAACATTGTTCTCCGTACAGTTTTCTGCGTCACCTCACTGCATAGTTCTGCCCAGTAAGCTAAAAGGATCAGTTCACTACGAAACTCTAAAAGAAAAGCAAAATGCTGCGGATGCTAGAAATCTGAAATAAAAACAAGAAATGCTGGAAATACTCAGCAGGTCTGGCAGCATCTGTGTGGAGAGAAGCAGAGTTAACGTTTCAGGTGAGTGACCTTTGATCAGAATATTTGCAGCACTGTCTGTTTTTATTTCAGATTTCCAGCATTCACAGTATTGTGTTTTTATTGACATGAACGGATTGCTCAGCTCCAAGTTGAAATCATTGTACAGCATTCTATTAATCGAAACGCCGGAGAGATGCAGAACAGTAAGCGATGGTGGTATAGTGGTGAGCGGAGCTGCCTTCCAAGCAGATGGCTCGGGTTCGATTCCCGGCCATTGCAATGTTAAATTGCAGGTTTACTTTCTGTTGCAGTATTTTGCAAAGGAAAAAATTTCAAAGCCTTGACAGAATTGAAGTTGATAAAATATTCTCATCATCCAATCAGATTCATTCTCCTGCTTGATCAGCGTCGCCCTGGAGCAAGTTTGTTTCCTTCAAGTGTTTCTCCAATTTCCTATTGAAATCATTGATTGTCTCTGCTTCCACCACACTTGTGGACAGATAGTTGCAGCAGGTATAACAAAAAGTGCTTCCTCACATTTCCCTGCATCTCTTTCCCAAGACCATCAATCTGTGTCCCCTAGTCCATGTACCATCAAATAATGGGAACAGGTTCTCCTTGTCTGACTTACCTACACCTGTATCAAATTTCCCCTCAATCCACATTGCTGTAAGGAGAACAACCACTTACTTAGATAACACAATCCAGAGCCATCTATCCAATCTTTTCAATAACAAAAGAATAGTTGTGTTGTAAGTAGTCCAGATAGGAGCATGACATCAAGAGACTTTGATAGATCAACTGATTGTCTCTGCCCAACGCACCAGATTTTCTGTATCACCTGAACACTGCTCACCGCTGTGTAAAGTTTAGAGTATTTTCATGGCTTACATTTATGCAAGAACTGCAATGTCAAGGTTGGATTGTAAAGCATGACGGTCATCTTCACTGAACTACTTCAAAATGTCATGTTGAGAGTGGTGTCAGTGTGGAAGATGCACGTAGCGATATGAAGAAAAAGGCAACTCATGTAGCTGAAGGGGGATCCACAATGTGGGGGCGATGGACCGTGACATATTTTACGTTTGTGACAAATAAGAACAACTAAAATAATAGGATTAATGATATGCTTTTTACATCAATATATTGAAGTCTGTTTGATCTGTTGCTTGCTTTATTATGAAATTTGTTTTCAAGGCTATACTTTGTTTAAACCTTTGTGTGAGAACAATGGGAGAGACACCAGCACTCCTTGCAGGGAGAGAGAAGAGATAAAGGCAGAATGAAAGAAAAAAATGTCTGGGATCAGCAAGAATCTAACCTTTAGGATCTTTGCTAAAATAGAAAGAATATGGAAGCATCTGTAATGTGCGAAGATTCAATTATTAACTAACTAGTGTCAAACAATGATGTCAACCTGGACCAATTAGGACACTTTGAACAATTCAAAACTAATATGGTAACATCCTTGCACCACAAAAAGGATAAAAGAAAGGGTGTTACAGGACATCGTCATCACATTTAGACAGGGGTCAACAGAAGATCGTTGGTACTTAAAAGGAGAAGATAGAATACAGTCAAGAAAACACAGCAAGGGATGAAGAAGGAGAGAAGTCCATGCCGCAGCAAGCACAGAAACAAGAACGGGTGTTGTTTGTTGCTACATATCTATAACCATTGTTAAGTATTAACTTTGTACATCTTAGTTAAGCCTAATAAACTGTCTGACTTGGTCACATAACTTGAGTTTGTACCTTGTAGGTCTATCGTGGTCAGGAATCTGAAGGTGAGACGTGTTGGGGATTCGCTGTCTCACCTCTGTTCAGGTAACATCGACCTGAAACTTACAGCTCTTCACTATATGCATACATTGCTATGTATTTTGTCCTCCTCAAACTTCGAAATTGTGGGCCCGTTAAAAACATTGTTCTCCGTACAGTTTTCTGCGTCACCTCACTGCATAGTTCTGCCCTGGAAGCAAAAAGGATCAGTTCACTACGTAACTCAAAAATAAAAGCAAAACACTGCGGATGCTGGAAATCTGAAATAAAAACAAGAAATGCTGGAAATACTCAGCAGGTCTAGCAGCATCTGTGTAGAGAGAAGCATAGTTAACGTTTCAGGTGAGTGACCTTTGATCAGAATATTTGCAGCACTGTCTGTTTTTATTTCAGATTTCCAGCATTCACAGTGTTGTGTTTTTATGAACATGAACGGACTGCTCAGCTGCAAGTTGAAATCATTGTACAGCTTTCTATTAATCAAAACGCCGGAGAGATGCAGAACAGTAAGCGATGGTGGTATAGTGGTGAGCATTGCTACCTTCCACGCAGTTGGCCCGGGTTCGATTCCCGGCCATCGCAATCCTAAATTGTGTGTTTACCTTATGTTGCAGTATTTTACTAACGAAAAAGTTTCAAAGCCTTGACAGAATTGAAGTTGATAAAATATTCTCATCATCCAATCAGATTCATTCTCCTGCTTGATCAGCGTCGTCCTGGAGCAAGTTTGTTTCCTTCAAGTGTTTCTCCAATTTCCTATTGAAATCATTGATTGTCTTTGCTTCCACCACACTTGTGGACAGATAGTTGCAGCAGGTATAACAAAAAGTGCTTCCTCACATTTCCCTGCATCTCTTTCCCAAAACCATCAATCTGTGTCTCCTAGTCCTTGTACCATCAAATAATGGGAACAGGTTCTCCTTGTCTAACTTACCTATACCTGTATCAAATTTCCCCTCAATCAACATTGCTGTATGGAGAACAACCACTTACTTAGATAACACAATCCAGAGCCATCTATCCAAGCTTTTCAATAACAAAAGAATAGTTGTGTTGTAAGTAGTATAGATAGGAGCATAACATCAAGAGACTTTGATAGATCAACTGATTGTCTCTGCCCAACGCACCAGATTTTCTGTATCACCTGAACACTGCTCACCGCTGTGTAAAGTTTAGAGTATTTTCATGGCTTACATTTATGCAAGAACTGCAATGTCAAGGTTGGATTGTAAAGCATGACGGTCATCTTCACTGAACTACGTCAAAATGTCATGTTGAGAGTGGTGTCAGTGTGGAAGATGCACGTAGCCATAGGAAAAAAAAGGCAAGTCATCTAGCTGGAGGGGGATCCACAATGTGGGGGCGATGGACCGTGACATATTTTACGTTTGTGACAAATAAGAACAACTAAAATAATAGGTTAGTGATATGCTTTGCACGTCAATAGAGAGAAGTCTGTTTGATCTGTTGCTTGCTTTATTATGAAATTTGTTTTCAGGGCTATACTTTGTTTAAACCTTTGTGTGAGAACAATGGGAGAGACACCAGCACTCCTTGCAGGGAGAGAGAAGAGATAAAGTCAGAATTAAAGAAAAAAATGTCTGGGATCAGCAAGAATGTATCCTTTAGGATCTTTGCTAAAATAGAAAGAATCGGGAAGCATCTGTAATGTGTGTAGATTCAACTATTAACTAACTAGTGTCAAACAATGATGTCAACCTGGACCAATTAGGACACTTAGAACAATTCAAAACTAATATGGTAACATCCTTGCACCACAAAAAGGATAAAAGAAAGGGTGGTACAGGACATCGTCATCACACTTAGACAGGGGTCAACAGAAGATCGTTGGTACTTAAAAGGAGAAGATAGAATACAGTCAAGAAAACACAGCAAGGGATGAAGAAGGAGAGAAGTCCGTGCCGCAGCAAGCACAGAAACAAGAACGGGTGTTGTGTGTTGCTGCATATCTATTACCATTGTTAAGTATTAACTTTGTAGATCTTAGTTAAGCCTAATAAACTCTCTGACTTGGTCACATAACTTGAGTTTGTACCTTGTAGGTCTATCGTGGTCAGGAATCTAAAGGTGAGACGTGTTGGGGATTCGCTGTCTCACCTTGTTCAGGTAACATCGACCTGAAACTTACAGCTCTTTACTATATGCATACATTGCTATGTATTTTGTCCTCCTCAAACTTCGAAATTGTGGGCCCGTTAAAAACATTGTTCTCCGTACAGTTTTCTGCGTCACCTCACTGCATAGTTCTGCCCTGGAAGCAAAAAGGATCAGTTCACTACGTAACTCTAAAATAAAAGCAAAACACTGCGGATGCTGGAAATCTGAAATAAAAACAAGAAATGCTGGAAATACTCAGCAGGTCTGGCAGCATCTGTGTGGAGAGAAGCAGAGTTAACGTTTCAGGTGAGTGACCTTTGATCAGAATATTTGCAGCACTGTCTGTTTTTATTTCAGATTTCCAGCATTCACAGTGTTGTGTTTTTATGAACATGAACGGACTGCTCAGCTGCAAGTTGAAATCATTGTACTTTCTATTAATCAAAACGCCGGAGCAATGCAGAACAGTAAGCGATGGTGGTATAGTGGTGAGCATAGCTGCCTTCCAAGCAGTTGGCCCGGGTTCGATTCCCGGCCATCGCAATCCTAAATTGTGTGTTTACGTTATGTTGCAGTATTTTACTAACGATAAAGTTTCAAATCCTTGACAGAATTGAAGTTGATAAAATATTCTCATCATCCAATCAGATTCATTCTCCTGCTTGATCAGCGTCGCCCTGGAGCAAGTTTGTTTCCTTCAAGTGTTTCTCCAATTTCCTATTGAAATCATTGATTGTCTTTGCTTCCACCACACTTGTGGACAGATAGTTGCAGCAGGTATAACAAAAAGTGCTTCCTCACATTTCCCTGCATCTCTTTCCCAAAACTATCAATCTGTGTCTCCTATTCCTTGTACCATCAAATAATGGGAACAGGTTCTGCTTGTCTAACTTACCTATACCTGTATCAAATTTCCCCTCAATCCACATTGCTGTATGGAGAACAACCACTTACTTAGATAACACAATCCAGAGCCATCTATCCAAGCTTTTCAATAACAAAAGAATAGTTGTGTTGTAAGTAGTATAGATAGGAGCATAACATCAAGAGACTTTGATAGATCAACTGATTGTCTCTGCCCAACGCACCAGATTTTCTGTATCACCTGAACACTGCTCACCGCTGTGTAAAGTTTAGAGTATTTTCATGGCTTACATTTATGCAAGAACTGCAATGTCAAGGTTGGATTGTAAAGCATGACGGTCATCTTCACTGAACTACGTCAAAATGTCATGTTGAGAGTGGTGTCAGTGTGGAAGATGCACGTAGCCATAGGAAAAAAAAGGCAAGTCATGTAGCTGGAGGGGAATCCACAATGTGGGGGCGATGGACCGTGACATATTTTACGTTTGTGACAAATAAGAACAACTAAAATAATAGGATTAATGATATGCTTTGTACATCAATATATTGAAATCTGTTTGATCTGTTGCTTGCTTTATTATGAAATTTGTTTTCAAGGCTATACTTTGTTTAAACCTTTGTGTGAGAACAATGGGACAGACACCAGCACTCCTTGCAGGGAGAGAGAAGAGATAAAGGCAGAATTAAAGAAAAAATGTCTGGGATCATAAAGAATGTAAACTTTATGATCTTTGCTAAAATAGAAAGAATCGGGAAGCATCTGTAATGTGTGTAGATTCAACTATTAACTAACTAGTGTCAAACAATGATGTCAACCTGGACCAATTAGAACACTTAGAACAATTCAAAACTAATATGGTAACATCCTTGCACCACAAAAAGGATAAAAGAAAGGGTGTTACAGGACATCGTCATCACACTTAGACAGGGGTCAACAGAAGATCGTTGGTTTTCAAAAGGAGAAGATAGAATACAGTCAAGAAAATACAGCAAGGGTCGAAGAAGGAGAGAAGTCTGTGCCGCAGCAGGCACAGAAACAAGAACGTGTGTTGTGTGTTACTGAATATCTATTACCATCGTTAAGTATTAACTTTGTACATCTTAGTTAAGCCTAATAAACTCTCTGACTTGGTCACATAACTTGAGTTTGTACCTTGTAGGTCTATCTTGGTCAGGAATCTAAAGGTGAGACGGGTTGGGTATTCTCTGTCTCACCTCTGTTCAGGTAACATCTTCCTGAAACTTACAGCTCTTTACTATTTGCATACATTGCAATGTATTTTGTCCTCCTCAAACTTCGAAATTGTGGGCCCGTTAAAAACATTGTTCTCCATACAGTTTTCTTCGTCACCTCACTGCATAGTTCTGCCCAGTAAGCAAAAAGGATCAGTTCACTACGAAATTCTAAAAGAAAAGCAAAATGCTGCGGATGCTGGAAATCTGAAATAAAAACAAGATGCTGGAAATACCCAGCAGGTCTGGCAGCATCTGTGTGGAGAGAAGCAGGGATAACGTTTCACGTGAGTGACCTTTGATCAGAATATTTGCAGCACTGTCTGTTTTTATTTCAGATTTCCAGCATTCACAGTATTGTGTTTTCATTAACATGAACGGATTGCTCAGCGACAAGTTGAAATCATTGTACAGCATTCTATTAATCAAAACGCCGGAGAGGCGCACTGCAGCAAGCGATAGTGGTATAGTGGTGAGCATAGCTGCCTTCCAAGCAGTTGGTCCGGGTTTGATTCCCGGCCAACGCAATCTTAAATTGCTGGTTTACTTTATGTTGCAGTATTTTACAAACGAAAAAGTTTCACAGCCTTGACAGAATTGTCGTTGATAAAATATTCTCATCATCCAATCAGATTCATTCTCCTGCTTGATCAGCGTCGCCCTGGAGCAAGTTTGCTTCCTTCAAGTGTTTCTCCAATTTCCTATTGAAGTCATTGATTGTCTCTGCTTCCACCACACTTGTGGACAGACAGTTGCAGCAGGTATAACAAAAAGTGCTTCCTCACATTTCCCTGCATCTCTTTCCCAAAACCATCAATCTGTGTCTCCTAGTCCTTGCACCATCAACTAATGGGAACAGGTTCTCCTTGTCTAACTTACCTACACCTGTATCAAATTTCCCCTCAATCCACATTGCTGTAAGGAGAACAACCACTTACTTAGATAACACAATCCAGAGCCATCTATCCAAGCTTTTCAATAACAAAAGAATTGTTGTGTTGTAGGTAGTATAGATAGGAGCATATCAAGAGACTTTGATAGATCAACTGATTGTCTCTGCCCAACGCACCAGATTTTCTGTGTCACCTGAACACTGCTCACCGCTGTGTAAAGTTTAGAGTATTTTCATGGCTTACATTTATGCAAGAACTGCAATGTCAAGGTTGGATTGTAAAGCATGACGGTCATCTTCACTGAACTACGTCAAAATGTCATGTTGAGAGTGGTGTCAGTGTGGAAGATGCACGTAGCCATAGGAAAAAAAAGGCAAGTCATGTAGCTGGAGGGGAATCCACAATGTGGGGGCGATGGACCGTGACATATTTTACGTTTGTGACAAATAAGAACAACTAAAATAATAGGATTAATGATATGCTTTGTACATCAATATATTGAAATCTGTTTGATCTGTTGCTTGCTTTATTATGAAATTTGTTTTCAAGGCTATACTTTGTTTAAACCTTTGTGTGAGAACAATGGGACAGACACCAGCACTCCTTGCAGGGAGAGAGAAGAGATAAAGGCAGAATTAAAGAAAAAATGTCTGGGATCATAAAGAATGTAAACTTTATGATCTTTGCTAAAATAGAAAGAATCGGGAAGCATCTGTAATGTGTGTAGATTCAACTATTAACTAACTAGTGTCAAACAATGATGTCAACCTGGACCAATTAGAACACTTAGAACAATTCAAAACTAATATGGTAACATCCTTGCACCACAAAAAGGATAAAAGAAAGGGTGTTACAGGACATCGTCATCACACTTAGACAGGGGTCAACAGAAGATCGTTGGTTTTCAAAAGGAGAAGATAGAATACAGTCAAGAAAATACAGCAAGGGTCGAAGAAGGAGCGAAGTCTGTGCCGCAGCAGGCACAGAAACAAGAACGTGTGTTGTGTGTTACTGAATATCTATTACCATCGTTAAGTATTAACTTTGTACATCTTAGTTAAGCCTAATAAACTCTCTGACTTGGTCACATAACTTGAGTTTGTACCTTGTAGGTCTATCTTGGTCAGGAATCTAAAGGTGAGACGGGTTGGGTATTCTCTGTCTCACCTCTGTTCAGGTAACATCTTCCTGAAACTTACAGCTCTTTACTATTTGCATACATTGCAATGTATTTTGTCCTCCTCAAACTTCGAAATTGTGGGCCCGTTAAAAACATTGTTCTCCATACAGTTTTCTTCGTCACCTCACTGCATAGTTCTGCCCAGTAAGCAAAAAGGATCAGTTCACTACGAAATTCTAAAAGAAAAGCAAAATGCTGCGGATGCTGGAAATCTGAAATAAAAACAAGATGCTGGAAATACCCAGCAGGTCTGGCAGCATCTGTGTGGAGAGAAGCAGGGATAACGTTTCACGTGAGTGACCTTTGATCAGAATATTTGCAGCACTGTCTGTTTTTATTTCAGATTTCCAGCATTCACAGTATTGTGTTTTCATTAACATGAACGGATTGCTCAGCGACAAGTTGAAATCATTGTACAGCATTCTATTAATCAAAACGCCGGAGAGGCGCACTGCAGCAAGCGATAGTGGTATAGTGGTGAGCATAGCTGCCTTCCAAGCAGTTGGTCCGGGTTTGATTCCCGGCCAACGCAATCTTAAATTGCTGGTTTACTTTATGTTGCAGTATTTTACAAACGAAAAAGTTTCACAGCCTTGACAGAATTGTCGTTGATAAAATATTCTCATCATCCAATCAGATTCATTCTCCTGCTTGATCAGCGTCGCCCTGGAGCAAGTTTGCTTCCTTCAAGTGTTTCTCCAATTTCCTATTGAAGTCATTGATTGTCTCTGCTTCCACCACACTTGTGGACAGACAGTTGCAGCAGGTATAACAAAAAGTGCTTCCTCACATTTCCCTGCATCTCTTTCCCAAAACCATCAATCTGTGTCTCCTAGTCCTTGCACCATCAACTAATGGGAACAGGTTCTCCTTGTCTAACTTACCTACACCTGTATCAAATTTCCCCTCAATCCACATTGCTGTAAGGAGAACAACCACTTACTTAGATAACACAATCCAGAGCCATCTATCCAAGCTTTTCAATAACAAAAGAATTGTTGTGTTGTAGGTAGTATAGATAGGAGCATATCAAGAGACTTTGATAGATCAACTGATTGTCTCTGCCCAACGCACCAGATTTTCTGTGTCACCTGAACACTGCTCACCGCTGTGTAAAGTTTAGAGTATTTTCATGGCTTACATTTATGCAAGAACTGCAATGTCAAGGTTGGATTGTAAAGCATGACGGCCATCTTCACTGAACTACGTCAAAATGTCATGTTGAGAGTGGTGTCAGTGTGGAAGATGCACGTAGCCAGAGGAAAAAAAAGGCAAGTCATGTAGCTGAAGGGGGATCCACATTGTGGGGGCGATGGACCGTGACATATTTTACGTTTGTAACAAATAAGAACAACTAAAATAATGGGATTAATGATATGCTTTGTGCATCAATATATTGAATTCTGTTTGATCTGTTGCTTGCTTTATTATGAAATTTGTTGTCAAGGCTATACTTTGTTTAAACCTTTGTGTGAGAATAATGGGAGAGACACCAGCAATCCTTGCAGGGAGAGAGAAGAGATCAAGGCAGAATTAAAGAAAAAATGTCCGGGATCAGCAAGAATGTAACCTTCAGGATCTTTACTAAAATAGAAAGAATCGGGAAGCATCTGTAATGTGTGTAGATTCAACTATTAACTAACTAGTGTCAAACAATGATGTCAACCTGGACCAATTAGGACACTTAGAACAATTCAAAACTAATATGGTAACATCCTTGCACCACAAAAAGGATAAAAGAAAGGGTGTTACAGGACATCGTCATCACACTTAGACAGGGGTCAACAGAAGATAGTTGGTACTTAAAAGGAGAAGAGAGAATACAGTCAAGAAAACACAGCAAGGGATGAAGAAGGAGAGATGTCTGTGCCGCAGCAAGCACAGAAACAAGAACGGGTGTTGTGTGTTGCTGCATATCTATTACCATTGTTAAGTATTAACTTTGTACATCTTAGTTAAGCCTAATAAACTCTCTGACTTGGTCACAAAACTTGAGTTTGTACCTTGTAGGTCTAGCTTGGTCAGGAATCTAAAGGTGAGACGGGTTGGGTATTCTCTGTCTCACCTCTGTTCAGGTAACATCTACCTGAAACTTACAGCTCTTTACTATTTGCATACATTGCTATGTATTCTGTCATCCTCAAACTTCGACATTGTCGGCCCTATCGAAGTAATGTTCTTCGCACAGTTTTCTGCGTCACCCCACTGCATAGTTCTGCCCAGTCAGCAGAAAGGATCAGTTCACCACTAAACTCTAAAATAAAAGCAAAATACTGCGGATGCAGGAAATCTGAAATGAAAACAAGAAATGCTGGAAATACTCAGCAGGTCTGGCAGCATCTTTGGAGATAGAAGCAGAGTTAACGTTTCAGGTCAGTGACCCTACTTCAGAACGAGCAAATATTAGAATTGTAAAAGGTTATCAGCATGTAAAGTGGGGGTGGGGCAAGAGATCAGAAAGGAGAAGGTGTAAATAAGACAATGTCACAGAAGAACCTCCTATCCTTTAACCAACTACCATCTCAGGATGCCAGTGTCAATTTTTACATGAATTTCTATTCTCCATGTAAGTCTGTTATTCACTACTTGATCGAATGCCTTTGGAAGAGCATATATCCGATAATTACTGTACTACCTTCAGTAACTTCATCCACAAGAATTCAATCATGTTAGTCGCACATGATTTGCCCTCAGCAAATCCGTACTGGTTGTCCTTTATTAATTCACCACTGATGTCAAAAATAATGGTCTTTGTTACCAGATTTTTCCTTCTCCATTCCAGAACAGGAGTGTAATCCTTCAGTCACCTGGCACATCTTCCATATTCAAAGATTTTGCTCAGAGCTTCTGCTATGTCCCCCAGTAATATGGGATACTTCCATTCTGGACTTATTAACTTAAAGAGATGTCAACCTATCCAGAACTTTTTCATCCTATCCAATAACTCTGCACCCCTCCTATATCGGGATATTAACTTCACCCCTTTCTTTTGTGAACATACATCTAACACACTATTTCATGAACAAAAACAAGAAATGCTGGAACCACTCAGCAGGTCTGGCAGCATCTGTGGAAAGAGAAGCAGAGTTAACGTTTCGGGTCAGTGACCCTTCATCCCTTCATCTGGTTACAGAATGCTGTGGAAGAGGCTTTCTGTCCGCTGGTTATACAATGTTTCAAAAAGGATAGAGAGTAAACCCGAATAGATGGCGGAATGTGAAAGCGAATCTGTAACTTGTTATCAAATGCAGAAAAATACAATATGAATAAAAAATATTTGCGGTGAAACCAAGTTACCGAAAAATGTGGTGATCTATATTGAACCCGCTCTGTGTTTTGCAAATATATTGGCGGGCTTTTCAAATTTGAGAAATCATTTGCAGTCTGACAATTTCGCGCCGTTATTTTCCGCCCTCATCTCCTTGGCGTCTCCGGATTGGTGAATTCAGCAGTTCTCTGATTGGTCACATGACGAGCACAATGACACCCAGTGCAGAGTGACCAATCACCAGTGCCCCCGACACCATTCCTCCCGAAGGTATAAATGGGACTATTGTGGGCGGTTCTCAGCATTCTTCCTGAAAGTGTTTGTCAGATTGACGAAATATCTGGAAGAGGGAAGACCGGTGGTAAAGCTCGGTCCAAGGCCAAGTCTCGCTCCTCCCGGGCTGGACTGCAGTTCCCGGTGGGCAGTGTTCACAGGTTCCTTAAAAAGGCGTGTGGGTGCCGGAGCACCGGTCCATCTGGCTGCTGTGCTCGAGTATCTGACAGCTGAAATCCTCGAGCTGGCCGGCAACGCAGCCCGGGACAACAAGAAGACCAGCATCATCCCCAGACACCTCCAGCTGGCCGTCCGCAACGACGAGGAGCTCAACAGGCTGCTGGGAGAGGTGACCATCGCTCAGGGCGGGGTGCTGCCTAATATCGAGGCTGTGCTGCTGCCCAAGAAAACCAGCGCTCTGAGCACCAAGAGAAAGTGAAGCTGCCTGACTTAAGTCTGCGAACCCAAAGGCTCTTTTCAGAGCCACCCACTTTATCTGTTAAAGGGCTGTTTGCTGTCTGAGAAGGCAATTTTATAATGCGAGCGCTGCTTTGTATTGGCATAGAAAGAGGGCACTTGCCCCATCGTGTCGGTGCCGGCCGAAAAACGACCCACCTATTCTAGTCCCACCTTCCAGCATTCAGTCCGTCGCCCTGCAGATTACAGCACTTGAGATGCATATCCAGATTCCCTTTGACTGAGTTGGTGGTCTCTGCCTCAACTATCATTTCAGGCAGTGAGTTCCAGATCCCCACCACCCTCTGGGTGAAAATACAATTCTCGTTTTCCCTCTAATTTTTCTACCTATCTCTTTAAACATATGCCCCATAGTCACTGACCTCTCTGCTAAGACCCTTCACCTCCACTCTCTCCAGTCCCGCCAAAATGTTGTGCATTTCAATCAGATCTCCCTTCAGCCTTCTCAGTACTGGATTCGGGCATTTAACGGCTCGCCTCTTGCAATATTTGTCAGGCATTTTAGCAAATCTACCGTTTACACAAAACGAAAGCTTTTACACAATGATCGGCTCTCCAATAAAATGATCTGCTCTAGACCACAGTTCTCTGACAACAGGAGATCGCTGCTCTTTGTTTTGCCGATTTGGTGGCTCTTAAAAGAGCCGTTGTGTTATTTGATGCCAAAATCAGTTCGGGGCAGGGTGAGTTTAGACGCGCTCCCCGCGGATACGGCGGGCCAGCTGGATGTCTTTGGGCATGATGGTGACTCGATTGGCGTGGATGGCGCACATGTTGATGTCCTCAAAGAGCCCCACCAGGAAAGCCTCGCTGGCCTCCTGCAGGGCCATGACGGCCGAGCTCTGGAAGCGCAGGTCTGTCTTGAAGTCCTGCGTGATCTCCCGCACCAGGCGCTGGAAGGGCAGTTTGCGGATGAGCAGCTCGATGGATTTCTGGCAGTGGCGGATCTCCCGCAGAGCCACAGTGCCGGGTCTGTAACGGTGAGGCTTCTTCACTCCACCCGTGGCTGGAGCGCTCTTGCGGGCCGCTTTGTTAGCCAGCTGCTTGCGGGAAGCTTTCCCTCCGGTCGATTTGCGCGCTGTCTGCTTGGTTCTGGCCATTATGGTAGAAGATGTGGAACAAAGACACTGTAAATGTTGAGACTGCTCAGGGACTGTCTATTTAAGACAGTAGAGGGACCGCCCTAGTGTTGTGATTGGATGCAGCCCCGTCCATCAGTCAAGTTTGAAACCAGCTCTGGGAAGTAGAAGGGCGGCGGGAAATGCTGGGCCCTGATTGATTGAACTGCAACTGAAATGTAATCAATTTCAAAAAGCCCGCCAATTTCCGATTAGCAAGCAAGGCAAAGATTAAAATAAACTAATTTGGCCGGAAGAATTATGAAATCTGACTTTTTGTATCTTCATTTATATCGGCTGAGATCCCCCATCTGTCTTACAACTCGGTTTCAATCGGCCTTCACGAATACATTATCAAATGCAACCGTTTAATTCATGACGCACTGAATCAACACGGAACAGAAACATACAGTAAAACAACGCGACAGAGTTGGGTATCCTGGTACATGAATTACAAAAAAGTTGGTTGGCACGTACAACATGAGTTTAGGAAGGCAAATGGAATGATGTCAGTTATTGCAAGGAGAATAGACTATTAAAGTAAGGAAGATTTGCTACAGTTGTCCAGGGTACTGGTGAGACTGCATCCGTAATAATGTGTACAGTTTTGGTCTCCTTACTGATGAAAACAAATAAATTGCATTGGAAGCAGTTCAGAGAAGATTCACTCGACTGATTGCTCGGATGAAGGAGTTATTTTCTGGGAAATGGTTGTACAGGTTGGCCTGCAGCCATTAGAATTAAGAAGAATGAGAAGTGATCTTATTGAAATGCATAACATTGTGAGAGCACTTGGCCGGGTGGATACTGAGAGGATGTTTCCCCTTATCAGAGAGACCAGAACCTGGGAACACAAGGATCCTTGCTAAAAAGTGAAAGACACAGGAAGCATCTGTAAAGTGTGTAGATTGAACCAATTAGGATACCCGGAACAATTCAGAACCTAATATGGTCAGATCCCAGCACACCGAGAAGCGTAAAATAAAGGGTGATATGGGATGTCATCGGTACACTTAGCAACGTGTGAACAGAACACTGTTGGCACACTTAGAGGGAGAAGATACACTATTGTCAATACAGCAAGAGAAGAAGAAGGAGAGAAGTCCATGTCCCAGCAAGCTCAGAAGCAAGAACCCGTCCTGAGTGTTGCTGTATACTTATTGTTGTTGTTAAGGATTAACTTTGTGCATCTTAGTTAAGCCTAATAAACTCTCTGCTTGATCACAGAACCTTGTAGGTCCATCTTGGTCAAGAATCTCAAGGTGAGACGGGTTGGGTATTCTCTGTCTCACCTCTGTACAGGTAACATCTACCTGAAACTTACAGCTCTTTACTATTCACATACATTGCTATGTATTTTGTCCTCCTCAATCTTCCAAATTATGGTCTCTATAAAAGCAATGTTGTTAATAAAGATTTCTGTGTCACCCTGCTGCATACTTCTTCACATTAAAAAGACATCAGTTCACTACTACACTCTGTCTCCGATCCTTTAGCCAACTACCATCTCAGCATACCAGTATCAATATTTAACATGAACTTCTATTTTCTGTGTAACTCTGTTCTGTACTACTTGATCGAATGCCTTTCAAAAAGCAGATATCCAATATCTACAGTACTACCTTCAGAAAAGTCAACGCCAAGAATTCAATCAGGTTATTTGCACATGATTTGTCCTTAGCAAATCGGTACTGCTTGTCACTTATTAACTCATCATTCTTCAAGTTGAAGTTCATTTGATCCTTGACACTTGTCTCCAATTGTTTTCGACCACTGATGATAAAATTAATTGGTCTGCAGTCACCAGCTTTTTCCTTCCCATTTCTGGAACAGGAGTGTAACATTTGCACTGTTTCAGTCGACTGGAACTACTTCAATATCCAAACATTGTCGTCAGGACTTCTGTTATCTCCCTCAGCAATCTGAGATGCTTTCGCTCTGGACTCATTAACTTAAAGTGATGCCAATCTATTGAGAACCTCCTTTCTGTCTATTTTCATTCTATCCAATATCTCTGTACCTCTCCTCTACCGAGACATTAACTTCATCCTTGCTTTTGTGAACAGACATATAACGCTCTCATTCATTACCTTTTCCAACACAAGGAGATTTCATTTCTTTCTCCCGAAAAGCTCCGTAATTTCTTGCACTATCATTTTACATTTTTCTTTACGTATAAATTATTTTTGTTTCTCTTGGTTGCTACTCATTAATATTTTCTTATACTCTTTTAGAAACATGTTTTGTTTTTCTACCTGTACTCTCACTATTCTGTCTGGTTGGAATTATGGTGATGTCGAGGATATGGGATATTTGTACAAATCACTGCCATTATTATTTAAGTGATTGGCGCTGCAAACAATCTTTGAGTCATATTGATCAAAATCAAATAATTGGTAAGGTGTGTGACGCTGAGACGGGAAGGTTGTCTGAATAAGGCAGGGGAGCGGGTGAAGGGGCGGCTCCTCATTTGGCCAAAACAATCTGGTAGAAGTGTAAGAGTGAGTCCGACTATTTCCAGGATGAAGGATAAATATCTGATAGTCTCTGTTTAATATCATCGGAATGAAACTCTTGGTCACGGAAATGATACCTGAAAGGCCTTGTGCTGTCAATCTGCCGAGTGTACGGGAGGGAAGGATGGAGTGGAAGAGCCTCTGTATTTCTCCAGGACTGAATTGCAGTGGGTTGGATGTTTAATCAGTTTCTAACTCTACCTGTTGGGTGAGTAGGCGACAGAAACAATACCAGTTCTTATCCCTGTGTGACTGTCACTCCTTCTGTTGTGTGTGTGCAGGATTAAACCCTGAGTCCCTCTATACAGCTCTGGATGCTATATCTGGAAAGAAGCTGAATCTTTCAGTAGTTGGTCTGCTCAAACCCAGTTCAAGGCCCGATAGTGAACAGAATTTCACATTAATTGTTTGAACAATACTATGTTTGAACAGCAGGTTATGATCGACTGGATCAAAGGCTGGAAAAATTCCTGTCCATAAATCTTTCAAAATGGAGTGTGAGGATCTCATGGTTCCGTGTGTTTAAGGGATAGAGCCCGAGACATCGGCAACTGAGCCCTGAAAATTCACAGCAAAGACTGTGCACATAAGGACATTTAACAACCGGGAGCTGAAACTCTGGGACGGGCTCTATTGTCACTGTGTTTGTGTGTCCGGTATAATCGCGGCAGCTCCGTGCCTCTTGTTTAGAATGAAACGATGAAGATCACCATTCGGTATTACTCACATTGACCGCGGGTTTCACTCCGGTTAGACAAACCTTTGCTGGCTGAAATGAATTCTACAAGGTCCCAGCAAACACACCGACTCCCTCCTTCCTCCCATGTTTCTGTCCGATTGTTTTGAGAGGAGGGTCTCAATAATAACAAACACCCTGCAGGGAGAGACGGCAATTTGAACATCTAAATGGGATCAGCTCCCGGCTTTCTAGGTTATAGATTCCCTCCACCCCTCCCCACCCTCCCTCCACCCTAACCCCATGTTCACTTTCATTGTTCAAACATTGATGAGGGTGGAATGGGCAAAGGACCCATTGAATTCTGTTGCAGCGATCTGCGCACGCGCGATGTAGCCCCGCCCACTGATGACGTCACAATGATGGGAAAAGCGCATGTGCTCCCCTTCCCCCAACACTGTCTCTGAGCGTCATTCAGTGAGTGAGCGGAAGATTGTTTAAATCAGCTGCGAATGGATACATCCGGGTCCCGGGGTAAGTGAACAAAGAACATCTGCTTCCAGCAGCAACACCAGGTTTGGGAGCGAGTCTGCAGATGTGTTCAGAGATTAAAATTGAATAGCGGGGAAGTTCAGCGGGAGTCGGGGACTGTGTGGAATGTACACTGGAGGCCTGGATAGCCGAGTCCAACCCGAGCGGGACCCGAGCACATGTGTCCGCCTCGGCTCGGGCCCAGATTGCGGCTCCGGCTTTCGGGCTCGGGTCCAGTTCGGGTTCGGGTCGGACACACTCGGTCAGTCTCTGCTGGTCTGTCTTGAAATTTTAAAAAACTGACCGGAGCTGGGAGTCCGGCTCGGAACTGAGTCTGCGCAGTGAGCCGGTGCCGTCACTTTGCCGTCATCACGCATGCGGTGTAGCATCTTGCATGTTGAGTGTCAGGAAGGGAAGTGAAGGGATGGTCGGGTCGGGCTCGGGTCCGCTGTGGTTCGGTCAGGGACTGTGTGTGTGTGTGGACCAGAGTCCTGAAAGTGAACAGGTTATATTTTTAATACAAATACTGTATATTTTATAATCATTTTGTAATAATTAATCACTCTTTGCATTTCAGCTGCTCACTGGATAAACTTGCAGCAAGTATTTCAACCTGTAAAGCAGGAGTCTGGGTAATGTACAATGATATTTACTGAGCCTTCTGGCAATTGCTGTGTTTAGTTTAAGCAATACAGATACTGGTACAGTGTGGCACAACCTGTCTGAACACAACTCCATGGGTTTCTGTTTAACTCATGACCAAACAATCACTGGCTTCGCGGCTCCAATCTTCATCTTTTTAAACAACCTTTCACGTCCGATTAATACTGTGTTTGTCCGACCGGAGCCCAAGAGCTCGACCCAGAAGAGTGACCGACCCAAACCTGACACATGTCGTCAAGTCCTGTCGGGTTCGGGTCTGGTAGCAGGCCTTTAGCAGGTACTGGTCCTGGGACATGGAGCGAGTCCGGGGAAAGAGAGAGGTATTTCTGAGGCAGTGTCTGGGCAGGGTGAGAGAGACAGAATGAGAAGAAGGCACTATTGAAAATCATTGCTGCTTTCTGTCTCCAAACTGTCATGAATGTTCCCGGTTCAGATCCTGCGTCTCACTGTTCATTGTTATTGGACAGTGAACAGCAGAAAAAAATGGCTGCACTATAACGATGCGGCGGGTTTTTAAAGACTAGGTGAGAAGTTTAAGGACACATTTTAAACAGTGTCTGCTTGTTTTCCCTTCAACAATAGGACTTGGAAGTAGAAATATGACTTAAAGCCTGGCTGCCTGACCCAAACACGACTAGACCCGACTACATGTGTCCAAAGGTGATTTTACATTACTGTACACTATGGATGTAAAACAAATGCTGTCTACTGGAGAATGCTTAGCAGTGGAAAGTCCTGTAGCCGGAAAACATAAATCTTCTGTGTGGGAACATGTCAATGTTGTTGTTTTCCGCAATAGTAAAAGTCCAAGTGGATTTGCACAATGTAAATCTTGCAAACTTCTACTAAAATATCACAGCAAAAAGACAGGAAATTCATCTTTGCAGCGGCACACTGTAAAAGGATGCACTCGACCCACAGCAGGGCCAAGTCAGTCAGAATTAAGTTACTTTGTACGGACAAGAAAAAAAAAACTTACCCACTCACAAGAAATCAGAAATTATAGACAAATGCGTGAGTTTCTGTAGCAAAGATATTCGATCTTTCCAAACTGTCTCTGGTGAAGGGTTTGTTGAGCTAGCACAAGAGCTTATCAATGTGGGTGCGACATACGGTCAAGTATCAGTTTCAACTGTGTTAGCAAATCCAAGTACAGTTTCAAGAAGGTGTCGTGATGTGGTCAAAGAAAAGAGAAAAGAACTAATTTCTCAGATTACTGACATACTGAAGGATGTGAATGTGGGAATGACAACTGACATGTGGACGGACGACTACAATAAAATCCATTATATGTCGATAACTTGTCATTACATCACGGCAGATTTTAAACTTCATGCCAAAGTTTTAACAACAGCAATGTTTCCACTGGAGGACGTCAAAACTGGCGGAAATATCAGGCAGGAGATTTTAAATCTGCTCGTGAATACATTTGGTATCGACCCAGCAAATTTCCATAAACTAGTCTGGGTGACAGATCAAGGCACCAACATAGTGTTTGATCTTAGACCATATCGACGTCTGGATTGTCAGTGCCATGTATATAACACGGTCCTTCAACATTCACTTGATCCAAAGGAATTCGCTTCTGAAGCTCCGGATGTTGTAGAAACTATACATCATGCCAAAGACTTGGTGACATATATTAAACAGTCTGGTCTTGCTGCACAGTTGTCTAAAACTTTAAATCCAATAGAAGAAACGAGGTACAGTGCTGTGTATCTGACACTGAATTCAATTCAGGATATTTATCATGAGCTGCACGAGAAACTGGAACAGCATGGGGAAAGCTCCAGGCTGGAAAATATCACCCCTGATGTCTTGCAGTTTTTGGTGGATTTCCTCCGACCATTTTATGAAGCTCAGAGGGAAATGGAGGGAGACCAATATCCTACATTGAACCTGGTAATTCCGTGGTTTGAGAAACTTAAACGTCCCTGTATGCCACATTCTTCAGATACTCCAATGCAAGCAGTTGTCAGGGAACGGCACAGACGGTGGCTTCTGAAGAAAGTTAAAATAAATGACGAGCACAAAATAGCAACATTTCTCTGGCCAAAATTCAATCAGCTACGAATGTTATCCAGCCATGAAAGGGAAGAAGTTTATTCTGAAGAGTGCAGACTTATCAATAACATTAAAACAGAAGTCCCGGTGAAGGAAACGACAATGGTTGATAATGAACCTGCAGCTGCCAAAAAAGCAGTGACTGCATTTTCTGAATGGGAGAATGTTCATGAAGAAATAGACACAAATGATGAAGTGCAGCAGTACACAGCACAGACCTGCTGTGTTGGCGATGGAAAACGAACGTGATCTGTTGGGCTGGTGGAAGGAACACAGTGTTACATACCCTAAATTGACCAGGCGGGCTAGAAGTATACTTTGCATTCCGGCGAGCTGCAGCATCAGGGAGAGGAACTTCAGTGTAGCTGGAAGGACATTCAACCAGTGGAGGACTGTCCTTCAGCCTTCCACTGTTGACTCTATTCTTTTTTTACATGACAATTTATAAGACCTTTTGTTTTTTTTGCTGTGTCTGTCACTGAGACTACTGACTAGCTCTGTCTGTCACTGAGACTACTTAAATGCTATGTCTCTAACTGAGACTACTTACTTGCTCTGTCTGTAACTGAGAGTACTTACTTTCTGTCTCCGTAACTTAGACTACTTACTTGCAATCTCTGGACTGAGACTACTTACTTGCTATCTCTGTAACTGAGACTACTTACTTGCTCTGCCTGTAACTGAGACTACTTACTTGCTCTGTCTGTAACTGAGACTACTTACTTGCTATCTCTGTAACTGAGACTACTTACTAGCTCTGCCTGTAACTGAGACTACTTACTTGCTCTGTCTGTAACTGAGACTACTTACTTGCTCTGTCTGTAACCGAGACTACTTACTTGCTCTGTCTGTAACTGAGACTACTTACTTGCTCTGTCTGTAACTGAGACTAATTATTTGCTCTGTCTGTAACTGAGACTACTTACTTGCAATCTCTGGACTGAGACTACTTACTTGCTATCTCTGTAACTGAGACTACTTACTTGCTCTGCCTGTAACTGAGACTACTTACTTGCTCTGTCTGTAACTGAGACTACTTACTTGCTATCTCTGGGACTGGGACTACTTACTTGCTCTGTCTGCAACTGAGACTACTTACTTGCTATCTCTGTAACTGAGACTACTTACTTGCTCTGTCTGTAACTGAGACTACTTACTTGCTCTGCCTGTAACTGAGACTACTTACTTGCTCTGCCTGTAACTGAGACTACTTACTTGCTCTGTCTGTAACTGAGACTACTTATTTGCTCTGTCTGTAACTGAGACTACTAACTTTCTGTCTCCGTAACTGAGACTACTTACTTGCAATCTCTGGACTGATACTACTTACTTGCTATCTCTGTAACTGAGACTACTTACTTGCTCTGTCTGTAACTGAGACTACTTACTTGCTCTGTCTGTAACTAAGACTACTTACTTGCTCTGTCTGTAACTGAGACTACTTACTTGTTCTGCCTGTAACTGAGACTACTTACTTGCTCTGTCTGTAACTGAGACTACTTACTTGTTCTGCCTGTAACTGAGACTACTTACTTGCTCTGCCTGTGACTGGGACTACTTACTTGCTCTGTCTGTAACTGAGACTACTTACTTGCTCTGTCTGTAACTCAGACTACTTATTGCTCTGCCTGTAACTGAGACTACTTACTTGCTCTGCTTGTAACTGTGACTACTTACTTGCTCTGTCTGTAACTGAGACTACTTACTTGCTCTTTCTGTAACTGAGATTACTTACTTGCTCTGTCTGTAACTGAGACTACTTACTTGCTATCTCTGTAACTGAGATTGCTAACTTGCTCTGTCTGTAACTGAGACTACTTACTTGCTCTGTCTGTAACTGAGACTACTTACTTGCTCTGTCTGTAACTGAGACTAATTACTTGCTCTGTCTGTAACTGAGACTACTTACTTGCTGTGTCTGTAACTTTGACTGCTCTCTTGCTCTGTCTGTAACTGAGACTACTTACTTGCTCTGTCTGTAACTGAGACTACTGACTTGCTATCTCTGTGAATGGGACGACTGACCTGTTATGTCTGTAACTGAGACTACTAAATCCAGTGTTCACCTCACTGCTGATTGGGTGCCTCATTGGAGTAGGCTATTAGTTTTCTTTTTAATCTATTTTAATCTAGTGGCGCAGTCGTTAGCTCCGCAGCCTCACAGCTCCAGCGACCCGGGTTCAATTCTGGGTACTGTCTGTGTGGAGTTTGCAAGTTCTCCCTGTGTCTGCTTGGGTTTCCTCCGGGTGCTCCGGTTTCCTCCCACATGCCAAAGCCATGCAGGTTGTTTGGTTAATTGGCCATTATAAATTGCCCCTTCTCTCGTGAGGTGGTCGGGATATGGGATTAGTATAAATGGGTGGTTGATGGTCGGCACAGACTCGGTGGGCCGAAGGGCCTGTTTCGGTGCTGTATCTCTAAACTTTGGTTTGACACAATTTGTTTCTGTTCTATCTGGTTATTATCAAAGTGCTGTTTGTGGGAACTTGCTGTGGGAAATGGCTGCTGTGTTTCCTACTGTACAACAGTGATGAGAATTCACAAAGATCTTCACTGGGTGGAATGTGTTTTGGGACGTCCTGAGATTGTGTAAGGTGCTCGAGAAGAGCAAGTCTTTCTTTGTGGAGAGAAAATGGATAATCTCATGAGAAGACTGCGTAAAAATCATGAGGGAGTCAAGAAGTTGTTTGAAAGTCTGAGAAGAGACAGGCTGATATTTCTGACAGAAAAGATAAATACTGTGTGTATTTATAAGTTATCAACAAAAACTTATTTTGGTTCCTCGAGTTGGGATCTTTAATTTTATGTACTCAAGGAGTTGGAAGAAAGATATTCAATAAATACATAACTGTATTTGATCACGATTAGATTATTTGTTTTGCATTTTAATACTTGCAAAGCCTTAAGTTCGATAAGTCCCCAGGGACTGATGGGATCTACCCTAGAATTCTGAGGGATGCAAGGGAAGAAATTGCTGGGGCCTTGACAGAAATCTTTGCATCCTCATTGGCGACAGGTGAGGTCCCAGAGGACTGGAGAATAGCCAATGTTGTTCCTTTGTTTAATAAAGGTGGCAAGGATAATCCAGGAAATTCTAGTCCGGTGAGGCTGACGTTAGTGGTAGGGAAACTATTGGAAAGGATTCTTGGGGACATTATTTAATGCCATTTGGAAACAAACAAACTTATTAGCGAGAGACAGCATGGTTTTGTGAAGGGGAGGTCGTGTCTCACTAATTTGATTGACTTTTTTGAGGAGGTGACGAAGATGATTGATGAGGGAAGGGCAGTGGATGTTGTCTATATGGATTTTAGTAAAGCCTTTGACAAGGTCCCGTATGGCAGACTGGTGCAAAAGGTGAAGTCACACGGGATCAGAGGTGAGCTGGCAAGATGGATACAGAACTGGCTCAGTCGCAGAAGACAGAGGGTAACAGTGGATGGGTGTTTTTCTGAATGGAGGGATGTGACTAGAGGTGTTCCACAGGGATCAGAGCTGGGACCTTTGCTGTTTGTAGTATATATAAATGATTTGGAGGAAAATGTAGCTGGTCTGATTAGTAAGTTTGCAGACGACACAAATGTTGGTGGAGTTACGGATAATGATGAGGATTGTCAGAGGTTACAACAGGATATCGATCGGCTGGAGACTTGGGCGGAGAAATGGCAGATGGAGTTTAATCCAGACAAATGTGAGGTAATGCATTTTGGAAGGTCTAATGCAGGAGGGAGGTATACAGTAAATGGCAGAACGCTTAGGAGTATTGACAGGCAGAGAGATCTGGGCGTACAGGTCCACAGGTCACTGAAAGTGGCAACGCAGGTGGATAAGGTAGTCAAGAAGGCATGCGGCATGCTTGCCTTCATCGGTCGGGGCATAGCGTATAAAAATTGGCAAGTCATGTTGCAGCTGTACAGAACCTTAGTTGGGACCCACTTAGAATATTGCGTGCAATTCTGGTCGCCACTACCAGAAGGACGTGGAGGCTTTGGAGAGGGTACAGAGGAGGTTCACCAGGATGTTGCCCGGTCTTCAGGGCATTAGCTATGAGGAGAGTTGGGAAAACTCGGATTGATTTCACTGGAACGACGGAGGTGGAGGGGCAACATGATAGAGGTTTACAAAGTTATGAGCGCATGGACAGATTGGATAGTCAGAAGCTTTTTCTCAGGGTGGAAGAGTCAGTTACTAGGGGAGATAGGTTTAAGGTGCGAGGGGCAATGTTTAGAGGGGATGTGCGAGGCAAGTTTTTTACACAGAGGGTGGTGAGTGCCTGGAACTTGCTGCCAGGGGAGGTGGTGGAAGCAGATAAGATAGCGACGTTTAAGAGCCATCTTGACAAATATATGAATAGGAAGGGAATAGAGGGATATGGGCCCCAGAAGTGCAGAAGGTGTTAGTTTCAGCAGGCATCAGGATGGCTGGCTTGGAGGGCCGAATGGCCTGTTCCTGTGCTGTACTGTTCTTTGTTAACATCAGGGTTTCTGGGATGTTTTATCTCTTCCATGACTGAACTGTAATTTTTTGAGGAACAGGGCAGTCCAGTGTGTAAAAGCAATGAACAAGCAGCACTTGCTGATTGTTTATCTGGCAGTACTACAAAAACTTACAAAGATCTCAAAGTATAGATGGACAATCTGAAAGCTTTGTAGGGCTGAAATTCAACCAAAACATCAAATAATCTAGGCGAAGAATATTTTTATTTGAAAAAAAAGTGATAGGAAGCTTTATGTAAATCTGTATCAAATGTTAATGCCAGAAATTGTTCAACATACTTTGTCAACATTAACATATATGTTTTGTTTTGTTTTGGAGGCTATTTGAGGTGCTGGCCATTATGTGTATGCTGATCAACCAGAAGTCTTCAATCAAACAGTATTGTAGATCTGCAGTACTGTAGACCAATGATCAGACAGCACTGGGAATCTGCAGTGCTGCAGACTAATGATCATACAGCACTGGGAATCTGCAGTATTGCAGACTAAAAATCAGACAGCACTGGGAATCTGCAGTACTGTAGACTAATGATCAGACAGTACTGGGAATCTGCAGTACTGTAGACTAATGATCAGATAGTACTGGGAATCTGCAGTACTGTAGACTACTGATCAGACAGCACCGGGAATCTGCAGTACTGCAGACGAATGATCAGACAGCACCGGGAATCTGCAGTACTGTAGACTAATGATCAGACAGCACCGGGAATCTGCAGTCCTGTGGACTAATGATCAGACAGTACTGGGAATCTGCAGTACTGTAGACTAATGATCAGACAGCACCGGGAATCTGCAGTACTGTGGACTAATGATCAGACAGCACCGGGAATCTGCAGTAATGTGGACTAATGTTCAGACAGCACTGGGAATCTGCAGTACTGTAGACTAATGATCAGACAGCACTGGGAATCTGCAGCACTGTAGACTAATGATCAGACAGCACTGGGAATCTGCAGTACTGTAGACTAATGATCAGACAGCACCGGGAATCTGCAGTACTGTAGTCTATTGATCAGACAGCACTGGGAATCTGCAGTACTGTGGACTAATGATCAGACAGCACTGGGAATCTGCAGTACTGTAGACTAATGATCAGACAGCACTGGGAATCTGCAGTACTGTCGACTAATGATCTGACAGAGGATGAGTATCGGAGTAAAGATGTCTTGCTGCAATGAAATAGAGACTTTTTGAGACTGCACCTGCAGTATTGTGTGCAGTTTTGGTCTCTTACCTGTAAAAATATATACTTGTCATGGAGGGAGTGCCATGAAGGTTCACCAAACTATTTCCTGGGATGAAGGGATTACCTTATGAGGGAAGATTAAACAGACTGGGCCTTTATTCTCTGGAGTTTTGAAGAATGAGAGGTGATCTCATTCAAACATTCAAAATTCTTACAGGGCTCGATAGGGCAGATGTAGGAAGGATCTTTCCCCGGACTGGGGATCTATAACCAGGGGACACAGTCTCAGAATAAGGAGCAGGCCATTTAGGACTGAGATGAGGAGGAATTTCTTCACTCAGAGGCTGGTGAATCTTTGGAATTCTCTACCCAGAGGGCTGTGGAGGCTCAGTCATTGAGTAAGTTCAAGATGGAGATCGATACATTTCTATATACTAAAAACATCAAGGGTTACAGGGATAGTGCAGGGTTATGGTGTTGAAGTAGATCAACCATGATCTCATTGAATGGTGGAGAGGGCTTGATGGGCTGAATGGCCTACTCCTGTTCCTAGTTCTTATGTTTTTGTGCTGTGGACAAGATAAGGGGGAACAAAACTGTGCTGCTGTACTGCAGTGCTGTCCAACACTGACACTTTGTATCACCGGGTTCCCACTGTGGAAATGACAATGATGAAACTGTAAAGTTCTAACCCTCACCTGTTCTTGTCTTACAAGGAATACTTCTCCTTTGTGCAGGAACCAGAATAGATGTGATGTTTCCCAGGACCAGGGAATGGTGCGGCCCAGCTCCTGCTCACACACAGTAGGTACGTGATCATTCCTAGAGTGTAAAGGCACAGACAGCTCACCAGTTCCACTGTCAGGGACACCAGAAGGAATCAATCTCAAACTGATCCCAAGATCCAGACAGACATTTTCAATCCCAACAAGGTAAATAGAGCAGGAGAGACAGACATTGTATCCAGTTCAAACCAATTCAGTAATGCTGACAGGGAGAGACATGAATCCCAGGTCAACTACCAGATTTAAATAAAGTCACAGTGTCATTTACAGCACAGAGGAGGCTATTCGGCCCATTGACTCCATGTTTACTCTCCACAAAGGAATACAGTCAGTCCCTCTCCCCTTCTCGATCCCCGTAGCCCTGCACGTCTATTTCTCTCAGGTGACCATTCAACATCCTACTGAAGTCAGTGATTGTCTCCACTTCCACCTCCCTTGTGGGCAGTGAGTTCCAGGTCATTATCACCCCCTGTGTATAACAGTGTTTCCCCATATTCCCCCTGAATCTCTGGTCAAAATCATTCAATCTGTGTAAACTAGTCCTTGTATCATTTGTTAATGGCAACAGTGTTTCCCTTTCCAGCTTGCTTGTTAAGATCTTGTACACTTCTGTTAAATCTCCCCTCAATCTCCTTTGTTCTGAGGAAAACAAGCCCAGAATTTCCAACCTAACCTTGTGACTAAAATCCTCCATCCCTGGAACCATTCTGATAAATCTCCTCTGCACCCACTCAAGGACCCTCCCATCCATGCTGAGGTCTGGTGACCAGAACTAGACACACTACTCCATTTGGGGTCTAACCAGAGCTTTATAAAGGTTCAGCATAACCGCCCTGCCTTTGTACTCAATGCCTCTGTTTATCAAGCCCAAGATCCCATATGCTTTACTATCCAATCTGTCAATATGTCCTGCCAGTTACAAAGATCAATGCACTTGCACCCTCAGGACCCTCTATTCCTGCAAACTCTTTAGAACTGTGCCAATAATTATATATTGCCTCTCCTTATTCCTTCTGCCAAAATGCATCACCTCACACTTGTCAGTATTAAATTCAATCTGCCACCTCTCTGCCCATTCTACTAGCCTGTCTATGTCCTGTTACAGGCAGTTCATATCATCCTCACTGTTTGCCTCACGTCCAAGATTGGCGCTGTCAGCAAATTTTGAAATAGACTCTGTGCAGCCTGAGCTACAAATTAAATATTAGATAGATCTGACACTTGTACCCGATTGAAAGGTATATAATTCATACCAGGAAGATGCTCCAGGACACAAATTAAAATGTCACCCACTTAACCTGCAGTATCAGTTTCAACAACATTCATCCCAATAGTGTAACCACACACCCAGCTTAGATGCAAGACCAAAATTCTGTGCAGTATCAGATTGAGTGATGCTGTAAAATAGTGATACCCCGAGGGACAACTTTGATCACAGTTCAGCATTCATCCACATTATACAGCTGCAAGACACAGTATCAATTGTTTTCAGCCCAGAGCTACACATTACATCCCATTTCAAACTGAATGATACAGTGTCAATTCCATCACTGTAGATTAAGGTATTAATAGTAAATATATTATTTCAGAGACCAGAAGTGAGATGCAAATGAAATGCATATGACAAATGAACATCAGATGCACAAACATACAAGAGACTGACAGATACTGACTAAATCTCACAGTCCCAAACAGTACCTCAAACAGAGAAATACAGAATGAATCACATTCTTACACACAGTATCAGGGAATGACAGATCCCTCTTTCAAACAGTACCCCAGACTGATAGGTACAGACAGAATGCCACACTCACACACTACTGAGAGCGACAAAACGGGCCACACATTCACATACAGTGCGAGAGAATGAAACAGACAGTATTAATCCCACTTGTACACAATACCAGATTCTGACAGAGAATGAATTCCTCTCTATCACTATCTCTCACTCTCACTGAACACACACACACACACACACACACACACACACATTCAGGTGCAGTACCAGAAAGTTAAAGATAAAGAAGATAGCACACTTGACATCAAACAACAGAGACTGACAAATCCTGATTGAATCCAACATTCACAAACAATATCAGACTCTGAGAAATAAGGAATTACACTCAAACCTATACACAGTAACAGAGAATGACACAAACAGCATTAATCAATCATTCATACTTTAGCACAAATTGACACAGGCAGAAGATATCCAATACAGTTAAACAGTACCAGTGACAGAGAGATAGAGAATGAACCCCACCTTCACATGCAGTAAGGGAGACATTGGCATGATATATAGTTTCTACCACACACACACACACACACACATAGACACAGAGTACCATCGGCCAACAGATATAGATTGAATCCTACAACCAGACAGAATTGCAGAGACTGTCAAATATAGAATACATTCCATGCTCACATACTGTAACAGAAACTGACAGTAACAATATTAATCCCACACATGTATATAATACCAGAGACTGACAGATGCAAGTAAAATACAAATAACCATACAGGATCAGACAGTGTATGATACAGAATTAATCTCTCATTCATATTGAATCAGAGTGCCAGAGAGAGAATGAAACTCACACTTACAAACTGCACCAGGGACTGAGAGATCCAGAATCAGTTTCTCTCACACAAAGATACGATAGCAGAGACAGTCAGATACAGAATGAATCCGGATTCCCACAGAGTGGCAGATACAGATTGAAACACACACTAATATACTATGGAAGAGCAGAGTGAATATAGAATGAATTCCAATCACAGAAAATACCAGAGAGAGATCCAGAACTAATTTCACACTCACACACAGTAACAGATTATGACAGCTGGAGACTTAGAACCAAACCACATCCTGGACGAAAGAATGACAGATAGAGAACTAACCCCAAACTCACACACAGTAACAGACACTGACAGATACAGAATTAATCCCACACTCACACACAGTAACAGATACTGGCAGATACAAAATTAATCCCACACTCACACAAAGTAACAGACACTGACAGAGACAGAATTAATCCCACACTCACACACAGCAACAGACACTGACAGATACAGAATTAATCCCACACTCACAAACAATAACAGACACTGACAGAGACAGAATTAAACCCACACTCACACACAATAACAGACACTGACAGAGACAGAATTAAACCCACACTCACACACAATAACAGACACTGACAGATAGAGAATTAATCCCACACTCACACACAGTAACAGACACTGACAGATACAGAATTAATCCCACACTCACACACAGTAACAGACACTGACAGATACAGAATTAATACCACACTCACACACAGTAACAGAGACTGACAGATACAGAATTAACCTCACACTAACACACAGTAACAAACACTGACAGATAGAGAACTAACCCCACAATCACACACAGTAACAAACACTGTCGAGTCAGAATTAATCCCACACTCACACACGGTAACAGACAGTGACAGATGCAGAATTCATCCCACACTCACACACAGTACCAGAAACTGACAGAAAGAGAACTAATCCCACACTCTCATACAGTACCAGACACTGACAGATAGAGAATTAATCCGGCACTCACACGGATTAACAGACACTGACAGATACAGAATTAATCCCACAGTCACACACAGTAACAGTCACTGACAGATACAGAATGAATCCCACAATCAAATACAGTAACAGACAATGACAGATACAGAATTAATCCCGCACTCACACACAGTAACAGACACTGACAGATAGAGAATTAATGCCACACTCACACACAGTTACAGACACTGACAGAATCAGACATAATCCCACACTCACATACAGTAACAGACACTGACAGATACAGAATTAATCCCACACTCACACACAGTAACAGACACTGACAGATACAAAATTAATCCCACATTCACACAAAGAAACAGACACTGACAGAGACAGAATTAATCCCACACTCACACACAGTAACAGACACTGACAGATACAGAATTAATCCCACACTCACAAACAATAACAGACACTGACAGAGACAGAATTAAACCCACACTCACACACAATAACAGACACTGACAGATAGAGAATTAATCCCACACTCACACACAGTAACAGACACTGACAGATACAGAATTAATCCCACACTCACACACAGTAACAGACACTGACAGATACAGAATTAATACCACACTCACACACAGTAACAGAGACTGACAGATACAGAATTAACCTCACACTAACACACAGTAACAAACACTGACAGATAGAGAACTAACCCCACACTCACACACAGTAACAAACACTGTCGAGTCAGAATTAATCCCACACTCACACACGGTAACAGACAGTGACAGATGCAGAATTCATCCCACACTCACACACAGTACCAGAAACTGACAGAAAGAGAACTAATCCCACACTCACATAAAGTACCAGACACTGACAGATAGAGAATTAATCCGGCACTCACACGGATTAACAGACACTGACCGATACAGAATTAATCCCACAGTCACACACAGTAACAGTCACTGACAGATACAGAATTAATCACACACTCAAATACAGTAACAGACAATGACAGATACAGAATTAATCCCGCACTCACACACAGTAACAGACACTGACAGATAGAGAATTAATGCCACACTCACACACAGTTACAGACACTGACAGAATCAGACTTAATCCCACACTCACACACAGTAACAGACACTGACAGATACAGAATTAATACCACACTCACACACAGTAACAGACACTGACAGATAGAGAATTAATCCCACACTCACACAAAGTAACAGACACTGACAGAGACAGAATTAATCCCACACTCACACACAGCAACAGACACTGACAGATACAGAATTAATCCCACACTCACAAACAATAACAGACACTGACAGAGACAGAATTAAACCCACACTCACACACAATAACAGACACTGACAGATAGAGAATTAATCCCACACTCACACACAGTAACAGACACTGACAGATACAGAATTAATCCCACACTCACACACAGTAACAGACACTGACAGATACAGAATTAATACCACACTCACACACAGTAACAGAGACTGACAGATACAGAATTAACCTCACACTAACACACAGTAACAAACACTGACAGATAGAGAACTAACCCCACAATCACACACAGTAACAAACACTGTCGAGTCAGAATTAATCCCACACTCACACACGGTAACAGACAGTGACAGATGCAGAATTCATCCCACACTCACACACAGTAACAGACACTGACAGATAGAGAATTAATCCCACACTCACACAAAGCAACAGACACTGACAGACAAAGTATTAATCCCAGACTCACACACAATAACAGACACTGACAGATACAGAATTAATCCCACACTCACACAAGTAACAGACACTGACAGATACATAATTAATCCCACACTCACACACAGTAACAGACACTGACAGATACAGAATTAATCCCACCCTCACACACAGTAACAGACACAGACAGGTACAGAATTAATCCCACACTCACACACAGTAACAGACACTGACAGATACATAATTAAGCCCACACTCACACACAGTAACAGACACTGACAGATACAGAATTAATCCCACACTCACACACAGTAACAGAGACTGACAGATACAGAATTAACCTCACACTAACACACAGTAACAGACACTGACAGATATAGAACTAGCCTCACACTCACACACAGTAACAAACACTGTCGAGTCAGAATTATTCCCAGACTCACACACGGTAACAGACAGTGACAGATGCAGAATTCATCCCACACTGAAATACATTAACAGACAATGACAGATACAGAATTAATCCCGCACTCACACACAGTAACGGACACTGACAGATAGAGAATTAATGCCACACTCACACACAGTAACAGGCACCGACAGAATCAGACTTAATCCCACACTCACATACAGTTACAGACACTGGCAGATACAGAACTAATCCCACACTCACACACAGTAACAGACACTGACAGATACAGAATTAATCCCACACTCACACACAGTAACGAACACTGACAGACAAAGAATTAATCCCACACTCACATACAACAACAGAGACTGACAGATAGAGAACTAATCCCACACTCAAATACCGTACCAGACAGTAACAGATAGAGAATTAATCGGGCACTAAAACAGATTAACGACACTGACAGATGCAGAATGAATCCCACAATCGCACACAGTAACAGACACGTGACAGATACAGACTTAATCCCACACTCACTCACAATAACAGACACTGCCAGATACAGAATTAATCTAACACTCACACACTTGCAGACACGGACAGATACAGAATTAATACCACACTCACACACAGTAACAGAGACTGACAGATACTGAATTAACCTCACACTAACACACAGTAACAAACACTGACAGATAGAGAACTAACCCCACACTCACACACAGTAACAAACACTGTCGAGTCAGAATTAATCCCACACTCACACACGGTAACAGACAGTGACAGATGCAGAATTCATCCCACACTCACACACAGTCCCAGAAACTGACAGAAAGAGAACTAATCCCACACTCACATACAGTACCAGACACTGACAGATAGAGAATTAATCCGGCACTCACACGGATTAACAGACACTGACAGATAGAGAATTAATCCCACACTCACACACAGTAACAGACACTGACAGATACAGAATTAATCCCACACTCACATACAATAACAGACACTGACAGATAGAGAATTAATCCCACACTCACACACAGTAACAGACACTGACAGATACAGAATTAATCCCACACTCACACACAGTAACAGACACTGTCAGATACATAATTAAGCCCACACTCACACACAGTAACAGACACTGACAGATACAGAACTAATCCCACACTCGCACACAGTAACAGACACGTGACAGATACAGACTTAATCCCACACTCACTCACAATAACAGACACTGCCAGATACAGAATTAATCTAACACTCACACACTTGCAGACACGGACAGATACAGAATTAATACCACACTCACACACAGTAACAGAGACTGACAGATACAGAATTAACCTAACACTAACACACAGTAACAGACACTGACAGATAGAGTACTAACCTCACACTCACACACAGTAACAAACACTGTCGAGTCTGAATTAATCCCAGACTCACACACGGTAACAGACAGTGACAGATGCAGAATTAATCCCACACTGAAATACATTAACAGACAATGACAGATACAGAATTAATCCCGCACTCACACACAGTAACAGACACTGACAGATAGAAAATTAATGCCACACTCACACACAGTAACAGGCACCGACAGAATCAGAATTAATCCCACACTCAAATACATTAACAGACAATGACAGATAGAGAATTAATCCCGCACTCACACACAGTAACAAACACTGACAGAATCAGACTTAATCCCACACTCACATACAGTAACAGACACTGACAGATACAGAATTATTCCCACACTCACACACAGTAACAGACACTGTCAGACAAAGAATTAATCCCACACTCACATACAACAACAGAGACTGACAGATAGAGAACTAATCCCACACTCAAATACCGTACCAGACAGTAACAGATAGAGAATTAATCGGGCACTAAAACAGATTAACGACACTGACAGATACAGAATTAATCCCACAATCGCACACAGTAACAGACACGTGACAGATAAAGACTTAATCCCACACTCACACCCAATAACAGACACTGACAGATACAGAATTAATCTAACACTCACACACTTGCAGACACTGTCAGATACAGAATTAATCCCACACTCACACACAGTAACAGACACTGACAGAGACAGAATTAATACCACACTCACACACAGTAACAGAGACTGACAGATACAGAATTAACCTCACACTAACACACAGTAGCAAACACTGACAGACAGAGAACTAACCCAACACTCACACACAGTAACAAACACTGTCGAGCCAGAATTAATCCCACACTCACACACGGTAACAGACAGTGACAGATGCAGAATTCATCCCACACTCACACACAGTGCCAGAAACTGACAGAAAGAGAATTAATCCGGCACTCACACGGATTAACAGACACTGACAGATACAGAATTAATCCCACAGTCACACACAGTAACAGACACTGACAGATACAGAATTAATCCCACAATCAAATACAGTAACAGACAATGACAGATACAGAATTAATCCCGCCCTCACACACAGTAACAGACACTGACAGATAGAGAATTAATGCCACACTCACACACAGTTACAGACACTGACAGAATCAGACATAATCCCACACACACATACAGTAACAGACACTGACAGATACAGAATTAATCCCACACTAACACACAGTAACAGACACTGACAGACACAAAATTAATCCCACACTCACACAAAGTAACAGACACTGACAGAGACAGAATTAATCCCACACTCACACACAATAACAGACACTGACAGATAGAGAATTAATCCCACACTCACACACAGTAACAGACACTGACAGATACAGAATTAATCCCACACTCACACACAGTAACATACACTGACAGATACAGAATTAACCTCACACTAACACACAGTAACAAACACTGACAGATAGAGAACTAACCCCACACTCACACACAGTAACAAACACTGTCGAGTCAGAATTAATCCCACACTCACACACGGTAACAGACAGTGACAGATGCAGAATTCATCCCACACTCACACACAGTACCAGAAACTGACAGAAAGAGAACTAATCCCACACTCACATACAGTACCAGACACTGACAGATAGAGAATTAATCCGGCACTCACACGGATTAACAGACACTGACAGATACAGTATTAATACCACAGTCACACACAGTAACAGTCACTGACAGATACAGAATGAATCCCACACTCAAATACAGTAACAGACAATGACAGATACAGAATTGATCCCGCACTCACACACAGTAACAGACACTGACAGATAGAGAATTAATGCCACACTCACACACAGTTACAGACACTGACAGAATCAGACTTAATCCCACACTCACATACAGTAACAGACACTGACAGACAAAGTATTATTCCCACACTCACGTACAATAACAGACACTGACAGATACAGAATTAATCCCACACTCACACACAGTAACAGACACTGACAGATACAGAATTAATCCCACACTCACACACAGTAACGGACACTGACAGATACAGAATTAATCCCACACTCACACACAGTAACAGACACTGACAGATACAGAATTAATCCCACACTCACACACAGTAACAGACACTGACAGATACATAATTAAGCCCACACTCACACACAGTAACAGACGCTGACAGATGCAGAAATAATCCCACACTCACACACAGTAACAGAGACTGACAGATACAGAATTAACCTCACACTAACACACAGTAACAGACACTGACAGATAGAGAACTAATTTCACACTCACACACAGTAACAAACACTGTCGAGTCAGAATTAATCCCAGACTCACACACGGTAACAGACAGTGACAGATGCAGAATTAATCCCACACTGAAATACATTAACAGACAATGACAGATACAGAATTAATCCTGCACTCACACACAGTAACAGACACTGACAGATAGAGAATTAATGCCACACTCACACACAGTAACAGGCACCGACTGAATCAGAATTAATCCCACACTCAAATACATTAACAGACAATGACAGATACAGAATTAACCTCACACTAACACACAGTAACAAACACTGACAGATAGAGAACTAACCCCACACTCACACACAGTAACAGACACTGTCGAGTCAGAATTAATCCCACACTCACACACGGTAACAGACAGTGACAGATGCAGAATTCATCCCACACTCACACACAGTACCAGAAACTGACAGAAAAAGAACTAATCCCACACTCACATACAGTACCAGACACTGACAGATAGAGAATTAATCCGGCACTCACACGGATTAACAGACACTGACAGATACAGAATTAATCCCACACTCACACACAGTAACAGACACTGACAGATAGAGAATTAATCCCACACTCACACACAGTAACAGACACTGACAGACAAAGAATTAAACCCACACTCACACACAGTAACAGGCACCGACAGAATCAGAATTAATCCCACACTCAAATACATTAACAGACAATGACAGATACAGAATTAATCCTGCACTCACACACAGTAACAGACACTGACAGATACAGAATCAGACTTAATCCCACACTCACATACGGTAACAGACACTGACAGATACAGAATTAATCCCACACTCACACACAGTAACAGACACTGTCAGACAAAGAATTAATCCCACACTCACATACAACAACAGAGACTGACAGATAGAGAACTAATCCCACACACAAATACCGTACCAGACACTAACAGATAGAAAAATAATCGGGCACTAAAACAGATTAACGACACTGACAGATACAGAATTAATCCCACAATCGCACACAGTAACAGACACGTGACAGATACAGACTTAATCCCACACTCACACACAATAACAGACACTGACAGATACAGAATTAATCGAACACTCACACACTTGCAGACACTGACAGATACAGAATTAATCCCACACTCACACACAGTAACAGACACTGACAGATACAGAATTAATACCACACTCACACACAGTAACAGAGACTGACAGATACAGAATTAACCTCACACTAACACACAGTAACAAACACTGACAGACAGAGAACTAACCCCACACTCACACACAGTAACAATCACTGTCGAGTCAGAATTAATCCCACACTCACACACGGTAACAGACAGTGACAGATGCAGAATTCATCCCACACTCACACACAGTACCAGAAACTGACAGAAAGAGAACTAATCCCACACTCACATACAGTACCAGACACTGACAGATAGAGAATTAATCAGGCACTCACACGGATTAACAGACACTGAAAGATACAGAATTAATCCCACAGTCACACACAGTAACAGTCACTGACAGATACAGAATTAATCCCACACTCACACACAGTAACAGTCACTGACAGATACAGAATTAATCCCACAATCAAATACAGTAACAGACAATGACAGATACAGAATTAATCCCGCACTCACACACAGTAACAGACACTGACAGACAGAGAATTAATGCCACACTCACACACAGTTACAGACACTGACAGAATCAGACATAATCCCACACACACATACAGTAACAGACATTGACAGATACAGAATTAATCCCACACTCACACACAGTAACAGACACTGACAGATACAAAATTAATCCCACACTCACACAAAGTAACAGACACTGACAGAGACAGAATTAATCCCACACTCACACACAATAACAGACACTGACAGATAGAGAATTAATCCTACACTCAAACACAGTAACAGACACTGACAGATACAGAATTAATCCCACACTCACACACAGTAACAGACACTGACAGATACAGAATTAACCTCACACTAACACACAGTAACAAACACTGACAGATAGAGAACTAACCCCACACTCACACACAGTAACAAACACTGTCGAGTCAGAATTAATCCCACACTCACGCACGGTAACAGACAGTGACAGATGCAGAATTCATCCCACACTCAGACACAGTACCAGAAACTGACAGAAAGAGAACTAATCCCACACTCACATACAGTACCAGACACTGACAGATAGAGAATTAATCCGGCAGTCACACGGATTAACAGACACTGACAGATAAAGAATTAATCCCACAGTCACACACAGTAATAGTCACTGACAGATACAGAATTAATCCCACACTCAAATACAGTAACAGACAATAACAGATACAGAATTAATCCCGCACTCACACACAGTAACAGACACTGTCAGATGGAGAATTAATGCCACACTCACACACAGTTACAGACACTGACAGAATCAGACTTAATCCCACACTCACATACAGTAACAGACACTGACAGATACAGAATTAATCCCACACTCACACACAGTAACAGACACTGACAGATACAGAATTAATCCCACACTCACACACAGTAACAGACACTGACAGATACAGAATTAATCCCACACTCACACACAGTAACAGACACTGACATACAAAGAATTAATCCCACACTCACATACAATAACAGACACTGACAGATACAGAATTGATCCCACACTCACACACAGTAACAGACACTGACAGATACAGAATTAATCCCACACTCACACACAGTAACAGACACTGACAGATACAGAATTAATCCCACACTCACACACAGTAACAGACACTGACAGATACAGAATTAATCCCACACTCACACACAGGAACAGACACTGACAGATACATAATTAAGCCCACACTCACACACAGTAACAGACGCTGACAGATACAGAAATAATCCCACACTCACACACAGTAACAGAGACTGACAGATACAGAATTAACCTCACACTAACACACAGTAACAGACACTGACAGATAGAGAACTTACCTCACACTCACACACAGTAACAAACACTGTCGAGTCAGAATTAATCCCACACTCACACACGGTAACAGACAGTGATAGATGCAGAATTAATCCCACACTGAAATACATTAACAGACAATGACAGATACAGAATTAATCCCGCACTCACACACAGTAACAGACACTGACAGATAGAGAATTAATGCCACACTCACACACAGTAACAGGCACCGACAGAATCAGAATTAATCCCACACTCAAATACATTAACAGACAATGACAGATACAGAATTAATCCCACACTCACACACAGTAACAGACACTGACAGATAGAGAACTAACCACACACTCACACACAGTAACAGACAATGCCGAGTCAGAATTAATCCCAAACTCACACACGGTAACAGACAGTGACAGATGCAGAATTCATCCCACACTCACACACAGTACCAGAAACTGACAGAAAGAGAACTAATCCCACACTCACATACAGTACCAGACACTGACAGATAGAGAATTAATCCGGCACTCACACGGATTAACAGACACTGACAGATACAGAATTAATCCCACAGTCACACACAGTAACAGACACTGACAGATACATAATTAAGCCCACACTCACACACAGTAACAGACGCTGACAGATACAGAAATAATCCCACACTCACACACAGTAACAGAGACTGACAGATACAGAATTAACCTCACACTAACACGCAGTAACAGACACTGACAGATAGAGAACTTACCTCACACTCACACACAGTAACAAACACTGTCGAGTCAGAATTAATCCCAGACTCACACACGGTAACAGACAGTGACAGATGCTGAATTAATCCCACACTGAAATACATTAACAGGCAATGACAGATACAGAATTAATCCCGCACTCACACACAGTAACAGACACTGACAGATAGAGAATTAATGCCACACTCACACACAGTAACAGGCACCGACAGAATCAGAATTAATCCCACACTCAAATACATTAACAGACAATGACAGATACAGAATTAATCCCGCACTCACACACAGTAACAGACACTGACAGATAGAGAACTAACCCCACACTCACACACAGTAACAAACACAGTCGAGTCAGAATTAATCCCACACTCACACACGGTAACAGACAGTGACAGATGCAGAATTCATCCCACACTCACACACAGTACCAGAAACTGACAGAAAGAGAACTAATCCCACACTCACATACAGTACCAGACACTGACAGAAAGAGAATTAATCCGGCACTCACACGGATTAACAGACACTGACAGATACAGAATTAATCCCACAGTCACACACAGTAACAGACACTGACAGATACAGAATTAATCCCACACTCACACACAGTAACAGACACTGACAGACAAAGAATTAATCCCACACTCACATACAATAACAGATACTGACAGATACAGAATTAATCCCACACTCACACACAGTAACAGACACTGACAGATACAGAATTAATCCCACACTCACACACAGTAACAGACACTGACAGATACAGAATTAATCCCACACTCACACACAGTAACAGACACTGACAGATACAGAATTAATCCCACACTCACACACAGTAACAGACACTGACAGATACATAATTAAGACCACACTCACACACAGTCACAGACACTGACAGATACAGAATTAATCCCACACTCACACACAGTAACAAACACTGTCGAGTCAGAATTAATCCCAGACTCACACACGGTAACAGACAGTGACAGATGCAGAATTAATCCCACACTGAAATACATTAACAGACAATGAGAGATACAGAATTAATCCCGCACTCACACACAGTAACAGACACTGACAGATAGAGAATTAATGCCACACTCACACACAGTAACAGGCACCGACAGAATCAGAATTAATCCCACAATCAAATACATTAACAGACAATGACAGATACAGAATTAATCCCGCACTCACACACAGTAACAGACACTGACAGATAGAGAATTAATGCCACACTCACACACAGTAACAGACACTGACAGAATCAGACTTAATCCCACACTCACATACAGTAACAGACACTGACAGATACAGAATTAATCCCACAATCGCACACAGTAACAGACACGTGACAGATACAGACTTAATCCCACACTCACACACAATAACAGACACTGACAGATACAGAATTAATCCCACACTCAAATACAGTAACAGACAATGACAGATACAGAATTAATCCCGCACTCACACACAGTAACAGACACTGACAGATAGAGAATTAATGCCACACTCACACACAGTTACAGACACTGACAGAATCAGACTTAATCCCACAGTCACATACAGTAACAGACACTGACAGATACAGAATTAATCCCACACTCACACACAGTAACATACACTGACAGATACAGAATTAATCCCACACTCACACTCAGTAACAGACACTGACAGATAGGGAATTAATCCCACACTCACACACAGTAACAGACACTGACAGACAAAGAATTAATCCCACACTCACATGCAATAACAGACACTGACAGATACAGAATTAATCCCACACTCACACACAGTCACTGACACTGACAGATACAGAATTAATCCCACACTCACACACAGTAACAGACACTGACAGATACATAATTAAGCCCACACTCACTCACAGTAACAGACGCTGACAGATACAGAAATAATCCCACACTCACACACAGGAACAGACACTGACAGATACATAATTAAGCCCACACTCACACACAGTAACAGACGCTGACAGATACAGAAATAATCCCACACTCACACACAGTAACAGAGACTGACAGATACAGAATTAACCTCACACTAACACACAGTAACAGACACTGACAGATAGAGAACTTACCTCACACTCACACACAGTAACAAACACTGTCGAGTCAGAATTAATCCCACACTCACACACGGTAACAGACAGTGATAGATGCAGAATTAATCCCACACTGAAATACATTAACAGACAATGACAGATACAGAATTAATCCCGCACTCACACACAGTAACAGACACTGACAGATAGAGAATTAATGCCACACTCACACACAGTAACAGGCACCGACAGAATCAGAATTAATCCCACACTCAAATACATTAACAGACAATGACAGATACAGAATTAATCCCACACTCACACACAGTAACAGACACTGACAGATAGAGAACTAACCACACACTCACACACAGTAACAGACAATGCCGAGTCAGAATTAATCCCAAACTCACACACGGTAACAGACAGTGACAGATGCAGAATTCATCCCACACTCACACACAGTACCAGAAACTGACAGAAAGAGAACTAATCCCACACTCACATACAGTACCAGACACTGACAGATAGAGAATTAATCCGGCACTCACACGGATTAACAGACACTGACAGATACAGAATTAATCCCACAGTCACACACAGTAACAGACACTGACAGATACATAATTAAGCCCACACTCACACACAGTAACAGACGCTGACAGATACAGAAATAATCCCACACTCACACACAGTAACAGAGACTGACAGATACAGAATTAACCTCACACTAACACGCAGTAACAGACACTGACAGATAGAGAACTTACCTCACACTCACACACAGTAACAAACACTGTCGAGTCAGAATTAATCCCAGACTCACACACGGTAACAGACAGTGACAGATGCTGAATTAATCCCACACTGAAATACATTAACAGGCAATGACAGATACAGAATTAATCCCGCACTCACACACAGTAACAGACACTGACAGATAGAGAATTAATGCCACACTCACACACAGTAACAGGCACCGACAGAATCAGAATTAATCCCACACTCAAATACATTAACAGACAATGACAGATACAGAATTAATCCCGCACTCACACACAGTAACAGACACTGACAGATAGAGAACTAACCCCACACTCACACACAGTAACAAACACAGTCGAGTCAGAATTAATCCCACACTCACACACGGTAACAGACAGTGACAGATGCAGAATTCATCCCACACTCACACACAGTACCAGAAACTGACAGAAAGAGAACTAATCCCACACTCACATACAGTACCAGACACTGACAGAAAGAGAATTAATCCGGCACTCACACGGATTAACAGACACTGACAGATACAGAATTAATCCCACAGTCACACACAGTAACAGACACTGACAGATACAGAATTAATCCCACACTCACACACAGTAACAGACACTGACAGACAAAGAATTAATCCCACACTCACATACAATAACAGATACTGACAGATACAGAATTAATCCCACACTCACACACAGTAACAGACACTGACAGATACAGAATTAATCCCACACTCACACACAGTAACAGACACTGACAGATACAGAATTAATCCCACACTCACACACAGTAACAGACACTGACAGATACAGAATTAATCCCACACTCACACACAGTAACAGACACTGACAGATACATAATTAAGACCACACTCACACACAGTCACAGACACTGACAGATACAGAATTAATCCCACACTCACACACAGTAACAAACACTGTCGAGTCAGAATTAATCCCAGACTCACACACGGTAACAGACAGTGACAGATGCAGAATTAATCCCACACTGAAATACATTAACAGACAATGAGAGATACAGAATTAATCCCGCACTCACACACAGTAACAGACACTGACAGATAGAGAATTAATGCCACACTCACACACAGTAACAGGCACCGACAGAATCAGAATTAATCCCACAATCAAATACATTAACAGACAATGACAGATACAGAATTAATCCCGCACTCACACACAGTAACAGACACTGACAGATAGAGAATTAATGCCACACTCACACACAGTAACAGACACTGACAGAATCAGACTTAATCCCACACTCACATACAGTAACAGACACTGACAGATACAGAATTAATCCCACAATCGCACACAGTAACAGACACGTGACAGATACAGACTTAATCCCACACTCACACACAATAACAGACACTGACAGATACAGAATTAATCCCACACTCAAATACAGTAACAGACAATGACAGATACAGAATTAATCCCGCACTCACACACAGTAACAGACACTGACAGATAGAGAATTAATGCCACACTCACACACAGTTACAGACACTGACAGAATCAGACTTAATCCCACAGTCACATACAGTAACAGACACTGACAGATACAGAATTAATCCCACACTCACACACAGTAACATACACTGACAGATACAGAATTAATCCCACACTCACACTCAGTAACAGACACTGACAGATAGGGAATTAATCCCACACTCACACACAGTAACAGACACTGACAGACAAAGAATTAATCCCACACTCACATGCAATAACAGACACTGACAGATACAGAATTAATCCCACACTCACACACAGTCACTGACACTGACAGATACAGAATTAATCCCACACTCACACACAGTAACAGACACTGACAGATACATAATTAAGCCCACACTCACTCACAGTAACAGACGCTGACAGATACAGAAATAATCCCACACTCACACACAGTAACAGAGACTGACAGATACAGAATTAACCTCACACTAACACACAGTAACAGACACTGACAGATAGAGAACTAACATCACACTCACACACAGTAACAAACAGTGTCGAGTCAGAATTAATCCCAGACTCACACACGGTAACAGACAGTGACAGATGCAGAATCAATCCCAAACTGACATAAATTAACAGACAATGACAGATACAGAATTAATCCCGCACTCACACACAGTAACATACACTGACAGATAGAGAATTAATGCCACACTCACACACAGTAACAGGCACCGACAGAATCAGAATTAATCCCACACTCAAATACATTAACAGACAATGACAGATACAGAATTAATCCCGCACTCACACACAGTAACAGACACTGACAGATAGAGAATTAATGCCACACTCACACACAGTTACAGACACTGACAAAATCAGACTTAATCCCAACTCACATACAGTAACAGACACTGACAGATGCAGAATTAATCCCACACTCACATACAATAACAGACACTGACAGATACAGAATTAATCCCACACTCACACACAGTAACAGACACTGACAGATACAGAATTAATCCCACACTCACACACAGTAACAGGCACCGACAGAATCAGAATTAATCCCACACTCAAATACATTAACAGACAATGACAGATACAGAATTAATCCCGAACTCACACACAGTAACAGAGACTGACAGATACAGAATTAACCTCACACTAACACACAGTAACAGACACTGACAGATAAAGAACTAACCTCACACTCACACACAGTAACAAACACTGTCGAGTCAGAATTAATCCCACACTCACACACGGTAACAGACACTGACAGATGCAGAATTCATCCCACACTGAAATACATTAACAGACAATGACAGATAAAGAATTAATCCCGCACTCACACACAGTAACAGACACTGACAGATAGAGAATTAATGCCACACTCACACACAGTAACAGGCACCGACAGAATCAGAATTAATCCCACACTCAAATACATTAGCAGACAATGACAGATACAGAGTTAATCCCGCACTCACACACAGTAACAGACACTGACAGATAGAGAACTAAACCCACACTCACACACAGTAACAAACACAGTCGAGTCAGAATTAATCCCACACTCACACACGGTAACAGACAGTGACAGATGCAGAATTCATCCCACACTCACACACAGTACCAGAAACTGACAGAAAGAGAACTAATCCCACACTCACATACAGTACCACACACTGACAGAAAGAGAATTAATCCGGCACTCACACGGATTAACAGACACTGACAGATACAGAATTAATCCCACAGTCACACACAGTAACAGACACTGACAGATACAGAATTATTCCCACACTCACACACAGTAACAGACACTGACAGACAAAGAATTAATCCCACACTCACATACAATAACAGATACTGACAGATACAGAATTAATCCCACACTCACACACAGTAACAGACACTGACAGATACAGAATTAATCCCACACTCACACACAGTAACAGACACTGACAGATACAGAATTAATCCCACACTCACACACAGTAACAGACACTGACAGATACAGAATTAATCCCACACTCACACACAGTAACAGACACTGACAGATACATAATTAAGCCCACACTCACACACAGTCACAGACACTGACAGATACAGAATTAATCCCACACTCACACACAGTAACAAACACTGTCGAGTCAGAATTAATCCCAGACTCACACACGGTAACAGACAGTGACAGATGCAGAATTAATCCCACACTGAAATACATTAACAGACAATGAGAGATACAGAATTAATCCCGCACTCACACACAGTAACAGACACTGACAGATAGAGAATTAATGCCACACTCACACACAGTAACAGGCACCGACAGAATCAGAATTAATCCCACAATCAAATACATTAACAGACAATGACAGATACAGAATTAATCCCGCACTCACACACAGTAACAGACACTGACAGATAGAGAATTAATGCCACACTCACACACAGTAACAGACACTGACAGAATCAGACTTAATCCCACACTCACATACAGTAACAGACACTGACAGATACAGAATTAATCCCACAATCGCACACAGTAACAGACACGTGACAGATACAGACTTAATCCCACACTCACACACAATAACAGACACTGACAGATACAGAATTAATCCCACAGTCACACACAGTACCAGTCACTGACAGATACAGAATTAATCCCACACTCAAATACAATAACAGACACTGATAGATACAGAATTAATCCCACACTCACACACAGTAACAGACACTGACAGATACAGAATTAATCCCACACTCACACACAGTAACAGGCACCGACAGAATCAGAATTAATCCCACACTCAAATACATTAACAGACAATGACAGATACAGAATTAATCCCGCACTCACACACAGTAACAGAGACTGACAGATACAGAATTAACCTCACACTAACACACAGTAACAGACACTGACAGATAAAGAACTAACCTCACACTCACACACAGTAACAAACACTGTCGAGTCAGAATTAATCCCACACTCACACACGGTAACAGACACTGACAGATGCAGAATTCATCCCACACTGAAATACATTAACAGACAATGACAGATAAAGAATTAATCCCGCACTCACACACAGTAACAGACACTGACAGATAGAGAATTAATGCCACACTCACACACAGTAACAGGCACCGACAGAATCAGAATTAATCCCACACTCAAATACATTAGCAGACAATGACAGATACAGAGTTAATCCCGCACTCACACACAGTAACAGACAATGACAGATAGAGAACTAACCCCACACTCACACACAGTAACAAACACAGTCGAGTCAGAATTAATCCCACACTCACACACGGTAACAGACAGTGACAGATGCAGAATTCATCCCACACTCACACACAGTACCAGAAACTGACAGAAAGAGAACTAATCCCACACTCACATACAGTACCAGACACTGACAGAAAGAGAATTAATCCGGCACTCACACGGATTAACAGACACTGACAGATACAGAATTAATCCCACAGTCACACACAGTAACAGACACTGACAGATACAGAATTAATCCCACACTCACACACAGTAACAGACACTGACAGACAAAGAATTAATCCCACACTCACATACAATAACAGATACTGACAGATACAGAATTAATCCCACACTCACACACAGTAACAGACACTGACAGATACAGAATTAATCCCACACTCACACACAGTAACAGACACTGACAGATACAGAATTAATCCCACACTCACACACAGTAACAGACAATGACAGATACAGAATTAATCCCACACTCACACACAGTAACAGACACTGACAGATACATAATTAAGCCCACACTCACACACAGTCACAGACACTGACAGATACAGAATTAATCCCACACTCACACACAGTAACAAACACTGTCGAGTCAGAATTAATCCCAGACTCACACACGGTAACAGACAGTGACAGATGCAGAATTAATCCCACACTGAAATACATTAACAGACAATGAGAGATACAGAATTAATCCCGCACTCACACACAGTAACAGACACTGACAGATAGAGAATTAATGCCACACTCACACACAGTAACAGGCACCGACAGAATCAGAATTAATCCCACACTCACACACAATAACAGACACTGACAGATACAGAATTAATCCCACAGTCACACACAGTACCAGTCACTGACAGATACAGAATTAATCCCACACTCAAATACAGTAACAGACAATGACAGATACAGAATTAATCCCGCACTCACACACAGTAACAGACACTGACAGATAGAGAATTAATGCCACACTCACACACAGTTACAGACACTGACAGAATCAGACTTAATCCCACACTCACATACAGTAACAGACACTGACAGATACAGAATTAATCCCACACTCACACACAGTAACATACACTGACAGATACAGAATTAATCCCACACTCACACTCAGTAACAGACACTGACAGATAGGGAATTAATCCCACACTCACACACAGTCACAGACACTGACAGATACAGAATTAATCCCACACTCACACACAGTAACAGACACTGACAGATACAGAATTAATCCCACACTCACACACAGTAACAGACACTGACAGATACATAATTAAGCCCACACTCACTCACAGTAACAGACGCTGACAGATACAGAAATATTCCCACACTCACACACAGTAACAGAGACTGACAGATACAGAATTAACCTCACACTAACACACAGTAACAGACACTGACAGATAGAGAACTAACCTCACACTCACACACAGTAACAAACAGTGTCGAGCCAGAATTAATCCCAGACTCACACACGGTAACAGACAGTGACAGATGCAGAATTAATCCCAAACTGACATACATTAACAGACAATGACAGATACAGAATTAATCCCGCACTCACACACAGTAACAGACACTGACAGATAGAGAATTAATGCCACACTCACACACAGTAACAGGCACCGACAGAATCAGAATTAATCCCACACTCAAATACATTAACAGACAATGACAGATACAGAATTAATCCCGCACTCACACACAGTAACAGACACTGACAGATAGAGAATTAATGCCACACTCACACACAGTTACAGACACTGACAAAATCAGACTTAATCCCAACTCACATACAGTAACAGACACTGACAGATGCAGAATTAATCCCACACTCACATACAATAACAGACACTGACAGATACAGAATTAATCCCACACTCACACACAGTAACATACACTGACAGATACAGAATTAATCCCACACTCACACACAGTAACAGGCACCGACAGAATCAGAATTAATCCCACACTCAAATACATTAACAGACAATGACAGATACAGAATTAATCCCGCACTCACACACAGTAACAGAGACTGACAGATACAGAATTAACCTCACACTAACACACAGTAACAGACACTGACAGATAAAGAACTAACCTCACACTCACACACAGTAACAAACACTGTCGAGTCAGAATTAATCCCACACTCACACACGGTAACAGACACTGACAGATGCAGAATTCATCCCACACTGAAATACATTAACAGACAATGACAGATAAAGAATTAATCCCGCACTCACACACAGTAACAGACACTGACAGATAGAGAATTAATGCCACACTCACACACAGTAACAGGCACCGACAGAATCAGAATTAATCCCACACTCAAATACATTAACAGACAATGACAGATACAGAATTAATCCCGCACTCACACACAGTAACAGACACTGACAGATAGAGAACTAACCCCACACTCACACACAGTAACAAACACAGTCGAGTCAGAATTAATCCCACACTCACACACGGTAACAGACAGTGACAGATGCAGAATTCATCCCACACTCACACACAGTACCAGAAACTGACAGAAAGAGAACTAATCCCACACTCACATACAGTACCAGACACTGACAGAAAGATAATTAATCCGGCACTCACACGGATTAACAGACACTGACAGATACAGAATTAATCCCACAGTCACACACAGTAACAGACACTAACAGATACAGAATTAATCCCACACTCACACACAGTAACAGACACTGACAGACAAAGAATTAATCCCACACTCACATACAATAACAGATACTGACAGGTACAGAATTAATCCCACACTCACACACAGTAACAGACACTGACAGATACAGAATTAATCCCACACTCACACACAGTAACAGACACTGACAGATACAGAATTAATCCCACACTCACACACAGTAACAGACACTGACAGATACAGAATTAATCCCACACTCACACACAGTAACAGACACTGACAGATACATAATTAAGCCCACACTCACACACAGTCACAGACACTGACAGATACAGAATTAATCCCACACTCACACACAGTAACAAACACTGTCGAGTCAGAATTAATCCCACAATCAAATACATTAACAGACAATGACAGATACAGAATTAATCCCGCACTCACACACAGTAACAGACACTGACAGATAGAGAATTAATGCCACACTCACACACAGTAACAGACACTGACAGAATCAGACTTAATCCCACACTCACATACAGTAACAGACACTGACAGATACAGAATTAATCCCACAATCGCACACAGTAACAGACACGTGACAGATACAGACTTAATCCCACAATCACACACAATAACAGACACTGACAGATACAGTATTAATCCCACAGTCACACACAGTACCAGTCACTGACAGATACAGAATTAATCCCACACTCAAATACAGTAACAGACAATGACAGATACAGAATTAATCCCGCACTCACACACAGTAACAGACACTGACAGATAGAGAATTAATGCCACACTCACACACAGTTACAGACACTGACAGAATCAGACTTAATCCCACACTCACATACAGTAACAGACACTGACAGATACAGAATTAGTCCCACACTCACACACAGTAACATACACTGACAGATACAGAATTAATCCCACACTCACACTCAGTAACAGACACTGACAGTTAGGGAATTAATCCCACACTCACACACAGTAACAGACACTGACAGACAAAGAATTAATCCCACACTCACATACAATAACAGACACTGACAGATACAGAATTAATCCCACACTCACACACAGTCACAGACACTGACAGATACAGAATTAATCCCACACTCACACACAGTAACAGACACTGACAGATACAGAATTAATCCCACACTCACACACAGTAACAGACACTGACAGATACATAATTAAGCCCACACTCACTCACAGTAACAGACGCTGACAGATACAGAAATAATCCCACACTCACACACAGTAACAGAGATTGACAGGTACAGAATTAACCTCACACTAACACACAGTAACAGACACTGACAGATAGAGAACTAACCTCACACTCACACACAGTAACAAACAGTGTCGAGTCAGAATTAATCCCAGACTCACACACGGTAACAGACAGTGACAGATGCAGAATTAATCCCAAACTGACATACATTAACAGACAATGACAGATACAGAATTAATCCCGCACTCACACACAGTAACAGACACTGACAGATAGAGAATTAATGCCACACTCACACACAGTAACAGGCACCGACAGAATCAGAATTAATCCCACACTCAAATACATTAACAGACAATGACAGATACAGAATTAATCCCGCACTCACACACAGTAACAGACACTGACAGATAGAGAATTAATGCCACACTCACACACAGTTACAGACACTGACAAAATCAGACTTAATCCCAACTCACATACAGTAACAGACACTGACAGATGCAGAATTAATCCCACACTCACATACAATAACAGACACTGACAGATACAGAATTAATCCCACACTCACACACAGTAACAGACACTGACAGATACAGAATTAATCCCACACTCACACACAGTAACAGGCACCGACAGAATCAGAATTAATCCCACACTCAAATACATTAACAGACAATGACAGATACAGAATTAATCCCGCACTCACACACAGTAACAGAGACTGACAGATACAGAATTAACCTCACACAAACACACAGTAACAGACACTGACAGATAAAGAACTAACCTCACACTCACACACAGTAACAAACACTGTCGAGTCAGAATTAATCCCACACTCACACACGGTAACAGACACTGACAGATGCAGAATTCATCCCACACTGAAATACATTAAAAGACAATGACAGATAAAGAATTAATCCCGCACTCACACACAGTAACAGACACTGACAGATAGAGAATTAATGCCACACTCACACACAGTAACAGGCACCGACAGAATCAGAATTAATCCCACACTCAAATACATTAACAGACAATGACAGATACAGAATTAAACCCGCACTCACACACAGTAAGAGACACTGACAGATAGAGAATTAATGCCACACTCACACACAGTTACAGACACTGACAGAAACAGACTTAATCCCACACTCACATACAGTAACAGACACTGACAGATACAGAATTAATCCCACACTCAATCACAGTAACAGACACTGACAGATACAGAATTAATCCCGCACTCACACACAGTAACAGACACTGACAGACAAAGAATTAATCCCACATTCACATACAACAACAGACACTGACAGATAGAGAACTAATCCCACACTCAAATACCGCACCAGACACTAACTGATAGAGAATTAATCGGGCACTAAAACAGATTAACGACACTGACAGATACAGAATTAATCCCACAATCGCACACAGTAACAGACACGTGATAGATACAGACTTAACCCCACACTCACACACAATAACAGACACTGACAGATACAGAATTAATCTAACACTCACACACTTGCAGACACTGACAGATACAGAATTAATCCCTCACTCACAGTAGCAGACAATGTCAGATACAGAATTGATCCCACACTCACACACAGTAACAGACACTGACAGATACAGAATTAATCCCACACTCACACATAGTAACAGACACTGACAGATACAGAATTAATCCCACACTCACACACAGTAACTGACACTGACAGATACAGAACTGATCACACACTCACACACCGTAACAGATACTGCCAGATACTGAATTAATCCCACAATCACATCGGTAACTAACACTGACAGTTAGAGAATTAATCGCACACTCAAATAGAGTAACAGACACTGACTGATACAGAATTAATCCCACTCTCACACACAGTAACAGACACGGATAGAGACAGACTTAATCCCACACTCACATACAGTAACAGACATTGACAGATACAGAATAAATCCCACACTCACACACAGTAACAGACACTGACATATTTAGAATTACTCCCACACGCACACGCAGTAACAGACACTGACAGATACAGAATTAATCCCACACTCTCACACCGTAACAGACACTGACAGATACAGAATTAATCCCATAATCACACACGGTAACAGAAACTGACAGTTAGAGAATTAATCGCACACTCAAATAGTGTAACAGACACTGACTGATACAGAATTAATCCCACACTCACACACAGTAACAGACACGGATAGAGACAGACTTAATCCCACACTCACATACAGTAACAGAAACTGACAGAATCAGAATTAATCCCACACTAACACTCAGTAACAGACACTGACAGATACAGAATTAATCCAACACTCACACACAGTAACGACACTGACAGATACAGAATGAATCCCACATTCAAATACAGTAACAGACACTGACAGATACAGAGTTAATCCCACACTCACACACAGTAACAGACACTGACAGATACAGAATTAATCCCACACTCAAATACACCAACAGACACTGACAAATCCAGAATTAATCCCACACTCACACACAGTACCAGACACTAACAGATAGAGAATTAATCTGGCACTAAATCAGATTAACGACACTGACAGATACAGAATTAATCCCACACACACACACAGTAACAGACACGGATAGAGACAGAATTATTCCCACAATCACACACAGTAACATACACTGACAGATACAGAATGAATCCCACACTCACACACAGTAACAGACACTGACAGATGCAGAGTTCATCCCACACTCATACACAGTACCAGAAACTGACAGATAGAGAATTAATCCCACACTCTCACACCGTAACAGACACTGGCAGATACAGAATTAATCCCACACTCACACACAGTATCTGACACTGACAGATACAGAACTGATCCCACACTCACACACCGTAACAGATACTGCCAGATACTGAATTAATCCCACAATCACATCGGTAACAGACACTGACAGTTAGAGAATTAATCGCACACTCAAATAGAGTAACAGACACTGACTGATACAGAATTAATCCCACACTCACACACAGTAACAGACACTGACAGATACAGAATTAATCCCACAATCACACACAGTAACAGATACTGACTGATACAGAATTAACCCCACACTCACACACAGTTACAGACACGGATAGAGCCAGACTTAATCCCACACTCACATACAGTAACAGACATTGACAGATACAGAATTAATCCCACACTCACACACAGTAACAGACACTGACAGAGACAGAATTAATCCCACACTCACGATAAGTAACAGACACTGACAGATTCAGAATTAATCCCACACTCAAATACAGTAACAGACACTGACAGATGCAGAATAAATCCCACACTCACACACAGTGCCAGAAACTGACAGAGACAGAATTAATCCCACACTCACACACAGTAACAGACACTGACAGATAGAGAATTACTCCCACACTCACACGCAAGAACAGACACTGACAGATATAGAATTAATCCCACACACACACACAGTAACAGACACGGATAGAGACAGAATTATTCCCACACTCACACACAGTAACAGACACTGACAGATACAGAACTAATCCCACACTCACACACAGTAACAGACACTGACAGATAGAGAACTAACCTCACACTCACACACAGTAACAAACACTGTCGAATCAGAATTAATCCCACACTCACTCACGGTAACAGACAGTGACAGATGCAGAGTTCTTCCCACACTCACTCACAGTCCCAGAAACTGACAGATAGAGAACTGATCCCACACTCACACACAGTACCAGACACTGACAGATAGAGAATTAATCCGGCACTCACACAGATTAATAGACACTGACAGATACAGAATTAATCCCACACTCACACACAGTATCACACACTGACAGATAGAGAATTAATCCCACACTCACACGCAATAACAGACACTGACATATATAGAATTACTCCCACACTAACACACAGTAACAGACACTGACAGATAGAGAACTAACCTCACACTCACACACAGTAACAAACAGTGTCGAGTCAGAATTAATCCCAGACTCACACACGGTAACAGACAGTGACAGATGCAGAATTAATCCCAAACTGACATACATTAACAGACAATGACAGATACAGAATTAATCCCGCACTCACACACAGTAACAGACACTGACAGATAGAGAATTAATGCCACACTCACACACAGTAACAGGCACCGACAGAATCAGAATTAATCCCACACTCAAATACATTAACAGACAATGACAGATACAGAATTAATCCCGCACTCACACACAGTAACAGACACTGACAGATAGAGAATTAATGCCACACTCACACACAGTAACAGACACTGACAAAATCAGACTTAATCCCAACTCACATACAGTAACAGACACTGACAGATGCAGAATTAATCCCACACTCACATACAATAACAGACACTGACAGATACAGAATTAATCCCACACTCACACACAGTAACAGACACTGACAGATACAGAATTAATCCCACACTCACACACAGTAACAGGCACCGACAGAATCAGAATTAATCCCACACTCAAATACATTAACAGACAATGACAGATACAGAATTAATCCCGCACTCACACACAGTAACAGAGACTGACAGATACAGAATTAACCTCACACTAACACACAGTAACAGACACTGACAGATAGAGAACTAACCTCACACTCACACACAGTAACAAACACTGTCGAGTCAGAATTAATCCCACACTCACACACGGTAACAGACACTGACAGATGCAGAATTCATCCCACACTGAAATACATTAACAGACAATGACAGATACAGAATTAATCCCGCACTCACACACAGTAACAGACACTGACAGATAGAGAATTAATGCCACACTCACACACAGTAACAGGCACCGACAGAATCAGAATTAATCCCACACTCAAATACATTAACAGACAATGACAGATACAGAATTAATCCCGCACTCACACACAGTAACAGACACTGACAGAAGCAGACTTAATCCCACACTCACATACATTAACAGACAATGACAGATACAGAATTAATCCCGCACTCACACACAGTAACAGACACTGACAGATAGAGAATTAATGCCACACTCACACACAGTAACAGGCACCGACAGAATCAGAATTAATCCCACACTCAAATACATTAACAGACAATGACAGATACAGAATTAATGCCACATTCACACACAGTTACAGACACTGACAGAAGCAGACTTAATCCCACACTCAATCACAGTAACAGACACTGACAGATGCAGAATTAATCCCGCACTCACACACAGTAACAGACACTGACAGACAAATAATTAATCCCACATTCACATACAACAACAGACACTGACAGATAGAGAACTAATCCCACACTCAAATACCGCACCAGACACTAACAGATAGAGAATTAATCGGGCACTAAAACAGATTAACGACACTGACAGATACAGAATTAATCCCACAATCGCACACAGTAACAGACACGTGACAGATACAGACTTAACCCCACACTCACACACAATAACAGACACTGACAGATACAGAATTAATCTAACACTCACACACTTGCAGACACTGACAGATACAGAATTAATCCCTCACTCACAGTAGCAGACAATGTCAGATACAAAATTGATCCCACACTCACACACAGTAACAGACACTGACAGATACAGAATTAATCCCACACTCACACATAGTAACAGACACTGACAGATACAGAATTAATCCCACACTCTCACACCGTAACAGACACTGGCAGATACAGAATTAATCCCACACTCACACACAGTAACTGACACTGACAGATACAGAACTGATCCCACACTCACACACCGTAACAGATACTGCCAGATACTGAATTAATCCCACAATCACATCGGTAACTGACACTGACAGTTAGAGAATTAATCGCACACTCAAATAGAGTAACAGACACTGACTGATACAGAATTAATCCCACTCTCACACACAGTAACAGACACGGATAGAGACAGACTTAATCCCACACTCACATACAGTAACAGACATTGACAGATACAGAATAAATCCCACACTCACACACAGTAACAGACACTGACATATTTAGAATTACTCCCACACGCACATGCAGTAACAGACACTGACAGATACAGAATTAATCCCACACTCTCACACCGTAACAGACACTGACAGATACAGAATTAATCCCATAATCTCACACGGTAACAGAAACTGACAGTTAGAGAATTAATCGCACACTCAAATAGTGTAACAGACACTGACTGATACAGAATTAATCCCACACTCACTCACAGTAACAGACACGGATAGAGACAGACTTAATCCCACACTCACATACAGTAACAGACACTGACAGAATCAGAATTAATCCCACACTAACACTCAGTAACAGACACTGACAGATACAGAATTAATCCAACACTCACACACAGTAACGACACTGACAGATACAGAATGAATCCCACATTCAAATACAGTAACAGACACTGACAGATACAGAGTTAATCCCACACTCACACACAGTAACAGACACTGACAGATACAGAATTAATCCCACACTCAAATACACTAACAGACACTGACAAATACAGAATTAATCCCACACTCACACACAGTACCAGACATTAACAGATAGAGAATTAATCTGGCACTAAATCAGATTAACGACACTGACAGATACAGAATTAATCCCACACACACACACAGTAACAGACACGGATAGAGACAGAATTATTCCCACAATCACACACAGTAACATACACTGACAGATACAGAATGAATCCCACACTCACACACAGTAACAGACACTGACAGATAGAGAACTACCTCACACTCACACACAGTAACAAACACTGTCGAATCAGAATTAATCCCACACTCACTCACGGTAACAGACAGTGACAGATGCAGAGTTCATCCCACACTCATACACAGTACCAGAAACTGACAGATAGAGAATTAATCCCACACTCTCACACCGTAACAGACACTGGCAGATACAGAATTAATCCCACACTCACACACAGTAACTGACACTGACAGATACAGAACTGATCCCACACTCACACACCGTAACAGATACTGCCAGATACTGAATTAATCCCACAATCACATCGGTAACAGACACTGACAGTTAGAGAATTAATCGCACACTCAAATAGAGTAACAGACACTGACTGATACAGAATTAATCCCACACTCACACACAGTAACAGACACTGACAGATACAGAATTAATCCCACAATCACACACAGTAACAGATACTGACTGATACAGAATTAACCCCACACTCACACACAGTTACAGACACGGATAGAGCCAGACTTAATCCCACACTCACATACAGTAACAGACATTGACAGATACAGAATTAATCCCACACTCACACACAGTAACAGACACTGACAGAGACAGAATTAATCCCACACTCACGATAAGTAACAGACACTGTCAGATGCAGAATTAATCCCACACTCAAATACAGTAACAGACACTGACAGATGCAGAATAAATCCCACACTCACACACAGTGCCAGAAACTGACAGAGACAGAATTAATCCCACACTCACACACAGTAACAGACACTGACAGATAGAGAATTACTCCCACACTCACACGCAAGAACAGACACTGACAGATATAGAATTAATCCCACACACACACACAGTAACAGACACGGATAGGGACAGAATTATTCCCACACTCACACACAGTAACAGACACTGACAGATACAGAACTAATCCCACACTCACACACAGTAACAGACACTGACAGATAGAGAACTAACCTCACACTCACACACAGTAACAAACACTGTCGAATCAGAATTAATCCCACAATCACTCACGGTAACAGACAGTGACAGATGCAGAGTTCTTCCCACACTCACTCACAGTCCCAGAAACTGACAGATAGAGAACTGATCCCACACTCACATACAGTACCAGACACTGACAGATAGAGAATTAATCCGGCACTCACACAGATTAATAGACACTGACAGATACAGAATTAATCCCACACTCACACACAGTATCACACACTGACAGATAGAGAATTAATCCCACACTCACACGCAATAACAGACACTGACATATATAGAATTACTCCCACACTAACACACAGTAACAGACACTGACAGATAGAGAACTAACCTCACACTCACACACAGTAACAAACAGTGTCGAGTCAGAATTAATCCCAGACTCACACACGGTAACAGACAGTGACAGATGCAGAATTAATCCCAAACTGACATACATTAACAGACAATGACAGATAAAGAATTAATCCCGCACTCACACACAGTAACAGACACTGACAGATAGAGAATTAATGCCACACTCACACACAGTAACAGGCACCGACAGAATCAGAATTAATCCCACACTCAAATACATTAACAGACAATGACAGATACAGAATTAATCCCGCACTCACACACAGTAACCGACACTGACAGATAGGGAATTAATGCCACACTCACACACAGTTACAGACAATGACAAAATCAGACTTAATCCCAACTCACATACAGTAACAGACACTGACAGATGCAGAATTAATCCCACACTCACATACAATAACAGACACTGACAGATACAGAATTAATCCCACACTCACACACAGTAACAGACACTGACAGATACAGAATTAATCCCACACTCACACACAGTAACAGGCACCGACAGAATCAGAATTAATCCCACACTCAAATACATTAACAGACAATGACAGATACAGAATTAATCCCGCACTCACACACAGTAACAGAGACTGACAGATACAGAATTATCCTCACACTAACACACAGTAACAGACACTGACAGATAGAGAACTAACCTCACACTCACACACAGTAACAAACACTGTCGAGTCAGAATTAATCCCACACTCACACACGGTAACAGACACTGACAGATGCAGAATTCATCCCACACTGAAATACATTAACAGACAATGACAGATACAGAATTAATCCCACACTCACATACAGTAACAGACACTGACAGATAGAGAATTAATGCCACACTCACACACAGTAACAGGCACCGACAGAATCAGAATTAATCCCACACTCAAAAACATTAACAGACAATGACAGATACAGAATTAAACCCGCACTCACACACAGTAACAGACACTGACAGATAGAGAATTAATGCCACACTCACACACAGTTACAGACACTGACAGAAGCAGACTTAATCCCACACTCACATACAGTAACAGACACTGACAGATACAGAATTAATCCCACACTCAATCACAGTAACAGACACTGACAGATACAGAATTAATCCCGCACTCACACACAGTAACAGACACTGACAGACAAAGAATTAATCCCACATTCACATACAACAACAGACACTGACAGATAGAGAACTAATCCCACACTCAAATACCGCACCAGACACTAACAGATAGAGAATTAATCGGGCACTAAAACAGATTAACGACACTGACAGATACAGAATTAATCCCACAATCGCACACAGTAACAGACACGTGACAGATACAGACTTAACCCCACACTCACACACAATAACAGACACTGACAGATACAGAATTAATCTAACACTCACACACTTGCATACACTGACAGATACAGAATTAATCCCTCACTCACAGTAGCAGACAATGTCAGATACAAAATTGATCCCACACTCACACACAGTAACAGACACTGACAGATACAGAATTAATCCCACACTCACACATAGTAACAGACACTGACAGATACAGAATTAATCCCACACTCTCACACCGTAACAGACACTGGCAGATACAGAATTAATCCCACACTCACACACAGTAACTGACACTGACAGATACAGAACTGATCCCACACTCACACACCGTAACAGATACTGCCAGATACTGAATTAATCCCACAATCACATCGGTAACTGACACTGACAGTTAGAGAATTAATCGCACACTCAAATAGAGTAACAGACACTGACTGATACAGAATTAATCCCAGTCTCACACACAGTAACAGACACGGATAGAGACAGACTTAATCCCACACTCACATACAGTAACAGACATTGACAGATACAGAATAAATCCCACACTCACACACAGTAACAGACACTGACATATTTAGAATTACTCCCACACGCTCACGCAGTAACAGACACTGACAGATACAGAATTAATCCCACACTCTCACACCGTAACAGACACTGACAGATACAGAATTAATCCCATAATCACACACGGTCACAGAAACTGACAGTTAGAGAATTAATCGCACACTCAAATAGTGTAACAGACACTGACTGATACAGAATTAATCCCACACTCACACACAGTAACAGACACGGATAGAGACAGACTTAATCCCACACTCACATACAGTAACAGACACTGACAGAATCAGAATTAATCCCACACTCACACACAGTAACGACACTGACAGATACAGAATGAATCCCACATTCAAATACAGTAACAGACACTGACAGATACAGAGTTAATCCCACACTCACACACAGTAACAGACACTGACAGATACAGAATTAATCCCACACTCAAATACACTAACAGACACTGACAAATAAAGAATTAATCCCACACTCACACACAGTACCAGACACTAACAGATAGAGAATTAATCTGGCACTAAATCAGATTAACGACACTGACAGATACAGAATTAATCCCACACACACACACAGTAACAGACACGGATAGAGACAGAATTATTCCCACAATCACAAACAATAACAGACACTGACAGATGCAGAATTAATCCCACACTCACACACAGTAACAGACACTGACAGATAGAGAACTACCTCACACTCACACACAGTAACAAACACTGTCGAATCAGAATTAATCCCACACTCACTCACGGTAACAGACAGTGACAGATGCAGAGTTCATCCCACACTCATACACAGTACCAGAAACTGACAGATAGAGAATTAATCCCACACTCTCACACCGTAACAGACACTGGCAGATACAGAATTAATCCCACACTCACACACAGTAACTGACACTGACAGATACAGAACTGATCCCACACTCACACACCGTAACAGATACTGCCAGATACTGAATTAATCCCACAATCACATCGGTAACAGACACTGACAGTTAGAGAATTAATCGCACACTCAAATAGAGTAACAGACACTGACTGATACAGAATTAATCCCACACTCACACACAGTAACAGACACTGACAGATACAGAATTAATCCCACAATCACACACAGTAACAGATAGTGACTGATACAGAATTAACCCCACACTCACACACAGTTACAGACACGGATAGAGCCAGACTTAATCCCACACTCACATACAGTAACAGACATTGACAGATACAGAATTAATCCCACACTCACACACAGTAACAGACACTGACAGAGACAGAATTAATCCCACACTCACGATAAGTCACAGACACTGACAGATGCAGAATTAATCCCACACTCAAATACAGTAACAGACACTGACAGATGCAGAATAAATCCCACACTCACACACAGTGCCAGAAACTGACAGAGACAGAATTAATCCCACACTCACACACAGTAACAGACACTGACAGATAGAGAATTACTCCCACACTCACACGCAAGAACAGACACTGACAGATAGAGAATTAATCCCACACACACACACAGTAACAGACACGGATAGAGACAGAATTATTTCCACACTCACACACAGTAACAGACACTGACAGATACAGAACTAACACCACACTCACACACAGTAACAAACACTGTCGAATCAGAATTAATCCCACACTCACTCACGGTAACAGACAGTGACAGATGCAGAGTTCTTCCCACACTCACTCACAGTCCCAGAAACTGACAGATAGAGAACTGATCCCACACTCACATACAGTACCAGACACTGACAGATAGAGAATTAATCCGGCACTCACACAGATTAATAGACACTGACAGATACAGAATTAATCCCACACTCACACACAGTATCACACACTAACAGATAGAGAATTAATCCCACACTCACACGCAATAACAGACACTGACATATATAGAATTACTCCCACACACACACACAGTAATAGACACTGACAGATACAGAATTAATCCCACACTCACAAACAGTAAGAGACACTGACAGATACAGAATTAATCCCACACTCTCACACCGTAACAGACACTGACAGTTAGAGAATTAATCGCACACTCAAATAGAGTAACAGACACTGACTGATACAGAATTAATCCCACTCTCACACACAGTAACAGACACGGATAGAGACAGACTTAATCCCACACTCACATACAGTAACAGACATTGACAGATACAGAATAAATCCCACACTCACACACAGTAACAGACACTGACATATTTAGAATTACTCCCACACGCACACGCAGTAACAGACACTGACAGATACAGAATTAATCCCACACTCTCACACCGTAACAGACACTGACAGATACAGAATTAATCCCATAATCACACACGGTAACAGAAACTGACAGTTAGAGAATTAATCGCACACTCAAATAGTGTAACAGACACTGACTGATACAGAATTAATCCCACACTCACACACAGTAACAGACACGGATAGAGACAGACTTAATCCCACACTCACATACAGTAACAGACACTGACAGAATCAGAATTAATCCCACACTAACACTCAGTAACAGACACTGACAGAAACAGAATTAATCCAACACTCACACACAGTAACGACGCTGACAGATACAGAATGAATCCCACATTCAAATACAGTAACAGACACTGACAGATGCAGAGTTAATCCCACACTCACACACAGTAACAGACACTGACAGATACAGAATTAATCCCACACTCAAATACACTAACAGACACTGACAGATACAGAATTAATCCCACACTCACACACAGTACCAGACACTAACAGATAGAGAATTAATCTGGCACTAAATCAGATTAACGACACTGACAGATACAGAATTAATCCCACACACACACACAGTAACAGACACGGATAGAGACAGAATTATTCCCACAATCACACACAGTAACATACACTGACAGATACAGAATGAATCCCACACTCACACACAGTAACAGACACTGACAGATAGAGAACTACCTCACACTCACACACAGTAACAAACACTGTCGAATCAGAATTAATCCCACACTCACTCACGGTAACAGACAGTGACAGATGCAGAGTTCATCCCACACTCATACACAGTACCAGAAACTGACAGATAGAGAACTGATCCCACACTCACATACAGTACAAGACACTGACAGATAGAGAATTAATCCGGCACTCACACAGTTTAACAGACACTGGCAGATACAGAATTAATCCCACACTCACGAAAAGTAACAGACACTGACAGATACAGAATTAATCCCACACTCAAATACAGTAACAGACACTGACAGATGCAGAATTAATCCCACACTCACACACAGTACCAGAAACTGACAGAGACAGAATTAATCCCACACTCACACACAGTAACAGACACTGACAGATAGAGAATTACTCCCACACTCACACGCAAGAACAGACACTGACAGATATAGAATTAATCCCCCACACACACACAGTAACAGACACGGATAGAGACAGAATTATTCCCACACTCACACACAGTAACAGACACTGACAGATACAGAATTAATCCCACACTCACACACAGTAACAGACACTGACAGATAGAGAACTAACCTCACACTCACACACAGTAACAAACACTGTCGTATCAGAATTAATCCCACACTCACTCACGGCAACAGACAGTGACAGATGCAGAGTTCATCCCACACTCACACACAGTACAAGAAACTGACAGATAGAGAACTGATCCCACACTCACATACAGTACCAGACAATGACAGATAGAGAATTAATCCGGCACTCACACAGATTAACAGACACTGACAGATGCAGAATTAATCCCACACTCACACTCAGTACCAAACACAGACAGATAGAGCATTAATCCCACACTCACACGCAATATCAGACACTGACATACATAGAATTACTCCCACACACACACACAGTAACAGACACGGATAGAGCCAGACTTAATCCCACAGTCACATACAGTAACAGACATTGACAGATACAGAAATAATCCCACACTCACACACAGTAACAGACACTGACAGATACAGAACTAATCCCACAATCACACACAGTAACAGATACTGACTGATACAGAATTAATCCCGCACTCACACACAGTAACAGACACGGATAGAGCCAGACTTAATCCCACACTCACATGCAGTAACAGACATTGACTGATACAGAATTAATCCCACACTCACACACAATAACAGACACTCACAGATACGGAATTAATCCCACACTCACGAAAAGTAACAGACACTGACATATACAGAATTAATCCCACACTCAAATACAGTATCAGACACTGACAGAAGCAGAATTAATCCCACACTCACACACAGTACCAGAAAATGACAGATACAGAATTAATCCCACACTCACACACAGTAACAGACAGCAACAGATGCAGAGTTCATCCCACACTCACACACAGTACCAGAAACTGACAGATAGAGAACAGATCCCACACTCACATACAGTACCAGACACTAACAGATAGTGAATTAATCCGGCACTCACACAGTTTAACAGACACTGACAGATACAGAATTAATCCCACACTCACACACAGTAACACACACTGACAGATAGAGAATTAATCCCACACTCAAACACAGTAACAGACACTGACAGATATAGAATTACTCCCACACACACACACAGTAACAGACACTGACAGATACAGAATTAATCCCACACTCACACACAGTAACAGACAGTGACAGATACAGAATTAATCCCACACTCTCACACCACAACAGACACTGACAGATACAGAATTAATCCCACACTCTCACACCGTAACAGACACTGACTGATTCAGAATTAATCCCACACTCACACACAGTAACAGACACTGACAGATACAGCATTAATCCCACAATCACACACACTAACAGATACAGACTGATACAGAATTAATCCCACACTCACACACAGTAACAGACACGGATAGAGCCTGACTTAATCCCACACTCACATACAGTAACAGACATTGACAGATACAGAATTAATCCCACATTCACACACAGTAACAGACTCTGACATACATAGAATTACTCCCACACACACGCACAGTAACAGACACTGACAGATACAGAATTAATCCCACACTCACACACAGTAACAGACACTGACAGATACAGATTTAATCCCACACTCTCACACCGTAACAGACACTGACAGATACAGAATTAATCCCACAATCACACAAGGTAACAGACAGTGACAGTTAGAGAATTAATCGCACACTCAAATGGAGTAAAAGCCACTGACTGATACAGAATTAATCCCACACTCACACACAGTAACAGACACGGATAGAGACAGACTTAATCCCACACTCACATACAGTAACAGACACTGATTTATACAGAATTAATCCCACAATCACACACAGTAACAGACACTGACAGATATAGAATTAATCCCACACTCAAATACAGTAACAGAAACTAACAGATACAGAATTAATCCCACACTCACACACAGTACCAGAAACTGACAGATAGAGAACTAATCCCACACTCAAATACCGTACCAGACACTAACAGATAGAGAATTAATCGGGCACTAAAACAGATTAACGACAATGACAGATACAGAATTAATCCCACAATCACACACAGTAACAGACACGTGACAGATACAGACTTAATCCCACACTCACACACAGTAACTGACACTGACAGATACAGAACTGATCCCACATTCACACACCATAACAGATACTGCCAGATACTGAATTAATCCCACAATCACACACGGTAACAGACACTGACAGTTAGAGAATTAATCGCACACTCAAATAGAGTAACAGACACTGACTGATACAGAATTAATCCCACACTCACACACAGTAACAGACACTGACAGATACAGAATTAATCCCACAATCACACACAGTAACAGATACTGACTGATACAGAATTAATCCCACACTCACACACAGTAACAGACACGGATAGAGCCAGACTTAATCCCACACTCACATACAGTCACAGACATTGACTGATACAGAATTAATCCCACACTCACACACAGTAACAGACACTGACAGATACAGAATTAATCCCACACTCACGAAAAGTAACAGACACTGACAGATACAGAATTAATCCCACACTCAAATACAGTAACATACACTGACAGATGCAGAATTAATCCAACACTCACACACAGTACCAGAAACTGACAGAGAGAGAATTAATCCCACACTCACACACAGTAACAGACACTGACAGATAGAGAATTACTCCCACACACACAGTAACAGACACTGACAGATACAGAATTAATCCCACACTCACACACAGTAACAGACACTGACAGATACAGAATTAATCCCACACTCTCACACCGTAATAGACACTGACAGATACAGAATGAATCCCACAATCACACATGGTGACAGACACTGACAGTTGGAGAATTAATCGCACACTCAAATAGAGTAACAGACACTGACTGATACAGAATTAATCCCACACTCACACACAGTAACAGACACGGATCGAGACAGACTTAATCCCACACTCACATACAGTAACAGACACTGACAGATACAGAATTAATCCCACACTCACACTCATTAACAGACACTGACAGATACAGAATAAATCCCACACTCACACACAGTAACAGACACTGACAGATACAGAATTAATCCCACACTCAAATACAGTAACAGACACGGACAGATACAGAAATAATCCCACACTCACACACAGTACCAGAAACTGACAGATAGAGAACTAATCCCACACTCAAATACCGTACCAGACACTAACAGCTAGAGAATTATTCGGGCACAAAAACAGATTAACGACACTGACAGATAGAGAATTAATCCCACAATCACACACAGTAACAGACACGTGACAGATACAGACTTAATCCCACACTCACACGCAGTAACAGACACTGACAGATACAGAATTAATCCCACACTCTCACACCGTAACAGACACTGACAGATACAGAATTAATCCCACAATCACACAAGGTAACAGACACTGACAGTTAGAGAATTAATCGCACACTCAAATAGAGTAACAGACACTGACTGATACAGAATTAATCCCACACTCACACACAGTAACAGACACGGATAGAGACAGACTTAATCCCACACTCACATACAGTAACAGACACTGACAGATATAGAATTAATCCCACAATCACACACAGTAACAGACACGGATAGAGACAGACTTAATCCCACACTCACATACAGTAACAGACATTGACAGATACAGAATAAATCCCACACTCACACACAGTAACAGACACTGACATATTTAGAATTACTCCCACACGCACACGCAGAAACAGACACTGACAGATACAGAATTAATCCCACACTCTCACACCGTAACAGACACTGACAGATACAGAATTAATCCCATAATCACACACGGTAACAGAAACTGACAGTTAGAGAATTAATCGCACATTCAAATAGTGTAACAGACACTGACTGATACAGAATTAATCCCACACTCACACACAGTAACAGACACGGATAGAGACAGACTTAATCCCACACTCACACACAGTACCAGAAACTGACAGATAGAGAACTAATCCCACACTCAAATACCGTACCAGACACTAACAGATGGAGAATTAATCGGGCACTAAAACAGATTAACGACACTGACAGATACAGAATTAATCCCACAATCACACACAGTAACAGACACGTGACAGATACAGACTTAATCTCACACTCACACACAGTAACAGACACTGACAGATACAGAATTAATCTAACACTCACACACTTGCAGACACTGACAGATACAGAATTAATCCCTCACTCACAGTAGCAGACAATGACAGATACAAAATTGATCCCACACTCACACACAGTAACAGACACTGACAGATACAGAATTAATCCCACACTCACACACAGTAACAGACACTGACAGATACAGAATTAATCCCACACTCACACACAGTAACAGACACTGACAGATACAGAATTAATCCCACACTCTCACACTGTAACAGACACTGGCAGATACAGAATTAATCCTAAACTCACACACAGTAACTGACACTGACAGAGACAGAACTGATACCACACTCACACACCGTAACAGATACTGCCAGATACTGAATTAATCCCACAATCACACACGGTAACAGACACTGACAGTTAGAGAATTCATCGCACACTCAAATAGAGTAACAGACACTGACGGATACAGAATTAATCCCACACTCACACACAGTAACAGACACTGACAGATACAGAATTAATCCCACAATCACACACAGTAACAGATACTGACTGATACAGAATTAATCCCACACTCACACACAGTAACAGACACGGATAGTGCCAGACTTAATCCCACACTCACATACAGTAACAGACATTGACAGATACAGAATTAATCCCACACTCACACACAGTAACAGACACTGACAGACAGAATTAATCCCACACTCACGAAAAGTAACAGACACTGACAGATACAGAATTAATCCCACAATCAAATACAGTAACAGACACTGACAGATGCAGAATTAATCCAACACTCACACACAGTACCAGAAACTGACAGAGACAGAATTAATCCCACACTCACACACAGTAACAGACACTGACAGATACAGAATTAATCCCACACTCACACACAGTAACAGACACTGACAGATACAGAACTGATCCCACATTCACACACCATAACAGATACTGCCAGATACTGAATTAATCCCACAATCACACACGGTAACAGACACTGACAGTTAGAGAATTAATCGCACACTCAAATAGAGTAACAGACACTGACAGATACAGAATTAATCCCACAATCACACAAGGTAACAGACAGTGACAGTTAGAGAATTAATCGCACACTCAAATGGAGTAAAAGCCACTGACTGATACAGAATTAATCCCACACTCACACACAGTAACAGACACGGATAGAGACAGACTTAATCCCACACTCACATACAGTAACAGACACTGATTTATACAGAATTAATCCCACAATCACACACAGTAACAGACACTGACAGATATAGAATTAATCCCACACTCAAATACAGTAACAGAAACTAACAGATACAGAATTAATCCCACACTCACACACAGTACCAGAAACTGACAGATAGAGAACTAATCCCACACTCAAATACCGTACCAGACACTAACAGATAGAGAATTAATCGGGCACTAAAACAGATTAACGACAATGACAGATACAGAATTAATCCCACAATCACACACAGTAACAGACACGTGACAGATACAGACTTAATCCCACACTCACACACAGTAACTGACACTGACAGATACAGAACTGATCCCACATTCACACACCATAACAGATACTGCCAGATACTGAATTAATCCCACAATCACACACGGTAACAGACACTGACAGTTAGAGAATTAATCGCACACTCAAATAGAGTAACAGACACTGACTGATACAGAATTAATCCCACACTCACACACAGTAACAGACACTGACAGATACAGAATTAATCCCACAATCACACACAGTAACAGATACTGACTGATACAGAATTAATCCCACACTCACACACAGTAACAGACACGGATAGAGCCAGACTTAATCCCACACTCACATACAGTCACAGACATTGACTGATACAGAATTAATCCCACACTCACACACAGTAACAGACACTGACAGATAGAGAATTAATCCCACACTCACGAAAAGTAACAGACACTGACAGATACAGAATTAATCCCACACTCAAATACAGTAACATACACTGACAGATGCAGAATTAATCCAACACTCACACACAGTACCAGAAACTGACAGAGAGAGAATTAATCCCACACTCACACACAGTAACAGACACTGACAGATAGAGAATTACTCCCACACACACAGTAACAGACACTGACAGATACAGAATTAATCCCACACTCACACACAGTAACAGACACTGACAGATACAGAATTAATCCCACACTCTCACACCGTAATAGACACTGACAGATACAGAATGAATCCCACAATCACACATGGTGACAGACACTGACAGTTGGAGAATTAATCGCACACTCAAATAGAGTAACAGACACTGACTGATACAGAATTAATCCCACACTCACACACAGTAACAGACACGGATCGAGACAGACTTAATCCCACACTCACATACAGTAACAGACACTGACAGATACAGAATTAATCCCACACTCACACTCATTAACAGACACTGACAGATACAGAATTAATCCCACACTCACACACAGTAACAGACACTGACAGATACAGAATTAATCCCACACTCAAATACAGTAACAGACACGGACAGATACAGAAATAATCCCACACTCACACACAGTACCAGAAACTGACAGATAGAGAACTAATCCCACACTCAAATACCGTACCAGACACTAACAGCTAGAGAATTATTCGGGCACAAAAACAGATTAACGACACTGACAGATAGAGAATTAATCCCACAATCACACACAGTAACAGACACGTGACAGATACAGACTTAATCCCACACTCACACGCAGTAACAGACACTGACAGATACAGAATTAATCCCACACTCTCACACCGTAACAGACACTGACAGATACAGAATTAATCCCACAATCACACAAGGTAACAGACACTGACAGTTAGAGAATTAATCGCACACTCAAATAGAGTAACAGACACTGACTGATACAGAATTAATCCCACACTCACACACAGTAACAGACACGGATAGAGACAGACTTAATCCCACACTCACATACAGTAACAGACACTGACAGATATAGAATTAATCCCACAATCACACACAGTAACAGACACGGATAGAGACAGACTTAATCCCACACTCACATACAGTAACAGACATTGACAGATACAGAATAAATCCCACACTCACACACAGTAACAGACACTGACATATTTAGAATTACTCCCACACGCACACGCAGAAACAGACACTGACAGATACAGAATTAATCCCACACTCTCACACCGTAACAGACACTGACAGATACAGAATTAATCCCATAATCACACACGGTAACAGAAACTGACAGTTAGAGAATTAATCGCACATTCAAATAGTGTAACAGACACTGACTGCTACAGAATTAATCCCACACTCACACACAGTAACAGACACGGATAGAGACAGACTTAATCCCACACTCACACACAGTACCAGAAACTGACAGATAGAGAACTAATCCCACACTCAAATACCGTACCAGACACTAACAGATGGAGAATTAATCGGGCACTAAAACAGATTAACGACACTGACAGATACAGAATTAATCCCACAATCACACACAGTAACAGACACGTGACAGATACAGACTTAATCTCACACTCACACACAGTAACAGACACTGACAGATACAGAATTAATCTAACACTCACACACTTGCAGACACTGACAGATACAGAATTAATCCCTCACTCACAGTAGCAGACAATGACAGATACAAAATTGATCCCACACTCACACACAGTAACAGACACTGACAGATACAGAATTAATCCCACACTCACACACAGTAACAGACACTGACAGATACAGAATTAATCCCACACTCTCACACTGTAACAGACACTGGCAGATACAGAATTAATCCTAAACTCACACACAGTAACTGACACTGACAGAGACAGAACTGATACCACACTCACACACCGTAACAGATACTGCCAGATACTGAATTAATCCCACAATCACACACGGTAACAGACACTGACAGTTAGAGAATTCATCGCACACTCAAATAGAGTAACAGACACTGACGGATACAGAATTAATCCCACACTCACACACAGTAACAGACACTGACAGATACAGAATTAATCCCACAATCACACACAGTAACAGATACTGACTGATACAGAATTAATCCCACACTCACACACAGTAACAGACACGGATAGTGCCAGACTTAATCCCACACTCACATACAGTAACAGACATTGACAGATACAGAATTAATCCCACACTCACACACAGTAACAGACACTGACAGACAGAATTAATCCCACACTCACGAAAAGTAACAGACACTGACAGATACAGAATTAATCCCACAATCAAATACAGTAACAGACACTGACAGATGCAGAATTAATCCAACACTCACACACAGTACCAGAAACTGACAGAGACAGAATTAATCCCACACTCACACACAGTAACAGACACTGACAGATACAGAATTAATCCCACACTCACACACAGTAACAGACACTGACAGATACAGAATTAATCCCACACTCTCACACCGTAACAGACACTGACAGATACAGAATTAATCCCACAATCACACACGGTAACAGAGACTGACAGTTAGAGAAATAATCGCACACTCAAATAGAGTAACAGACACTGACTGATACAGAATTAATCCCACTCTCACACACAGTAACAGACACGGATAGAGACAGACTTAATCCCACACTCTCATACAGTAACAGACACTGACAGATACAGAATTAATCCCACACTCACACTCAGTAACAGACACTGACAGATACAGAATTAATACCACACTCACACACAGTAACAGACACTGACAGATACAGAATTAATCCCACACTCAAATACAGTAACAGACACGGACAGATACAGAATTAATCCCACACTCACACACAGTACCAGAAACTGACAGATAGAGAACTAATCCCACACTCAAATACCGTACCAGACACTAACAGATGGAGAATTAATCGGGCACTAAAACAGATTAACGACACTGAGAGATACAGAATTAATCCCACAATCACACACAGTAACAGACACTTGACAGATACAGACTTAATCCCACACTCACACACAATAACAGACACTGACAGATACAGAATTAATCTAACACTCACACAATTGCAGACACTGACAGATACAGAATTAATCCCTCACTCACAGTAGCAGACAATGACAGATACAAAATTGATCCCAAAATCACACACAGTAACAGACACTGACAGATACAAAATTAATCCCACATTCACACACAGTAACAGACACTGGCAGATACAGAATTAATCCTACACTCACACACCGTAACTGACACTGACAGAGACAGAACTGATACCACACTCACACACCGTAACAGATACTGCCAGATACTGAATTAATCCCACAATCACACACGGTAACAGACACTGACAGTTAGAGAATTAAACGCACACTCAAATAGAGTAACAGACACTGACTGATAGAGAATTAATCCCACACTCACACATAGTAACAGGCACTGACAGATACAGAATTAATCCCACAATCACACACAGTAACAGATACAGACTGATCCAGAATTAATCCCACACTCACACACAGTAACAGACACTGACAGATACAGAATTAATCCCACACTCAAATACAGTAACAGACACGGACAGATACAGAAATAATCCCACACTCACACACAGTACCAGAAACTGACAGATAGAGAACTAATCCCACTCTCAAATACCGTACCAGACACTAACAGCTAGAGAATTATTCGGGCACAAAAACAGATTAACGACACTGACAGATAGAGAATTAATCCCACAATCACACGCAGTAACAGACACTGACAGATACAGAATTAATCCCACACTCTCACACCGTAACAGACACTGACAGATACAGAATTAATCCCACAATCACACAAGGTAACAGACACTGACAGTTAGAGAATTAATCGCACACTCAAATAGAGTAACAGACACTGACTGATACAGAATTAATCCCACACTCACACACAGTAACAGACACGGATAGAGACAGACTTAATCCCACACTCACATACAGTAACAGACACTGACAGATATAGAATTAATCCCACAATCACACACAGTAACAGACACGGATAGAGACAGACTTAATCCGACACTCACATACAGTAACAGACATTGACAGATACAGAATAAATCCCACACTCACACACAGTAACAGACACTGACATATTTAGAATTACTCCCACACGCACACGCAGTAACAGACACTGACAGATACAGAATTAATCCCACACTCTCACACCGTAACAGACACTGACAGATACAGAATTAATCCCATAATCACACACTGTAACAGAAACTGACAGTTAGAGAATTAATCGCACACTCAAATAGTGTAACAGACACTGACTGATACAGAATTAATCCCACACTCACACACAGTAACAAACACGGGTAGAGACAGACTTAATCCCACACTCACACACAGTACCAGAAACCGACAGATAGAGAACTAATCGCACACTCAAATATCGTACCAGACACTAACAGATGGAGAATTAATCGGGGACTAAAACAGATTAACGACACTGACAGATACAGAAATAATCCCACAATCACAGTAGCAGACAATGACAGATACAAAATTGATCCCACATTCACACACAGTAACATACACTGACAGATACAGAATTAATCCCACACTCACACACAGTAACAGACACTGACAGATACAGAATTAATCCCACACTCTCACACTGTAACAGACACTGGCAGATACAAAATTAATCCTACACTCACACACAGTAACTGACACTGACAGAGACAGAACTGATACCACACTCACACACCGTAACAGGTACTGCCAGATACTGAATTAATCCCACAATCACACACGGTAACAGACACTGACAGTTAGAGAATTCATCGCACACTCAAATAGAGTAACAGACACTGACGGATACAGAATTAATCCCACACTCACACACAGTAACAGACACTGACAGATACAGAATTAATCCCACAATCACACACAGTAACAGATACTGACTGATACAGAATTAATCCGACACTCACACACAGTAACAGACACGGATAGTGCCAGACTTAATCCCACACTCACATACAGTAACAGACATTGACAGATACAGAATTAATCCCACACTCACACACAGTAGCAGACACTGACAGACAGAATTAATCCCACACTCACGAAAAGTAACAGACACTGACAGATACAGAATTAATCCCACAATCAAATACAGTAACAGACACTGACAGATGCAGAATTAATCCAACACTCACACACAGTACCAGAAACTGACAGAGACAGAATTAATCCCACACTCACACACAGTAACAGACACTGACAGATAGAGAATTAATCCCACAATCACACATAGTAACAGACACTGACAGATACAGAATTAATCCCACACTCACACACAGTAACAGACACTGACAGATACAGAATTAATCCCACACTCTCACACCGTAACAGACACTGACAGATACATAATTAATCCCACAATCACACACGGTAACAGACACTGACAGTTAGAGAAATAATCGCACACTCAAATAGAGTAACAGACACTGACTGATACAGAATTAATCCCACTCTCACACACAGTAACAGACACGGATAGAGACAGACTTAATCCCACACTCTCATACAGTAACAGACACTGACAGATACAGAATTAATCCCACACTCACACTCAGTAACAGACACTGACAGATACAGAATTAATCCCACACTCACACACAGTACCAGAAACTGACAGGTAGAGAACTAATCCCACACTCAAATACCGTACCAGACACTAACAGATGGAGAATTAATCGGGCACTAAAACAGATTAACGACACTGAGAGATACAGAATTAATCCCACAATCACACACAGTAACAGACACGTGACAGATACAGACTTAATCCCACACTCACACACAATAACAGACACTGACAGATACAGAATTAATCTAACACTCACACAATTGCAGACACTGACAGATACAGAATTAATCCCTCACTCACAGTAGCAGACAATGACAGATACAAAATTGATCCCAAAATCACACGCAGTAACAGACACTGACAGATACAGAATTAATCCCACATTCACACACAGTAACAGACACTGGCAGATGCAGAATTAATCCTACACTCACACACAGTAACTGACACTGACAGAGACAGAACTGATACCACACTCACACACCGTAACAGATACTGCCAGATACTGAATTAATCCCACAATCACACACGGTAACAGACACTGACAGTTAGAGAATTAAACGCACACTCAAATAGAGTAACAGACACTGACTGATACAGAATTAATCCCACACTCACACATAGTAACAGGCACTGACAGATACAGAATTAATCCCACAATCACACACAGTAACAGATACAGACTGATACAGAATTAATCCCACACTCACACACAGTAACAGACACGGATAGAGCCTGATTTAATCCCACACTCACATGCAGTAACAGACATTGACAGATACAGAATTAATCCCACACTCACATACAGTAACAGACTCTGACATATATAGAATTACTCCCACACACACACACAGTAACAGACACTGACAGATACAGAATTAATCCCACACTCACACACAGTAACAGACACTGACAGATACAGAATTAATCCCACACTCTCACACCGTAACAGACACTGACAGATACAGAATTAATCCCACAATCACACAAGGTAACAGACACTGACAGTTAGAGAATTAATCGCACACTCAAATAGAGTAACAGACACTGAATGATACAGAATTAATCCCACACTCACACACAATAACAGACACTGACAGATACAGAATTAATCTAACACTCACACACTAGCAGACACTTACAGATACAGAATTAATCCCTCACTCACAGTAGCAGACAATGACAGATACAAAATTGATCCCACACTCACACACAGTAACAGACACTGACAGATACAGAATTAATCCCACAATCACACACGGTAACAGACACTGACAGTTAGAGAAATAATCGCACACTCAAATAGAGTAACAGACACTGACTGATACAGAATTAATCCCACTCTCACACACAGTAACAGACACGGATAGAGACAGACTTAATCCCACACTCTCATACAGTAACAGACACTGACAGATACAGAATTAATCCCACACTCACACTCAGTAACAGACACTGACAGATACAGAATTAATCCCACACTCACACACAGTACCAGAAACTGACAGATAGAGAACTAATCCCACACTCAAATACCGTACCAGACACTAACAGATGGAGAATTAATCGGGCACTAAAACAGATTAACGACACTGAGAGATACAGAATTACTCCCACAATCACACACAGTAACAGACACGTGTCAGATACAGACTTAATCCCACACTCACACTCAATAACAGACACTGACAGGTACAGAATTAATCTAACACTCACACAATTGCAGACACTGACAGATACAGAATTAATCCCTCACTCACAGTAGCAGACAATGACAGATACAAAATTGATCCCAAAATCACACGCAGTAACAGACACTGACAGATACAGAATTAATCCCACATTCACACACAGTAACAGACACTGACAGTTAGAGAATTAAACGCACACTCAAATAGAGTAACAGACACTGACTGATACAGAATTAATCCCACACTCACACATAGTAACAGGCACTGACAGATACAGAATTAATCCCACAATCACACACAGTAACAGATACAGACTGATACAGAATTAATCCCACACTCACACACAGTAACAGACACGGATAGAGCCTGATTTAATCCCACACTCACATGCAGTAACAGACATTGACAGATACAGAATTAATCCCACACTCACATACAGTAACAGACTCTGACATATATAGAATTACTCCCACACACACACACAGTAACAGACACTGACAGATACAGAATTAATCCCACACTCACACACAGGAACAGACACTGACAGATACAGAATTAATCCCACACTCTCACACCGTAACAGACACTGACAGATACAGAATTAATCCCACAATCACACAAGGTAACAGACACTGACAGTTGGAGAATTAATCGCACACTCAAATAGAGTAACAGACACTGAATGATACAGAATTAATCCCACACTCACACACAATAACAGACACTGACAGATACAGAATTAATCTAACACTCACACACTTGCAGACACTTACAGATACAGAATTAATCCCTCACTCACAGTAGCAGACAATGACAGATACAAAATTGATCCCACACTCACACACAGTAACAGACACTGACAGATACAGAATTAATCCCACACTCACACACAGTAACAGACACTGACAGATACAGAATTAATCCCACACTCTCACACTGTAACAGACACTGGCAGATACAGAATTAATCCTACACTCACACACAGTAACTGACACTGACAGAGACAGAACTGATACCACACTCACACACCGTAACAGATACTGCCAGATACTGAATTAATCCCACAATCACACACGGTAACAGACACTGACAGTTAGAGAATTCATCGCACACTCAAATAGAGTAACAGACACTGACGGATACAGAATTAATCCCACACTCACACACAGTAACAGACACTGACAAATACAGAATTAATCCCACAATCACACACAGTAACAGATACTGACTGATACAGAATTAATCCCACACTCACACACAGTAACAGACACGGATAGAGCCAGAATTAATCCCACACTCACATACAGTAACAGACATTGACAGATACAGAATTAATCCCACACTCACACCCAGTAACAGACACTGACAGATACAGAATTAATCCCACACTCACGAAAAGTAACAGACACTGACAGATAGAGATTTACTCCCACACATACACACAGTAACAGACACTGACAGGTACAGAATTACTCCCACACACACACACAGTAACAGACACTGACAGATACAGAATTAATCCCACACTCACACACAGTAACAGACACTGACAGATACAGAATTAATCCCACACTCTCACACCGTAACAGACACTGACAGATACAGAATTAATCCCACAATCACACACGGTAACAGACACTGACAGTTAGAGAATTAATCGCACACTCAAATAGAGTAACAGACACTGACAGACACAGAATTAATCCCGCACTCACACACAGTAACAGACACGGATAGAGACAGACTTAATCCCACACTCACATACAGTAACAGACACTGACAGATACAGAATTAATCCCACACTCACACTCAGTAACAGACACTGACAGATACAGAATTAATCCCACACTCACACACAGTAACGGACACTGACAGATACAGAATTAATCCCACTCTCAAATACAGTAACAGACACGGGCAGAGACAGAATTAATCCCACACTCACACACAGTACCAGAAACTGACAGATAGAGAACTAATCCCACACTCAAATACCGTACCAGACACTAACAGATAGAGAATTAATCGGGCACTAAAACAGATTAACGACACTGAGAGATACAGAATTAATCCCACAATCACACACAGTAACAGACACGTGACAGATACAGACTTAATCCCACACTCACACACAATAACAGACACTGACAGATACAGAATTAATCTAACACTCACACACTTGCAGACACTGACAGATACAGAATTAATCCCTCACTCACAGTAGCAGACAATGACAGATACAAAATTGATCCCAAAATCACACACAGTAACAGACACTGAAAGATACAGAATTAATCCCACACTCACACACAGTAACAGAAACTGACAGATACAGAATTAATCCCACACTCTCACACTGTAACAGACACTGACAGTTAGAGAATTCATCGCACACTCAAATAGAGTAACAGACACTGACAGATACAGAATTAATCCCACACTCACACACAGTAACGGACACTGACAGATACAGAATTAATCCCACACTCAAATACAGTAACAGACACGGACAGATAGAGAACTAATCCCACACTCAAATACCGTACCAGACACTAACAGATAGAGAATTAATCGGGCACTAAAACAGATTAACGACACTGAGAGATACAGAATTAATCCCACAATCACACACAGTAACAGACACGTGACAGATACAGACTTAATCCCACACTCACACACAATAACAGACACTGACAGATACAGAATTAATCTAACACTCACACACTTGCAGACACTGACAGATACAGAATTAATCCCTCACTCACAGTAGCAGACAATGACAGATACAACATTGATCCCAAAATCACACACAGTAACAGACACTGAAAGATACAGAATTAATCCCACACTCACACACAGTAACAGACACTGACAGATACAGAATTTATCCCACACGCTCACACTGTAACAGACACTGACAGTTAGAGAATTCATCGCACACTCAAATAGAGTAACAGACACTGACAGATACAGAATTAATCCCACACTCTCACACTGTAACAGACACTGGCAGATACAGAATTAATCCTACACTCACACACAGTAACTGACACTGACAGAGACAGAACTGATACCACACTCACACACTGTGACAGATACTGCCAGATACTGAATTAATCCCACAATCACACACGGTAACAGACACTGACAGTTAGAGAATTCACCGCACACTCAAATAGAGTAACAGACACTGACGGATACAGAATTAATCCCACACTCACACACAGTAACAGACACTGACAGATACAGAATTAATCCCACAATCACACACAGTAACAGATACTGACTGATACAGAAATAATCCCACACTCACACACAGTAACAGACACGGATAGAGCCAGACTTAATCCCACACTCACATACAGTAACAGACATTGACAGATACAGAATTAATCCCACACTCACACACAGTAACAGACACTGACAGATACAGAATTAATCCCACACTCACGAAAAGTAACAGACACTGACAGATACAGAATTAATACCACAATCAAATACAGTAACAGACACTGACAGATGCAGAATTAATCCAACACTCACACACAGTAACAGACACTGACAGATACAGAATTAACCACACACTCAAATAAAGTAACAGACACTGACTGATACAGAATTAATCCCACACTCACACACAGTAACAGACACAGATAGAGACAGACTTAATCCCACACTCACATACAGTGACAGACACTGACAGATACAGAATTATTCCCACACTCACACTCAGGAACAGACACTGACAGATACAGAATTAATCCCACACTCACACACAGTAACAGGCACTGACAGATACAGAATTAATCCCACACTCAAATACAGTAACAGACACGGACAGATACAGAATTAATCCCACACTCACACACAGTACCAGAAACTGGCAGATAGAGAACTAATCCCACACTCAAATACCGCACCAGACACTAACAGATAGAGAATTAATCGGGCACTAAAACAGATTAACGACACTGAGAGATACAGAATTAATCCCACAATCACACACAGTAACAGACACGTGACAGATACAGACTTAATCCCACACTCACACACAATAACAGACACTGACAGATACAGAATTAATCTAACACTCACACACTTGCTGACACTGACAGATACAGAATTAATCCCTCACTCACAGTAGCAGACAATGACAGATACAAAATTGATCCCAAAATCACACACAGTAACAGACACTGACAGATACAGAATTAATCCCACACTCACACACAGTAACAGATACTGACAGATACAGAATTAATCCCACACTCTCAAACTGTAACAGACACTGGCAGATACAGAATTAATCCTACACTCACACACAGTAACTGACACTGACGGAGACAGAACTGATACCACACTCACACACCGTAACAGATACTGCCAGATACTGAATTAATCCCACGATCACATCGGTAACAGACACTGACAGTTAGAGAATTCATCGCACACTCAAATAGAGTAACAGACACTGACGGATACAGAATTAATCCCACACTCACACACAGTAACAGACACTGACAGATACAGAATTAATCCCACAATCACACACAGTAACAGATTCTGACTGATACAGAAATAATCCCACACTCACACACAGTAACAGACACGGATAGTGCCAGACTTAATCCCACACTCACATACAGTAACAGACATTGACAGATACAGAATTAATCCCACACTCACACACAGTAACAGACACTGACAGATACAGAATTAATCCCACACTCACGAAACGTAACAGACACTGACAGATACAGAATTAATCCCACAATCAAATACAGTAACAGACACTGACAGATGCAGAATTAATCCAACACTCACACACAGTACCAGAAACTGACAGAGACAGAATTAATCCCACACTCACACACAGTAACAGAGACTGACAGATAGAGAATTACTCCCACACACACACACAGTAACAGACACTGACAGATACAGAATTAATCCCACACTCACACACAGTAACAGACACTGACAGATACAGAATTAATCCCACACTCTCACACCGAAACAGACACTGACAGATACAGAATTAATCCCACAATCACACACGGTAACAGACACTGACAGTTAGAGAATTAATCGCACACTCAAATAGAGTAACAGACACTGACTGATACAGAATTAATCCCACACTCACACACAGTAACAGACACGGATAGAGACAGACTTAATCCCGCACTCACATACAGTAACATACACTGACAGATACAGAATCAATCCCACACTCACACACAGTAACAGACACTGACAGATAGAGAACTAATCCCACACTCAAATACCGTACCAGACACTAACAGATAGAGAATTAATCGGGCACTAAAACAGATTAACGACACTGAGAGATACAGAATTAATCCCACAATCACACACAGTAACAGACACGTGACAGATACAGACTTAATCCCACACTCACACACAATAACAGACACTGACAGATACAGAATTAATCTAACACTCACACACTTGCAGACACTGACAGATACAGAATTAATCCCTCACTCACAGTAGCAGACAATGACAGATACAAAATTGATCCCAAAATCACACACAGTAACAGACACTGACAGATACAGAATTAATCCCACACTCACACACAGTAACAGACACTGACAGATACAGAATTAATCCCACACTCTCACACCGTAACAGACACTGGCAGATACAGAATTAATCCCACACTCACACACAGAAACTGACACTGACAGATACAGAACTGATCCCACACTCACACACCGTAACAGATACTGCCAGATACTGAATTAATCCCACAATCACACACGGTAACAGACACTGACAGTTAGAGAATTAATCGCACTCTCAATTAGAGTAACAGACACTGACTGATACAGAATTAATCCCACACTCACACACAGTAACAGACACTGACAGACACAGAATTAATCCCACAATCACACACAGTGACAGATACTGACTGATACAGAATTAGTCCCACACTCACACACAGTAACTGACACGGATAGAGCCAGACTTAATCCCACACTCACATACAGTGACAGACATTGACAGATACAGAATTAATGCCACACTCACACACAGTAACCGACACTGACAGATACAGAATTAATCCCACACTCACGAAAAGTAACAGACACTGACAGATACAGAATTAATCCCACACTCATATACAGTAACAGACACTGACGGATACAGAATTAATCCCACACTCACACACAGTACCAGAAACTGACAGATAGAGATCTAATCACACACTCAAATACCGTACCAGACACGAACAGATAGAGAATTAATCGGGCACTAAAACAGATTAACGACACTGAGAGATACAGAATTAATCCCACAATCACACACAGTAACAGACACGTGACAGATACAGACTTAATCCCACACTCACACACAATAACAGACACTGACAGATACAGAGTTAATCTAACACTCACACACTTGCAGACACTGACAGATACAGAATTAATCCCTCACTCTCAGTAGCAGGCAATGACAGATACAAAATTGATCCCACACTCACACACAGTAACAGACACTGACAGATACAGAATTAATCCCACACTCACACACAGTAACAGACACTGACAGATACAGAATTAATCCCACGCTCTCTTGCTCAATGTGGGAGCTCAGGGACACGGCTGATGTCCCTGACTCCTTCACATGCAGGAAGTGTGTCCAACTGCAGCTCTTGTTAGACCGCATGACGGCTCTCGAGCTGCGGATGGACTCACTTTGGAGCATGCGCGATGCTGAGGAGGTCGTGGATAGCACGTTTAGTGAATTGGTCACACCGCAGATTAGGATTGCTGAGGGAGAAAGGGAATGGGTGACCAAAAGGCAGAGAAAGAGCAGGAAGGCAGCGCAGGAGTCCCCTGCGGTCATCTCCCTGCAAAACAATTATACCGTTTTGGATACTGTTGGGGGAGATTGCTCACCAGGGGAAGGCAGCAGTAGCCAGGTCCATGGCACCGTGGCTGGCTCTGCTGTTCAGAAGGGCGGGAAAAAGATTGGAAGGGCTATAGTCGTAGGGGATTCGATTGTAAGGTGAGTAGATTGGCGGTTCTGTGGTCGAAAACGAGGCTCCCGAATGGTATGTTGCCTCCCAGGTGCACGGGTCAGGGATGTCTCAGATCGGCTGCAGAACATTCTAAAGGGGGAGGGTGAACAGCCAGTTGTCAGTGTGCACATAGGCACTAATGATATAGGTAAAAAACGGCATGAGGTCCTACAAGCAGAGTTTAGGGAGTTAGGAGCCAAGTTAAAAAGTAGGACCTCAGAGGTAGTAATCTCAGGATTACTACCAGTGCCACGTGATAGTCAGAGTAAAAATGAAAGAATAGTCAGGATGAATGCGTGGCTTGAGAGATGCTGCAGGAAGGAGGGGTTCAGATTTTTGGGACATTGGGACCGGTTCTGGGGGAGGTGGGACGATTACAAATTGGACGGTCTACACCTGGGCCAAACTGGAACCAATGTCCTTGGAGGTGTTTTTGCTAACGCTGTTGGGGAGGGTTTAAACTAATGTGGCAGGGGGATGGGAACCAATTGAGGTCAGTTGACAGTAAGGAGGTAGTAACAAAAGCCTGTAAGGAACAAGATAATGAAGTCAGTGTGACTAAGGGGAAGAACAGGCAGGGAGCAGATGATGAATATAAAGGGACTGGTGGTCTGAGGTGCATTTGTTTTAATGCAAGAAGTGTAGTAGGTAAGGCAGATGAACTTAGGGCTTGGATTAGTACCTGGGAGTATGATGTTATTGCTATTACTGAGACTTGGTTGAGGGAAGGGCATGACTGGCAACTAAATATCCCAGGATATCGATGCTTCAGGCGGGATAGAGAGGGAGGTAAAAGGGGTGGAGGAGTTGCATTACTGGTCAAAGAGGATATCACAGCTGTGCTGAAGGAGGGCACTATGGAGGACTCGAGCAGTGAGGCAATATGGACAGAACTCAGAAATAGGAAGGGTGCGGTAACAATGTTGGGGCTGTACGACAGGCCCCCCAACAGCGAGAGTGAGATAGAGGTACAAATATGTAAACAGATTATGGAAAGATGTAGGAGCAACAGGGTGGTGGTGATAGGAGATTTTAATTTTCCCAACATTGACTGGGATTCGCTTAGTGTTAGAGGTCCAGATGGAGCAGAATTTGTAAGGAGCATCCAGGAAGGTTTTCTAGAGCAGTATGTAAATAGTCCAACTCGGGAAGGGGCCATACTGGACCTGGTGTTGGGGAATGAGCCCGGCCAGGTTGTTGAAGTTTCAGTAGGGGACTACTTTGGGAATAGTGATCACAATTCCGTAAGCTTTAAAATACTCATGGACAAAGACGAGAGTGGTCCTAAAGGAAGAGTGCTAAATTGGGGGACGGCCAACTATACCAAAATTCGGCAGGAGCTGGGAAATGTAGATTGGGAGCAGCTGTTTGAAGGTAAATCCACATGTGATATGTGGGAGGCTTTTAAAGAGAGGTTGATTAGCGTTCAGGAGAGACATGTTCCTGTGAAAATGAGGGATAGAAATGGCAAGATGTGGGAACCATGGATGACAGGTGAAATTGTGAGACTAGCTAAGAGGAAAAGAAGCATACATAAGGTGTAGGCGGCTGATGAAAGACGAAGCTTTGAAAGAATATCGGGAATGTAGGACCAATCTGAAACGAGGAATTAAGAGGGCTAAAAGGGGTCATGAAATACCTTTAGCAAACAGGGTTAAGGAAAATCCCAAAGCCTTTTATTCATATATAAGGAGAAAGAGGGTAACTAGAGAAAGGATTGGCCCACTAAAGGACAAAGGAGGAATGCTATGCTTGGACTCAGAGAAAATGGGTGAGATTCTAAACGAGTACTTTGCATCGGTATTCACTGAGGAGAGGGACATGACGGATGTTGAGGTGAGGAACAGATGTTTGATTACTCTAGGTCAAGTCGGCATAAGGAGGGAGGAAGTGTTGGGTATTCTAAAGGGCATTAAGGTGGACAAGTCCCCAGGTCCGGATGGGATCTATCCCAGGTTACTGAGGGAAGCGAGAGAGGAAATAGCTGGGTCCTTAACAGATATCTTTGCAGCATCCTTAAACACGGGTGAGGTCCCGGAGGAATGGAGAATTGCTAATGTTGTCCCCTTGTTTAAGAAGGGTAGCAGGGATAATCCAGGTAATTATAGACCGGTGAGCCTGACGTCAGTGGTAGGGAAGCTGCTGGAGAAGATACTGAGGGATAGGATCTATTCCCATTTGGAAGAAAATGGGCTCATCAGTGATAGGCAACATGGTTTTGTGCAGGAAAGGTCATGTCTTACCAACTTAATAGAATTCTTTGAGGAAGTGACAAAGTTGATTGATGAGGGAAGGGCTGTCGATGTCACATACATGGACTTCAGTAAGGCGTTTGATAAGGTTCCCCATGGCAGGCTGATGGAGAAAGTGAAGGCGCTTGGGGTCCAAGGTGTACTAGCTAGATGGATAAAGAACTGGCTGGGCAACAGGAGACAGAGAGTAGCAGTAGAGGGGAGTTTCTCAAAATGGAGACGTGTGACCAGTGGTGTTCCACAGGGATCCGTGCTGGGACCACTGTTGTTTGTGATATACATTAATGATTTGGAGGAAAGTATAGGTGGACTGATTAGCAAGTTTGCAGACGACACTAAGATTGGTGGAGTAGCAGATAGTGAAGGGGACTGTCAGACAATACAGCAGAATATAGATAGATTTGAGAGTTGGGCAGAGAAATGGCAGATGGAGTTCAATCAGGGCAAATGCGAGGTGATGCATTTTGGAAGATCCAATTCAAGAGTGAACTATACAGTAAATGGAAAAGTCCTGGGGAAAATTGATGTCCAGAGAGATTTGGGTGTTCAGGTCCACTGTTCCCTGAAGGTGGCAACGCAGGTAAATAGAGTGGTCAAGAAGGCATACGGCATGCTTTCCTTCATCGGACGGGGCATTGAGTACAAGAGTTGGCAGGTCATGTTACAGTTGTATAGGACTTTGGTTCGGCCACATTTGGAATATTGCGTACAGTTCTGGTCGCCACATTATCAAAAGGATGTGGATGCTTTGGAGAGGGTGCAGAGGAGGTTCACCAGGATGTTGCCTGGTATGGAGGGCGCTAGCTATGAAGAGAGGTTGAGTAGATTAGGATTATTTTCATTAGAAAGACGGAGGTTGAGGGGGGACCTGATTGAGGTGTACAAAACCATGAGAGGTATAGACAGGGTGGATAGCAAGAGGCTTTTTCCCAGAGTGGGGGTTTCAATTACTAGAGGACACGAGTTCAAAGTAAAAGGGGAAATGTTTAGGGGGGATATGCGTGGAAAGTTCTTTACGCAGAGGGTGGTGGGCACCTGGAACGCGTTGCCAGCGGAGGTTGTAGACGCGGGCACGATGGAGTCTTTTAAGATGTATCTAGACAGATACATGAATGGGCAGGAAGAAAAGAGATACAGAACCTTAGAAAATAGGCGACATGTTTAGAGAGAGGATCTGGATCGGCGCAGGCTTGGAGGGCCGAAGGGCCTGTTCCTGTGCTGTAATTATCTTTGTTCTTTTGTTTTTGTTCTTGGTGTCAGTGTATGTCTACGATACTGGGTGTCAGTGTATTTCTTTCGAACTTGGTGTCAGTGTTTGTCTTTGTTACTTGGTGTCAGTTTATGTCTGTGATACTGGGTGTCAGTGTCTGTCTTTGTTACTTGGTGTCAGTGTTTGTCTTTGTTACTTAGTTTCAGTGTATGTCTGTGTAACTGGGTGTCAGTGTATGTCTTTGTTACTTGGTGTCAGTATTTGTCTTTGTTACTTGGTGTCAGTGTTTGTCTCTGTTACTTCGCATCTGTGTATGTCTGTGTTACTGGGTGTCAGTGTATGTTTTTGTTACTTGGTGTCAGTGTATGTCTTTATTACTTCGTGTCAGTGCATGTCTGTTATACTGGGTGTCAGTGTATGTCTTTTTACGTGGTGTCAGTGTTTGTCTTTGTTACTTCGTGTCAGTGTGTGTGTGTGATGCTGGGTGTCAGTGTATGTCTTTGTTACTTGGTGTCAGTGTTAGTCTGTGTTACTGGGTGTCAGAGTATGTCTTTGTTACTTGGTGTCAGTGTTTGTCTTTGTTACTAGGTGTCAGTGTTTGTCTTTGTTACTTCGTGTCAGTGTATGTCTGTGTTACTGGGTGTCAGTGCATGTCTTTGTTACTTGGTGTCAGTGTTTGTCTGTGATACTGGGTGTCAGTGTATGTCTTTGTTACTTTGTGTCATTGTTTGTCTTTGTTACTTGGTATCAGTGTTTTTCTTTGTTACTTCGTGTCAGTGTATGTCTTTGTTACTTTGTGTCATTGTTTGTCTTTGTTACTTGGTGTCAGTGTTTTTCTTTGTTACTTCGTGTCAGTGTATGTCTGTGATACTGGTGTCAGTGTCTGTCTTTGTTACTTGGTTTCAGTGTTTGCCTTTGTTACTTGGTGTCAGTGTTTGACTTTGTTACCTCGTGTCAGTGTATGTCTGTGTTACTGGGTGTCAGTGCATGTCTTTGTTACTGTGTATCAGTGTTTATCTCTGTTACTGGGTGTCAATGAGTGTGTGTCTGTGTTACTGTGTATCAGTGTATGTCTTTGTTACTTGTTGTAGGTTTGTGTCAGTGTTACTTGTTGTCAGTGTCTGTCTGTGTTACTGGGTATAAGTGTGTGTCTTTGTGACTTGGTGTCAGTGTATGTCTTTGTTACTGGGTGTCAGTGTGTGTCTTTGTGACTTGGTGTCAGTGTATGCCTTTGTTACTTGGTGTAAGCGTGTGTCTGTGTTACTGGGTGTCAGTGTATGTCTTTGTTACTTGGTGTCAGTGTATGTCTGTGATACTGGGTGTCAGTGTATGTCTTTGTTACTTTGTGTCATTGTTTGTCTTTGTTACTTGGTGTCAGTGTTTTTCTTTGTTACTTCGTGTCAGTGTATGCCTGTGATACTGGTGTCAGTGTCTGTCTTTGTTACTTGGTTTCAGTGTTTGCCTTTGTTACTTGGTGTCAGTGTTTGACTTTGTTACTTCGTGTCAGTGTATGTCTGTGTTACTGGGTGTCAGTGTATGCCTTTGTTACTGTGTATCAGTGTTTCTCTCTGGTACTGGGTGTCAGTGAGTGTGTGGCTGTGTTACTGGGTATCAGTGTATGTCTTTGTTACTTGGTGTAGGTTTGTGTCAGTGTTCCTTGTTGTCAGTGTCTGTCTGTGTTACTGGGTATAAGTGTGTGTCTTTGTGACTTGGTGTCAGTGTATGTCTTTGTTACTGGGTGTCAGTGTGTGTCTTTGTGACTTGGTGTCAGTGTATGCCTTTGTTACTTGGTGTAAGTGTGTGTCTGTGTTACTGGGTATCAGTGTATGTCTTTGTTACTTGGTGTCTGTGTATGTCAATATACTTGGTGTAAGTGTATTTCGTTGTTACTTGGTGGAATTGTCTGTCTTTGTTACTTGGTGTCAGTGTATGTCTTTGTTACTTGATGTAAGTGTGTTTCTTTGTTACTTGGTGTAAGTGTATGTCTTTGTTACTTGGTGTCAGTGTGTGTCTGTGTTACTGGGTATCAGTGTATGTCTTTGTGACTTGGTATCAGTGTATGTCTTTGTTGCTGGGTGTCAGTGTGTGTCTGTGTTACTTGCTGTCAGTGTATGTCTTTGTTACTGTGTATCAGTGTTTCTCTGTGTTACTGGGTGTCAGTGTGTGTTTGTTTGTGTTACTGGGTGTCAGTGTGTGTCTGTGAATTTAGGTGTCAGTATTTAGTTTAGTTTAGAGATACAGCACTTAAACAGGCCCTTCGGCCCACCGGGTCTGTGACGACCGTCAACCACCCATTTATGCTAATCCTACACTAATCCCGTATTCCTATCACATCCCCAAAAGTCCCTATATATTTCCCTCCCACCTACCTATACTAGGGGCAATTTCTGATGGCCAATTAACCTATCAACCTGCAAGTATTTGGCATGTGGGAGGAAACCGGAGCACGGAGTAAGTGTGTGTCTTTGTTACTTGGTGTCTGTGTGTGTCTGTGTTACTGGGTGTCAGTGTATGTCTTTGCTCCTGGGTGTAAGTGTATGTCTTTGTTACTTGATGTAAGTGCGTGTCTGTGTTACTGGGTATCAGTGTCTGTCTTTGTTACTTGGTGTAAGTGTGTGTCTGTGTTGCTGGGTATCAGTGTATGTCTTTGTTACTTGGTGTCAGTGTATGTCTGTGTTACTTGGTGTAAGTGTGTGTCTGTGTTACTGGGTATCAGTGTATGTCTTTGTGACTTGGTGTCAGTGTATGTCTTTGTTACTGGGTGTCAGTGTTTGTCTTTGTGACTTGGTGGCAGTGTCTGTCTTTGTTACTTGGTGTAAGTGTGTGTCTGTGTTACTGGGTATCAGTGTATGTCTTTGTCACTTGGTGTCAGTGGATGTCAAAATACTTGGTGTAAGTGTATGTCTTTGTTACTTGCTGTAATAGTCTGTCTTTGTTACTTGGTGTCAGTGTATGTCTGTGTTACTTGGTGTAAGTGTGTGTCTTTGTTACTTGGTGTAATTGTATGTCTTTGTTACTTGGTGTCAGTGTATGTCTTTGTTACTTGGTGTAAGTGTATGTCTTTGTTACTTGGTGTCAGTGTATGTCTTTGTGACTTGGTGCCAGTGTCTGTCTTCGTTACTTGGTGTCAGTGTTTGTCTTTGTTACTGGGTGTCAGTGTCTGTCTTTGTGACTTGGTGACAGTGTATGTCTTTGTTACTTGGTGTCAGTGTATGTCTTTGTTACTTGGTGTCAGTGTATCTCTGTGTTAATTGGTGTAAATGTGTGTCTTTGTTACTTGCTGTAAGTGTGTGTCTGTGTTACTGGGTATCAGTGTATGTCTTTGTTACTTGGTGTCAGTGTATGTCTGTGTTACATGGTGTCAGTGTGTGTCTTTGTTACTGGGTGTCAGTGTATGTCTTTGTTACTGGGAGTCAGTGTATGTCTTTGTGACTTGGTGTAAGTGTGTGTCTGTGTTGCTGGGTATCAGTGTATGTCTTTGTTACTTGGTGTCAGTGTATGTCTGTGTTACTTGGTGTAAGTGTGTGTCTGTGTTACTGGGTATCAGTGTATGTCTTTGTGACTTGGTGTCAGTGTATGTCTTTGTTACTGGGTGTCAGTGTTTGTCTTTGTGACTTGGTGGCAGTGTCTGTCTTTGTTACTTGGTGTAAGTGTGTGTCTGTGTTACTGGGTATCAGTGTATGTCTTTGTCACTTGGTGTCAGTGGATGTCAAAATACTTGGTGTAAGTGTATGTCTTTGTTACTTGCTGTAATAGTCTGTCTTTGTTACTTGGTGTCAGTGTATGTCTGTGTTACTTGGTGTAAGTGTGTGTCTTTGTTACTTGGTGTAATTGTATGTCTTTGTTACTTGGTGTCAGTGTATGTCTTTGTTACTTGGTGTAAGTGTATGTCTTTGTTACTTGGTGTCAGTGTATGTCTTTGTGACTTGGTGCCAGTGTCTGTCTTCGTTACTTGGTGTCAGTGTTTGTCTTTGTTACTGGGTGTCAGTGTCTGTCTTTGTGACTTGGTGACAGTGTATGTCTTTGTTACTTGGTGTCAGTGTATGTCTTTGTTACTTGGTGTCAGTGTATGTCTGTGTTACATGGTGTCAGTGTGTGTCTTTGTTACTGGGTGTCAGTGTATGTCTTTGTTACTGGGAGTCAGTGTATGTCTTTGTGACTTGGTGTCAGTGTATGTCTGTGTTACTTGGTGTCAGTGCATGTCTTTGTTACTTGGTGTCAGTGTATCTCTGTGTTAATTGGTGTAAATGTGTGTCTTTGTTACTTGCTGTAAGTGTGTGTCTGTGTTACTGGGTATCAGTGTATGTCTTTGTTACTTGGTGTCAGTGTATGTCTGTGTTACATGGTGTCAGTGTGTGTCTTTGTTACTGGGTGTCAGTGTATTTCTTTGTTACTTGGTGTCAGTGTATGTGTTTGTTACTTGGTGTCAGTGTATGTCTGTGTTACTTGGTGTAAGTGTGTGTCTTTGTTAATTGGTGTAAGTGTGTGTCTGTGTTACTGGGTATCAGTGTATGTCTTTTTTACTTGGTGTCAGTGTATGTCTGTGTTACTTGGTGTAAGTGTGTGTCTGTGTTACTGGGTGTCAGTATATGTCTTTGTTACTTTGTGTCAGTGTATGTCTTTGTTACCTGGTGCCGAGTGTGTCTGTGTTAGTCTTTGTTACTTGGCGTCAGTGTGTGTCTGTGTATGTCTTTGCTGCTGTGTGTCAGTGTTTCTCGATGTTGCTGGGTGTCAGTGTGTGTTTGTTTGTGTTACTGGGTGTCAGTGTGTGTCTGTGTTACTTGGTATCAGTGTATGTCTTTGTTACTTGGTGTAAGTGTGTGTCTGTGTTACTGGGTAACAGTGTATATTTTTGTTACTTGGTGTCAGTGTATGTCTGTTTTACTTGGTGTAAGTGTGTGTCTTTGTTACTTGGTGTAATTGTATGTCATTGTTACTTGTTGTCAGTGTATGTCTTTGTTACTTGGTGTAAGTGTATGTCTTTGTTACTTGGTGTCAGTGTATGTCTTTGTGACTTGGTGTCAGTGTATGTCTTTGTTACTGTGTGTCAGTGTATGTCTTTGTGACTTGGTGGCAGTGTATGTTTTTTTTACTTGGTGTCAGTCAGTGACTTTGTTACTTGGTATCAGTGTGTGTCTGTGTTACTGGGTGTCATTGTATGTCTTTGTTACTTGGTGTCAGTGTATGTCTGTGTTACATGGTGTCAGTGTGTGTCTTTGTTACTGGGTGTCAGTGTATGTCTTTGTTACTGGGTGTCAGTGTATGTGTTTGTGACATGGTGTCAGTGTGTGTCTGTGTTAGTCTTTGTTACTTGGTGTCATTGTGTGTCTGTGTATGTCTTTGCTACTGTTTGTCAGTGTTTCTCTGTGTTACTGGGTGTCAGTGTGTGTTTGTTTGTGTCACTGGGTGTCAGTGTGTGTCTGTGAATTTAGGTGTCAGTATTTAGTTTAGTTTAGAGATACAGCACTTAAACAGGCCCTTCGGCCCACCGGGTCTGTGACGACCGTCAACCACCCCTTTATACTAATCTACACTAATCCGTATTCCTATCACATCCCCAAAAGTCCCTATATATTTCCCGACCACCTACCTATACTAGGGGCAATTTCTGATGATCAATTAACCTATCAACCTGCAAGTCTTTGCCATGTGGGAGGAAACCGGAGCACGGAGTAAGTGTGTGTCTTTGTTACTTGGTGTCCGTGTGTGTCTGTGTTACTGGGTGTCAGTGTTTGTCTTTGCTACTGGGTGTAAGTGTATGTCTTTGTTACTTGATGTAAGTGCGTGTCTGTGTTACTGGGTATCAGTGTCTGTCTTTGTTACTTGGTGTAAGTGTGTGTCTGTGTTGCTGGGTATCAGTGTATGTCTTTGATACTTGGTGTCAGTGTATGTCTGTGTTACTTGGTGTAAGTGTGTGTCTGTGTTACTGGGTATCAGTGTATGTCTTTGTGACTTGGTGTCAGTGTATGTCTTTGTTACTGGGTGTCAGTGTGTGTCTTTGTGACTTGGTGGCAGTGTCTGTCTTTGTTACTTGGTGTAAGTGTGTGTCTGTGTTACTGGGTATCAGTGTATGTCTTTGTCACTTGGTGTCAGTGGATGTCAAAATACTTGGTGTAAGTGTATGTCTTTGTTACGTGCTGTAATAGTCTGTCTTTGTTACTTGGTGTCAGTGTATGTCTGTGTTACTTGGTGTAAGTGTGTGTCTTTGTTACTTGGTGTAATTGTATGTCTTTGTTACTTGGTGTCACTGTATGTCTTTGTTACTTGGTGTAAGTGTATGTCTTTGTTACTTGGTGTCAGTGTATGTCTTTGTGACTTGGTGCCAGTGTCTGTCTTCGTTACTTGGTGTCAGTGTTTGTCTTTGTTACTGGGTGTCAGTGTCTGTCTTTGTGACTTGGTGACAGTGTATGTCTTTGTTACTTGGTGTCAGTGTATGTCTTTGTTACTTGGTGTCAGTGTATCTCTGTGTTAATTGGTGTAAATGTGTGTCTTTGTTACTTGCTGTAAGTGTGTGTCTGTGTTACTGGGTATCAGTGTATGTCTTTGTTACTTGGTGTCAGTGTATGTCTGTGTTACATGGTGTCAGTGTGTGTCTTTGTTACTGGGTGTCAGTGTATGTCTTTGTTACTGGGAGTCAGTGTATGTCTTTGTGACTTGGTGTCAGTGTATGTCTTTGTTTCTGGGAGTCAGTGTATTTCTTTGTTACTTGGTGTCAGTGTATGTGTTTGTTACTTGGTGTCAGTGTATGTCTGTGTTACTTGGTGTAAGTGTGTGTCTTTGTTAATTGGTGTAAGTGTGTGTCTGTGTTACTGGGTATCAGTGTATGTCTTTGTTACTTGGTGTCAGTGTATGTCTGTGTTACTTGGTGTAAGTGTGTGTCTGTGTTACTGGGTGTCAGTATATGTCTTTGTTACTTTGTGTCAGTGTATGTCTTTGTTACCTGGTGCCGAGTGTGTCTGTGTTAGTCTTTGTTACTTGGCGTCAGTGTGTGTCTGTGTATGTCTTTGCTGCTGTGTGTCAGTGTTTCTCGATGTTGCTGGGTGTCAGTGTGTGTTTGTTTGTGTTACTGGGTGTCAGTGTGTGTCTGTGTTACTTGGTATCAGTGTATGTCTTTGTTACTTGGTGTAAGTGTGTGTCTGTGTTACTGGGTAACAGTGTATATTTTTGTTACTTGGTGTCAGTGTATGTCTGTTTTACTTGGTGTAAGTGTGTGTTTTTGTTACTTGGTGTAATTGTATGTCATTGTTACTTGTTGTCAGTGTATGTCTTTGTTACTTGGTGTAAGTGTATGTCTTTGTTACTTGGTGTCAGTGTATGTCTTTGTGACTTGGTGTCAGTGTATGTCTTTGTTACTGTGTGTCAGTGTATGTCTTTGTGACTTGGTGGCAGTGTATGTTTTTTTTACTTGGTGTCAGTCTGTGACTTTGTTACTTGGTGTCAGTGTGTGTCTGTGTTACTGGGTGTCATTGTATGTCTTTGTTACTTGGTGTCAGTGTATGTCTGTGTTACATGGTGTCAGTGTGTGTCTTTGTTACTGGGTGTCAGTGTATGTCTTTGTTACTGGGTGTCAGTGTATGTGTTTGTGACATGGTGTCAGTGTGTGTCTGTGTTACTCTTTGTTACTTGGTGTCATTGTGTGTCTGTGTATGTCTTTGCTACTGTTTGTCAGTGTTTCTCTGTGTTACTGGGTGTCAGTGTGTGTTTGTTTGTGTTACTGGGTGTCAGTGTGTGTCTGTGAATTTAGGTGTCAGTATTTAGTTTAGTTTAGAGATACAGCACTTAAACAGGCCCTTCGGCCCACCGGGTCTGTGACGACCGTCAACCACCCCTTTATACTAATCTACACTAATCCGTATTCCTATCACATCCGCAAAAGTCCCTATATATTTCCCGACCACCTACCTATACTAGGGGCAATTTCTGATGACCAATTAACCTATCAACCTGCAAGTCTTTGCCATGTGGGAGGAAACCGGAGCACGGAGTAAGTGTGTGTCTTTGTTACTTGGTGTCCGTGTGTGTCTGTGTTACTGGGTGTCAGTGTTTGTCTTTGCTACTGGGTGTAAGTGTATGTCTTTGTTACTTGATGTAAGTGCGTGTCTGTGTTACTGGGTATCAGTGTCTGTCTTTGTTAATTGGTGTAAGGGTGTGTCTGTGTTACTGGGTATCAGTGTATGTCTTTGTTACTTGGTGTCAGTGTATGTCTGTGTTACTTGGTGTAAGTGTGTGTCTGTGTTACTGGGTATCAGTATATGTCTTTGTGACTTGGTGTAAGTGTGTGTCTTTGTTAATTGGTGTAAGTGTGTGTCTGTGTTACTGGGTATCAGTGTATGTCTTTGTTACTTGGTGTCAGTGTATGTCTGTGTTACTTGGTGTAAGTGTGTGTCTGTGTTACTGGGAGTCAGTGTATTTCTTTGCTACTTGGTGTCAGTGTTTGTGTTTGTTACTTGGTGTCAGTGTATGTCTGTGTTACTGGGAAACAGTGTATATTTTTGTTATTTGGTGTCAGTGTATCTCTCTGTTACTTGGTGTAAGTGTGTGTCTTTGTTACTTGGTGTAATTGTATGTCATTGTTATTTGTTGTCAGTGTATGTCTTTGTTACTTGGTGTAAGTGTATGTCTTTGTTACTTGGTGTCAGTGTATGTCTTTGTTACTTGGTGTAAGTGTGTGTCTGTGTTACTGGGTATCAGTGTATGTCTTTGTTACTTGGTGTCAGTGTATGTCTTTGTGACTTGGTGTCAGTGTATGTCTTTGTTACTGTGTGTCAGTGTATGTCTTTGTGACTTGGTGGCAGTGTATATCTTTGTTACTGGGTGTTAGTGTGTGTCTTTGTTACTTGGTGTAAGTGTGTGTCTGTGTTACTGGGTATCAGTGTATGTCTTTTTTACTTGGTGTCAGTCTGTGACCTTGTTACTTGGTGTAAGTGTGTGTCTGTGTTACTGGGTGTCAGTGTATGTCTTTGTTACTTGGTGTCAGTGTATGTCTGTGTTACATGGTGTCAGTGTGTGTCTTTGTTACTGGGTGTCAGTGTATGTCTTTGTTACTGGGTGTCAGTGTATGTGTTTGTGACATGGTGTCAGTGTGTGTCTGTCTTCGTCTTTGTTAATTGGTGTCATTGTGTGTCTGTGTATGTCTTTGCTACTGTTTGTCAGTGTTTCTCTATGTTACTGGGTGTCAGTGTGTGTTTGTATGTGTTACTGGGTGTCAGTGTGTGTCTGTGTTACTTGGTGTAAGTGTACGTCTTTGTTTCTTGGTATCAGTGTTTGTCTTTGTTACGTGGTGAAAGTGTGTGTGTGGGTTACTGGGTATCAGTGTCTGTCTTTGTGACTTGGTGTCAGTGTATGTCTTTGTTACTGGGTGTCAGTGTATATCTTTGTTACTTGGTGTCAGTGTGTGTCTGTGTATGTCTTTTTTACTGTGTATCAGTGTTTCTCTATGTTACTGGGTGTCAGTGTGTGTTTGTTTGTGTTACTGGGTATCAGTGTTTGTCTTTGTTACTTGGTGTAAGTGTGTGTCAGTGTTGCTTGGTGTCAGTGTATGTCTTTGTTAATGGGGGTCAGTGTTTGTCTTTGTTACTTGTTGTCAGTGTGTGTCTGTGTTACTGGGTGTCAGTGTATATCTTTGTTACTGTGTATCAGTGTTTCTCTCTGTTACTGGGTGTCAGTGAGTGTGTGTCTGTGTTACTGGGTATCAGTGTATGTCTCTGTTACTTGGTGTAAGTGTGTGTCAGTTTTACTTAGTGTCAGTGTCTGTCTTTGTTACTGGGTGTCAGTGTTTGTCTTTTTACTTGGTGTCCGTGTGTGTCTTTGTTACTGGGTGTCAGTGTATGTCTTTGTTACTGGGTGTCATTGTATGTCTTTGTTACTTGGTGTCAGTGTATGTCTGTGTTACATGGTGTCAGTGTGTGTCTTTGTTACTGGGTGTCAGTGTATGTCTTTGTTACTGGGTGTCAGTGTATGTGTTTGTGACATGGTGTCAGTGTGTGTCTGTGTTACTCTTTGTTACTTGGTGTCATTGTGTGTCTGTGTATGTCTTTGCTACTGTTTGTCAGTGTTTCTCTGTGTTACTGGGTGTCAGTGTGTGTTTGTTTGTGTTACTGGGTGTCAGTGTGTGTCTGTGAATTTAGGTGTCAGTATTTAGTTTAGTTTAGAGATACAGCACTTAAACAGGCCCTTCGGCCCACCGGGTCTGTGACGACCGTCAACCACCCCTTTATACTAATCTACACTAATCCGTATTCCTATCACATCCGCAAAAGTCCCTATATATTTCCCGACCACCTACCTATACTAGGGGCAATTTCTGATGACCAATTAACCTATCAACCTGCAAGTCTTTGCCATGTGGGAGGAAACCGGAGCACGGAGTAAGTGTGTGTCTTTGTTACTTGGTGTCCGTGTGTGTCTGTGTTACTGGGTGTCAGTGTTTGTCTTTGCTACTGGGTGTAAGTGTATGTCTTTGTTACTTGATGTAAGTGCGTGTCTGTGTTACTGGGTATCAGTGTCTGTCTTTGTTAATTGGTGTAAGGGTGTGTCTGTGTTACTGGGTATCAGTGTATGTCTTTGTTACTTGGTGTCAGTGTATGTCTGTGTTACTTGGTGTAAGTGTGTGTCTGTGTTACTGGGTATCAGTATATGTCTTTGTGACTTGGTGTAAGTGTGTGTCTTTGTTAATTGGTGTAAGTGTGTGTCTGTGTTACTGGGTATCAGTGTATGTCTTTGTTACTTGGTGTCAGTGTATGTCTGTGTTACTTGGTGTAAGTGTGTGTCTGTGTTACTGGGAGTCAGTGTATTTCTTTGCTACTTGGTGTCAGTGTTTGTGTTTGTTACTTGGTGTCAGTGTATGTCTGTGTTACTGGGAAACAGTGTATATTTTTGTTATTTGGTGTCAGTGTATCTCTCTGTTACTTGGTGTAAGTGTGTGTCTTTGTTACTTGGTGTAATTGTATGTCATTGTTATTTGTTGTCAGTGTATGTCTTTGTTACTTGGTGTAAGTGTATGTCTTTGTTACTTGGTGTCAGTGTATGTCTTTGTTACTTGGTGTAAGTGTGTGTCTGTGTTACTGGGTATCAGTGTATGTCTTTGTTACTTGGTGTCAGTGTATGTCTTTGTGACTTGGTGTCAGTGTATGTCTTTGTTACTGTGTGTCAGTGTATGTCTTTGTGACTTGGTGGCAGTGTATATCTTTGTTACTGGGTGTTAGTGTGTGTCTTTGTTACTTGGTGTAAGTGTGTGTCTGTGTTACTGGGTATCAGTGTATGTCTTTTTTACTTGGTGTCAGTCTGTGACCTTGTTACTTGGTGTAAGTGTGTGTCTGTGTTACTGGGTGTCAGTGTATGTCTTTGTTACTTGGTGTCAGTGTATGTCTGTGTTACATGGTGTCAGTGTGTGTCTTTGTTACTGGGTGTCAGTGTATGTCTTTGTTACTGGGTGTCAGTGTATGTGTTTGTGACATGGTGTCAGTGTGTGTCTGTCTTCGTCTTTGTTAATTGGTGTCATTGTGTGTCTGTGTATGTCTTTGCTACTGTTTGTCAGTGTTTCTCTATGTTACTGGGTGTCAGTGTGTGTTTGTATGTGTTACTGGGTGTCAGTGTGTGTCTGTGTTACTTGGTGTAAGTGTACGTCTTTGTTTCTTGGTATCAGTGTTTGTCTTTGTTACGTGGTGAAAGTGTGTGTGTGGGTTACTGGGTATCAGTGTCTGTCTTTGTGACTTGGTGTCAGTGTATGTCTTTGTTACTGGGTGTCAGTGTATATCTTTGTTACTTGGTGTCAGTGTGTGTCTGTGTATGTCTTTTTTACTGTGTATCAGTGTTTCTCTATGTTACTGGGTGTCAGTGTGTGTTTGTTTGTGTTACTGGGTATCAGTGTTTGTCTTTGTTACTTGGTGTAAGTGTGTGTCAGTGTTGCTTGGTGTCAGTGTATGTCTTTGTTAATGGGGGTCAGTGTTTGTCTTTGTTACTTGTTGTCAGTGTGTGTCTGTGTTACTGGGTGTCAGTGTATATCTTTGTTACTGTGTATCAGTGTTTCTCTCTGTTACTGGGTGTCAGTGAGTGTGTGTCTGTGTTACTGGGTATCAGTGTATGTCTCTGTTACTTGGTGTAAGTGTGTGTCAGTTTTACTTAGTGTCAGTGTCTGTCTTTGTTACTGGGTGTCAGTGTTTGTCTTTTTACTTGGTGTCCGTGTGTGTCTTTGTTACTGGGTGTCAGTGTATGTCTTTGTTACTGGGTGTCAGTGTCTGTCTTTGTCACTTGGTGTAAGTGTGGGTCTTTGTTTCTTGGTGTCAGTGTGTGTCTTTGTTACTTGATGTCAGTGTGTGTCTTTGTTACTTGGTGCAAGTTTATGTCTTAGTTACCTGGTGTCAGTGTGTGTCTTTGTTGCTTGGTGCAAGTGTATGTCTTTGTTACTTGGTGTCAGTGTGTGTCTTTATTACTTGGTGCAAGTGAATGTCTTTGTTACATGGTGTCAGTGTGTGTCTGTGTTACAGGGTGTCAGTGTTTGTATTTGTTACTTGGTGTAAGTGTGTGTCTTTGTTACTTGGTGTCAGTGCGTGTCTGTGTTACTGGGTGTCAGTGTGTGTCTGTGACTTGGTGTAAGTGTATGTCTTTGTTACTTGGTGTAAGTGTTTGTCTTTGTTACTTGGTGTCAGTGTGTGTCTTTGTTACTTGGTGTAAGTGTATGTCTTTGTTACTTGGTGTCAGTGTATGTCTTTGTTACTGGGTGTAAGAGAATGTCTTTGTTACTTGGCATAAGTGTATGTCTTTGTGACTTGGTGTAAGTGTGTGTCATTGTTACTTGGTGTCAGTGTATGTCTTTGTTACTTGGTGTAAGTGGATGTCTTTGTGACTTGGTGTAAGTGCGTGTCTTTGTTACTGGGAGTCAGTGTATTTCTTTGTTACTTGGTGTCATTGTATGTGTTTGTTACTTGGTGTCAGTGTATATCTGTGTTACTTGGTGTAAGTGTGTGTCTTTGTTACTTGGTGTAAGTGTGTGTTTGTGTTACTTGGTGTAAGTGTGTGTCTGTGTTACTGGGTGTCAGTGTATGTCTTTGTTACTTTGTGTCAGTGTATGTCTTGGTTACTTGGTGCCGAGTGTGTCTGTGTTAGTCTTTGTTACTTGGCGTCAGTGTGTGTCTGTGTATGTCTTTGCTGCTGTGTGTCAGTGTTTCTCTATGTTGCGGGGTGTCAGTGTGTGCTTGTTTGTGTTGCTGGGTGTCAGTGTGTGTCTGTGTTACTTGGTATCAGTGTATGTCTTTGTTACTTGGTGTAAGTGTGTGTCTGTGTTACTGGGTAACAGTGTATATTTCTGTTACTTTGTGTCAGTGTATGTCTGTGTTACTTGGTGTAAGTGTGAGTCTTTGTTACTTGGTGTAATTGTATGTCATTGTTACTTGTTGTCAGTGTATGTCTTTGTTACTTGGTGTAAGTGTATGTCTTTGTTACTTGGTGTCAGTGTATGTCTTTGTTACTTGGTGTAAGTGTATGTCTGTGTTACTGGGTATCAGAGTATGTCTTTGCTACTTGGTGTCAGTGTATGTCTTTGTGACTTGGTGTCAGTGTATGTTTTGTTACTGTGTGTCAGTGTATGTCTTTGTGACTTGGTGGCAGTGTATGTCTTTGTTACTGGGTGTCAGTGTGTGTCATTGTTAACTGGCGTAAGTGTGTGTCTGTGTTACTGGGTATCAATGTATGTCTTTTTTACTTGGTGTCAGTCTGTGACTTTGTTACTTGGTGTAAGTGTGTGTCTGTGTTACTGGGTGTCAGTGTATGTCTTTGTTACTGGGTGTCAGTGTATGTGTTTGTGACATGGTGTCAGTGTGTGTCTGTGTTATTCTTTGTTAATTGGTGTCATTGTGTGTCTGTGTATGTCTTTGCTACTGTTTGTCAGTGTTTCTCTATGTTACTGGGTGTCAGTGTGTGTTTGTATGTGTTACTAGGTGTCAGTGAGTGTCTGTGTTACTTGGTGTAAGTGTACGTCTTTGTTTCTTGTTATCAGTGTTTGTCTTTGTTACTTGGTGTAAGTGTGTGTGTGTGTTACTGGGTATCAGTGTATGTCTTTGTGACTTGGTGTCAGTGTATGTCTTTGTTACTGGGTGTCAGTGTATATTTTTGTTACTTGGTGTCAGTGTGTGTCTGTGTATGTCTTTTTTACTGTGTATCAGTGTTTCTCTATGTTACTGGGTGTCGGTGTGTGTTTGTTTGTGTTACTGGGTATCAGTGTTTGTCTTTGTTACTTGGTGTAAATGTGTGTCAGTGTTGCTTGGTGTCAGTGTATGTCTTTGTTAATGGGGGTCAGTGTATGTCTTTGTTACTTGGTGTCAGTGTGTGTCTGTGTTACTGGGTGTCAGTGTATATCTTTGTTACTGTGTATCAGTGTTTCTCTCTGTTACTGGGTGTCAGTGGGTGTGTGTCTGTGTTACTGGGTATCAGTGTATTTCTCTGTTACTTGGTGTAAGTGTGTGTCAGTTTTACTTAGTGTCAGTGTCTGTCTTTGTTACTGGGTGTCAGTGTTTGTCTTTTTACTTGGTGTCCGTGTCTGTCTGTGTTACTGGGTGTCAGTGAATGTCTTTGTTACTGGGTGTCAGTGTCTGTCTTTGTCACTTGGTGTAAGTGTGTGTCTGTGTTACTTAGTGTCAGCGTGTGTCTTTGTTACTTGGTCCAAGTGTATGTCTTTGTTACTTGGTGTCAGTGTGGGTCTTTGTTTCTTGGTGTCAGTGTGTGTCTTTGTTACTTGATGACAGTGTGTGTCTTTGTTACTTGGTGCAAGTTTATGTCTTTGTTACTTGGTGTCAGTGTGTGTCTTTGTTGCTTGGTGCAAGTGTATGTCTTTGTTACTTGGTGTCAGTGTGTGTCTTTATTACTTGGTGCAAGTGAATGTCTTTGTTACATGGTGTCAGTGTGTGTCTGTGTTACTGGGTGTCAGTGTTTGTATTTGTTACTTGGTGTTAGTGTATGTCTTTGTTACTTGGTGTAAGTGTGTGTCTTTGTTACTTGGTGTCAGTGCGTGTCTGTGTTACTGGGTGTCAGTGTGTGTCTTTGTTACTTGGTGTAAGTATATGTCTTTGTGACTTGGTGTAAGTGTTTGTCTTTGTTACTTGGTGTCAGTGTGTGTCTTTGTTACTTGGTGTAAGTGTATGTCTTTGTTACTTGGTGTCAGTGTATGTCTTTGTTACTGGGTGTAAGAGAATGTCTTTGTTACTTGGTGTCAGTGTGGGTCTTTGTTTCTTGGTGTCAGTGTGTGTCTTTGTTACTTGATGACAGTGTGTGTCTTTGTTACTTGGTGCAAGTTTATGTCTTTGTTACTTGGTGTCAGTGTGTGTCTTTGTTGCTTGGTGCAAGTGTATGTCTTTGTTACTTGGTGTCAGTGTGTGTCTTTATTACTTGGTGCAAGTGAATGTCTTTGTTACATGGTGTCAGTGTGTGTCTGTGTTACTGGGTGACAGTGTTTGTATTTGTTACTTGGTGTTAGTGTATGTCTTTGTTACTTGGTGTAAGTGTGTGTCTTTGTTACTTGGTGTCAGTGCGTGTCTGTGTTACTGGGTGTCAGTGTGTGTCTTTGTTACTTGGTGTAAGTATATGTCTTTGTGACTTGGTGTAAGTGTTTGTCTTTGTTACTTGGTGTCAGTGTGTGTCTTTGTTACTTGGTGTAAGTGTATGACTTTGTTACTTGGTGTCAGTGTATGTCTTTGTTACTGGGTGTAAGAGAATGTCTTTGTTACTTGGCATAAGTGTATGTCTTTGTGACATGGTGTAAGTGTGTGTCAATGTTACTTGGTGTCAGTGTATGTCTTTGTTACTTGGTGTAAGTGGATGTCTTTGTGACTTGGTGTAAGTGCGTGTCTTTGTTACTTGGTGTCAGTGTATGACCGTGTTACTGGGTGTCATTGTGTGTCTGTTTTACTTGCTGTAAGAGTGTGTCTGTGTTACTGGGTGTAAGTGTGTGTCTGTGTTACTTGGCGTCAGTTTTTGTATTTGTTAGTTGGTGTCAGTGTTTATCCTTGTTACTTGGTGTCAGTGTTAGTCTTTGTTACTTCGTGTCAGTGTATGTCTGTGTTACTGGGTCTCAGTGTATGTCTTTGTTACTTGGTGTCAGTGTTTGCCTGTGATACTGGGTGTCAGTGCAGGTCTTTGTTACTTTGTTTCAGTGTTTGTCTTTGTTACTTGGTGTCAGTGTTTATCTTTGTAACTTCGTTTCAGTGTATGTCTGTGATACTGGTGTCAGTGCCTGTCTTTGTTACTTGGTGCAAGTTTATGTCTTTGTTACTTGGTGTCAGTGTTTGTCTTTGTTACTTCGTGTCATTGTATGTCTGTGTAACTGAGTGTCAGTGTATGTCTTTGTTACTAGGTGTCAGTGTTTGTCTTTGTTACTTGGTGTCAGTGTTTGTCTTTGTTACTTCGTGTCAGTGTATGTCTGTGATACTGGGTTTCAGTGTATGCTTTGTGAATTGGTGTCAGTGTATGTCTTTGTTACTGGGTGTAAGTGTATGTCTTTGTTACTTGGTGTAAGTGCATGTCTTTGTGACTTGGTGTAAGTCTGTGTCTTTGTGACTTGGCGTAAGTGTATGTCTTTGTTACTTGGTGTCAGTGTTTGACTTTGTTACTTCGTGTCAGTGTATGTCTGTGATACTGGGTGTCAGTGTATGCTTTGTTACTTGGTGTCAGTGTATGTCTGTGATAATGGGTGTCAGTGTATGTCTTTGTTACTTAGTGTCAGTGTTTGTCTTTGTTACTTGGTGTCAGTGTTTGTCTTTGTTACTTCGTGTCAGTGTATGTCTGTGATACTGGGTGTCAGTGTATGCCTTTGTTACTTGGTGTCAGTGTATGTCTGTGTTACATGGTGTCAGTGTGTGTCTTTGTTACTGTGTGTCAGTGCATGTCTTTGTTACTGGGTGTCAGTGTATGACTTTGTGACTTGGTGTCAGTGTATGTCTTTGTTACTTGGTGCAAGTGTGTGTCATTGTTACTTGGTGTAAGTGTGTGTCTGTGTTACTTGGTGTCAGTGTATGTCTTTGTTACTTGGTGTCAGTGTCTGTCTTTGTTACATGGTGACAGTGTGTGCCTGTGTTAGTCTTTGTTACTTGGTGTCATTGTGTGTCTGTGTATGTCTTTGCTACTGTTTGTCAGTGTTTCTCTATGTTACTGGGTGTCAGTGTGTGTTTGTATGTCTTACTGGGTGTCAGTGTGTGTCTCCGTTACTTGGTGTAAGTGTACGTCTTTGTTTCTTGGTATCAGTGTTTGCCTTTGTTACTTGGTGTAAGTGTGTGTGTGTGTTACTGGGTATCAGAGTATGTCTTTGTCACTTGGTGTCAGTGTATGTCTTTATTACTGGGTGTCAGTGTATGTCTTTGTTACTTGGTGTCAGTGCATGTCTGTGTTACATGGTGTCAGTGTGTGTCTTTGTTACTGGGTGTCAGTGTATGTCTTTGTTACTGGGTGTCAGTGTATGTGTTTGTGACATGGTGTCAGTGTATGTCTTTGTTACTTGGTGTCAGTGTATGTCTGCGTTACTTGGTGTAAGTGTGTGTCTTTGTTACTTGGTGTAAGTGTGTGTCTGTGTTACTGTGTAAGAGTGCATGTCTTTGTTACTTGGTGTCAGTGTATGTCTTTGTTACTTGGTGTAAGTGTGTGCCTTTGTTACTGGGTGTCAGTGTATGTCTTTGTTACTTGGTGTAAGTGTGTGTCTGTGTTACTGGGTATCAGTGTATGTCTTTGTTACTTGTTGTCAGTGTATGTCTTTGTTACTTGGTGTAATTGTGTGTCTGTGTTACATGGTGTCAGTGTATGTCTTTGTTACTTGGAGTCAGTGTATGTCTGTGTTACATGGTGTCAGTGTGTGTCTTTGTTACTGGGTGTCAGTGCATGTCTATCTTACTGGGTGTCAGTGTATGTCTTTGTGACTTGGTGTCAGTGTATGTCTTTGTTACTTGGTGTCAGTGTATGTCTGTGTTACTTGGTGTATGTGTGTGTCTTTGTTACTTGGTGTAAGTGTGTGTCTGTGTCACTGGGTATCAGTGTATGTCTTTGTTACTTGGTGTCAGTGTATGTCTGTGTTACTTGGTGTCAGTGTATGTCTGCGTTACTTGGTGTAAGTGTGTGTCTTTGTTACTTGGTGTAAGTGTGTGTCTGTGTTACTGTGTAAGAGAGTATGTCTTTGTTACTTGGTGTCAGTGTATGTCTTTGTTACTTGGTGTAAGTGTGTGCCTTTGTTACTGGGTGTCAGTGTATGTCTTTGTTACTTGGTGTAAGTGTGTGTCTGTGTTACTGGGTATCAGTGTATGTCTTTGTTACTTGTTGTCAGTGTATGTCTTTGTTACTTGGTGTAATTGTGTGTCTGTGTTACTGGGTATCAGTGTATGTCTTTGTTACTTGGTGTCAGTGTATGTCTGTGTTACATGGTGTCAGTGTGTGTCTTTGTTACTGGGTGTCAGTGCATGTCTTTCTTACTGGGTGTCAGTGTATATCTTTGTGACTTGGTGTCAGTGTATGTCTTTGTTACTTGGTGTCAGTGTATGTCTGTGTTACTTGGTGTAAGTGTGTGTCTTTGTTACTTGGTGTAAGTGTGTGTCTGTGTCACTGGGTATCAGTGCATGTCTTTGTTACTTGGTGTAAGTGTGTGTCTGTGTTACTTGGTGTCTGTGTATGTCTTTGTTACTTGGTGTCAGTGTATGTCTTTGTTACATGGTGACAGTGTGTGTCTGTGTTAGTCTTTGTTACTTGGTGTCATTGTGTGTCTGTGTATGTCTTTGCTACTGTTTGTCAGTGTTTCTCTATGTTACTGGGTGTCAGTGTGTTTTTGAATGTGTTACTGGGTGTCATTGTTTGTCTTTGTTCCTTGGTGTAAGTGTGTGTGTGTGTTACTGGGTATCAGTGTATGTCTTTGTGACTTGGTGTCAGTGTATGTCTTTGTTACTGGGTGTCAGTGTAGGTCTTTGTTATTTGGTGACAGTGTGTGTCTGTGTGAGTCTTTGTTACTTGGTGTCAGTGTGTGTCTGTGTATGTCTTTTTTCCTGTGTATCAGTGTTTCTCTATGTTACTGGGTGTCAGTGTGTGTTTGTTTGTGTTTTTGGGTATCAGTGTTTGTCTTTGTTACTTGGTGTAAGTGTGTGTCAGTGTTACTTGGTGTCAGTGTTTGTCTTTGTTACTTGGTGTAAGTGTGTGTCTGTGTTACTCGGTGTCAGTGTATATCTTTGTTACTGTGTTTCAGTGTTTCTCTCTGTTACTGGGTTTCAGTGAGTGTGTGTCTGTGTTACTGGGTATCAGTATATGTCTCTGTTACTTGGTGTATGTTTGTGTCAGTGTTACATAGTGTCAGTGTCTGTCTTTGTTACTGGGTGTCATTGTTTGTCTTTTTACTTGGAGTCCTTGTGTGTCTGTGTTACTGGGTGTCAGTGTATGTCTTTGTTACTGGGTGTCAGTGTCTGTCTTTGTCACTTGGTGTAAGTGTGTGTCTGTCTTACTTAGTGTCAGCGTGTGTCTTTGTTACTTGGAGCAAGTGTATGTCTTTATTACTTGGTGTCAGTGTGGGTCTTTGTTACTTGGTGTCAGTGCGTGTCTTTGTTACTTGATGTCAGTGTGTGTCTTTGTTACTTGGTGCACGTTTATGTCTTTGTTACTTGGTGTCAGTGTGTGTCTTTGTTACTTGGTGCAAGTGTATGTCTTTGTTACTTGGTGTCAGTGTCTGTCTTTATTACTTGGTGCAAGTGAATGTCTTTGTTACATGGTTTCAGTGTGTGTCTGTGTTACTGGGTGTCAGTGTTTGTCTTTTTACTTGGAGTCCGTGTGTGTCTGTGTTACTGGGTGTCAGTGTATGTCTTTGTTACTGGGTGTCAGTGTCTGTCTTTGACACTTGGTGTAAGTGTGTGTCTGTGTTACTTAGTATCAGCGTGTGTCTTTGTTACTTGGTGCAAGTGTATGTCTTTATTACTTGGTGTCAGTGTGGGTCTTTGTTACTTGGTGTCAGTGTGTGTCTTTGTTACTTGATGTCAGTGAGTGTCTTTGTTACTTGGTGTCATTGTATGTCTTTGTTACTTGGTGTAAGTGTTTGTCTTTGTTACTTGGTGTCAGTGTGTGTCTTTGTTACTTGGTGTAAGTGTATGTCTTTGTGACTTGGTGTCAGTGTATGTCTTTGTTACTGGGTGTAAGAGAATGTCTTTGTTACTAGGCATAAGTGTATGTCTTTGTGACTTGGTGTAAGTGTGTGTCATTGTTACTTGGTGTCAGTGTATATTTTTGTTACTTGGTGCAAGTGGATGTCTTTGTTACTTGGTGTAGGTGCGTGTCTTTGTTACTTGGTGTCAGTGTATGTCTGTGTTACTGGGTGTCATTGTGTGTCTTTGTTACTTGGTGTCAGTGTGTGTCTGTGTTACTGGGTGTAAGTGTGTGTCTGTGTTACTTGGCGTCAGTGTTTGTATTTGTTAGTTGGTGTCAGTGTATATCTTTGGTACTTGGTGTCAGTGTTAGTCTTTGTTACTTCGTGTCAGTGTATGTCTGTGTTCCTGGGTCTCAGTGTATGTCTTTGTTACTTGGTGTCAGTGTTTGCCTGTGATACTGGGTATCAGTGTAGGTCTTTGTTACTTTGTGTCAGTGTTTGTCTTTGTTACTTGGGGTCAGTGTTTGTCTTTGTAACTTCGTGCCAGTGTCTGTCTGTGATACCGGTGTCAGTGCCTGTCCTTGTTACTTGGTTTCAGTGTTTGCCTTTGTTACTTGGTGTCAGTGTTTGTCTTTGTTACTTCGTGTCAGTGTATGTCTGTGTAACTGAGTGTCAGCGTATGTCTTTGTTACTTGTTGTCAGTGTTTGTCTTTGTTACTTCGTGTCAGTGTATGTCTGTGATACTGGGTTTCAGTGTATGTCTTTGTTACTTGGTGTCAGTGTATGTCTTTGTTACTGGGTGTAAGAGTATGTCTTTGTTACTTGGTGTAAGTGCATGTCTTTGTGACTTGGTGTAAATCTGTGTCTTTGTTACTTGGCGTAAGTGTATGCCTTTGTTACTTGGTGTCAGTGTTTGTCTTTGTTACTTCGTGTCAGTGTTTGTCTGTGATACTGGGTGTCAGTGTATGCTTTGTTACTTGGTGTCAGTGTATGTCTGTGATAATGGGTGTCAGTGTATGTCTTTGTTACTTGGTGTCAGTGTTTGTCTTTGTTACTTCGTGTCAGTGTATGTCTGTGTAACTGAGTGTCAGCGTATGTCTTTGTTACTTGTTGTCAGTGTTTGTCTTTGTTACTTCGTGTCAGTGTATGTCTGTGATACTGGGTTTCAGTGTATGTCTTTGTTACTTGGTGTCAGTGTATGTCTTTGTTACTGGGTGTAAGAGTATGTCTTTGTTACTTGGTGTAAGTGCATGTCTTTGTGACTTGGTGTAAATCTGTGTCTTTGTTACTTGGCGTAAGTGTATGCCTTTGTTACTTGGTGTCAGTGTTTGTCTTTGTTACTTCGTGTCAGTGTTTGTCTGTGATACTGGGTGTCAGTGTATGCTTTGTTACTTGGTGTCAGTGTATGTCTGTGATAATGGGTGTCAGTGTATGTCTTTGTTACTTGGTGTCAGTGTTTGTCTTTGTTACTTGGTGTCAGTGTTTGTCTTTGTTACTTCGTGTCAGTGTATGTCTATGTAACTGGGTGTCAGTTTATGTCTTTGTTACTTGGTGTCAGTGTTTGTCTTTGTTACTTGGTGTCAGTGTATGTCTTTATTACTTCGTGTCAGTGCATGTCTGTGATACTGGGTGTCAGTGTATGTCTTTGTTACTTGGTGTCAGTGTATGTCTTTATTACTTCGTGTCAGTGCATGTCTGTGATACTGGGTGTCAGTGTATGTCTTTGTTACTTGGTGTCAGTGTTAGTCTTTGTTACTTGGTGTCAGTGTTTGTCTTTGTTACTTCGTGTCAGTGTATGTCTGTGTTACTGGGTGTCAGCGTATGTCTTTGTTACTTGGTGTCAGTGTTTGTCTTTGTTACTTGGTGTCAGTGTTTGTCTTTGTTACTTCGTGTCAGTGTATTTCTTTGTTAATGGGTGTCAGTGTATGTCTTTTTTACTTGGTGTCAGCGTTTGTCTGTGATACTGGGTGTCAGTGTATGTCTTTGTTACTTTGCGTCATTGTTTGTCTTTGTTACTTGGTGTCAGTGTTTGTCTTTGTTACTTCGTGTCAGTGTATGTCTGTGTAACTGGGTGTCAGTGTATGTCTTTGTTACTTGGTGTCAGTATTTGTCTTTGTTACTTGGTGTCAGTGTTTGTCTTTGTTACTTCGTGTCAGTGCATGTCTGTGATACTGGGTGTCAGTGTATGTCTTTGTTACTTGGTGTCAGTGTTAGTCTTTGTTACTTGGTGTCAGTGTTTGTCTTTGTTACTTCGTGTCAGTGTATGTCTGTGTTACTGGGTGTCAGCGTATGTCTTTGTTACTTGGTGTCAGTGTTTGTCTTTGTTACTTGGTGTCAGTGTTTGTCTTTGTTACTTCGTGTCAGTGTATTTCTTTGTTAATGGGTGTCAGTGTATGTCTTTGTTACTTGGTGTCAGCGTTTGTCTGTGATACTGGGTGTCAGTGTATGTCTTTGTTACTTTGCGTCATTGTTTGTCTTTGTTACTTGGTGTCAGTGTTTGTCTTTGTTACTTCGTGTCAGTGTATGTCTGTGTAACTGGGTGTCAGTGTATGTCTTTGTTACTTGGTGTCAGTATTTGTCTTTGTTACTTGGTGTCAGTGTTTGTCTTTGTTACTTCGTGTCAGTGTATGTCTGTGTAAAAGAGTGTCAGCGTATGTCTTTGTTACTTGTTGTCAGTGTTTGTCTTTGTTACTTCGTGTCAGTGTATGTCTGTGATACTGGGTTTCAGTGTATGTCTTTGTTACTTGGTGTCAGTGTATGTCTTTGTTACTGGGTGTAAGTGTATGTCTTTGTTACATGGTGTAAGTGCATGTCTTTGTGACTTGGTGTAAATCTGTGTCTTTGTTACTTGGCGTAAGTGTATGTCTTTGTTACTTGCTGTCAGTGTATGTCTGTGTTACATGGTGTCAGTGTGTGTCTTTGTTACTGGGTGTCAGTGCATGTCTTTCTTACTGGGTCTCAGTGTATATCTTTGTGACTTGGTGTCAGTGTATGTCTTTGTTACTTGGTGTCAGTGTATGTCTGTGTTACTTGGTGTAAGTGTGTGTCTTTGTTACTTGGTGTAAGTGTGTGTCTGTGTCACTGGGTATCAGTGCATGTCTTTGTTACTTGGTGTAAGTGTGTGTCTGTGTTACTTGGTGTCTGTGTATGTCTTTGTTACTTGGTGTCAGTGTATGTCTTTGTTACATGGTGACAGTGTGTGTCTGTGTTAGTCTTTGTTACTTGGTGTCATTGTGTGTCTGTGTATGTCTTTGCTACTGTTTGTCAGTGTTTCTCTATGTTACTGGGTGTCAGTGTGTTTTTGAATGTGTTACTGGGTGTCAGTGTTTGTCTTTGTTCCTTGGTGTAAGTGTGTGTGTGTGTTACTGGGTATCAGTGTATGTCTTTGTGACTTGGTGTCAGTGTATGTCTTTGTTACTGGGTGTCAGTGTAGGTCTTTGTTATTTGGTGACAGTGTGTGTCTGTGTGAGTCTTTGTTACTTGGTGTCAGTGTGTGTCTGTGTATGTCTTTTTTCCTGTGTATCAGTGTTTCTCTATGTTACTGGGTGTCAGTGTGTGTTTGTTTGTGTTCTTGGGTATCAGTGTTTGTCTTTGTTACTTGGTGTAAGTGTGTGTCAGTGTTACTTGGTGTCAGTGTTTGTCTTTGTTACTTGGTGTAAGTGTGTGTCTGTGTTACTCGGTGTCAGTGTATATCTTTGTTACTGTGTTTCAGTGTTTCTATCTGTTACTGGGTTTCAGTGAGTGTGTGTCTGTGTTACTGGGTATCAGTATATGTCTCTGTTACTTGGTGTATGTTTGTGTCAGTGTTACATAGTGTCAGTGTCTGTCTTTCTTACTGGGTGTCATTGTTTGTCTTTTTACTTGGAGTCCTTGTGTGTCTGTGTTACTGGGTGTCAGTGTATGTCTTTGTTACTGGGTGTCAGTGTCTGTCTTTGTCACTTGGTGTAAGTGTGTGTCTGTCTTACTTAGTGTCATCGTGTGTCTTTGTTACTTGGAGCAAGTGTATGTCTTTATTACTTGGTGTCAGTGTGGGTCTTTGTTACTTGGTGTCAGTGCGTGTCTTTGTTACTTGATGTCAGTGTGTGTCTTTGTTACTTGGTGCACGTTTATGTCTTTGTTACTTGGTGTCAGTGTGTGTCTTTGTTACTTGGTGCAAGTGTATGTCTTTGTTACTTGGTGTCAGTGTCTGTCTTTATTACTTGGTGCAAGTGAATGTCTTTGTTACATGGTGTCAGTGTGTGTCTGTGTTACTGGGTGTCAGTGTTTGTCTTTTTACTTGGAGTCCGTGTGTGTCTGTGTTACTGGGTGTCAGTGTATGTCTTTGTTACTGGGTGTCAGTGTCTGTCTTTGACACTTGGTGTAAGTGTGTGTCTGTGTTACTTAGTATCAGCGTGTGTCTTTGTTACTTGGTGCAAGTGTATGTCTTTATTACTTGGTGTCAGTGTGGGTCTTTGTTACTTGGTGTCAGTGTGTGTCTTTGTTACTTGATGTCAGTGAGTGTCTTTGTTACTTGGTGTCATTGTATGTCTTTGTTACTTGGTGTAAGTGTTTGTCTTTGTTACTTGGTGTCAGTGTGTGTCTTTGTTACTTGGTGTAAGTGTATGTCTTTGTGACTTGGTGTCAGTGTATGTCTTTGTTACTGGGTGTAAGAGAATGTCTTTGTTACTAGGCATAAGTGTATGTCTTTGTGACTTGGTGTAAGTGTGTGTCATTGTTACTTGGTGTCAGTGTATATTTTTGTTACTTGGTGCAAGTGGATGTCTTTGTTACTTGGTGTAGGTGCGTGTCTTTGTTACTTGGTGTCAGTGTATGTCTGTGTTACTGGGTGTCATTGTGTGTCTTTGTTACTTGGTGTCAGTGTGTGTCTGTGTTACTGGGTGTAAGTGTGTGTCTGTGTTACTTGGCGTCAGTGTTTGTATTTGTTAGTTGGTGTCAGTGTATATCTTTGGTACTTGGTGTCAGTGTTAGTCTTTGTTACTTCGTGTCAGTGTATGTCTGTGTTCCTGGGTCTCAGTGTATGTCTTTGTTACTTGGTGTCAGTGTTTGCCTGTGATACTGGGTATCAGTGTAGGTCTTTGTTACTTTGTGTCAGTGTTTGTCTTTGTTACTTGGGGTCAGTGTTTGTCTTTGTAACTTCGTGCCAGTGTCTGTCTGTGATACCGGTGTCAGTGCCTGTCTTTGTTACTTGGTTTCAGTGTTTGTCTTTGTTACTTGGTGTCAGTGTTTGTCTTTGTTACTTCGTGTCAGTGTATGTCTGTGTAACTGAGTGTCAGCGTATGTCTTTGTTACTTGTTGTCAGTGTTTGTCTTTGTTACTTCGTGTCAGTGTATGTCTGTGATACTGGGTTTCAGTGTATGTCTTTGTTACTTGGTGTCAGTGTATGTCTTTGTTACTGGGTGTAAGAGTATGTCTTTGTTACTTGGTGTAAGTGCATGTCTTTGTGACTTGGTGTAAATCTGTGTCTTTGTTACTTGGCGTAAGTGTATGCCTTTGTTACTTGGTGTCAGTGTTTGTCTTTGTTACTTCGTGTCAGTGTTTGTCTGTGATACTGGGTGTCAGTGTATGCTTTGTTACTTGGTGTCAGTGTATGTCTGTGATAATGGGTGTCAGTGTATGTCTTTGTTACTTGGTGTCAGTGTTTGTCTTTGTTACTTCGTGTCAGTGTATGTCTGTGTAACTGAGTGTCAGCGTATGTCTTTGTTACTTGTTGTCAGTGTTTGTCTTTGTTACTTCGTGTCAGTGTATGTCTGTGATACTGGGTTTCAGTGTATGTCTTTGTTACTTGGTGTCAGTGTATGTCTTTGTTACTGGGTGTAAGAGTATGTCTTTGTTACTTGGTGTAAGTGCATGTCTTTGTGACTTGGTGTAAATCTGTGTCTTTGTTACTTGGCGTAAGTGTATGCCTTTGTTACTTGGTGTCAGTGTTTGTCTGTGATACTGGGTGTCAGTGTATGTCTTTGTTACTTGGTGTCAGTGTTTGTCTGTGATAATGGGTGTCAGTGTATGTCTTTGTTACTTGGTGTCAGTGTTTGTCTTTGTTACTTGGTGTCAGTGTTTGTCTTTGTTACTTCGTGTCAGTGTATGTCTATGTAACTGGGTGTCAGTTTATGTCTTTGTTACTTGGTGTCAGTGTTTGTCTTTGTTACTTGGTGTCAGTGTTTGTCTTTGTTACTTCGTGTCTGTGTATGACTGTGATACTGGGTGTCAGTTTATGTCTTTGTTACTTGGTGTCAGTGTATGTCTTTATTACTTCGTGTCAGTGCATGTCTGTGATACTGGGTGTCAGTGTATGTCTTTGTTACTTGGTGTCAGTGTTAGTCTTTGTTACTTGGTGTCAGTGTTTGTCTTTGTTACTTCGTGTCAGTGTATGTCTGTGTTACTGGGTGTCAGCGTATGTCTTTGTTACTTGGTGTCAGTGTTTGTCTTTGTTACTTGGTGTCAGTGTTTGTCTTTGTTACTTCGTGTCAGTGTATTTCTTTGTTAATGGGTGTCAGTGTATGTCTTTTTTACTTGGTGTCAGCGTTTGTCTGTGATACTGGGTGTCAGTGTATGACTTTGTTACTTTGCGTCATTGTTTGTCTTTGTTACTTGGTGTCAGTGTTTGTCTTTGTTACTTCGTGTCAGTGTATGTCTGTGTAACTGGGTGTCAGTGTATGTCTTTGTTACTTGGTGTCAGTATTGGTCTTTGTTACTTGGTGTCAGTGTTTGTCTTTGTTACTTCGTGTCAGTGCATGTCTGTGATACTGGGTGTCAGTGTATGTCTTTGTTACTTGGTGTCAGTGTTAGTCTTTGTTACTTGGTGTCAGTGTTTGTCTTTGTTACTTCGTGTCAGTGTATGTCTGTGTTACTGGGTGTCAGCGTATGTCTTTGTTACTTGGTGTCAGTGTTTGTCTTTGTTACTTGGTGTCAGTGTTTGTCTTTGTTACTTCGTGTCAGTGTATTTCTTTGTTAATGGGTGTCAGTGTATGTCTTTGTTACTTGGTGTCAGCGTTTGTCTGTGATACTGGGTGTCAGTGTATGTCTTTGTTACTTTGCGTCATTGTTTGTCTTTGTTACTTGGTGTCAGTGTTTGTCTTTGTTACTTCGTGTCAGTGTATGTCTGTGTAACTGGGTGTCAGTGTATGTCTTTGTTACTTGGTGTCAGTATTTGTCTTTGTTACTTGGTGTCAGTGTTTGTCTTTGTTACTTCGTGTCAGTGTATGTCTGTGTAAAAGAGTGTCAGCGTATGTCTTTGTTACTTGTTGTCAGTGTTTGTCTTTGTTACTTCGTGTCAGTGTATGTCTGTGATTCTGGGTTTCAGTGTATGTCTTTGTTACTTGGTGTCAGTGTATGTCTTTGTTACTGGGTGTAAGTGTATGTCTTTGTTACTTGGTGTAAGTGCATGTATTTGTGACTTGGTGTAAATCTGTGTCTTTGTTACTTGGCGTAAGTGTATGTCTTTGTTACTTGGTGTCAGTGTTTGTCTTTGTTACTTCGTGTCAGTGTATGTCTGTGATACTGGGTGTCAGTGTATGCTTTGTTACTTGGTGTCAGTGTATGTCTGTGATAATGGGTGTCAGTGTATGTCTTTGTTACTTGGTGTCAGTGTTTGTCTTTGTTACTTGGTGTCAGTGTTTGTCTTTGTTACTTTGTGTCAGTGTATGTCTATGTTACTTGGTGTCAGTTTATGTCTTTGTTACTTGGTGTCAGTGTTTGTCTTTGTTACTTTGTGTCAGTGTATGTCTATGTTACTTGGTGTCAGTTTATGTCTTTGTTACTTGGTGTCAGTTTATGTCTTTGTTACTTGGTGTCAGTGTATGTCTTTGTTACTTGGTGTAAGTGTATGTCTTTGTTACTTGGTGTCAGTTTATGTCTTTGTTACTTGGTGTCAGTGTTTGTCTTTGTTACTTGGTGTCAGTGTTTGTCTTTGTTACTTCTTGTCTGTGTATGTCTGTGATACTGGGTGTCAGTGTATGTCTTTGTTACTTGGTGTCAGTGTATGTCTTTATTACTTCGTGTCAGTGCATGTCTGTGATACTGAGTGTCAGTGTATGTCTTTGTTACTTGGTGTCAGTGATAGTCTTTGTTACTTGGTGTCAGTGTTTGTCTTTGTTACTTCGTGTCAGTGTATGTCTGTGTTACTGGGTGTCAGCGTATGTCTTTGTTACTTGGTGTCAGTGTTTGTCTTTGTTACCTGGTGTCAGTGTTTGTCTTTGTTACTTCGTGTCAGTGTATTTCTTTGTTAATGGGTGTCAGTGTATGACTTTGTTACTTGGTGTCAGCGTTTGTCTTTGATACTGGGTGTCAGTGTATGTCTTTGTTACTTTGCGTCATTGTTTGTCTTTGTTACTTGGTGTCAGTGTTTGTCTTTGTTACTTCGTGTCAGTGTATGTCTGTGTAACTGGGTGTCAGTGTATGTCTTTGTCACTTGGTGTCAGTGTTTGTCTTTGTTACTTGGTGTCAGTGTTTGTCTTTTTTACTTCGTGTCAGTGTATGTCTGTGATTCTGGGTTTCAGTGTATGCTTTGTTACTTGGTGTCAGTGTATGTCTTTGTTACTGGGTGTAAGTGTATGTCTTTGTTACTTGGTGTAAGTGCATGTCTTTGTGACTTGGTGTAAGTCTGTGTCTTTGTCACTTGGCGTTAGTGCATGTCTTTGTTACTTGGTGTCGGTGTTTGTCTTTGTTACTTCGTGTCAGTGTATGTCTGTGATACTGTGTGTCAGTGTATGCTTTGTTACTTGGTGTCAGTGTTTGTCTTTGTTACTTGGTGTCAGTGTTTGTCTTTGTTACTTCGTGTCAGTTTATGTCTGTGATACTGGGTGTCTGTGTCTGTCTTTGTTACTTGGTGTCAGTGTTTGTCTTTGTTACTTAGTGTCAGTGTATGTCTGTGTAACTGGTGTGTCAGTGTATGTCTTTGTTACTTGGTGTCAGTGTTTGTCTTAGTTACTTGGTGTAAGTGTTTGTCTTTGTTACTTCGTGTCTGTGTATGTCTGTGATACTGGGTGTCAGTGTATGTCTTTGTTACTGGGTGTAAGTGTCTGTCTTTGTTAGTTGGTGAAAGTGCATGTCTTTGTGACTTCGTGTAAGTGTGTGTCTTTGTTACTTGGCGTTAGTGTATGTCTTTGTTACTTGGTGTCGGTGTTTGTCTTTGTTACTTGGTGTCAGTGTTTGTCTGTGAGACTGTGTGTCAGTGTAAGCTTTGTTACTTGGTGTCAGTGTTTGTCTTTGTTACTTGGTGTCAGTGTTTGTCTTTGTTACTTCGTGTCAGTTTCTGTCTGTGATACTGGGTGTCAGTTTCTGTCTTTGTTACTTGGTGTCAGTGTTTGTCTTTGTTACTTAGTGTCAGTGTATGTCTGTGTAACTGGGTGTCAGTGTATGTCTTTGTTACTTGGTGTCAGTGTTTGTCTTTGTTACTTCGTGTCTGTGTATGTCTGTGATACTGGGTGTCAGTGTATGTCTTTGTTACTTGGTGTCAGTTTATGTCTTTATTACTTCGTGTCAGTACATGTCTGTGATACTGGGTGTCAGTGCATGTCTTTTTACTTGGTGTCAGTGTTTGTCTTTGTTACTTCGTGTCTGTGTATGTCTGTGATATTGGGTGTCAGTGTATGTCTTTGTTACTTCGTGTCAGTGTATGTCTTTACTACTTCGTGTCAGTGCATGTCTGTGATACTGGGTGTCAGTGTATGTCTTTTTACTTGGTGTCAGTGTTTGTCTTTGTTACTTGGTGTCAGTGTTTGTCTTTGTTACTTCGTGTCAGTGTAAGTGTGTGATGCTGGGTGTCAGTGTATGTCTTTGTTACTTGGTGTCAGTGTTACTCTATGTTACTGGGTGTCAGCGTATGTCTTTGTTGCTTGGTGTCAGTGTTTGTCTTTGTTACTTCGTGTCAGTGTATGTCTGTGTTACTGGGTGTCAGTGTATGTCTTTGTTACTTGGTGTCAGTGTTTGTCTGTGATACTGGGTGTCAGTGTATGTCTTTGATCCTTTGTGTCATTGTTTGTCTTTGTTACTTGGTGTCAGTGTTTTTCTTTGTTACTTCGTGTCAGTGTATGTCTGTGATACTGGTGTCAGTGTCTGTCTTTGTTACTTGGTTTCAGTGTTTGCCTTTGTTACTTGGTGTCAGTGTTTGACTTTGTTACTTCGTGTCAGTGTATGTCTGTGTTACTGGGTGTCAGTGTATGTCTTTGTTACTGTGTATCAGTGTTTCTCTCTGTTACTGGGTGTCAGTGAGTGTGTGTCTGTGTTACTGGGTATCAGTGTATGTCTTTGTTACTTGGTGTAGGTTTGTGTCAGTGTTACTTGGTGTCAGTGTCTGTCTTTGTTACTGGGTGTCAGTGTTTGTCTTTTTACTTGGTGTCCGTGTGTGTCTGTGTTACTGGGTGTCTGTGTATGTCTTTGTTACTGGGTGTCAGTGTCTGTCTTTGTCACTTGGTGTAATGTGTGTCTGTGTTACTCAGTGTCAGTGTGTGTCTTTGTTACTTGGTGCAAGTGTATGTCTTTGTTACTTGGTGTCAGTGTGGGTCTTTGTTACTTGGTGTCAGTATGTGTCTTTGTTACATGATGTCAGTGTGTGTCTTGGTTACATGGTGCAAGTTTATGTCTATGTTACTTGGTGTCAGTGTGCGTCTTTGTTACTTCGTGCAAGTGTATGTCTTTGTTACATGGTGTCAGTGTGTGTCTGTGTTACTGGGTGTCAGTGTTTGTCTTTGTTACTTGGTGTTAGTGTATGTCTTTGTTACTTGGTGTCAGTGTGTGACTTTGTTACTTGGTGTCAGTGCGTGTCTTTGTTACTTGGTGTCAGTGTGTGTCTTTGTTACTTGGTGTAAGTGTATGTCTTTGTTACTTGGTGTAAGTGTTTGTCTTTGTTTCTTGTTGTCAGTGTGTGTCTTTGTTACTTGGTATAATTGTATGTCTTTGTTACTTGGTGTCAGTGTGTGTCTTTGTTACTTGATGTCAGTTTATGTCTTTGTTATTGGGTCTAAGTGCATGTCTTTGTTACTTGGCATAAGTGTATACCTTTGTGAATTGGTGTAGGTGTGAGCCTTTGTTACTTGGTGTCAGTGTATGTCTTTGCTACTTGGTGTAAGTGGATGTCTTTGTGACTTGGTGTAAGTGTGTGTCTTTGTTACTTGGTGTCAGTGTATGGCTGTGTTACTGGGTGTCATTGTGTGTCTTTGTTACTTGGTGCAATTGTGTGCCTGTGTTACTTGGCGTCAGTGTTTGTATTTGTTAGTTGGTGTCAGTGTATATCTTTGTTACATGGTGTCAGTGTTTGTCTTTGTTACTTCGTGTCTGTGTATGTCTGTGTTACTGGGTGTCAATGTATGTCTTTGTTACTTGGTGTCAGTGTTTGTCTGTGATACTGGGTGTCAGTGTAGGTCTTTGTTACTCTGTGTCAGTGTTTGTCTTTGTTACTTGGTGTCAGTGTTTTTCTTTGTAACTTCGTGTCAGTGTATATTTGTGATCCTTGTGTCAGTGCCTCTCTTTGTTACTTGGTTTCAGTGTTTGTCTTTGTTACTTGGTGTCAGTGTTTGTCTTTGTTACTTCGTGTCAGTGTATGTCTGTGTAACTGGCTGTCAGTGTATGTCTTTGTTACTTGTTGTCAGTGTTTGTTTTTGTTACATGGTGTCAGTGTATGTCTTTGTTACTTGGTGTCAGTGTTTGTCTTTGTTACGTGCTGTCAGTGTTTGTCTTTGTTACTTCGTGTCTGTGTATGTCTGTGATACTGGGGGTCAAAGTATGTCTTTGGTACTTGGTGTCAGTGTATGTCTTTATTACTTCGTGTCAGTGCATGTCTGTGATACTGGGTGTCAGTGTATGTCTTATTACTTGGTGTCAGTGTTTGTCGTTGTTACTCGGTGTCAGTGTTTGTCTTTGTTACATGGTGTCAGTGTATGTCTTTGTTACTTGGTGTCTGTGTTTGTCTTTGTTACGTGGTGTCAGTGTTTGTCTTTGTTACTTCGTGTCTGTGTATGTCTGTGATACTGGGTGTCAGAGTATGTCTTTGGTACTTGGTGTCAGTGTATGTCTTTATTACTTCGTGTCAGTGCATGTCTGTGATACTGGGTGTCAGTGTATGTCTTTTTACTTGGTGTCAGTGTTTGTCTTTGTTACTCGGTGTCAGTGTTTGTCTTTGTTACTTCGTGTCAGTGTATGTGTATGATACTGGGTGTCAGTGTATGTCTTTGTTACTTGGTGTCAGTGTTAGTCTTTGTTACTTGGTGTCATTGTTTGTCTTTGTTACTTCGTGAAAGTGTACGTCTGTGTTACTGGGTGTCAGTGTATGTCTTTGTTACTTGGTGGCAGTGTTTGTCTTTGTTACTTGGTGTCAGTGTTTGTCTTTGTTACTTCGTGTCAGTGTATGTCTGATTTACTGGGTGTCAGTGTATGTCTTTGTTACTTGGTGTCAGTGTTTGTCTGTGATACTGGGTGTCAGTGTATGTCTTCGTTACTTTATGTCATTGATTGTCTTTGTTACTTGGTGTCAGTGTTTTTCTTTGTTACTGGGTGTAAGTGTAGGTCTTTGTTACTCTGTGTCAGTGTTTGTCTTAGTTACTTGGTGTCAGTGTTTTTCTTTGTAACTTCGTGTCAGTTTATATTTGTGATCCTGGTGTCAGTGGCTCTCTTTGTTACTTGGTTTCAGTGTTTGTCTTTGTTACTTGGTGTCAGTGTTTGTCTTTGTTACTTCGTGTCAGTGTATCTCTGTGTAACTGGGTGTCAGTGTATATCTTTGTTACTTGTTGTCAGTGTTTGTCTTTGTTACATGGTGTCAGTGTCTGTCTTTGTTACTTGGTTTCAGTGTTTGCCTTTGTTACTTGGTGTCAGTGTTGGTCTTTGTTACTTCGTGTCAGTGTATGTCTGTGTAACTGGGTGTCAGTGTATGTCTTTGTTACTTGGTGTCAGTGTTTTTCTTTGTAACTTCGTGTCAGTGTATATTTGTGATCCTGGTGTCAGTGCCTCTCTTTGTTACTTGGTTTCAGTGTTTGTCTTTGTTACTTGGTGTCAGTGTTTGTCTTTGTTACTTCGTGTCAGTGTATGTCTGTGTAACTGGGTGTCGGTGTATGTCTTTGTTACTTGTTGTCAGTGTTTGTCTTTGTTACATGGTGTCAGTGTATGTCTTTGTTACTTGGTGTCAGTGTTTGTCTTTGTTACTTGGTGTCAGTGTATGTCTGCGATAATGGGTGTCAGTGTCTGTCTTTGTTACTTGGTGTCAGTGTTTGTCTTAGTTACTTAGTGTCAGTGTATGTCAGTGTAACTGGGTGTCAGTGTATGTCTTTGTTACTTGATGTCAGTGTTTCTCTTTGTTACGTGGTGTCAGTGTTTGTCTTTGTTACTTCGTGTCTGTGTATGTCTGTGATACTGGGTGTCAGAGTATGTCTTTGTTACTTGGTGTCAGTGTATGTCTTTATTACTTCGTGTCAGTGCATGTCTGTGATACTGGGTGTCAGTGTATGTCTTTTTACTTGGTGTCAGTGTTTGTCTTTGTTACTCGGTGTCAGTGTTTGTCTTTGTTACTTCGTGTCAGTGTATGTGTATGATACTGGGTGTCAGTGTATGTCTTTGTCACTTGGTGTCAGTGTTAGTCTTTGTTACTTGGTGTCATTGTTTGTCTTTGTTACTTCGTGAAAGTGTATGTCTGTGTTACTGGGTGTCAGTGTATGTCTTTGTTACTTGGTGTCAGTGTTTGTCTTTGTTACTTGGTGTCAGTGTTTGTCTTTGTTACTTCGTGTCAGTGTATGTCTGTTTTACTGGGTGTCAGTGTATGTCTTTGTTACTTGGTGTCAGTGTTTGTCTGTGATACTGGGTGTCAGTGTATGTCTTCGTTACTTTCTGTCATTGATTGTCTTTGTTACTTGGTGTCAGTGTTTTTCTTTGTTACTTGGTGTCAGTGTGTGTCTTTGTTACTTGTTGTAATTGTATGTCTTTGTTACTTGGTGTCAGTGTGTGTCTTTGTTACTTGGTGTCAGTGTATGTCTGTGTTACTGGGTGTCATTGTGTGTCTTTGTTACTTGGTGTGAGTGTGTGTCTGTGTTACTGGGTGTAAGTGTGTGTCTGTGTGACTTGGCGTCAGTGTTTGTATTTGTTAGTTGGTGTCAGTGTATATCTTTGTTACTTGTTGTCAGTGTTTGTCTTTGTTACATGGTGTCAGTGTTTGTCTTTGTTACTTGGTGTCAGTGTTTGTCTGTGATACTGGGTGTCAGTGTAGGTCTTTGTTACTTTGTGTCAGTGTTTGTCTTTGTAACTTCGTGTCAGTGTATATCAATGATCCTGGTGTCAGTGCCTGTCTTTGTTACTTGGTTTCAGTGTTTGTCTTTGTTACTTGGTGTCAGTGTTTGACTTCGTTACTTCGTGTCAGTGTATGTCTGTGTAACTGGGTGTCAGTGTATGTCTTTGTTACTTGTTGTCAGTGTTTGTCTTTGTTACTTCGTGTCAGTGTATGTCTGTGATACTGGGTGTCAGTGTATGCTTTGTTACTTGGTGTCAGTGTATGTCTGTGATACTGGGTGTCAGTGTATGTATTTGTTACTTGGTGTCAGTGTTTGTCTTTGTTAATTGGTGTCAGTGTTTGTCTTTGTTACTTCGTGTCAGTGTATGTCTGTGATACTGGGTGACAGGGTCTGTCTTTGTTACTTGGTGTCAGTGTTTGTCTTTGTTACTTAGTGTCAGTGTATGTCTGTGTAACTGGGTGTCAGTGTATGTCTTTGTTACTTGGTGTCAGTGTTTGTCTTCGTTACTTCGTGTCTGTATGTCTGTGATACTGTGTGTCAGTGTATGTCTTTGTTACTTGGTGTCAGTGTATGTCTTTATTACTTCGTGTCAGTACATGTCTGTGATACTGGGTGTCAGTGTATGTCTTTGTTACTTGGTGTCAGTGTTAGTCTTTGTTACTTGGTGTCAGTGTTTGTCTTTGTTACTTGGTGTCAGTGGTTGTCTTTGTTACTTCGTGTCAGTGTATGTCTGTGATACTTATGTCAGTGTCTGTCTTTGTTACTTGGTTTCAGTGTTTGCCTTTGTTACTTGGTGTCAGTGTTGGTCTTTGTTACTTCGTGTCAGTGTATGTCTGTGTAACTGGGAGTCAGTGTATGTCTTTGTTACTTGGTGTCAGTGTTTGTCTTTGTTACTTCGTGTCAGTGTATGTCTGTGATACTGGGTGTCAGTGTATGCTTTGTTACTTGGTGTCAGTGTATGTCTTTGTTACTGGGTGTAAGTGTATGTCTTTGTTACTTGGTGTCAGTGTATGTCTTTGTGACTTGGTGTAAGTGTCTGTCTTTGTTACTTGGCGTGAGTGTATGTCATTGTTACTTGGTGTAAGTGTGTGTCTTTGTTACTTGGTCTGAGTGTATGTCTTTGTTACTTGGTATAAGTGTTTGTCTTTGTTACTTGGTGTCAGTGTGTGTCTTTGTTACTTGGTGTAAGTGTATGTCTTTGTTACTTGGTGTCAGTGTATGTCTTTGCTACTTGGTGTCAGTGTTTGTCTTTGTTACTTAGTGTCAGTGTATGTCTGTGTAACTGGGTGTCAGTGTATGTCTTTGTTACTTGGTGTCAGTGTTTGTCTTAGTTACTTGGTGTAAGTGTTTGTCTTTGTTACTTCGTGTCTGTGTATGTCTGTGATACTGGGTGTCAGTGTATGTCTTTGTTACTGGGTGTAAGTGTATGTCTTTGTTAGTTGATGTAAGTGCATGTCTTTGTGACTTGGTGTAAGTGTGTGTCTTTGTTACTTGGCGTTAGTGTATGTCTTTGTTACTTGGTGTCGGTGTTTGTCTTTGTTACTTGGTGTCAGTGTTTGTCTGTGAGACTGTGTGTCAGTGTACGCTTTGTTACTTGGTGTCAGTGTTTGTCTTTGTTACTTGGTGTCAGTGCTTGTCTTTGTTACTTCGTGTCAGTTTCTGTCTGTGATACTGGGTGTCAGTTTCTGTCTTTGTTACTTGGTGTCAGTGTTTGTCTTTGTTACTTAGTGTCAGTGTATGTCTGTGTAACTGGGTGTCAGTGTATGTCTTTGTTACTTGGTGTCAGTGTTTGTCTTTGTTACTTCGTGTCTGTGTATGTCTGTGATACTGGGTGTCAGTGTATGTCTTTGTTACTTGGTGTCAGTTTATGTCTTTATTACTTCGTGTCAGTACATGTCTGTGATACTGGGTGTCAGTGTATGTCTTTTTACTTGGTGTCAGTGTTTGTCTTTGTTACTTCGTGTCTGTGTATGTCTGTGATATTGGGTGTCAGTGTATGTCTTTGTTACTTCGTGTCAGTGTTTGTCTTTATTACTTCGTGTCAGTGCATGTCTGTGATACTGGGTGTCAGTGTATGTCTTTTTACTTGGTGTCAGTGTTTGTCTTTGTAACTTGGTGTCAGTGATTGTCTTTGTTACTTCGTGTCAGTGTAAGTGTGTGATGCTGGGTGTCAGTGTATGTCTTTGTTACTTGGTGTCAGTGTTAGTCTATGTTACTGGGTGTCAGCGTATGTCTTTGTTACTTGGTGTCAGTGTTTGTCTTTGTTACTTCGTGTCAGTGTATGTCTGTGTTACTGGGTGTCACTGTATGTCTTTGTTACTTGGTGTCAGTGTTTGTCTGTGATACTTGGTGTCAGTGTATGTCTTTGATCCTTTGTGTCATTGTTTGTCTTTGTTACTTGGTGTCAGTGTTTTTCTTTGTTACTTCGTGTCAGTGTATGTCTGTGATACTGGTGTCAGTGTCTGTCTTTGTTACTTGGTTTCAGTGTTTGCCTTTGTTACTTGGTGTCTGTGTTTGACTTTGTTACTTCGTGTCAGTGTATGTCTGTGTTACTGGGTGTCAGTGTTTGTCTTTGTTACTGTGTATCAGTGTTTCTATCTGTTACTGGATGTCAGTGAGTGTGTGTCTGTGTTACTGGGTATCAGTGTATGTCTTTGTTACTTGGTGTAGGTTTGTGTCAGTGTTACTTGGTGTCAGTGTCTGTCTTTGTTACTGGGTGTCAGTGTTTGTCTTTTTACTTGGTGTCCGTGTGTGTCTGTGTTACTGGGTGTCAGTGTATGTCTTTGTTACTGGGTGTCAGTGTCTGTCTTTGTCACTTGGTGTAATGTGTGTCTGTGTTACTCAGTGTCAGTGTGTGTCTTTGTTACTTGGTGCAAGTGTATGTCTTTGTTACTTGGTGTCAGTGTGGGTCTTTGTTACTTGATGTCAGTATGTGTCTTTGTTACATGATGTCAGTGTGTGTCTTGGTTACATGGTGCAAGTTTATGTCTATGTTACTTGGTGTCAGTGTGCGTCTTTGTTACTTCGTGCAAGTGTATGTCTTTGTTACATGGTGTCAGTGTGTGTCTGTGTTACTGGGTGTCAGTGTTTGTCTTTGTTACTTGGTGTTAGTGTATGTCTTTGTTACTTGGTGTAAGTGTGTGACTTTGTTACTTGGTGTCAGTGCGTGTCTTTGTTACTTGGTGTCAGTGTGTGTCTTTGTTACTTGGTGTCAGTGTATGTCTTTGTTACTTGGTGTAAGTGTTTGTCTTTGTTACTTGTTGTCAGTGTGTGTCTTTGTTACTTGGTGTAATTGTATGTCTTTGTTACTTGGTGTCAGTGTGTGTCTTTGTTACTTGATGTCAGTTAATGTCTTTGTTACTGGGTCTAAGTGCATGTCTTTGTTACTTGGCATAAGTGTATGCCTTTGTGAATTGGTGTAGGTGTGAGCCTTTGTTACTTGGTGTCAGTGTATGTCTTTGCTACTTGGTGTAAGTGGATGTCTTTGTGACTTGGTGTAAGTGTGTGTCTTTGTTACTTGGTGTCAGTGTATGGCTGTGTTCCTGGGTGTCATTGTGTGTCTTTGTTACTTGGTGCAATTGTGTGCCTGTGTTACTTGGCGTCAGTGTTTGTATTTGTTAGTTGGTGTCAGTGTATATCTTTGTTACATGGTGTCAGTGTTTGTCTTTGTTACTTCGTGTCTGTGTATGTCTGTGTTACTCGGTGTCAGTGTATGTCTTTGTTACTTGGTGTCAGTGTTTGTCTGTGATACTGGGTGTCAGTGTAGGTCTTTGTTACTCTGTGTCAGTGTTTGTCTTTGTTACTTGGTGTCAGTGTTTTTCTTTGTAACTTCGTGTCAGTGTATATTTGTGATCCTTGTGTCAGTGCCTCTCTTTGTTACTTGGTTTCAGTGTTTGTCTTTGTTACTTGGTGTCAGTGTTTGTCTTTGTTACTTCGTGTCAGTGTATGTCTGTGTAACTGGCTGTCAGTGTATGTCTTTGTTACTTGTTGTCAGTGTTTGTCTTTGTTCCATGGTGTCAGTGTATGTCTTTGTTACTTGGTGTCAGTGTTTGTCTTTGTTACGTGCTGTCACTGTTTGTCTTTGTTACATCGTGTCTGTGTATGTCTGTGATACTGGGTGTCAGAGTATGTCTTTGTTACTTCGTGTCAGTGTATGTCTGTGTAACTGGCTGTCAGTGTATGTCTTTGTTACTTGTTGTCAGTGTTTGTCTTTGTTACTTGGTTTCAGTGTTTGTCTTTGTTACTTTGTGTCAGTGTTTGACTTCGTTACTTCGTGTCAGTGTATGTCTGTGTAACTGGGTGTCAGTGTATGTCTTTGTTACTTGTTGTCAGTGTTTGTCTTTGTTACTTCGTGTCAGTGTATGTCTGTGATACTGGGTGTCAGTGTATGCTTTGTTACTTGGTGTCAGTGTATGTCTGTGATACTGGGTGTCAGTGTATGTATTTGTTACTTGGTGTCAGTGTTTGTCTTTGTTAATTGGTGTCAGTGTTTGTCTTTGTTACTTCGTGTCAGTGTATGTCTGTGATACTGGGTGACAGGGTCTGTCTTTGTTACTTGGTGTCAGTGTTTGTCTTTGTTACTTAGTGTCAGTGTATGTCTGTGTAACTGGGTGTCAGTGTATGTCTTTGTTACTTGGTGTCAGTGTTTGTCTTCGTTACTTCGTGTCTGTATGTCTGTGATACTGTGTGTCAGTGTATGTCTTTGTTACTTGGTGTCAGTGTATGTCTTTATTACTTCGTGTCAGTACATGTCTGTGATACTGGGTGTCAGTGTATGTCTTTGTTACTTGGTGTCAGTGTTAGTCTTTGTTACTTGGTGTCAGTGTTTGTCTTTGTTACTTGGTGTCAGTGTTTGTCTTTGTTACTTCGTGTCAGTGTATGTCTGTGATACTTATGTCAGTGTCTGTCTTTGTTACTTGGTTTCAGTGTTTGCCTTTGTTACTTGGTGTCAGTGTTGGTCTTTGTTACTTCGTGTCAGTGTATGTCTGTGTAACTGGGAGTCAGTGTATGTCTTTGTTACTTGGTGTCAGTGTTTGTCTTTGTTACTTCGTGTCAGTGTATGTCTGTGATACTGGGTGTCAGTGTATGCTTTGTTACTTGGTGTCAGTGTATGTCTTTGTTACTGGGTGTAAGTGTATGTCTTTGTTACTTGGTGTCAGTGTATGTCTTTGTGACTTGGTGTAAGTGTCTGAGTTTGTTACTTGGCGTGAGTGTATGTCATTGTTACTTGGTGTAAGTGTGTGTCTTTGTTACTTGGTCTGAGTGTATGTCTTTGTTACTTGGTATAAGTGTTTGTCTTTGTTACTTGGTGTCACTGTGTGTCTTTGATACTTGGTGTAAGTGTATGTCTTTGTTACTTGGTGTAAGTGTATGTCTTTGTTAGTTGGTGTAAGTGCATGTCTTTGTGACTTGGTGTAAGTGTGTGTCTTTGTTACTTGGCGTTAGTGTATGTCTTTGTTACTTGGTGTCGGTGTTTGTCTTTGTTACTTGGTGTCAGTGTTTGTCTGTGAGACTGTGTGTCAGTGTACGCTTTGTTACTTGGTGTCAGTGTTTGTCTTTGTTACTTGGTGTCAGTGTTTGTCTTTGTTACTTCGTGTCAGTTTCTGTCTGTGATACTGGGTGTCAGTTTCTGTCTTTGTTACTTGGTGTCAGTGTTTGTCTTTGTTACTTAGTGTCAGTGTATGTCTGTGTAACTGGGTGTCAGTGTATGTCTTTGTTACTTGGTGTCAGTGTTTGTCTTTGTTACTTCGTGTCTGTGTATGTCTGTGATACTGGGTGTCAGTGTATGTCTTTGTTACTTGGTGTCAGTTTATGTCTTTATTACTTCGTGTCAGTACATGTCTGTGATACTGGGTGTCAGTGTATGTCTTTTTACTTGGTGTCAGTGTTTGTCTTTGTTACTTCGTGTCTGTGTATGTCTGTGATATTGGGTGTCAGTGTATGTCTTTGTTACTTCGTGTCAGTGTATGTCTTTATTACTTCGTGTCAGTGCATGTCTGTGATACTGGGTGTCAGTGTATGTCTTTTTACTTGGTGTCAGTGTTTGTCTTTGTTACTTCGTGTCTGTGTATGTCTGTGATATTGGGTGTCAGTGTATGTCTTTGTTACTTCGTGTCTGTGTATGTCTTTATTACTTCGTGTCAGTGTAAGTGTGTGATGCTGGGTGTCAGTGTATGTCTTTGTTACTTGGTGTCAGTGTTAGTCTATGTTACTGGGTGTCAGCGTATGTCTTTGTTACTTGGTGTCAGTGTTTGTCTTTGTTACTTCGTGTCAGTGTATGTCTGTGTTACTGGGTGTCAGTGTATGTCTTTGTTACTTGGTGTCAGTGTTTGTCTGTGATACTGGGTGTCAGTGTATGTCTTTGATCCTTTGTGTCATTGTTTGTCTTTGTTACTTGGTGTCACTGTTTTTCTTTGTTACTTCGTGTCAGTGTATGTCTGTGATACTGGTGTCAGTGTCTGTCTTTGTTACTTGGTTTCAGTGTTTGCCTTTGTTACTTGGTGTCTGTGTTTGACTTTGTTACTTCGTGTCAGTGTATGTCTGTGTTACTGGGTGTCAGTGTTTGTCTTTGTTACTGTGTATCAGTGTTTCTCTCTGTTACTGGATGTCAGTGAGTGTGTGTCTGTGTTACTGGGTATCAGTGTATGTCTTTGTTACTTGGTGTAGGTTTGTGTCAGTGTTACTTTGTGTCAGTGTCTGTCTTTGTTACTGGGTGTCAGTGTTTGTCTTTTTACTTGGTGTCCGTGTGTGTCTGTGTTACTGGGTGTCAGTGTATGTCTTTGTTACTGGGTGTCATTGTGGGTCTTTGTTACTTGGTGTCAGTGTGGGTCTTTGTTACTTGGTGTCAGTATGTGTCTTTGTTACATGATGTCAGTGTGTGTCTTGGTTACATGGTGCAAGTTTATGTCTATGTTACTTGGTGTCAGTGTGCGTCTTTGTTACTTCGTGCAAGTGTATGTCTTTGTTACATGGTGTCAGTGTGTGTCTGTGTTACTGGGTGTCAGTGTTTGTCTTTGTTACTTGGTGTTAGTGTATGTCTTTGTTACTTGGTGTAAGTGTGTGACTTTGTTACTTGGTGTCAGTGCGTGTCTTTGTTACTTGGTGTCAGTGTGTGTCTTTGTTACTTGGTGTCAGTGTATGTCTTTGTTACTTGGTGTAAGTGTTTGTCTTTGTTACTTGTTGTCAGTGTGTGTCTTTGTTACTTGGTGTAATTGTATGTCTTTGTTACTTGGTGTCAGTGTGTGTCTTTGTTACTTGATGTCAGTTAATGTCTTTGTTACTGGGTCTAAGTGCATGTCTTTGTTACTTGGCATAAGTGTATGCCTTTGTGAATTGGTGTAGGTGTGAGCCTTTGTTACTTGGTGTCAGTGTATGTCTTTGCTACTTGGTGTAAGTGGATGTCTTTGTGACTTGGTGTAAGTGTGTGTCTTTGTTACTTGGTGTCAGTGTATGGCTGTGTTACTGGGTGTCATTGTGTGTCTTTGTTACTTGGTGCAATTGTGTGCCTGTGTTACTTGGCGTCAGTGTTTGTATTTGTTAGTTGGTGTCAGTGTATATCTTTGTTACATGGTGTCAGTGTTTGTCTTTGTTACTTCGTGTCTGTGTATGTCTGTGTTACTCGGTGTCAGTGTATGTCTTTGTTACTTGGTGTCAGTGTTTGTCTGTGATACTGGGTGTCAGTGTAGGTCTTTGTTACTCTGTGTCAGTGTTTGTCTTTGTTACTTGGTGTCAGTGTTTTTCTTTGTAACTTCGTGTCAGTGTATATTTGTGATCCTTGTGTCAGTGCCTCTCTTTGTTACTTGGTTTCAGTGTTTGTCTTTGTTACTTGGTGTCAGTGTTTGTCTTTGTTACTTCGTGTCAGTGTATGTCTGTGTAACTGGCTGTCAGTGTATGTCTTTGTTACTTGTTGTCAGTGTTTGTCTTTGTTACATGGTGTCAGTGTATGTCTTTGTTACTTGGTGTCAGTGTTTGTCTTTGTTACGTGCTGTCAGTGTTTGTCTTTGTTACTTCGTGTCTGTGTATGTCTGTGATACTGGGTGTCAGAGTATGTCTTTGGTACTTGGTGTCAGTGTATGTCTTTATTACTTCGTGTCAGTGCATGTCTGTGATACTGGGTGTCAGTGTATGTCTTTTTACTTGGTGTCAGTGTTTGTCTTTGTTACTCGGTGTCAGTGTTTGTCTTTGTTACATGGTGTCAGTGTATGTCTTTGTTACTTGGTGTCAGTGTTTGTCTTTGTTACTTGATGTCAGTGTTTGTCTTTGTTACTTCGTGTCTGTGTATGTCTGTGATACTGGGTGTCAGAGTATGTCTTAGGTACTTGGTGTCAGTGTATGTCTTTATTACTTCGTGTCAGTGCATGTCTGTGATACTGGGTGTCAGTGTATGTCTTTTTACTTGGTGTCAGTGTTTGTCTTTGTTACTCGGTGTCAGTGTTTGTCTTTGTTACTTCGTGTCAGTGTATGTGTATGATACTGGGTGTCAGTGTATGTCTTTGTTACTTGGTGTCAGTGTTAGTCTTTGTTACTTGGTGTCATTGATTGTCTTTGTTACTTCGTGAAAGTGTATGTCTGTGTTACTGGGTGTCAGTGTATGTCTTTGTTACTTGGTGGCAGTGTTTGTCTTTGTTACTTGGTGTCAGTGTTTGTCTTTGTTATTTCGTGTCAGTGTATGTCTGTTTTACTGGGTGTCAGTGTATGTCTTTGTTACTTGGTGTCAGTGTTTGTCTGTGATACTGGGTGTCAGTGTATGTCTTCGTTACTTTATGTCATTGATTGTCTTTGTTACTTGGTGTCAGTGTTTTTCTTTGTTACTTCGTGTCAGTGTATGTCTGTGATACTTATGTCAGTGTCTGTCTTTGTTACTTGTTTTCATTGTTTGCCTTTGTTACTTGGTGTCAGTGTTGGTCTTTGTTACTTCGTGTCAGTGTATGTCTGTGTAACTGGGTGTCAGTGTATGTCTTTGTTACTTGGTGTCAGTGTTTTTCTTTGTAACTTCGTGTCAGTGTATATTTGTGATCCTGGTGTCAGTGCCTCTCTTTGTTACTTGGTTTCAGTGTTTGTCTTTGTTACTTGGTGTCAGTGTTTGTCTTTGTTACTTCGTGTCAGTGTATGTCTGTGTAACTGGGTGTCAGTGTATGTCTTTGTTACTTGTTGTCAGTGTTTGTCTTTGTTACATGGTGTCAGTGTATGTCTTTGTTACTTGGTGTCAGTGTTTGTCTTTGTTACTTGGTGTCAGTGTATGTCTGTGATACTGGGTGTCAGTGTCTGTCTTTGTTACTTGGTGTCAGTGTTTGTCTTAGTTACTTAGTGTCAGTGTATGTCAGTGTAACTGGGTGTCAGTGTATGTCTTTGTTACTTGGTGTCAGTGTTTCTCTTTGTTACGTGGTGTCAGTGTTTGTCTTTGTTACTTCGTGTCTGTGTATGTCTGTGATACTGGGTGTCAGAGTATGTCTTTGTTACTTGGTGTCAGTGTATGTCTTTATTACTTCGTGTCAGTGCTTGTCTGTGATACTGTGTGTCAGTGTATGTCTTTTTACTTGGTGTCAGTGTTTGTCTTTGTTACTCGGTGTCAGTGTTTGTCTTTGTTACTTCGTGTCAGTGTATGTGTATGATACTGGGTGTCAGTGTATGTCTTTGTTACTTGGTGTCAGTGTTAGTCTTTGTTACTTGGTGTCATTGTTTGTCTTTGTTACTTCGTGAAAGTGTATGTCTGTGTTACTGGGTGTCAGTGTATGTCTTTGTTACTTGGTGTCAGTGTTTGTCTTTGTTACTTGGTGTCAGTGTTTGTCTTTGTTACTTCGTGTCAGTGTATGTCTGTTTTACTGGGTGTCAGTGTATGTCTTTGTTACTTGGTGTCAGTGTTTGTCTGTGATACTGGGTGTCAGTGTATGTCTTCGTTACTTTATGTCATTGATTGTCTTTGTTACTTGGTGTCAGTGTTTTTCTTTGTTACTTCGTGTCAGTGTATGTCTGTGATACTTATGTCAGTGTCTGTCTTTGTTACTTGGTTTCAGTGTTTGCCTTTGTTACTTGGTGTCAGTGTTGGTCTTTGTTACTTCGTGTCAGTGTATGTCTGTGTAACTGGGTGTCAGTGTATGTCTTTGTTACTTGGTGTCAGTGTTTGTCTTTGTTACTTGGTGTCAGTGTTTGTCTTTGTTACTTCGTGTCAGTGTATGTCTGTGATACTGGGTGTCAGTGTATGCTTTGTTACTTGGTGTAAGTGTATGTCTTTGTTACTGGGTGTAAGTGTAGGTCTTTGTTACTCTGTGTCAGTGTTTGTCTTAGTTACTTGGTGTCAGTGTTTTTCTTTGTAACTTCGTGTCAGTGTATATTTGTGATCCTGGTGTCAGTGGCTCTCTTTGTTACTTGGTTTCAGTGTTTGTCTTTGTTACTTGGTGTCAGTGTTTGTCTTTGTTACTTCGTGTCAGTGTATGTCTGTGTAACTGGGTGTCAGTGTATATCTTTGTTACTTGTTGTCAGTGTTTGTCTTTGTTACATGGTGTCAGTGTATGTCTTTGTTACTTGGTGTCAGTGTTTGTCTTTGTTACTTGGTGTCAGTGTATGTCTGTGATACTGGGTGTCAGTGTCTGTCTTTGTTACTTGGTGTCAGTGTTTGTCTTAGTTACTTAGTGTCAGTGTTTGTCAGTGTAACTGGGTGTCAGTGTATGTCTTTGTTACTTGGTGTCAGTGTTTCTCTTTGTTACGTGGTGTCAGTGTTTGTCTTTGTTACTTCGTGTCTGTGTATGTCTGTGATACTGGGTGTCAGAGTATGTCTTTGTTACTTGGTGTCAGTGTATGTCTTTATTACTTCGTGTCAGTGCATGTCTGTGATACCGGGTGTCAGTGTATGTCTTTTTACTTGGTGTCAGTGTTTGTCTTTGTTACTCGGTGTCAGTGTTTGTCTTTGTTACTTCGTGTCAGTGTATGTGTATGATACTGGGTGTCAGTGTATGTCTTTGTTACTTGGTGTCAGTGTTAGTCTTTGTTACTTGGTGTCATTGTTAGTCTTTGTTACTTCGTGAAAGTGTATGTCTGTGTTACTGGGTGTCAGTGTATGTCTTTGTTACTTGGTGTCAGTGTTTGTCTTTGTTACTTGGTGTCAGTGTTTGTCTTTGTTACTTCGTGTCAGTGTATGTCTGTTTTACTGAGTGTCAGTGTATGTCTTTGTTACTTGGTGTCAGTGTTTGTCTGTGATACTGGGTGTCAGTGTATGTCTTCGTTACTTTATGTCATTGATTGTCTTTGTTACTTGGTGTCAGTGTTTTTCTTTGTTACTTCGTGTCAGTGTATGTCTGTGATACTTATGTCAGTGTCTGTCTTTGTTACTTGGTTTCAGTGTTTGCCTTTGTTACTTGGTGTCAGTGTTGGTCTTTGTTACTTCGTGTCAGTGTATGTCTGTGTAACTGGGTGTCAGTGTATGCTTTGTTACTTGGTGTAAGTGTATGTCTTTGTTACTGGGTGTAAGTGTAGGTCTTTGTTACTCTGTGTCAGTGTTTGTCTTTGTTACTTGGTGTCAGTGTTTTTCTTTGTAACTTCGTGTCAGTGTATATTTGTGATCCTGGTGTCAGTGGCTCTCTTTGTTACTTGGTTTCAGTGTTTGTCTTTGTTACTTGGTGTCAGTGTTTGTCTTTGTTACTTCGTGTCAGTGTATGTCTGTGTAACTGGGTGTCAGTGTATATCTTTGTTACTTGTTGTCAGTGTTTGTCTTTGTTACATGGTGTCAGTGTATGTCTTTGTTACTTGGTGTCAGTGTTTGTCTTTGTTACTTCGTGTCAGTGTATGTCTGTGTAACTGGGTGTCAGTGTATATCTTTGTTACTTGTTGTCAGTGTTTGTCTTTTTTACATGGTGTCAGTGTATGTCTTTGTTACTTGGTGTCAGTGTTTGTCTTTGTTACTTGGTGTCAGTGTATGTCTGTGATACTGGGTGTCAGTGTCTGTCTTTGTTACTTGGTGTCAGTGTTTGTCTTAGTTACTTAGTGTCAGTGTTTGTCAGTGTAACTGGGTGTCAGTGTATGTCTTTGTTACTTGGTGTCAGTGTTTCTCTTTGTTACGTGGTGTCAGTGTTTGTCTTTGTTACTTCGTGTCTGTGTATGTCTGTGTATGTGTATGTCTCACCAAAGCCTTTGACCTCGTCAGCAGACGTGGTCTCTTCAGACTACTAGAAAAGATCGGATGTCCACCAAAGCTACTAAGTATCATCACCTCATTCCATGACAATATGAAAGGCACAATTCAACATGGTGGCTCCTCATCAGAGCCCTTTCCTATCCTGAGTGGTGTGAAACAGGGCTGTGTTCTCGCACCCACACTTTTTGGGATTTTCTTCTCCCTGCTGCTTTCACATGCGTTCAAATCCTCTGAAGAAGGAATTTTCCTCCACACAAGATCAGGGGGCAGGTTGTTCAACCTTGCCCGTCTAAGAGCGAAGTCCAAAGTACGGAAAGTCCTCATCAGAGAACTCCTCTTTGCTGACGATGCTGCTTTAACATCTCACACTGAAGAATGCCTGCAGAGTCTCATCGACAGGTTTGCGTCTGCCTGCAATGAATTTGGCCTAACCATCAGCCTCAAGAAAACGAACATCATGGGGCAGGATGTCAGAAATGCTCCATCCATCAATATTGGCGACCACGCTCTGGAAGTGGTTCAAGAGTTCACCTACCTAGGCTCAACTATCACCAGTAACCTGTCTCTAGATGCAGAAATCAACAAGCGCATGGGTAAGGCTTCCACTGCTATGTTCAGACTGGCCAAGAGAGTGTGGGAAAATGGCGCACTGACACGGAACACAAAAGTCCGAGTGTATCAGGCCTGTGTCCTCAGTACCTTGCTCTACGGCAGCGAGGCCTGGACAACGTATGCCAGCCAAGAGCGACGTCTCAATTCATTCCATCTTCGCTGCCTTCGGAGAATACTTGGCATCAGGTGGCAGGACTATATCTCCAACACAGAAGTCCTTGAAGCGGCCAACATCCCCAGCTTATACACACTACTGAGTCAGCGGCGCTTGAGATGGCTTGGCCATGTGAGCCGCATGGAAGATGGCAGGATCCCCAAAGACACATTGTACAGCGAGCTCGCCACTGGTATCAGACCCACCGGCCGTCCATGTCTCCGTTATAAAGACGTCTGCAAACGCGACATGAAATCGTGTGACATTGATCACAAGTCGTGGGAGTCAGTTGCCAGCATTCGCCAGAGCTGGCGGGCAGCCATAAAGACAGGGCTAAATTGTGGCGAGTCGAAGAGACTTAGTAGTTGGCAGGAAAAAAGACAGAGGCGCAAGGGGAGAGCCAACTGTGCAACAGCCCCAACAAACAAATTTCTCTGCAGCACCTGTGGAAGAGCCTGTCACTCCAGAATTGGCCTTTATAGCCACTCCAGGCGCTGCTTCACAAACCACTGACCACCTCCAGGCGCGTATCCATTGTCTCTCGAGATAAGGAGGCCCAAAAGAAATGTCTGTGATACTGGGTGTCAGAGTATGTCTTTGTTACTTGGTGTCAGTGTATGTCTTTATTACTTCGTGTCAGTGCATGTCTGTGATACCGGGTGTCAGTGTATGTCTTTTTACTTGGTGTCAGTGTTTGTCTTTGTTACTCGGTGTCAGTGTTTGTCTTTGTTACTTCGTGTCAGTGTATGTGTATGATACTGGGTGTCAGTGTATGTCTTTGTTACTTGGTGTCAGTGTTAGTCTTTGTTACTTGGTGTCATTGTTTGTCTTTGTTACTTCGTGAAAGTGTATGTCTGTGTTACTGGGTGTCAGTGTATGTCTTTGTTACTTGGTGTCAGTGTTTGTCTTTGTTACTTGGTGTCAGTGTTTGTCTTTGTTACTTCGTGTCAGTGTATGTCTGTTTTACTGGGTGTCAGTGTATGTCTTTGTTACTTGGTGTCAGTGTTTATCTGTGATACTGGGTGTCAGTGTATGTCTTCGTTACTTTATGTCATTGATTGTCTTTGTTACTTGGTGTCAGTGTTTTTCTTTGTTACTTCGTGTCAGTGTATGTCTGTGATACTTATGTCAGTGTCTGTCTTTGTTACTTGGTTTCAGTGTTTGCCTTTGATACTTGGTGTCAGTGTTGGTCTTTGTTACTTCGTGTCAGTGTATGTCTGTGTAACTGGGTGTCAGTGTATGTCTTTGTTACTTGGTGTCAGTGTTTTTCTTTGTAACTTCGTGTCAGTGTATATTTGTGATCCTGGTGTCAGTGCCTCTCTTTGTTACTTGGTTTCAGTGTTTGTCTTTGTTACTTGGTGTCAGTGTTTGTCTTTGTTACTTCGTGTCAGTGTATGTCTGTGATACTGGGTGTCAGTGTATGCTTTGTTACTTGGTGTAAGTGTATGTCTTTGTTACTGGGTGTAAGTGTAGGTCTTTGTTACTCTGTGTCAGTGTTTTTCTTTGTTACTTGGTGTCAGTGTTTTTCTTTGTAACTTCGTGTCAGTGTATATTTGTGATCCTGGTGTCAGTGGCTCTCTTTGTTACTTGGTTTCAGTGTTTGTCTTTGTTACTTGGTGTCAGTGTTTGTCTTTGTTACTTCGTGTCAGTGTATGTCTGTGTAACTGGGTGTCAGTGTATATCTTTGTTACTTGTTGTCAGTGTTTGTCTTTGTTACATGGTGTCAGTGTATGTCTTTGTTATTTGGTGTCAGTGTTTGACTTTGTTACTTGGTGTCAGTGTATGTCTTTGTTACTTCGTGTCTGTGTATGTCTGTGATACTGGGTGTCAGAGTATGTCTTTGTTACTTGGTGTCAGTGTATGTCTTTATTACTTCGTGTCAGTGCATGTCTGTGATACTGGGTGTCAGTGTATGTCTTTTTACTTGGTGTCAGTGTTTGTCTTTGTTACTCGGTGTCAGTGTTTGTCTTTGTTACTTCGTGTCAGTGTATGTGTATGATGCTGGGTGTCAGTGTATGTCTTTGTTACTTGGTGTCAGTGTTAGTCTTTGTTACTTGGTGTCATTGTTTGTCTTTGTTACTTCGTGAAAGTGTATGTCTGTGTTACTGGGTGTCAGTGTATGTCTTTGTTACTTGGTGTCAGTGGTTGTCTTTGTTACTTGGTGTCAGTGTTTGTCTTTGTTACTTCGTGTCAGTGTATGTCTGATTTACTGGGTGTCAGTGTATGTCTTTGTTACTTGGTGTCAGTGTTTGTCTGTGATACTGGGTGTCAGTGTTTGTCTTTGTTACTCTGTGTCAGTGTTTGTCTTAGTTACTTGGTGTCAGTGTTTTTCTTTGTAACTTCGTGTCAATGTATATTTGTGATCCTGGTGTCAGTGGCTCTCTTTGTTACTTGGTTTCAGTGTTTGTCTTTGTTACTTGGTGTCAGTGTTTGTCTTTGTTACTTCGTGTCAGTGTATGTCTGTGTAACTTGGTGTCAGTGTATATCTTTGTTACTTGTTGTCAGTGTTTGTCTTTGTTACATGGTGTCAGTGTATGTCTTTGTTACTTGGTATCAGTGTTTGTCTTTGTTACTTGGTGTCAGTGTATGTCTGTGATACTGGGTGTCAGTGTCTGTCTTTGTTACTTGGTGTCAGTGTTTGTCTTAGTTACTTAGTGTCAGTGTTTGTCAGTGTAACTGGGAGTCAGTGTATGTCTTTGTTACTTGGTGTCAGTGTTTGTCTTTGTTACTTCGTGTCTGTGTATGTCTGTGATACTGGGTGTCAGAGTATGTCTTTGTTACTTGGTGTCAGTGTATGTCTTTATTACTTCGTGTCAGTGCATGTCTGTGATACCGGGTTCCAGTGTATGTCTTTTTACTTGGTGTCAGTGTTTGTCTTTGTTACTCGGTGTCAGTGTTTGTCTTTGTTACTTCGTGTCAGTGTATGTGTATGATACTGGGTGTCAGTGTATGTCTTTGTTACTTGGTGTCAGTGTTAGTCTTTGTTACTTGGTGTCATTGTTTGTCTTTGTTACTTCGTGAAAGTGTATGTCTGTGTTACTGGGTGTCAGTGTATGTCTTTGTTACTTGGTGTCAGTGTTTGTCTTTGTTACTTGGTGTCAGTGTTTGTCTTTGTTACTTCGTGTCAGTGTATGTCTGTTTTACTGGGTGTCAGTGTATGTCTTTGTTACTTGGTGTCAGTGTTTGTCTGTGATACTGGTTGTCAGTGTATGTCTTCGTTACTTTATGTCATTGATTGTCTTTGTTACTTGGTGTCAGTGTTTTTCTTTGTTACTTCGTGTCAGTGTATGTCTGTGATACTTATGTCAGTGTCTGTCTTTGTTACTTGGTTTCAGTGTTTGCCTTTGTTACTTGGTGTCAGTGTTGGTCTTTGTTACTTGGTGTCAGTGTTTGTCTTTGTTACTTCGTGTCAGTGTATGTCTGTTTTACTGGGTGTCAGTGTATGTCTTTGTTACTTGGTGTCAGTGTTTGTCTGTGATACTGGGTGTCAGTGTATGTCTTCGTTACTTTATGTCATTGATTGTCTTTGTTACTTGGTGTCAGTGTTTTTCTTTGTTACTTCGTGTCAGTGTATGTCTGTGATACTTATGTCAGTGTCTGTCTTTGTTACTTGGTGTCAGTGTTGGTCTTTGTTACTTCGTGTCAGTGTATGTCTGTGTAACTGGGTGTCAGTGTATGTCTTTGTTACTTGGTGTCAGTGTTTGTCTTTGTTACTTGGTGTCAGTGTTTGTCTTTGTTACTTCGTGTCAGTGTATGTCTGTGATACTGGGTGTCAGTGTATGCTTTGTTACTTGGTGTAAGTGTATGTCTTTGTTACTGGGTGTAAGTGTAGGTCTTTGTTACTCTGTGTCAGTGTTTGTCTTAGTTACTTGGTGTCAGTGTTTTTCTTTGTAACTTCGTGTCAGTTTATATTTGTGATCCTGGTGTCAGTGGCTCTCTTTGTTACTTGGTTTCAGTGTTTGTCTTTGTTACTTGGTGTCAGTGTTTGTCTTTGTTACTTCGTGTCAGTGTATGTCTGTGTAACTGGGTGTCAGTGTATATCTTTGTTACTTGTTGTCAGTGTTTGTCTTTGTTACATGGTGTCAGTGTCTGTCTTTGTTACTTGGTTTCAGTGTTTGCCTTTGTTACTTGGTGTCAGTGTTGGTCTTTGTTACTTCGTGTCAGTGTATGTCTGTGTAACTGGGTGTCAGTGTATGTCTTTGTTACTTGGTGTCAGTGTTTTTCTTTGTAACTTCGTGTCAGTGTATATTTGTGATCCTGGTGTCAGTGCCTCTCTTTGTTACTTGGTTTCAGTGTTTGTCTTTGTTACTTGGTGTCAGTGTTTGTCTTTGTTACTTCGTGTCAGTGTATGTCTGTGTAACTGGGTGTCAGTGTATGTCTTTGTTACTTGTTGTCAGTGTTTGTCTTTGTTACATGGTGTCAGTGTAGGTCTTTGTTACTCTGTTTCAGTGTTTGTCTTTGTTACTTGGTGTCAGTGTTTTTCTTTGTAACTTCGTGTCAGTGTATATTTGTGATCCTGGTGTCAGTGGCTCTCTTTGTTACTTGGTTTCAGTGTTTGTCTTTGTTACTTGGTGTCAGTGTTTGTCTTTGTTACTTCGTGTCAGTGTATGTCTGTGTAACTGGGTGTCAGTGTATATCTTTGTTACTTGTTGTCAGTGTTTGTCTTTGTTACATGGTGTCAGTGTATGTCTTTGTTACTTGGTGTCAGTGTTTGTCTTTGTTACTTGGTGTCAGTGTATGTCTGTGATACTGGGTGTCAGTGTCTGTCTTTGTTACTTGGTGTCAGTGTTTGTCTTAGTTACTTAGTGTCAGTGTATGTCAGTGTAACTGGGTGTCAGTGTATGTCTTTGTTACTTGGTGTCATTGTTTCTCTTTGTTTCGTGGTGTCAGTGTTTGTCTTTGTTACTTCGTGTCGGTGTATGTCTGTGATACTGGGTGTCAGAGTATGTCTTTGTTACTTGGTGTCAGTGTATGTCTTTATTACTTCGTGTCAGTGCATGTCTTTGATACCGGGTGTCAGTGTATGTCTTTTTACTTGGTGTCAGTGTTTGTCTTTGTTACTCGGTGTCAGTGTTTGTCTTTGTTACTTCGTGTCAGTGTATGTGTATGATACTGGGTGTCAGTTTATGTCTTTGTTACTTGGTGTCAGTGTTAGTCTTTGTTACTTGGTGTCATTGTTTGTCTTTGTTACTTCGTGAAAGTGTATGTCTGTGTTACTGGGTGTCAGTGTATGTCTTTGTTACTTGGTGTCAGTGTTTGTCTTTGTTACTTGGTGTCAGTGTTTGTCTTTGTTACTTCGTGTCAGTGTATGTCTGTTTTACTGGGTGTCAGTGTATGTCTTTGTTACTTGGTGTCAGTGTTTGTCTGTGATACTGGGTGTCAGTGTATGTCTTCGTTACTTTATGTCATTGATTGTCTTTGTTACTTGGTGTCAGTGTTTTTCTTTGTTACTTCGTGTCAGTGTATGTCTGTGATACTTATGTCAGAGTCTGTCTTTGTTACTTGGTTTCAGTGTTTGCCTTTGTTACTTGGTGTCAGTGTTGGTCTTTGTTACTTCGTGTCAGTGTATGTCTGTGTAACTGGGTGTCAGTGTATGTCTTTGTTACTTGGTGTCAGTGTTTTTCTTTGTAACTTCGTGTCAGTGTATATTTGTGATCCTGGTGTCAGTGCCTCTCTTTGTTACTTGGTTTCAGTGTTTGTCTTTGTTACTTGGTGTCAGTGTTTGTCTTTGTTACTTCGTGTCAGTGTATGTCTGTGTAACTGGGTGTCAGTGTATGTCTTTGTTACTTGTTGTCAGTGTTTGTCTTTGTTACATGGTGTCAGTGTATGTCTTTGTTACTTGGTGTCAGTGTATGTCTTTGTTACTTGGTGTCAGTGTATGTCTGCGATACTGGGTGTCAGTGTCTGTCTTTGTTACTTGGTGTCAGTGTTTGTCTTAGTTACTTAGTGTCAGTGTATGTCAGTGTAACTGGGTGTCAGTGTATGTCTTTGTTACTTGGTGTCAGTGTATGTCAGTGTAACTGGGTGTCAGTGTATGTCTTTGTTACTTGGTGTCAGTGTGTGTCTTTGTTACTTGATGTCAGTGTATGTCTTTGTTACTTGGTGTAAGTGTTTGTCTTTGTTACTTGTTGTCTGTGTGTGTCTTTGTTACTTGGTGTAATTGTATGTCTTTGTTGCTTGGTGTCAGTGTGTGTCTTTGTTACTTGATGTCAGTTTATGTCTTTGTTACTGGGTCTAAGTGCTTGTCTTTGTTACTTGGCATAAGTGTATGCCTTTGTGAATTGGTGTAGGTGTGAGCCTTTGTTACTTGGTGTCAGTGTATGTCTTTGCTACTTGGTGTAAGTGGATGTCTTTGTGACTTGGTGTAAGTGTGTGTCTTTGTTACTTGGTGTCAGTGTATGGCTGTGTTACTGGGTGTCATTGTGTGTCTTTGTTACTTGGTGCAATTGTGTGCCTGTGTTACTTGGCGTCAGTGTTTGTATTTGTTAGTTGGTGTCAGTGTATATCTTTGTTACATGGTGTCATGGTTTGTCTTTGTTACTTCGTGTCTGTGTATGTCTGTGTTACTCGGTGTCAGTGTATGTCTTTGTTACTTGGTGTCAGTGTTTGTCTGTGATACTGGGTGTCAGTGTAGGTCTTTGTTACTCTGTGTCAGTGTTTGTCTTTGTTACTTGGTGTCAGTGTTTTTCTTTGTAACTTCGTGTCAGTGTATATTTGTGATCCTTGTGTCAGTGCCTCTCTTTGTTACTTGGTTTCAGTGTTTGTCTTTGTTACTTGGTGTCAGTGTTTGTCTTTGTTACTTCGTGTCAGTGTATGTCTGTGTAACTGGCTGTCAGTGTATGTCTTTGTTACTTGTTGTCAGTGTTTGTCTTTGTTACATGGTGTCAGTGTATGTCTTTGTTACTTGGTGTCAGTGTTTGTCTTTGTTACGTGCTGTCAGTGTTTGTCTTTGTTACTTCGTGCCTGTGTATGTCTGTGATACTGGGTGTCAGAGTATGTCTTTGGTACTTGGTGTCAGTGTATGTCTTTATTACTTCGTGTCAGTGCATGTCTGTGATACTGGGTGTCAGTTTATGTCTTTTTACTTGGTGTCAGTGTTTGTCTTTGTTACTCGGTGTCAGTGTTTGTCTTTGTTACATGGTGTCAGTGTATGTCAGTGTAACTGGGTGTCAGTGTATGTCTTTGTTACTTGGTGTCAGTGTATGTCAGTGTAACTGGGTGTCAGTGTATGTCTTTGTTACTTGGTGTCAGTGTGTGTCTTTGTTACTTGATGTCAGTGTATGTCTTTGTTACTTGGTGTAAGTGTTTGTCTTTGTTACTTGTTGTCTGTGTGTGTCTTTGTTACTTGGTGTAATTGTATGTCTTTGTTGCTTGGTGTCAGTGTGTGTCTTTGTTACTTGATGTCAGTTTATGTCTTTGTTACTGGGTCTAAGTGCTTGTCTTTGTTACTTGGCATAAGTGTATGCCTTTGTGAATTGGTGTAGGTGTGAGCCTTTGTTACTTGGTGTCAGTGTATGTCTTTGCTACTTGGTGTAAGTGGATGTCTTTGTGACTTGGTGTAAGTGTGTGTCTTTGTTACTTGGTGTCAGTGTATGGCTGTGTTACTGGGTGTCATTGTGTGTCTTTGTTACTTGGTGCAATTGTGTGCCTGTGTTACTTGGCGTCAGTGTTTGTATTTGTTAGTTGGTGTCAGTGTATATCTTTGTTACATGGTGTCATGGTTTGTCTTTGTTACTTCGTGTCTGTGTATGTCTGTGTTACTCGGTGTCAGTGTATGTCTTTGTTACTTGGTGTCAGTGTTTGTCTGTGATACTGGGTGTCAGTGTAGGTCTTTGTTACTCTGTGTCAGTGTTTGTCTTTGTTACTTGGTGTCAGTGTTTTTCTTTGTAACTTCGTGTCAGTGTATATTTGTGATCCTTGTGTCAGTGCCTCTCTTTGTTACTTGGTTTCAGTGTTTGTCTTTGTTACTTGGTGTCAGTGTTTGTCTTTGTTACTTCGTGTCAGTGTATGTCTGTGTAACTGGCTGTCAGTGTATGTCTTTGTTACTTGTTGTCAGTGTTTGTCTTTGTTACATGGTGTCAGTGTATGTCTTTGTTACTTGGTGTCAGTGTTTGTCTTTGTTACGTGCTGTCAGTGTTTGTCTTTGTTACTTCGTGCCTGTGTATGTCTGTGATACTGGGTGTCAGAGTATGTCTTTGGTACTTGGTGTCAGTGTATGTCTTTATTACTTCGTGTCAGTGCATGTCTGTGATACTGGGTGTCAGTTTATGTCTTTTTACTTGGTGTCAGTGTTTGTCTTTGTTACTCGGTGTCAGTGTTTGTCTTTGTTACATGGTGTCAGTGTATGTCTTTGTTACTTGGTGTCAGTGTTTGTCTTTGTTACGTGGTGTCAGTGTTTGTCTTTGTTACTTCGTGTCTGTGTATGTCTGTGATACTGGGTGTCAGAGTATGTCTTTGGTACTTGGTGTCAGTGTATGTCTTTATTACTTCGTGTCAGTGCATGTCTGTGATACTGGGTGTCAGTGTATGTCTTTTTACTTGGTGTCAGTGTTTGTCTTTGTTACTCGGTGTCAGTGTATGTGTATGATACTGGGTGTCAGTGTATGTCTTTGTTACTTGGTGTCAGTGTTAGTCTTTGATACTTGGTGTCATTGTTTGTCTTTGTTACTTCGTGAAAGTGTATGTCTGTGTTACTGGGTGTCAGTGTATGTCTTTGTTACTTGGTGGCAGTGTTTGTCTTTGTTACTTGGTGTCAGTGTTTGGCTTTGTTACTTCGTGTCAGTGTATGTCTGTTTTACTGGGTGTCAGTGTATGTCTTTGTTACTTGGTGTCAGTGTTTGTCTGTGATACTGGGTGCCAGTGTATGTCTTCGTTACTTTATGTCATTGATTGTCTTTGTTACTTGGTGTCAGTGTTTTTCTTTGTTACTTCGTGTCAGTGTATGTCTGTGATACTTATGTCAGTGTCTGTCTTTGTTACTTGGTTTCAGTGTTTGCCTTTGTTACTTGGTGTCAGTGTTGGTCTTTGTTACTTCGTGTCAGTGTATGTCTGTGTAACTGGGTGTCAGTGTATGTCTTTGTTACTTGGTGTCAGTGTTTTTCTTTGTAACTTCGTGTCAGTGTATATTTGAGATCCTGGTGTCAGTGCCTCTCTTTGTTACTTGGTTTCAGTGTTTGTCTTTGTTACTTGGTGTCAGTGTTTGTCTTTGTTACTTCGTGTCAGTGTATGTCTGTGTAACTGGGTGTCAGTGTATGTCTGTGTTACTTGTTGTCAGTGTTTGTCTTTGTTACATGGTGTCAGTGTATGTCTTTGTTACTTGGTGTCAGTGTTTGTCTTTGTTACTTGGTGTCAGTGTATGTCTGTGATACTGGGTGTCAGTGTCTGTCTTTGTTACTTGGTGTCAGTGTTTGTCTTAGTTACTTAGTGTCAGTGTATGTCAGTGTAACTGGGTGTCAGTGTATGTCTTTGTTACTTGGTGTCAGTGTTTCTCTTTGTTACGTGGTGTCAGTGTTTGTCTTTGTTACTTCGTGTCTGTGTATGTCTGTGATACTGGGTGTCATAGTATGTCTTTGTTACTTGGTGTCAGTGTATGTCTTTATTACTTCGTGTCAGTGCATGTCTGTGATACTGGGTGTCAGTGTATGTCTTTTTACTTGGTGTCAGTGTTTGTCTTTGTTACTCGGTGTCAGTGTTTGTCTTTGTTACTTCGTGTCAGTGTATGTGTATGATACTGGGTGTCAGTGTATGTCTTTGTTACTTGGTGTCAGTGTGAGTCTTTGTTACTTGGTGTCATTGTTTGTCTTTGTTACTTCGTGAAAGTGTATGTCTGTGTTACTGGGTGTCAGTGTATGTCTTTGTTACTCGGTGTCAGTGTTTGTCTTTGTTACTTGGTGTCAGTGTTTGTCTTTGTTACTTCGTGTCAGTGTATGTCTGTTTTACTGGGTGTCAGTGTATGTCTTTGTTACTTGGTGTCAGTGTTTGTCTGTGATACTGGGTGTCAGTGTATGTCTTCGTTACTTTATGTCATTGATTGTCTTTGTTACTTGGTGTCAGTGTTTTTCTTTGTTACTTCGTGTCAGTGTATGTCTGTGATACTTATGTCAGTGTCTGTCTTTGTTACTTGGTTTCAGTGTTTGCCTTTGTTACTTGGTGTCAGTGTTGGTCTTTGTTACTTCGTGTCAGTGTATGTCTGTGTAACTGTGTGTCAGTGTATGTCTTTGTTACTTGGTGTCAGTGTTTGTCTTTGTTACTTGGTGTCAGTGTTTGTCTTTGTTACTTCGTGTCAGTGTATGTCTGTGATACTGGGTGTCAGTGTATGCTTTGTTACTTGGTGTAAGTGTATGTCTTTGTTACTGGGTGTAAGTGTAGGTCTTTGTTACTCTGTGTCAGTGTTTGTCTTTGTTACTTGGTGTCAGTGTTTTTCTTTGTAACTTCGTGTCAGTGTATATTTGTGATCCTGGTGTCAGTGGCTCTCTTTGTTACTTGGTTTCAGTGTTTGTCTTTGTTACTTGGTGTCAGTGTTTGTCTTTGTTACTTCGTGTCAGTGTATGTCTGTGTAACTGGGTGTCAGTGTATATCTTTGTTACTTGTTGTCAGTGTTTGTCTTTGTTACATGGTGTCAGTGTATGTCTTTGTTACTTGGTGTCAGTATTTGTCTTTGTTACTTGGTGTCAGTGTATGTCTGTGATACTGGGTGTCAGTGTCAGTCTTTGTTACTTGGTGTCAGTGTTTGTCTTAGTTACTTAGTGTCAGTGTATGTCAGTGTAACTGGGTGTCAGTGTATGTCTTTGTTACTTGGTGTCAGTGTTTCTCTTTGTTACGTGGTGTCAGTGTTTGTCTTTGTTACTTCGTGTCTGTGTATGTCTGTGATACTGGGTGTCAGAGTATGTCTTTGTTACTTGGTGTCAGTGTATGTCTTTATTACTTCGTGTCAGTGCATGTCTGTGATACCGGGTGTCAGTGTATGTCTTTTTACTTGGTGTCAGTGTTTGTCTTTGTTACTCGGTGTCAGTGTTTGTCTTTGTTACTTCGTTTCAGTGTATGTGTATGATACTGGGTGTCAGTGTATGTCTTTGTTACTTGGTGTCAGTGTTAGTCTTTGTTACTTGGTGTCATTGTTTGTCTTTGTTACTTCGTGAAAGTGTATGTCTGTGTTACTGGGTGTCAGTGTATGTCTTTGTTACTTGGTGTCAGTGTTTGTCTTTGTTACTTGGTGTCAGTGTTTGTCTGTGATACTGGGTGTCAGTGTATGTCTTCGTTACTTGGTGTCAGTGTTTGTCTGTGATACTGGGTGTCAGTGTATGTCTTCGTTACTTTATGTCATTGATTGTCTTTGTTACTTGGTGTCAGTGTTTTTCTTTGTTACTTCGTGTCAGTGTATGTCTGTGATACTTATGTCAGTGTCTGTCATTGTTACTTGGTTTCAGTGTTTGCCTTTGTTACTTGGTGTCAGTGTTGGTCTTTGTTACTTCGTGTCAGTGTATGTCTGTGTAACTGGGTGTCAGTGTATGTCTTTGTTACTTGGTGTCAGTGTTTTTCTTTGTAACTTCGTGTCAGTGTATATTTGTGATCCTGGTGTCAGTGCCTCTCTTTGTTACTTGGTTTCAGTGTTTGTCTTTGTTACTTGGTGTCAGTGTTTGTCTTTGTTACTTCGTGTCAGTGTATGTCTGTGATACTGGGTGTCAGTGTATGCTTTGTTACTTTATGTCAGTGTTTGTCTTTGTTACTTCGTGTCAGTGTATGTCTGTGATACTGGTTGTCAGTGTATGTCTTCGTTACTTTATGTCATTGATTGTCTTTGTTACTTGGTGTCAGTGTTTTTCTTTGTTACTTCGTGTCAGTGTATGTCTGTGATACTTATGTCAGTGTCTGTCTTTGTTACTTGGTTTCAGTGTTTGCCTTTGTTACTTGGTGTCAGTGTTGGTCTTTGTTACTTGGTGTCAGTGTTTGTCTTTGTTACTTCGTGTCAGTGTATGTCTGTTTTACTGGGTGTCAGTGTATGTCTTTGTTACTTGGTGTCAGTGTTTGTCTGTGATACTGGGTGTCAGTGTATGTCTTCGTTACTTTATGTCATTGATTGTCTTTGTTACTTGGTGTCAGTGTTTTTCTTTGTTACTTCGTGTCAGTGTATGTCTGTGATACTTATGTCAGTGTCTGTCTTTGTTACTTGGTGTCAGTGTTGGTCTTTGTTACTTCGTGTCAGTGTATGTCTGTGTAACTGGGTGTCAGTGTATGTCTTTGTTACTTGGTGTCAGTGTTTGTCTTTGTTACTTGGTGTCAGTGTTTGTCTTTGTTACTTCGTGTCAGTGTATGTCTGTGATACTGGGTGTCAGTGTATGCTTTGTTACTTGGTGTAAGTGTATGTCTTTGTTACTGGGTGTAAGTGTAGGTCTTTGTTACTCTGTGTCAGTGTTTGTCTTAGTTACTTGGTGTCAGTGTTTTTCTTTGTAACTTCGTGTCAGTTTATATTTGTGATCCTGGTGTCAGTGGCTCTCTTTGTTACTTGGTTTCAGTGTTTGTCTTTGTTACTTGGTGTCAGTGTTTGTCTTTGTTACTTCGTGTCAGTGTATGTCTGTGTAACTGGGTGTCAGTGTATATCTTTGTTACTTGTTGTCAGTGTTTGTCTTTGTTACATGGTGTCAGTGTCTGTCTTTGTTACTTGGTTTCAGTGTTTGCCTTTGTTACTTGGTGTCAGTGTTGGTCTTTGTTACTTCGTGTCAGTGTATGTCTGTGTAACTGGGTGTCAGTGTATGTCTTTGTTACTTGGTGTCAGTGTTTTTCTTTGTAACTTCGTGTCAGTGTATATTTGTGATCCTGGTGTCAGTGCCTCTCTTTGTTACTTGGTTTCAGTGTTTGTCTTTGTTACTTGGTGTCAGTGTTTGTCTTTGTTACTTCGTGTCAGTGTATGTCTGTGTAACTGGGTGTCAGTGTATGTCTTTGTTACTTGTTGTCAGTGTTTGTCTTTGTTACATGGTGTCAGTGTAGGTCTTTGTTACTCTGTGTCAGTGTTTGTCTTTGTTACTTGGTGTCAGTGTTTTTCTTTGTAACTTCGTGTCAGTGTATATTTGTGATCCTGGTGTCAGTGGCTCTCTTTGTTACTTGGTTTCAGTGTTTGTCTTTGTTACTTGGTGTCAGTGTTTGTCTTTGTTACTTCGTGTCAGTGTATGTCTGTGTAACTGGGTGTCAGTGTATATCTTTGTTACTTGTTGTCAGTGTTTGTCTTTGTTACATGGTGTCAGTGTATGTCTTTGTTACTTGGTGTCAGTGTTTGTCTTTGTTACTTGGTGTCAGTGTATGTCTGTGATACTGGGTGTCAGTGTCTGTCTTTGTTACTTGGTGTCAGTGTTTGTCTTAGTTACTTAGTGTCAGTGTATGTCAGTGTAACTGGGTGTCAGTGTATGTCTTTGTTACTTGGTGTCATTGTTTCTCTTTGTTTCGTGGTGTCAGTGTTTGTCTTTGTTACTTCGTGTCGGTGTATGTCTGTGATACTGGGTGTCAGAGTATGTCTTTGTTACTTGGTGTCAGTGTATGTCTTTATTACTTCGTGTCAGTGCATGTCTTTGATACCGGGTGTCAGTGTATGTCTTTTTACTTGGTGTCAGTGTTTGTCTTTGTTACTCGGTGTCAGTGTTTGTCTTTGTTACTTCGTGTCATTGTATGTGTATGATACTGGGTGTCAGTTTATGTCTTTGTTACTTGGTGTCAGTGTTAGTCTTTGTTACTTGGTGTCATTGTTTGTCTTTGTTACTTCGTGAAACTGTATGTCTGTGTTACTGGGTGTCAGTGTATGTCTTTGTTACTTGGTGTCAGTGTTTGTCTTTGTTACTTGGTGTCAGTGTTTGTCTTTGTTACTTCGTGTCAGTGTATGTCTGTTTTACTGGGTGTCAGTGTATGTCTTTGTTACTTGGTGTCAGTGTTTGTCTGTGATACTGGGTGTCAGTGTATGTCTTCGTTACTTTATGTCATTGATTGTCTTTGTTACTTGGTGTCAGTGTTTTTCTTTGTTACTTCGTGTCAGTGTATGTCTGTGATACTTATGTCAGAGTCTGTCTTTGTTACTTGGTTTCAGTGTTTGCCTTTGTTACTTGGTGTCAGTGTTGGTCTTTGTTACTTCGTGTCAGTGTATGTCTGTGTAACTGGGTGTCAGTGTATGTCTTTGTTACTTGGTGTCAGTGTTTTTCTTTGTAACTTCGTGTCAGTGTATATTTGTGATCCTGGTGTCAGTGCCTCTCTTTGTTACTTGGTTTCAGTGTTTGTCTTTGTTACTTGGTGTCAGTGTTTGTCTTTGTTACTTCGTGTCAGTGTATGTCTGCGATACTGGGTGTCAGTGTATGTCTTTGTTACTTGTTGTCAGTGTTTGTCTTTGTTACATGGTGTCAGTGTATGTCTTTGTTACTTGGTGTCAGTGTATGTCTTTGTTACTTGGTGTCAGTGTATGTCTGCGATACTGGGTGTCAGTGTCTGTCTTTGTTACTTGGTGTCAGTGTTTGTCTTAGTTACTTGATGTCAGTGTATGTCTTTGTTACTTGGTGTAAGTGTTTGTCTTTGTTACTTGTTGTCTGTGTGTGTCTTTGTTACTTGGTGTAATTGTATGTCTTTGTTGCTTGGTGTCAGTGTGTGTCTTTGTTACTTGATGTCAGTTTATGTCTTTGTTACTGGGTCTAAGTGCTTGTCTTTGTTACTTGGCATAAGTGTATGCCTTTGTGAATTGGTGTAGGTGTGAGCCTTTGTTACTTGGTGTCAGTGTATGTCTTTGCTACTTGGTGTAAGTGGATGTCTTTGTGAATTGGTGTAGGTGTGAGCCTTTGTTACTTGGTGTCAGTGTATGTCTTTGCTACTTGGTGTAAGTGGATGTCTTTGTGACTTGGTGTAAGTGTGTGTCTTTGTTACTTGGTGTCAGTGTTTGTCTTTGTTACATGGTGTCAGTGTCTGTCTTTGTTACTTGGTTTCAGTGTTTGCCTTTGTTACTTGGTGTCAGTGTTGGTCTTTGTTACTTCGTGTCAGTGTATGTCTGTGTAACTGGGTGTCAGTGTATGTCTTTGTTACTTGGTGTCAGTGTTTTTCTTTGTAACTTCGTGTCAGTGTATATTTGTGATCCTGGTGTCAGTGCCTCTCTTTGTTACTTGGTTTCAGTGTTTGTCTTTGTTACTTGGTGTCAGTGTTTGTCTTTGTTACTTCGTGTCAGTGTATGTCTGTGTAACTGGGTGTCAGTGTATGTCTTTGTTACTTGTTGTCAGTGTTTGTCTTTGTTACATGGTGTCAGTGTAGGTCTTTGTTACTCTGTGTCAGTGTTTGTCTTTGTTACTTGGTGTCAGTGTTTTTCTTTGTAACTTCGTGTCAGTGTATATTTGTGATCCTGGTGTCAGTGGCTCTCTTTGTTACTTGGTTTCAGTGTTTGTCTTTGTTACTTGGTGTCAGTGTTTGTCTTTGTTACTTCGTGTCAGTGTATGTCTGTGTAACTGGGTGTCAGTGTATATCTTTGTTACTTGTTGTCAGTGTTTGTCTTTGTTACATGGTGTCAGTGTATGTCTTTGTTACTTGGTGTCAGTGTTTGTCTTTGTTACTTGGTGTCAGTGTATGTCTGTGATACTGGGTGTCAGTGTCTGTCTTTGTTACTTGGTGTCAGTGTTTGTCTTAGTTACTTAGTGTCAGTGTATGTCAGTGTAACTGGGTGTCAGTGTATGTCTTTGTTACTTGGTGTCATTGTTTCTCTTTGTTTCGTGGTGTCAGTGTTTGTCTTTGTTACTTCGTGTCGGTGTATGTCTGTGATACTGGGTGTCAGAGTATGTCTTTGTTACTTGGTGTCAGTGTATGTCTTTATTACTTCGTGTCAGTGCATGTCTTTGATACCGGGTGTCAGTGTATGTCTTTTTACTTGGTGTCAGTGTTTGTCTTTGTTACTCGGTGTCAGTGTTTGTCTTTGTTACTTCGTGTCATTGTATGTGTATGATACTGGGTGTCAGTTTATGTCTTTGTTACTTGGTGTCAGTGTTAGTCTTTGTTACTTGGTGTCATTGTTTGTCTTTGTTACTTCGTGAAAGTGTATGTCTGTGTTACTGGGTGTCAGTGTATGTCTTTGTTACTTGGTGTCAGTGTTTGTCTTTGTTACTTGGTGTCAGTGTTTGTCTTTGTTACTTCGTGTCAGTGTATGTCTGTTTTACTGGGTGTCAGTGTATGTCTTTGTTACTTGGTGTCAGTGTTTGTCTGTGATACTGGGTGTCAGTGTATGTCTTCGTTACTTTATGTCATTGATTGTCTTTGTTACTTGGTGTCAGTGTTTTTCTTTGTTACTTCGTGTCAGTGTATGTCTGTGATACTTATGTCAGAGTCTGTCTTTGTTACTTGGTTTCAGTGTTTGCCTTTGTTACTTGGTGTCAGTGTTGGTCTTTGTTACTTCGTGTCAGTGTATGTCTGTGTAACTGGGTGTCAGTGTATGTCTTTGTTACTTGGTGTCAGTGTTTTTCTTTGTAACTTCGTGTCAGTGTATATTTGTGATCCTGGTGTCAGTGCCTCTCTTTGTTACTTGGTTTCAGTGTTTGTCTTTGTTACTTGGTGTCAGTGTTTGTCTTTGTTACTTCGTGTCAGTGTATGTCTGTGTAACTGGGTGTCAGTGTATGTCTTTGTTACTTGTTGTCAGTGTTTGTCTTTGTTACATGGTGTCAGTGTATGTCTTTGTTACTTGGTGTCAGTGTATGTCTTTGTTACTTGGTGTCAGTGTATGTCTGCGATACTGGGTGTCAGTGTCTGTCTTTGTTACTTGGTGTCAGTGTTTGTCTTAGTTACTTAGTGTCAGTGTATGTCAGTGTAACTGGGTGTCAGTGTATGTCTTTGTTACTTGGTGTCAGTGTATGTCAGTGTAACTGGGTGTCAGTGTATGTCTTTGTTACTTGGTGTCAGTGTGTGTCTTTGTTACTTGATGTCAGTGTATGTCTTTGTTACTTGGTGTAAGTGTTTGTCTTTGTTACTTGTTGTCTGTGTGTGTCTTTGTTACTTGGTGTAATTGTATGTCTTTGTTGCTTGGTGTCAGTGTGTGTCTTTGTTACTTGATGTCAGTTTATGTCTTTGTTACTGGGTCTAAGTGCTTGTCTTTGTTACTTGGCATAAGTGTATGCCTTTGTGAATTGGTGTAGGTGTGAGCCTTTGTTACTTGGTGTCAGTGTATGTCTTTGCTACTTGGTGTAAGTGGATGTCTTTGTGACTTGGTGTAAGTGTGTGTCTTTGTTACTTGGTGTCAGTGTATGGCTGTGTTACTGGGTGTCATTGTGTGTCTTTGTTACTTGGTGCAATTGTGTGCCTGTGTTACTTGGCGTCAGTGTTTGTATTTGTTAGTTGGTGTCAGTGTATATCTTTGTTACATGGTGTCAGTGTTTGTCTTTGTTACTTCGTGTCTGTGTATGTCTGTGTTACTCGGTGTCAGTGTATGTCTTTGTTACTTGGTGTCAGTGTTTGTCTGTGATACTGGGTGTCAGTGTAGGTCTTTGTTACTCTTTGTCAGTGTTTGTCTTTGTTACTTGGTGTCAGTGTTTTTCTTTGTAACTTCGTGTCAGTGTATATTTGTGATCCTTGTGTCAGTGCCTCTCTTTGTTACTTGGTTTCAGTGTTTGTCTTTGTTACTTGGTGTCAGTGTTTGTCTTTGTTACTTCGTGTCAGTGTATGTCTGTGTAACTGGCTGTCAGTGTATGTCTTTGTTACTTGTTGTCAGTGTTTGTCTTTGTTACATGGTGTCAGTGTATGTCTTTGTTACTTGGTGTCAGTGTTTGTCTTTGTTACGTGCTGTCAGTGTTTGTCTTTGTTACTTCGTGCCTGTGTATGTCTGTGATACTGGGTGTCAGAGTATGTCTTTGGTACTTGGTGTCAGTGTATGTCTTTATTACTTCGTGTCAGTGCATGTCTGTGATACTGGGTGTCAGTTTATGTCTTTTTACTTGGTGTCAGTGTTTGTCTTTGTTACTCGGTGTCAGTGTTTGTCTTTGTTACATGGTGTCAGTGTATGTCTTTGTTACTTGGTGTCAGTGTTTGTCTTTGTTACGTGGTGTCAGTGTTTGTCTTTGTTACTTCGTGTCTGTGTATGTCTGTGATACTGGGTGTCAGAGTATTTCTTTGGTACTTGGTGTCAGTGTATGTCTTTATTACTTCGTGTCAGTGCATGTCTGTGATACTGGGTGTCAGTGTATGTCTTTTTACTTGGTGTCAGTGTTTGTCTTTGTTACTCGGTGTCAGTGTATGTGTATGATACTGGGTGTCAGTGTATGTCTTTGTTACTTGGTGTCAGTGTTAGTCTTTGATACTTGGTGTCATTGTTTGTCTTTGTTACTTCGTGAAAGTGTATGTCTGTGTTACTGGGTGTCAGTGTATGTCTTTGTTACTTGGTGGCAGTGTTTGTCTTTGTTACTTGGTGTCAGTGTTTGTCTTTGTTACTTCGTGTCAGTGTATGTCTGTTTTACTGGGTGTCAGTGTATGTCTTTGTTACTTGGTGTCAGTGTTTGTCTGTGATACTGGGTGTCAGTGTATGTCTTCGTTACTTTATGTCATTGATTGTCTTTGTTACTTGGTGTCAGTGTTTTTCTTTGTTACTTCGTGTCAGTGTATGTCTGTGATACTTATGTCAGTGTCTGTCTTTGTTACTTGGTTTCAGTGTTTGCCTTTGTTACTTGGTGTCAGTGTTGGTCTTTGTTACTTCGTGTCAGTGTATGTCTGTGTAACTGGGTGTCAGTGTATGTCTTTGTTACTTGGTGTCAGTGTTTTTCTTTGTAACTTCGTGTCAGTGTATATTTGTGATCCTGGTGTCAGTGCCTCTCTTTGTTACTTGGTTTCAGTGTTTGTCTTTGTTACTTGGTGTCAGTGTTTGTCTTTGTTACTTCGTGTCAGTGTATGTCTGTGTAACTGGGTGTCAGTGTATGTCTGTGTTACTTGTTGTCAGTGTTTGTCTTTGTTACATGGTGTCAGTGTATGTCTTTGTTACTTGGTGTCAGTGTTTGTCTTTGTTACTTGGTGTCAGTGTATGTCTGTGATACTGGGTGTCAGTGTCTGTCTTTGTTACTTGGTGTCAGTGTTTGTCTTAGTTACTTAGTGTCAGTGTATGTCAGTGTAACTGGGTGTCAGTGTATGTCTTTGTTACTTGGTGTCAGTGTTTCTCTTTGTTACGTGGTGTCAATGTTTGTCTTTGTTACTTCGTGTCTGTGTATGTCTGTGATACTGGGTGTCATAGTATGTCTTTGTTACTTGGTGTCAGTGTATGTCTTTATTACTTCGTGTCAGTGCATGTCTGTGATACTGGGTGTCAGTGTATGTCTTTTTACTTGGTGTCAGTGTTTGTCTTTGTTACTCGGTGTCAGTGTTTGTCTTTGTTACTTCGTGTCAGTGTATGTGTATGATACTGGGTGTCAGTGTATGTCTTTGTTACTTGGTGTCAGTGTTAGTCTTTGTTACTTGGTGTCATTGTTTGTCTTTGTTACTTCGTGAAAGTGTATGTCTGTGTTACTGGGTGTCAGTGTATGTCTTTGTTACTCGGTGTCAGTGTTTGTCTTTGTTACTTGGTGTCAGTGTTTGTCTTTGTTACTTCGTGTCAGTGTATGTCTGTTTTACTGGGTGTCAGTGTATGTCTTTGTTACTTGGTGTCAGTGTTTGTCTGTGATACTGGGTGTCAGTGTATGTCTTCGTTACTTTATGTCATTGATTGTCTTTGTTACTTGGTGTCAGTGTTTTTCTTTGTTACTTCGTGTCAGTGTATGTCTGTGATACTTATGTCAGTGTCTGTCTTTGTTACTTGGTTTCAGTGTTTGCCTTTGTTACTTGGTGTCAGTGTTGGTCTTTGTTACTTCGTGTCAGTGTATGTCTGTGTAACTGTGTGTCAGTGTATGTCTTTGTTACTTGGTGTCAGTGTTTGTCTTTGTTACTTGGTGTCAGTGTTTGTCTTTGTTACTTCGTGTCAGTGTATGTCTGTGATACTGGGTGTCAGTGTATGCTTTGTTACTTGGTGTAAGTGTATGTCTTTGTTACTGGGTGTAAGTGTAGGTCTTTGTTACTCTGTGTCAGTGTTTGTCTTTGTTACTTGGTGTCAGTGTTTTTCTTTGTAACTTCGTGTCAGTGTATATTTGTGATCCTGGTGTCAGTGGCTCTCTTTGTTACTTGGTTTCAGTGTTTGTCTTTGTTACTTGGTGTCAGTGTTTGTCTTTGTTACTTCGTGTCAGTGTATGTCTGTGTAACTGGGTGTCAGTGTATATATTTGTTACTTGTTGTCAGTGTTTGTCTTTGTTACATGGTGTCAGTGTATGTCTTTGTTACTTGGTGTCAGTATTTGTCTTTGTTACTTGGTGTCAGTGTATGTCTGTGATACTGGGTGTCAGTGTCAGTCTTTGTTACTTGGTGTCAGTGTTTGTCTTAGTTACTTAGTGTCAGTGTATGTCAGTGTAACTGGGTGTCAGTGTATGTCTTTGTTACTTGGTGTCAGTGTTTCTCTTTGTTACGTGGTGTCAGTGTTTGTCTTTGTTACTTCGTGTCTGTGTATGTCTGTGATACTGGGTGTCAGAGTATGTCTTTGTTACTTGGTGTCAGTGTATGTCTTTATTACTTCGTGTCAGTGCATGTCTGTGATACCGGGTGTCAGTGTATGTCTTTTTACTTGGTGTCAGTGTTTGTCTTTGTTACTCGGTGTCAGTGTTTGTCTTTGTTACTTCGTTTCAGTGTATGTGTATGATACTGGGTGTCAGTGTATGTCTTTGTTACTTGGTGTCAGTGTTAGTCTTTGTTACTTGGTGTCATTGTTTGTCTTTGTTACTTCGTGAAAGTGTATGTCTGTGTTACTGGGTGTCAGTGTATGTCTTTGTTACTTGGTGTCAGTGTTTGTCTTTGTTACTTGGTGTCAGTGTTTGTCTGTGATACTGGGTGTCTTTGTATGTCTTCGTTACTTGGTGTCAGTGTTTGTCTGTGATACTGGGTGTCAGTGTATGTCTTCGTTACTTAATGTCATTGATTGTCTTTGTTACTTGGTGTCAGTGTTTTTCTTTGTTACTTCGTGTCAGTGTATGTCTGTGATACTTATGTCAGTGTCTGTCATTGTTACTTGGTTTCAGTGTTTGCCTTTGTTACTTGGTGTCAGTGTTGGTCTTTGTTACTTCGTGTCAGTGTATGTCTGTGTAACTGGGTGTCAGTGTATGTCTTTGTTACTTGGTGTCAGTGTTTTTCTTTGTAACTTCGTGTCAGTGTATATTTGTGATCCTGGTGTCAGTGCCTCTCTTTGTTACTTGGTTTCAGTGTTTGTCTTTGTTACTTGGTGTCAGTGTTTGTCTTTGTTACTTCGTGTCAGTGTATGTCTGTGATACTGGGTGTCAGTGTATGCTTTGTTACTTGGTGTAAGTGTATGTCTTTGTTACTGGGTGTAAGTGTAGGTCTTTGTTACTCTGTGTCAGTGTTTGTCTTTGTTACTTGGTGTCAGTGTTTGTCTTTGTTACTCGGTGTCAGTGTTTGTCTTTGTTACTTCGTTTCAGTGTATGTGTATGATACTGGGTGTCAGTGTATGCTTTGTTACTTGGTGTAAGTGTATGTCTTTGTTACTGGGTGTAAGTGTAGGTCTTTGTTACTCTGTGTCAGTGTTTGTCTTTGTTACTTGGTGTCAGTGTTTTTCTTTGTAACTTCGTGTCAGTGTATATTTGTGATCCTGGTGTCAGTGGCTCTCTTTGTTACTTGGTTTCAGTGTTTGTCTTTGTTACTTGGTGTCAGTGTTTGTCTTTGTTACTTCGTGTCAGTGTATGTCTGTGTAACTGGGTGTCAGTGTATATCTTTGTTACTTGTTGTCAGTGTTTGTCTTTGTTACATGGTGTCAGTGTATGTCTTTGTTACTTGGTGTCAGTATTTGTCTTTGTTACTTGGTGTCAGTGTATGTCTGTGATACTGGGTGTCAGTGTCAGTCTTTGTTACTTGGTGTCAGTGTTTGTCTTAGTTACTTAGTGTCAGTGTATGTCAGTGTAACTGGGTGTCAGTGTATGTCTTTGTTACTTGGTGTCAGTGTTTCTCTTTGTTACGTGGTGTCAGTGTTTGTCTTTGTTACTTCGTGTCTGTGTATGTCTGTGATACTGGGTGTCAGAGTATGTCTTTGTTACTTGGTGTCAGTGTATGTCTTTATTACTTCGTGTCAGTGTATGTCTGTGTAACTGGGTGTCAGTGTATATCTTTGTTACTTGGTGTCAGTGTTTGTCTGTGATACTGGGTGTCAGTGTATGTCTTCGTTACTTTATGTCATTGATTGTCTTTGTTACTTGGTGTCAGTGTTTTTCTTTGTTACTTCGTGTCAGTGTATGTCTGTGATACTTATGTCAGTGTCTGTCTTTGTTACTTGGTTTCAGTGTTTGCCTTTGTTACTTGGTGTCAGTGTTGGTCTTTGTTACTTCGTGTCAGTGTATGTCTGTGTAACTGTGTGTCAGTGTATGTCTTTGTTACTTGGTGTCAGTGTTTGTCTTTGTTACTTGGTGTCAGTGTTTGTCTTTGTTACTTCGTGTCAGTGTATGTCTGTGATACTGGGTGTCAGTGTATGCTTTGTTACTTGGTGTAAGTGTATGTCTTTGTTACTGGGTGTAAGTGTAGGTCTTTGTTACTCTGTGTCAGTGTTTGTCTTTGTTACTTGGTGTCAGTGTTTTTCTTTGTAACTTCGTGTCAGTGTATATTTGTGATCCTGGTGTCAGTGGCTCTCTTTGTTACTTGGTTTCAGTGTTTGTCTTTGTTACTTGGTGTCAGTGTTTGTCTTTGTTACTTCGTGTCAGTGTATGTCTGTGTAACTGGGTGTCAGTGTATATCTTTGTTACTTGTTGTCAGTGTTTGTCTTTGTTACATGGTGTCAGTGTATGTCTTTGTTACTTGGTGTCAGTATTTGTCTTTGTTACTTGGTGTCAGTGTATGTCTGTGATACTGGGTGTCAGTGTCAGTCTTTGTTACTTGGTGTCAGTGTTTGTCTTAGTTACTTAGTGTCAGTGTATGTCAGTGTAACTGGGTGTCAGAGTATGTCTTTGTTACTTGGTGTCAGTGTATGTCTTTATTACTTCGTGTCAGTGTATGTCTGTGATACTTATGTCAGTGTCTGTCTTTGTTACTTGGTTTCAGTGTTTTTCTTTGTTACTTAGTGTCAGTGTATGTCAGTGTAACTGGGTGTCAGTGTATGTCTTTGTTACTTGGTGTCAGTGTTTCTCTTTGTTACGTGGTGTCAGTGTTTGTCTTTGTTACTTCGTGTCTGTGTATGTCTGTGATACTGGGTGTCAGAGAATGTCTTTGTTACTTGGTGTCAGTGTATGTCTTTATTACTTCGTGTCAGTGCATGTCTGTGATACCGGGTGTCAGTGTATGTCTTTTTACTTGGTGTCAGTGTTTGTCTTTGTTACTCGGTGTCAGTGTTTGTCTTTGTTACTTCGTTTCAGTGTATGTGTATGATACTGGGTGTCAGTGTATGTCTTTGTTACTTGGTGTCAGTGTTAGTCTTTGTTACTTGGTGTCATTGTTTGTCTTTGTTACTTCGTGAATGTGTATGTCTCTGTTACTGGGTGTCAGTGTATGTCTTTGTTACTTGGTGTCAGTGTTTGTCTTTGTTACTTGGTGTCAGTGTTTTTCTGTGATACTGGGTGTCAGTGTATGTCTTCGTTACTTGGTGTCAGTGTTTGTCTGTGATACTGGGTGTCAGTGTATGTCTTCGTTACTTTATGTCATTGATTGTCTTTGTTACTTGGTGTCAGTGTTTTTCTTTGTTACTTCGTGTCAGTGTATGTCTGTGATACTTATGTCAGTGTCTGTCATTGTTACTTGGTTTCAGTGTTTGCCTTTGTTACTTGGTGTCAGTGTTGGTCTTTGTTACTTCGTGTCAGTGTATGTCTGTGTAACTGGGTGTCAGTGTATGTCTTTGTTACTTGGTGTCAGTGTTTTTCTTTGTAACTTCGTGTCAGTGTATATTTGTGATCCTGGTGTCAGTGCCTCTCTTTGTTACTTGGTTTCAGTGTTTGTCTTTGTTACTTGGTGTCAGTGTTTGTCTTTGTTACTTCGTGTCAGTGTATGTCTGTGATACTGGGTGTCAGTGTATGCTTTGTTACTTGGTGTAAGTGTATGTCTTTGTTACTGGGTGTAAGTGTAGGTCTTTGTTACTCTGTGTCAGTGTTTGTCTTTGTTACTTGGTGTCAGTGTTTTTCTTTGTAACTTCGTGTCAGTGTATATTTGTGATCCTGGTGTCAGTGGCTCTCTTTGTTACTTGGTTTCAGTGTTTGTCTTTGTTACTTGGTGTCAGTGTTTGTCTTTGTTACTTCGTGTCAGTGTATGTCTGTGTAACTGGGTGTCAGTGTATATCTTTGTTACTTGTTGTCAGTGTTTGTCTTTGTTACATGGTGTCAGTGTATGTCTTTGTTACTTGGTGTCAGTGTTTGTCTTTGTTACTTGGTGTCAGTGTATGTCTGTGATACTGGGTGTCAGTGTCTGTCTTTGTTACTTGGTGTCAGTGTTTGTCTTAGTTACTTAGTGTCAGTGTATGTCAGTGTAACTGGGTGTCAGTGTATGTCTTTGTTACTTGGTGTCAGTGTTTCTCTTTGTTACGTGGTGTCAGAGTATGTCTTTGTTACTTGGTGTCAGTGTATGTCTTTATTACTTCGTGTCAGTGCATGTCTTTGATACCGGGTGTCAGTGTATGTCTTTTTACTTGGTGTCAGTGTTTGTCTTTGTTACTCGGTGTCAGTGTTTGTCTTTGTTACTTCGTGTCAGTGTATGTGTATGATACTGGGTGTCAGTGTATGTCTTTGTTACTTGGTGTCAGTGTTAGTCTTTGTTACTTGGTGTCATTGTTTGTCTTTGTTACTTCGTGAAAGTGTATGTCTGTGTTACTGGGTGTCAGTGTATGTCTTTGTTACTTGGTGTCAGTGTTTGTCTTTGTTACTTGGTGTCAGTGTTTGTCTTTGTTACTTCGTGTCAGTGTATGTCTGTTTTACTGGGTGTCAGTGTATGTCTTTGTTACTTGGTGTCAGTGTTTGTCTGTGGTACTGGGTGTCAGTGTATGTCTTCGTTACTTTATGTCATTGATTGTCTTTGTTACTTGGTGTCAGTGTTTTTCTTTGTTACTTCGTGTCAGTGTATGTCTGTGATACTTATGTTAGTGTCTGTCTTTGTTACTTGGTTTCAGTGTTTGCCTTTGTTACTTGGTGTCAGTGTTGGTCTTTGTTACTTCGTGTCAGTGTATGTCTGTGCAACTGGGTGTCAGTGTATGTCTTTGTTACTTGGTGTCAGTGTTTTTCTTTGTAACTTCGTGTCAGTGTATATTTGTGATCCTGGTGTCAGTGCCTCTCTTTGTTACTTGGTTTCAGTGTTTGTCTTTGTTACTTGGTGTCAGTGTTTGTCTTTGTTACTTCGTGTCAGTGTATGTCTGTGATACTGGGTGTCAGTGTATGTCTTCGTTACTTTATGTCATTGATTGTCTTTGTTACTTGGTGTCAGTGTTTTTCTTTGTTACTTCGTGTCAGTGTATGTCTGTGATACTTATGTCAGTGTCTGTCTTTGTTACTTGGTTTCAGTGTTTGCCTTTGTTACTTGGTGTCAGTGTTGGTCTTTGTTACTTCGTGTCAGTGTATGTCTGTGTAACTGGGTGTCAGTGTATGTCTTTGTTACTTGGTGTCAGTGTTTTTCTTTGTAACTTCGTGTCAGTGTATATTTGTGATCCTGGTGTCAGTGCCTCTATTTGTTACTTGGTTTCAGTGTTTGGCTTTGTTACTTGGTGTCAGTGTTTGTCTTTGTTACTTCGTGTCAGTGTATGTCTGTGTAACTGGGTGTCAGTGTATGTCTTTGTTACTTGTTGTCAGTGTTTGTCTTTGTTACATGGTGTCAGTGTATGTCTTTGTTACTTGGTGTCAGTGTTTGTCTTTGTTACTTGGTGTCAGTGTATGTCTGCGATACTGGGTGTCAGTGTCTGTCTTTGTTACTTGGTGTCAGTGTTTGTCTTAGTTACTTAGTGTCAGTGTATGTCAGTGTAACTGGGTGTCAGTGTATGTCTTTGTTACTTGGTGTCAGTGTTTCTCTTTGTTACGTGGTGTCAGTGTTTGTCTTTGTTACTTCGTGTCTGTGTATGTCTGTGATACTGGGTGTCAGAGTATGTCTTTGTTACTTGGTGTCAGTGTATGTCTTTATTACTTCGTGTCAGTGCATGTCTGTGATACTGGGTGTCAGTGTATGTCTTTTTACTTGGTGTCAGTGTTTGTCTTTGTTACTCGGTGTCAGTGTTTGTTTTTGTTACTTCGTGTCAGTGTATGTGTATGATACTGGGTGTCAGTGTATGTCTTTGTTACTTGGTGTCAGTGTTAGTCTTTGTTACTTGGTGTCATTGTTTGTCTTTGTTACTTCGTGAAAGTATATGTCTGTGTTACTGGGTGTCAGTGTATGTCTTTGTTACTTGGTGCCAGTGTTTGTCTTTGTTACTTGGTGTCAGTGTTTGTCTTTGTTACTTCGTGTCAGTGTATGTCTGTTTTACTGGGTGTCAGTGTATGTCTTTGTTACGTGGTGTCAGTGTTTGTCTGTGATACTGGGTGTCAGTGTATGTCTTCGTTACTTTATGTCATTGATTGTCTTTGTTACTTGGTGTCAGTGTTTTTCTTTGTTACTTGGTGTCAGTGTGTGTCTTTGTTACTTGGTGTAATTGTATGTCTTTGTTACTTGGTGTCAGTGTGTGTCTTTGTTACTTGGTGTCAGTGTATGTCTGTGTTACTGGGTGTCATTGTGTGTCTTTGTTACTTGGTGTGAGTGTGTGTCTGTGTTACTGGGTGTAAGTGTGTGTCTGTGTGTCTTGGCGTCAGTGTTTGTATTTGTTAGTTGGTGTCAGTGTATATCTTTGTTACTTGGTGTCAGTGTTTGTCTTTGTTACATGGTGTCAGTGTTTGTCTGTGATACTGGGTGTCAGTGTAGGTCTTTGTTACTTTGTGTCAGTGTTTGTCTTTGTAACTTCGTGTCAGTGTATATCTATGATCCTGGTGTCAGTGCCTGTCTTTGTTACTTGGTTTCAGTGTTTGTCTTTGTTACTTGGTGTCAGTGTTTGACTTCGTTACTTCGTGTCAGTGTATGTCTGTGTAACTGGGTGTCAGTGTATGTCTTTGTTACTTGTTGTCAGTGTTTGTCTTTGTTACTTCGTGTCAGTGTATGTCTGTGATACTGGGTGTCAGTGTATGCTTTGTTACTTGGTGTCAGTGTATGTCTGTGATACTGGGTGTCAGTGTATGTATTTGTTACTTGGTGTCAGTGTTTGTCTTTGTTACTTGGTGTCAGTGTTTGTCTTTGTTACTTCGTGTCAGTGTATGTCTGTGATACTGGGTGACAGTGTCTGTCTTTGTTACTTGGTGTCAGTGTTTGTCTTTGTTACTTAGTGTCAGTGTATGTCTGTGTAACTGGGTGTCAGTGTATGTCTTTGTTACTTGGTGTCAGTGTTTGTCTTCGTTACTTCGTGTCTGTATGTCTGTGATACTGTGTGTCAGTGTATGTCTTTGTTACTTGGTGTCAGTGTATGTCTTTATTACTTCGTGTCAGTACATGTCTGTGATACTGGGTGTCAGTGTATGTCTTTTTACTTGGTGTCAGTGTTTGTCTTTGTTACTTGGTGTCAGTGTTTGTCTGTGATACTTATGTCAGTGTCTGTCTTTGTTACTTGGTTTCAGTGTTTGCCTTTGTTACTTGGTGTCAGTGTTGGGCTTTGTTACTTCGTGTCAGTGTATGTCTGTGTAACTGGGAGTCAGTGTATGCTTTGTTACTTGGTGTCAGTGTATGTCTTTGTTACTGGGTGTAAGTGTATGTCTTTGTTACTTGGTGTCAGTGTATGTCTTTGTGACTTGGTGTAAGTGTCTGTCTTTGTTACTTGGCGTGAGTGTATGTCATTGTTACTTGGTGTAAGTGTGTGTCTTTGTTACTTGGTCTGAGTGTATGTCTTTGTTACTTGGTATAAGTGTTTGTCTTTGTTACTTGGTGTCAGTGTGTGTCTTTGTTACTTGGTGTAAGTGTATGTCTTTGTTACTTGGTGTCAGTGTATGTCTTTGTTACTTGGTGTAAGTGTTTGTCATTGTTACTGAGTGTAAGTGTCTGTCTTTGTTACTTGGTGTAATTGTATGTCTTTGTCACTTGGTGCAAGTGGGTGTCTTTGTTACTTGGTGTCAGTGTATGTCTTTGTTACTTGGTGTAGGTGTATGTCTTTGTGAGTTGGTGTAAGTGTGTGTCTTTGTTACTTGATGTCAGTGTATGGCTGTGTTACTGGGTGTCATTGTGTGTTTTTGTTACTTGGTGTATGTGTGTGTCTGTGTTACTTGGCTTCAGTGTTTGTATTTGTTAGTTGGTGTCAGAGTATATCTTTGTTACATGGTGTCAGTGTTTGTCTTTGTTAATTCGTGTCTGTGTATGTCTGTGTTACTGGGTGTCAGGGTATGTCTTTGTTACTTGGTGTCAGTGTTTGTCTGTGATACTGGGTGTCAGTGTAGGTCTTTGTTACTTGGTGTCAGTGTTTGTCTTTGTAACTTCGTGTCAGTGTATATCTGTGATCCTGGTGTCAGTGCCTGTCTTTGTTACTTGGTTTCAGTGTTTGTCTTTGTTACTTGGTGTCAGTGTTTTTCTTTGTTACTTCGTGTCAGTGTATGTCTGTGTAACTGGGTGTAAGTGTATGTCTTTGTTACTTGGTTTCAGTGTTTGTCTTTGTTACTTGGTGTCAGTCTTTGTCTTTGTTCCTTCGTGTCAGTGTATGTCTGTTTAACTGGGTGTCAGTGTATGTCTTTGTTACTTGGTGTCAGTGTTTGTCTTTGTTACTTGGTGTCAGTGTTTGTCTTTGTTACTTCGTGTCAGTGTATGTCTGTGATACTGGGTGTCAGTGTATGTCTTTGTTACTTGGTGTCAGTGTATGTCTTTGTTACTGAGTGTAAGTGTATGTCTTTGTTACTTGTTGTACGTGTATGTCCTTGTGACTTTGTGTAAGTGTGTGTCTTTGTTACTTGGTGTCAGTGTATGTCTTTGTTAATTGGTGTAAGTGTATGTCTTTGTGACTTGGTGTAAGTGTGTGTCTTTGTTACTATGTGTCAATGTATGTCTTTGTGACTTGGTGTAAGTGTCTGTCTTTGTTACTTGGCGTGAGTGCATGTCATTGTTCCTTGGTGTAAGTGTGTGTCTTTGTTACTTGGTCTGAGTGTTTGTCTTTGTTACTTCGTGTCAGTGTATGTCTGTGATACTGGGTGTCAGTGTATGCTTTGTTACTTGGTGTCAGTGTATGTCTTTGTTACTGGGTGTAAGTGTATGTCTTTGTTACTTGGTGTCAGTGTATGTCTTTGTGACTTGGTGTAAGTGTCTGTCTTTGTTACTTGGCGTGAGTGTATGTCATTGTTACTTGGTGTAAGTGTGTGTCTTTGTTACTTGGTCTGAGTGTATGTCTTTGTTACTTGGTATAAGTGTTTGTCTTTGTTACTTGGTGTCAGTGTGTGTCTTTGTTACTTGGTGTAAGTGTATGTCTTTGTTACTTGGTGTCAGTGTATGTCTTTGTTACTTGGTGTCAGTGTTTGTCATTGTTACTGGGTGTAAGTGTCTGTCTTTGTTACTTGGTGTAATTGTATGTCTTTGTGACTTGGTGCAAGTGGGTGTCTTTGTTACTTGGTGTCATTGTATGTCTTTGTTACTTGGTGTAGGTGTATGTCTTTGTGAGTTGGTGTAAGTGTGTGTCTTTGTTACTTGATGTCAGTGTATGGCTGTGTTACTGGGTGTCATTGTGTGTCTTTGTTACTTGGTGTATGTGTGTGTCTGTGTTACTTGGCTTCAGTGTTTGTATTTGTTAGTTGGTGTCAGTGTATATCTTTGTTACATGGTGTCAGTGTTTGTCTTTGTTAATTCGTGTCTGTGTATGTCTGTGTTACTGGGTGTCAGGGTATGTCTTTGTTACTTGGTTTCAGTGTTTGCCTTTGTTACTTGGTGTCAGTGTTGGTCTTTGTTACTTCGTGTCAGTGTATGTCTGTGTAACTGGGTGTCAGTGTATGTCTTTGTTACTTGGTGTCAGTGTTTTTCTTTGTAACTTCGTGTCAGTGTATATTTGTGATCCTGGTGTCAGTGCCTCTATTTGTTACTTGGTTTCAGTGTTTGGCTTTGTTACTTGGTGTCAGTGTTTGTCTTTGTTACTTCGTGTCAGTGTATGTCTGTGTAACTGGGTGTCAGTGTATGTCTTTGTTACTTGTTGTCAGTGTTTGTCTTTGTTACATGGTGTCAGTGTATGTCTTTGTTACTTGGTGTCAGTGTTTGTCTTTGTTACTTGGTGTCAGTGTATGTCTGCGATACTGGGTGTCAGTGTCTGTCTTTGTTACTTGGTGTCAGTGTTTGTCTTAGTTACTTAGTGTCAGTGTATGTCAGTGTAACTGGGTGTCAGTGTATGTCTTTGTTACTTGGTGTCAGTGTTTCTCTTTGTTACGTGGTGTCAGTGTTTGTCTTTGTTACTTCGTGTCTGTGTATGTCTGTGATACTGGGTGTCAGAGTATGTCTTTGTTACTTGGTGTCAGTGTATGTCTTTATTACTTCGTGTCAGTGCATGTCTGTGATACTGGGTGTCAGTGTATGTCTTTTTACTTGGTGTCAGTGTTTGTCTTTGTTACTCGGTGTCAGTGTTTGTTTTTGTTACTTCGTGTCAGTGTATGTGTATGATACTGGGTGTCAGTGTATGTCTTTGTTACTTGGTGTCAGTGTTAGTCTTTGTTACTTGGTGTCATTGTTTGTCTTTGTTACTTCGTGAAAGTATATGTCTGTGTTACTGGGTGTCAGTGTATGTCTTTGTTACTTGGTGCCAGTGTTTGTCTTTGTTACTTGGTGTCAGTGTTTGTCTTTGTTACTTCGTGTCAGTGTATGTCTGTTTTACTGGGTGTCAGTGTATGTCTTTGTTACGTGGTGTCAGTGTTTGTCTGTGATACTGGGTGTCAGTGTATGTCTTCGTTACTTTATGTCATTGATTGTCTTTGTTACTTGGTGTCAGTGTTTTTCTTTGTTACTTGGTGTCAGTGTGTGTCTTTGTTACTTGGTGTAATTGTATGTCTTTGTTACTTGGTGTCAGTGTGTGTCTTTGTTACTTGGTGTCAGTGTATGTCTGTGTTACTGGGTGTCATTGTGTGTCTTTGTTACTTGGTGTGAGTGTGTGTCTGTGTTACTGGGTGTAAGTGTGTGTCTGTGTGTCTTGGCGTCAGTGTTTGTATTTGTTAGTTGGTGTCAGTGTATATCTTTGTTACTTGGTGTCAGTGTTTGTCTTTGTTACATGGTGTCAGTGTTTGTCTGTGATACTGGGTGTCAGTGTAGGTCTTTGTTACTTTGTGTCAGTGTTTGTCTTTGTAACTTCGTGTCAGTGTATATCTATGATCCTGGTGTCAGTGCCTGTCTTTGTTACTTGGTTTCAGTGTTTGTCTTTGTTACTTGGTGTCAGTGTTTGACTTCGTTACTTCGTGTCAGTGTATGTCTGTGTAACTGGGTGTCAGTGTATGTCTTTGTTACTTGTTGTCAGTGTTTGTCTTTGTTACTTCGTGTCAGTGTATGTCTGTGATACTGGGTGTCAGTGTATGCTTTGTTACTTGGTGTCAGTGTATGTCTGTGATACTGGGTGTCAGTGTATGTATTTGTTACTTGGTGTCAGTGTTTGTCTTTGTTACTTGGTGTCAGTGTTTGTCTTTGTTACTTCGTGTCAGTGTATGTCTGTGATACTGGGTGACAGTGTCTGTCTTTGTTACTTGGTGTCAGTGTTTGTCTTTGTTACTTAGTGTCAGTGTATGTCTGTGTAACTGGGTGTCAGTGTATGTCTTTGTTACTTGGTGTCAGTGTTTGTCTTCGTTACTTCGTGTCTGTATGTCTGTGATACTGTGTGTCAGTGTATGTCTTTGTTACTTGGTGTCAGTGTATGTCTTTATTACTTCGTGTCAGTACATGTCTGTGATACTGGGTGTCAGTGTATGTCTTTTTACTTGGTGTCAGTGTTTGTCTTTGTTACTTGGTGTCAGTGTTTGTCTGTGATACTTATGTCAGTGTCTGTCTTTGTTACTTGGTTTCAGTGTTTGCCTTTGTTACTTGGTGTCAGTGTTGGGCTTTGTTACTTCGTGTCAGTGTATGTCTGTGTAACTGGGAGTCAGTGTATGCTTTGTTACTTGGTGTCAGTGTAGGTCTTTGTTACTTTGTGTCAGTGTTTGTCTTTGTAACTTCGTGTCAGTGTATATCTATGATCCTGGTGTCAGTGCCTGTCTTTGTTACTTGGTTTCAGTGTTTGTCTTTGTTACTTGGTGTCAGTGTTTGACTTCGTTACTTCGTGTCAGTGTATGTCTGTGTAACTGGGTGTCAGTGTATGTCTTTGTTACTTGTTGTCAGTGTTTGTCTTTGTTACTTCGTGTCAGTGTATGTCTGTGATACTGGGTGTCAGTGTATGCTTTGTTACTTGGTGTCAGTGTATGTCTGTGATACTGGGTGTCAGTGTATGTATTTGTTACTTGGTGTCAGTGTTTGTCTTTGTTACTTGGTGTCAGTGTTTGTCTTTGTTACTTCGTGTCAGTGTATGTCTGTGATACTGGGTGACAGTGTCTGTCTTTGTTACTTGGTGTCAGTGTTTGTCTTTGTTACTTAGTGTCAGTGTATGTCTGTGTAACTGGGTGTCAGTGTATGTCTTTGTTACTTGGTGTCAGTGTTTGTCTTCGTTACTTCGTGTCTGTATGTCTGTGATACTGTGTGTCAGTGTATGTCTTTGTTACTTGGTGTCAGTGTATGTCTTTATTACTTCGTGTCAGTACATGTCTGTGATACTGGGTGTCAGTGTATGTCTTTTTACTTGGTGTCAGTGTTTGTCTTTGTTACTTGGTGTCAGTGTTTGTCTGTGATACTTATGTCAGTGTCTGTCTTTGTTACTTGGTTTCAGTGTTTGCCTTTGTTACTTGGTGTCAGTGTTGGGCTTTGTTACTTCGTGTCAGTGTATGTCTGTGTAACTGGGAGTCAGTGTATGCTTTGTTACTTGGTGTGAGTGTATGTCTTTGTTACTGGGTGTAAGTGTATGTCTTTGTTACTTGGTGTCAGTGTATGTCTTTGTGACTTGGTGTAAGTGTCTGTCTTTGTTACTTGGCGTGAGTGTATGTCATTGTTACTTGGTGTAAGTGTGTGTCTTTGTTACTTGGTCTGAGTGTATGTCTTTGTTACTTGGTATAAGTGTTTGTCTTTGTTACTTGGTGTCAGTGTGTGTCTTTGTTACTTGGTGTAAGTGTATGTCTTTGTTACTTGGTGTCAGTGTATGTCTTTGTTACTTGGTGTAAGTGTTTGTCATTGTTACTGAGTGTAAGTGTCTGTCTTTGTTACTTGGTGTAATTGTATGTCTTTGTCACTTGGTGCAAGTGGGTGTCTTTGTTACTTGGTGTCAGTGTATGTCTTTGTTACTTGGTGTAGGTGTATGTCTTTGTGAGTTGGTGTAAGTGTGTGTCTTTGTTACTTGATGTCAGTGTATGGCTGTGTTACTGGGTGTCATTGTGTGTTTTTGTTACTTGGTGTATGTGTGTGTCTGTGTTACTTGGCTTCAGTGTTTGTATTTGTTAGTTGGTGTCAGAGTATATCTTTGTTACATGGTGTCAGTGTTTGTCTTTGTTAATTCGTGTCTGTGTATGTCTGTGTTACTGGGTGTCAGGGTATGTCTTTGTTACTTGGTGTCAGTGTTTGTCTGTGATACTGGGTGTCAGTGTAGGTCTTTGTTACTTGGTGTCAGTGTTTGTCTTTGTAACTTCGTGTCAGTGTATATCTGTGATCCTGGTGTCAGTGCCTGTCTTTGTTACTTGGTTTCAGTGTTTGTCTTTGTTACTTGGTGTCAGTGTTTTTCTTTGTTACTTCGTGTCAGTGTATGTCTGTGTAACTGGGTGTAAGTGTATGTCTTTGTTACTTGGTTTCAGTGTTTGTCTTTGTTACTTGGTGTCAGTCTTTGTCTTTGTTCCTTCGTGTCAGTGTATGTCTGTTTAACTGGGTGTCAGTGTATGTCTTTGTTACTTGGTGTCAGTGTTTGTCTTTGTTACTTGGTGTCAGTGTTTGTCTTTGTTACTTCGTGTCAGTGTATGTCTGTGATACTGGGTGTCAGTGTATGTCTTTGTTACTTGGTGTCAGTGTATGTCTTTGTTACTGAGTGTAAGTGTATGTCTTTGTTACTTGTTGTACGTGTATGTCCTTGTGACTTTGTGTAAGTGTGTGTCTTTGTTACTTGGTGTCAGTGTATGTCTTTGTTAATTGGTGTAAGTGTATGTCTTTGTGACTTGGTGTAAGTGTGTGTCTTTGTTACTATGTGTCAATGTATGTCTTTGTGACTTGGTGTAAGTGTCTGTCTTTGTTACTTGGCGTGAGTGCATGTCATTGTTCCTTGGTGTAAGTGTGTGTCTTTGTTACTTGGTCTGAGTGTTTGTCTTTGTTACTTCGTGTCAGTGTATGTCTGTGATACTGGGTGTCAGTGTATGCTTTGTTACTTGGTGTCAGTGTATGTCTTTGTTACTGGGTGTAAGTGTATGTCTTTGTTACTTGGTGTCAGTGTATGTCTTTGTGACTTGGTGTAAGTGTCTGTCTTTGTTACTTGGCGTGAGTGTATGTCATTGTTACTTGGTGTAAGTGTGTGTCTTTGTTACTTGGTCTGAGTGTATGTCTTTGTTACTTGGTATAAGTGTTTGTCTTTGTTACTTGGTGTCAGTGTGTGTCTTTGTTACTTGGTGTAAGTGTATGTCTTTGTTACTTGGTGTCAGTGTATGTCTTTGTTACTTGGTGTCAGTGTTTGTCATTGTTACTGGGTGTAAGTGTCTGTCTTTGTTACTTGGTGTAATTGTATGTCTTTGTGACTTGGTGCAAGTGGGTGTCTTTGTTACTTGGTGTCATTGTATGTCTTTGTTACTTGGTGTAGGTGTATGTCTTTGTGAGTTGGTGTAAGTGTGTGTCTTTGTTACTTGATGTCAGTGTATGGCTGTGTTACTGGGTGTCATTGTGTGTCTTTGTTACTTGGTGTATGTGTGTGTCTGTGTTACTTGGCTTCAGTGTTTGTATTTGTTAGTTGGTGTCAGTGTATATCTTTGTTACATGGTGTCAGTGTTTGTCTTTGTTAATTCGTGTCTGTGTATGTCTGTGTTACTGGGTGTCAGGGTATGTCTTTGTTACTTGGTGTCAGTGTTTGTCTGTGATACTGGGTGTCAGTGTAGGTCTTTGTTACTTTGTGTCAGTGTTTGTCTTTGTTACTTGGTGTCAGTGTTTGTCTTTGTAACTTCGTGTCAGTGTATATCTGTGATCCTGGTGTCAGTGCCTGTCTTTGTTACTTGGTTTCAGTGTTTGTCTTTGTTACTTGGTGTCAGTGTTTGTCTTTGTTACTTCGTGTCAGTGTATGTCTGTGTAACTGGGTGTCAGTGTATGTCTTTGTTACTTGGTTTCAGTGTTTGTCTTTGTTACTTGGTGTCAGTCTTTGTCTTTGTTCCTTCGTGTCAGTGTATGTCTGTTTAACTGGGTGTCAGTGTATGTCTTTGTTACTTGGTGTCAGTGTTTGTCTTTGTTACTTGGTGTCAGTGTTTGTCTTTGTTACTTGGTGTCAGTGTATGTCTGTGATACTGGGTGTCAGTGTATGTCTTTGTTACTTGGTGTCAGTGTATGTCTTTGTTACTGAGTGTAAGTGTATGTCTTTGTTACTTGTTGTACGTGTATGTCCTTGTGACTTTGTGTAAGTGTGTGTCTTTGTTACTTGGTGTCAGTGTATGTCTTTGTTAATTGGTGTAAGTGTATGTCTTTGTGACTTGGTGTAAGTGTGTGTCTTTGTTACTATGTGTCAATGTATGTCTGTGTTACTGGGTGTCATTGTGTGTCTTTGTTACTTGGTGTAAGTGTGTGTCTCTGTTACTGGGTGTAATTGTGTGTCTGTGTTACTTGGTGTCAGTGTTTGTATTTGTTTTTTGGTGTCAGTGTTTGTCTTTGTCACTTGGTGTCAGTGTTTGTCTTTGTTACTTGGTGTCAGTGTTGGTCTTTGTTACTTCGTGTCAGTGTATGTCTGTGTAACTGTGTGTCAGTGTATGTCTTTGTTACTTGGTGTCAGTGTTTGTCTTTGTTACTTGGTGTCAGTGTTTGTCTTTGTTACTTCGTGTCAGTGTATGTCTGTGATACTGGGTGTCAGTGTATGCTTTGTTACTTGGTGTAAGTGTATGTCTTTGTTACTGGGTGTAAGTGTAGGTCTTTGTTACTCTGTGTCAGTGTTTGTCTTTGTTACTTGGTGTCAGTGTTTTTCTTTGTAACTTCGTGTCAGTGTATATTTGTGATCCTGGTGTCAGTGGCTCTCTTTGTTACTTGGTTTCAGTGTTTGTCTTTGTTACTTGGTGTCAGTGTTTGTCTTTGTTACTTCGTGTCAGTGTATGTCTGTGTAACTGGGTGTCAGTGTATATCTTTGTTACTTGTTGTCAGTGTTTGTCTTTGTTACATGGTGTCAGTGTATGTCTTTGTTACTTGGTGTCAGTGTTTGTCTTTGTTACTTGGTGTCAGTGTATGTCTGTGATACTGGGTGTCAGTGTCTGTCTTTGTTACTTGGTGTCAGTGTTTGTCTTAGTTACTTAGTGTCAGTGTATGTCAGTGTAACTGGGTGTCAGTGTATGTCTTTGTTACTTGGTGTCAGTGTTTCTCTTTGTTACTTGGTGTCAGTGTCTGTCTTTGTTACTTCATGTCTGTGTATGTCTGTGATACTGGGTGTCAGAGTATGTCTTTGTTACTTGGTGTCAGTGTATGTCTTTATTACTTCGTGTCAGTGCATGTCTGTGATACCGGGTGTCAGTGTATGTCTTTTTACTTGGTGTCAGGGTTTGTCTTTGTTACTCGGTGTCAGTGTTTGTCTTTGTTACTTCGTGTCAGTGTATGTGTATGATACTGGGTGTCAGTGTATGTCTTTGTTACTTGGTGTCAGTGTTAGTCTTTGTTACTTGGTGTCATTGTTTGTCTTTGTTACTTCGTGAAAGTGTATGTCTGTGTTACTGGGTGTCAGTGTATGTCTTTGTTACTTGGTGTCAGTGTTTGTCTTTGTAACTTGGTGTCAGTGTTTGTCTTTGTTACTTCGTGTCAGTGTATGTCTGTTTTACTGGGTGTCAGTGTATGTCTTTGTTACTTGGTGTCAGTGTTTGTCTGTGATACTGGGTGTCAGTGTATGTCTTCGTTACTTTATGTCATTGATTGTCTTTGTTACTTGGTGTCAGTGTTTTTCTTTGTTACTTCGTGTCAGTGTATGTCTGTGATACTTATGTCAGTGTCTGTCTTTGTTACTTGGTTTCAGTGTTTGCCTTTGTTACTTGGTGTCAGTGTTGGTCTTTGTTACTTCGTGTCAGTGTATGTCTGTGTAACTGGGTGTCAGTGTATGTCTTTGTTACTTGGTGTCAGTGTTTTTCTTTGTAACTTCGTGTCAGTGTATATTTGTGATCCTGGTGTCAGTGCCTCTCTTTGTTACTTGGTTTCAGTGTTTGTCTTTGTTACTTGGTGTCAGTGTTTGTCTTTGTTACTTCGAGTCAGTGTATGTCTGTGATACTGGGTGTCAGTGTATGCTTTGTTACTTGGTGTAAGTGTATGTCTTTGTTACTGGGTGTAAGTGTAGGTCTTTGTTACTCTGTGTCAGTGTTTGTCTTTGTTACTTGGTGTCAGTGTTTTTCTTTGTAACTTCGTGTCAGTGTATATTTGTGATCCTGGTGTCAGTGGCTCTCTTTGTTACTTGGTTTCAGTGTTTGTCTTTGTTACTTGGTGTCAGTGTTTGTCTTTGTTACTTCGTGTCAGTGTATGTCTGTGTAACTGGGTGTCAGTGTATATCTTTGTTACTTGTTGTCAGTGTTTGTCTTTGTTACATGGTGTCAGTGTATGTATTTGTTACTTGGTGTCAGTGTTTGTCTTTGTTACTTGGTGTCAGTGTATGTCTGTGATACTGGGTGTCAGTGTCTGTCTTTGTTACTTGGTGTCAGTGTTTGTCTTAGTTACTTAGTGTCAGTGTATGTCAGTGTAACTGGGTGTCAGTGTATGTCTTTGTTACTTGGTGTCAGTGTTTCTCTTTGTTACGTGGTGTCAGTGTTTGTCTTTGTTACTTCGTGTCTGTGTATGTCTGTGATACTGGGTGTCAGAGTATGTCTTTGTTACTTGGTGTCAGTGTATGTCTTTATTACTTCGTGTCAGTGCATGTCTTTGATACCGGGTGTCAGTGTATGTCTTTTTACTTGGTGTCAGTGTTTGTCTTTGTTACTCGGTGTCAGTGTTTGTCTTTGTTACTTGGTGTCAGTGTTAGTCTTTGTTACTTGGTGTCATTGTTTGTCTTTGTTACTTCGTGAAAGTGTATGTCTGTGTTACTGGGTGTCAGTGTATGTCTTTGTTACTTGGTGTCAGTGTTAGTCTTTGTTACTTGGTGTCATTGTTTGTCTTTGTTACTTCGTGAAAGTGTATGTCTGTGTTACTGGGTGTCAGTGTATGTCTTTGTTACTTGGTGTCAGTGTTTGTCTTTGTTACTTGGTGTCAGTGTTTGTCTTTGTTACTTCGTGTCAGTGTATGTCTGTTTTGCTGGGTGTCAGTGTATGTCTTTGTTACTTGGTGTCAGTGTTTGTCTGTGATACTGGGTGTCAGTGTATGTCTTCGTTACTTTATGTCATTGATTGTCTTTGTTACTTGGTGTCAGTGTTTTTCTTTGTTACTTCGTGTCAGTGTATGTCTGTGATACTTATGTTAGTGTCTGTCTTTGTTACTTGGTTTCAGTGTTTGCCTTTCTTACTTGGTGTCAGTGTTGGTCTTTGTTACTTCGTGTCAGTGTATGTCTGTGCAACTGGGTGTCAGTGTATGTCTTTGTTACTTGGTGTCAGTGTTTTTCTTTGTAACTTCGTGTCAGTGTATATTTGTGATCCTGGTGTCAGTGCCTCTCCTTGTTACTTGGTTTCAGTGTTTGTCTTTGTTACTTGGTGTCAGTGTTTGTCTTTGTTACTTCGTGTCAGTGTATGTCTGTGATACTGGGTGTCAGTGTATGTCTTCGTTACTTTATGTCATTGATTGTCTTTGTTACTTGGTGTCAGTGTTTTTCTTTGTTACTTCGTGTCAGTGTATGTCTGTGATACTTATGTCAGTGTCTGTCTTTGTTACTTGGTTTCAGTGTTTGCCTTTGTTACTTGGTGTCAGTGTTGGTCTTTGTTACTTCGTGTCAGTGTATGTCTGTGTAACTGGGTGTCAGTGTATGTCTTTGTTACTTGGTGTCAGTGTTTTTCTTTGTAACTTCGTGTCAGTGTATATTTGTGATCCTGGTGTCAGTGCCTCTATTTGTTACTTGGTTTCAGTGTTTGTCTTTGTTACTTGGTGTCAGTGTTTGTCTTTGTTACTTCGTGTCAGTGTATGTCTGTGTAACTGGGTGTCAGTGTATGTCTTTGTTACTTGTTGTCAGTGTTTGTCTTTGTTACATGGTGTCAGTGTATGTCTTTGTTACTTGGTGTCAGTGTTTGTCTTTGTTACTTGGTGTCAGTGTATGTCTGCGATACTGGGTGTCAGTGTCTGTCTTTGTTACTTGGTGTCAGTGTTTGTCTTAGTTACTTAGTGTCAGTGTATGTCAGTGTAACTGGGTGTCTGTGTATGTCTTTGTTACTTGGTGTCAGTGTTTCTCTTTGTTACGTGGTGTCAGTGTTTGTCTTTGTTACTTCGTGTCTGTGTATGTCTGTGATACTGGGTGTCAGAGTATGTCTTTGTTACTTGGTGTCAGTGTATGTCTTTATTACTTCGTGTCAGTGCATGTCTGTGATACTGGGTGTCAGTGTATGTCTTTTTACTTGGTGTCAGTGTTTGTCTTTGTTACTCGGTGTCAGTGTTTGTCTTTGTTACTTCGTGTCAGTGTATGTGTATGATACTGGGTGTCAGTGTATGTCTTTGTTACTTGGTGTCAGTGTTAGTCTTTGTTACTTGGTGTCATTGTTTGTCTTTGTTACTTCGTGAAAGTATATGTCTGTGTTACTGGGTGTCAGTGTATGTCTTTGTTACTTGGTGTCAGTGTTTGTCTTTGTTACTTGGTGTCAGTGTTTGTCTTTGTTACTTCGTGTCAGTGTATGTCTGTTTTACTGGGTGTCAGTGTATGTCTTTGTTACTTGGTGTCAGTGTTTGTCTGTGATACTGGGTGTCAGTGTATGTCTTCGTTACTTTATGTCATTGATTGTCTTTGTTACTTGGTGTCAGTGTTTTTCTTTGTTACTTGGTGTCAGTGTGTGTCTTTGTTACTTGGTGTAATTGTATGTCTTTGTTACTTGGTGTCAGTGTGTGTCTTTGTTACTTGGTGTCAGTGTATGTCTGTGTTACTGGGTGTCATTGTGTGTCTTTGTTACTTGGTGTGAGTGTGTGTCTGTGTTACTGGGTGTAAGTGTGTGTCTGTGTGACTTGGCGTCAGTGTTTGTATTTGTTAGTTGGTGTCAGTGTATATCTTTGTTACTTGGTGTCAGTGTTTGTCTTTGTTACATGGTGTCAGTGTTTGTCTTTGTTACTTGGTGTCAGTGTTTGTCTGTGATACTGGGTGTCAGTGTAGGTCTTTGTTACTTTGTGTCAGTGTTTGTCTTTGTAACTTCGTGTCAGTGTATATCTATGATCCTGGTGTCAGTGCCTGTCTTTGTTACTTGGTTTCAGTGTTTGTCTTTGTTACTTGGTGTCAGTGTTTGACTTCGTTACTTCGTGTCAGTGTATGTCTGTGTAACTGGGTGTCAGTGTATGTCTTTGTTACTTGTTGTCAGTGTTTGTCTTTGTTACTTCGTGTCAGTGTATGTCTGTGATACTGGGTGTCAGTGTATGCTTTGTTACTTGGTGTCAGTGTTTGTCTTTGTTACTTGGTGTCAGTGTTTGTCTTTGTTACTTCGTGTCAGTGTATGTCTGTGATACTGGGTGACAGTGTCTGTCTTTGTTACTTGGTGTCAGTGTTTGTCTTTGTTACTTAGTGTCAGTGTATGTCTGTGTAACTGGGTGTCAGTGTATGTCTTTGTTACTTGGTGTCAGTGTTTGTCTTCGTTACTTCGTGTCTGTATGTCTGTGATACTGTGTGTCAGTGTATGTCTTTGTTACTTGATGTCAGTGTATGTCTTTATTACTTCGTGTCAGTACATGTCTGTGATACTGGGTGTCAGTGTATGTCTTTTTACTTGGTGTCAGTGTTTGTCTTTGTTACTTGGTGTCAGTGTGTGTCTTTGTTACTTCGTGTCAGTGTATGTCTGTGATACTTATGTCAGTGTTTGTCTTTGTTACTTGGTTTCAGTGTTTGCCTTTGTTACTTGGTGTCAGTGTTGGGCTTTGTTACTTCGTGTCAGTGTATGTCTGTGTAACTGGGAGTCAGTGTATGTCTTTGTTACTTGGTGTCAGTGTTTGTCTTTGTTACTTCGTGTCAGTGTATGTCTGTGATACTGGGTGTCAGTGTATGCTTTGTTACTTGGTGTCAGTGTATGTCTTTGTTACTGGGTGTAAGTGTATGTCTTTGTTACTTGGTGTCAGTGTATGTCTTTGTGAGTTGGTGTAAGTGTCTGTCTTTGTTACTTGGCGTGAGTGTATGTCATTGTTACTTGGTGTAAGTGTGTGTCTTTGTTACTTGGTCTGAGTGTATGTCTTTGTTACTTGGTATAAGTGTTTGTCTTTGTTACTTGGTGTCAGTGTGTGTCTTTGTTACTTGGTGTAAGTGTATGTCTTTGTTACTTGGTGTCAGTGTATGTCTTTGTTACTTGGTGTCAGTGTTTGTCATTGTTACTGATTGTAAGTGTCTGTCTTTGTTACTTGGTGTAATTGTATGTCTTTGTGACTTGGTGCAAGTGGGTGTCTTTGTTACATGGTGTCAGTGTATGTCTTTGTTACTTGGTGTAGGTGTATGTCTTTGTGAGTTGGTGTAAGTGTGTGTCTTTGTTACTTGATGTCAGTGTATGGCTGTGTTACTGGGTGTCATTGTGTGTTTTTGTTACTTGGTGTATGTGTGTGTCTGTGTTACTTGGCTTCAGTGTTTGTATTTGTTAGTTGGTGTCAGTGTATATCTTTGTTACATGGTGTCAGTGTTTGTCTTTGTTAATTCGTGTCTGTGTATGTCTGTGTTACTGGGTGTCAGGGTATGTCTTTGTTACTTGGTGTCAGTGTTTGTCTGTGATACTGGGTGTCAGTGTAGGTCTTTGTTACTTTGTGTCAGTGTTTGTCTTTGTTACTTGGTGTCAGTGTTTGTCTTTGTAACTTCGTGTCAGTGTATATCTGTGATCCTGGTGTCAGTGCCTGTCTTTGTTACTTGGTTTCAGTGTTTGTCTTTGTTACTTGGTGTCAGTGTTTGTCTTTGTTACTCCGTGTCAGTGTATGTCTGTGTAACTGGGTGTCAGTGTATGTCTTTGTTACTTGGTTTCAGTGTTTGTCTTTGTTACTTGGTGTCAGTCTTTGTCTTTGTTCCTTCGTGTCAGTGTATGTCTGTTTAACTGGGTGTCAGTGTATGTCTTTGTTACTTGGTGTCAGTGTTTGTCTTTGTTACTTGGTGTCAGTGTTTGTCTTTGTTACTTCGTGTCAGTGTATGTCTGTGATACTGGGTGTCAGTGTATGTCTTTGTTACTTGGTGTCAGTGTATGTCTTTGTTACTGAGTGTAAGTGTATGTCTTTGTTACTTGTTGTTCGTGTATGTCCTTGTGACTTTGTGTAAGTGTGTGTCTTTGTTACTTGGTGTCAGTGTATGTCTTTGTTAATTGGTGTAAGTGTATGTCTTTGTGACTTGGTGTAAGTGTGTGTCTTTGTTACTATGTGTCAATGTATGTCTTTGTGACTTTGTGTAAGTGTCTGTCTTTGTTACTTGGCGTGAGTGCATGTCATTGTTCCTTGGTGTAAGTGTGTGTCTTTGTTACTTGGTCTGAGTGTTTGTCTTTGTTACTTCGTGTCAGTGTATGTCTGTGATACTGGGTGTCAGTGTATGCTTTGTTACTTGGTGTCAGTGTATGTCTTTGTTACTGGGTGTAAGTGTATGTCTTTGTTACTTGGTGTCAGTGTATGTCTTTGTGACTTGGTGTAAGTGTCTGTCTTTGTTACTTGGCGTGAGTGTATGTCATTGTTACTTGGTGTAAGTGTGTTTCTTTGTTACTTGGTCTGAGTGTATGTCTTTGTTACTTGGTATAAGTGTTTGTCTTTGTTACTTGGTGTCAGTGTGTGTCTTTGTTACTTGGTGTAAGTGTATGTCTTTGTTACTTGGTGTCAGTGTATGTCTTTGTTACTTGGTGTCAGTGTTTGTCATTGTTACTGGGTGTAAGTGTCTGTCTTTGTTACTTGGTGTAATTGTATGTCTTTGTGACTTGGTGCAAGTGGGTGTCTTTGTTACTTGGTGTCAGTGTATGTCTTTGTTACTTGGTGTAGGTGTATGTCTTTGTGAGTTGGTGTAAGAGTGTGTCTTTGTTACTTGATGTCAGTGTATGGCTGTGTTACTGGGTGTCATTGTGTGTCTTTGTTACTTGGTGTATGTGTGTGTCTGTGTTACTTGGCTTCAGTGTTTGTATTTGTTAGTTGGTGTCAGTGTATATCTTTGTTACATGGTGTCAGTGTTTGTCTTTGTTAATTCGTGTCTGTGTATGTCTGTGTTACTGGGTGTCAGGGTATGTCTTTGTTACTTGGTGTCAGTGTTTGTCTGTGATACTGGGTGTCAGTGTAGGTCTTTGTTACTTTGTGTCAGTGTTTGTCTTTGTTACTTGGTGTCAGTGTTTGTCTTTGTAACTTCGTGTCAGTGTATATCTGTGATCCTGGTGTCAGTGCCTGTCTTTGTTACTTGGTTTCAGTGTTTGTCTTTGTTACTTGGTGTCAGGGTTTGTCTTTGTTACTTCGTGTCAGTGTATGTCTGTGTAACTGGGTGTCAGTGTATGTCTTTGTTACTTGGTTTCAGTGTTTGTCTTTGTTACTTGGTGTCAGTCTTTGTCTTTGTTCCTTCGTGTCAGTGTATGTCTGTTTAACTGGGTGTCAGTGTATGTCTTTGTTACTTGGTGTCAGTGTTTGTCTTTGTTACTTGGTGTCAGTGTTTGTCTTTGTTACTTCGTGTCAGTGTATGTCTGTGATACTGGGTGTCAGTGTATGTCTTTGTTACTTGGTGTCAGTGTATGTCTTTGTTACTGAGTGTAAGTGTATGTCTTTGTTACTTGTTGTACGTGTATGTCCTTGTGACTTTGTGTAAGTGTGTGTCTTTGTTACTTGGTGTCAGTGTATGTCTTTGTTAATTGGTGTAAGTGTATGTCTTTGTGACTTGGTGTAAGTGTGTGTCTTTGTTACTATGTGTCAATGTATGTCTGTGTTACTGGGTGTCATTGTGTGTCTTTGTTACTTGGTGTAAGTGTGTGTCTCTGTTACTGGGTGTAATTGTGTGTCTGTGTTACTTGGTGTCAGTGTTTGTATTTGTTTTTTGGTGTCAGTGTTTGTCTTTGTCACTTGGTGTAAGTGTTTGTCTTTGTTACTTGGTGTCAGTCTTTGTCTTTGTTACTTCGTGTCAGTGCATGTCTGTGATGCTGTGTGTCAGTGTATGTCTTTGTTACTTGGTGTCAGTGTATGTCTTTATTACTTCGTGTCAGTGCATGTCTGTGATACTGGGTGTCATTGTATGTCTTTTTACTTGGTGTCAGTGTTTGTCTTTGTTACTTGGTGTCAGCGTATGTCTTTATTACTTCGTGTCAGAGTTAGTCTGTGTTACTGGGTGTCAGCGTATGTCTTTGTTACTTGATGTCAGTGTTTGTCTTTGTTACTTGGTGTCAGTGTTTGTCGTTGTTACTTCGTGTCAGTATATCTCTGTGTGACTGGGTGTCAGTGTATGTCTTTGTTACTTGGTGTCAGTGTTTGTCTGTGATACTGGGTGTCAGTGTATGTCTTTGTTACTTTGTGTGATTGTTTGTCTTTGTTACTTGCTGTCAGAGTTTTTCTTTATTACTTCGTGTCAGTGTATGTCTGTGATACTGGTGTCAGTGTCTGTCTTTGTTCCTTGGTTACAGTGTTTGCCTTTGTTACTTGGTGTCAGTGTTTGACTTTGTTACTCCGTGTCAGTGTGTGTCTGTGTTACTGGGTGTCAGTGTATTTCTTTGTTACTGTGTATCAGTGCTTCTCTCTGTTACTGGGTGTCATTGAGTGTGTGTCTGTGTTACTGGGTATCAGTGTATGTCTTTGTTCCTTGGTGTAGGTTTGTGTCAGTGTTGCTTGGTGTCAGTGTCTGTCTTTGTTACTGGGTGTCAGTGTTTGTCTTTTTACTTGGTGTCCGTGTGTGTCTGTGTTACTGGGTGTCAGTGTATGTCTTTGTTACTGGGTGTCAGTGTCTGTCTTTGTCACTTGGTGTAAGTGTGTGTCTGTGTTACTTAGTGTCAGTGTGTGTCTTTGTTACTTGGTGCAAGTGTATGTCTTTGTTACTTGGTGTCAGTGTGGGTCTTTGTTACTTGCTGTCAGTGTGTGTCCTTGTTACATGGTGTCAGTGTGTGTCTGTGTTTCTGGGTGTAAGTGTTTGTCTTTGTTACTTGGTGTTATTGTATGTCTTTGTTACTTGGTGCAAGTGTGTGTCTTTGTTACTTGGTGTCAGTGCGTGTCTTTGTTACTGGGTGGAAGTGTATGTCTTTGTTACTTGGTGTAAGTGATTGTCTTTGTTACTTGGTGTCAGTGCATGTCTGTGATACTGTGTGTCAGTGTATGTCTTTTTACTTGGTGTCAGTGTTTGTCTATGTTACTCGGTGTCAGTGTTTGTCTTTGTTACTTCGTGTCAGTGTATGTCTGTGTTACTGGGTGTCAGTGTATGTCTTTGTTACTTGGTGTCAGTGTTTGTCTGTGATGCTGGGTGTCAGTGTATGTCTTTGATCCTTTGTTTCATTGTTTGTCTTTGTTACTTGGTGTCAGTGTTTTTCTTTGTTACTTCGTGTCAGTGTATGTCTGTGATACTGGTGTCAGTGTCTGTCTTGTTACTTGGTTTCAGTGTTTGCCTTTGTTACTTGGTGTCAGTGTTTGTCTTTGTTACTTCGTGTCAGTGTGCGTCTGTGTTACTGGGTGTCAGTGTATGTCTTTGTTACTGTGTGTCAGTGTTTCTCTCTGTTACTGGGTGTCAGTGAGTGTGTGTCTGTGATATTGGGTATCAGTGTATGTCTTTGTTACTTGGTGTAGGTTTGTGTCAGGGTTGCTTGGTGTCAGTGTCTGTCTTTGTTACTGGGTGTCAGTGTTTGTCTTTTTACTTGGTGTCCGTGTGTGTCTGTGTTACTGGGTGTCAGTGTATGTCTTTGTTACTGGGTGTCAGTGTCTGTCTTTGTCACTTGGTGTAAGTGTGTGTCTGTGTTACTTAGTGTCAGTGTGTGTCTTTGTTACTTGGTGCAAGTGTATGTCTTTGTTACTTGGTGTCAGTGTGGGTCTTTGTTACTTGCTGTCAGTGTGTGTCCTTGTTACATGGTGTCAGTGTGTGTCTGTGTTTCTGGGTGTCAGTGTTTGTCTTTGTTACTTGGTGTTATTGTATGTCTTTGTTCCTTGGTGTAAGTGTGCGTCTTTGTTACTTGGTGTCAGTGCGTGTCTTTGTTACTGGGTGTAAGTGTATGTCTTTGTTACTTGGTGTAAGTGATTGTCTTTGTTACTTGGTGTCAGTGCATGTCTGTGATACTGTGTGTCAGTGTATGTCTTTTTACTTGGTGTCAGTGTTTGTCTATGTTACTCGGTGTCAGTGTTTGTCTTTGTTACTTCGTGTCAGTGTATGTCTGTGTTACTGGGTGTCAGTGTATGTCTTTGTTACTTGGTGTCAGTGTTTGTCTGTGATACTGGGTGTCAGTGTATGTCTTTGATCCTTTGTTTCATTGTTTGTCTTTGTTACTTGGTGTCAGTGTTTTTCTTTGTTACATCGTGTCAGTGTATGTCTGTGATACTGGTGTCAGTGTCTGTCTTGTTACTTGGTTTCAGTGTTTGCCTTTGTTACTTGGTGTCAGTGTTTGTCTTTGTTGCTTCGTGTCAGTGTGCGTCTGTGTTACTGGGTGTCAGTGTATGTCTTTGTTACTGTGTATCAGTGTTTCTCTCTGTTACTGGGTGTCAGTGAGTGTGTGTCTGTGATATTGGATATCAGTGTATGTCTTTGTTACTTGGTGTAGGTTTGTGTCAGTGTTACTTGGTGTCAGAGTCTGTCTTTGTTACTGGGTGTCATTGTTTGTCTTTTTACTTGGTGTCCGTGTGTGTCTGTGTTACTGGGTGTCAGTGTATGTCTTTGTTACTGGGTGTCAGTGTCTGTCTTTGTCACTTGGTGTAAGTGTGTGTCTGTGTTACTTAGTGTCAGTGTGTGTCATTGTTACTTGGTGCAAGTGTATGTCTTTGTTACTTGGTGTCAGTATGTGTCTTTGTTACATGATGTCAGTGTGTGTCTTGGTTACATGGTGCAAGTTTATGTCTTTGTTACTTGGTGTCAGTGTGCGTCTTTGTTACTTCGTGCAAGTGTATGTCTTTGTTACATGGTGTCAGTGTGTGTCTGTGTTACTGGGTGTCAGTGTTTGTCTTTGTTATTTGGTGTTAGTGTATGTCTTTGTTACTTGGTGTAAGTGTGTGACTTTGTTACTTGGTGTCAGTGCGTGTCTTTGTTACTGAGTGTCAGTGAGTGTCTTTGTTACTTGTTGTAAGTGTATGTCTTTGTTACTTGGTGTAAGTGTTTGTCTTTGTTACTTGGTGTCAGTGTGGGTCTTTGTTACTTGCTGTCAGTGTGTGTCCTTGTTACATGGTGTCAGTGTGTGTCTGTGTTTCTGGGTGTAAGTGTTTGTCTTTGTTACTTGGTGTTATTGTATGTCTTTGTTACTTGGTGCAAGTGTGTGTCTTTGTTACTTGGTGTCAGTGCGTGTCTTTGTTACTGGGTGGAAGTGTATGTCTTTGTTACTTGGTGTAAGTGATTGTCTTTGTTACTTGGTGTCAGTGCATGTCTGTGATACTGTGTGTCAGTGTATGTCTTTTTACTTGGTGTCAGTGTTTGTCTATGTTACTCGGTGTCAGTGTTTGTCTTTGTTACTTCGTGTCAGTGTATGTCTGTGTTACTGGGTGTCAGTGTATGTCTTTGTTACTTGGTGTCAGTGTTTGTCTGTGATGCTGGGTGTCAGTGTATGTCTTTGATCCTTTGTTTCATTGTTTGTCTTTGTTACTTGGTGTCAGTGTTTTTCTTTGTTACTTCGTGTCAGTGTATGTCTGTGATACTGGTGTCAGTGTCTGTCTTGTTACTTGGTTTCAGTGTTTGCCTTTGTTACTTGGTGTCAGTGTTTGTCTTTGTTACTTCGTGTCAGTGTGCGTCTGTGTTACTGGGTGTCAGTGTATGTCTTTGTTACTGTGTGTCAGTGTTTCTCTCTGTTACTGGGTGTCAGTGAGTGTGTGTCTGTGATATTGGGTATCAGTGTATGTCTTTGTTACTTGGTGTAGGTTTGTGTCAGGGTTGCTTGGTGTCAGTGTCTGTCTTTGTTACTGGGTGTCAGTGTTTGTCTTTTTACTTGGTGTCCGTGTGTGTCTGTGTTACTGGGTGTCAGTGTATGTCTTTGTTACTGGGTGTCAGTGTCTGTCTTTGTCACTTGGTGTAAGTGTGTGTCTGTGTTAGTTAGTGTCAGTGTGTGTCTTTGTTACTTGGTGCAAGTGTATGTCTTTGTTACTTGGTGTCAGTGTGGGTCTTTGTTACTTGCTGTCAGTGTGTGTCCTTGTTACATGGTGTCAGTGTGTGTCTGTGTTTCTGGGTGTCAGTGTTTGTCTTTGTTACTTGGTGTTATTGTATGTCTTTGTTCCTTGGTGTAATTGTGCGTCTTTGTTACTTGGTGTCAGTGCGTGTCTTTGTTACTGGGTGTAAGTGTATGTCTTTGTTACTTGGTGTAAGTGATTGTCTTTGTTACTTGGTGTCAGTGCATGTCTGTGATACTGTGTGTCAGTGTATGTCTTTTTACTTGGTGTCAGTGTTTGTCTATGTTACTCGGTGTCAGTATTTGTCTTTGTTACTTCGTGTCAGTGTATGTCTGTGTTACTGGGTGTCAGTGTATGTCTTTGTTACTTGGTGTCAGTGTTTGTCTGTGATACTGGGTGTCAGTGTATGTCTTTGATCCTTTGTTTCATTGTTTGTCTTTGTTACTTGGTGTCAGTGTTTTTCTTTGTTACATCGTGTCAGTGTATGTCTGTGATACTGGTGTCAGTGTCTGTCTTGTTACTTGGTTTCAGTGTTTGCCTTTGTTACTTGGTGTCAGTGTTTGTCTTTGTTGCTTCGTGTCAGTGTGCGTCTGTGTTACTGGGTGTCAGTGTATGTCTTTGTTACTGTGTATCAGTGTTTCTCTCTGTTACTGGGTGTCAGTGAGTGTGTGTCTGTGATATTGGATATCAGTGTATGTCTTTGTTACTTGGTGTAGGTTTGTGTCAGTGTTACTTGGTGTCAGAGTCTGTCTTTGTTACTGGGTGTCATTGTTTGTCTTTTTACTTGGTGTCCGTGTGTGTCTGTGTTACTGGGTGTCAGTGTATGTCTTTGTTACTGGGTGTCAGTGTCTGTCTTTGTCACTTGGTGTAAGTGTGTGTCTGTGTTACTTAGTGTCAGTGTGTGTCATTGTTACTTGGTGCAAGTGTATGTCTTTGTTACTTGGTGTCAGTATGTGTCTTTGTTACATGATGTCAGTGTGTGTCTTGGTTACATGGTGCAAGTTTATGTCTTTGTTACTTGGTGTCAGTGTGCGTCTTTGTTACTTCGTGCAAGTGTATGTCTTTGTTACATGGTGTCAGTGTGTGTCTGTGTTACTGGGTGTCAGTGTTTGTCTTTGTTATTTGGTGTTAGTGTATGTCTTTGTTACTTGGTGTAAGTGTGTGACTTTGTTACTTGGTGTCAGTGCGTGTCTTTGTTACTGAGTGTCAGTGAGTGTCTTTGTTACTTGTTGTAAGTGTATGTCTTTGTTACTTGGTGTAAGTGTTTGTCTTTGTTACTTGGTGTCAGTGTGGGTCTTTGTTACTTGCTGTCAGTGTGTGTCCTTGTTACATGGTGTCAGTGTGTGTCTGTGTTTCTGGGTGTAAGTGTTTGTCTTTGTTACTTGGTGTTATTGTATGTCTTTGTTACTTGGTGCAAGTGTGTGTCTTTGTTACTTGGTGTCAGTGCGTGTCTTTGTTACTGGGTGGAAGTGTATGTCTTTGTTACTTGGTGTAAGTGATTGTCTTTGTTACTTGGTGTCAGTGCATGTCTGTGATACTGTGTGTCAGTGTATGTCTTTTTACTTGGTGTCAGTGTTTGTCTATGTTACTCGGTGTCAGTGTTTGTCTTTGTTACTTCGTGTCAGTGTATGTCTGTGTTACTGGGTGTCAGTGTATGTCTTTGTTACTTGGTGTCAGTGTTTGTCTGTGATGCTGGGTGTCAGTGTATGTCTTTGATCCTTTGTTTCATTGTTTGTCTTTGTTACTTGGTGTCAGTGTTTTTCTTTGTTACTTCGTGTCAGTGTATGTCTGTGATACTGGTGTCAGTGTCTGTCTTGTTACTTGGTTTCAGTGTTTGCCTTTGTTACTTGGTGTCAGTGTTTGTCTTTGTTACTTCGTGTCAGTGTGCGTCTGTGTTACTGGGTGTCAGTGTATGTCTTTGTTACTGTGTGTCAGTGTTTCTCTCTGTTACTGGGTGTCAGTGAGTGTGTGTCTGTGATATTGGGTATCAGTGTATGTCTTTGTTACTTGGTGTAGGTTTGTGTCAGGGTTGCTTGGTGTCAGTGTCTGTCTTTGTTACTGGGTGTCAGTGTTTGTCTTTTTACTTGGTGTCCGTGTGTGTCTGTGTTACTGGGTGTCAGTGTATGTCTTTGTTACTGGGTGTCAGTGTCTGTCTTTGTCACTTGGTGTAAGTGTGTGTCTGTGTTACTTAGTGTCAGTGTGTGTCTTTGTTACTTGGTGCAAGTGTATGTCTTTGTTACTTGGTGTCAGTGTGGGTCTTTGTTACTTGCTGTCAGTGTGTGTCCTTGTTACATGGTGTCAGTGTGTGTCTGTGTTTCTGGGTGTCAGTGTTTGTCTTTGTTACTTGGTGTTATTGTATGTCTTTGTTCCTTGGTGTAAGTGTGCGTCTTTGTTACTTGGTGTCAGTGCGTGTCTTTGTTACTGGGTGTAAGTGTATGTCTTTGTTACTTGGTGTAAGTGATTGTCTTTGTTACTTGGTGTCAGTGCATGTCTGTGATACTGTGTGTCAGTGTATGTCTTTTTACTTGGTGTCAGTGTTTGTCTATGTTACTCGGTGTCAGTGTTTGTCTTTGTTACTTCGTGTCAGTGTATGTCTGTGTTACTGGGTGTCAGTGTATGTCTTTGTTACTTGGTGTCAGTGTTTGTCTGTGATACTGGGTGTCAGTGTATGTCTTTGATCCTTTGTTTCATTGTTTGTCTTTGTTACTTGGTGTCAGTGTTTTTCTTTGTTACATCGTGTCAGTGTATGTCTGTGATACTGGTGTCAGTGTCTGTCTTGTTACTTGGTTTCAGTGTTTGCCTTTGTTACTTGGTGTCAGTGTTTGTCTTTGTTGCTTCGTGTCAGTGTGCGTCTGTGTTACTGGGTGTCAGTGTATGTCTTTGTTACTGTGTATCAGTGTTTCTCTCTGTTACTGGGTGTCAGTGAGTGTGTGTCTGTGATATTGGATATCAGTGTATGTCTTTGTTACTTGGTGTAGGTTTGTGTCAGTGTTACTTGGTGTCAGAGTCTGTCTTTGTTACTGGGTGTCATTGTTTGTCTTTTTACTTGGTGTCCGTGTGTGTCTGTGTTACTGGGTGTCAGTGTATGTCTTTGTTACTGGGTGTCAGTGTCTGTCTTTGTCACTTGGTGTAAGTGTGTGTCTGTGTTACTTAGTGTCAGTGTGTGTCATTGTTACTTGGTGCAAGTGTATGTCTTTGTTACTTGGTGTCAGTATGTGTCTTTGTTACATGATGTCAGTGTGTGTCTTGGTTACATGGTGCAAGTTTATGTCTTTGTTACTTGGTGTCAGTGTGCGTCTTTGTTACTTCGTGCAAGTGTATGTCTTTGTTACATGGTGTCAGTGTGTGTCTGTGTTACTGGGTGTCAGTGTTTGTCTTTGTTATTTGGTGTTAGTGTATGTCTTTGTTACTTGGTGTAAGTGTGTGACTTTGTTACTTGGTGTCAGTGCGTGTCTTTGTTACTGAGTGTCAGTGAGTGTCTTTGTTACTTGTTGTAAGTGTATGTCTTTGTTACTTGGTGTAAGTGTTTGTCTTTGTTACTTGGTGTCAGTGTGTGTCTTTGTTACTTTGTGTAATTGTATGTCTTTGTTACTTGGTGTCAGTGTTTGTCTTTGTTACTTGATGTCAGTGTATGTCTTTGTTACTGGGTCTAAGTGCATGTCTTTGTTACTTGGCATAAGTGTATGCCTTTGTGAATTGGTGTAGGTGTGAGCCTTTGTTACGTGGTGTCAGTGTATGTCTTTGCTACTTGGTGTAAGTGGATGTCTTTGTGACTTGGTGCAAGTGTGTGTCTTTGTTACTTGGTGTCAGTGTATGGCTGTGTTACTGGGTGTCATTGTGTGTCTTTGTTACTTGGTGTAAGTGTGTGTCTTTGTTACTTGGCGTCAGTGTTTGTATTTGTTAGTTGGTGTCAGTGTATATCTTTGTTACATGGTGTCAGTGTTTGTCTTTGTTACTTCGTGTCTGTGTATGTCTGTGTTACTGGGTGTCAGTGTATGTCTTTGTTACTTGGTGTCAGTGTTTGTCTGTGATACTGGGTGTCAGTGTAGGTCTTTGTTACTTTGTGTCAGTGTTTGTCTTTGTTACTTGGTGTCAGTGTTTGTCTTTGTAACTTCGTGTCAGTGTATATCTGTGATCCTGGTGTCAGTGCCTGTCCTTGTTACTTGGTTTCAGTGTTTGTCTTTGTTACTTGGTGTCAGTGTTTGTCTTTGTTACTTCGTGTCAGTGTATGTCTGTGTAACTGGGTGTCAGTGTATGTCTTTGTTACTTGTTGTCAGTGTTTGTCTTTGTTACTTCGTGTCAGTGTATGTCTGTGAAACTGGGTGTCAGTGTATGCTTTGTTACTTGGTGTCAGTGTATGTCTGTGATACTGGGTGTCAGTGTATGTCTTTGTTACATGGTGTCAGTGTATGTCTTTGTTACTTGGTGTCAGTGTTTGTCTTTGTTACTTCGTGTCAGTGTATGTCTGTGATACTGGGTGTCAGTGTCTGTCTTTGTTACTTGGTGTCAGTGTTTGTCTTTGTTACTTAGTGTCAGTGTATGTCAGTGTAACTGGGTGTCATTGTATGTCTTTGTTACTTGGTGTCAGTGTTTCTCTTTGTTACGTGGTGTCAGTGTTTGTCTTTGTTACTTCGTGTCTGTGTATGTCTGTGATACTGGGTGTCAGAGTATGTCTTTGTTACTTGGTGTCAGTGTATGTCTTTATTACTTCGTGTCAGTGCATGTCTGTGATACTGGGTGTCAGTGTATGTCTTTTTACTTGGTGTCAGTGTTTGTCTTTGTTACTCGGTGTCAGTGTTTGTCTTTGTTACTTCGTGTCAGTGTATGTGTATGATACTGGGTGTCAGTGTATGTCTTTGTTACTTGGTGTCAGTGTTAGTCTTTGTTACTTGGTGTCATTGTTTGTCTTTGTTACTTCGTGAAAGTGTATGTCTGTGTTACTGGGTGTCAGTGTATGTCTTTGTTACTTGGTGTCAGTGTTTGTCTTTGTTACTTGGTGTCAGTGTTTGTCTTTGTTACATCGTGTCAGTGTATGTCTGATTTACTGGGTGTCAGTGTATGTCTTTGTTACTTGGTGTCAGTGTTTGTCTGTGATATTGGGTGTCAGTGTATGTCTTCGTTACTTTATGTCATTGATTGTCTTTGTTACTTGGTGTCAGTGTTTTTCTTTGTTACTTCGTGTCAGTGTATGTCTGTGATACTTATGTCATTGTCTGTCTTTGTTACTTGGTTTCAGTGTTTGCCTTTGTTACTTGGTGTCAGTGTTGGTCTTTGTTACTTCGTGTCAGTGTATGTCTGTGTAACTGGGTGTCAGTGTATGTCTTTGTTACTTGGTGTCAGTGTTTTTCTTTGTTACTTGGTGTCAGTGTTTGTCTTTGTTACTTCGTGTCAGTGTATGTCTGTGATACTGGGTGTCAGTGTATGCTTTGTTACTTGGTGTCAGTGTATGTCTTTGTTACTGGGTGTAAGTGTATGTCTTTGTTACTTGGTGTCAGTGTATGTCTTTGTGACTTGGTGTAAGTGTCTGTCTTTGTTACTTGGCGTGAGTGTATGTCATTGTTACTTGGTGTAAGGGTGTGTCTTTGTTACTTGGTCTGAGTGTATGTCTTTGTTACTTGGTGTAAGTGTTTGTCTTTGTTACTTGGTGTCAGTGTGTGTCTTTGTTACTTGGTGTAAGTGTATGTCTTTGTTACTTGGTGCCAGTGTATGTCTTTGTTACTTGGTGTCAGTGTTTGTCATTGTTACTGGGTGTAAGTGTGTGTCTTTGTTACTTGGTGTAATTGTATGTCTTTGTGACTTGGTGCAAGTGGGTGTCTTTGTTACTTGGTGTCAGTGTATGTCTTTGTTACTTGGTGTAGGTGTATGTCTTTGTGAGTTGGTGTAAGTGTGTGTCTTTGTTACTTGATGTCAGTGTATGGCTGCGTTACTGGGTGTCATTGTGTGTCTTTGTTACTTGGTGTATGTGTGTGTCTGTGTTACTTGGCGTCAGTGTTTGTATTTGTTAGTTGGTGTCAGTGTATATCTTTGTTACATGGTGTCAGTGTTTGTCTTTGTTACTTCGTGTCTGTGTATGTCTGTGTTACTGGGTGTCAGGGTATGTCTTTGTTACTTGGTGTCAGTGTTTGCCTGTGATACTGGGTGTCAGTGCAGGTCTTTGTCACTTTGTGTTAGTGTTTGTCTTTGTTACTTGGTGTCAGTGTTGGTCTTTGTAATTCGTGTCAGTGTATATCTGTGAACCTGGTGTCAGTGCCTGTCTTTGTTACTAGGTTTCAGTGTTTGTATTTGTTACTTGGTGTCAGTGTTTGTCTTTGTTACTTCGTGTCAGTGTATGTCTGTGTAACTGGGTGTCAGTGTATGTCTTTGTTACTTGGTTTCAGTGTTTGTCTTTGTTACTTGTTGTCAGTCTTTGTCTTTGTTCCTTCGTGTCAGTGTATGTCTGTTTAACTGGGTGTCAGTGTATGTCTTTGTTACTTGGTGTCAGTGTTTGTCTTTGTTACTTGGTGTCAGTGTTTGTCTTTGTTACTTCGTGTCAGTGTATGTCTGTGATACTGGGTGTCAGTGTATGTCTTTGTTACTTGGTGTCAGTGTATGTCTTTGTTACTGAGTGTAAGTGTATGTCTTTGTTAATTGTTGTACGTGTATGTCCTTGTGACTTTGTGTAAGTGTGTGTCTTTGTTACTTGGTGTCAGTGTATGTCTTTGTTACTTGGTGTAAGTGTATGTCTTTGTGACTTGGTGTAAGTGTGTGTCTTTGTTACTATGTGTCAATGTATGTCTGTGTTACTGGGTGTCATTGTGTGTCTTTGTTACTTGGTGTAAGTGTGTGTCTCTGTTACTGGGTGTAATTGTGTGTCTGTGTTACTTGGTGTCAGTGTTTGTATTTGTTTTTTGGTGTCTGTGTATGTCTTTGTTACTTGGTGTCAGTGAGTGTCTGTGTTAATGGGTGTCAGTGTTTGTCTTTGTCACTTGGTGTCAGTGTTTGTCTTTGTTACTTGGTGTCAGTGTTTGTCTTTGTTACTTCGTGTCAGTGCATGTCTGTGATACTGTGTGTCAGTGTATGTCTTTGTTACTTGGTGTCAGTGTATGTCTTTATTACTTCGTGTCAGTGCATGTCTGTGATACTGGGTGTCAGTGTATGTCTTTTTACTTGGTGTCAGTGTTTGTCTTTGTTACTTGGTGTCAGCGTATGTCTTTATTACTTCGTGTCAGAGTTAGTCTGTGTTACTGGGTGTCAGCGTATGTCTTTGTTACTTGGTGTCAGTGTTTGTCTTTGTTACTTGGTGTCAGTGTTTGTCGTTGTTACTTCGTGTCAGTATATGTCTGTGTGACTGGGTGTCAGTGTATGTCTTTGTTACTTGGTGTCAGTGTTTGTCTGTGATACAGGGTGTCAGTGTATGTCTTTGTTACTTTGTGTCATTGCTGTCTTTGTTACTTGCTGTCAGAGTTTTTCTTTGTTACTTCGTGTCAGTGTATGTCTGTGTTACTGGTGTCAGTGTCTGTCTTTGTACCTTGGTTTCAGTGTTTGCCTTTGTTACTTGTTGTCAGTGTTTGACTTTGTTACTCCGTGTCAGTGTGTGTCTGTATGACTGGGTGTCAGTGTATGTCTTTGTTACTGTGTATCAGTGCTTCTCTCGGTTACTGGGTGTCATTGAGTGTGTGTCTGTGTTACTGGGTATCAGTGTATGTCTTTGTTACTTGGTGTAGGTTTGTGTCAGTGTTGCTTGGTGTCAGTGTCTGTCTTTGTTACTGGGTGTCAGTGTTTGTCTTTTTACTTGGTGTCCGTGTGCGTCTGTGTTACTGGGTGTCAGAGTATGTCTTTGTTACTGGGTGTCAGTGTCTGTCTTTGTCACTTGGTGTAAATGTGTGTCTGTGTTACTTAGTGTCAGTGTGTGTCTTTGTTACTTGGTGCAAGTGTATGTCTTTGTTACTTGGTGTCAGTGTGGGTCTTTGTTACTTGGTGTCAGTGTGTGTCTTTGTTACATGATGTCAGTGTGTGTCTTGGTTACATGGTGCAAGTTTATGTCTTTGTTTCTGGGTGTCAGTGTTTGTCTTTGTTACTTGGTGTTATTGTATGTCTTTGTTACTTGGTGTAAGTGTGTGTCTTTGTTACTTGGTGTCAGTGCGTGTCTTTGTTACTGGGTGTAAGTGTATGTCTTTGTTACTTGGTGTAAGTGATTGTCTTTGTTACTTGGTGTCTGTGCAAGTCTGTGATACTGTGTGTTAGTGTATGTCTTTTTACTTGGTGTCAGTGTTTGTCTATGTTACTCGGTGTCAGTGTTTGTCTTTGTTACTTCGTGTCAGTGTATGTCTGTGTTACTGGGTGTCAGTGTATGTCTTTGTTACTTGGTGTCAGTGTTTGTCTGTGATACTGGGTGTCAGTGTATGTCTTTGATCCTTTGTTTCATTGTTTGTCTTTGTTACTTGGTGTCAGTGTTTTTCTTTGTTACTTCGTGTCAGTGTATGTCTGTGATACTGGTGTCAATGTCTGTCTTGTTACTTGGTTTCAGTGTTTGCCTTTGTTACTTTGTGTCAGTGTTTGACTTTGTTACTTCGTGTCAGTGTGCGTCTGTGTTACGGGGTGTCAGTGTATGTCTTTGTTACTGTGTATCAGTGTTTCTCTCTGTTACTGGGTGTCAGTGAGTGTGTGTCTGTGTTATTGGGTATCAGTGTATGTCTTTGTTACTTGGTGTAGGTTTGTGTCAGTATTACTTGGTGTCAGTGTCTGTCTTTGTTTCTGGGTGTCAGTGTTTGTCTTTTTACTTGGTGTCCGTGTGTGTCTGTGTTACTGGGTGTCAGTGTATGTCTTTGTTACTGGGTGTCAGTGTCTGTCTTTGTCACTTGGTGTAAGTGTGTGTCTGTGTTACTTAGTGTCAGTGTGTGTCATTGTTACTTGGTGCAAGTGTATGTCTTTGTTACTTGGTGTCAGTATGTGTCTTTGTTACATGATGTCAGTGTGTGTCTTGGTTACATGGTGCAAGTTTATGTCTTTGTTACTTGGTGTCAGTGTGCGTCTTTGTTACTTCGTGCAAGTGTATGTCTTTGTTACATGGTGTCAGTGTGTGTCTGTGTTACTGGGTGTCAGTGTTTGTCTTTGTTACTTGGTGTTAGTGTATGTCTTTGTTACTTGGTGTAAGTGTGTGACTTTGTTACTTGGTGTCAGTGCGTGTCTTTGTTACTGAGTGTCAGTGAGTGTCTTTGTTACTTGGTGTAAGTGTATGTCTTTGTTACTTGGTGTAAGTGTTTGTCTTTGTTACTTGGTGTCAGTGTGTGTCTTTGTTACTTGGTGTAATAGTATGTCTTTGTTACTTGGTGTCAGTGTTTGTCTTTGTTACTTGATGTCAGTGTATGTCTTTGTTACTGGGTCTAAGTGCATGTCTTTGTTACTTGGCATAAGTGTATGCCTTTGTGAATTGGTGTAGGTGTGAGCCTTTGTTACTTGGTGTCAGTGTATGTCTTTGCTACTTGGTGTAAGTGGATGTCTTTGTGACTTGGTGCAAGTGTGTGTCTTTGTTACTTGGTGTCAGTGTATGGCTGTGTTACTGGGTGTCATTGTGTGTCTTTGTTACTTGGTGTAATTGTGTGTCTGTGTTACTTGGCGTCAGTGATTGTATTTGTTAGTTGGTGTCAGTGTGTATCTTTGTTACATGGTGTCAGTGTTTGTCTTTGTTACTTCGTGTCTGTGTATGTCTGTGTTACTGGGTGTCAGTGTATGTCTTTGTTACTTGGTGTCAGTGTTTGTCTGTGATACTGGGTGTCAGTGTAGGTCTTTGTTACTTTGTGTCAGTGTTTGTCTTTGTTACTTGGTGTCAGTGTTTGTCTTTGTTACTTCGTGTCAGTGTATGTCTGTCTAACTGGGTGTCAATGTCTGTCTTTGTTACTTGCTGTCAGTGTTTGTCTTTGTTACTTCGTGTCAGTGTATGTCTTTGAAACTGGGTGTCAGTGTATGCTTTGTTACTTGGTGTCAGTGTATGTCTGTGATACTGGGTGTCAGTGTATGTCTTTGTTACATGGTGTCAGTGTTTGTCTTTGTTACGTGGTGTCAGTGTATGTCTTTGTTACTGGGTCTAAGTGCATGTCTTTGTTACTTGGCATAAGTGTATGCCTTTGTGAATTGGTGTAGGTGTGAGCCTTTGTTACTTGGTGTCAGTGTATGTCTTTGCTACTTGGTGTAAGTGGATGTCTTTGTGACTTGGTGCAAGTGTGTGTCTTTGTTACTTGGTGTCAGTGTATGGCTGTGTTACTGGGTGTCATTGTGTGTCTTTGTTACTTGGTGTAATTGTGTGTCTGTGTTACTTGGCGTCAGTGATTGTATTTGTTAGTTGGTGTCAGTGTGTATCTTTGTTACATGGTGTCAGTGTTTGTCTTTGTTACTTCGTGTCTGTGTATGTCTGTGTTACTGGGTGTCAGTGTATGTCTTTGTTACTTGGTGTCAGTGTTTGTCTGTGATACTGGGTGTCAGTGTAGGTCTTTGTTACTTTGTGTCAGTGTTTGTCTTTGTTACTTGGTGTCAGTGTTTGTCTTTGTTACTTCGTGTCAGTGTATGTCTGTGTGACTGGGTGTCAGTGTATGTCTTTGTTACTTTTTGTCAGTGTTTGTCTGTGATACTGGGTGTCAGTGTATGTCTTTGTTACTTTGTGTCATTGTTTGTCTTTGTTACTTGCTGTCAGAGTTTTTCTTTGTTACTTCGTGTCAGTGTATGTCTGTGATACTGGTGTCAGTGTCTGCCTTTGTTACTTGGTTTCAGTGTTTGCCTTTGTTACTTGGTGTCAGTGTTTGACTTTGTTACTCCATGTCAGTGTGTGTCTGTGTTACTGGGTGTCAGTGTATGTCTTTGTTACTGTGTATCAGTGTTTCTCTCTGTTACTGGGTGTCAGTGAGTGTGTGTCTGTGTTACTGGGTATCAGTGTATGTCTTTGTTACTTGGTGTAGGTTTGTGTCAGTGTTGCTTGGTGTCAGTGTCTGTCTTTGTTACTGGGTGTCAGTGTTTGTCTTTTTACTTGGTGTCCGTGTGTGTCTGTGTTACTGGGTGTCAGTGTATGTCTTTGTTACTGGGTGTCAGTGTCTGTCTTTGTCACTTGGTGTAAGTGTGTGTCTGTGTTACTTAGTGTCAGTGTGTGCCTTTGTTACTTGGTGCAAGTGTATGTCTTTGTTACTTGGTGTCAGTGTGGGTCTTTGTTACTTGGTGTCAGTGTGTGTCTTTGTTACATGATGTCAGTGTGTGTCTTGGTTACATGGTGCAAGTTTATGTCTTTGTTACTTGGTGTCAGTGTGTGTCTTTGTTACTTGGTGCAAGTGTATGTCTTTGTTACATGGTGTCAGTGTGTGTCTGTGTTACTGGGTGTCAGTGTTTGTCTTTGTTACTTGGTGTTAGTGTATGTCTTTGTTACTTGGTGTAAGTGTGTGTCTTTGTTACTTGGTGTCAGTGCGTGTCTTTGTTACTGGGTGTCAGTGTGTGTCTTTGTTACTTGGTGTAAATGTATGTCTTTGTTACTTGGTGTAAGTGATTGTCTTTGTTACTTGGTGTCAGTGCATGTCTGTGATACTGTGTGTCAGTGCATGACTTTTTACTTGTTGTCAGTGTTTGTCTTTGTTACTCGGTGTCAGTGTTTGCCTTTGTTACTTCGTGTCAGTGTATGTGTATGATACTGGGTGTCAGTGTATGTCTTTGTTACTTGGTGTCAGTGTTAGTCTTTGTTACTTGGTGTCATTGTTTGTCTTTGTTACTTCGTGTCAGTGTATGTCTGTGTTACTGGGTGTCAGTGTCTTTCTTTGTTACTTGGTGTCAGTGTTTGTCTTTGTTACTTGGTGTCAGTATTTGTCTTTGTTACTTCGTGTCAGTGTATGTCTGTGTTACTGGGTGTCAGTGTATGTCTTTGTTACTTGGTGTCAGTGTTTGTCTGTGATACTGGATGTCAGTGCATGTCTTCGTTACTTTATGTCATTGTTTGTCTTTGTTACTTGGTGTCAGTGTATGTCTGTGATACTGATGTCATTGTCTGTCTTTGTTACTTGGTTTCAGTGTTTGCCTTTGTTACTTGGTGCCAGTGTTTGTCTTTGTTACTTCGTGTCAGTGTATGTCTGTGTAACTGGGTGTCAGTGTATGTCTTTGTTACTTGGTGTCAGTGTTTGTCTTTGTTACTTGGTGTCAGTGTTTGTCTTTGTTACTTCGTGTCAGTGTATGTCTGTGATACTGGGTGTCAGTGTATGCTTTGTTACTTGGTGTCAGTGTATGTCTGTGTTACTGGCTGTCAGTGTCTTTCTTTGTTACTTGGTGTCAGTGTTTGTCTTTGTTACTTGGTGTCAGTGTTTGTCTTTGTTACTTCGTGTCAGTGTATGTCTGTGATACTGGATGTCAGTGCATGTCTTCGTTACTTTATGTCATTGTTTTTCTTTGTTACTTCGTGTCAGTGTATGTCTGTGATACTGATGTCATTGTCTGTCTTTGTTACTTGGTTTCAGTGTTTGCCTTTGTTACTTGGTGCCAGTGTTTGTCTTTGTTACTTCGTGTCAGTGTATGTCTGTGTAACTGGGTGTCAGTGTATGTCTTTGTTACTTGGTGTCAGTGTTTGTCTTTGTTACTTGGTGTCAGTGTTTGTCTTTGTTACTTCGTGTCAGTGTATGTCTGTGATACTGGGTGTCAGTGTATGCTTTGTTACTTGGTGTCAGTGTATGTCTTTGTTGCTGGGTGTAAGTGTATGTCTTTGTTACTTGGTGTCAGTGTATGTCTTTGTGACTTGGTGTAAGTGTGTGTCTTTGTTTCTTGGCGTTAGTGTATGTCTTTGTTACTTGGTGTAAGGGTGTGTCTTTGTTACTTGGTCTAAGTGTATGTCTTTGTTACTTGGTGTAAGTGTTTGTCTTTGTTACTTGGTGTAAGTGTATGTCTTTGTTACTTGGTGTCATTGTGTGTCTTTCTTACTTGGTGTCAGTGTTTGTCATTGTTACTGGGTGAAGGTGTTTGTGTTTGTTACTTGGTGTAAGTGTGTGTCTTTGTTACTGGGTGTCAGTGTATGTCTTTGTTACTTGGTGTCAGTGTATGTCTTTGTTAATTGGTGTGGGTGTATGTCTTTGTGTGTTGGTATAAGTGTGTGTCTTTGTTACATGGTGTCAGTGTATGTCTGTGTTACTGGGTGTCATTGTGTGTCTTTGTTACTTGGTGTAAGTGTGTGTCTGTGTTCCTGGGTGTAAGTGTGGGTCTGTGTTACTTGGCGTCAGTGTTTGTATTTGTTAGTTGGTGTCAGTGAATGTCTTTGTTACTTGGTGTCAGTGCTTGTCTTTGTTACTTGGTGTAAGTGTTTGTCTTTGTTACTCGGTGTCAGTGCATGTCTATGATACTGGGTGTCTGTGTATGTCTTTTTACTTGGTGTCAGTGTTTGTCTTTGTTACTCGGTGTCAGTGTTTGTCTTTGTTACTTCGTGTCAGTGTATGTGTATGATACTGGGTGTCCGTGTATGTCTTTGTTACTTGGTGTCAGTGTTAGTCTTTGTTACTTGGTGTCATTGTTTGTCTTTGTTCCTTCGTGTCAGTGTATGTCTGTGTTACTGGGTGTCAGTGTCCGTCTTTGTTACTTGGTGTCAGTGTTTGTCTTTGTTACTTGCTGTCAGTGTTTGTCTTTGTTACTTCCTGTCAGTGTATGTCTGTGTTACTGGGTGTCAGTGTATGTCTTTGTTACTTGGTGTCAGTGTTTGTCTGTGATACTTGGTGTCAGTGTATGTCTTCGTTACTTTATGTCATTGTTTGTCTTTGTTACTTGGTGTCAGTGTTTTTCTTTGTTAATTCGTGTCAGTGTATGTCTGTGATACTGATGTCAGTGTCTGTCTATGTTACTTGGTTTCAGTGTTTGCCTTTGTTACTTGGTGCCAGTGTTTGTCTTTGTTACTTCGTGTCAGTGTATGTCTGTGTAACTGGGTGTCAGTGTATGTCTTTGTTACTTGGTGTCAGTGTTTGTCTTTGTTACTTGGTGTCAGTGTTTGTCTTTGTTACTTGGTGTCAGTGTATGTCTGAGATACTGGGTGTCAGTGTATGCTTTGTTACTTGGTGTCAGTGTATGTCTTTGTTACTGGGTGTAAGTGTATGTCTTTGTTACTTGGTGTCAGTGTATGTCTTTGTGACTTGGTGTAAGTGTGTGTCTTTGTTACTTGGCGGTAGTGTATGTCTTTGTTACTTGGTGTAAGGGTGTGTCTTTGTTACTTGGTCTAAGTGTATGTCTTTGTTACTTGGTGTAAGTGTTTGTCTTTGTTACTTGGTGTCAGTGTGTGTCTTTGTTACTTGGTGTAAGAGTATGTCTTTGTTACTTGGTGTCATTGTGTGTCTTTCTTACTTGGTGTCAGTGTTTGTCATTGTTGCTGGGTGTAAGTGTTTGTCTTTGTTACTTGGTGTAAGTGTATGTCTTTGTGACTTGGTGCAAGTGGGTGTCTTTGTTACTTGGTGTCAGTGTCTGTCTTTGTTAATTGGTGTAGGTGTATGTCTTTGTGAGTTGGTGTAAGTGTGTGTCTTTGTTACTTGGTGTCATTGTATGTCTGTGTTACTGGGTGTCATTGTGCGTCTTTGTTACTTGGTGTAAGTGTGTGTCTGTGTTCCTGGGTGTAAGTGTGGGTCTGTGTTACTTGGCATCAGTGTTTGTATTTGTTAGTTGGTGTCAGTGTATGTCTTTGTTACTTGGTGTCAGTGTTTATCTGTGTTACTGGGTGTCAGTGAATGTCTATGTTACTTGGTGTCAGTGCTTGTCTTTGTTACTTCGTGTCAGTGTATGTCTGCGATAGTGGGTGTCAGTGCATGTCTTTGTTCCTTCGTGTCAGTGTATGTCTTTGTTACTTGATTTCAGTGTTTGTCTTTGTTACTTGGTCTCAGTGTTTGTCATTGTTGCTTCGTGTCAGTGTATGTCTGTGACACTTGGTGTCAGTGTATGTCTTTGGTACTTGGTTTCAGTGTTTGTCTTTGTTACTTGGTGTCAGTCTTTGTCTTTGTTCCTTCGTGTCAGTGTATGTCTGTGTAACTGGGTGTCAGTGTATGTCTTTGTTACTTGGTGTCAGTGTTTGTGTTTGTTACTTGGTGTCAGTGTTTGTCTTTGTTACTTCGTGTCAGTGTATGTCTGTGATACTGGGTGTCAGTGTATGTCTTTGTTACTTGGTGTCAGTGTATGTCTTTGTTACTGGGTGTAAGTGTATGTCTTTGTTACTTGTTGTACGTGTATGTCTTTGTGACTTTGTGTAAGTGTGTGTCTTTGTTACTTGGTGTCAGTGTCTGTCTTTGTTACTTGGTGTAAGTGTATGTCTTTGTGACTTGGTGTAAGTGTGTGTCTTTGTTACTATGTGTCAGTGTATGTCTGTGTTACTGGGTGTCATTGTGTGTCTTTGTTACTTGGTGTAAGTGTGTGTCTCTGTTACTGGGTGTAATTGCGTGTCTGTGTTACTTGGTGTCAGTGTATGTATTTTTTTTTTAATGTCAGTGTATGTCTTTGTTACTTGGTGTCAGTGAGTGTCTTTGTTACTGGGTGTCAGTGTTTGTCTTTGTCACTTGGTGTCAGTGTTTGTCTTTGTTACTTGGTGTCAGTGTTTGTCTTTGTTACTTCGTGTCAGTGTATGTCTGTGATACTGTGTGTCAGTGTATGTCTTTGTTACTTGGTGTCAGTGTATGTCTTTATTACTTCGTGTCACTGCATGTCTGTGATACTGGGTGTCAGTGTATGTCTTTCTACTTGTTGTCAGTGTTTGTCTTTGTTACTTGGTGTCAGTGTTTGTCTTTGTTACTTCGTGTCAGTGTTTGTCATTGTTACTGGGTGTAAGTGTTTGTCTTTGTTACTTGGTGTAAGTGTATGTCTTTGTGACTTGGTGCAAGTGGGTGTCTTTGTTACTTGGTGTCAGTGTATGTCTTTGTTAATTGGTGTAGGTGTATGTCTTTGTGAGTTGGTGTCAGTGGGTGTCTTTGTTACTTGGTGTCAGTGCATGTCTGTGTTACTGGGTGTCATTGTGTGTCTTTGTTACTTGGTGTAAGTGTGTGTCTGTGTTCCTGGGTGTAAGTGTGGGTCTGTGTTACTTGGCGTCAGTGTTTGTATTTGTTAGTTGGTGTCAGTGTATGTCTTTGTTACTTGGTGTCAATGTTTTACTGTGTTACTGGGTGTCAGTGAATGTCTTTGTTACTTGGTGTCAGTGCTTGTCTTTGTTACTTCGTGTCAGTGTATGTCTGTGATAGTGGGTGTCAGTGTATGTCTTTGTTCCTTCATGTCAGTGTATGTCTTTGTTACTTGATTTCAGTGTTTGTCTTTGTTACTTGGTGTCAGTGTTTGTCTTTGTTGCTTCGTGTCAGTGTATGTCTGTGATACTGGGTGTCAGTGTTTGTCTTTGTTACTTGGTTTCAGTGTTTGTCTTTGTTACTTGGTGTCAGGCTTTGTCTTTGTTCCTTCGTGTCAGTGTATGTCTGTGTAACTGGGTGTCAGTGTATGTCTTTGTTACTTGGTGTCAGTGTATGTCTTTGTTACTGGGTGTAAGTGTATGTCTTTGTTACTTGTTGTACGTGTATGTCTTTGTGACTTTGTGTAAGTGTGTGTCTTTGTTACTTGGTGTCAGTGTCTGTCTTTGTTAATTGGTGTAGGTGTATGTCTTTGTGAGTTGGTGTAAGTGTGTGTCTTTGTTACTTGGTGTCATTGTATGTCTGTGTTACTGGGTGTCATTGAGCGTCTTTGTTACTTGCTGTAAGTGTGTGTCTGTGTTCCTGGGTGTAAGTGTGGGTCTGTGTTACTTGGCATCAGTGTTTGTATTTGTTAGTTGGTGTCAGTGTATGTCTTTGTTACTTGGTGTCAGTGTTTTCCTGTGTTACTGGGTGTCAGTGAATGTCTATGTTACTTGGTGTCAGTGCTTGTCTTTGTTACTTCGTGTCAGTGTATGTCTGCGATAGTGGGTGTCAGTGCATGTCTTTGTTCCTTCGTGTCAGTGTATGTCTTTGTTACTTGATTTCAGTGTTTGTCTTTGTTACTTGGTCTCAGTGTTTGTCTTTGTTGCTTCGTGTCAGTGTATGTCTGTGATACTTGGTGTCAGTGTATGTCTTTGTTACTTGGTTTCAGTGTTTGTCTTTGTTACTTTGTGTCAGTGTTTGTCTTTGTTCCTTCGTGTCAGTGTATGTCTGTGTAACTGGGTGTCAGTGTATGTCTTTGTTACTTGGTGTCAGTGTTTGTCTTTGTTACTTGGTGTCAGTGTTTGTCTTTGTTACTTCGTGTCAGTGTATGTCTGTGATACTGGGTGTCAGTGTATGTCTTTGTTACTTGGTGTCAGTGTATGTCTTTGTTACTGGGTGTAAGTGTATGTCTTTGTTACTTGTTGTACGTGTATGTCTTTGTGACTTTGTGTAAGTGTGTGTCTTTGTTACTTGGTGTCAGTGTCTGTCTTTGTTACTTGGTGTAAGTGTATGTCTTTGTGACTTGGTGTAAGTGTGTGTCTTTGTTACTATGTGTCAGTGTATGTCTGTGTTACTGGGTGTCATTGTGTGTCTTTGTTACTTGGTGTAAGTGTGTGTCTCTGTTACTGGGTGTAATTGCGTGTCTGTGTTACTTGGTGTCAGTGTATGTATTTTTTTTAATGTCAGTGTATGTCTTTGTTACTTGGTGTCAGTGAGTGTCTTTGTTACTGGGTGTCAGTGTTTGTCTTTGTCACTTGGTGTCAGTGTTTGTCTTTGTTACTTGGTGTCAGTGTTTGTCTTTGTTACTTCGTGTCAGTGTATGTCTGTGATACTGTGTGTCAGTGTATGTCTTTGTTACTTGGTGTCAGTGTATGTCTTTATTACTTCGTGTCAGTGCATGTCTGTGATACTGGGTGTCAGTGTTTGTCTTTTTACTTGTTGTCAGTGTTTGTCTTTGTTACTTGGTGTCAGTGTTTGTCTTTGTTACTTCGTGTCAGTGTTTGTCATTGTTACTGGGTGTAAGTGTTTGTCTTTGTTACTTGGTGTAAGTGTATGTCTTTGTGACTTGGTGCAAGTGGGTGTCTTTGTTACTTGGTGTCAGTGTATGTCTTTGTTAATTGGTGTAGGTGTATGTCTTTGTGAGTTGGCGTAAGTGGGTGTCTTTGTTACTTGGTGTCAGTGCATGTCTGTGTTACTGGGTGTCATTGTGTGTCTTTGTTACTTGGTGTAAGTGTGTGTCTGTGTTCCTGGGTGTAAGTGTGGGTCTGTGTTACTTGGCGTCAGTGTTTGTATTTGTTAGTTGGTGTCAGTGTATGTCTTTGTTACTTGGTGTCAATGTTTTACTGTGTTATTGGGTGTCAGTGAATGTCTTTGTTACTTGGTGTCAGTGCTTGTCTTTGTTACTTCGTGTCAGTGTATGTCTGTGATAGTGGGTGTCAGTGTATGTCTTTGTTCCTTCATGTCAGTGTATGTCTTTGTTACTTGATTTCAGTGTTTGTCTTTGTTACTTGGTGTCAGTGTTTGTCTTTGTTGCTTCGTGTCAGTGTATGTCTGTGATACTGGGTGTCAGTGTTTGTCTTTGTTACTTGGTTTCAGTGTTTGTCTTTGTTACTTCGTGTCAGTGTATGTCTGTGATACTGGGTGTCAGTGTCTGTCTTTGTTACTTGGTGTCAGTGTATGTCATTGTTACTGGGTGTAAGTGTATGTCTTTGTTACTTGTTGTACGTGTATGTCTTTGTGACTTTGTGTAAGTGTGTGTCTTTGTTACTTGGTGTCAGTGTCTGTCTTTGTTACTTGGTGTAAGTGTATGTCTTTGTGACCTGGTGTAAGCGTGTGTCTTCGTTACTATGTGTCAGTGAATGTCTGTGTTACTGGGTGTCATTGTGTGTCTTTGTTACTTAGTGTAAGTGTGTGTCTCTGTTACTGGGTGTAATTGTGTGGCTGTGTTACTTGGTGTCAGTGTTTGTATTTGTTTTTTGGTGTCAGTGTATGTCTTTGTTACTTGGTGTCACTGAGTGTCTGTGTTCCTGAGTGTCAGTGTTTGTCTTTGTTACTTGGTGTCAGTGTTTGTCTTTGTTACTTCGTGTCAGTGTATGTCTGTGATACAGTGTGTCAGTGTATGTCTTTGTCACTGGGTGTAAGTGTATGTCTTTGTTACTTGGTGTCAGTGTATGTCTTTGTTACTTGGTGTAAGTGTATGTCTTTGTGACTTGGTGTAAGTGTGTGTCTTTGTTACTATGTGTCAGTGTATGTCTGTGTTACTGGGTGTCATTGTGTGTCTTTGTTACTTGGTGTAAGTGTGTGTCTCTGTTACTGGGTGTAATTGTGTGTCTGTGTTACTTGGTGTCAGTGTTTGTATTTGTTTTTTGGTCTCAGTGTATGTCTTTGTTACTGGGTGTCAGTGAGTGTCTGTTTTACTGGGTGTCAGTGTTTGTCTTTGTTACTTGGTGTCAGTGTTTGTCTTTGTTACTTCGTGTCAGTGTATGTCTGTGATACTGTGTGTCAGTGTATGTCTTTGTTACTTGGTGTCAGTGTATGTCTTTATTACTTCGTGTCAGTGCATGTCTGTGATACTGGGTGTCAGTGTATGTCTTTTTACTTGTTGTCAGTGTTTTTCTTTGTTACTTGGTGTCAGTGTTTGTCTTTGTTACTTCGTGTCAGTGTATGTGTGTGATACTGGGTGTCAGTGCATGTCTTTGTTACTTGGTTTCAGTTTTAGTCTGTGTTACTGGGTGTCAGCGCATGTCTTTGTTACTTGGTGTCAGTGTTTGTCTTTGTTACTTGATTTCAGTGTTTGTCTTTGTTACTTGGTGTCAGTCTTTGTCTTTGTTACTTCGTGTCAGTGTATGTCTGTGATACTGGGTGTCAGTGTATGTTTTTGTTACTTGGTTTCCGTGTTTGTCTTTGTTACTTTGTGTCAGTGTTTGTCTTTGTTCCTTCGTGTCAGTGCATGTCTGTGTAACTGGGTGTCAGTGTATGTCTTTGTTACTTGGTGTCAGTGTTTGTCTTTGTTACGTGGTGTCAGTGTTTGTCTTTGTTACTTCGGGTCAGTGTATGTCTCTGATACTGGGTGTCAGTGTATGTCTTTGTTAGTTGGTGTCAGTGTATGTCTTTGTTACTGGGTGTAAGTGTATGTCTTTGTTACTTGTTGCACGTGAATGTCTTTGTGACTTGGTGTAAGTGTGTGTTTTTGTAACTTGGTGTCAGTGTATGTCTTTGTTACTTGGTGCAAGTGTATGTCTTTGTGACTTGGTGTAAGTGTGTGTCTTTGTTACTAGGTGTCAGTGTATGTCTGTGTTACTGGGTGTCATTGTGTGTCTTTGTTACTTGGTGTAAGTGTGTGTCTGTGTTACTGGGTGTAATTGTGTGTCTTTGTTACTTGGTGTCAGTGTTTGTCTTTGTTACTTCGTATCAGTGTATGTGTGTTATACTGGGTGTCAGTGTATGTCTTTGTTACTTGGTGTCAGTGTTGGTCTGTGTTGCTGGGTGTCAGCGTATGTCTTTGTTACTTGGTGTCAGTGTTTGTCTTTGTTACTTGGTGTCAGTGTTTGTCTTTGTTACTTCGTGTCACTGTATGTCTGTGTTACTGGGTGTCAGTGTATGTCTTTGTTACTTGGTGTCAGTGTTTGTCTGCGATACTGGGTGTCAGTGTATGTCTTTGTTACTTTGTGTCATTGTTTGTCTTTGTTACTTAGTGTCAGTGTTTTTCTTTGTTACTTCGTGTCAGTGTATGTCTGTGATACTGGTGTCAGGGTCTGTCTTTGTTACTTGGTTTCAGTGTTTGCCTTTTTTACTTGGTGTCAATGTTTGACTTTGTTACTTCGTGTCAGTGTTTGTCTTTGTTACTTGGTGTCAGTGTTTGTCTTTGTTACTTGATTTCAGTGTTTGTCTTTGTTACTTGGTGTCAGTGTTTGTCTTTGTTACTTCGTGTCAGTGTATGTCTGTGATACTGGGTGTCAGTGTATGTCTTTGTTACTTGCTGTCAGTGTATGTCTTTGTTACTTGGTGTCAGTGTTTGTCTTTGTTACTTCGTGTCAGTGTATGTCTGCGATACTGGGTGTCAGTGTATGTCTTTGTCACTGGGTGTAAGTGTATGTCTTTGTTACTTGTTGTACGTGTATGTCTTTGTGACTTTGTGTAAGTGTGTGTCTTTGTTACTTGGTGTCAGTGTATGTCTTTGTTACTTGGTGTAAGTGTATGTCTTTGTGACTTGGTGTAAGTGTGTGTCTTTGTTACTATGTGTCAGTGTATGTCTGTGTTACTGGGTGTCATTGTGTGTCTTTGTTACTTGGTGTAAGTGTGTGTCTCTGTTACTGGGTGTAATTGTGTGTCTGTCTTACTTGGTGTCAGTGTATGTCTTTGTTACTTGGTGTCAGTGAGTGTCTGTTTTACTGGGTGTCAGTGTTTGTCTTTGTTACTTGGTGTCAGTGTTTGTCTTTGTTACTTCCTGTCAGTGTATGTCTGTGATACTGTGTGTCAGTGTATGTCTTTGTTACTTGGTGTCAGTGTATGTCTTCATTACTTCGTGTCAGTGCATGTCTGTGATACTGGGTGGCAGTGTATGTCTTTTTACTTGTTGTCAGTGTTTGTCTTTGTTACTTGGTGTCAGTGTTTGTCTTTGTTACTTCGTGTCAGTGTATGTGTGTGATACTGGGTGTCAGTGTATGTCTTTGTTACTTGGTTTCAGTGTTAGTCTGTGTTACTGGGTGTCAGCGCATGTCTTTGTTACTTGGTGTCAGTGTTTGTCTTTGTTACTTGATTTCAGTGTTTGTCTTTGTTACTTCGTGTCAGTGTATGTCTGTGATACTGGGTGTCAGTGTATGTTTTTGTTACTTGGTTTCAGTGTTTGTCTTTGTTACTTTGTGTCAGTGTTTGTCTTTGTTCCTTCGTGTCAGTGTATGTCTGTGTAACTGGGTGTCAGTGTATGTCTTTGTTACTTGGTGTCAGTGTATGTCTTTGTTACTGGGTGTAAGTGTATGTCTTTGTTACTTGTTGCACGTGAATGTCTTTGTGACTTGGTGTAAGTGTGTGTTTTTGTTACTTGGTGTCAGTGTATGTCTTTGTTACTTGGTGCAAGTGTATGTCTTTTTGACTTGGTGTAAGTGTGTGTCTTTGTTACTAGGTGTCAGTGTATGTCTGTGTTACTGGGTGTCATTGTGTGTCTTTGTTACTTGGTGTAAGTGTGTGTCTGTGTTACTGGGTGTAATTGTGTGTCTTTGTTACTTGGTGTCAGTGTTTGTCTTTGTTACTTCGTATCAGTGTATGTGTGTGATACTGGGTGTCAGTGTATGTCTTTGTTACTTGGTGTCAGTGTTTGTCTTTGTTACTTGGTGTCAGTGTTTGTCTTTGTTACTTCGTGTCAGTGTATGTCTTTGTTACTTCGTGTCAGTGTATGTCTGTGTTACTGGGTGTCAGTGTATGTCTTTGTTACTTGGTGTCAGTGTTTGTCTTTGTTACTTGGTGTCAGTGTTTGTCTTTGTTACTTCGTGTCAGTGTATGTCTGTGTTACTGGGTGTCAGTGTATGTCTTTGTTACTTGGTGTCAGTGTTTGTCTGCGATACTGGGTGTCTGTGTATGTCTTTGTTACTTTGTGTCATTGTTTGTCTTTGTTACTTAGTGTCAGTGTTTTTCTTTGTTACTTCGTGTCAGTGTATGTCTGTGATACTGGTGTCAGGGTCTGTCTTTGTTACTTGGTTTCAGTGTTTGCCTTTGTTACTTGGTGTCAAAGTTTGACTTTGTTACTTCGTGTCAGTGTGTGTCTGTTTTGCTGGGTATCAGTGTATGTCTTTGTTACTTGGTGTACGTTTGTGTCAGTGTTACTTGGTGTCAGTGTCTGTCTTTGTTACTTGGTGTCAGTGTTTGCCTTTTCCTTGGTGTCCGTGTGTGTCTGTGTTACTGGGTGTCAGTGTATGTCTTTGTTACTGGGTGTCAGTGTCTGTCTTTGTCACTTGGTGTAAGTGTGTGTCTGTATTACTTAGTGTCAGTGTGTGTCTTTGTTAATTGGTGCAAGTGTATGTCTTTGTTACTTGGTGTCAGTGTGGGTCTTTGTTATTTGGTGTCAGTGTGTGTCTTTGTTACATGATGTCAGTGTGTGTCTTTGTTACTTCGTGCAAGTTTATGTCTTTGTTACTTGGTGTCAGTGTGTGTCTTTGTTACTTGGTGCAAGTGTATGTCTTTGTTACATGGTGTCAGTGTGTGTCTGTGTTACTGGGTGTCAGTGTTTGTCTTTGTTACTTGATGTTAGTGTATGTCTTTGTTACTTGGTGTAAGTGTGTGTCTTTGTTACTTGGTGTCAGTGCGTGTCTTTGTTACTGGGTGTCAGTGTGTGTCTTTGTTACTTGGTGTAAGTGTATGTCTTTGTTACTTGGTGTAAGTGTTTGTCTTTGATACTTGGTGTCAGTGTGTGTCTTTGTTACTTGGTGTAATTGTATGTCTTTGTTACTTGGTGTCAGTGTGTGTCTTTGTTACTTGGTGTCAGTGTATGTCTTTGTTACTGGGTCTCAGTGTTTGTCTTTGTTACTTGGCATAAGTGTATGCCTTTGTGACTTGGTGCAAGTGTGTGTCTTTGTTACGTGGTGTCAGTTTATGTCTTTGCTACTTGATGTAAGTGGATGTCTTTGTGACTTGGTGTAAGTGTGTGTCTTTGTGACTTGGTGTCAGTGTATGTCTGTGTTGCTGGGTGTCATTGTGTGTCTTTGTTACTTGGTGTGACTGTGTGTCTGTGTTACTGGGTGTAAGTGTGTGTCTGTGTGACTTGGCGTCAGAGTTTGTATTTGTTGGTTGGTGTCAGTGTATATCTTTGTTACTTGGTGTCAGTGTTTGTCTTTGTTACATGGTGTCAGTGTTTGTCTTTGTTATTTCGTTTCAGTGCATGTCTGTGTTACTGGGTGTCAGTGTATGTCTTTGTTACTTGTTGTCAGTGTTTGTCTGTGATACTGGGTGTCAGTGTAGGTCTTTGTTACTTTGTGTCAGTGTTTGTGTTTGTTACATGGTGTCAGTGTTTGTCTTTGTTACTTGGTGTCAGTGTTTGTCTGTGATACTGGGTGTCAGTGTAGGTCTTTGTTACTTTGTGTCAGTGTTTGTCTTTGTAACTTCGTGTCAGTGTATATCTATGATCCTGGTGTCAGTGCCTGTCTTTGTTACTTGGTTTCAGTGTTTGTCTTTGTTACTTGGTGTCAGTGTTTGACTTCGTTACTTCGTGTCAGTGTATGTCTGTGTAACTGGGTGTCAGTGTATGTCTTTGTTACTTGTTGTCTGTGTTTGTCTTTGTTACTTCGTGTCAGTGTATGTCTGTGATACTGGGTGTCAGTGTATGCTTTGTTACTTGGTGTCAGTGTATGTCTGTAATACTGGGTGTCAGTGTATGTATTTGTTACTTGGTGTCAGTGTTTGTCTTTGTTACTTGGTGTCAGTGTTTGTCTTTGTTACTTCGTGTCAGTGGATGTCTGTGATACTGGGTGACAGTGTCTGTCTTTGTTACTTGGTGTCAGTGTTTGTCTTTGTTACTTAGTGTCAGTGTATGTCTGTATAACTGGATGTCAGTGTATGTCTTTGTTACTTGGTGTCAGTGTTTGTCTTCGTTACTTCGTGTCTGTATGTCTGTGATACTGTGTGTCAGTGTATGTCTTTGTTACTTGGTGTCAGTGTATGTCTTTATTACTTCGTGTCAGTACATGTCTGTGATACTGGGTGTCAGTGTATGTCTTTTTACTTGGTGTCAGTGTTTGTCTTTGTTACTTCGTGTCAGTGTATGTGTATGAGACTGGGTGTCAGTGTATTTCTTTGTTACTTGGTGTCAATGTTAGTCTTTGTTACTTGTTGTCAGTGTTTGTCTTTGTTACTTCGTGTCAGTGTATGTCTGTGATACTGGGTGTCAGTGTATGCTTTGTTACTTGGTGTCAGTGTATGTCTGTGATACTGGGTGTCAGTGTATGTATTTGTTACTTGGTGTCAGTGTTTGTCTTTGTTACTTGGTGTCAGTGTTTGTCTTTGTTACTTCGTGTCAGTGTATGTCTGTGTTACTGGGTGTCAGTGTATGTCTTTGTTACTTGGTGTCAGTGTTTGTCTTTGTTACTTGGTGTCAGTGTTGTCTTTGTTACTTCGTGTCAGTGTATGTCTGTGTTACTGGATGTCAGTGTATGTCTTTGTCACTTGGTGTCAGTGTTTGTCTTTGTTACTTGGTGTCAGTGTTTGTCTTTGTTATTTCGTGTCAGTGTATGCTTGTGTTACTGGGTGTCAGTGTATGTCTTTTTTACTTGGTGTCAGTGTTTGTCTGTGATACTGGGTGTCAGTGTATGTCTTTGTTACTTTGCGTCATTGTTTGTCTTTGTTACTTGGTGTCAGTGTTTTTCTTTGTTACTTCGTGTCAGTGTATGTCTGTGATACTGATGTCAGTGTCTGTCTTTGTGACTTGGTTTCAGTGTGTGCCTTTGTTACTTGGTGTCAGTGTTTGTCTTTGTTACTTCGTGTCAGTGTTTGTCTTTGTTAATTGGTGTCAGTGTTTGTCTTTGTTACTTCGTGTCAGTGTATGTCTGTGTTACTGGGTGTCAGTGTATGTCTTTGTTACTTGGTGGCAGTGGTGTCTTTGTTACTTCGTGTCAGTGTATGTCTGTGTTACTGGATGTCAGTGTATGTCTTTGTTACTTGGTGTCAGTGTTTGTCTTTGTTACTTCGTGTCAGTGTATGTCTTTGTTACTGGGTGTCAGTGTATGTCTTTGTTACTTGGTGTCAGTGTTTGTCTTTGTTACTTGGTGTCAGTGTTTGTCTTTGTTACTGGGTGTCAGTGTATGTCTGTGATACTGGGTGTCAGTGTATGTCTTTGTTACTTGGTGTCAGTGTTTGTCTTTGTTACATGGTGTCAGTGCGTGTCTTTGTTACTGGGTGTCAGTGTGTGTCTTTGTTACTTGGTGTAAGTGTATGTCTTTGTTACTTGGTGTAAGTGTTTGTCTTTGTTACTTGGTGTCAGTGTGTGTCTTTGTTACTTGGTGTAATTGTATGTCTTTGTTACTTGGTGTCAGTGTGTGTCTTTGTTACTTGGTGTCAGTGTATGTCTTTGTTACTGGGTCTAATTGTATGTCTTTGTTACTTGGCATAAGTGTATGCCTTTGTGACTTGGTGTAAGTGTGTGTCTTTGTTACTTGGTGTCAGTGTATGTCTTTTCTACTTGGTGTAAATGGATGTCTTTGTGACTTGGTGTAAGTGTGTGTCTTTGTTACTTGGTGTCAGTGTATGTCTGTGTTACTGGGTGTCATTGTGTGTCTTTGTTACTTGGTGTGAGTGTGTGTCTGAGTTACTGGGTGTAAGTGTGTTTCTGTGTGACTTGGCGTCAGTGTTTGTATTTGTTAGTTGGTGTCAGTGTATATCTTTGTTACTTGGTGTCAGTGTTTGTCTTTGTTACATGGTGTCAGTGTTTGTCTTTGTTACCTGGTGTCAGTGTTTGTCTGTGATACTGGGTGTCAGTGTAGGTCTTTGTTACTTTGTGTCAGTGTTTGTCTTTGTAACTTCGTGTCAGTGTATATCTATGATCCTGGTGTCAGTGCCTGTCTTTGTTACTTGGTTTCAGTGTTTGTCTTTGTTACTTGGTGTCAGTGTTTGACTTCGTTACTTCGTGTCAGTGTATGTCTGTGTAACTGGGTGTCAGTGTATGTCTTTGTTACTTGTTGTCAGTGTTTGTCATTGTTACTTCGTGTCAGTGTATGTCTGTGATACTGGGTGTCAGTGTATGCTTTGTTACTTGGTGTCAGTGTATGTCTGTGATACTGGGTGTCAGTGTATGTATTTGTTACTTGGTGTCAGTGTTTGTCTTTGTTACTTGGTGTCAGTGTTTGTCTTTGTTACTTCGTGTCAGTGGATGTCTGTGATACTGGGTGACAGTGTCTGTCTTTGTTACTTGGTGTCAGTGTTTGTCTTTGTTACTTAGTGTCAGTGTATGTCTGTGTAACTGGATGTCAGTGTATGTCTTTGTTACTTGGTGTCAGTGTTTGTCTTCGTTACTTCGTGTCTGTATGTCTGTGATACTGTGTGTCAGTGTATGTCTTTGTTACTTGGTGTCAGTGTATGTCTTTATTACTTCGTGTCAGTACATGTCTGTGATACTGGGTGTCAGTGTATGTCTTTTTACTTGGTGTCAGTGTTTGTCTTTGTTACTTCTTGTCAGTGTATGTGTATGAGACTGGGTGTCAGTGTATGTCTTTGTTACTTGGTGTCAATGTTAGTCTTTGTTACTTGTTGTCAGTGTTTGTCTTTGTTACTTCGTGTCAGTGTATGTCTGTGATACTGGGTGTCAGTGTATGCTTTGTTACTTGGTGTCAGTGTATGTCTGTGATACTGGGTGTCAGTGTATGTATTTGTTACTTGGTGTCAGTGTTTGTCTTTGTTACTTGGTGTCAGTGTTTGTCTTTGTTACTTCGTGTCAGTGTATGTCTGTGTTACTGGGTGTCAGTGTATGTCTTTGTTACTTGGTGTCAGTGTTTGTCTTTGTTACTTGGTGTCAGTGTTGTCTTTGTTACTTCGTGTCAGTGTATGTCTGTGTTACTGGATGTCAGTGTATGTCTTTGTCACTTTGTGTCAGTGTTTGTCTTTGTTACTTGGTGTCAGTGTTTGTCTTTGTTATTTCGTGTCAGTGTATGCTTGTGTTACTGGGTGTCAGTGTATGTCTTTTTTACTTGGTGTCAGTGTTTGTCTGTGATACTGGGTGTCAGTGTATGTCTTTGTTACTTTGCGTCATTGTTTGTCTTTGTTACTTGGTGTCAGTGTTTTTCTTTGTTACTTCGTGTCAGTGTATGTCTGTGATACTGATGTCAGTGTCTGTCTTTGTGACTTGGTTTCAGTGTTTGCCTTTGTTACTTGGTGTCAGTGTTTGTCTTTGTTACTTCGTGTCAGTGTATGTCTGTGTAACTGGGTGTCAGTGTATGTCTTTGTTACTTGGTGTAAGTGTACGTCTTTGTGACTTGGTGTAAGTGTGTGTCTTTGTAACTTCGTGTCAGTGTATATCTATGATCCTGGTGTCAGTGCCTGTCTTTGTTACTTGGTTTCAGTGTTTGTCTTTGTTACTTGGTGTCAGTGTTTGACTTCGTTACTTCGTGTCAGTGTATGTCTGTGTAACTGGGTGTCAGTGTATGTCTTTGTTACTTGTTGTCAGTGTTTGTCTTTGTTACTTCGTGTCAGTGTATGTCTGTGATACTGGGTGTCAGTGTATGCTTTGTTACTTGGTGTAAGAGTATGTCTGTGATACTGGGTGTCAGTGTATGTATTTGTTACTTGGTGTCAGTGTTTGTCTTTGTTACTTGGTGTCAGTGTTTGTCTTTGTTACTTCGTGTCAGTGGATGTCTGTGATAATGGGTGACAGTGTCTGTCTTTGTTACTTGGTGTCAGTGTTTGTCTTTGTTACTTAGTGTCAGTGTATGTCTGTGTAACTGGGTGTCAGTGTATGTCTTTGTTACTTGGTGTCAGTGTTTGTCTTCGTTACTTCGTGTCTGTATGTCTGTGATACTGTGTGTCAGTGTATGTCTTTGTTACTTGGTGTCAGTGTATGTCTTTATTACTTCGTGTCAGTACATGTCTGTGATACTGGGTGTCAGTGTATGTCTTTTTACTTGGTGTCAGTGTTTGTCTTTGTTACTTGGTGTCAGTGTTTGTCTTTGTTACTTCGTGTCAGTGTATGTGTATGAGACTGGGTGTCAGTGTATGTCTTTGTTACTTGGTGTCAATGTTAGTCTTTGTTACTTGTTGTCAGTGTTTGTCTTTGTTACTTCGTGTCAGTGTATGTCTGTGATACTGGGTGTCAGTGTATGCTTTGTTACTTGGTGTCAGTGTATGTCTGTGATACTTGGTGTCAGTGTATGTATTTGTTACTTGGTGTCAGTGTTTGTCTTTGTTACTTGGTGTCAGTGTTTGTCTTTGTTACTTCGTGTCAGTGTATGTCTGTGTTACTGGGTGTCAGTGTATGTCTTTGTTACTTGGTGTCAGTGTTTGTCTTTATTACTTGGTGTCAGTGTTGTCTTTGTTACTTCGTGTCAGTGTATGTCTGTGTTACTGGATGTCAGTGGATGTCTTTGTCACTTGGTGTCAGTGTTTGTCTTTGTTACTTGGTGTCAGTGTTTGTCTTTGTTATTTCGTGTCAGTGTATGCTTGTGTTACTGGGTGTCAGTGTATGTCTTTTTTACTTGGTGTCAGTGTTTGTCTGTGATACTGGGTGTCAGTGTATGTCTTTGTTACATTGCGTCATTGTTTGTCTTTGTTACTTGGTGTCAGTGTTTTTCTTTGTTACTTCGTGTCAGTGTATGTCTGTGATACTGATGTCAGTGTCTGTCTTTGTGACTTGGTTTCAGTGTTTGCCTTTGTTACTTGGTGTCAGTGTTTGTCTTTGTTACTTCGTGTCAGCGTATGTCTGTGTAACTGTGTGTCAGTGTATGTCTTTGTTACTTGGTGTAAGTGTACGTCTTTGTGACTTGATGTAAGTGTGTGTCTTTGTAACTTCGTGTCAGTGTATATCTATGACCCTGGTGTCAGTGCCTGTCTTTGTTACCTGGTTTCAGTGTTTGTCTTTGTTACTTGGTGTCAGTGTTTGGCTTCGTTACTTCGTGTCAGTGTATGCTTTGTTACTTGGTGTCAGTGTATGTATTTGTTACTTGGTGTCAGTGTTTGTCTTTGTTACTTGGTGTCAGTGTTTGTCTTTGTTACTTCGTGTCAGTATATGTCTGTGATACTGGGTGACAGTGTCTGTCTTTGTTACTTGGTGTCAGTGTTTGTCTTTGTTACTTAGTGTCAGTGTATGGCTGTGTAACTGGGTGTCAGTGTATGTCTTTGTTACTTGGTGTCAGTGTTTGTCTTCGTTACTTCGTGTCTGTGTATGTCTGTGATACTGGGTGTCAGTGTATGTCTTTGTTACTTGGTGTCAGTGTATGTCTTTATTACTTCGTGTCAGTGCATGTCTGTGATACTGGGTGTCAGTGTATGTCTTTTTACTTGGTGTCAGTGTTTGTCTTTGTTACTTGGTGTCAGTGTTTGTCTTTGTTACTTCGTGTCAGTGTATGTGTATGAAACTGGGTGTCAGTGTATGTCTTTGTTACTTGGTGTCAGTGTTTGTCTTCGTTACTTCGTGTCTGTGTATGTCTGTGATACTGGGTGTCAGTGTATGTCTTTGTTACTTGGTGTCAGTGTATGTCTTTATTACTTCGTGTCAGTGCATGTCTGTGATACTGGGTGTCAGTGTATGTCTTTTTACTTGGTGTCAGTGTTTGTCTGTGATACTGGGTGTCAGTGTATGCTTTGTTACTTGGTGTCAGTGTATGTCTGTGATACTGGGTGTCAGTGTATGTATTTGTTACTTGGTGTCAGTGTTTGTCTTTGTTACTTGGTGTCAGTGTTTGTCTTTGTTACTTCGTGTCAGTGTATGTCTGTGTTACTGGGTGTCAGTGTATGTCTTTGTTACTTGGTGTCAGTGTTTGTCTTTGTTACTTGGTGTCAGTGTTGTCTTTGTTACTTCGTGTCAGTGTATGTCTGTGTTACTGGATGTCAGTGTATGTCTTTGTCACTTGGTGTCAGTGTTTGTCTTTGTTACTTGGTGTCAGTGTTTGTCTTTGTTACTTCGTGTCAGTGTATGTCTGTGTTACTGGGTGTCAGTGTATGTCTTTGTTACTTGGTGTCAGTGTTTGTCTGTGATACTGGGTGTCAGTGTATGTCTTTGTTACTTTGCGTCATTGTTTGTCTTTGTTACTTGGTGTCAGTGTTTGTCTTTGTTACTTGGTGTCAGTGTTTGTCTTTGTTACTTCGTGTCAGTGTATGTCTGTGTTACTGGGTGTCAGTGTATGTCTTTGTTACTTGGTGTCAGTGTTTGTCTGTGATACTGGGTGTCAGTGTATGTCTTTGTTACTTTGCGTCATTGTTTGTCTTTGTTACTTGGTGTCAGTGTTTTTCTTTGTTACTTCGTGTCAGTGTATGTCTGTGATACTGATGTCAGTGTCTGTCTTTGTGACTTGGTTTCAGTGTTTGCCTTTGTTACTTGGTGTCAGTGTTTGTCTTTGTTACTTCGTGTCAGTTTATGTCTGTGTAACTGGGTGTCAGTGTATGTCTTTGTTACTTGGTGTAAGTGTACGTCTTTGTGACTTGGTGTAAGTGTGTGTCTTTGTTACTTGGTGTCAGTGTATGTCTGTGTTACTGGGTGTCATTGTGTGTCTTTGTTACTTGGTGTAAGTGTGTGTCTGTGTTACTGGGTGTAAGTGTGTGTCTGTGTTACTTGGCGTCAGTGTTTGTATTTGTTAGTTGGTGTCAGTGTCTGTCTTTGTTACTTGGTGTCAGTGTTTGTCTGTGTTACTGGGTGTCAGTGTATGTCTTTGTTACTTCGTGTCAGTGTTTGTCTTTGTTACTTCGTGTCAGTGCATGTCTGTGATAGTGGGTGTCAGTGTATGTCTTTGCTCCTTCGTGTCAGTGTCTGTCTTTGTTACTTGATGTCAGTGTTTGTCTTTGTTACTTGGTGTCAGTGTTTGTCTGTGATACTGGGTGTCAGTGTATGTCTTTGTTACTTTGCGTCATTGTTTGTCTTTGTTACTTGGTGTCAGTGTTTTTCTTTGCTACTTCGTGTCAGTGTATGTCTGTGATACTGATGTCAGTGTCTGTCTTTGTGACTTGGTTTCAGTGTTTGCCTTTGTTACTTGGTGTCAGTGTTTGTCTTTGTTACTTCGTGTCAGTTTATGTCTGTGTAACTGGGTGTCAGTGTATGTCTTTGTTACTTGGTGTAAGTGTACGTCTTTGTGACTTGGTGTAAGTGTGTGTCTTTGTTACTTGGTGTCAGTGTATGTCTGTGTTACTGGGTGTCATTGTGTGTCTTTGTTACTTGGTGTAAGTGTGTGTCTGTGTTACTGCGTGTAAGTGTGTGTCTGTGTTACTTGGCGTCAGTGTTTGTATTTGATGGTTGGTGTCAGTGTCTGTCTTTGTTACTTGGTGTCAGTGTTTGTCTGTGTTACTGGGTGTCAGTGTATGTCTTTGTTACTTCGTGTCAGTGTTTGTCTTTGTTACTTCGTGTCAGTGCATGTCTGTGATAGTGGGTGTCAGTGTATGTCTTTGTTCCTTCGTGTCAGTGTCTGTCTTTGTTACTTGATGTCAGTGTTTGTCTTTGTTACTTGGTGTCAGTATTTGTCTTTGTTACTTCGTGTCAGTTTATGTCTGTGATACTGGGTGTCAGTGTATGTCTTTGTTACTTGGTTTCAGTGTTTGTCTTTGTTACTTGGTGTCATTGTTTGTCTTTGTTCCTTCGTGTCAGTGTATGTCTTTGTTACTTGGTGTCAGTGTTTGTCTTTGTTACTTGGTGTCAGTGTATGTCTGTGATACTGGGTGTCAGTGTATGTCATTGTTACTTGGTGTCAGTGTATGTCTTTGTTACTGGCTGTAAGTGTATGTCTTTGTTACTTGTTGTACGTGTATGTCTTTGTGACTTGGTGTAAGTGTGTGTCTTTGTTACTTGGTGTCAGTGTATGTCTTTGTTACTTGGTGGAAGTGGATGTCTTTGTGACTTGGTTTGTGTGTGTCTTTGTCACTAGGTGTCAGTGTATGTCTGTGTTACTGGGTGTCATTGTGTGTCTTTGTTACTTGATGTAAGTGTGTGTCTGTGTTACTGGGTGTAATTGTGTGTCTGTGTTACTTGGTGTCAGTGTTTGTATTTGTTTTTTGGTGTCAGAGTATGTCTTTGTTACTTGGTGTCAGTGAGTGTCTGTGTTACTGGGTGTCAGTGTTTGTCTTTGTTACTTGGTGTCAGTGTTTGTCTTTGCTACTTCGTGTCAGTGTATGTCTGTGTTACTGGGTCTCAGTGTATGTCTTTGTTACTTGGTGTCAGTGTTTGTCTTTGTTACTTCGTGTCAGTGTATGTCTGTGATACTGGGTGTCAGTCTATGTCTTTGTTACTTCGTGTCAGTGTATGTCTGTGATACTGGGTGTCAGTGTATGTCTGTGTTACTTGGTGTCAGTGTTTGTCTTTTTTAGTTGGTGTCAGTGTTTGTCTTTGTTACTTCGTGTCAGTGTATGTCTGTGTTACTGGGTGTCAGTGTATGTCTTTGTTACTTGGTGTCAGTGTTTGTCTTTGTTAATTGGTGTCAGTGTTTGTCTATGTTCTGGGTGTCAGTGTATGTCTTTGTTACTTGGTGTCAGTGTTTGTCTTTGTTGCTTGGTGTCAGTGCATGTCTTTGTTACTTGGTGTCAGTGTATGTCTTTGTTACTTGGTATCAGTGTATGTCTGTGTTACTTGGTGACAGTGTATGTCTTTGTCACTTGGTGTCAGTGTGCGTCTGTGATACTTGGTGTCAGTGTTTGTCTTTGTTACTCGGTGTCAGTGCGTATCTGTGTTCCTGGGTGTCAGTGTATGTCTTTGTTACTTGGTGTCAGTGTATGTCTTTGTTACTTGGTGTCAGTGTGTGTCTTTGTTACTGGGTGTCAGTGTATGTCTGTGTTACTTGGTGTCAGTGTATGTCTTTGTTACTTGGTGTCAGTGTGTGTCTTTGTTACTGGGTGTCAGTGTATGTCTGTGTTACTTGGTGTCACTGTATGTCTGTGTTACTTGGTGTCAGTGTATGTCTTTGTTACTTGGTGTCAGTGTGTGTCTTTGTTACTGGATGTCAGTGTATGTCTGTGTTACTTGGTGTCAGTGTATGTCTTTGTAACTGGGTGTCAGTGTATGTCTTTGTGACTTGGTGTAAGTGTGTGTCTTTGTAACTTCGTGTCAGTGTATATCTATGATCCTGGTGTCAGTGCCTGTCTTTGTTACTTGGTTTCAGTGTTTGTCTTTGTTACTTGGTGTCAGTGTTTGTCTTCGTTACTTCGTGTCAGTGTATGTCTGTGTTATTGGGTGTCAGTGTATGTCTTTGTTACTTGTTGTCAGTGTTTGTCTTTGTTACTTCGTGTCAGTGTATGTCTGTGATACTGGGTGTCAGTGTATGCTTTGTTACTTGGTGTCAGTGTATGTCTGTGATACTGGGTGTCAGTGTATGTATTTGTTACTTGGTGTCAGTGTTTGTCTTTGTTACTTGGTGTCAGTGTTTGTCTTTGTTACTTCGTGTCAGTATATGTCTGTGATACTGGGTGACAGTGTCTGTCTTTGTTACTTGGTGTCAGTGTTTGTCTTTGTTACTTAGTGTCAGTGTATGGCTGTGTAACTGGGTGTCAGTGTATGTCTTTGTTACTTGGTGTCAGTGTTTGTCTTCGTTACTTCGTGTCTGTGTATGTCTGTGATACTGGGTGTCAGTGTATGTCTTTGTGACTTGGTGTCAGTGTATGTCTTTATTACTTCGTGTCAGTGCATGTCTGTGATACTGGGTGTCAGTGTATGTCTTTTTACTTGGTGTCAGTGTTTGTCTTTGTTACTTGGTGTCAGTGTTTGTCTTTGTTACTCCGTGTCAGTGTATGTGTATGAGACTGGGTGTCAGTGTATGTCTTTGTTACTTGGTGTCAATGTTAGTCTTTGTTGCTTGTTGTCAGTGTTTGTCTTTGTTACTTCGTGTCAGTGTATGTCTGTGATACTGGGTGACAGTGTATGCTTTGTTACTTGGTGTCAGTGTATGTCTGTGATACTGGGTGTCAGTGTATGTATTTGTTACTTGGTGTCAGTGTTTGTCTTTGTTACTTGGTGTCAGTGTTTGTCTTTGTTACTTGGTGTCAGTGTATGTCTGTGCTACTGGGTGTCAGTGTATGTCTTTGTTACTTGGTGTCAGTGTTTGTCTTTGTTACCTGGTGTCAGTGTTGTCTTTGTTACTTCGTGTCAGTGTATGTCTGTGTTACCGGATGTCAGTGTATGTCTTTGTCACTTGGTGTCAGTGTTTGTCTTTGTTACTTGGTGTCAGTGTTTTTCTTTGTTACTTCGTGTCAGTGTATGTCTGTGATACTGATGTCAGTGTCTGTCTTTGTGACTTGGTTTCAGTGTTTGCCTTTGTTACTTGGTGTCAGTGTTTGTCTTTGTTACTTCGTGTCAGTTTATGTCTGTGTAACTGGGTGTCAGTGTATGTCTTTGTTACTTGGTGTAAGTGTACGTCTTTGTGACTTGGTGTAAGTGTGTGTCTTTGTTACTTGGTGTCAGTGTATGTCTGTGTTACTGGGTGTCATTGTGTGCCTTTGTTACTTGGTGTAAGTGTGTGTCTGTGTTACTGGGTGTAAGTGTGTGTCTGTGTTACTTGGCGTCAGTGTTTGTATTTGTTCGTTGGTGTCAGTGTATGTCTTTGTTACTTGGTGTCAGTGTTTGTCTGTGTTACTGGGTGTCAGTGTATGTCTTTGTTACTTCGTGTCAGTGTTTGTCTTTGTTACTTCGTGTCAGTGCATGTCTGTGATAGTGGGTGTCAGTGTATGTCTTTGTTCCTTCGTGTCAGTGTATGTCTTTGTTACTTGGTGTCAGTGTTTGTCTTTGTTACTTCGTGTCAGTGTATGTGTATGAAACTGGGTGTCAGTGTATGTCTTTGTTACTTGGTGTCAGTGTTTGTCTTCGTTACTTCGTGTCTGTGTATGTCTGTGATACTGGGTGTCAGTGTATGTCTTTGTTACTGGGTCTAATTGTATGTCTTTGTTACTTGGCATAAGTGTATGCCTTTGTGACTTGGTGTAAGTGTGTGTCTTTGTTACTTGGTGTCAGTGTATGTCTTTTCTACTTGGTGTAAATGGATGTCTTTGTGACTTGGTGTAAATGTGTGTCTTTGTTACTTGGTGTCAGTGTATGTCTGTGTTACTGGGTGTCATTGTGTGTCTTTGTTACTTGGTGTGAGTGTGTGTCTGTGTTACTGGGTGTAAGTGTGTTTCTGTGTGACTTGGCGTCAGTGTTTGTATTTGTTAGTTGGTGTCAGTGTATATCTTTGTTACTTGGTGTCAGTGTTTGTCTTTGTTACATGGTGTCAGTGTTTGTCTTTGTTACTTGGTGTCAGTGTTTGTCTGTGATACTGGGTGTCAGTGTAGGTCTTTGTTACTTTGTGTCAGTGTTTGTCTTTGTAACTTCGTGTCAGTGTATATCTATGATCCTGGTGTCAGTGCCTGTCTTTGTTACTTGGTTTCAGTGTTTGTCTTTGTTACTTGGTGTCAGTGTTTGACTTCGTTACTTCGTGTCAGTGTATGTCTGTGTAACTGGGTGTCAGTGTATGTCTTTGTTACTTGTTGTCAGTGTTTGTCTTTGTTACTTCGTGTCAGTGTATGTCTGTGATGCTGGGTGTCAGTGTATGCTTTGTTACTTGGTGTCAGTGTATGTCTGTGATACTGGGTGTCAGTGTATGTATTTGTTACTTGGTGTCAGTGTTTGTCTTTGTTACTTGGTGTCAGTGTTTGTCTTTGTTACTTCGTGTCAGTGTATGTCTGTGTTACTGGGTGTCAGTGTATGTCTTTGTTACTTGGTGTCAGTGTTTGTCTTTGTTACTTGGTGTCAGTGTTGTCTTTGTTACTTCGTGTCAGTGTATGTCTGTGTTACTGGATGTCAGTGTATGTCTTTGTCACTTGGTGTCAGTGTTTGTCTTTGTTACTTGGTGTCAGTGTTTGTCTTTGTTATTTCGTGTCAGTGTATGCTTGTGTTACTGGGTGTCAGTGTATGTCTTTTTTACTTGGTGTCAGTGTTTGTCTGTGATACTGGGTGTCAGTGTATGTCTTTGTTACTTTGCGTCATTGTTTGTCTTTGTTACTTGGTGTCAGTGTTTTTCTTTGTTACTTCGTGTCAGTGTATGTCTGTGATACTGATGTCAGTGTCTGTCTTTGTGACTTGGTTTCAGTGTTTGCCTTTGTTACTTGGTGTCAGTGTTTGTCTTTGTTACTTCGTGTCAGTGTATGTCTCTGTAACTGGGTGTCAGTGTATGTCTTTGTTACTTGGTGTAAGTGTACGTCTTTGTGACTTGGTGTAAGTGTGTGTCTTTGTAACTTCGTGTCAGTGTATATCTATGATCCTGGTGTCAGTGCCTGTCATTGTTACCTGGTTTCAGTGTTTGTCTTTGTTACTTGGTGTCAGTGTTTGTCTTCGTTACTTCGTGTCAGTGTATGTCTGTGTAACTGGGTGTCAGTGTATGTCTTTGTTACTTGTTGTCAGTGTTTGTCTTTGTTACTTCGTGTCAGTGTATGTCTGTGATACTGGGTGTCAGTGTATGCTTTGTTACTTGGTGTCAGTGTATGTCTGTGATACTGGGTGTCAGTGTATGTATTTGTTACTTGGTGTCAGTGTTTGTCTTTGTTACTTGGTGTCAGTGTTTGTCTTTGTTACTTCGTGTCAGTATATGTCTGTGATACTGGGTGACAGTGTCTGTCTTTGTTACTTGGTGTCAGTGTTTGTCTTTGTTACTTAGTGTCAGTGTATGGCTGTGTAACTGGGTGTCAGTGTATGTCTTTTTACTTGGTGTCAGTGTTTGTCTTCGTTACTTCGTGTCTGTATATGTCTGTGATACTGGGTGTCAGTGTATGTCTTTGTGACTTGGTGTCAGTGTATGTCTTTATTACTTCGTGTCAGTGCATGTCTGTGATACTGGGTGTCAGTGTATGTCTTTTTACTTGGTGTCAGTGTTTGTCTTTGTTACTTGGTGTCAGTGTATGTCTTTGTTACTTCGTGTCAGTGTATGTGTATGAAACTGGGTGTCAGTGTATGTCTTTGTTACTTGGTGTCAGTGTTTGTCTTCGTTACTTCGTGTCTGTGTATGTCTGTGATACTGGGTGTCATTGTATGTCTTTGTTACTTGGTGTCAGTGTATGTCTTCATTACTTCGTGTCAGTGCATGTCTGTGATACTGGGTGTCAGTGTATGTCTTTTTACTTGGTGTCAGTGTTTGTCTTTGTTACTTCGTGTCAGTGTATGTCTGTGATACTGGGTGTCAGTGTATGCTTTGTTACTTGGTGTGAGTGTATGTCTGTGATACTGGGTGTCAGTGTATGTATTTGTTACTTGGTGTCAGTGTTTGTCTTTGTTACTTGGTGTCAGTGTTTGTCTTTGTTACTTCGTGTCAGTATATGTCTATGATACTGGGTGACAGTGTCTGTCTTTGTTACTTGGTGTCAGTGTTTGTCTTTGTTACTTAGTGTCAGTGTATGGCTGTGTAACTGGGTGTCAGTGTATGTCTTTGTTACTTGGTGTCAGTGTTTGTCTTCGTTACTTCGTGTCTGTGTATGTCTGTGATACTGGGTGTCAGTGTATGTCTTTGTGACTTGGTGTCAGTGTATGTCTTTATTACTTCGTGTCAGTGCATGTCTGTGATACTGGGTGTCAGTGTATGTCTTTTTACTTGGTGTCAGTGTTTGTCTTTGTTACTTGGTGTAAGTGTGTGTCTTTGTAACTTCGTGTCAGTGTATATCTATGATCCTGGTGTCAGTGCCTGTCTTTGTTACTTGGTTTCAGTGTTTGTCTTTGTTACTTGGTGTCAGTGTTTGTCTTCGTTACTTCGTGTCAGTGTATGTCTGTGTTATTGGGTGTCAGTGTATGTCTTTGTTACTTGTTGTCAGTGTTTGTCTTTGTTACTTCGTGTCTGTGTATGTCTGTGATACTGGGTGTCAGTGTATGCTTTGTTACTTGGTGTCAGTGTATGTCTGTGATACTGGGTGTCAGTGTATGTATTTGTTACTTGGTGTCAGTGTTTGTCTTTGTTACTTGGTGTCAGTGTTTGTCTTTGTTACTTCGTGTCAGTATATGTCTGTGATACTGGGTGTCAGTGTATGTATTTGTTACTTGGTGTCAGTGTTTGTCTTTGTTACTTGGTGTCAGTGTTTGTCTTTGTTACTTCGTGTCAGTATATGTCTGTGATACTGGGTGACAGTGTCTGTCTTTGTTACTTGGTGTCAGTGTTTGTCTTCGTTACTTCGTGTCTGTGTATGTCTGTGATACTGGGTGTCAGTGTATGTCTTTGTGACTTGGTGTCAGTGTATGTCTTTATTACTTCGTGTCAGTGCATGTCTGTGATACTGGGTGTCAGTGTATGTCTTTTTACTTGGTGTCAGTGTTTGTCTTTTTTACTTGGTGTCAGTGTTTGTCTTTGTTACTCCGTGTCAGTGTATGTGTATGAGACTGGGTGTCAGTGTATGTCTTTGTTACTTGGTGTCAATGTTAGTCTTTGTTGCTTGTTGTCAGTGTTTGTCTTTGTTACTTCGTGTCAGTGTATGTCTGTGATACTGGGTGACAGTGTATGCTTTGTTACTTGGTGTCAGTGTATGTCTGTGATACTGGGTGTCAGTGTATGTATTTGTTACTTGGTGTCAGTGTTTGTCTTTGTTACTTGGTGTCAGTGTTTGTCTTTGTTACTTCGTGTCAGTGTATGTCTGTGCTACTGGGTGTCATTGTGTGCCTTTGTTACTTGGTGTAAGTGTGTGTCTGTGTTACTGGGTGTAAGTGTGTGTCTGTGTTACTTGGCGTCAGTGTTTGTATTTGTTCGTTGGTGTCAGTGTATGTCTTTGTTACTTGGTGTCAGTGTTTGTCTGTGTTACTGGGTGTCAGTGTATGTCTTTGTTACTTCGTGTCAGTGTTTGTCTTTGTTACTTCGTGTCAGTGCATGTCTGTGATAGTGGGTGTCAGTGTATGTCTTTGTTCCTTCGTGTCAGTGTATGTCTTTGTTACTTGGTGTCAGTGTTTGTCTTTGTTACTTCGTGTCAGTGTATGTGTATGAAACTGAGTGTCAGTGTATGTCTTTGTTACTTGGTGTCAGTGTTTGTCTTCGTTACTTCGTGTCTGTGTATGTCTGTGATACTGGGTGTCAGTGTATGTCTTTGTTACTGGGTCTAATTGTATGTCTTTGTTACTTGGCATAAGTGTATGCCTTTGTGACTTGGTGTAAGTGTGTGTCTTTGTTACTTGGTGTCAGTGTATGTCTTTTCTACTTGGTGTAAATGGATGTCTTTGTGACTTGGTGTAAGTGTGTGTCTTTGTTACTTGGTGTCAGTGTATGTCTGTGTTACTGGGTGTCATTGTGTGTCTTTGTTACTTGGTGTGAGTGTGTGTCTGTGTTACTGGGTGTAAGTGTGTTTCTGTGTGACTTGGCGTCAGTGTTTGTATTTGTTAGTTGGTGTCAGTGTATATCTTTGTTACTTGGTGTCAGTGTTTGTCTTTGTTACATGGTGTCAGTGTTTGTCTTTGTTACTTGGTGTCAGTGTTTGTCTGTGATACTGGGTGTCAGTGTAGGTCTTTGTTACTTTGTGTCAGTGTTTGTCTTTGTAACTTCGTGTCAGTGTATATCTATGATCCTGGTGTCAGTGCCTGTCTTTGTTACTTGGTTTCAGTGTTTGTCTTTGTTACTTGGTGTCAGTGTTTGACTTCGTTACTTCGTGTCAGTGTATGTCTGTGTAACTGGGTGTCAGTGTATGTCTTTGTTACTTGTTGTCAGTGTTTGTCTTTGTTACTTCGTGTCAGTGTATGTCTGTGATGCTGGGTGTCAGTGTATGCTTTGTTACTTGGTGTCAGTGTATGTCTGTGATACTGGGTGTCAGTGTATGTATTTGTTACTTGGTGTCAGTGTTTGTCTTTGTTACTTCGTGTCAGTGTATGTCTGTGTTACTGGGTGTCAGTGTATGTCTTTGTTACTTGGTGTCAGTGTTTGTCTTTGTTACTTGGTGTCAGTGTTGTCTTTGTTACTTCGTGTCAGTGTATGTCTGTGTTACTGGATGTCAGTGTATGTCTTTGTCACTTGGTGTCAGTGTTTGTCTTTGTTACTTGGTGTCAGTGTTTGTCTTTGTTATTTCGTGTCAGTGTATGCTTGTGTTACTGGGTGTCAGTGTATGTCTTTTTTACTTGGTGTCAGTGTTTGTCTGTGATACTGGGTGTCAGTGTATGTCTTTGTTACTTTGCGTCATTGTTTGTCTTTGTTACTTGGTGTCAGTGTTTTTCTTTGTTACTTCGTGTCAGTGTATGTCTGTGATACTGATGTCAGTGTCTGTCTTTGTGACTTGGTTTCAGTGTTTGCCTTTGTTACTTGGTGTCAGTGTTTGTCTTTGTTACTTCGTGTCAGTGTATGTCTCTGTAACTGGGTGTCAGTGTATGTCTTTGTTACTTGGTGTAAGTGTACGTCTTTGTGACTTGGTGTAAGTGTGTGTCTTTGTAACTTCGTGTCAGTGTATATCTATGATCCTGGTGTCAGTGCCTGTCATTGTTACCTGGTTTCAGTGTTTGTCTTTGTTACTTGGTGTCAGTGTTTGTCTTCGTTACTTCGTGTCAGTGTATGTCTGTGTAACTGGGTGTCAGTGTATGTCTTTGTTACTTGTTGTCAGTGTTTGTCTTTGTTACTTCGTGTCAGTGTATGTCTGTGATACTGGGTGTCAGTGTATGCTTTGTTACTTGGTGTCAGTGTATGTCTGTGATACTGGGTGTCAGTGTATGTATTTGTTACTTGGTGTCAGTGTTTGTCTTTGTTACTTGGTGTCAGTGTTTGTCTTTGTTACTTCGTGTCAGTATATGTCTGTGATACTGGGTGACAGTGTCTGTCTTTGTTACTTGGTGTCAGTGTTTGTCTTTGTTACTTAGTGTCAGTGTATGGCTGTGTAACTGGGTGTCAGTGTATGTCTTTGTTACTTGGTGTCAGTGTTTGTCTTCGTTACTTCGTGTCTGTATATGTCTGTGATACTGGGTGTCAGTGTATGTCTTTGTGACTTGGTGTCAGTGTATGTCTTTATTACTTCGTGTCAGTGCATGTCTGTGATACTGGGTGTCAGTGTATGTCTTTTTACTTGGTGTCAGTGTTTGTCTTTGTTACTTGGTGTCAGTGTATGTCTTTGTTACTTCGTGTCAGTGTATGTGTATGAAACTGGGTGTCAGTGTATGTCTTTGTTACTTGGTGTCAGTGTTTGTCTTCGTTACTTCGTGTCTGTGTATGTCTGTGATACTGGGTGTCATTGTATGTCTTTGTTACTTGGTGTCAGTGTATGTCTTTATTACTTCGTGTCAGTGCATGTCTGTGATACTGGGTGTCAGTGTATGTCTTTTTACTTGGTGTCAGTGTTTGTCTTTGTTACTTCGTGTCAGTGTATGTCTGTGATACTGGGTGTCAGTGTATGCTTTGTTACTTGGTGTCAGTGTATGTCTGTGATACTGGGTGTCAGTGTATGTATTTGTTACTTGGTGTCAGTGTTTGTCTTTGTTACTTGGTGTCAGTGTTTGTCTTTGTTACTTCGTGTCAGTATATGTCTATGATACTGGGTGACAGTGTCTGTCTTTGTTACTTGGTGTCAGTGTTTGTCTTTGTTACTTAGTGTCAGTGTATGGCTGTGTAACTGGGTGTCAGTGTATGTCTTTGTTACTTGGTGTCAGTGTTTGTCTTCGTTACTTCGTGTCTGTGTATGTCTGTGATACTGGGTGTCAGTGTATGTCTTTGTGACTTGGTGTCAGTGTATGTCTTTATTACTTCGTGTCAGTGCATGTCTGTGATACTGGGTGTCAGTGTATGTCTTTTTACTTGGTGTCAGTGTTTGTCTTTGTTACTTGGTGTAAGTGTGTGTCTTTGTAACTTCGTGTCAGTGTATATCTATGATCCTGGTGTCAGTGCCTGTCTTTGTTACTTGGTTTCAGTGTTTGTCTTTGTTACTTGGTGTCAGTGTTTGTCTTCGTTACTTCGTGTCAGTGTATGTGACACTGAGGCACAGTGTGGCTTTCGTGCAGAGAGATCGACTATTGACATGCTGTTCTCCCTTCGTCAGATACAGGAGAAATGCCGTGAACAACAGATGCCCCTCTACATTGCTTTCATTGATCTCACCAAAGCCTTTGACCTCGTCAGCAGACGTGGTCTCTTCAGACTACTAGAAAAGATCGGATGTCCACCAAAGCTACTAAGTATCATCACCTCATTCCATGACAATATGAAAGGCACAATTCAACATGGTGGCTCCTCATCAGAGCCCTTTCCTATCCTGAGTGGTGTGAAACAGGGCTGTGTTCTCGCACCCACACTTTTTGGGATTTTCTTCTCCCTGCTGCTTTCACATGCGTTCAAATCCTCTGAAGAAGGAATTTTCCTCCACACAAGATCAGGGGGCAGGTTGTTCAACCTTGCCCGTCTAAGAGCGAAGTCCAAAGTACGGAAAGTCCTCATCAGAGAACTCCTCTTTGCTGACGATGCTGCTTTAACATCTCACACTGAAGAATGCCTGCAGAGTCTCATCGACAGGTTTGCGTCTGCCTGCAATGAATTTGGCCTAACCATCAGCCTCAAGAAAACGAACATCATGGGGCAGGATGTCAGAAATGCTCCATCCATCAATATTGGCGACCACGCTCTGGAAGTGGTTCAAGAGTTCACCTACCTAGGCTCAACTATCACCAGTAACCTGTCTCTAGATGCAGAAATCAACAAGCGCATGGGTAAGGCTTCCACTGCTATGTTCAGACTGGCCAAGAGAGTGTGGGAAAATGGCGCACTGACACGGAACACAAAAGTCCGAGTGTATCAGGCCTGTGTCCTCAGTACCTTGCTCTACGGCAGCGAGGCCTGGACAACGTATGCCAGCCAAGAGCGACGTCTCAATTCATTCCATCTTCGCTGCCTTCGGAGAATACTTGGCATCAGGTGGCAGGACTATATCTCCAACACAGAAGTCCTTGAAGCGGCCAACATCCCCAGCTTATACACACTACTGAGTCAGCGGCGCTTGAGATGGCTTGGCCATGTGAGCCGCATGGAAGATGGCAGGATCCCCAAAGACACATTGTACAGCGAGCTCGCCACTGGTATCAGACCCACCGGCCGTCCATGTCTCCGTTATAAAGACGTCTGCAAACGCGACATGAAATCGTGTGACATTGATCACAAGTCGTGGGAGTCAGTTGCCAGCATTCGCCAGAGCTGGCGGGCAGCCATAAAGACAGGGCTAAATTGTGGCGAGTCGAAGAGACTTAGTAGTTGGCAGGAAAAAAGACAGAGGCGCAAGGGGAGAGCCAACTGTGCAACAGCCCCAACAAACAAATTTCTCTGCAGCACCTGTGGAAGAGCCTGTCACTCCAGAATTGGCCTTTATAGCCACTCCAGGCGCTGCTTCACAAACCACTGACCACCTCCAGGCGCGTATCCATTGTCTCTCGAGATAAGGAGGCCCAAAAGAAAAAGAAAGAAAATGTCTGTGTTATTGGGTGTCAGTGTATGTCTTTGTTACTTGTTGTCAGTGTTTGTCTTTGTTACTTCGTGTCAGTGTATGTCTGTGATACTGGGTGTCAGTGTATGCTTTGTTACTTGGTGTCAGTGTATGTCTGTGATACTGGGTGTCAGTGTATGTATTTGTTACTTGGTGTCAGTGTTTGTCTTTGTTACTTGGTGTCAGTGTTTGTCTTTGTTACTTCGTGTCAGTATATGTCTGTGATACTGGGTGACAGTGTCTGTCTTTGTTACTTGGTGTCAGTGTTTGTCTTTGTTACTTAGTGTCAGTGTATGGCTGTGTAACTGGGTGTCAGTGTATGTCTTTGTTACTTGGTGTCAGTGTTTGTCTTCGTTACTTCGTGTCTGTGTATGTCTGTGATACTGGGTGTCAGTGTATGTCTTTGTGACTTGGTGTCAGTGTATGTCTTTATTACTTCGTGTCAGTGCATGTCTGTGATACTGGGTGTCAGTGTATGTCTTTTTACTTGGTGTCAGTGTTTGTCTTTGTTACTTGGTGTCAGTGTTTGTCTTTGTTACTCCGTGTCAGTGTATGTGTATGAGACTGGGTGTCAGTGTATGTCTTTGTTACTTGGTGTCAATGTTAGTCTTTGTTGCTTGTTGTCAGTGTTTGTCTTTGTTACTTCGTGTCAGTGTATGTCTGTGATACTGGGTGACAGTGTATGCTTTGTTACTTGGTGTCAGTGTATGTCTGTGATACTGGGTGTCAGTGTATGTATTTGTTACTTGGTGTCAGTGTTTGTCTTTGTTACTTGGTGTCAGTGTTTGTCTTTGTTACTTCGTGTCAGTGTATGTCTGTGCTACTGGGTGTCAGTGTATGTCTTTGTTACTTGGTGTCAGTGTTTGTCTTTGTTACCTGGTGTCAGTGTTGTCTTTGTTACTTCGTGTCAGTGTATGTCTGTGTTCCCGGATGTCAGTGTATGTCTTTGTCACTTGGTGTCAGTGTTTGTCTTTGTTACTTGGTGTCAGTGTTTTTCTTTGTTACTTCGTGTCAGTGTATGTCTGTGATACTGATGTCAGTGTCTGTCTTTGTGACTTGGTTTCAGTGTTTGCCTTTGTTACTTGGTGTCAGTGTTTGTCTTTGTTACTTCGTGTCAGTTTAAGTCTGTGTAACTGGGTGTCAGTGTATGTCTTTGTTACTTGGTGTAAGTGTACGTCTTTGTGACTTGGTGTAAGTGTGTGTCTTTGTTACTTGGTGTCAGTGTATGTCTGTGTTACTGAGTGTCATTGTGTGCCTTTGTTACTTGGTGTAAGTGTGTGTCTGTGTTACTGGGTGTAAGTGTGTGTCTGTGTTACTTGGCGTCAGTGTTTGTATTTGTTCGTTGGTGTCAGTGTATGTCTTTGTTACTTGGTGTCAGTGTTTGTCTGTGTTACTGGGTGTCAGTGTATGTCTTTGTTACTTCGTGTCAGTGTTTGTCTTTGTTACTTCGTGTCAGTGCATGTCTGTGATAGTGGGTGTCAGTGTATGTCTTTGTTCCTTCGTGTCAGTGTATGTCTTTGTTACTTGGTGTCAGTGTTTGTCTTTGTTACTTCGTGTCAGTGTATGTGTATGAAACTGAGTGTCAGTGTATGTCTTTGTTACTTGGTGTCAGTGTTTGTCTTCGTTACTTCGTGTCTGTGTATGTCTGTGATACTGGGTGTCAGTGTATGTCTTTGTTACTGGGTCTAATTGTATGTCTTTGTTACTTGGCATAAGTGTATGCCTTTGTGACTTGGTGTAAGTGTGTGTCTTTGTTACTTGGTGTCAGTGTATGTCTTTTCTACTTGGTGTAAATGGATGTCTTTGTGACTTGGTGTAAGTGTGTGTCTTTGTTACTTGGTGTCAGTGTATGTCTGTGTTACTGGGTGTCATTGTGTGTCTTTGTTACTTGGTGTGAGTGTGTGTCTGTGTTACTGGGTGTAAGTGTGTTTCTGTGTGACTTGGCGTCAGTGTTTGTATTTGTTAGTTGGTGTCAGTGTATATCTTTGTTACTTGGTGTCAGTGTTTGTCTTTGTTACATGGTGTCAATGTTTGTCTTTGTTACTTGGTGTCAGTGTTTGTCTGTGATACTGGGTGTCAGTGTAGGTCTTTGTTACTTTGTGTCAGTGTTTGTCTTTGTAACTTCGTGTCAGTGTATATCTATGATCCTGGTGTCAGTGCCTGTCTTTGTTACTTGGTTTCAGTGTTTGTCTTTGTTACTTGGTGTCAGTGTTTGACTTCGTTACTTCGTGTCAGTGTATGTCTGTGTAACTGGGTGTCAGTGTATGTCTTTGTTACTTGTTGTCAGTGTTGTCTTTGTTACTTCGTGTCAGTGTATGTCTGAGATGCTGGGTGTCAGTGTATGCTTTGTTACTTGGTGTCAGTGTATGTCTGTGATACTGGGTGTCAGTGTATGTATTTGTTACTTGGTGTCAGTGTTTGTCTTTGTTACTTGGTGTCAGTGTTTGTCTTTGTTACTTCGTGTCAGTGTATGTCTGTGTTACTGGGTGTCAGTGTATGTCTTTGTTACTTGGTGTCAGTGTTTGTCTTTGTTACTTGGTGTCAGTGTTGTCTTTGTTACTTCGTGTCAGTGTATGTCTGTGTTACTGGATGTCAGTGTATGTCTTTGTCACTTGGTGTCAGTGTTTGTCTTTGTTACTTGGTGTCAGTGTTTGTCTTTGTTATTTCGTGTCAGTGTATGCTTGTGTTACTGGGTGTCAGTGTATGTCTTTTTTACTTGGTGTCAGTGTTTGTCTGTGATACTGGGTGTCAGTGTATGTCTTTGTTACTTTGCGTCATTGTTTGTCTTTGTTACTTGGTGTCAGTGTTTTTCTTTGTTACTTCGTGTCAGTGTATGTCTGTGATACTGATGTCAGTGTCTGTCTTTGTGACTTGGTTTCAGTGTTTGCCTTTGTTACTTCGTGTCAGTGTATGTCTCTGTAACTGGGTGTCAGTGTATGTCTTTGTTACTTGGTGTAAGTGTACGTCTTTGTTACTGGGTGTCAGTGTATGTATTTGTTACTTGGTGTCAGTGTTTGTCTTTGTTACTTGGTGTCAGTGTTTGTCTTTGTTACTTCGTGTCAGTATATGTCTGTGATACTGGGTGACAGTGTCTGTCTTTGTTACTTGGTGTCAGTGTTTGTCTTTGTTACTTAGTGTCAGTGTATGGCTGTGTAACTGGGTGTCAGTGTATGTCTTTGTTACTTGGTGTCAGTGTTTGTCTTCGTTACTTCGTGTCTGTATATGTCTGTGATACTGGGTGTCAGTGTATGTCTTTGTTACTTGGTGTCAGTGTGCGTCTGTGATACTTGGTGTCAGTGTTTGTCTTTGTTACTCGGTGTCAGTGCGTATCTGTGTTCCTGGGTGTCAGTGTATGTCTTTGTTACTTGGTGTCAGTGTATGTCTTTGTTACTTGGTGTCAGTGTGTGTCTTTGTTACTGGGTGTCAGTGTATGTCTGTGTTACTTGGTGTCAGTGTATGTCTTTGTTACTTGGTGTCAGTGTGTGTCTTTGTTACTGGGTGTCAGTGTATGTCTGTGTTACTTGGTGTCACTGTATGTCTGTGTTACTTGGTGTCAGTGTATGTCTTTGTTACTTGGTGTCAGTGTGTGTCTTTGTTACTGGGTGTCAGTGTATGTCTGTGTTACTTGGTGTCAGTGTATGTCTTTGTAACTGGGTGTCAGTGTATGTCTTTGTGACTTGGTGTAAGTGTGTGTCTTTGTAACTTCGTGTCAGTGTATATCTATGATCCTGGTGTCAGTGCCTGTCTTTGTTACTTGGTTTCAGTGTTTGTCTTTGTTACTTGGTGTCAGTGTTTGTCGTCGTTACTTCGTGTCAGTGTATGTCTGTGATACTGGGTGTCAGTGTATGCTTTGTTACTTGGTGTCAGTGTACGTCTGTGATACTGGGTGTCAGTGTATGTATTTGTTACTTGTTGTCAGTGTTTGTCTTTGTTACTTGGTGTCAGTGTTTTTCTTTGTTACTTCGTGTCAGTATATGTCTGTGATACTGATGTCAGTGTCTGTCTTTGTGACTTAGTTTCAGTGTTTGCCTTTGTTACTTGGTGTCAGTGTTTGTCTTTGTTACTTCGTGTCAGTTTATGTCTGTGTAACTGGGTGTCAGTGTATGTCTTTGTTACTTGGTGTAAGTGTACGTCTTTGTGACTTGGTGTAAGTGTGTGTCTTTGTTACTTGTTGTCAGTGTATGTCTGTGTTACTGGGTGTCATTGTGTGTCTTTGTTACTTGGTGTAAGTGTGTGTCTGTGTTACTGGGTGTAAGTGTTTGTCTGTGTTACTGGGTGTCAGTGTAAGTCTTTGTTACTTCGTGTCAGTGTTTGTCTTTGTTACTTCGTGTCAGTGCATGTCTGTGATAGTGGGTGTCAGTGTATGTCTTTGTTCCTTCGTGTCAGTGTCTGTCTTTGTTACTTGATGTCAGTGTTTGTCTTTGTTACTTGGTGTCAGTATTTGTCTTTGTTACTTCGTGTCAGTTTATGTCTGTGATACTGGGTGTCATTGTATGTCTTTGTTACTGGGTGTCAGTGTATGTCTTTGTTACTTGGTGTAAGTGTACGTCTTTGTGACTTGGTGTAAGTGTGTGTCTTTGTTACTTGGTGTCAGTGTATGTCTGTGTTACTGGGTGTCATTGTGTGCCTTTGTTACTTGGTGTAAGTGTGTGTCTGTGTTACTGGGTGTAAGTGTGTGTCTGTGTTACTTGGCGTCAGTGTTTGTATTTGTTCGTTGGTGTCAGTGTATGTCTTTGTTACTTGGTGTCAGTGTTTGTCTGTGTTACTGGGTGTCAGTGTATGTCTTTGTTACTTCGTGTCAGTGTTTGTCTTTGTTACTTCGTGTCAGTGCATGTCTGTGATAGTGGGTGTCAGTGTATGTCTTTGTTCCTTCGTGTCAGTGTATGTCTTTGTTACTTGGTGTCAGTGTTTGTCTTTGTTACTTCGTGTCAGTGTATGTGTATGAAACTGAGTGTCAGTGTATGTCTTTGTTACTTGGTGTCAGTGTTTGTCTTCGTTACTTCGTGTCTGTGTATGTCTGTGATACTGGGTGTCAGTGTATGTCTTTGTTACTGGGTCTAATTGTATGTCTTTGTTACTTGGCATAAGTGTATGCCTTTGTGACTTGGTGTAAGTGTGTGTCTTTGTTACTTGGTGTCAGTGTATGTCTTTTCTACTTGGTGTAAATGGATGTCTTTGTGACTTGGTGTAAGTGTGTGTCTTTGTTACTTGGTGTCAGTGTATGTCTGTGTTACTGGGTGTCATTGTGTGTCTTTGTTACTTGGTGTGAGTGTGTGTCTGTGTTACTGGGTGTAAGTGTGTTTCTGTGTGACTTGGCGTCAGTGTTTGTATTTGTTAGTTGGTGTCAGTGTATATCTTTGTTACTTGGTGTCAGTGTTTGTCTTTGTTACATGGTGTCAATGTTTGTCTTTGTTACTTGGTGTCAGTGTTTGTCTGTGATACTGGGTGTCAGTGTAGGTCTTTGTTACTTTGTGTCAGTGTTTGTCTTTGTAACTTCGTGTCAGTGTATATCTATGATCCTGGTGTCAGTGCCTGTCTTTGTTACTTGGTTTCAGTGTTTGTCTTTGTTACTTGGTGTCAGTGTTTGACTTCGTTACTTCGTGTCAGTGTATGTCTGTGTAACTGGGTGTCAGTGTATGTCTTTGTTACTTGTTGTCAGTGTTGTCTTTGTTACTTCGTGTCAGTGTATGTCTGAGATGCTGGGTGTCAGTGTATGCTTTGTTACTTGGTGTCAGTGTATGTCTGTGATACTGGGTGTCAGTGTATGTATTTGTTACTTGGTGTCAGTGTTTGTCTTTGTTACTTGGTGTCAGTGTTTGTCTTTGTTACTTCGTGTCAGTGTATGTCTGTGTTACTGGGTGTCAGTGTATGTCTTTGTTACTTGGTGTCAGTGTTTGTCTTTGTTACTTGGTGTCAGTGTTGTCTTTGTTACTTCGTGTCAGTGTATGTCTGTGTTACTGGATGTCAGTGTATGTCTTTGTCACTTGGTGTCAGTGTTTGTCTTTGTTACTTGGTGTCAGTGTTTGTCTTTGTTATTTCGTGTCAGTGTATGCTTGTGTTACTGGGTGTCAGAGTATGTCTTTTTTACTTGGTGTCAGTGTTTGTCTGTGATACTGGGTGTCAGTGTATGTCTTTGTTACTTTGCGTCATTGTTTGTCTTTGTTACTTGGTGTCAGTGTTTTTCTTTGTTACTTCGTGTCAGTGTATGTCTGTGATACTGATGTCAGTGTCTGTCTTTGTGACTTGGTTTCAGTGTTTGCCTTTGTTACTTGGTGTCAGTGTTTGTCTTTGTTACTTCGTGTCAGTGTATGTCTCTGTAACTGGGTGTCAGTGTATGTCTTTGTTACTTGGTGTAAGTGTACGTCTTTGTGACTTGGTGTAAGTGTGTGTCTTTGTAACTTCGTGTCAGTGTATATCTATGATCCTGGTGTCAGTGCCTGTCATTGTTACCTGGTTTCAGTGTTTGTCTTTGTTACTTGGTGTCAGTGTTTGTCTTCGTTACTTCGTGTCAGTGTATGTCTGTGTAACTGGGTGTCAGTGTATGTCTTTGTTAGTTGTTGTCAGTGTTTGTCTTTGTTACTTCGTGTCAGTGTATGTCTGTGATACTGGGTGTCAGTGTATGCTTTGTTACTTGGTGTCAGTGTATGTCTGTGATACTGGGTGTCAGTGTATGTATTTGTTACTTGGTGTCAGTGTTTGTCTTTGTTACTTGGTGTCAGTGTTTGTCTTTGTTACTTCGTGTCAGTATATGTCTGTGATACTGGGTGACAGTGTCTGTCTTTGTTACTTGGTGTCAGTGTTTGTCTTTGTTACTTAGTGTCAGTGTATGGCTGTGTAACTGGGTGTCAGTGTATGTCTTTGTTACTTGGTGTCAGTGTTTGTCTTCGTTACATCGTGTCTGTATATGTCTGTGATACTGGGTGTCAGTGTATGTCTTTGTTACTTGGTGTCAGTGTGCGTCTGTGATACTTGGTGTCAGTGTTTGTCTTTGTTACTCGGTGTCAGTGCGTATCTGTGTTCCTGGGTGTCAGTGTATGTCTTTGTTACTTGGTGTCAGTGTATGTCTTTGTTACTTGGTGTCAGTGTGTGTCTTTGTTACTGGGTGTCAGTGTATGTCTGTGTTACTTGGTGTCAGTGTATGTCTTTGTTACTTGGTGTCAGTGTGTGTCTTTGTTACTGGGTGTCAGTGTATGTCTGTGTTACTTGGTGTCACTGTATGTCTGTGTTACTTGGTGTCAGTGTATGTCTTTGTTACTTGGTGTCAGTGTGTGTCTTTGTTACTGGGTGTCAGTGTATGTCTGTGTTACTTGGTGTCAGTGTATGTCTTTGTAACTGGGTGTCAGTGTATGTCTTTGTGACTTGGTGTAAGTGTGTGTCTTTGTAACTTCGTGTCAGTGTATATCTATGATCCTGGTGTCAGTGCCTGTCTTTGTTACTTGGTTTCAGTGTTTGTCTTTGTTACTTGGTGTCAGTGTTTGTCGTCGTTACTTCGTGTCAGTGTATGTCTGTGATACTGGGTGTCAGTGTATGCTTTGTTACTTGGTGTCAGTGTACGTCTGTGATACTGGGTGTCAGTGTATGTATTTGTTACTTGTTGTCAGTGTTTGTCTTTGTTACTTGGTGTCAGTGTTTTTCTTTGTTACTTCGTGTCAGTATATGTCTGTGATACTGATGTCAGTGTCTGTCTTTGTGACTTAGTTTCAGTGTTTGCCTTTGTTACTTGGTGTCAGTGTTTGTCTTTGTTACTTCGTGTCAGTTTATGTCTGTGTAACTGGGTGTCAGTGTATGTCTTTGTTACTTGGTGTAAGTGTACGTCTTTGTGACTTGGTGTAAGTGTGTGTCTTTGTTACTTGTTGTCAGTGTATGTCTGTGTTACTGGGTGTCATTGTGTGTCTTTGTTACTTGGTGTAAGTGTGTGTCTGTGTTACTGGGTGTAAGTGTTTGTCTGTGTTACTGGGTGTCAGTGTAAGTCTTTGTTACTTCGTGTCAGTGTTTGTCTTTGTTACTTCGTGTCAGTGCATGTCTGTGATAGTGGTGTCAGTGTATGTCTTTGTTCCTTCGTGTCAGTGTCTGTCTTTGTTACTTGATGTCAGTGTTTGTCTTTGTTACTTGGTGTCAGTATTTGTCTTTGTTACTTCGTGTCAGTTTATGTCTGTGATACTGGGTGTCATTGTATGTCTTTGTTACTTGGTTTCAGTGTTTGTCTTTGTTACTTGGTGTCATTGTTTGTCTTTGTTCCTTCGTGTCAGTGTATGTCTTTGTTACTTGGTGTCAGTGTTTGTCTTTGTTACTTGGTGTCAGTGTATGTCTGTGATACTGGGTGTCAGTGTATGTCATTGTTACTTGGTGTCAGTGTATGTCTTTGTTACTGGGTGTAAGTGTATGTCTTTGTTACTTGTTGTACGTGTATGTCTTTGTGACTTGGTGTAAGTGTGTGTCTTTGTTACTTGGTGTCAGTGTATGTCTTTGTTACTTGGTGGAAGTGGATGTCTTTGTGACTTGGTGTAAGTGTGTGTCTTTGTCACTAGGTGTCAGTGTATGTCTGTGTTACTGGGTGTCATTGTGTGTCTTTGTTACTTGATGTAAGTGTGTGTCTGTGTTACTGGGTGTAATTGTGTGTCTGTGTTACTTGGTGTCAGTGTTTGTATTTGTTTTTTGGTGTCAGAGTTTGTCTTTGTTACTTGGTGTCAGTGAGTGTCTGTGTTACTGGGTGTCAGTGTTTGTCTTTGTTACTTGGTGTCAGTGTTTGTCTTTGCTACTTCGTGTCAGTGTATGTCTGTGTTACTGGGTCTCAGTGTATGTCTTTGTTACTTGGTGTCAGTGTTTGTCTTTGTTACTTCGTGTCAGTGTATGTCTGTGATACTGGGTGTCAGTGTATGTCTGTGTTACTTGGTGTCAGTGTTTGTCTTTTTTAGCTGGTGTCAGTGTTTGTCTTTGTTACTTCGTGTCAGTGTATGTCTCTGTTACTGGGTGTCAGTGTATGTCTTTGTTACTTGGTGTCAGTGTTTGTCTTTGTTAATTGGTGTCAGTGTTTGTCTATGTTCTGGGTGTCAGTGTATGTCTTTGTTACTTGGTGTCAGTGTTTGTCTTTGTTACTTGGTGTCAGTGCATGTCTTTGTTACTTGGTGTCAGTGTATGTCTTTGTTACTTGGTATCAGTGTATGTCTGTGTTACTTGGTGACAGTGTATGTCTTTGTTACTTGGTGTCAGTGTGCGTCTGTGATACTTGGTGTCAGTGTTTGTCTTTGTTACTCGGTCTCAGTGCGTATCTGTGTTCCTGGGTGTCAGTGTATGTCTTTGTTACTTGGTGTCAGTCTATGTCTTTGTTACTTGGTGTCAGTGTGTGTCTTTGTTACTGGGTGTCAGTGTATGTCTGTGTTACTTGGTGTCAGTGTATGTCTTTGTTACTTGGTGTCAGTGTGTGTCTTTGTTACTGGGTGTCAGTGTATGTCTGTGTTACTTGGTGTCACTGTATGTCTGTGTTACTTGGTGTCAGTGTATGTCTTTGTTACTTGGTGTCAGTGTGTGTCTTTGTTACTGGGTGTCAGTGTATGTCTGTGTTACTTGGTGTCAGTGTATGTCTTTGTAACTGGGTGTCAGTGTATATCTTTGTGACTTGGTGTAAGTGTGTGTCTTTGTAACTTCGTGTCAGTGTATATCTATGATCCTGGTGTCAGTGCCTGTCTTTGTTACTTGGTTTCAGTGTTTGTCTTTGTTACTTGGTGTCAGTGTTTGTCTTCGTTACTTCGTGTCAGTGTATGTCTGTGTTATTGGGTGTCAGTGTATGTCTTTGTTACTTGTTGTCAGTGTTTGTCTTTGTTACATCGTGTCAGTGTATGTCTGTGATACAGGGTGTCAGTGTATGTCTTTGTGACTTGGTGTCAGTGTATGTCTTTATTACTTCGTGTCAGTGCATGACTGTGATACTGGTTGTCAGTGTATGTCTTTTTACTTGGTATCAGTGTTTGTCTTTGTTACTTGGTGTCAGTGTTTGTCTTTGTTACTCCGTGTCAGTGTATGTCTATGAGACTGGGTGTCAGTGTATGTCTTTGTTACTTGGTGTCAATGTTAGTCTTTGTTGCTTGTTGTCAGTGTTTGTCTTTGTTACTTCGTGTCAGTGTATGTCTGTGATACTGGGTGTCAGTGTATGCTTTGTTACTTGGTGTCAGTGTATGTCTGTGATACTGGGTGTCAGTGTATGTATTTGTTACTTGGTGTCAGTGTTTGTCTTTGTTACTTGGTGTCAGTGTTTGTCTTTGTTACTTCGTGTCAGTGTATGTCTGTGCTACTGGGTGTCAGTGTATGTCTTTGTTACTTGGTGTCAGTGTTTGTCTTTGTTACCTGGTGTCAGTGTTGTCTTTGTTACTTCGTGTCAGTGTATGTCTGTGTTACTGGATGTCAGTGTATGTCTTTGTCACTTGGTGTCAGTGTTTGTCTTTGTTACTTGGTGTCAGTGTTTTTCTTTGTTACTTCGTGTCAGTGTATGTCTGTGATACTGATGTCAGTGTCTGTCTTTGTGACTTGGTTTCAGTGTTTGCCTTTGTTACTTGGTGTCAGTGTTTGTCTTTGTTACTTCGTGTCAGTTCATGTCTGTGTAACTGGGTGTCAGTGTATGTCTTTGTTACTTGGTGTAAGTGTACGTCTTTGTGACTTGGTGTAAGTGTGTGTCTTTGTTACTTGGTGTCACTGTATGTCTGTGTTACTGGGTTTCATTGTGTGTCTTTGTTACTTGGTGTAAGTGTGTGTCTGTGTTACTGGGTGTAAGTGTGTGTCTGTGTTACTTGGCGTCAGTGTTTGTATTTGTTCGTTGGTGTCAGTGTATGTCTTTGTTACTTGGTGTCAGTGTTTGTCTGTGTTACTGGGTGTCAGTGTATGTCTTTGTTACTTCGTGTCAGTGTTTGTCTTTGTTACTTCGTGTCAGTGCATGTCTGTGATAGTGGGTGTCAGTGTATGTCTTTGTTCCTTCGTGTCAGTGTATGTCTTTGTTACTTGATTTCAGTGTTTGTCTTTGTTACTTGGTGTCGGTGTTTGTCTTTGTTACTTCGTGTCAGTGTATGTCTGTGAAACTGGGTGTCAGTGTATGTCATTGTTACTTGGTGTCAGAGTATGTCTTTGTTACTGGGTGTAAGTGTATGTCTTTGTTACTTGTTGTACGTGTATGTCTTTGTGACTTGGTGTAAGTGTGTGTCTTTGTTACTTGGTGTCAGTGCATGTCTTTGTTACTTGGTGTAAGTGTATGTCTTTGTGACTTGGTGTAAGTGTGTGTCTTTGTCACTAGGTGTCAGTGTATGTCTGTGTTACTGGGTGTCATTGTGTGTCTTTGTTACTTCATGTAAGTGTGTGTCTGTGTTACTGGGTGAAATTGTGTGTCTGTTTTACTTGGTGTCAGTGTTTGTATTTGTTTTTTGGTGTCAGAGTATGTCTTTGTTACTTGGTGGAGTGAGTGTCTGTGTTACTGGGTGTCAGTGTTTGTCTTTGTCACTTGGTGTCAGTGTTTGTCTTTGCTACTTCGTGTCAGTGTATGTCTGTGTTACTGGGTCTCAGTGTATGTCTTTGTCACTTGGTGTCAGTGTTTGTCTTTGTTACTTGGTGTCAGTGTTTGTCTTTGTTACTTCGTGTCAGTGTATGTCTGTGTTACTGGGTGTCAGTGTATGTCTTTGTTACTTGATGTCAGTGTTTGTCTGTGATACTGGGTGTCAGTGTATGTCTTTGTTACTTTGCGTCATTGTTTGTCTTTGTTACTTGGTGTCAGTGTTTTTCTTTGTTACTTCGTGTCAGTGTATGTCTGTGATACTGATGTCAGTGTCTGTCTTTGTGACTTGGTTTCAGTGTTTGCCTTTGTTACTTGGTGTCAGTGTTTGTCTTTGTTACTTCGTGTCAGTTTATGTCTGTGTAACTGGGTGTCAGTGTATGTCTTTGTTACTTGGTGTAAGTGTACGTCTTTGTGACTTGGTGTAAGTGTGTGTCTTTGTTACTTGGTGTCAGTGTATGTCTGTGTTACTGGGTGTCATTGTGTGTCTTTGTTACTTGGTGTAAGTGTGTGTCTGTGTTACTGGGCGTAAGTGTGTGTCTGTGTTACTTGGCGTCAGTGTTTGTATTTGTTAGTTGGTGTCAGTGTCTGTCTTTGTTACTTGGTGTCAGTGTTTGTCTGTGTTACTGGGTGTCAGTGTATGTCTTTGTTACTTCGTGTCAGTGTTTGTCTTTGTTACTTCGTGTCAGTGCATGTCTGTGATAGTGGGTGTCAGTGTATGTCTTTGTTCCTTCGTGTCAGTGTCTGTCTTTGTTACTTGATGTCAGTGTTTGTCTTTGTTACTTGGTGTCAGTATTTGTCTTTGTTACTTCGTGTCAGTTTATGTCTGTGATACTGGGTGTCAGTGTATGTCTTTGTTACTTGGTTTCAGTGTTTGTCTTTGTTACTTGGTGTCATTGTTTGTCTTTGTTCCTTCGTGTCAGTGTATGTCTTTGTTACTTGGTGTCAGTGTTTGTCTTTGTTACTTGGTGTCAGTGTATGTCTGTGATACTGGGTGTCAGTGTATGTCATTGTTACTTGGTGTCAGTGTATGTCTTTGTTACTGGGTGTAAGTGTATGTCTTTGTTACTTGTTGTACGTGTATGTCTTTGTGACTTGGTGTAAGTGTGTGTCTTTGTTACTTGGTGTCAGTGTATGTCTTTGTTACTTGGTGGAAGTGGATGTCTTTGTGACTTGGTGTAAGTGTGTGTCTTTGTCACTAGGTGTCAGTGTATGTCTGTTTTACTGGGTGTCATTGGGTGTCTTTGTTACTTGATGTAAGTGTGTGTCTGTGTTACTGGGTGTAATTGTGTGTCTGTGTTACTTGGTGTCAGTGTTTGTATTTGTTTTTTGAAGTCAGAGTATGTCTTTGTTACTTGGTGTCAGTGAGTGTCTGTGTTACTGGGTGTCAGTGTTTGTCTTTGTTACTTGGTGTCAGTGTTTGTCTTTGCTACTTCGTGTCAGTGTATGTCTGTGTTACTGGGTCTCAGTGTATGTCTTTGTTACTTGGTGTCAGTGTTTGTCTTTGTTACTTCGTGTCAGTGTATGTCTGTGATACTGGGTGTCAGTCTATGTCTTTGTTACTTCGTGTCAGTGTATGTCTGTGATACTGGGTGTCAGTGTATGTCTGTGTTACTTGGTGTCAGTGTTTGTCTTTTTTAGTTGGTGTCAGTGTTTGTCTTTGTTACTTCGTGTCAGTGTATGTCTGTGTTACTGGGTGTCAGTGTATGTCTTTGTTACTTGGTGTCAGTGTATGTCTTTGTTACTTGGTGTCGATGTGTGTCTTTGTTACTGGGTGTCAGTGTATGTCTGTGTTACTTGGTGTCAGTGTATGTCTTTGTTACTTGGTGTCAGTGTGTGTCTTTGTTACTGGGTGTCAGTGTATGTCTGTGTTACTTGGTGTCAGTGTATGTCTGTGTTACTTGGTGTCAGTGTATGCCTTTGTTACTTGGTGTCAGTGTGTGTCTTTGTTACTGGGTGTCAGTGTATGTCTGTGTTACTTGGTGTCAGTGTATGTCTTTGTAACTGGGTGTCAGTGTATGTCTTTGTGAATTGGTGTAAGTGTGTGTCTTTGTAACTTCGTGTCAGTGTATATCTATGATCCTGGTGTCAGTGCCTGTCTTTGTTACTTGGTTTCAGTGTTTGTCTTTGTTACTTGGTGTCAGTGTTTGTCTTCGTTACTTCGTGTCAGTGTATGTCTGTGTTATTGGGTGTCAGTGTATGTCTTTGTTACTTGTTGTCAGTGTTTGTCTTTGTTACTTCGTGTCAGTGTATGTCTGTGATACTGGGAGTCAGTGTATGCTTTGTTACTTGGTGTCAGTGTATGTCTGTGATACTGGGTGTCAGTGTATGTATTTGTTACTTGGTGTCAGTGTTTGTCTTTGTTACTTGGTGTCAGTGTTTGTCTTTGTTACTTCGTGTCAGTATATGTCTGTGATACTGGGTGACAGTGTCTGTCTTTGTTACTTGGTGTCAGTGTTTGTCTTTGTTACTTAGTGTCAGTGTATGGCTGTGTAACTGGGTGTCAGTGTATGTCTTTGTTACTTGGTGTCAGTGTTTGTCTTCGTTACTTCGTGTCTGTGTATGTCTGTGATACTGGGTGTCAGTGTATGTCTTTGTGACTTGGTGTCAGTGTATGTCTTTATTACTTCGTGTCAGTGCATGTCTGTGATACTGGGTGTCAGTGTATGTCTTTTTACTTGGTGTCAGTGTTTGTCTTTGTTATTTGGTGTCAGTGTTTGTCTTTGTTACTCCGTGTCAGTGTATGTGTATGAGACTGGGTGTCAGTGTATGTCTTTGTTACTTGGTGTCAGTGTATGTCTTTGTAACTGGGTGTCAGTGTATGCCTTTGTTACTTGGTGTCAGTGTGTGTCTTTGTTACTGGGTGTCAGTGTATGTCTGTGTTACTTGGTGTCAGTGTATGTCTTTGTAACTGGGTGTCAGTGTATGTCTTTGTGAATTGGTGTAAGTGTGTGTCTTTGTAACTTCGTGTCAGTGTATATCTATGATCCTGGTGTCAGTGCCTGTCTTTGTTACTTGGTTTCAGTGTTTGTCTTTGTTACTTGGTGTCAGTGTTTGTCTTCGTTACTTCGTGTCAGTGTATGTCTGTGTTATTGGGAGTCAGTGTATGTCTTTGTTACTTGTTGTCAGTGTTTGTCTTTGTTACTTGGTGTCAGTGTATGTCTGTGATACTGGGAGTCAGTGTATGCTTTGTTACTTGGTGTCAGTGTATGTCTGTGATACTGGGTGTCAGTGTATGTATTTGTTACTTGGTGTCAGTGTTTGTCTTTGTTACTTGGTGTCAGTGTTTGTCTTTGTTACTTCGTGTCAGTATATGTCTGTGATACTGGGTGACAGTGTCTGTCTTTGTTACTTGGTGTCAGTGTTTGTCTTTGTTACTTAGTGTCAGAGTATGGCTGTGTAACTGGGTGTCAGTGTATGTCTTTGTTACTTGGTGTCAGTGTTTGTCTTCGTTACTTCGTGTCTGTGTATGTCTGTGATACTGGGTGTCAGTGTATGTCTTTGTTACTTGGTGTCAGTGTTTTTCTTTGTTACTTCGTGTCAGTGTATGTCTGTGATACTGATGTCAGTGTCTGTCTTTGTGACTTGGTTTCAGTGTTTGCCTTTGTTACTTGGTGTCAGTGTTTGTCTTTGTTACTTCGTGTCAGTTTATGTCTGTGTAACTGGGTGTCAGTGTATGTCTTTGTTACTTGGTGTAAGTGTACGTCTTTGTGACTTGGTGTAAGTGTGTGTCTTTGTTACTTGGTGTCAGTGTATGTCTGTGTTACTGGGTGTCATTGTGTGTCTTTGTTACTTGGTGTAAGTGTGTGTCTGTGTTACTGGGCGTAAGTGTGTGTCTGTGTTACTTGGCGTCAGTGTTTGTATTTGTTAGTTGGTGTCAGTGTCTGTCTTTGTTACTTGGTGTCAGTGTTTGTCTGTGTTACTGGGTGTCAGTGTATGTCTTTGTTACTTCGTGTCAGTGTTTGTCTTTGTTACTTCGTGTCAGTGCATGTCTGTGATAGTGGGTGTCAGTGTATGTCTTTGTTCCTTCGTGTCAGTGTCTGTCTTTGTTACTTGATGTCAGTGTTTGTCTTTGTTACTTGGTGTCAGTATTTGTCTTTGTTACTTCGTGTCAGTTTATGTCTGTGATACTGGGTGTCAGTGTATGTCTTTGTTACTTGGTTTCAGTGTTTGTCTTTGTTACTTGGTGTCATTGTTTGTCTTTGTTCCTTCGTGTCAGTGTATGTCTTTGTTACTTGGTGTCAGTGTTTGTCTTTGTTACTTGGTGTCAGTGTATGTCTGTGATACTGGGTGTCAGTGTATGTCATTGTTACTTGGTGTCAGTGTATGTCTTTGTTACTGGGTGTAAGTTTATGTCTTTGTTACTTGTTGTACGTGTATGTCTTTGTGACTTGGTGTAAGTGTGTGTCTTTGTTACTTGGTGTCAGTGTATGTCTTTGTTACTTGGTGGAAGTGGATGTCTTTGTGACTTGGTGTAAGTGTGTGTCTTTGTCACTAGGTGTCAGTGTATGTCTGTGTTACTGGGTGTCATTGGGTGTCTTTGTTACTTGATGTAAGTGTGTGTCTGTGTTACTGGGTGTAATTGTGTGTCTGTGTTACTTGGTGTCAGTGTTTGTATTTGTTTTTTTGAAGTCAGAGTATGTCTTTGTTACTTGGTGTCAGTGAGTGTCTGTGTTACTGGGTGTCAGTGTTTGTCTTTGTTACTTGGTGTCAGTGTTTGTCTTTGCTACTTCGTGTCAGTGTATGTCTGTGTTACTGGGTCTCAGTGTATGTCTTTGTTACTTGGTGTCAGTGTTTGTCTTTGTTACTTCGTGTCAGTGTATGTCTGTGATACTGGGTGTCAGTCTATGTCTTTGTTACTTCGTGTCAGTGTATGTCTGTGATACTGGGTGTCAGTGTATGTCTGTGTTACTTGGTGTCAGTGTTTGTCTTTTTTAGTTGGTGTCAGTGTTTGTCTTTGTTACTTCGTGTCAGTGTATGTCTGTGTTACTGGGTGTCAGTGTATGTCTTTGTTACTTGGTGTCAGTGTTTGTCTTTGTTAATTGGTGTCAGTGTTTGTCTATGTTCTGGGTGTCAGTGTATGTCTTTGTTACTTGGTGTCAGTGTTTGTCTTTGTTACTTGGTGTCAGTGCATGTCTTTGTTACTTGGTGTCAGTGTATGTCTTTGTTACTTGGTATCAGTGTATGTCTGTGTTACTTGGTGACAGTGTATGTCTTTGTTACTTGGTGTCAGTGTGCGTCTGTGATACTTGGTGTCAGTGTTTGTCTTTGTTACTCGGTGTCAGTGCGTATCTGTGTTCCTGGGTGTCAGTGTATGTCTTTGTTACTTGGTGTCAGTGTATGTCTTTGTTACTTGGTGTCGATGTGTGTCTTTGTTACTGGGTGTCAGTGTATGTCTGTGTTACTTGGTGTCAGTGTATGTCTTTGTTACTTGGTGTCAGTGTGTGTCTTTGTTACTGGGTGTCAGTGTATGTCTGTGTTACTTGGTGTCAGTGTATGTCTGTGTTACTTGGTGTCAGTGTATGCCTTTGTTACTTGGTGTCAGTGTGTGTCTTTGTTACTGGGTGTCAGTGTATGTCTGTGTTACTTGGTGTCAGTGTATGTCTTTGTAACTGGGTGTCAGTGTATGTCTTTGTGAATTGGTGTAAGTGTGTGTCTTTGTAACTTCGTGTCAGTGTATATCTATGATCCTGGTGTCAGTGCCTGTCTTTGTTACTTGGTTTCAGTGTTTGTCTTTGTTACTTGGTGTCAGTGTTTGTCTTCGTTACTTCGTGTCAGTGTATGTCTGTGTTATTGGGTGTCAGTGTATGTCTTTGTTACTTGTTGTCAGTGTTTGTCTTTGTTACTTGGTGTCAGTGTATGTCTGTGATACTGGGAGTCAGTGTATGCTTTGTTACTTGGTGTCAGTGTATGTCTGTGATACTGGGTGTCAGTGTATGTATTTGTTACTTGGTGTCAGTGTTTGTCTTTGTTACTTGGTGTCAGTGTTTGTCTTTGTTACTTCGTGTCAGTATATGTCTGTGATACTGGGTGACAGTGTCTGTCTTTGTTACTTGGTGTCAGTGTTTGTCTTTGTTACTTCGTGTCAGAGTATGGCTGTGTAACTGGGTGTCAGTGTATGTCTTTGTTACTTGGTGTCAGTGTTTGTCTTCGTTACTTCGTGTCTGTGTATGTCTGTGATACTGGGTGTCAGTGTATGTCTTTGTTACTTGGTGTCAGTGTTTTTCTTTGTTACTTCGTGTCAGTGTATGTCTGTGATACTGATGTCAGTGTCTGTCTTTGTGACTTGGTTTCAGTGTTTGCCTTTGTTACTTGGTGTCAGTGTTTGTCTTTGTTACTTCGTGTCAGTTTATGTCTGTGTAACTGGGTGTCAGTGTATGTCTTTGTTACTTGGTGTAAGTGTACGTCTTTGTGACTTGGTGTAAGTGTGTGTCTTTGTTACTTGGTGTCAGTGTATGTCTGTGTTACTGGGTGTCATTGTGTGTCTTTGTTACTTGGTGTAAGTGTGTGTCTGTGTTACTGGGCGTAAGTGTGTGTCTGTGTTACTTGGCGTCAGTGTTTGTATTTGTTAGTTGGTGTCAGTGTCTGTCTTTGTTACTTGGTGTCAGTGTTTGTCTGTGTTACTGGGTGTCAGTGTATGTCTTTGTTACTTCGTGTCAGTGTTTGTCTTTGTTACTTCGTGTCAGTGCATGTCTGTGATAGTGGGTGTCAGTGTATGTCTTTGTTCCTTCGTGTCAGTGTCTGTCTTTGTTACTTGATGTCAGTGTTTGTCTTTGTTACTTGGTGTCAGTATTTGTCTTTGTTACTTCGTGTCAGTTTATGTCTGTGATACTGGGTGTCAGTGTATGTCTTTGTTACTTGGTTTCAGTGTTTGTCTTTGTTACTTGGTGTCATTGTTTGTCTTTGTTCCTTCGTGTCAGTGTATGTCTTTGTTACTTGGTGTCAGTGTTTGTCTTTGTTACTTGGTGTCAGTGTATGTCTGTGATACTGGGTGTCAGTGTATGTCATTGTTACTTGGTGTCAGTGTATGTCTTTGTTACTGGGTGTAAGTTTATGTCTTTGTTACTTGTTGTACGTGTATGTCTTTGTGACTTGGTGTAAGTGTGTGTCTTTGTTACTTGGTGTCAGTGTATGTCTTTGTTACTTGGTGGAAGTGGATGTCTTTGTGACTTGGTGTAAGTGTGTGTCTTTGTCACTAGGTGTCAGTGTATGTCTGTGTTACTGGGTGTCATTGGGTGTCTTTGTTACTTGATGTAAGTGTGTGTCTGTGTTACTGGGTGTAATTGTGTGTCTGTGTTACTTGGTGTCAGTGTTTGTATTTGTTTTTTTGAAGTCAGAGTATGTCTTTGTTACTTGGTGTCAGTGAGTGTCTGTGTTACTGGGTGTCAGTGTTTGTCTTTGTTACTTGGTGTCAGTGTTTGTCTTTGCTACTTCGTGTCAGTGTATGTCTGTGTTACTGGGTCTCAGTGTATGTCTTTGTTACTTGGTGTCAGTGTTTGTCTTTGTTACTTCGTGTCAGTGTATGTCTGTGATACTGGGTGTCAGTCTATGTCTTTGTTACTTCGTGTCAGTGTATGTCTGTGATACTGGGTGTCAGTGTATGTCTGTGTTACTTGGTGTCAGTGTTTGTCTTTTTTAGTTGGTGTCAGTGTTTGTCTTTGTTACTTCGTGTCAGTGTATGTCTGTGTTACTGGGTGTCAGTGTATGTCTTTGTTACTTGGTGTCAGTGTTTGTCTTTGTTAATTGGTGTCAGTGTTTGTCTATGTTCTGGGTGTCAGTGTATGTCTTTGTTACTTGGTGTCAGTGTTTGTCTTTGTTACTTGGTGTCAGTGCATGTCTTTGTTACTTGGTGTCAGTGTATGTCGTTGTTACTTGGTATCAGTGTATGTCTGTGTTACTTGGTGACAGTGTATGTCTTTGTTACTTGGTGTCAGTGTGCGTCTGTGATACTTGGTGTCAGTGTTTGTCTTTGTTACTCGGTGTCAGTGCGTATCTGTGTTCCTGGGTGTCAGTGTATGTCTTTGTTACTTGGTGTCAGTGTATGTCTTTGTTACTTGGTGTCGATGTGTGTCTTTGTTACTGGGTGTCAGTGTATGTCTGTGTTACTTGGTGTCAGTGTATGTCTTTGTTACTTGGTGTCAGTGTGTGTCTTTGTTACTGGGTGTCAGTGTATGTCTGTGTTACTTGGTGTCAGTGTATGTCTGTGTTACTTGGTGTCAGTGTATGCCTTTGTTACTTGGTGTCAGTGTGTGTCTTTGTTACTGGGTGTCAGTGTATGTCTGTGTTACTTGGTGTCAGTGTATGTCTTTGTAACTGGGTGTCAGTGTATGTCTTTGTGAATTGGTGTAAGTGTGTGTCTTTGTAACTTCGTGTCAGTGTATATCTATGATCCTGGTGTCAGTGCCTGTCTTTGTTACTTGGTTTCAGTGTTTGTCTTTGTTACTTGGTGTCAGTGTTTGTCTTCGTTACTTCGTGTCAGTGTATGTCTGTGTTATTGGGTGTCAGTGTATGTCTTTGTTACTTGTTGTCAGTGTTTGTCTTTGTTACTTCGTGTCAGTGTATGTCTGTGATACTGGGAGTCAGTGTATGCTTTGTTACTTGGTGTCAGTGTATGTCTGTGATACTGGGTGTCAGTGTATGTATTTGTTACTTGGTGTCAGTGTTTGTCTTTGTTACTTGGTGTCAGTGTTTGTCTTTGTTACTTCGTGTCAGTATATGTCTGTGATACTGGGTGACAGTGTCTGTCTTTGTTACTTGGTGTCAGTGTTTGTCTTTGTTACTTAGTGTCAGTGTATGGCTGTGTAACTGGGTGTCAGTGTATGTCTTTGTTACTTGGTGTCAGTGTTTGTCTTCGTTACTTCGTGTCTGTGTATGTCTGTGATACTGGGTGTCAGTGTATGTCTTTGTGACTTGGTGTCAGTGTATGTCTTTATTACTTCGTGTCAGTGCATGTCTGTGATACTGGGTGTCAGTGTATGTCTTTTTACTTGGTGTCAGTGTTTGTCTTTGTTACTTGGTGTCAGTGTTTGTCTTTGTTACTCCGTGTCAGTGTATGTGTATGAGACTGGGTGTCAGTGTATGTCTTTGTTACTTGGTGTCAGTGTATGTCTTTGTAACTGGGTGTCAGTGTATGCCTTTGTTACTTGGTGTCAGTGTGTGTCTTTGTTACTGGGTGTCAGTGTATGTCTGTGTTACTTGGTGTCAGTGTATGTCTTTGTAACTGGGTGTCAGTGTATGTCTTTGTGAATTGGTGTAAGTGTGTGTCTTTGTAACTTCGTGTCAGTGTATATCTATGATCCTGGTGTCAGTGCCTGTCTTTGTTACTTGGTTTCAGTGTTTGTCTTTGTTACTTGGTGTCAGTGTTTGTCTTCGTTACTTCGTGTCAGTGTATGTCTGTGTTATTTGGAGTCAGTGTATGTCTTTGTTACTTGTTGTCAGTGTTTGTCTTTGTTACTTCGTGTCAGTGTATGTCTGTGATACTGGGAGTCAGTGTATGCTTTGTTACTTGGTGTCAGTGTATGTCTGTGATACTGGGTGTCAGTGTATGTATTTGTTACTTGGTGTCAGTGTTTGTCTTTGTTACTTCGTGTCAGTATATGTCTGTGATACTGGGTGACAGTGTCTGTCTTTGTTACTTGGTGTCAGTGTTTGTCTTTGTTACTTAGTGTCAGAGTATGGCTGTGTAACTGGGTGTCAGTGTATGTCTTTGTTACTTGGTGTCAGTGTTTGTCTTCGTTACTTCGTGTCTGTGTATGTCTGTGATACTGGGTGTCAGTGTATGTCTTTGTGACTTGGTGTCAGTGTATGTCTTTATTACTTCGTGTCAGTGCATGTCTGTGATACTGAGTGTCAGTGTATGTCTTTTTACTTGGTGTCAGTGTTTGTCTTTGTTACTTGGTGTCAGTGTTTGTCTTTGTTACTCCGTGTCAGTGTATGTGTATGAGACTGGGTGTCAGTGTATGTCTTTGTTACTTGGTGTCAATGTTAGTCTTTGTTGCTTGTTGTCAGTGTTTGTCTTTGTTACTTCGTGTCAGTGTATGTCTGTGATACTGGGTGTCAGTGTATGCTTTGTTACTTGGTGTCAGTGTTTGTCTGTGATACTGGGTGTCAGTGTATGTATTTGTTACTTGGTGTCAGTGTTTGTCTTTGTTACTTGGTGTCAGTGTTTGTCTTTGTTACTTCGTGTCAGTGTATGTCTGTGCTACTGGGTGTCAGTGTATGTCTTTGTTACTTGGTGTCAGTGTTTGTCTTTGTTACCTGGTGTCAGTGTTGTCTTTGTTACTTCGTGTCAGTGTATGTCTGTGTTACTGGATGTCAGTGTATGTCTTTGTCACTTGGTGTCAGTGTATGTCTTTGTTACTTGGTGTCGATGTGTGTCTTTGTTACTGGGTGTCAGTGTATGTCTGTGTTACTTGGTGTCAGTGTATGTCTTTGTTACTTGGTGTCAGTGTGTGTCTTTGTTACTGGGTGTCAGTGTATGTCTGTGTTACTTGGTGTCAGTGTATGCCTTTGTTACTTGGTGTCAGTGTGTGTCTTTGTTACTGGGTGTCAGTGTATGTCTGTGTTACTTGGTGTCAGTGTATGTCTTTGTAACTGGGTGTCAGTGTATGTCTTTGTGAATTGGTGTAAGTGTGTGTCTTTGTAACTTCGTGTCAGTGTATATCTATGATCCTGGTGTCAGTGCCTGTCTTTGTTACTTGGTTTCAGTGTTTGTCTTTGTTACTTGGTGTCAGTGTTTGTCTTCGTTACTTCGTGTCAGTGTATGTCTGTGTTATTGGGTGTCAGTGTATGTCTTTGTTACTTGTTGTCAGTGTTTGTCTTTGTTACTTCGTGTCAGTGTATGTCTGTGATACTGGGAGTCAGTGTATGCTTTGTTACTTGGTGTCAGTGTATGTCTGTGATACTGGGTGTCAGTGTATGTATTTGTTACTTGGTGTCAGTGTTTGTCTTTGTTACTTGGTGTCAGTGTTTGTCTTTGTTACTTCGTGTCAGTATATGTCTGTGATACTGGGTGACAGTGTCTGTCTTTGTTACTTGGTGTCAGTGTTTGTCTTTGTTACTTAGTGTCAGTGTATGGCTGTGTAACTGGGTGTCAGTGTATGTCTTTGTTACTTGGTGTCAGTGTTTGTCTTCGTTACTTCGTGTCTGTGTATGTCTGTGATACTGGGTGTCAGTGTATGTCTTTGTGACTTGGTGTCAGTGCATGTCTGTGATTCTGGGTGTCAGTGTATGTCTTTTTACTTGGTGTCAGTGTTTGTCTTTGTTACTTGGTGTCAGTGTTTGTCTTTGTTACTCCGTGTCAGTGTATGTGTATGAGACTGGGTGTCAGTGTATGTCTTTGTTACTTGGTGTCAATGTTAGTCTTTGTTGCTTGTTGTCAGTGTTTGTCTTTGTTACTTCGTGTCAGTGTATGTCTGTGATACTGGGTGTCAGTGTATGCTTTGTTACTTGGTGTCAGTGTTTGTCTGTGATACTGGGTGTCAGTGTATGTATTTGTTACTTGGTGTCAGTGTTTGTCTTTGTTACTTGGTGTCAGTGTTTGTCTTTGTTACTTCGTGTCAGTGTATGTCTGTGCTACTGGGTGTCAGTGTATGTCTTTGTTACTTGGTGTCAGTGTATGTCTTTGTAACTGGGTGTCAGTGTATGTCTTTGTTACTTGGTGTCAGTGTTTGTCTTCGTTACTTCGTGTCTGTGTATGTCTGTGATACTGGGTGTCAGTGTATGTCTTTGTGACTTGGTGTCAGTGTATGTCTTTATTACTTCATGTCAGTGCATGTCTGTGATACTGAGTGTCAGTGTATGTCTTTTTACTTGGTGTCAGTGTTTGTCTTTGTTACTTGGTGTCAGTGTTTGTCTTTGTTACTCCGTGTCAGTGTATGTGTATGAGACTGGGTGTCAGTGTATGTCTTTGTTACTTGGTGTCAATGTTAGTCTTTGTTGCTTGTTGTCAGTGTTTGTCTTTGTTACTTCGTGTCAGTGTATGTCTGTTATACTGGGTGTCAGTGTATGCTTTGTTACTTGGTGTCAGTGTTTGTCTGTGATACTGGGTGTCAGTGTATGTATTTGTTACTTGGTGTCAGTGTTTGTCTTTGTTACTTGGTGTCAGTGTTTGTCTTTGTTACTTCGTGTCAGTGTATGTCTGTGCTACTGGGTGTCAGTGTATGTCTTTGTTACTTGGTGTCAGTGTTTGTCTTTGTTACTTGGTGTCAGTGTTGTCTTTGTTACTTCGTGTCAGTGTATGTCTGTGTTACTGGATGTCAGTGTATGTCTTTGTCACTTGGTGTCAGTGTATGTCTTTGTTACTTGGTGTCGATGTGTGTCTTTGTTACTGGGTGTCAGTGTATGTCTGTGTTACTTGGTGTCAGTGTATGTCTTTGTTACTTGGTGTCAGTGTGTGTCTTTGTTACTGGGTGTCAGTGTATGTCTGTGTTACTTGGTGTCAGTGTATGTCTGTGTTACTTGGTGTCAGTGTATGCCTTTGTTACTTGGTGTCAGTGTGTGTCTTTGTTACTGGGTGTCAGTGTATGTCTGTGTTACTTGGTGTCAGTGTATGTCTTTGTAACTGGGTGTCAGTGTATGTCTTTGTGAATTGGTGTAAGTGTGTGTCTTTGTAACTTCGTGTCAGTGTATATCTATGATCCTGGTGTCAGTGCCTGTCTTTGTTACTTGGTTTCAGTGTTTGTCTTTGTTACTTGGTGTCAGTGTTTGTCTTCGTTACTTCGTGTCAGTGTATGTCTGTGTTATTGGGTGTCAGTGTATGTCTTTGTTACTTGTTGTCAGTGTTTGTCTTTGTTACTTCGTGTCAGTGTATGTCTGTGATACTGGGAGTCAGTGTATGCTTTGTTACTTGGTGTCAGTGTATGTCTGTGATACTGGGTGTCAGTGTATGTATTTGTTACTTGGTGTCAGTGTTTGTCTTTGTTACTTGGTGTCAGTGTTTGTCTTTGTTACTTCGTGTCAGTATATGTCTGTGATACTGGGTGACAGTGTCTGTCTTTGTTACTTGGTGTCAGTGTTTGTCTTTGTTACTTAGTGTCAGTGTATGGCTGTGTAACTGGGTGTCAGTGTATGTCTTTGTTACTTGGTGTCAGTGTTTGTCTTCGTTACTTCGTGTCTGTGTATGTCTGTGATACTGGGTGTCAGTGTATGTCTTTGTGACTTGGTGTCAGTGCATGTCTGTGATACTGGGTGTCAGTGTATGTCTTTTTACTTGGTGTCAGTGTTTGTCTTTGTTACTTGGTGTCAGTGTTTGTCTTTGTTACTCCGTGTCAGTGTATGTGTATGAGACTGGGTGTCAGTGTATGTCTTTGTTACTTGGTGTCAATGTTAGTCTTTGTTGCTTGTTGTCAGTGTTTGTCTTTGTTACTTCGTGTCAGTGTATGTCTGTGATACTGGGTGTCAGTGTATGCTTTGTTACTTGGTGTCAGTGTTTGTCTGTGATACTGGGTGTCAGTGTATGTATTTGTTACTTGGTGTCAGTGTTTGTCTTTGTTACTTGGTGTCAGTGTTTGTCTTTGTTACTTCGTGTCAGTGTATGTCTGTGCTACTGGGTGTCAGTGTATGTCTTTGTTACTTGGTGTCAGTGTTTGTCTTTGTTACCTGGTGTCAGTGTTGTCTTTGTTACTTCGTGTCAGTGTATGTCTGTGTTACTGGATGTCAGTGTATGTCTTTGTCACTTGGTGTCAGTGTATGTCTTTGTTACTTGGTGTCGATGTGTGTCTTTGTTACTGGGTGTCAGTGTATGTCTGTGTTACTTGGTGTCAGTGTATGTCTTTGTTACTTGGTGTCAGTGTGTGTCTTTGTTACTGGGTGTCAGTGTATGTCTGTGTTACTTGGTGTCAGTGTATGTCTGTGTTACTTGGTGTCAGTGTATGCCTTTGTTACTTGGTGTCAGTGTGTGTCTTTGTTACTGGGTGTCAGTGTATGTCTGTGTTACTTGGTGTCAGTGTATGTCTTTGTAACTGGGTGTCAGTGTATGTCTTTGTGAATTGGTGTAAGTGTGTGTCTTTGTAACTTCGTGTCAGTGTATATCTATGATCCTGGTGTGAGTGCCTGTCTTTGTTACTTGGTTTCAGTGTTTGTCTTTGTTACTTGGTGTCAGTGTTTGTCTTCGTTACTTCGTGTCAGTGTATGTCTGTGTTATTGGATGTCAGTGTATGTCTTTGTTACTTGTTGTTAGTGTTTGTCTTTGTTACTTCGTGTCAGTGTATGTCTGTGATACTGGGAGTCAGTGTATGCTTTGTTACTTGGTGTCAGTGTATGTCTGTGATACTGGGTGTCAGTGTATGTATTTGTTACTTGGTGTCAGTGTTTGTCTTTGTTACTTGGTGTCAGTGTTTGTCTTTGTTACTTCGTGTCAGTATATGTCTGTGATACTGGGTGACAGTGTCTGTCTTTGTTACTTGGTGTCAGTGTTTGTCTTTGTTACTTAGTGTCAGTGTATGGCTGTGTAACTGGGTGTCAGTGTATGTCTTTGTTACTTGGTGTCAGTGTTTGTCTTCGTTACTTCGTGTCTGTGTATGTCTGTGATACTGGGTGTCAGTGTATGTCTTTGTGACTTGGTGTCAGTGTATGTCTTTATTACTTCGTGTCAGTGCATGTCTGTGATACTGGGTGTCAGTGTATGTCTTTTTACTTGGTGTCAGTGTTTGTCTTTGTTACTTGGTGTCAGTGTTTGTCTTTGTTACTCCGTGTCAGTGTATGTGTATGAGACTGGGTGTCAGTGTATGTCTTTGTTACTTGGTGTCAGTGTATGTCTTTGTAACTGGGTGTCAGTGTATGCCTTTGTTACTTGGTGTCAGTGTGTGTCTTTGTTACTGGGTGTCAGTGTATGTCTGTGTTACTTGGTGTCAGTGTATGTCTTTGTAACTGGGTGTCAGTGTATGTCTTTGTGAATTGGTGTAAGTGTGTGTCTTTGTAACTTCGTGTCAGTGTATATCTATGATCCTGGTGTCAGTGCCTGTCTTTGTTACTTGGTTTCAGTGTTTGTCTTTGTTACTTGGTGTCAGTGTTTGTCTTCGTTACTTCGTGTCAGTGTATGTCTGTGTTATTGGGAGTCAGTGTATGTCTTTGTTACTTGTTGTCAGTGTTTGTCTTTGTTACTTCGTGTCAGTGTATGTCTGTGATACTGGGAGTCAGTGTATGCTTTGTTACTTGGTGTCAGTGTATGTCTGTGATACTGGGTGTCAGTGTATGTATTTGTTACTTGGTGTCAGTGTTTGTCTTTGTTACTTGGTGTCAGTGTTTGTCTTTGTTACTTCGTGTCAGTATATGTCTGTGATACTGGGTGACAGTGTCTGTCTTTGTTACTTGGTGTCAGTGTTTGTCTTTGTTACTTAGTGTCAGAGTATGGCTGTGTAACTGGGTGTCAGTGTATGTCTTTGTTACTTGGTGTCAGTGTTTGTCTTCGTTACTTCGTGTCTGTGTATGTCTGTGATACTGGGTGTCAGTGTATGTCTTTGTGACTTGGTGTCAGTGTATGTCTTTATTACTTCGTGTCAGTGCATGTCTGTGATACTGGGTGTCAGTGTATGTCTTTTTACTTGGTGTCAGTGTTTGTCTTTGTTACTTGGTGTCAGTGTTTGTCTTTGTTACTCCGTGTCAGTGTATGTGTATGAGACTGGGTGTCAGTGTATGTCTTTGTTACTTGGTGTCAATGTTAGTCTTTGTTGCTTGTTGTCAGTGTTTGTCTTTGTTACTTCGTGTCAGTGTATGTCTGTGATACTGGGTGTCAGTGTATGCTTTGTTACTTGGTGTCAGTGTTTGTCTGTGATACTGGGTGTCAGTGTATGTATTTGTTACTTGGTGTCAGTGTTTGTCTTTGTTACTTGGTGTCAGTGTTTGTCTTTGTTACTTCGTGTCAGTGTATGTCTGTGCTACTGGGTGTCAGTGTATGTCTTTGTTACTTGGTGTCAGTGTTTGTCTTTGTTACCTGGTGTCAGTGTTGTCTTTGTTACTTCGTGTCAGTGTATGTCTGTGTTACTGGATGTCAGTGTATGTCTTTGTCACTTGGTGTCAGTGTTTGTCTTTGTTACTTGGTGTCAGTGTTTTTCTTTGTTACTTCGTGTCAGTGTATGTCTGTGATACTGATGTCAGTATCTGTCTTTCTGACTTGGTTTCAGTGTTTGCCTTTGTTACATGGTGTCAGTGTTTGTCTTTGTTACTTCGTGTCAGTTTATGTCTGTGTAACTGGGTGTCAGTGTATGTCTTTGTTACTTGGTGTAAGTGTACGTCTTTGTGACTTGGTGTAAGTGTGTGTCTTTGTTACTTGGTGTCAGTGTATGTCTGTGTTACTGGGTGTCATTGTGTGTCTTTGTTACTTGGTGTAAGTGTGTGTCTGTGTTACTGGGTGTAAGTGTGTGTCTGTGTTACTTGGCGTCAGTGTTTGTATTTGTTCGTTGGTGTCAGTGTATGTCTTTGTTACTTGGTGTCAGTGTTTGTCTGTGTTACTGGGTGTCAGTGTATGTCTTTGTTACTTCGTGTCAGTGTTTGTCTTTGTTACTTCGTGTCAGTGCATGTCTGTGATAGTGGGTGTCAGTGTATGTCTTTGTTCCTTCGTGTCAGTGTATGTCTTTGTTACTTGATTTCAGTGTTTGTCTTTGTTACTTGGTGTCTGTATTTGTCTTTGTTACTTCGTGTCAGTTTATGTCTGTGATACTGGGTGTCAGTGTATGTCTTTGTTACTTGGTTTCAGTGTTTGTCTTTGTTACTTGGTGTCAGTGTTTGTCTTTGTTCCTTCGTGTCAGTGTATGTCTTTGTTACTTGGTGTCAGTGTTTGTCTTTGTTACTTGGTGTCAGTGTTTGTCTTTGTTACTTCGTGTCAGTGTATGTCTGTGATACTGGGTGTCAGTGTATGTCATTGTTACTTGGTGTCAGTGTATGTCTTTGTTACTGGCTGTAAGTGTATGTCTTTATTACTTGTTGTACGTGTATGTCTTTGTGACTTGGTGTAAGTGTGTGTCTTTGTTACTTGGTGTCAGTGTATGTATTTGTTACTTGGTGTAAGTGTATGTCTTTGTGACTTGGTGTAAGTGTGTGTCTTTGTCACTAGGTGTCAGTGTATGTCTGTGTTACTGGGTGTCATTGTGTGTCTTTGTTACTTGATGTAAGTGTGTGTCTGTGTTACTGGGTGTAATTGTGTGTCTGTTTTACTTGGTGTCAGTGTTTGTATTTGTTTTTTGGTGTCAGAGTATGTCTTTGTTACTTGGTGTCAGTGAATGTCTGTGTTACTGGGTGTCAGTGTTTGTCTTTGTCACTTGGTGTCAGTGTTTGTCTTTGCTACTTCGTGTCAGTGTATGTCTGTGTTACTGGGTCTCAGTGTATGTCTTTGTTACTTGGTGTCAGTGTTTGTCTTTGTTACTTCGTGTCAGTGTATGTCTGTGATACTGGGTGTCAGTCTATGTCTTTGTTACTTCGTGTCAGTGTATGTCTGTGATACTGGGTGTCAGTGTGTGTCTGTGTTACTGGGTGTCAGTGTATGTCTTTGTTACTTGGTATCAGTGTTTGTCTTTGTTACTTGGTGTCAGTGTGTGTCTGTGTTACTGGGTGTCAGTGTGTGTCTTTGTTACTTGGTGTCAGTGTATGTCTTTGTTACTTGGTGTAACTATATGTCTTTGTTGCTTGGTGTCAGTGCGTGTCTGTGTTACTTTGTGTCAGTGGTTGTCTTTGTTACTTGGTGTCAGTGTGTGTCTTTGTTACTTGGTGTAAGTGTATGCCTTTGTTACTTGGTGTCAGTGTGTCTCTTTGTTAGTTGGTGTCAGTGTTTTTCTTTGTTACTTGGTGTCAGTGTGTGTCTGTGTTACTGGGTGTCAGTGCATGTCTTTGTTACTTGGTATCAGTGTTTGTCTTTGTTACTTGGTGTCAGTGTGTGTCTGTGTTACTGGGTGTCAGTGTGTGTCTTTGTTACTTGGTGTCAGTGTATGTCTTTGTTACTTGGTGTAAGTATATGTCTTTGTTGCTTGGTGTCAGTGCGTGTCTGTGTTACTGGGTGTCAGTGTTTGTCTTTGTTACTTGGTGTCAGTGTGTGTCTTTGTTACTTGGTGTAAGTGTATGTCTTTGTTACTTGGTGTCAGTGTGTGTCTTTGTTACTGGGTGACAGTGTATGTCTGTGTTACTTGGTGTCACTGTATGTCTGTGTTACTTGGTGTCAGTGTATGTCTTTGTTACTTGGTGTCAGTTTGTGTCTTTGTTACTGGGTGTCAGTGTATGTCTGTGTTACTTGGTGTCAGTGTATGTCTTTGTAACTGGGTGTCAGTGTATGTCTTTGTGACTTGGTGGAAGTGTGTGTCTTTGTAACTTCGTGTCAGTGTATATCTATGATCCTGGTGTCAGTGCCTGTCTTTGTTACTTGGTTTCAGTGTTTGTCTTTGTTACTTGGTGTCAGTGTTTGTCTTCGTTACTTCCTGTCAGTGTATGTCTGTGTTATTGGGTGTCAGTGTATGTCTTTGTTACTTGTTGTCAGTGTTTGTCTTTGTTACTTCGTGTCAGTGTATGTCTGTGATACTGGGTGTCAGTGTATGCTTTGTTACTTGGTGTCAGTGTATGTCTGTGATACTGGGTGTCAGTGTAAGTATTTGTTACTTGGTGTCAGTGTTTGTCTTTGTTACTTGGTGTCAGTGTTTGTCTTTGTTACTTCGTGTCAGTATATGTCTGTGATACTGGGTGACAGTGTCTGTCTTTGTTACTTGGTGTCAGTGTTTGTCTTTGTTACTTAGTGTCAGTGTATGGCTGTGTAACTGGGTGTCAGTGTATGTCTTTGTGACTTGGTGTCAGTGTATGTCTTTATTACTTCGTGTCAGTGCATGTCTGTGATACTGGGTGTCAGTGTATGTCTTTTTACTTGGTGTCAGTGTTTGTCTTTGTTACTTGGTGTCAGTGTTTGTCTTTGTTACTCCGTGTCAGTGTATGTGTATGAGACTGGGTGTCAGTGTATGTCTTTGTTACTTGGTGTCAATGTTAGTCTTTGTTGCTTGTTGTCAGTGTTTGTCTTTGTTACTTCGTGTCAGTGTATGTCTGTGATACTGGGTGTCAGTGTATGCTTTGTTACTTGGTGTCAGTGTATGTCTGTGATACTGGGTGTCAGTGTATGTATTTGTTACTTGGTGTCAGTGTTTGTCTTTGTTACTTGGTGTCAGTGTTTGTCTTTGTTACTTCGTGTCAGTGTATGTCTGTGCTACTGGGTGTCAGTGTATGTCTTTGTTACTTGGTGTCAGTGTTTGTCTTTGTTACCTGGTGTCAGTGTTGTCTTTGTTACTTCGTGTCAGTGTATGTCTGTGTTACTGGATGTCAGTGTATGTCTTTGTCACTTGGTGTCAGTGTTTGTCTTTGTTACTTGGTGTCAGTGTTTTTCTTTGTTACTTCGTGTCAGTGTATGTCTGTGATACTGATGTCAGTGTCTGTCTTTGTGACTTGGTTTCAGTGTTTGCCTTTGTTACTTGGTGTCATTGTTTGTCTTTGTTACTTCGTGTCAGTTTATGTCTGTGTAACTGGGTGTCAGTGTATGTCTTTGTTACTTGGTGTAAGTGTACGTCTTTGTGACTTGGTGTAAGTGTGTGTCTTTGTTACTTGGTGTCAGTGTATGTCTGTGTTACTGGGTGTCATAGTGTGTCTTTGTTACTTGGTGTAAGTGTGTGTCTGTGTTACTGGGTGTAAGTGTGTGTCTGTGTTACTTGGCGTCAGTGTTTGTATTTGTTCGTTGGTGTCAGTGTATGTCTTTGTTACTTGGTGTCAGTGTTTGTCTGTGTTACTGGGTGTCAGTGTATGTCTTTGTTACTTCGTGTCAGTGTTTGTCTTTGTTACTTCGTGTCAGTGCATGTCTGTGATAGTGGGTGTCAGTGTATGTCTTTGTTCCTTCGTGTCAGTGTATGTCTTTGTTACTTGATTTCAGTGTTTGTCTTTGTTACTTGGTGTCAGTATTTGTCTTTGTTACTTCGTGTCAGTTTATGTCTGTGATACTGGGTGTCAGTGTATGTCTTTGTTACTTGGTTTCAGTGTTTGTCTTTGTTACTTGGTGTCAGTGTTTGTCTTTGTTCCTTCGTGTCAGTGTATGTCTTTGTTACTTGGTGTCAGTGTTTGTCTTTGTTACTTGATGTCAGTGTTTGTCTTTGTTACTTCGTGTCAGTGTATGTCTGTGATGCTGGGTGTCAGTGTATGTCTTTGTTACTTGGTGTAAGTGTACGTCTTTGTGACTTGGTGTAAGTGTGTGTCTTTGTTACTTGGTGTCAGTGTATGTCTGTGTTACTGGGTGTCATTGTGTGTCTTTGTTACTTGGTGTAAGTGTGTGTCTGTGTTACTGGGTGTAAGTGTGCGTCTGTGTTACTTGGCGTCAGTGTTTGTATTTGTTCGTTGGTGTCAGTGTATGTCTTTGTTACTTGGTGTCAGTGTTTGTCTGTGTTACTGGGTGTCAGTGTATGTCTTTGTTACTTCGTGTCAGTGTTTGTCTTTGTTACTTCGTGTCAGTGCATGTCTGTGATAGTGGGTGTCAGTGTATGTCTTTGTTCCTTCGTGTCAGTGTATGTCTTTGTTACTTGATTTCAGTGTTTGTCTTTGTTACTTGGTGTCAGTATTTGTCTTTGTTACTTCGTGTCAGTTTATGTCTGTGATACTGGGTGTCAGTGTATGTCTTTGTTACTTGGTTTCAGTGTTTGTCTTTGTTACTTGGTGTCAGTGTTTGTCTTTGTTCCTTCGTGTCAGTGTATGTCTTTGTTACTTGGTGTCAGTGTTTGTCTTTGTTACTTGATGTCAGTGTTTGTCTTTGTTACTTCGTGTCAGTGTATGTCTGTGATACTGGGTGTCAGTGTATGTCATTGTTACTTGGTGTCAGTGTATGTCTTTGTTACTTGGTGTCAGTGTGTGTCTTTGTTACTGGGTGTCAGTGTATGTCTGTGTTACTTGCTGTCAGTGTATGTCTTTGTAACTGGGTGTCAGTGTATGTCTTTGTGACTTGGTGGAAGTGTGTGTCTTTGTAACTTCGTGTCAGTGTATATCTATGATCCTGGTGTCAGTGCCTGTCTTTGTTACTTGGTTTCAGTGTTTGTCTTTGTTACTTGGTGTCAGTGTTTGTCTTCGTTACTTCGTGTCAGTGTATGTCTGTGTTATTGGGTGTCAGTGTATGTCTTTGTTACTTGTTGTCAGTGTTTGTCTTTGTTACTTCGTGTCAGTGTATGTCTGTGATACTGGGTGTCAGTGTATGCTTTGTTACTTGGTGTCAGTGTATGTCTGTGATACTGGGTGTCAGTGTATGTATTTGTTACTTGGTGTCAGTGTTTGTCTTTGTTACTTGGTGTCAGTGTTTGTCTTTGTTACTTCGTGTCAGTATATGTCTGTGATACTGGGTGACAGTGTCTGTCTTTGTTACTTGGTGTCAGTGTTTGTCTTTGTTACTTAGTGTCAGTGTATGGCTGTGTAACTGGGTGTCAGTGTCTGTCTTTGTGACTTGGTGTCAGTGTATGTCTTTATTACTTCGTGTCAGTGCATGTCTGTGATACTGGGTGTCAGTGTATGTCTTTTTACTTGGTGTCAGTGTTTGTCTTTGTTACTTGGTGTCAGTGTTTGTCTTTGTTACTCCGTGTCAGTGTATGTGTATGAGACTGGGTGTCAGTGTATGTCTTTGTTACTTGGTGTCAATGTTAGTCTTTGTTGCTTGTTGTCAGTGTTTGTCTTTGTTACTTCGTGTCAGTGTATGTCTGTGATACTGGGTGTCAGTGTATGCTTTGTTACTTGGTGTCAGTGTATGTCTGTGATACTGGGTGTCAGTGTATGTATTTGTTACTTGGTGTCAGTGTTTGTCTTTGTTACTTCGTGTCAGTGTATGTCTGTGCTACTGGGTGTCAGTGTATGTCTTTGTTACTTGGTGTCAGTGTTTGTCTTTGTTACCTGGTGTCAGTGTTGTCTTTGTTACTTCGTGTCAGTGTATGTCTGTGTTACTGGATGTCAGTGTATGTCTTTGTCACTTGGTGTCAGTGTTTGTCTTTGTTACTTGGTGTCAGTGTTTTTCTTTGTTACTTCGTGTCAGTGTATGTCTGTGATACTGATGTCAGTGTCTGTCTTTGTGACTTGGTTTCAGTGTTTGCCTTTGTTACTTGGTGTCATTGTTTGTCTTTGTTACTTCGTGTCAGTTTATGTCTGTGTAACTGGGTGTCAGTGTATGTCTTTGTTACTTGGTGTAAGTGTACGTCTTTGTGACTTGGTGTAAGTGTGTGTCTTTGTTACTTGGTGTCAGTGTATGTCTGTGTTACTGGGTGTCATTGTGTGTCTTTGTTACTTGGTGTAAGTGTGTGTCTGTGTTACTGGGTGTAAGTGTGTGTCTGTGTTACTTGGCGTCAGTGTTTGTATTTGTTCGTTGGTGTCAGTGTATGTCTTTGTTACTTGGTGTCAGTGATTGTCTGTGTTACTGGGTGTCAGTGTATGTCTTTGTTACTTCGTGTCAGTGTTTGTCTTTGTTACTTCGTGTCAGTGCATGTCTGTGATAGTGGGTGTCAGTGTATGTCTTTGCTCCTTCGTGTCAGTGTATGTCTTTGTTACTTGATTTCAGTGTTTGTCTTTGTTACTTGGTGTCAGTATTTGTCTTTGTTACTTCGTGTCAGTTTATGTCTGTGATACTGGGTGTCAGTGTATGTCTTTGTTACTTGGTTTCAGTGTTTGTCTTTGTTACTTGGTGTCAGTGTTTGTCTTTGTTCCTTCGTGTCAGTGTATGTCTTTGTTACTTGGTGTCAGTGTTTGTCTTTGTTACTTGATGTCAGTGTTTGTCTTTGTTACTTCGTGTCAGTGTATGTCTGTGATACTGGGTGTCAGTGTATGTCATTGTTACTTGGTGTCAGTGTATGTCTTTGTTACTTGGTGTAAGTGTATGTCTTTGTGACTTGGTGTAAGTGTCTGTCTTTGTCACTAGGTGTCAGTGTATGTCTGTGTTACTGGGTGTCATTGTGTGTCTTTGTTACTTGATGTAAGTGTGTGTCTGTGTTACTGGGTGTAATTGTGTGTCTGTTTTACTTGGTGTCAGTGTTTGTATTTGTTTTTTGGTGTCAGAGTATGTCTTTGTTACTTGGTGTCAGTGAGTGTCTGTGTTACTTGGTGTCAGTGTTTGTCTTTGTCACTTGGTGTCAGTGTTTATCTTTGCTACTTCGTGTCAGTGTATGTCTGTGTTAATGGGTCTCAGTGTATGTCTTTGTTACTTGGTGTCAGTGTTTGTCTTTGTTACTTCGTGTCAGTTTATGTCTGTGATACTGGGTGTCAGTCTATGTCTTTGTTACTTCGTGTCAGTGTATGTCTGTGATACTGGGTGTCAGTGTATGTCTGTGTTACTTGGTGTCAGTGTTTGTCTTTTTTAGTTGGTGTCAGTGTTTGTCTTTGTTACTTCGTGTCAGTGTATGTCTGTGTTACTGGGTGTCAGTGTATGTCTTTGTTACTTGGTGTCAGTGTTTGTCTTTGTTACTTGGTGTCAGTGTTTGTCTATGTTCTGGGTGTCAGTGTATGTCTTTGTTACTTGGTGTCAGTGTTTGTCTTTGTTACTTGGTGACAGTGCATGTCTTTGTTACTTGCTGTCAGTGTATGTCTTTGTTACTTGGTGTCAGTGTATGTCTGTGTTACTTGGTGACAGTGTATGTCTTTGTTACTTGGTGTCAGTGTGCGTCTGTGATACTTGGTGTCAGTGTTTGTCTTTGTTACTCGGTGTCAGGGCGTATCTGTGTTCCTGGGTGTCAGTGTATGTCTTTGTTACTTGGTGTCAGTGTATGTCTTTGCTACTTGGTGTCAGTGTGTGTCTTTGTTACTGGGTGTCAGTGTATGTCTGTGTTACTTGGTGTCAGTGTATGTCTTTGTTACTTGGTGTCAGTGTGTGTCTTTGTTACTGGGTGTCAGTGTATGTCTGTGTTACTTGGTGTCTGTGTATGTCTTTGTAACTGGGTGTCAGTGTATGTCTTTGTTACTTGGTGTCAGTGTATGTCTTTGTTACTTGGTGTCACTGTGTGTCTTTGTTACTGGGTGTCAGTGTATGTCTGCGTTACTTGGTATCAGTGTGTGTCTGAGTTACTTGGTTTCAGTGTGTGTCTTTGTTACTGGGTGTCAGTGTATGTCTTTGTTACATGGTGTCAGTGTATGTCTGTGTTACTTGGTGTCAGTGTATGTCTTTGTTACTTGGTGTCAGTGTATGTCTGTGTGACTTGTTATCAGTGTATGTCTTTGTTACTTCGTGTCAGTGTATGTCTTTGTTACTTGGTGTAAGTGTATGTCTTTGTTACTTTGTGCCAGTGTGTGTCTGTGTTACTGGGTGGCAGTGCATTTCTTTGTTATTTGGTGTCAGCGTATGTCTTTGCGACTTGGTGTCTGTGTATGTCTGTGTTACTTGGTGTCAGTTTATGTCTTTATTACTTGGTGTCAGTGTTTGTCTTTGTTAACTGGTGTCAGTGTATGTCTTTGTTGCTTGGTGTCAGTGTGTGTCTGTGTTACTGGGTGTCAGTGTATGTCTTTGTTACTTGGTATCAGTGTTTGTCTTTGTTACTTGGTGTCAGTGTGTGTCTGTGTTACTGGGTGTCAGTGTGTGTCTTTGTTACTTGGTGTCAGTGTATGTCTTTGTTACTTGGTGTAAGTATATGTCTTTGTTGTTTGGTGTCAGTGCGTGTCTGTGTTACTGGGTGTCAGTGTTTGTCTTTGTTACTTGGTGTCAGTGTGTGTCTTTGTTACTTGGTGTAAGTGTATGCCTTTGTTACTTGGTGTCAGTGTGTCTCTTTGTTAGTTGGTGTCAGTGTTTTTCTTTGTTACTTGGTGTCAGTGTGTGTCTGTGTTAATGGGTGTCAGTGCATGTCTTTGTTACTTGGTATCAGTGTTTGTCTTTGTTACTTGGTGTCAGTGTGTGTCTGTGTTACTGGGTGTCAGTGTGTGTCTTTGTTACTTGGTGTCAGTGTATGTCTTTGTTACTTGGTGTAAGTATATGTCTTTGTTGCTTGGTGTCAGTGCGTGTCTGTGTTACTGGGTGTCAGTGTTTGTCTTTGTTACTTGGTGTCAGTGTGTGTCTTTGTTACTTGGTGTAAGTGTATGTCTTTGTTACTTGGTGTCATTGTGTGTCTTTGTTACTTGGTGTCAGTGTTTGTCATTGTTACTGGGTGTCAGTGTTTGTCTTTGTTACTTGGTGTAAGTGTATGTCTTTGTGACTTGGTGTAAGTGTGTGTCTTTGTAACTTCGTGTCAGTGTATATCTATGATCCTGGTGTCAGTGCCTGTCTTTGTTACTTGGTTTCAGTGTTTGTCTTTGTTACTTGGTGTCAGTGTTTGTCTTCGTTACTTCGTGTCAGTGTATGTCTGTGTAACTGGGTGTCAGTGTATGTCTTTGTTACTTGTTGTCAGTGTTTGTCTTTGTTACTTCGTGTCAGTGTATGTCTGTGATACTGGGTGTCAGTGTATGCTTTGTTACTTGGTGTCAGTGTATGTCTGTGATACTGGGTGTCAGTGTATGTATTTGTTACTTTGTGTATGTGTTTGTCTTTGTTACTTGGTGTCAGTGTTTGTCTTTGTTACTTCGTGTCAGTATATGTCTGCGATACTGGGTGACAGTGTCTGTCTTTGTTACTTGGTGTCAGTGTTTGTTTTTGTTACTTAGTGTCAGTGTATGGCTATGTAACTGGGTGTCAGTGTATGTCTTTGTTACTTGGTGTCAGTGTTTGTCTTCGTTACTTCGTGTCTGTGTATGTCTGTGATACTGGGTGTCAGTGTATGTCTTTGTTACTTGGTGTCAGTGTTTGTCTTTATTACTTCGTGTCAGTGCATGTCTGTGATACTGGGTGTCAGTGTATGTCTTTTTACTTGGTGTCAGTGTTTGTCTTTGTTACTTGGTGTCAGTGTTTGTCTTTGTTACTCCGTGTCAGTGTATGTGTATGAGACTGGGTGTCAGTGTATGTCTTTGTTACTTGGTGTCAATGTTAGTCTTTGTTACTTGTTGTCAGTGTTTGTCTTTGTTACTACGTGTCAGTGTATGTCTGTGATACTGGGTGTCAGTGTATGCTTTGTTACTTGGTGTCAGTGTATATCTGTGATACTGGGTGTCAGTGTATGTATTTGTTACTTGGTGTCAGTGTTTGTCTTTGTTACTTGGTGTCAGTGTTTGTCTTTGTTACTTCGTGTCAGTGTATGTCTGTGTTACTGGGTGTCAGTGTATGTCTTTGTTACTTGGTGTCAGTGTTTGTCTTTGTTACTTGGTGTCAGTGTTGTCTTTGTTACTTCGTGTCAGTGTATGTCTGTGTTACTGGATGTCAGTGTATGTCTTTGTCACTTGGTGTCAGTGTTTGTCCTTGTTACTTGGTGTCAGTGTTTGTCTTTGTTACTTCGTGTCAGTGTATGTCTGTGTTACTGGATGTCAGTGTATGTCTTTGTTACTTGGTGTCAGTGTTTGTCTGTGATACTGGGTGTCAGTGTATGTCTTTGTTACTTTGCGTCAATGTTTGTCTTTGTTACTTGGTGTCAGTGTTTGTCTGTGATACTGGGTGTCAGTGTATGTCTTTGTTACTTTGCGTCATTGTTTGTCTTTGTTACTTCGTGTCAGTGCATGTCTGTGATAGTGGGTGTCAGTGTATGTCTTTGTTCCTTCGTGTCAGTGTATGTCTTTGTTACTTGATTTCAGTGTTTGTCTTTGTTACTTGGTGTCAGTATTTGTCTTTGTTACTTCGTGTCAGTTTGTGTCTTTGTTACTTGGTGTAAGTGTATGTCTTTGTTACTTGGTGTCATTGTGTGTCTTTGTTACTTCGTGTCAGTGTTTGTCATTGTTACTGGGTGTAAGTGTTTGTCTTTGTTACTTGGTGTAAGTGTATGTCTTTGTGACTTGGTGTAAGTGTGTGTCTTTGTAACTTCGTGTCAGTGTATATCTATGATCCTGGTGTCAGTGCCTGTCTTTGTTACTTGGTTTCAGTGTTTGTCTTTGTTACTTGGTGTCAGTGTTTGTCTTCGTTACTTCGTGTCAGTGTATGTCTGTGTAACTGGGTGTCAGTGTATGTCTTTGTTACTTGTTGTCAGTGTTTGTCTTTGTTACTTCGTGTCAGTGTATGTCTGTGATACTGGGTGTCAGTGTATGCTTTGTTACTTGGTGTCAGTGTATGTCTGTGATACTGGGTGTCAGTGTATGTATTTGTTACTTGGTGTATGTGTTTGTCTTTGTTACTTGGTGTCAGTGTTTGTCTTTGTTACTTCGTGTCAGTATATGTCTGCGATACTGGGTGACAGTGTCTGTCTTTGTTACTTGGTGTCAGTGTTTGTCTTTGTTACTTAGTGTCAGTGTATGGCTGTGTAACTTGGTGTCAGTGTATGTCTTTGTTACTTGGTGTAGTGTTTGTCTTCGTTACTTCGTGTCTGTGTATGTCTGTGATACTGGGTGTCAGTGTATGTCTTTGTTACTTGGTGTCAGTGTTTGTCTTTATTACTTCGTGTCAGTGCATGTCTGTGATACTGGGTGTCAGTGTATGTCTTTTTACTTGGTGTCAGTGTTTGTCTTTGTTACTTGGTGTCAGTGTTTGTCTTTGTTACTCCGTGTCAGTGTATGTGTATGAGACTGGGTGTCAGTGTATGTCTTTGTTACTTGGTGTCAATGTTAGTCTTTGTTACTTGTTGTCAGTGTTTGTCTTTGTTACTTCGTGTCAGTGTATGTCTGTGATACTGGGTGTCAGTGTATGCTTTGTTACTTGGTGTCAGTGTATATCTGTGATACTGGGTGTCAGTGTATGTATTTGTTACTTGGTGTCAGTGTTTGTCTTTGTTACTTGGTGTCAGTGTTTGTCTTTGTTACTTCGTGTCAGTGTATGTCTGTGTTACTGGGTGTCAGTGTATGTCTTTGTTACTTGGTGTCAGTGTTTGTCTTTGTTACTTGGTGTCAGTGTTGTCTTTGTTACTTCGTGTCAGTGTATGTCTGTGTTACTGGATGTCAGTGTATGTCTTTGTCACTTGGTGTCAGTGTTTGTCTTTGTTACTTGGTGTCAGTGTTTGTCTTTGTTACTTCGTGTCAGTGTATGTCTGTGTTACTGGGTGTCAGTGTATGTCTTTGTTACTTGGTGTCAGTGTTTGTCTGTGATACTGGGTGTCAGTGTATGTCTTTGTTACTTTGCGTCAATGTTTGTCTTTGTTACTTGGTGTCAGTGTTTGTCTGTGATACTGGGTGTCAGTGTATGTCTTTGTTACTTTGCGTCATTGTTTGTCTTTGTTACTTCGTGTCAGTGCATGTCTGTGATAGTGGGTGTCAGTGTATGTCTTTGTTCCTTCGTGTCAGTGTATGTCTTTGTTACTTGATTTCAGTGTTTGTCTTTGTTACTTGGTGTCAGTGTTTGTCTTTGTTACTTCGTGTCAGTTTATGTCTGTGATACTGGGTGTCAGTGTATGTCTTTGTTACTTGGTTTCAGTGTTTGTCTTTGTTACTTGGTGTCAGTGTTTGTCTTTGTTCCTTCGTGTCAGTGTATGTCTTTGTTACTTGGTGTCAGTGTTTGTCTTTGTTACTTGGTGTCAGTGTTTGTCTTTGTTACTTCGTGTCAGTGTATGTCTGTGAAACTGGGTGTCAGTGTATGTCATTGTTACTTGGTGTCAGTGTCTGTCTTTGTTACTTCGTGTCCGTGTACGTCTTTGTTACTGGGATTCAGTGCGGGTCTTTGTTACTGGATATAATTGTATGTCTTTGTTATTTGGTGTCATTGTATGTCTGTGTCAATTGGTGTCAGTGTGTGTCTTTGTTACTTGGTGCCAGTGTTTCTCTGTGTTACTTGGTGTAAGTGTATGTCTTTGTTACTTTGTATCATTGTATGTCTTTGTTACTTGGTGTCAGTGTATGTCTTTGTACTTGGTGTAAGTGGATGTCTTTGTTACTTGGTGTCACTGTATGTCTGTGTTACTTGGTGTCAGTTTATGTCTTTATTACTTGGTGTCAGTGTTTGTCTTTGTTAACTGGTGACAGTGTATGTCTTTGTTGCTTGGTGTCAGTGTGTGTCTGTGTTACTGGGTGTCAGTGTATGTCTTTGTTACTTGGTATCAGTGTTTGTCTTTGTTACTTGGTGTCAGTGTGTGTCTGTGTTACTGGGTGTCAGTGTGTGTCTTTGTTACTTGGTGTCAGTGTATGTCTTTGTTACTTGGTGTAAGTATATGTCTTTGTTGCTTGGTGTCAGTGCGTGTCTGTGTTACTGGGTGTCAGTGTTTGTCTTTGTTACTTGGTGTCAGTGTGTGTCTTTGTTACTTGGTGTAAGTGTATGCCTTTGTTACTTGGTGTCAGTGTGTCTCTTTGTTAGTTGGTGTCAGTGTTTTTCTTTGTTACTTGGTGTCAGTGTGTGTCTGTGTTAATGGGTGTCAGTGCATGTCTTTGTTACTTGGTATCAGTGTTTGTCTTTGTTACTTGGTGTCAGTGTGTGTCTGTGTTACTGGGTGTCAGTGTGTGTCTTTGTTACTTGGTGTCAGTGTATGTCTTTGTTACTTGGTGTAAGTATATGTCTTTGTTGCTTGGTGTCAGTGCGTGTCTGTGTTACTGGGTGTCAGTGTTTGTCTTTGTTACTTGGTGTCAGTGTGTGTCTTTGTTACTTGGTGTAAGTGTATGTCTTTGTTACTTGGTGTCATTGTGTGTCTTTGTTACTTGGTGTCAGTGTTTGTCATTGTTACTGGGTGTAAGTGTTTGTCTTTGTTACTTGGTGTAAGTGTATGTCTTTGTGACTTGGTGTAAGTGTGTGTCTTTGTAACTTCGTGTCAGAGTATATCTATGATCCTGGTGTCAGTGCCTGTCTTTGTTACTTGGTTTCAGTGTTTGTCTTTGTTACTTGGTGTCAGTGTTTGTCTTCGTTACTTCGTGTCAGTGTATGTCTGTGTAACTGGGTGTCAGTGTATGTCTTTGTTACTTGTTGTCAGTGTTTGTCTTTGTTACTTCGTGTCAGTGTATGTCTGTGATACTGGGTGTCAGTGTATGCTTTGTTACTTGGTGTCAGTGTATGTCTGTGATACTGGGTGTCAGTGTATGTATTTGTTACTTGGTGTATGTGTTTGTCTTTGTTACTTGGTGTCAGTGTTTGTCTTTGTTACTTCGTGTCAGTATATGTCTGCGATACTGGGTGACAGTGTCTGTCTTTGTTACTTGGTGTCAGTGTTTGTCTTTGTTACTTAGTGTCAGTGTATGGCTGTGTAACTTGGTGTCAGTGTATGTCTTTGTTACTTGGTGTCAGTGTTTGTCTTCGTTACTTCGTGTCTGTGTATGTCTGTGATACTGGGTGTCAGTGTATGTCTTTGTTACTTGGTGTCAGTGTTTGTCTTTATTACTTCGTGTCAGTGCATGTCTGTGATACTGGGTGTCAGTGTATGTCTTTTTACTTGGTGTCAGTGTTTGTCTTTGTTACTTGGTGTCAGTGTTTGTCTTTGTTACTCCGTGTCAGTGTATGTGTATGAGACTGGGTGTCAGTGTATGTCTTTGTTACTTGGTGTCAATGTTAGTCTTTGTTACTTGTTGTCAGTGTTTGTCTTTGTTACTTCGTGTCAGTGTATGTCTGTGATACTGGGTGTCAGTGTATGCTTTGTTACTTGGTGTCAGTGTATATCTGTGATACTGGGTGTCAGTGTATGTATTTGTTACTTGGTGTCAGTGTTTGTCTTTGTTACTTGGTGTCAGTGTTTGTCTTTGTTACTTCGTGTCAGTGTATGTCTGTGTTACTGGGTGTCAGTGTATGTCTTTGTTACTTGGTGTCAGTGTTTGTCTTTGTTACTTGGTGTCAGTGTTGTCTTTGTTACTTCGTGTCAGTGTATGTCTGTGTTACTGGATGTCAGTGTATGTCTTTGTCACTTGGTGTCAGTGTTTGTCTTTGTTACTTGGTGTCAGTGTTTGTCTTTGTTACTTCGTGTCAGTGTATGTCTGTGTTACTGGGTGTCAGTGTATGTCTTTGTTACTTGGTGTCAGTGTTTGTCTGTGATACTGGGTGTCAGTGTATGTCTTTGTTACTTTGCGTCAATGTTTGTCTTTGTTACTTGGTGTCAGTGTTTGTCTGTGATACTGGGTGTCAGTGTATGTCTTTGTTACTTTGCGTCATTGTTTGTCTTTGTTACTTCGTGTCAGTGCATGTCTGTGATAGTGGGTGTCAGTGTATGTCTTTGTTCCTTCGTGTCAGTGTATGTCTTTGTTACTTGATTTCAGTGTTTGTCTTTGTTACTTGGTGTCAGTATTTGTCTTTGTTACTTCGTGTCAGTTTATGTCTGTGATACTGGGTGTCAGTGTATGTCTTTGTTACTTGGTTTCAGTGTTTGTCTTTGTTACTTGGTGTCAGTGTTTGTCTTTGTTCCTTCGTGTCAGTGTATGTCTTTGTTACTTGGTGTCAGTGTTTGTCTTTGTTACTTGGTGTCAGTGTTTGTCTTTGTTACTTCGTGTCAGTGTATGTCTGTGAAACTGGGTGTCAGTGTATGTCATTGTTACTTGGTGTCAGTGTCTGTCTTTGTTACTTCGTGTCCGTGTACGTCTTTGTTACTGGGATTCAGTGCGGGTCTTTGTTACTGGATATAATTGTATGTCTTTGTTATTTGGTGTCATTGTATGTCTGTGTCAATTGGTGTCAGTGTGTGTCTTTGTTACTTGGTGTCAGTGTTTCTCTGTGTTACTGGGTGTCAGTGTTTATCTGTGTTCCTGGGTGTCAGTATATGTCTTTGTTACTTGGAGTCAGTGTATGTCTGTGTTACTTGGTGTAAGTGTATGTCTTTGTTACTTTGTATCATTGTATGTCTTTGTTACTTGGTGTCAGTGTATGTCTTTGTTCTTGGTGTAAGTGGATGTCTTTGTTACTTGGTGTCACTGTATGTCTGTGTTACTTGGTGTCAGTTTATGTCTTTATTACTTGGTGTCAGTGTTTGTCTTTGTTAACTGGTGTCAGTGTATGTCTTTGTTGCTTGGTGTCAGTGTGTGTCTGTGTTACTGGGTGTCAGTGTATGTCTTTGTTACTTGGTATCAGTGTTTGTCTTTGTTACTTGGTTTTAGTGTGTGTCTGTGTTACTGGGTGTCAGTGTGTGTCTTTGTTACTTGGTGTCAGTGTATGTCTTTGTTACTTGGTGTAAGATTTATTTCTTTGTTGCTTGGTGTCAGTGCGTGTCTGTGTTACTGGGTGTCAGTGTTTGTCTTTGTTACTTGGTGTCAGTGTGTGTCTTTGTTACTTGGTGTAAGTGTATGCCTTTGTTACTTGGTGTCAGTGTGTCTCTTTGTTACTTGGTGTCAGTGTTTTTCTTTGTTACTTGGTGCCAGTGTGTGTCTGTGTTACTGGGTGTCAGTGCATGTCTTTGTTACTTGGTATCAGTGTTTGTCTTTGTTACTTGGTGTCAGTGTGTGTCTGTGTTACTGGGTGTCAGTGTGTGTCTTTGTTACTTTGTGTAAGTATATGTCTTTGTTGCTTGGTGTCAGTGCGTGTCTGTGTTACTGGGTGTCAGTGTTTGTCTTTGTTACTTGGTGTCAGTGTGTGTTTTTGTTACTTGGTGTAAGTGTATGCCTTTGTTACTTGGTGTCAGTGTGTCTCTTTGTTACTTGGTGTCAGTGTTTTTCTTTGTTACTTGGTGTCAGAGTATGTCTTTGTTACTTGGTGTCAGTGAGTGTCTGTGTTACTGGGTGTCAGTGTTTGTCTTTGTTACTTGGTGTCAGTGTTTGTCTTTGTTACTTCGTGTCAGTGTATGTCTGTGATACTGGGTGTCAGTCTATGTCTTTGTTACTTCGTGTCAGTGTTTGTCTTTGTTACTTCGTGTCAGTGTATGTCTGTGATACTGGGTGTCAGTCTATGTCTTTGTTACTTCGTGTCAGTGTATGTCTGTGTTACTGGGTGTCAGTGTATGTCTGTGTTACTTGGTGTCAGTGTTTGTCTTTGTTACTTGGTGTCAGTGTTTGTCTATGTTCTGGGTGTCAGTGTATGTCTTTGTTACTTGGTGTCAGTGTTTGTCTTTGTTACTTGGTGTCAGTGCATGTCTTTGTTACTTGGTGTCAGTGTATGTCTTTGTTACTTGGTATCAGTGTATGTCTGTGTTACTTGGTGACAGTGTATGTCTTTGTTACTTGGTTTCAGTGTTTGTCTTTGTTACTTGGTGTCAGTGTTTGTCTTTGTTCCTTCGTGTCAGTGTATGTCTTTGTTACTTGGTGTCAGTGTTTGTCTTTGTTATTTGGTGTCAGTGTTTGTCTTTGTTACTTCGTGTCAGTGTATGTCTGTGAAACTGGGTGTCAGTGTATGTCATTGTTACTTGGTGTCAGTGTCTGTCTTTGTTACTTCGTGTCCGTGTACGTCTTTGTTACTGGGATTCAGTGCGGGTCTTTCTTACTGGATATAATTGTATGTCTTTGTTATTTGGTGTCATTGTATGTCTGTGTCAATTGGTGTCAGTGTGTGTCTTTGTTACTTGGTGCCAGTGTTTCTCTGTGTTACTGGGTGTCAGTGTTTATCTGTGTTCCTGGGTGTCAGTATATGTCTTTATTACTTGGTGTCAGTGTATGTCTGTGTTACTTGGTGTAAGTGTATGTCTTTGTTACTTTGTATCATTGTATGTCTTTGTTACTTGGTGTCAGTGTATGTCTTTGTACTTGGTGTAAGTGGATGTCTTTGTTACTTGGTGTCACTGTATGTCTGTGTTACTTGGTGTCAGTTTATGTCTTTATTACTTGGTGTCAGTGTTTGTCTTTGTTAACTGGTGTCAGTGTATGTCTTTGTTGCTTGGTGTCAGTGTGTGTCTGTGTTACTGGGTGTCAGTGTATGTCTTTGTTACTTGGTATCAGTGTTTGTCTTTGTTACTTGGTGTTAGTGTGTGTCTGTGTTACTGGGTGTCAGTGTGTGTCTTTGTTACTTGGTGTCAGTGTATGTCTTTGTTACTTGGTGTAAGTTTTATTTCTTTGTTGCTTGGTGTCAGTGCGTGTCTGTGTTACTGGGTGTCAGTGTTTGTCTTTGTTACTTGGTGTCAGTGTGTGTCTTTGTTACTTGGTGTAAGTGTATGCCTTTGTTACTTGGTGTCAGTGTGTCTCTTTGTTACTTGGTGTCAGTGTTTTTCTTTGTTACTTGGTGTCAGTGTGTGTCTGTGTTACTGGGTGTCAGTGCATGTCTTTGTTACTTGGTATCAGTGTTTGTCTTTGTTACTTGGTGTCAGTGTGTGTCTGTGTTACTGGGTGTCAGTGTGTGTCTTTGTTACTTGGTGTCAGTGTATGTCTTTGTTACTTGGTGTAAGTATATGTCTTTGTTGCTTGGTGTCAGTGCGTGTCTGTGTTACTGGGTGTCAGTGTTTGTCTTTGTTACTTGGTGTCAGTGTGTGTCTTTGTTACTTGGTGTAAGTGTATGCCTTTGTTACTTGGTGTCAGTGTGTCTCTTTGTTACTTGGTGTCAGTGTATGTCTTTGTTACTTGGTGTCAGAGTATGTCTTTGTTACTTGGTGTAAGTGTATGTCTTTGTTACTTGGTGTCAGTGTATGTCTTTGTTACTTTGCGTCATTGTTTGTCTTTGTTACTTCGTGTCAGTGCATGTCTGTGATAGTGGGTGTCAGTGTATGTCTTTGTTCCTTCGTGTCAGTGTATGTCTTTGTTACTTGATTTCAGTGTTTGTCTTTGTTACTTGGTGTCAGTATTTGTCTTTGTTACTTCGTGTCAGTTTATGTCTGTGATACTGGGTGTCAGTGTATGTCTTTGTTACTTGGTTTCAGTGTTTGTCTTTGTTACTTGGTGTCAGTGTTTGTCTTTGTTCCTTCGTGTCAGTGTATGTCTTTGTTACTTGGTGTCAGTGTTTGTCTTTGTTACTTGGTGTCAGTGTTTGTCTTTGTTACTTCGTGTCAGTGTATGTCTGTGAAACTGGGTGTCAGTGTATGTCATTGTTACTTGGTGTCAGTGTCTGTCTTTGTTACTTCGTGTCCGTGTACGTCTTTGTTACTGGGATTCAGTGCGGGTCTTTGTTACTGGATATAATTGTATGTCTTTGTTATTTGGTGTCATTGTATGTCTGTGTCAATTGGTGTCAGTGTGTGTCTTTGTTACTTGGTGTCAGTGTTTCTCTGTGTTACTGGGTGTCAGTGTTTATCTGTGTTCCTGGGTGTCAGTATATGTCTTTGTTACTTGGAGTCAGTGTATGTCTGTGTTACTTGGTGTAAGTGTATGTCTTTGTTACTTTGTATCATTGTATGTCTTTGTTACTTGGTGTCAGTGTATGTCTTTGTACTTGGTGTAAGTGGATGTCTTTGTTACTTGGTGTCACTGTATGTCTGTGTTACTTGGTGTCAGTTTATGTCTTTATTACTTGGTGTCAGTGTTTGTCTTTGTTAACTGGTGTCAGTGTATGTCTTTGTTGCTTGGTGTCAGTGTGTGTCTGTGTTACTGGGTGTCAGTGTATGTCTTTGTTACTTGGTATCAGTGTTTGTCTTTGTTACTTGGTTTTAGTGTGTGTCTGTGTTACTGGGTGTCAGTGTGTGTCTTTGTTACTTGGTGTCAGTGTATGTCTTTGTTACTTGGTGTAAGATTTATTTCTTTGTTGCTTGGTGTCAGTGCGTGTCTGTGTTACTGGGTTTCAGTGTTTGTCTTTGTTACTTGGTGTCAGTGTGTGTCTTTGTTACTTGGTGTAAGTGTATGCCTTTGTTACTTGGTGTCAGTGTGTCTCTTTGTTACTTGGTGTCAGTGTTTTTCTTTGTTACTTGGTGTCAGTGTGTGTCTGTGTTACTGGGTGTCAGTGCATGTCTTTGTTACTTGGTATCAGTGTTTGTCTTTGTTACTTGGTGTCAGTGTGTGTCTGTGTTACTGGGTGTCAGTGTGTGTCTTTGTTACTTTGTGTAAGTATATGTCTTTGTTGCTTGGTGTCAGTGCGTGTCTGTGTTACTGGGTGTCAGTGTTTGTCTTTGTTACTTGGTGTCAGTGTGTGTTTTTGTTACTTGGTGTAAGTGTATGCCTTTGTTACTTGGTGTCAGTGTGTCTCTTTGTTACTTGGTGTCAGTGTTTTTCTTTGTTACTTGGTGTCAGAGTATGTCTTTGTTACTTGGTGTCAGTGAGTGTCTGTGTTACTGGGTGTCAGTGTTTGTCTTTGTTACTTGGTGTCAGTGTTTGTCTTTGTTACTTCGTGTCAGTGTATGTCTGTGATACTGGGTGTCAGTCTATGTCTTTGTTACTTCGTGTCAGTGTTTGTCTTTGTTACTTCGTGTCAGTGTATGTCTGTGTTACTGGGTGTCAGTGTATGTCTGTGTTACTTGGTGTCAGTGTTTGTCTTTGTTACTTGGTGTCAGTGTTTGTCTATGTTCTGGGTGTCAGTGTATGTCTTTGTTACTTGGTGTCAGTGTTTGTCTTTGTTACTTGGTGTCAGTGCATGTCTTTGTTACTTGGTGTCAGTGTATGTCTTTGTTACTTGGTATCAGTGTATGTCTGTGTTACTTGGTGACAGTGTATGTCTTTGTTACTTGGTTTCAGTGTTTGTCTTTGTTACTTGGTGTCAGTGTTTGTCTTTGTTCCTTCGTGTCAGTGTATGTCTTTGTTACTTGGTGTCAGTGTTTGTCTTTGTTATTTGGTGTCAGTGTTTGTCTTTGTTACTTCGTGTCAGTGTATGTCTGTGAAACTGGGTGTCAGTGTATGTCATTGTTACTTGGTGTCAGTGTCTGTCTTTGTTACTTCGTGTCCGTGTACGTCTTTGTTACTGGGATTCAGTGCGGGTCTTTGTTACTGGATATAATTGTATGTCTTTGTTATTTGGTGTCATTGTATGTCTGTGTCAATTGGTGTCAGAGTGTGTCTTTGTTACTTGGTGCCAGTGTTTCTCTGTGTTACTGGGTGTCAGTGTTTATCTGTGTTCCTGGGTGTCAGTATATGTCTTTGTTACTTTGTATCATTGTATGTCTTTGTTACTTGGTGTCAGTGTATGTCTTTGTACTTGGTGTAAGTGGATGTCTTTGTTACTTGGTGTCACTGTATGTCTGTGTTACTTGGTGTCAGTTTATGTCTTTATTACTTGGTGTCAGTGTTTGTCTTTGTTAACTGGTGTCAGTGTATGTCTTTGTTGCTTGGTGTCAGTGTGTGTCTGTGTTACTGGGTGTCAGTGTATGTCTTTGTTACTTGGTATCAGTGTTTGTCTTTGTTACTTGGTGTTAGTGTGTGTCTGTGTTACTGGGTGTCAGTGTGTGTCTTTGTTACTTGGTGTCAGTGTATGTCTTTGTTACTTGGTGTAAGTTTTATTTCTTTGTTGCTTGGTGTCAGTGCGTGTCTGTGTTACTGGGTGTCAGTGTTTGTCTTTGTTACTTGGTGTCAGTGTGTGTCTTTGTTACTTGGTGTAAGTGTATGCCTTTGTTACTTGGTGTCAGTGTGTCTCTTTGTTACTTGGTGTCAGTGTTTTTCTTTGTTACTTGGTGTCAGTGTGTGTCTGTGTTACTGGGTGTCAGTGCATGTCTTTGTTACTTGGTATCAGTGTTTGTCTTTGTTACTTGGTGTCAGTGTGTGTCTGTGTTACTGGGTGTCAGTGTGTGTCTTTGTTACTTGGTGTCAGTGTATGTCTTTGTTACTTGGTGTAAGTATATGTCTTTGTTGCTTGGTGTCAGTGCGTGTCTGTGTTACTGGGTGTCAGTGTTTGTCTTTGTTACTTGGTGTCAGTGTGTGTCTTTGTTACTTGGTGTAAGTGTATGCCTTTGTTACTTGGTGTCAGTGTGTCTCTTTGTTTCTTGGTGTCAGTGTTTTTCTTTGTTACTTGGTGTCAGAGTATGTCTTTGTTACTTGGTGTCAGTGAGTGTCTGTGTTACTGGGTGTCAGTGTTTGTCTTTGTTACTTGGTGTCAGTGTTTGTCTTTGTTACTTCGTGTCAGTGTATGTCTGTGATACTGGGTGTCAGTCTATGTCTTTGTTACTTCGTGTCAGTGTATGTCTGTGTTACTGGGTGTCAGTGTATGTATGTGTTACTTGGTGTCAGTGTTTGTCTTTGTTACTTGGTGTCAGTGTTTGTCTATGTTCTGGGTGTCAGTGTATGTCTTTGTTACTTGGTGTCAGTGTTTGTCTTTGTTACTTGGTGTCAGTGCATGTCTTTGTTACTTGGTGTCAGTGTATGTCTTTGTTACTTGGTATCAGTGTATGTCTGTGTTACTTGGTGACAGTGTATGTCTTTGTTACTTGGTGTCAGTGTGCGTCTGTGATACTTGGTGTCAGTGTTTGTCTTTGATACTCGGTGTCAGTGCGTATCTGTGTTCCTGGGTGTCAGTGTATGTCTTTGTTACTTGGTGTCAGTGTGTGTCTTTGTTACTGGGTGTCAGTGTATGTCTGTGTTACTTGGTGTCAGTGTATGTCTTTGTTACTTGGTGACAGTGTGTGTCTTTGTTACTGGGTGTCAGTGTATGTCTGTGTTACTTGGTGTCAGTGTATGTCTTTGTTACTGGGTGTCAGTGTATGTCTTTGTTACTTGGCGTCAGTGTATGTCTTTGTTACTTGGTGTCACTGTGTGTCTTTGTTACTGGGTGTCAGTGTATGTCTGTGTTACTTGGTATCAGTGTGTGTCTGAGTTACTTGGTTTCAGTGTGTGTCTTTGTTACTTGGTGTCAGTGTATGTCTTTGTTACATGGTGTCAGTGTATGTCTGTGTTACTTGGTGTCAGTGTATGTCTTTGTTACTTGGTGTCAGTGTATGTCTGTGTGACTTGTTATCAGTGTATGTCTTTGTTACTTCGTGTCAGTGTATGTCTTTGTTACTTGGTGTAAGTGTATGTCTTTGTTACTTTGTGCCAGTGTGTGTCTGTGTTACTGGGTGGCAGTGCATTTCTTTGTTATTTGGTGTCAGCGTATGTCTTTGTGACTTGGTGTCTGTGTATGTCTGTGTTACTTGGTGTCAGTTTATGTCTTTATTACTTGGTGTCAGTGTTTGTCTTTGTTAACTGGTGTCAGTGTGTGTCTTTGTTACTGGGTGTCAGTGTATGTCTTTGTTACTTGGTATCAGTGTTTGTCTTTGTTACTTGGTGCCAGTGTGTGTCTGTGTTACTGGGTGTCAGTGTGTGTCTTTGTTACTTGGTGTCAGTGTATGCCTTTGTTACTTGGTGTAAGTATATGTTTTTGTTGCTTGGTGTCAGTGCGTGTCTGTGTTACTGGGTGTCAGTGTTTGTCTTTGTTACTTGGTGTCAGTGTGTGTCTTTGTTACTTGGTGTAAGTGTATGCCTTTGTTACTTGGTGTCAGTGTGTCTCTTTGTTACTTGGTGTCAGTGTTTTTCTTTGTTACTTGGTGTCAGTGTGTGTCTGTGTTACTGGGTGTCAGTGCATGTCTTTGTTACTTGGTATCAGTGTTTGTCTTTGTTACTTGGTGTCAGTGTGTGTCTGTGTTACTGGGTGTCAGTGTGTGTCTTTGTTACTTGGTGTCAGTGTATGTCTTTGTTACTTGGTGTAAGTATATGTCTTTGTTGCTTGGTGTCAGTGCGTGTCTTTGTTACTTGGTGACAGTGTATGTCTTTGTTACTTGGTGTAAGTGTATGCCTTTGTTACTTGGTGTCAGTTTGTCTCTTTGTTGCTTGGTGTCAGTGTTTTTCTTTGTTACTTGGTGTCAGTGTGTGTCTTTTTTACTTGGTGCAAGTGTATGTCTTTGTTACTTGGTGTCAGTGTGTGTCGTTGTTACTTGGTGTAAGTTTATGTCTTTGTTACTTGGTGTCAGTGCGTGTCTGTGTTACAGGTTGAAAGTGTTTGTCTTTGTTACTTGGTGTCAGTGTATGTCTTGTTACTTCGTGTCAGTGTATGTCTTTATTACTTGGTGTCAATGTTTGTCTGTGTTACTTGGTGTCAATGTGTGTCTTTGTTACTTGGTGTAAGTGTATGTCTTTGCTACTTGGTGTCAGTGTATGTCTTTGTTACTGGGTGTCAGTGTTTGTCTTTGTTACTTGGTGTCAGTGTTTGTCTGTGTTACTGGGTGTCAGTGTGTGTCTTTGTTACTTGGTGTAAGTTTATGTCTTTGTTACTTGGTGTCAGTGCGTGTCTGTGTTACTGGGTGTCAGTGATTGTCTTTGTTACTTGGTGTCACTGTTTGTCTTTGTTACTTGGTGTCGGTGTGTGTCTTTGTTACTGTTGTAAGTTTATGTCTTTGCTACTTGGTGTCATTGTTTGTCTGTGTTACTTGGTGTCGGTGTTTGTCTTTGTTACTTGTTGTAAGTTTATGTCTTTGTTACTTGGTGTCACTGCGTGTCTGTGTTACTGGGTGTCAGTGTTTGTCTTTGTTACTTGGTGTAAGTGTATGTCTTTGTTACTTGGTGCAAGTGTGCGTATTTGTTACTTGGTGACAGTGCGTGTCTGTGTTACTGGGTGTCAGTGTTTGTCTTTGTTACTTGGTGTCAGTGTGTGTCTCTGTTACTTGGTGGATGTGTATGTCTTTGTTACTTGGTGTCAGTGTATGTCTTTGCTACTGGGTGTAAGTGTATGTCTTTGTTACTTGTTGTACGTGTATGTCTTTGTGACTTGGTGTAAGTGTGTGTCTTTGTTACTTGGTGTCAGTGTATGTCTTTGTTACTTGGTGTAAGTGTTTGTCTTTGTGACTTGGTGTAAGTGTGTGTCTTTGTCACTAGGTGTCAGTGTATGTCTGTGTTACTGGGTGTCATTGTGTGTCTTTGTTACTTGATGTAAGTGTGTGTCTGTGTTACTGGGTGTAATTGTGTGTCTGTGTTACTTTGTGTCAGTGTTTGAATTTGTTTTTTGGTGTCAGAGTATGTCTTTGTTACTTGGTGTCAGTGAGTGTCTGTGTTACTGGGTGTCAGTGTTTGTCTTTGTTACTTGGTGTCAGTGTTTGTCTGTGATACTTCGTGTCAGTGTCTGTCTGTGTTACTGGGACTCAGTGAATGTCTTTGTTACTTGGTGTCAGTGTTTGTCTTTGTTACTTCGTGTCAGTGTATGTCTGTGATACTGGGTGTCAGTCTATGTCTTTGTTACTTGGTGTCAGTGTTTGTCTTTTTTAGTTGCCGTCAGTGTTTGTCTTTGTTACTTCGTGTCAGTGCATGTCTGTGTTACTGAGTGTCAGTGTATGTCTTTGTTACTTGGTGTCAGTGTTTGTCTTTGAAACTTGGTGTCAGTGTTTGTCTATGTTCTGGGTGTCAGTGTATGTCTTTGTTACTTGGTGTCAGTGTTTGTCTTTGTTACTAGGTGTCAGTGCATGTCTTTGTTACTTGGTGTCAGTGTATGTCTTTGTTACTTGGTGTCAGTGTATGTCTGTGTTACTTGGTGACAGTGTATGTCTTTGTTACTTGGTGTCAGTGTGCGTCTGTGATACTTGGTGTCAGTGTTTGTCTTTGTTACTCGGTGTCAGTGCGTATCTGTGTTCCTGGGTGTCAGTGTATGTCTTTGTTACTTGGTGTCAGTGTATGTCTTTGTTCCTTGGTGTCAGTGTGTGTCTTTGTAACTGGGTGTCAGTGTATGTCTGTGTTACTTGGTATCAGTGTGTGTCTGAGTTACTTGGTTTCAGTGTGTGTCTTTGTTACTTGGTGTCAGTGTATGTCTTTGTTACATGGTGTCAGTGTATGTCTGTGTTACTTGGTGTCAGTGTATGTCTTTGTTACTTGGTGTCAGTGTATGTCTGTGTGACTTGTTATCAGTGTATGTCTTTGTTACTTCGTGTCAGTGTATGTCTTTGTTACTTGGTGTAAGTGTATGTCTTTGTTACTTTGTGCCAGTGTGTGTCTGTGTTACTGGGTGGCAGTGCATTTCTTTGTTATTTGGTGTCAGCGTATGTCTTTGTGACTTGGTGTCTGTGTATGTCTGTGTTACTTGGTGTCAGTTTATGTCTTTATTACTTGGTGTCAGTGTTTGTCTTTGTTAACTGGTGTCAGTGTGTGTCTTTGTTACTGGGTGTCAGTGTATGTCTTTGTTACTTGGTATCAGTGTTTGTCTTTGTTACTTGGTGCCAGTGTGTGTCTGTGTTACTGGGTGTCAGTGTGTGTCTTTGTTACTTGGTGTCAGTGTATGCCTTTGTTACTTGGTGTAAGTATATGTTTTTGTTGCTTGGTGTCAGTGCGTGTCTGTGTTACTGGGTGTCAGTGTTTGTCTTTGTTACTTGGTGTCAGTGTGTGTCTTTGTTACTTGGTGTAAGTGTATGCCTTTGTTACTTGGTGTCAGTGTGTCTCTTTGTTACTTGGTGTCAGTGTTTTTCTTTGTTACTTGGTGTCAGTGTGTGTCTGTGTTACTGGGTGTCAGTGCATGTCTTTGTTACTTGGTATCAGTGTTTGTCTTTGTTACTTGGTGTCAGTGTGTGTCTGTGTTACTGGGTGTCAGTGTGTGTCTTTGTTACTTGGTGTCAGTGTATGTCTTTGTTACTTGGTGTAAGTATATGTCTTTGTTGCTTGGTGTCAGTGCGTGTCTTTGTTACTTGGTGACAGTGTATGTCTTTGTTACTTGGTGTAAGTGTATGCCTTTGTTACTTGGTGTCAGTTTGTCTCTTTGTTGCTTGGTGTCAGTGTTTTTCTTTGTTACTTGGTGTCAGTGTGTGTCTTTTTTACTTGGTGCAAGTGTATGTCTTTGTTACTTGGTGTCAGTGTGTGTCGTTGTTACTTGGTGTAAGTTTATGTCTTTGTTACTTGGTGTCAGTGCGTGTCTGTGTTACAGGTTGAAAGTGTTTGTCTTTGTTACTTGGTGTCAGTGTATGTCTTGTTACTTCGTGTCAGTGTATGTCTTTATTACTTGGTGTCAATGTTTGTCTGTGTTACTTGGTGTCAATGTGTGTCTTTGTTACTTGGTGTAAGTGTATGTCTTTGCTACTTGGTGTCAGTGTATGTCTTTGTTACTGGGTGTCAGTGTTTGTCTTTGTTACTTGGTGTCAGTGTTTGTCTGTGTTACTGGGTGTCAGTGTGTGTCTTTGTTACTTGGTGTAAGTTTATGTCTTTGTTACTTGGTGTCAGTGCGTGTCTGTGTTACTGGGTGTCAGTGATTGTCTTTGTTACTTGGTGTCACTGTTTGTCTTTGTTACTTGGTGTCGGTGTGTGTCTTTGTTACTGTTGTAAGTTTATGTCTTTGCTACTTGGTGTCATTGTTTGTCTGTGTTACTTGGTGTCGGTGTTTGTCTTTGTTACTTGTTGTAAGTTTATGTCTTTGTTACTTGGTGTCACTGCGTGTCTGTGTTACTGGGTGTCAGTGTTTGTCTTTGTTACTTGGTGTAAGTGTATGTCTTTGTTACTTGGTGCAAGTGTGCGTATTTGTTACTTGGTGACAGTGCGTGTCTGTGTTACTGGGTGTCAGTGTTTGTCTTTGTTACTTGGTGTCAGTGTGTGTCTCTGTTACTTGGTGGATGTGTATGTCTTTGTTACTTGGTGTCAGTGTATGTCTTTGCTACTGGGTGTAAGTGTATGTCTTTGTTACTTGTTGTACGTGTATGTCTTTGTGACTTGGTGTAAGTGTGTGTCTTTGTTACTTGGTGTCAGTGTATGTCTTTGTTACTTGGTGTAAGTGTTTGTCTTTGTGACTTGGTGTAAGTGTGTGTCTTTGTCACTAGGTGTCAGTGTATGTCTGTGTTACTGGGTGTCATTGTGTGTCTTTGTTACTTGATGTAAGTGTGTGTCTGTGTTACTGGGTGTAATTGTGTGTCTGTGTTACTTTGTGTCAGTGTTTGAATTTGTTTTTTGGTGTCAGAGTATGTCTTTGTTACTTGGTGTCAGTGAGTGTCTGTGTTACTGGGTGTCAGTGTTTGTCTTTGTTACTTGGTGTCAGTGTTTGTCTGTGATACTTCGTGTCAGTGTCTGTCTGTGTTACTGGGACTCAGTGAATGTCTTTGTTACTTGGTGTCAGTGTTTGTCTTTGTTACTTCGTGTCAGTGTATGTCTGTGATACTGGGTGTCAGTCTATGTCTTTGTTACTTGGTGTCAGTGTTTGTCTTTTTTAGTTGCCGTCAGTGTTTGTCTTTGTTACTTCGTGTCAGTGCATGTCTGTGTTACTGAGTGTCAGTGTATGTCTTTGTTACTTGGTGTCAGTGTTTGTCTTTGAAACTTGGTGTCAGTGTTTGTCTATGTTCTGGGTGTCAGTGTATGTCTTTGTTACTTGGTGTCAGTGTTTGTCTTTGTTACTAGGTGTCAGTGCATGTCTTTGTTACTTGGTGTCAGTGTATGTCTTTGTTACTTGGTGTCAGTGTATGTCTGTGTTACTTGGTGACAGTGTATGTCTTTGTTACTTGGTGTCAGTGTGCGTCTGTGATACTTGGTGTCAGTGTTTGTCTTTGTTACTCGGTGTCAGTGCGTATCTGTGTTCCTGGGTGTCAGTGTATGTCTTTGTTACTTGGTGTCAGTGTATGTCTTTGTTCCTTGGTGTCAGTGTGTGTCTTTGTAACTGGGTGTCAGTGTATGTCTGTGTTACTTGGTGTCAGTGTGTGTCTTTGTTACTTGGTGTCAGTGTATGTCTTTGTTACTTGGTGTAAGTATATGTCTTTGTTGCTTGGTGTCAGTGCGTGTCTGTGTTACTGGGTGTCAGTGTTTGTCTTTGTTACTTGGTGTCAGTGTGTGTCTTTGTTACTTGGTGTAAGTGTATGCCTTTGTTACTTGGTGTCAGTGTGTCTCTTTGTTACTTGGTGTCAGTGTTTTTCTTTGTTACTTGGTGTCAGTGTGTGTCTGTGTTACTGGGTGTCAGTGCATGTCTTTGTTACTTGGTATCAGTGTTTGTCTTTGTTACTTGGTGTCAGTGTGTGTCTGTGTTACTGGGTGTCAGTGTGTGTCTTTGTTACTTGGTGTCAGTGTATGTCTTTGTTACTTGGTGTCAGTGTATGTCTTTGTTACTTGGTGTAAGTGTATGCCTTTGTTACTTGGTGTCAGTTTGTCTCTTTGTTGCTTGGTGTCAGTGTTTTTCTTTGTTACTTGGTGTCAGTGTGTGTCTTTTTTACTTGGTGCAAGTGTATCTCTTTGTTACTTGGTGTCAGTGTGTGTCGTTGTTACTTGGTGTAAGTTTATGTCTTTGTTACTTGGTGTCAGTGCGTGTCTGTGTTACAGGTTGAAAGTGTTTGTCTTTGTTACTTGGTGTCAGTGTATGTCTTGTTACTTCGTGTCAGTGTATGTCTTTATTACTTGGTGTCAATGTTTGTCTGTGTTACTTGGTGTCAATGTGTGTCTTTGTTACTTGGTGTAAGTGTATGTCTTTGCTACTTGGTGTCAGTGTATGTCTTTGTTACTGGGTGTCAGTGTTTGTCTTTGTTACTTGGTGTCAGTGTTTGTCTGTGTTACTGGGTGTCAGTGTGTGTCTTTGTTACTTGGTGTAAGTTTATGTCTTTGTTACTTGGTGTCAGTGCGTGTCTGTGTTACTGGGTGTCAGTGATTGTCTTTGTTACTTGGTGTCACTGTTTGTCTTTGTTACTTGGTGTCGGTGTGTGTCTTTGTTACTGTTGTAAGTTTATGTCTTTGCTACTTGGTGTCATTGTTTGTCTGTGTTACTTGGTGTCGGTGTTTGTCTTTGTTACTTGTTGTAAGTTTATGTCTTTGTTACTTGGTGTCACTGCGTGTCTGTGTTACTGGGTGTCAGTGTTTGTCTTTGTTACTTGGTGTAAGTGTATGTCTTTGTTACTTGGTGCAAGTGTGCGTATTTGTTACTTGGTGACAGTGCGTGTCTGTGTTACTGGGTGTCAGTGTTTGTCTTTGTTACTTGGTGTCAGTGTGTGTCTCTGTTACTTGGTGGATGTGTATGTCTTTGTTACTTGGTGTCAGTGCGTGTCTGTGTTACTGCGTGTCTGTGTTTGTCTTTGTTACTTCATGTCAGTGTATGTCTGTGATACTGGGTGTCAGTGTATGCTTTGTTACTTGGTGTCAGTGTATGTCTTTGCTACTGGGTGTAAGTGTATGTCTTTGTTACTTGTTGTACGTGTATGTCTTTGTGACCTGGTGTAAGTGTGTGTCTTTGTTACTTGGTGTCAGTGCATGTCTTTGTTACTTGGTGTAAGTGTTTGTCTTTGTGACTTGGTGTAAGTGTGTGTCTTTGTCACTAGGTGTCAGTGTGTGTCTGTGTTACTGGGTGTAATTGTGTGTCTGTGTTACTTTGTGTCAGTGTTTGAATTTGTTTTTTGGTGTCAGAGTATGTCTTTGTTACTTGGTGTCAGTGAGTGTCTGTGTTACTGGGTGTCAGTGTTTGTCTTTGTTACTTGGTGTCAGTGTTTGTCTTTGCTACTTCGTGTCAGTGTCTGTCTGTGTTACTGGGACTCAGTGAATGTCTTTGTTACTTGGTGTCAGTGTTTGTCTTTGTTACTTCGTGTCAGTGTATGTCTGTGATACTGGGTGTCAGTCTATGTCTTTGTTACTTGGTGTCAGTGTTTGTCTTTTTTAGTTGGCGTCAGTGTTTGTCTTTGTTACTTCGTGTCAGTGCATGTCTGTGTTACTGAGTGTCAGTGTATGTCTTTGTTACTTGGTGTCAGTGTTTGTCTTTGTTACTTGGTGTCAGTGTTTGTCTATGTTCTGGGTGTCAGTGTATGTCTTTGTTACTTGGTGTCAGTGTTTGTCTTTGTTACTAGGTGTCAGTGCATGTCTTTGTTACTTGGTGTCAGTGTATGTCTTTGTTACTTGGTGTCAGTGTATGTCTGTGTTACTTGGTGACAGTGTATGTCTTTGTTACTTGGTGTCAGTGTGCGTCTGTGATACTTGGTGTCAGTGTTTGTCTTTGTTACTCGGTGTCAGTGCGTATCTGTGTTCCTGGGTGTCAGTGTATGTCTTTGTTACTTGGTGTCAGTGTATGTCTTTGTTCCTTGGTGTCAGTGTGTGTCTTTGTAACTGGGTGTCAGTGTATGTCTGTGTTACTTGGTGTCAGTGTATGTCTTTGTTACTTGGTGTCAGTGTATGTCTTTGTTACTTGGTGTCAGTGTGTGTCTTTGTTACTGGGTGTCAGTGTATGTCTGTGTTACTTGGTGTCAGTGTATGTCTTTGTTACTTGGTGACAGTGTGTGTCTTTGTTACTGGGTGTCAGTGTATGTCTGTGTTACTTGGTGTCAGTGTATGTCTTTGTTACTGGGTGTCAGTGTATGTCTTTGTTACTTGGTGTCAGTGTATGTCTTTGTTACTTGGTGTCACTGTGTGTCTTTGTTACTGGGTGTCAGTGTATTTCTGTGTTACTTGGTATCAGTGTGTGTCTGAGTTACTTGGTTTCAGTGTGTGTCTTTGTTACTGGGTGTCAGTGTATGTCTTTGTTACATGGTGTCAGTGTATGTCTGTGTTACTTGGTGCCAGTGTATGTCTTTGTTACTTGGTGTCAGTGTATGTCTGTGTGACTTGTTATCAGTGTATGTCTTTGTTACTTCGTGTCAGTGTATGTCTTTGTTACTTGGTGTAAGTGTATGTCTTTGTTACTTTGTGCCAGTGTGTGGCTGTGTTACTGGGTGGCAGTGCATTTCTTTGTTATTTGGTGTCAGCTTATGTCTTTGTGACTTGGTGTCTGTGTATGTCTGTGTTACTTGGTGTCAGTTTATGTCTTTATTACTTGGTGTCAGTGTTTGTCTTTGTTAACTGGTGTCAGTGTGTGTCTTTGTTACTGGGTGTCAGTGTATGTCTTTGTTACTTGGTATCAGTGTTTGTCTTTGTTACTTGGTGCCAGTGTGTGTCTGTGTTACTGGGTGTCAGTGTGTGTCTTTGTTACTTGGTGTCAGTGTATGTCTTTGTTACTTGGTGTAAGTATATGTCTTTGTTGCTTGGTGTCAGTGCGTGTCTGTGTTACTGGGTGTCAGTGTTTGTCTTTGTTACTTGGTGTCAGTGCGTATCTGTGTTCCTGGGTGTCAGTGTATGTCTTTGTTACTTGGTGTCAGTGTATGTCTTTGTTCCTTGGTGTCAGTGTGTGTCTTTGTAACTGGGTGTCAGTGTATGTCTGTGTTACTTGGTGTCAGTGTATGTCTTTGTTACTTGGAGTCAGTGTATGTCTTTGTTACTTGGTGTCAGTGTGTGTCTTTGTTACTGGGTGTCAGTGTATGTCTGTGTTACTTGGTGTCAGTGTATGTCTTTGTTACTTGGTGACAGTGTGTGTCTTTGTTACTGGGTGTCAGTGTATGTCTGTGTTACTTGGTGTCAGTGTATGTCTTTGTTACTGGGTGTCAGTGTATGTCTTTGTTACTTGGTGTCAGTGTATGTCTTTGTTACTTGGTGTCACTGTGTGTCTTTGTTACTGGGTGTCAGTGTATGTCTGTGTTACTTGGTATCAGTGTGTGTCTGAGTTACTTGGTTTCAGTGTGTGTCTTTGTTACTGGGTGTCAGTGTATGTCTTTGTTACATGGTGTCAGTGTATGTCTGTGTTACTTGGTGCCAGTGTATGTCTTTGTTACTTGGTGTCAGTGTATGTCTGTGTGACTTGTTATCAGTGTATGTCTTTGTTACTTCGTGTCAGTGTATGTCTTTGTTACTTGGTGTAAGTGTATGTCTTTGTTACTTTGTGCCAGTGTGTGTCTGTGTTACTGGGTGGCAGTGCATTTCTTTGTTATTTGGTGTCAGCTTATGTCTTTGTGACTTGGTGTCTGTGTATGTCTGTGTTACTTGTTGTCAGTTTATGTCTTTATTACTTGGTGTCAGTGTTTGTCTTTGTTAACTGGTGTCAGTGTGTGTCTTTGTTACTGGGTGTCAGTGTATGTCTTTGTTACTTGGTATCAGTGTTTGTCTTTGTTACTTGGTGCCAGTGTGTGTCTGTGTTACTGGGTGTCAGTGTGTGTCTTTGTTACTTGGTGTCAGTGTATGTCTTTGTTACTTGGTGTAAGTATATGTCTTTGTTGCTTGGTGTCAGTGCGTGTCTGTGGTACTGGGTGTCAGTGTTTGTCTTTGTTACTTGGTGTCAGTGTGTGTCTTTGTTACTTGGTGTAAGTGTATGCCTTTGTTACTTGGTGTCAGTGTGTCTCTTTGTTACTTGGTGTCAGTGTTTTTCTTTGTTACTTGGTGTCAGTGTGTGTCTGTGTTACTGGGTGTCAGTGCATGTCTTTGTTACTTGGTATCAGTGTTTGTCTTTGTTACTTGGTGTCAGTGTGTGTCTGTGTTACTGGGTGTCAGTGTATGTCTTTGTTACTTGGTGTAAGTATATGTCTTTGTTGCTTGGTGTCAGTGCGTGTCTGTGTTACTGGGTGTCAGTGTTTGTCTTTGTTACTTGGTGTCAGTGTGTTTCTTTGTTACTTGGTGTAAGTGTATGCCTTTGTTACTTGGTGTCAGTGTGTCTCTTTGTTACTTGGTGTCAGTGTTTTTCTTTGTTACTTGGTGTCAGTGTGTGTCTTTGTTACTTGGTGCCAGTGTGTGTCTGTGTTACTGGGTGTCAGTGTGTGTCTTTGTTACTTGGTGTCAGTGTATGTCTTTGTTACTTGGTGTAAGTATATGTCTTTGTTGCTTGGTGTCAGTGCGTGTCTGTGTTACTGGGTGTCAGTGTTTGTCTTTGTTACTTGGTGTCAGTGTGTGTCTTTGTTACTGGGTGTAAGTGTATGTCTTTGTTACTTGTTGTACGTGTATGTCTTTGTCACTTGGTGTAAGTGTGTGTCTTTGTTACTTGGTGTCAGTGTATGTCTTTGTTACTTGGTGTAAGAGTATGTCTTTGTGACTTGGTGTAAGTGTGTGTCTTTGTTACTAGGTGTCAGTGTATGTCTGTGTTACTGGGTGTCATTGTGTGTCTTTGTTACTTGATGTAAGTGTGTGTCTGTGTTACTGGGTGTAATTGTTTGTCTGTGTTACTTCGTGTCAGTGTATGTCTTTGCTACTTGGTGTCAGTGTATGTCTGTGTTACTGGGTGTCAGTGTTTGTCTTTGTTACTTGGTGTCAGTATTGGTCTGTGTTACTTGGTGTCAGTGTGTGTCTTTGTTACTTGGTGTAAGTTTATGTCTTTGTTACTTGGTGTCAGTGCGTGTCTGTGTTACTGGGTGTCAGTGTTTGTCTTTGTTACTTGGTGTCACTGTTTGTCTGTGTTACTTGGTGTCGGTGTGTGTCTTTGTTACTGTTGTAAGTTTATGTCTTTGCTACTTGGTGTCAGTGTTTGTCTGTGTTACTTGGTGTCAGTGTTTGTCTTTGTTACTTGTTGTAAGTTTATGTCTTTGTTACTTGGTGTCACTGCGTGTCTGTGTTACTGGGTGTCAGTGTTTGTCTTTGTTACTTGGTGTAAGTGTATGTCTTTGTTACTTGGTGTAAGTGTGCGTCTTTGTTACTTGGTGACAGTGCGTGTCTGTGTTACTGGGTGTCAGTGTTTGTCTTTGTTACTTGGTGTCAGTGTGTGTCTCTGTTACTTGGTGTAAGAGTATGTCTTTGTTACTTGGTGTAAGTTTATGTCTTTGCGACTTGGTGTAAGTTTGTTTCTTTGTTCCTTGTTGTCAATGTATGTCTTTGTTACTTGGTGTCAGTGTATGTCTTTGTTACTGGTTGTCAGTGCATGACTTTGTTACTTGGTGTCAGTGTATGTCTGTGTTACTTGGTGACAGTGTATGTCTTTGTTACTTGGTGTCAGTGTGCGTCTGTGATACTTGGTGTCAGTGTTTGTCTTTGTTACTCGGTGTCAGTGCGTATCTGTGTTCCTGGGTGTCAGTGTATGTCTTTGTTACTTGGTGTCAGTGTATGTCTTTGTTCCTTGGTGTCAGTGTGTGTCTTTGTAACTGGGTGTCAGTGTATGTCTGTGTTACTTGGTGTCAGTGTATGTCTTTGTTACTTGGTGTCAGTGTATGTCTTTGTTACTTGGTGTCAGTGTGTGTCTTTGTTACTGGGTGTCAGTGTATGTCTGTGTTACTTGGTGTCAGTGTATGTCTTTGTTACTTGGTGACAGTGTGTGTCTTTGTTACTGGGTGTCAGTGTATGTCTGTGTTACTTGGTGTCAGTGTATGTCTTTGTTACTGGGTGTCAGTGTATGTCTTTGTTACTTGGTGTCAGTGTATGTCTTTGTTACTTGGTGTCACTGTGTGTCTTTGTTACTGGGTGTCAGTGTATTTCTGTGTTACTTGGTATCAGTGTGTGTCTGAGTTACTTGGTTTCAGTGTGTGTCTTTGTTACTGGGTGTCAGTGTATGTCTTTGTTACATGGTGTCAGTGTATGTCTGTGTTACTTGGTGCCAGTGTATGTCTTTGTTACTTGGTGTCAGTGTATGTCTGTGTGACTTGTTATCAGTGTATGTCTTTGTTACTTCGTGTCAGTGTATGTCTTTGTTACTTGGTGTAAGTGTATGTCTTTGTTACTTTGTGCCAGTGTGTGGCTGTGTTACTGGGTGGCAGTGCATTTCTTTGTTATTTGGTGTCAGCTTATGTCTTTGTGACTTGGTGTCTGTGTATGTCTGTGTTACTTGGTGTCAGTTTATGTCTTTATTACTTGGTGTCAGTGTTTGTCTTTGTTAACTGGTGTCAGTGTGTGTCTTTGTTACTGGGTGTCAGTGTATGTCTTTGTTACTTGGTATCAGTGTTTGTCTTTGTTACTTGGTGCCAGTGTGTGTCTGTGTTACTGGGTGTCAGTGTGTGTCTTTGTTACTTGGTGTCAGTGTATGTCTTTGTTACTTGGTGTAAGTATATGTCTTTGTTGCTTGGTGTCAGTGCGTGTCTGTGTTACTGGGTGTGAGTGTTTGTCTTTGTTACTTGGTGTCAGTGCGTATCTGTGTTCCTGGGTGTCAGTGTATGTCTTTGTTACTTGGTGTCAGTGTATGTCTTTGTTCCTTGGTGTCAGTGTGTGTCTTTGTAACTGGGTGTCAGTGTATGTCTGTGTTACTTGGTGTCAGTGTATGTCTTTGTTACTTGGAGTCAGTGTATGTCTTTGTTACTTGGTGTCAGTGTGTGTCTTTGTTACTGGGTGTCAGTGTATGTCTGTGTTACTTGGTGTCAGTGTATGTCTTTGTTACTTGGTGACAGTGTGTGTCTTTGTTACTGGGTGTCAGTGTATGTCTGTGTTACTTGGTGTCAGTGTATGTCTTTGTTACTGGGTGTCAGTGTATGTCTTTGTTACTTGGTGTCAGTGTATGTCTTTGTTACTTGGTGTCACTGTGTGTCTTTGTTACTGGGTGTCAGTGTATGTCTGTGTTACTTGGTATCAGTGTGTGTCTGAGTTACTTGGTTTCAGTGTGTGTCTTTGTTACTGGGTGTCAGTGTATGTCTTTGTTACATGGTGTCAGTGTATGTCTGTGTTACTTGGTGCCAGTGTATGTCTTTGTTACTTGGTGTCAGTGTATGTCTGTGTGACTTGTTATCAGTGTATGTCTTTGTTACTTCGTGTCAGTGTATGTCTTTGTTACTTGGTGTAAGTGTATGTCTTTGTTACTTTGTGCCAGTGTGTGTCTGTGTTACTGGGTGGCAGTGCATTTCTTTGTTATTTGGTGTCAGCTTATGTCTTTGTGACTTGGTGTCTGTGTATGTCTGTGTTACTTGTTGTCAGTTTATGTCTTTATTACTTGGTGTCAGTGTTTGTCTTTGTTAACTGGTGTCAGTGTGTGTCTTTGTTACTGGGTGTCAGTGTATGTCTTTGTTACTTGGTATCAGTGTTTGTCTTTGTTACTTGGTGCCAGTGTGTGTCTGTGTTACTGGGTGTCAGTGTGTGTCTTTGTTACTTGGTGTCAGTGTATGTCTTTGTTACTTGGTGTAAGTATATGTCTTTGTTGCTTGGTGTCAGTGCGTGTCTGTGGTACTGGGTGTCAGTGTTTGTCTTTGTTACTTGGTGTCAGTGTGTGTCTTTGTTACTTGGTGTAAGTGTATGCCTTTGTTACTTGGTGTCAGTGTGTCTCTTTGTTACTTGGTGTCAGTGTTTTTCTTTGTTACTTGGTGTCAGTGTGTGTCTGTGTTACTGGGTGTCAGTGCATGTCTTTGTTACTTGGTATCAGTGTTTGTCTTTGTTACTTGGTGTCAGTGTGTGTCTGTGTTACTGGGTGTCAGTGTATGTCTTTGTTACTTGGTGTAAGTATATGTCTTTGTTGCTTGGTGTCAGTGCGTGTCTGTGTTACTGGGTGTCAGTGTTTGTCTTTGTTACTTGGTGTCAGTGTGTTTCTTTGTTACTTGGTGTAAGTGTATGCCTTTGTTACTTGGTGTCAGTGTGTCTCTTTGTTACTTGGTGTCAGTGTTTTTCTTTGTTACTTGGTGTCAGTGTGTGTCTTTGTTACTTGGTGCCAGTGTGTGTCTGTGTTACTGGGTGTCAGTGTGTGTCTTTGTTACTTGGTGTCAGTGTATGTCTTTGTTACTTGGTGTAAGTATATGTCTTTGTTGCTTGCTGTCAGTGCGTGTCTGTGTTACTGGGTGTCAGTGTTTGTCTTTGTTACTTGGTGTCAGTGTGTGTCTTTGTTACTGGGTGTAAGTGTATGTCTTTGTTACTTGTTGTACGTGTATGTCTTTGTCACTTGGTGTAAGTGTGTGTCTTTGTTACTTGGTGTCAGTGTATGTCTTTGTTACTTGGTGTAAGAGTATGTCTTTGTGACTTGGTGTAAGTGTGTGTCTTTGTTACTAGGTGTCAGTGTATGTCTGTGTTACTGGGTGTCATTGTGTGTCTTTGTTACTTGATGTAAGTGTGTGTCTGTGTTACTGGGTGTAATTGTTTGTCTGTGTTACTTCGTGTCAGTGTATGTCTTTGCTACTTGGTGTCAGTGTATGTCTGTGTTACTGGGTGTCAGTGTTTGTCTTTGTTACTTGGTGTCAGTATTGGTCTGTGTTACTTGGTGTCAGTGTGTGTCTTTGTTACTTGGTGTAAGTTTATGTCTTTGTTACTTGGTGTCAGTGCGTGTCTGTGTTACTGGGTGTCAGTGTTTGTCTTTGTTACTTGGTGTCACTGTTTGTCTGTGTTACTTGGTGTCGGTGTGTGTCTTTGTTACTGTTGTAAGTTTATGTCTTTGCTACTTGGTGTCAGTGTTTGTCTGTGTTACTTGGTGTCAGTGTTTGTCTTTGTTACTTGTTGTAAGTTTATGTCTTTGTTACTTGGTGTCACTGCGTGTCTGTGTTACTGGGTGTCAGTGTTTGTCTTTGTTACTTGGTGTAAGTGTATGTCTTTGTTACTTGGTGTAAGTGTGCGTCTTTGTTACTTGGTGACAGTGCGTGTCTGTGTTACTGGGTGTCAGTGTTTGTCTTTGTTACTTGGTGTCAGTGTGTGTCTCTGTTACTTGGTGTAAGAGTATGTCTTTGTTACTTGGTGTAAGTTTATGTCTTTGCGACTTGGTGTAAGTTTGTTTCTTTGTTCCTTGTTGTCAATGTATGTCTTTGTTACTTGGTGTCAGTGTATGTCTTTGTTACTGGTTGTCAGTGCATGACTTTGTTACTTGGTGTCAGTGTGTGTCTTTGTTACTGTGTGTCAGTGTATGTCTGTGTTACTTGGTGTAAGTGTATGTCTTTGTTACTTGGTGGAAGTGGGTGTCTTTGTTACTTGGTGTAAGTGTATGTCTTTGTTACTTTGTGTAAGTGTATGTCTTTGTGACTTGGTGCAAGTGGGTGTCTTTGTTCCTTGGTGTCAGTGTTTGTCTGTGTTACTGGGTGTCAGTGTATGGCTTTGTTACTTGGTGTCAGTGTTTGTCTTTTTTACTTCGTGTCAGTGTATGTCTGTGATAGTGGGTGTCAGTGTATGTCTTTGTTCCTTCGTGTCAGTGTATGTCTTTGTTACTTGATTTCAGTGTTTGTCTTTGTTACTTGGTGTCAGTGTTTGTCTTTGTTACTTCGTGTCAGTTTATGTCTGTGATACTGGGTGTCAGTGTATGTCTTTGTTACTTGGTTTCAGTGTTTCTCTTTGTTACTTGGTGTCAGTGTTTGTCTTTGTTCCTTCGTGTCAGTGTATGTCTTTCTAACTGGGTGTCAGTGTATGTCTTTGTTACTTGGTGTCAGAGTTTGTCTTTGTTACTTCGTGTCAGTGTATGTCTGTGATACTGGGTGTCAGTGTGTGTCATTGTTACTTGGTGTCAGTGTATGTCTTTGTTACTGGGTGTAAGTGTATGTCTTTGATACTTGTTGTACGTGTATGTCTTTGTCACTTGGTGTAAGTGTGTGTCTTTGTTACTTGGTGTCAGTGTATGTCTTTGTTACTTGGTGTAAGAGTATGTCTTTGTGACTTGGTGTAAGTGTGTGTCTTTGTTACTAGGTGTCAGTGTATGTCTGTGTTACTGGGTGTCATTGTGTGTCTTTGTTACTTGATGTAAGTGTGTGTCTGTGTTACTGGGTGTAATTGTTTGTCTGTGTTACTTGGTGTCAGTGTTTGTATTTGTTTTTTGGTGTCAGAGTATGTCTTTGTTACTTGGTGTCAGTGCGTGTCTGTGTTACTGGGTGTCAGTGTTTGTCTTTGTTACTTAGTGTCACTGTTTGTCTGTGTTACTTGGTGTCGGTGTGTATCTTTGTTACTGTTGTAAGTTTATCTCTTTGCTACTTGGTGTCATTGTTTGTCTGTGTTACTTGGTGTCAGTGAGTGTCTTTGTTACTGGTGTAAGTTTATGTCTTTGTTACTTGGTGTCAGTGCGTGTCTGTGTTACTGGGTGTCAGTGTTTGTCTTTGTTACTTGGTGTCACTGTTTGTCTGTGTTACTTGGTGTCGGTGTGTATCTTTGTTACTGTTGTAAGTTTATCTCTTTGCTACTTGGTGTCATTGTTTGTCTGTGTTACTTGGTGTCGGTGTTTGTCTTTGTTACTTGTTGTAAGTTTATGTCTTTGTTACTTGGTGTCACTGCGTGTCTGTGTTACTGGGTGTCAGTGTTTGTCTTTGTTACTTGGTGTAAGTGTATGTCTTTGTTACTTGGTGCAAGTGTGCGTCTTTGTTACTTGTTGACAGTGCGTGTCTGTGTTTCTGGGTGTCAGTGTTTGTCTCTGTTACTTGGTGGCAGTGTATGTCTTTGTTACTGGGTGTAAGTGTATGTCTTTGTTACTTGGTGTCAGGGTATGTCTTTGTGACTTGGTGTAAGTGTGTGTCTTTGTTACTTGGCGTTAGTGTATGTCTTTGTTACTTGGTGTAAGGGTCTGTCTTTGTTACTTGGTCTAAGTGTATGTCTTCGTTACTTGGTGTAAGAGTTTGTCTTTGTTACCTGGTGTCAGTGTGTGTCTTTGTTACTTGGTGTAAGTGTATGTCTTTGTTACTTGGTGGAAGTGTGTGTCTTTGTTACTTGGGATCTGTGTTTGTCATTGTTACTGGGTGTAAGTGTATGTCTTTGTTACTTTGTGTAAGTGTATGTCTTTGTGACTTGGTGCAAGTGGGTGTCTTTGTTACTTGGTGTAAGTGTGTGTCTTTGTTACTTGGTGTCAGTGTATGTCTGTGTTACTGGGTGTCATTGTGTGTCTTTGTTACTTGGTGTAAGTGTGTGTCTGTGTTACTGGGTGTAATTGTGTGTCTGTGTTACTTGGCGTCAGTGTTTGTCTGTGTTACTGGGTGTCAGTGTATGTCTTTGTTACTTGGTGTCAGTGTTTGTCTTTGTTACTTCGTGTCTGTGTATGTCTGTGATAGTGGGTGTCAGTGTATGTCTTTGTTCCTCTGTGTCAGTGTATGTCTTTGTTACTTGATTTCAGAGTTTGTCTTTATTACTTGGTGTCAGTGTTTGTCCTGGTTACTTCGTGTAAGTTTATGTCAGTGATACTGGGTGTCAGTGTATGTCTTTGTTACTTGGTTTCAGTGTTTGTCTTTGTTCCTTGGTGTCAGTGTTTGTCTTTGTTCCTTCGTGTCAGTGTATGCCTTTGGAACTGGGTGTCAGTGCATGTCTTTGTAACTTGGTGTCAGTGTTTGTCTTTGTTACTTCGTGTCAGTGTATGTCTGTGATACTGGGTGTCAGTGTATGTCATTGTTACTTGGTGTCAGTGTATGTCTTTGTTACTGGGTGTAAGTGTATGTCTTTGTTACTTGTTGTACGTGTATGTCTTTGTGACTTGGTGTAAGTGTGTGTCTTTGTTACTTGGTGTCAGTGTATGTCTTTGTTACTTGGTGTAAGTGTATGTCTTTGTGACTTGGTGCAAGTGTGTGTCTTTGTTACTAGGTGTCAGTGTATGTCTGTGTTACTGGGTGTCATTGTGTGTCTTTGTTACTTGATGTAAGTGTGTGTCTATGTTACTGGGTGTAATTGTGTGTCTGTGTTACTTGGTGTCAGTGAGTGTCTGTGTTACTGGGTGTCATTGTTTGTCTTTGTTACTTGGTGTCAGTGTTTGTCTTTGTTACTTCGTGTCAGTGTATGTCTGTGATACTGGGTGTCAGTCTATGTCTTTGTTACTACGTGTCAGTGTATGTCTGTGATACTGGGTGTCAGTGTATGTCATTGTAACTTGGTGTCAGTGTTTATCTTTTTTACTTGGTGTCAGTGTTTGTCTTTGTTACTGCGTGTCAGTGTATGTCTGTGTTACTGGGTGTCAGTGTATGTCTTTGTTACTTGGTGTCAGTGTGTGCCTTTGTTACTTAGTGTCAGTGTTTGTCTTTGTTCTGGGTGTCAGTGTTTGACTTTGTTACTTGGTGTCAGTGTTTGTCTTTGTTACTCGGTGTCAGTGTGTGTCTTTGTTACTGGGTGTCAGTGTATGTCTGTGTTACTTGGTGTCAGTGTATGTCTTTGTTACTTGGTGTCAGTGTTTGTCTTTGTTACTTCGTGTCTGTGTATGTCTGTGATAGTGGGTGTCAGTGTATGTCTTTGTTCCTTCGTGTCAGTGTATGTCTTTGTTACTTGATTTCAGAGTTTGTCTTTATTACTTGGTGTCAGTGTTTGTCCTGGTTACTTCGTGTAAGTTTATGTCAGTGATACTGGGTGTCAGTGTATGTCTTTGTTACTTGGTTTCAGTGTTTGTCTTTGTTCCATGGTGTCAGTGTTTGTCTTTGTTCCTTCGTGTCAGTGTATGCCTTTGGAACTGGGTGTCAGTGTATGTCTTTGTAACTTGGTGTCAGTGTTTGTCTTTGTTACTTCGTGTCTGTGTATGTCTGTGATACTGGGTGTCAGTGTATGTCTTTGTTACTTGGTGTCAGTGTGTGTCTTTGTTACTGGGTGTCAGTGTATGTCTGTGTTACTTGGTGTCTGTGAATGTCTTTGTTACTTGGTGTCAGTGTATGTCTGTGTGACTTGGTATCAGTGTATGTCTTTGTTACTTCGTGTCAATGTATGTCTTTGTGACTTGGTGTCTGTGTTTGTCTGTGTCACTTGGTGTCAGTTTATGTCTTTATTACTTGGTGTCAGTGTGTGTCTTTGTTAACTGGTGTCAGTGTATGTCTTTGTTACTTGGTGTCATTGTGTGCCTGTGTTACTGGGTGTCAGTGTATGTCTTTGTTACTTGGCATCAGTGTTTGTCTTTGTGACTTGGCGTCAGTGTGTGTCTGTGTTACTGGGTGTCAGTGTTTGTCTTTGTTACTTGGTGTCAGTGTGTGTCTTTGTTACTTGGTGTCAGTGTATGTCTTTGTTACTTGGTGGAAGTATATGTCTTTGTTACTTGGTGTCAGTGCGTGTCTGTGTTACTGGGTGTCAGTGTTTGTCTTTGTTACTTGGTGTCACTGTTTGTCTTTGTTACTTGGTGTCAGTGTGTGTCTTTTACTTGGTGTAAGTGTATGCCTTTGTTACTTGGTGTCATTGTGTCTCTTTGTTTCTTGGTGTCAGTGTTTTTCTTTGTTACTTGGTGTCAGTGTGTGTCTTTGTTACTTGGTGCAAGTGTATGTCTTTGTTACTTGGTGTCAGTGTGTGTCTTTGTTACTTGGTGTAAGTCTATGTCTTTGTTACTTGGTGTCAGTGCGTGTCTGTGTTACAGGGTGAAAGTGTTTGTCTTTGTCACTTGGTGTCAGTGTATGTCTTTATTACTTGGTGTCAATGTTTGTCTGTGTTACTTGGTGTCAGTGTATGTCTTTGCTACTTGGTGTCAGTGTATGTCTGTGTTACTGGGTGTCAGTGTTTGTCTTTGTTACTTGGTGTCAGTGTTGGTCTGTGTTACTTGGTGTCAGTGTGTGTCTTTGTTACTTGGTGTAAGTTTATGTCTTTGTTACTTGGTGTCAGTGCGTGTCTGTGTTACTGGGTGTCAGTGTTTGTCTTTGTTACTTGGTGTCACTGTTTGTCTGTGTTACTTGGTGTCGGTGTGTGTCTTTGTTACTGTTGTAAGTTTATGTCTTTGCTACTTGGTGTCAGTGTTTGTCTGTGTTACTTGGTGTCAGTGTTTGTCTTTGTTACTTGTTGTAAGTTTATGTCTTTGTTACTTGGTGTCACTGCGTGTCTGTGTTACTGGGTGTCAGTGTTTGTCTTTGTTACTTGGTGTAAGTGTATGTCTTTGTTACTTGGTGTAAGTGTGCGTCTTTGTTACTTGGTGACAGTGCGTGTCTGTGTTACTGGGTGTCAGTGTTTGTCTTTGTTACTTGGTGTCAGTGTGTGTCTCTGTTACTTGGTGGAAGTGTATGTCTTTGTTACTTGGTGTCAGTGCGTGTCTGTGTTACTTGGTGTAAGTTTATGTCTTTGTTACTTGGTGTAAGTTTATGTCTTTGCGACTTGGTGTAAGTTTGTTTCTTTGTTCCTTGTTGTCAATGTATGTCTTTGTTACTTGGTGTCAGTGTATGTCCTTGTTACTGGTTGTCAGTGTATGACTTTGTTACTTGGTGTCAGTGTGTGTCTTTGTTACTGTGTGTCAGTGTATGTCTGTGTTACTTGGTGTAAGTGAATGTCTTTGTTACTTGGTGGAAGTGGGTGTCTTTGTTACTTGGTGTAAGTGTATGTCTTTGTTACTTTGTGTAAGTGTATGTCTTTGTGACTTGGTGCAAGTGGGTGTCTTTGTTACTTGGTGTCAGTGTTTGTCTGTGTTACTGGGTGTCAGTGTATGGCTTAGTTACTTGGTGTCAGTGTTTGTCTTTTTTACTTCGTGTCAGTGTATGTCTGTGATAGTGGGTGTCAGTGTATGTCTTTGTTCCTTCGTGTCAGTGTATGTCTTTGTTACTTGATTTCAGTGTTTGTCTTTGTTACTTGGTGTCAGTGTTTGTCTTTGTTACTTCGTGTCAGTTTATGTCTATGATACTGGGTGTCAGTGTATGTCTTTGTTACTTGGTTTCAGTGTTTCTCTTTGTTACTTGGTGTCAGTGTTTGTCTTTGTTCCTTCGTGTCAGTGTATGTCTTTCTAACTGGGTGTCAGTGTATGTCTTTGTTACTTGGTGTCAGTGTTTGTCTTTGTTACTTCGTGTCAGTGTATGTCTGTGATACTGGGTGTCAGTGTGTGTCATTGTTACTTGGTGTCAGTGTATGTCTTTGTTACTGGGTGTAAGTGTATGTCTTTGTTACTTGTTGTACGTGTATGTCTTTGTGACTTGGTGTAGGTGTGTGTCTTTGTTACTTGGTGTCAGTGTATGTCTTTGTTACTTGGTGTAAGTGTATGTCTTTGTGACTTGGTGTCAGTGTTTGTATTTGTTTTTTGGTGTCAGAGTATGTCTTTGTTACTTGGTGTCAGTGAGTGTCTGTGTTACTGGGTGTCAGTGTTTGTCTTTGTTTCTTGTTGTCAGTGTTTGTCTTTGCTACTTCGTGTCAGTGTATGTTTGTGTTACTGGGTGTCAGTGTATGTCTTTGTTACTTGGTGTCAGTGTTTGTCTTTGTTACTTCGTGTCAGTGTATGTCTGTGATACTGGGTGTTACTCGAAGTCTTTGTTACTTCGTGTCAGTGTATGTCTGTGATACAGGGTGTCAGTGTATGTCATTGTTACTTGGTGTCAGTGTTTGTCTTTTTTACTTGGTGTCAGTGTTTGTCTTTTTTACTTCGTGTCAGGTATGTCTGTGTTACTGGGTGTCAGTGTATGTCTTTGTTACTTGGTGTCAGTGTTTGTCTTTGTTACTTGGTGTCAGTGTTTGTCTTTGTTCTGGGTGTCAGTGGATGTCTTTGTTACTTGGTGTCAGTGTTTGTCTTTGTTACTTGGTGTCAGTGCATGTCTTTGTTAATTGGTGTCAGTGTATCTCTGTTACTTGGTGTCAGTGTATGTCTGTGTTACTTGGTGACAGTGTATGTCTTTGTTACTTGGTGTCAGTGTGCGTCTGTGATACTTGGTGTCTGTGTTTGTCTTTGTTACTCGGTGTCAGTGCGTGTCTGTGTTCCTGGGTGTCAGTGTATGTCTTTGTTACTTGGTGTCAGTGTATGTCTTTGTTACTTGGTGTCAGTGTGTGTCTTTGTTACTGGGTGTCAGTGTATGTCTGTGTTACTGGGTGTCAGTGTATGTCTTTGTTACTGGGTGTCAGTGTATGTCGTTGTTACTTGGTGTCAGTGTATGTCTTTGTTACTTGGTGTCACTGTGTGTCTTTGTTACTGGGTGTCAGTGTATGTCTGTGTTACTTGGTATCAGTGTGTGTCTGAGTTACTTGGTTTCAGTGTGTGTCTTTGTTACTGGGTGTCGGTGTATGTCTTTGTTACATGGTGTCAGTGTATGTCTGTGTTACTTGGTGTCAGTGTATGTCTTTGTTACTTGGTGTCAGTGTATGTCTGTGTGACTTGGTATCAGTGTATGTCTTTGTTACTTCGTGTCAGTGTATGTCTTTGTTACTTGGTGTAAGTGTATGTCTTTGTTACTTTGTGCCAGTGTGTGTCTGTGTTACTGGGTGGCAGTGCATTTCTTTGTTATTTGGTGTCACTGTTTGTCTTTGTTACTTGGTGTCAGTGTGTGTCTTTGTTACTTGGTGTAAGTGTATGCCTTTGTTATTGGTGTCAGTGTGTCTCTTTGTTACTTGCTGTCAGTGTTTTTCTTTGTTACTTGGTGTCAGTGTGTGTCTTTGTTACTTGGTGCAAGTGTATGTCTTTGTTACTTGGTGTCAGTGTGTGTCTTTGTTACTTGGTGTAAGTTTATGTCTTTGTTACTTGGTGTCAGTGCGTGTCTGTGTTACAGGGTGAAAGTGTTTGTCTTTGTTACTTGGTGTCAGTGTATGTCTTGTTACTTCGTGTCAGTGTATGTCTTTATTACTTGGTGTCAATGTTTGTCTGTGTTACTTGGTGTCAGTGTGTGTCTTTGTTACTTGGTGCAAGTGTATGTCTTTGCTACTTGGTGTCAGTGTATGTCTGTGTTACTGGGTGTCAGTGTTTGTCTTTGCTACTTGGTGTCAGTGTTTGTCTGTGTTACTTGGTGTCAGTGTTTGTCTGTGTTACTTGGTGTAAGTGTACGTCTTTGTTACTTGGTGTCAGTGGATGGCATTGCTATTCGGTGTAAGAGTATGTCTTTGTTACTTGGTGTAAGTTTGTTTCTTTGTTACTTGTTGTCAATGTATGTCTTTGTTACTTGGTGTCAGTGTATGTCTTTGTTACTGGTTGTCAGTGTATGACTTTGTTACTTGGTGTCAGTGTGTGTCTTTGTTACTGTGTGTCAGTGTATGTCTGTGTTACTTGGTGTCAGTGTATGTCTTTGTTAATTGGTGTCAGTGTGTGTCTTTGTTACTTGGTGTCAGTTGATGTCTTTGTTACTTCGTGTCAGTGTATGTCTTTGTTACTTGGTGTAAGTGTATGTCTTTGTTACTTGGTGCCAGTGTGTGTCTGTGTTACTGGGTGGCATGGCATGTACTTGTTATTTGGTGTCAGTGTATGTCTTTGTGACTTGGTGACAGTGTATGGCTTTGTTACTTGGTGTCAGTGTATGTCTTTGTTACTTGGTGTCAGTGCGTGTCTGTTTTACTGGGTGTCAGTGTTTGTATTTGTTACTTGGTGTCAGTGTTTGTCTTTGTTACTGGGTGTCAGTGCATTTCTGTGTTACTGGGTGTCAGTGTTTGTCTTTGTTACTTGGTATCAGTGAATGTCTTTGTTACTTGGTGTCAGTGTGTGTCTGTGTTACTGGGTGTCAGTGTTTGTCTTTGTCACTTGGTGTCAGTGTGTGTCTTTGTAACTTGGTGTCAGTGTATGTCTTTGTTACTTGATGCAAGTATATGTCTTTGTTACTTGGTGTCATTGCGTGTCTGTGTTACTGGGTGTCAGTGTTTGTCTTTGTTACTTGGTGTCAGTGTTTGTCTTTGTTACTTGGTGTCAGTGTGTGTCTTTGTTACTTGGTGTAAGTGTATGCCTTTGTTACTTGGTGTCAGTGTGTGTCTTTGTTACTTGGTGTCAGTGTGTCTCTTTGTTACTTGGTGTCAGTGTAAGTCTTTGTTACTTGGTGTCAGTCTGTGTCTTTGTTACTGGGTGTAAGTGTAAGTCTTTGTAACTTGCTGTCAGTGTGTTTTTGTTTTTTGGTGCAAGTGGATGTCTTTGTTACTTGGTGTCAGTGCGTGTCTGTGTTCCTGGGTGTCAGTGTATGCTTTGTTACTTGGTGTCAGTGTATGTCTTTGTTACTGGGTGTAAGTGTATGTCTTTGTTACTTGGTGTCAGTGTATGTCTTTGTGACTTGGTGTAAGTGTGTGTCTTTGTTACTTGGCGTTAGTGTATGTCTTTGTTACTTGGTGTAAGGGTGTGTCTTTGTTACTTGGTCTAAGTGTATGTCTTCGTTACTTGGTGTAAGTGTTTGTCTTTGTTACCTGGTGTCAGTGTGTGTCTTTGTTACTTGGTGTAAGTGTATGTCTTTGTTACTTGGTGGAAGTGTGTGTCTTTGTTACTTGGTATCTGTGTTTGTCATTGTTACTGGGTGTAAGTGTATGTCCTTGTTACTTTGTGTAAGTGTATGTCTTTGTGACTTGGTGCAAGTGGGTGTCTTTGTTACTTGGTGTAAGTGTGTGTCTTTGTTACTTGGTGTCAGTGTATGTCTGTGTTACTGGGTGTCATTGTGTGTCTTTGTTACTTGGTGTAAGTGTGTGTCTGTGTTACTGGGTGTAAGTGTGTGTCTGTGTTACTTGGCGTCAGTGTTTGTATTTGTTAGTTGGTGTCAGTGTATGTCTTTGTTACTTGGTGTCAGTGTTTGTCTGTGTTACTGGGTGTCAGTGTATGTCTTTGTTACTTGGTGTCAGTGTTTGTCTTTGTTACTTCGTGTCAGTGTATGTCTGTGATAGTGGGTGTCAGTGTATGTCTTTGTTCCTTCGTGTCAGTGTATGTCTTTGTTACTTGATTTCAGAGTTTGTCTTTATTACTTGGTGTCAGTGTGTGTCTTTGTTAACTGGTGTCAGTGTATGTCTTTGTTACTTGGTGTCAGTGTGTGCCTGTGTTACTGGGTGTCAGTGTATGTCTCTGTTACTTGGTAGAAGTGTTTGTCTTTGTGACTTGGTGTCAGTGTGTGTCTGTGTTACTGGGTGTCAGTGTTTGTCTTTGACACTTGGTGTCAGTGTGTGTCTTTGTTACTTGGTGTCAGTGTATGTCTTTGTTACTTGGTGGAAGTATATGTCTTTGTTACTTGGTGTCAGTGCGTGTCTGTGTTACTGGGTGTCAGTGTTTGTCTTTGTTACTTGGTGTCACTGTTTGTCTTTGTTACTTGGTGTCAGTGTGTGTCTTTGTTACTTGGTGTAAGAGTATGCCTTTGTTACTTGGTGTCATAGTGTCTCTTTGTTTCTTGGTGTCAGTGTTTTTCTTTGTTACTTGGTGTCAGTGTGTGTCTTTGTTACTTGGTGCAAGTGTATGTCTTTGTTACTTGGTGTCAGTGTGTGTCTTTGTTACTTGGTGTAAGTTTATGTCTTTGTTACTTGGTGTCAGTGCGTGTCTGTGTTACTGGGTGTCAGTGTTTGTCTTTGTTACTTGGTGTCAGTGTTTGTCTTTGTTACTTCGTGTCAGTGTTTGTCTGTGTTACTGGGTGTCAGTGTATGTCTTTGTTACTTGGTGTCAGTGTTTGTCTTTGTTACTTCGTGTCAGTGTATGTCTGTGATAGTGGGTGTCAGTGTATGTCTTTGTTCCTTCGTGTCAGTGTATGTCTTTGTTACTTGATTTCAGAGTTTGTCTTTATTACTTGGTGTCAGTGTTTGTCTTTGTTACTTCGTGTAAGTTTATGTCAGTGATACTTGGTGTCAGTGTATGTCTTTGTTACTTGGTTTCAGTGTTTGTCTTTGTTCCTTGGTGTCAGTGTTTGTCTTTGTTCCTTCGTGTCAGTGTATGCCTTTGTAACTGGGTGTCAGTGTATGTCTTTGTAACTTGGTGTCAGTGTTTGTCTTTGTTACTTCGTGTCAGTGTATGTCTGTGATACTGGGTGTCAGTGTATGTCATTGTTACTTGGTGTCAGTGTATGTCTTTGTTACTGGGTGTAAGTGTATGTCTTTGTTACTTGTTGTACGTGTATGTCTTTGTGACTTGGTGTAAGTGTGTCTCTTTGTTACTTGGTGTCAGTGTATGTCTTTGTTACTTGGTGTAAGTGTATGTCTTTGTGACTTGGTGCAAGTGTGTGTCTTTGTTACTAGGTGTCAGTGTATGTCTGTGTTACTGGGTGTCATTGTGTGATTTTGTTACTTGATGTAAGTGTGTGTCTGTGTTACTGGGTGTAATTGTGTGTCTGTGTTTCTTGGTGTCTGTGAGTGTCAGTGTTACTGGGTGTCATTGTTTGTCTTTGTTACTTGGTGTCAGTGTTTGTCTTTGTTACTTCGTGTCAGTGTATGTCTGTGATACTGGGTGTCAGTCTATGTCTTTGTTACTACGTGTCAGTGTATGTCTGTGATACTGGGTGTCAGTGTATGTCATTGTAACTTGGTGTCAGTGTTTGTCTTTTTTACTTGGTGTCAGTGTTTGTCTTTGTTTCTTCGTGTCAGTGTATGTCTGTGTTACTGGGTGTCAGTGTATGTCTTTGTTACTTGGTGTCAGTGTTTGTCTTTGTTACTTAGTGTCAGTGTTTGACTTTGTTCTGGGTGTCAGTGTTTGACTTTGTTACTTGGTGTCAGTGATTGTCTTTGTTACTTGGTGTCAGTGTGAGTCTTTGTTACTGGGTGTCAGTGTATGTCTGTGTTACTTGGTGTCTGTGTATGTCTTTGTTACTTGGTGTCAGTGTATGTCTGTGTGACTTGGTATCAGTGTATGTCTTTGTTACTTCGTGTCAGTGTATGTCTTTGCGACTTGGTGTCTGTGTTTGTCTGTGTCACTTGGTGTCAGTTTATGTCTTTATTACTTGGTGTCAGTGTGTGTCTTTGTTAACTGGTGTCAGTGTATGTCTTTGTTACTTGGTGTCAGTGTGTGCCTGTGTTACTGGGTGTCAGTGTATGTCTTTGTTACTTGGTAGCAGTGTTTGTCTTTGTGACTTGGTCTCAGTGTGTGTCTGTGTTACTGGGTGTCAGTGTTTGTCTTTGATACTTGGTGTCAGTGTGTGTCTTTGTTACTTGGTGTCAGTGTATGTCTGTGTTACTTGGTGGAAGTATATGTCTTTGTTACTTGGTGTCAGTGCGTGTCTGTGTTACTGGGTGTCAGTGTTTGTCTTTGTTACTTGGTGTCACTGTTTGTCTTTGTTACTTGGTGTCAGTGTGTGTCTTTGTTACTTGGTGTAAGTGTATGCCTTTGTTACTTGGTGTCATTGTGTCTCTTTGTTTCTTGGTGTCAGTGTTTTTCTTTGTTACTTGGTGTCAGTGTGTGTCTTTGTTACTTGGTGCAAGTGTATGTCTTTGTTACTTGGTGTCAGTGTGTGTCTTTGTTACTTGGTGTAAGTTTATGTCTTTGTTACTTGGTGTCAGTGCGTGTCTGTGTTACAGGGTGAAAGTGTTTGTCTTTGTCACTTGGTGTCAGTGTATGTCTTTATTACTTGGTGTCAATGTTTGTCTGTGTTACTTGGTGTCAGTGTATGTCTTTGCTACTTGGTGTCAGTGTATGTCTGTGTTACTGGGTGTCAGTGTTTGTTTTTGTTACTTGGTGTCAGTGTTTGTCTGTGTTACTTGGTGTCAGTGTGTGTCTTTGTTACTTGGTGTAAGTTTATGTCTTTGTTACTTGGTGTCAGTGCGTGTCTGTGTTACTGGGTGTCAGTGTTTGTCTTTGTTACTTGGTGTCACTGTTTGTCTGTGTTACTTGGTGTCGGTGTGTGTCTTTGTTACTGTTGTAAGTTTATGTCTTTGCTACTTGGTGTCAGTGTTTGTCTGTGTTACTTGGTGTCAGTGTTTGTCTTTGTTACTTGTTGTAAGTTTATGTCTTTGTTACTTGGTGTCACTGCGTGTCTGTGTTACTGGGTGTCAGTGTTTGTCTTTGTTACTTGGTGTAAGTGTATGTCTTTGTTACTTGGTGTAAGTGTGCGTCTTTGTTACTTGGTGACAGTGCGTGTCTGTGTTACTGGGTGTCAGTGTTTGTCTTTGTTACTTGGTGTCAGTGTGTGTCTCTGTTACTTGGTGGAAGTGTATGTCTTTGTTACTTGGTGTCAGTGCGTGTCTGTGTTACTTGGTGTAAGAGTATGTCTTTGTTACTTGGTGTAAGTTTATGTCTTTGCGACTTGGTGTAAGTTTGTTTCTTTGTTCCTTGTTGTCAATGTATGTCTTTGTTACTTGGTGTCAGTGTATGACTTTGTTACTGGTTGTCAGTGTATGACTTTGTTACTTGGTGTCAGTGTGTGTCTTTGTTACTGTGTGTCAGTGTATGTCTGTGTTACTTGGTGTAAGTGTATGTCTTTGTTACTTGGTGGAAGTGGGTGTCTTTGTTACTTGGTGTAAGTGTATGTCTTTGTTACTTTGTGTAAGTGTATGTCTTTGTGACTTGGTGCAAGTGGGTGTCTTTGTTACTTGGTGTCAGTGTTTGTCTGTGTTACTGGGTGTCAGTGTATGTCTTTGTTACTTGGTGTCAGTGTTTGTCTTTTTTACAAAGTGTCAGTGTATGTCTGTGATAGTGGGTGTCAGTGTATGTCTTTGTTCCTTCGTGTCAGTGTATGTCTTTGTTACTTGATTTCAGTGTTTGTCTTTGTTACTTGGTGTCAGTGTTTGTCTTTGTTTCTTCGCCTCAGTTTATGTCTGTGATACTGGGTGTCAGTGTATGTCTTTGTTACTTGGTTTCAGTGTTTCTCTTTGTTACTTGGTGTCAGTGTTTGTCTTTGTTCCTTCGTGTCAGTGTATGTCTTTCTAACTGGGTGTCAGTGAATGTCTTTGTTACTTGGTGTCAGTGTTTGTCTTTGTTACTTCGTGTCAGTGTATGTCTGTGATACTGGGTGTCAGTGTGTGTCATTGTTACTTGGTGTCAGTGTATGTCTTTGTTACTGGGTGTAAGTGTATGTCTTTGTTACTTGTTGTACGTGTATGTCTTTGTGACTTGGTGTAAGTGTGTGTCTTTGTTACTTGGTGTCAGTGTATGTCTTTGTTACTTGGTGTAAGTGTATGTCTTTGTGACTTGGTGTAAGTGTGTGTCTTTGTTACTAGGTGTCAGTGTATGTCTGTGTTACTGGGTGTCATTGTGTGTCTTTGTTACTTGATGTAAGTGTGTGTCTGTGTTACTGGGTGTAATTCTTTGTCTGTGTTACTTGGTGTCAGTGTTTGTATTTGTTTTTTGGTGTCAGAGTATGTCTTTGTTACTTGGTGTCAGTGAGTGTCTATGTTACTGGGTGTCAGTGTTTGTCTTTGTTTCTTGTTGTCAGTGTTTGTCTTTGCTACTTCGTGTCAGTGTATGTCTGTGTTACTGGGTGTCAGTGTATGTCTTTGTTACTTGGTGTCAGTGTTTGTCTTTGCTACTTCGTGTCAGTGTATGTCTGTGTTACTGGGTGTCAGTGTATGTCTTTGTTACTTGGTGTCAGTGTTTGTCTTTGTTACTTCGTGTCAGTGTTTGTCTGTGATACAGGGTGTCAGTGTGTGTCTTGGTTACTTGGTGTAAGTGTATGACTTTGTTACTTGGTGTCAGTGTGTCTCTTTGTTACTTGGTGTCAGTGTAAGTCTTTGTTACTTGGTGTCAGTGTGTGTCTTTGTTACTGGGTGTATGTGTAAGTCTTTGTAACTTGCTGTCAGTGTGTTTTTGTTTTTTGGTGCAAGTGTATGTCTTTGTTACTTGGTGTCAGTGCGTGTCTGTGTTACTGGGTGTCAGTGTTTGTCTTTGTTACTTGGTGTCAGTGTATGTCTTGTTACTTGGTGTCAGTGTATGTCTTTATTACTTGGTGTCAATGATGGTCTGTGTTACTTGGTGTCAGTGTGTGTCTTTGTTACTAGGTGTAAGTGTATGTCTTTGCTACATGGTGTCAGTGTATGTCTGTGTTACTGGGTGTCAGTGTTCGTCTTTGTTACTTGGTGTAAGTGTATGTCTTTGTTACTTGGTGTAAGTGTGCGTCTTTATTACTTGGTGTCAGTGCGTGTCTGTGTTACTGGGTGTCAGTGTTTGTCTTTGTTACTTGGTGTCAGTGTGTGTCTTTGTTACTTGGTGTAAGTGTATGTCTTTGATACTTGGTGTAAGAGTATGTCTTTGTGATTTGTGTAAGTGTTTGTCTTTGTTACTTGGTGTCAGTGTATGTCTTTGCTACTGGTTGTCAGTGCATGTCTTTGTTACTTGGTGTCAGTGTGTGTCTTTGTTACTGGGTGTCAGTGTATGTCTGTGTTACTTGGTGTCAGTGTATGTCTTTGTTACTTGGTGTCAGTGTGTGTCTTTGTTACTGGGTGTCAGTGTATGTCTGTGTTACTTGGTGTCAGATTATGTCTTTGTTACTGGGTGTCAGTGTATTTCTTTGTTACTTGGTGTCAGTGTATGTCTTTGCTACTTGGTGTCAGTGTGTGTCTTTATTACTGGGTGTCAGTGTATGTCTGTGTTACTTGGCGTCAGTGTCTGTCTGTGTTACTTGGTTTCAGTGTGTCTCTTTGTTACTGGGTGTCAGTGTATGTCTTTGTTACTTGGTGTCAGTGCATGTCTGTGTAACTTGGTGTCAGTGTCTGTCTTTGTTAATTGGTGTCAGTGAGTGTCTTTGTTACTTGGTGTCAGTGTATGTCTTTGTTATTTCGTGTCAGTGTATGTCTTTGTTACTTGGTGTAAGTGTATGTCTTTGTTACTTGGTGTAAGTGTATGTCTTTGTTACTTGGTGCCAGTGTGTGTCTGTGTTACTGGGTGGCATGGCATGTACTTGTTATTTGGTGTCAGTGTATGTCTTTGTGACTTGGTGACAGTGTATGGCTTTGTTACTTGGTGTCAGTGTATGTCTTTGTTACTTGGTGTCAGTGCGTGTCTGTTTTACTGGGTGTCAGTGTTTGTATTTGTTACTTGGTGTCAGTGTTTGTCTTTGTTACTGGGTGTCAGTGCATTTCTGTGTTACTGGGTGTCAGTGTTTGTCTTTGTTACTTGGTATCAGTGAATGTCTTTGTTACTTGGTGTCAGTGTGTGTCTGTGTTACTGGGTGTCAGTGTTTGTCTTTGTCACTTGGTGTCAGTGTGTGTCTTTGTAACTTGGTGTCAGTGTATGTCTTTGTTACTTGATGCAAGTATATGTCTTTGTTACTTGGTGTCATTGTGTGTCTGTGTTACTGGGTGTCAGTGTTTGTCTTTGTTACTTGGTGTCAGTGTTTGTCTTTGTTACTTGGTGTCAGTGTGTGTCTTTGTTACTTGGTGTAAGTGTATGCATTTGTTACTTGGTGTCAGTGTGTGTCTTTGTTACTTGGTGTCAGTGTGTCTCTTTGTTACTTGGTGTCAGTGTAAGTCTTTGTTACTTGGTGTCAGTCTGTGTCTTTGTTACTGGGTGTAAGTGTAAGTCTTTGTAACTTGCTGTCAGTGTGTTTTTGTTTTTTGGTGCAAGTGGATGTCTTTGTTACTTGGTGTCAGTGCGTGTCTGTGTTCCTGGGTGTCAGTGTATGCTTTGTTACTTGGTGTCAGTGTATGTCTTTGTTACTGGGTGTAAGTGTATGTCTTTGTTACTTGGTGTCAGTGTATGTCTTTGTGACTTGGTGTAAGTGTGTGTCTTTGTTACTTGGCGTTAGTGTATGTCTTTGTTACTTGGTGTAAGGGTGTGTCTTTGTTACTTGGTCTAAGTGTATGTCTTCGTTACTTGGTGTAAGTGTTTGTCTTTGTTACCTGGTGTCAGTGTGTGTCTTTGTTACTTGGTGTAAGTGTATGTCTTTGTTACTTGGTGGAAGTGTGTGTCTTTGTTACTTGGTATCTGTGTTTGTCATTGTTACTGGGTGTAAGTGTATGTCCTTGTTACTTTGTGTAAGTGTATGTCTTTGTGACTTGGTGCAAGTGGGTGTCTTTGTTACTTGGTGTAAGTGTGTGTCTTTGTTACTTGGTGTCAGTGTATGTCTGTGTTACTGGGTGTCATTGTGTGTCTTTGTTACTTGGTGTAAGTGTGTGTCTGTGTTACTGGGTGTAAGTGTGTGTCTGTGTTACTTGGCGTCAGTGTTTGTATTTGTTAGTTGGTGTCAGTGTATGTCTTTGTTACTTGGTGTCAGTGTTTGTCTGTGTTACTGGGTGTCAGTGTATGTATTTGTTACTTGGTGTCAGTGTTTGTCTTTGTTACTTCGTGTCAGTGTATGTCTGTGATAGTGGGTGTCAGTGTATGTCTTTGTTCCTTCGTGTCAGTGTATGTCTTTGTTACTTGATTTCAGAGTTTGTCTTTATTACTTGGTGTCAGTGTGTGTCTTTGTTAACTGGTGTCAGTGTATGTCTTTGTTACTTGGTGTCAGTGTGTGCCTGTGTTACTGGGTGTCAGTGTATGTCTCTGTTACTTGGTAGAAGTGTTTGTCTTTGTGACTTGGTGTCAGTGTGTGTCTGTGTTACTGGGTGTCAGTGTTTGTCTTTGACACTTGGTGTCAGTGTGTGTCTTTGTTACTTGGTGTCAGTGTATGTCTTTGTTACTTGGTGGAAGTATATGTCTTTGTTACTTGGTGTCAGTGCGTGTCTGTGTTACTGGGTGTCATTGTTTGTCTTTGTTACTTGGTGTCACTGTTTGTCTTTGTTACTTGGTGTCAGTGTGTGTCTTTGTTACTTGGTGTAAGAGTATGCCTTTGTTACTTGGTGTCATAGTGTCTCTTTGTTTCTTGGTGTCAGTGTTTTTCTTTGTTACTTGGTGTCAGTGTGTGTCTTTGTTACTTGGTGCAAGTGTATGTCTTTGTTACTTGGTGTCAGTGTGTGTCTTTGTTACTTGGTGTAAGTTTATGTCTTTGTTACTTGGTGTCAGTGCGTGTCTGTGTTACTGGGTGTCAGTGTTTGTCTTTGTTACTTGGTGTCAGTGTTTGTCTTTGTTACTTCGTGTCAGTGTTTGTCTGTGTTACTGGGTGTCAGTGTATGTCTTTGTTACTTGGTGTCAGTGTTTGTCTTTGTTACTTCGTGTCAGTGTATGTCTGTGATAGTGGGTGTCAGTGTATGTCTTTGTTCCTTCGTGTCAGTGTATGTCTTTGTTACTTGATTTCAGAGTTTGTCTTTATTACTTGGTGTCAGTGTTTGTCTTTGTTACTTCGTGTAAGTTTATGTCAGTGATACTTGGTGTCATTGTATGTCTTTGTTACTTGGTTTCAGTGTTTGTCTTTGTTCCTTGGTGTCAGTGTTTGTCTTTGTTCCTTCGTGTCAGTGTATGCCTTTGTAACTGGGTGTCAGTGTATGTCTTTGTAACTTGGTGTCAGTGTTTGTCTTTGTTACTTCGTGTCAGTGTATGTCTGTGATACTGGGTGTCAGTGTATGTCATTGTTACTTGGTGTCAGTGTATGTCTTTGTTACTGGGTGTAAGTGTATGTCGTTGTTACTTGTTGTACGTGTATGTCTTTGTGACTTGGTGTAAGTGTGTCTCTTTGTTACTTGGTGTCAGTGTATGTCTTTGTTACTTGGTGTAAGTGTATGTCTTTGTGACTTGGTGCAAGTGTGTGTCTTTGTTACTAGGTGTCAGTGTATGTCTGTGTTACTGGGTGTCATTGTGTGATTTTGTTACTTGATGTAAGTGTGTGTCTGTGTTACTGGGTGTAATTGTGTGTCTGTGTTACTTGGTGTCAGTGAGTGTCAGTGTTACTGGGTGTCATTGTTTGTCTTTGTTACTTGGTGTCAGTGTTTGTCTTTGTTACTTCGTGTCAGTGTATGTCTGTGATACTGGGTGTCAGTCTATGTCTTTGTTACTACGTGTCAGTGTATGTCTGTGATACTGGGTGTCAGTGTATGTCATTGTAACTTGGTGTCAGTGTTTGTCTTTTTTACTTGGTGTCAGTGTTTGTCTTTGTTTCTTCGTGTCAGTGTATGTCTGTGTTACTGGGTGTCAGTGTATGTCTTTGTTACTTGGTGTCAGTGTTTGTCTTTGTTACTTAGTGTCAGTGTTTGACTTTGTTCTGGGTGTCAGTGTTTGACTTTGTTACTTGGTGTCAGTGATTGTCTTTGTTACTTGGTGTCAGTGTGAGTCTTTGTTACTGGGTGTCAGTGTATGTCTGTGTTACTTGGTGTCTGTGTATGTCTTTGTTACTTGGTGTCAGTGTATGTCTGTGTGACTTGGTATCAGTGTATGTCTTTGTTACTTCGTGTCAGTGTATGTCTTTGCGACTTGGTGTCTGTGTTTGTCTGTGTCACTTGGTGTCAGTTTATGTCTTTATTACTTGGTGTCAGTGTGTGTCTTTGTTAACTGGTGTCAGTGTATGTCTTTATTACTTGGTGTCAGTGTGTGCCTGTGTTACTGGGTGTCAGTGTATGTCTTTGTTACTTGGTAGCAGTGTTTGTCTTTGTGACTTGGTCTCAGTGTGTGTCTGTGTTACTGGGTGTCAGTGTTTGTCTTTGATACTTGGTGTCAGTGTGTGTCTTTGTTACTTGGTGTCAGTGTATGTCTGTGTTACTTGGTGGAAGTATATGTCTTTGTTACTTGGTGTCAGTGCGTGTCTGTGTTACTGGGTGTCAGTGTTTGTCTTTGTTACTTGGTGTCACTGTTTGTCTTTGTTACTTGGTGTCAGTGTGTGTCTTTGTTACTTGGTGTAAGTGTATGCCTTTGTTACTTGGTGTCATTGTGTCTCTTTGTTTCTTGGTGTCAGTGTTTTTCTTTGTTACTTGGTGTCAGTGTGTGTCTTTGTTACTTGGTGCAAGTGTATGTCTTTGTTACTTGGTGTCAGTGTGTGTCTTTGTTACTTGGTGTAAGTTTATGTCTTTGTTACTTGGTGTCAGTGCGTGTCTGTGTTACAGGGTGAAAGTGTTTGTCTTTGTCACTTGGTGTCAGTGTATGTCTTTATTACTTGGTGTCAATGTTTGTCTGTGTTACTTGGTGTCAGTGTATGTCTTTGCTACTTGGTGTCAGTGTATGTCTGTGTTACTGGGTGTCAGTGTTTGTTTTTGTTACTTGGTGTCAGTGTTTGTCTGTGTTACTTGGTGTCAGTGTGTGTCTTTGTTACTTGGTGTAAGTTTATGTCTTTGTTACTTGGTGTCAGTGCGTGTCTGTGTTACTGGGTGTCAGTGTTTGTCTTTGTTACTTGGTGTCACTGTTTGTCTGTGTTACTTGGTGTCGGTGTGTGTCTTTGTTACTGTTGTAAGTTTATGTCTTTGCTACTTGGTGTCAGTGTTTGTCTGTGTTACTTGGTGTCAGTGTTTGTCTTTGTTACTTGTTGTAAGTTTATGTCTTTGTTACTTGGTGTCACTGCGTGTCTGTGTTACTGGGTGTCAGTGTTTGTCTTTGTTACTTGGTGTAAGTGTATGTCTTTGTTACTTGGTGTAAGTGTGCGTCTTTGTTACTTGGTGACAGTGCGTGTCTGTGTTACTGGGTGTCAGTGTTTGTCTTTGTTACTTGGTGTCAGTGTGTGTCTCTGTTACTTGGTGGAAGTGTATGTCTTTGTTACTTGGTGTCAGTGCGTGTCTGTGTTACTTGGTGTAAGAGTATGTCTTTGTTACTTGTTGTAAGTTTATGTCTTTGCGACTTGATGTAAGTTTGTTTCTTTGTTCCTTGTTGTCAATGTATGTCTTTGTTACTTGGTGTCAGTGTATGACTTTGTTACTGGTTGTCAGTGTATGACTTTGTTACTTGGTGTCAGTGTGTGTCTTTGTTACTGTGTGTCAGTGTATGTCTGTGTTACTTGGTGTAAGTGTATGTCTTTGTTACTTGGTGGAAGTGGGTGTCTTTGTTACTTGGTGTAAGTGTATGTCTTTGTTACTTTGTGTAAGTGTATGTCTTTGTGACTTGGTGCAAGTGGGTGTCTTTGTTACTTGGTGTCAGTGTTTGTCTGTGTTACTGGGTGTCAGTGTATGTCTTTGTTACTTGGTGTCAGTGTTTGTCTTTTTTACAAAGTGTCAGTGTATGTCTGTGATAGTGGGTGTCAGTGTATGTCTTTGTTCCTTCGTGTCAGTGTATGTCTTTGTTACTTGATTTCAGTGTTTGTCTTTGTTACTTGGTGTCAGTGTTTGTCTTTGTTTCTTCGCCTCAGTTTATGTCTGTGATACTGGGTGTCAGTGTATGTCTTTGTTACTTGGTTTCAGTGTTTCTCTTTGTTACTTGGTGTCAGTGTTTGTCTTTGTTCCTTCGTGTCAGTGTATGTCTTTCTAACTGGGTGTCAGTGAATGTCTTTGTTACTTGGTGTCAGTGTTTGTCTTTGTTACTTCGTGTCAGTGTATGTCTGTGATACTGGGTGTCAGTGTGTGTCATTGTTACTTGGTGTCAGTGTATGTCTTTGTTACTGGGTGTAAGTGTATGTCTTTGTTACTTGTTGTACGTGTATGTCTTTGTGACTTGGTGTAAGTGTGTGTCTTTGTTACTTGGTGTCAGTGTATGTCTTTGTTACTTGGTGTAAGTGTATGTCTTTGTGACTTGGTGTAAGTGTGTGTCTTTGTTACTAGGTGTCAGTGTATGTCTGTGTTACTGGGTGTCATTGTGTGTCTTTGTTACTTGATGTAAGTGTGTGTCTGTGTTACTGGGTGTAATTCTTTGTCTGTGTTACTTGGTGTCAGTGTTTGTATTTGTTTTTTGGTGTCAGAGTATGTCTTTGTTACTTGGTGTCAGTGAGTGTCTATGTTACTGGGTGTCAGTGTTTGTCTTTGTTTCTTGTTGTCAGTGTTTGTCTTTGCTACTTCGTGTCAGTGTATGTCTGTGTTACTGGGTGTCAGTGTATGTCTTTGTTACTTGGTGTCAGTGTTTGTCTTTGCTACTTCGTGTCAGTGTATGTCTGTGTTACTGGGTGTCAGTGTATGTCTTTGTTACTTGGTGTCAGTGTTTGTCTTTGTTACTTCGTGTCAGTGTTTGTCTGTGATACAGGGTGTCAGTGTGTGTCTTGGTTACTTGGTGTAAGTGTATGACTTTGTTACTTGGTGTCAGTGTGTCTCTTTGTTACTTGGTGTCAGTGTAAGTCTTTGTTACTTGGTGTCAGTGTGTGTCTTTGTTACTGGGTGTATGTGTAAGTCTTTGTAACTTGCTGTCAGTGTGTTTTTGTTTTTTGGTGCAAGTGTATGTCTTTGTTACTTGGTGTCAGTGCGTGTCTGTGTTACTGGGTGTCAGTGTTTGTCTTTGTTACTTGGTGTCAGTGTATGTCTTGTTACTTGGTGTCAGTGTATGTCTTTATTACTTGGTGTCAATGATGGTCTGTGTTACTTGGTGTCAGTGTGTGTCTTTGTTACTAGGTGTAAGTGTATGTCTTTGCTACATGGTGTCAGTGTATGTCTGTGTTACTGGGTGTCAGTGTTCGTCTTTGTTACTTGGTGTAAGTGTATGTCTTTGTTACTTGGTGTAAGTGTGCGTCTTTGTTACTTGGTGTCAGTGCGTGTCTGTGTTACTGGGTGTCAGTGTTTGTCTTTGTTACTTGGTGTCAGTGTGTGTCTTTGTTACTTGGTGTAAGTGTATGTCTTTGATACTTGGTGTAAGAGTATGTCTTTGTGATTTGTGTAAGTGTTTGTCTTTGTTACTTGGTGTCAGTGTATGTCTTTGCTACTGGTTGTCAGTGCATGTCTTTGTTACTTGGTGTCAGTGTGTGTCTTTGTTACTGGGTGTCAGTGTATGTCTGTGTTACTTGGTGTCAGTGTATGTCTTTGTTACTTGGTGTCAGTGTGTGTCTTTGTTACTGGGTGTCAGTGTATGTCTGTGTTACTTGGTGTCAGATTATGTCTTTGTTACTGGGTGTCAGTGTATTTCTTTGTTACTTGGTGTCAGTGTATGTCTTTGCTACTTGGTGTCAGTGTGTGTCTTTATTACTGGGTGTCAGTGTATGTCTGTGTTACTTGGCGTCAGTGTCTGTCTGTGTTACTTGGTTTCAGTGTGTCTCTTTGTTACTGGGTGTCAGTGTATGTCTTTGTTACTTGGTGTCAGTGCATGTCTGTGTAACTTGGTGTCAGTGTCTGTCTTTGTTAATTGGTGTCAGTGAGTGTCTTTGTTACTTGGTGTCAGTGTATGTCTTTGTTATTTCGTGTCAGTGTATGTCTTTGTTACTTGGTGTAAGTGTATGTCTTTGTTACTTGGTGCCAGTGTGTCTCTGTGTTACTGGGTGGCAGTGCATGTCGTTGTTATTTGGTGTCAGTGTATGTCTTTGTGACTTGGTGTCAGTGAATGTCTGTGTTACTTGGTGTCAGTGTATGTCTTTGTTAACTGGTGTCAGTGTATCTCTTTGTTACTTGGTGCCAGTGAGTGATGTGTTACTTGGTGTCAGTGTATGTCTTTGTTACTTGATGCAAGTATATGTCTTTGATGCTTGGTGTCAGTGTGTGTCTGTGTTACTGGGTGTCAGTGTTTGTCTTTGTTACTTGGTGTGAGTGCATGTCTGTGTTACTGGGTGTCAGTGTTTGTCTTTGTTACTTGATGCAAGTATATGTCTTTGATACTTGGTGTCAGTGTGTGTCTGTGTTACTGGGTGTCAGTGTTTGTCTTTGTTACTTGGTGTCAGTGTTTGTCTTTGTTACTTGGTGTCAGTGCGTGTCTTTGTTACTTGGTGTAAGTGTATGCATTTGTTACTTGGTGTCAGTGTGTGTCTTTGTTACTTGGTGTCAGTGTGTCTCTTTGTTACTTGGTGTCAGTCTAAGTCTTTGTTACTTGGTGTCAGTGTGTGTCTTTGTTACTTGGTGCAAGTGTATGTCTTTGTTACTTGGTGTCAGTGTGTGTCTTTGTTGCTGGGTGTAAGTTTATGTCTTTGTTACTTGGTGTCAGTGCGTGTCTGTGTTACTTGGTGTCAGTGTGTCTCTTTGTTACTTGGTGTCAGTCTAAGTCTTTGTTACTTGGTGTCAGTGTGTGTCTTTGTTACTTGGTGTAAGTGTATATCTTGTTACTTGGTGTCAGTGTATGTCTTTATTACTTGGTGTCAATGATGGTCTGTGTTACTTGGTGTCAGTGTGTGTCTTTGTTACTACGTGTCAGTGTATGTCTTTGCTACTTGGTGTCAGTGTATGTCTGTGTTACTGGGAGTCAGTGTTCGTCTTTGTTACTTGGTGTCAGTGTATGTCTTTGTTACTTGGTGTAAGTGTGCGTCTTTGTTACTTGGTGTCAGTGCGTGTCTGTGTTACTGGGTGTCATTGTTTGTCTTTGTTACTTGGTGTCAGTGTGTGTCTTTGTCACTTGGTGTAAGTGTATGTCTTTATTACTTGGTGTAAGTGTATGTCTTTGTTACTTGGTGCCAGTGTGTGTCTGTGTTACTGGGTGGCAGTGCATGTCGTTGTTATTTGGTGTCAGTGTATGTCTTTGTGACTTGGTGTCAGTGAATGTCTGTGTTACTTGGTGTCAGTGTATGTCTTTGTTAACTGGTGTCAGTGTATCTCTTTGTTACTTGGTGCCAGTGAGTGATGTGTTACTTGGTGTCAGTGTATGTCTTTGTTACTTGATGCAAGTATATGTCTTTGATACTTGGTGTCAGTGTGTGTCTGTGTTACTGGGTGTCAGTGTTTGTCTTTGTTACTTGGTGTGAGTGCATGTCTGTGTTACTGGGTGTCAGTGTTTGTCTTTGTTACTTGATGCAAGTATATGTCTTTGATACTTGGTGTCAGTGTGTGTCTGTGTTACTGGGTGTCAGTGTTTGTCTTTGTTACTTGGTGTCAGAGTTTGTCTTTGTTACTTGGTGTCAGTGCGTGTCTTTGTTACTTGGTGTAAGTGTATGCATTTGTTACTTGGTGTCAGTGTGTGTCTTTGTTACTTGGTGTCAGTGTGTCTCTTTGTTACTTGGTGTCAGTCTAAGTCTTTGTTACTTGGTGTCAGTGTGTGTCTTTGTTACTTGGTGCAAGTGCATGTCTTTGTTACTTGGTGTCAGTGTGTGTCTTTGTTACTGGGTGTAAGTTTATGTCTTTGTTACTTGGTGTCAGTGCGTGTCTGTGTTACTTGGTGTCAGTGTGTCTCTTTGTTACTTGGTGTCAGTCTAAGTCTTTGTTACTTGGTGTCAGTGTGTGTCTTTGTTACTTGGTGTAAGTGCATGTCTTGTTACTTGGTGTCAGTGTATGTCTTTATTACTTGGTGTCAATGATGGTCTGTGTTACTTGGTGTCAGTGTGTGTCTTTGTTACTAGGTGTAAGTGTATGTCTTTGCTACTTGGTGTCAGTGTATGTCTGTGTTACTGGGTGTCAGTGTTCGTCTTTGTTACTTGGTGTCAGTGTATGTCTTTGTTACTTGGTGTAAGTGTGCGTCTTTGTTACTTGGTGTCAGTGCGTGTCTGTGTTACTGGGTGTCATTGTTTGTCTTTGTTACTTGGTGTCAGTGTGTGTCTTTGTCACTTGGTGTAAGTGTATGTCTTTATTACTTGGTATCAGTGTATGGCTTTGTTACTTGGTGTAAGTGTATGTCTTTGTTACTTGGTGTAAGTGTATGTCTTTGCGACTTGGTGTAAGTGTGTTTCTTTGTTACTTGGTGTCAGTGTATGTCTTTGTTACTTGGTGTCAGTCTAAGTCTTTGTTACTTGGTGTCAGTGTGTGTCTTTGTTACTTGGTGCAAGTGTATGTCTGTGTTACATGTTGTCAGTGTATGTCTTTGTTACTTGGTGTCAGTGTTTGTCTTTGTTACTGGGTGTCAGTGTATGTCTGTGTTACTTCGTGTCAGAGTATGTCTTTGTTACTGGGTGTCAGTGTATTTTTTTGTTACTTGGTGTCAGTGTATGTTTTGTTACTTGGTGTCAGTGTGTGTCTTTGATACTTGGTGTCAGTGTATGTCTGTGTTACTGGGTGTCAGTGTTTGTCTTTGTTACTTGGTGTCACTGTGTGTCTTTGTTACTTGGTGTCAGTGTATGTCTTTGTTACTTTCTGCAAGTATATGTCATTGTTACTTGGTGTCAATGCGTGTCTGTGTTACTGGGTGTCAGTGTTTGTCTTTGTTACTTGGTGTCAGTGTTTGTCTTTGTTACTTGGTGTCAGTGAGTGTCTTTGTTACTTGGTGTCAGTGTGTCACTTTGTTACTTGGTGTCAGTGTACGTCTTTGTTACTTGGTGTCTGTGTGTGTCTTTGTTACTTGGTGCAAGTGTATGTCTTTGTTACTTTGTGTCAGTGTGTGTCTTTGTTACTGGGTGTAAGTTTATGTCTTTGTTACTTGGTGTCAGTGCGTGTCTCTGCTACTTGGTGTCAGTGGATGTCTGTGTTCCTGGGTGTCAGTGTTCGTCTTTGTTACCTGATGTCAGTGTTTGTCTGTGTTACTTGGTGTCAGTGTGTGTATTTGTTACTTGGTGTAAGTGTATGTCTTTGTTACTTGGTGTCAGTGCGTGTCTGTGTTACTGGGTGTCAGTGTTTGACTTTGTTACTTGGTGTCAGTGTTTGTCTGTGTTACGTGGTGCCAGTGTGTGTCTTTGTTACTTGTTGTAAGTGTATGTCTTTGCTACTTGGGGTCAGTGTTTGTCTGTGTTACTTGGTGCCAGTGTGTATCTTTGTTACTTGGTGTAAGTTTATGTCTTTGTTACTTGGTGTCAGTGCGTGTCTGTGTTACTGGGTGTCAGTGTTTGTCTTTGTTACTTGGTGCAAGTGTATGTCTTCGTTTCTTGGTGTAAGTGTGTTTCTTTGTTACTTGGTGTCAGTGCGTGTCTGTGTTACTGGGTGTCAGTGTTTGTCTTTGTTACTTGGTGTCAGTGTGTGTATTTGTTACTTGGTGTAAGTGTATGTCTTTGTTACTTGGTGTCAGTGCGTGTCTGTGTTTCTGGGTGTCAGTGTTTGTCTTTTTTACTTGGTGCCAGTGTGTGTCTTTGTTACTTTGTGTAAGTGTATGTCTTTGTTACTTGGTGTCAGTGTATGGCTTTGTTACTTGGTGTAAGTGTATGTCTTTGTTACTTGGTGTAAGTGTATGTCTTTGTCAGTTGGTGTAAGTGTGTTTCTTTGTTACTTGCTGTCAGTGTATGTCTTTGTTACTTGGTGGAAGAGTATGTCTTTGTGATTGGTGGAAGTGTGTGTCTTTGTTACTTGGTGTAAGTGTATGTCTTTGTTACTTGGTGTCAGTGTGTGTCTTTGTGACTTGGTGTCAGTGTGTGTCTTTGTTACTTGGTGTCTGTGCATGTCTTTGTTACTTGTTGGAAGTGTATGTCTTTGTAACTTGGTGTCAGTGTGTGTCTTTGTTACTTGGTGTCAGTGTATGTCTTTGCTACTTAGTGTAAATGTATGTCTTTGTTACTTCGTGTCAGTGTGTGTCTTTGTTACTTGGTGTAAGTTTCTGTCTTTGTTCCTTGGTGTCAGTGCGTGTCTGTGTTACTGGGTGTCAGTGTTTGTCTTTGTTTTTTGGTGTAAGTGTATGTCTTTGTTACTTGGTGGAAGAGTTTGTCTTTGTTACTTGGTGTCAGTGCGTGTCTGTTTTACTGGGTGTCAGTGTTTGTCTTTGTTACTTGGTGTCAATGTGTGTCTTTGTTACTTGGTGTAAGTGGATGTCTTTGTTGCTTGGTGTCAGTGCGTGACTGTGTTACTGGGTGTCAGTGTTTGTCTTTGTTACTTGGTGTCAGTGCGTAGCTTTGTTACTTGGTGTAAGTGTATGTCTTTGTTACTTAGTGTCAGTGTATGTCTTTGTCACTTGGTGTAAGTGTACGTCTTTGTTACTTGGTGTCAGTGTATGTCTTTGTTACTTGGTGTAAGTGTATGTCTTTGTGACTTGTTGCAAGTGTGTGTCTTTGTTACTTGGTGTCAGTGTGTGTCTTTGATACTTGGTGTCAGAGTATGTCTTTGTGACTTGGTGTCAGTGTGTGTCTTTGTTACTTGGTGTCAGTGTGTGTCTTTGAGACATGGTGTCAGTGTGTGTCTTTGTTACTTGGTGTCAGTGTGTGTCTTTGTTACTTGGTGTATGTGTATGTGTTTGTTACTTGGTGTCAGTGTATGTCTTTGTGACTTGGTGTCAGTGTACGTATTTGCTACTTGGTGTCAGTGTGTGTCTTTGTTGCTTGGTGTAAGTGTATGTCTTTGTTCCTTGGTTTCAGTGTGTGTCTTTGTTACTTGGTGTCAGTGTGTGTCTTTGTTACTTGCTGTCAGTGTATGTCTTTGTTACTTGGTGTCAGTGTATGTATTTGTTACTTGGTGTCAGTGTGTGTCTTTGTTACTTGGTGTCAGTGTTTGTCTTTGCTAATTGGTGTCAGTGTATGTCTTGTTACTTGGTGTCAGTGTATGTCTTTATTACTTGGTGTCAGTGTATGTCTGTGTTACTGGGTGTCAGTGTTTGTCTTTGTTACTTGGTGTCAGTGTTTGTCTGTGATACTTGGTGTCAGTGTGTGTCTCTTTGTTACTTGGTGTAAGTTTATGTCTTTGTTACTTGGTGTCAGTGCGTGACTGTGTTACTGGGTGTCAGTGTTTGTCTTTGTTACTTGGTGTCAGTGTTTGTCTGCATTACGTGGTGTCAGTGTGTGTCTTTGTTACTTGTTGTAAGTGTATGTCTTTGATACTTGGTGTCAGTGTTTGTCTTTGTTACTTGGTGTCAGTGTTCGTATTTGCTACTTGGTGTCAGTGTGTGTCTTTGTTGCTTGGTGTAAGTGTATGTCTTTGTTACTTGGTTTCAGTGTGTGTCTTTTTTACTTGGTGTCAATGTGTGTCTTTGTTACTTGCTGTCAGTGTATGTCTTTGTTACTTGGTGTCAGTGTGTGTCTTTGTTACTTGGTGCCAGTGTTTGTCTTTGCTACTTGGTGTCAGTGTATGTCTTGTTACTTGGTGTCAGTGTATGTCTTTATTACTTGGTGTCAATGTTTGTCTGTGTTACTTGGTGTCAGTGTGTGTCTTTGTTACTAGGTGTAAGTGTATGTATTTTCTCCTTGGTGTCAGTGTATGTCTGTGTTACTGGGTGTCAGTGTTTGTCTTTGTTACTTGGTGTCAGTGTTTGTCTGTATTACGTGGTGTCAGTGTGTGTCTTTGTTCCTTGTTGTAAGTGTATGTCTTTGATACTTGGTGTCAGTGTTTGTCTGTGTTACTTGGTGTCAGTGTTTGTCTTTGTTACTTGGTGTAAGTGTATGTCTTTGATACTTGGTGTAAGAGTATGTCTTTGTGATTTGTGTAAGTGTTTGTCTTTGTTACTTGGTGTCAGTGTATGTCTTTGCTACTGGTTGTCAGTGCATGTCTTTGTTACTTGGTGTCAGTGTGTGTCTTTGTTACTGGGTGTCAGTGTATGTCTGTGTTACTTGGTGTCAGTGTATGTCTTTGTTACTTGGTGTCAGTGTGTGTCTTTGTTACTGGGTGTCAGTGTATGTCTGTGTTACTTGGTGTCAGATTATGTCTTTGTTACTGGGTGTCAGTGTATTTCTTTGTTACTTGGTGTCAGTGTATGTCTTTGCTACTTGGTGTCAGTGTGTGTCTTTATTACTGGGTGTCAGTGTATGTCTGTGTTACTTGGCGTCAGTGTCTGTCTGTGTTACTTGGTTTCAGTGTGTCTCTTTGTTACTGGGTGTCAGTGTATGTCTTTGTTACTTGGTGTCAGTGCATGTCTGTGTAACTTGGTGTCAGTGTCTGTCTTTGTTAATTGGTGTCAGTGAGTGTCTTTGTTACTTGGTGTCAGTGTATGTCTTTGTTATTTCGTGTCAGTGTATGTCTTTGTTACTTGGTGTAAGTGTATGTCTTTGTTACTTGGTGCCAGTGTGTCTCTGTGTTACTGGGTGGCAGTGCATGTCGTTGTTATTTGGTGTCAGTGTATGTCTTTGTGACTTGGTGTCAGTGAATGTCTGTGTTACTTGGTGTCAGTGTATGTCTTTGTTAACTGGTGTCAGTGTATCTCTTTGTTACTTGGTGCCAGTGAGTGATGTGTTACTTGGTGTCAGTGTATGTCTTTGTTACTTGATGCAAGTATATGTCTTTGATGCTTGGTGTCAGTGTGTGTCTGTGTTACTGGGTGTCAGTGTTTGTCTTTGTTACTTGGTGTGAGTGCATGTCTGTGTTACTGGGTGTCAGTGTTTGTCTTTGTTACTTGATGCAAGTATATGTCTTTGATACTTGGTGTCAGTGTGTGTCTGTGTTACTGGGTGTCAGTGTTTGTCTTTGTTACTTGGTGTCAGTGTTTGTCTTTGTTACTTGGTGTCAGTGCGTGTCTTTGTTACTTGGTGTAAGTGTATGCATTTGTTACTTGGTGTCAGTGTGTGTCTTTGTTACTTGGTGTCAGTGTGTCTCTTTGTTACTTGGTGTCAGTCTAAGTCTTTGTTACTTGGTGTCAGTGTGTGTCTTTGTTACTTGGTGCAAGTGTATGTCTTTGTTACTTGGTGTCAGTGTGTGTCTTTGTTGCTGGGTGTAAGTTTATGTCTTTGTTACTTGGTGTCAGTGCGTGTCTGTGTTACTTGGTGTCAGTGTGTCTCTTTGTTACTTGGTGTCAGTCTAAGTCTTTGTTACTTGGTGTCAGTGTGTGTCTTTGTTACTTGGTGTAAGTGTATATCTTGTTACTTGGTGTCAGTGTATGTCTTTATTACTTGGTGTCAATGATGGTCTGTGTTACTTGGTGTCAGTGTGTGTCTTTGTTACTACGTGTCAGTGTATGTCTTTGCTACTTGGTGTCAGTGTATGTCTGTGTTACTGGGAGTCAGTGTTCGTCTTTGTTACTTGGTGTCAGTGTATGTCTTTGTTACTTGGTGTAAGTGTGCGTCTTTGTTACTTGGTGTCAGTGCGTGTCTGTGTTACTGGGTGTCATTGTTTGTCTTTGTTACTTGGTGTCAGTGTGTGTCTTTGTCACTTGGTGTAAGTGTATGTCTTTATTACTTGGTGTAAGTGTATGTCTTTGTTACTTGGTGCCAGTGTGTGTCTGTGTTACTGGGTGGCAGTGCATGTCGTTGTTATTTGGTGTCAGTGTATGTCTTTGTGACTTGGTGTCAGTGAATGTCTGTGTTACTTGGTGTCAGTGTATGTCTTTGTTAACTGGTGTCAGTGTATCTCTTTGTTACTTGGTGCCAGTGAGTGATGTGTTACTTGGTGTCAGTGTATGTCTTTGTTACTTGATGCAAGTATATGTCTTTGATACTTGGTGTCAGTGTGTGTCTGTGTTACTGGGTGTCAGTATTTGTCTTTGTTACTTGGTGTGAGTGCATGTCTGTGTTACTGGGTGTCAGTGTTTGTCTTTGTTACTTGATGCAAGTATATGTCTTTGATACTTGGTGTCAGTGTGTGTCTGTGTTACTGGGTGTCAGTGTTTGTCTTTGTTACTTGGTGTCAGTGTTTGTCTTTGTTACTTGGTGTCAGTGCGTGTCTTTGTTACTTGGTGTAAGTGTATGCATTTGTTACTTGGTGTCAGTGTGTGTCTTTGTTACTTGGTGTCAGTGTGTCTCTTTGTTACTTGGTGTCAGTCTAAGTCTTTGTTACTTGGTGTCAGTGTGTGTCTTTGTTACTTGGTGCAAGTGTATGTCTTTGTTACTTGGTGTCAGTGTGTGTCTTTGTTACTGGGTGTAAGTTTATGTCTTTGTTACTTGGTGTCAGTGCGTGTCTGTGTTACTTGGTGTCAGTGTGTCTCTTTGTTACTTGGTGTCAGTCTAAGTCTTTGTTACTTGGTGTCAGTGTGTGTCTTTGTTACTTGGTGTAAGTGTATGTCTTGTTACTTGGTGTCAGTGTATGTCTTTATTACTTGGTGTCAATGATGGTCTGTGTTACTTGGTGTCAGTGTGTGTCTTTGTTACTAGGTGTAAGTGTATGTCTTTGCTACTTGGTGTCAGTGTATGTCTGTGTTACTGGGTGTCAGTGTTCGTCTTTGTTACTTGGTGTCAGTGTATGTCTTTGTTACTTGGTGTAAGTGTGCGTCTTTGTTACTTGGTGTCAGTGCGTGTCTGTGTTACTGGGTGTCATTGTTTGTCTTTGTTACTTGGTGTCAGTGTGTGTCTTTGTCACTTGGTGTAAGTGTATGTCTTTATTACTTGGTATCAGTGTATGGCTTTGTTACTTGGTGTAAGTGTATGTCTTTGTTACTTGGTGTAAGTGTATGTCTTTGCGACTTGGTGTAAGTGTGTTTCTTTGTTACTTGGTGTCAGTGTATGTCTTTGTTACTTGGTGTCAGTCTAAGTCTTTGTTACTTGGTGTCAGTGTGTGTCTTTGTTACTTGGTGCAAGTGTATGTCTGTGTTACATGTTGTCAGTGTATGTCTTTGTTACTTGGTGTCAGTGTTTGTCTTTGTTACTGGGTGTCAGTGTATGTCTGTGTTACTTCGTGTCAGAGTATGTCTTTGTTACTGGGTGTCAGTGTATTTTTTTGTTACTTGGTGTCAGTGTATGTTTTGTTACTTGGTGTCAGTGTGTGTCTTTGATACTTGGTGTCAGTGTATGTCTGTGTTACTGGGTGTCAGTGTTTGTCTTTGTTACTTGGTGTCACTGTGTGTCTTTGTTACTTGGTGTCAGTGTATGTCTTTGTTACTTTCTGCAAGTATATGTCATTGTTACTTGGTGTCAATGCGTGTCTGTGTTACTGGGTGTCAGTGTTTGTCTTTGTTACTTGGTGTCAGTGTTTGTCTTTGTTACTTGGTGTCAGTGAGTGTCTTTGTTACTTGGTGTCAGTGTGTCACTTTGTTACTTGGTGTCAGTGTACGTCTTTGTTACTTGGTGTCTGTGTGTGTCTTTGTTACTTGGTGCAAGTGTATGTCTTTGTTACTTTGTGTCAGTGTGTGTCTTTGTTACTGGGTGTAAGTTTATGTCTTTGTTACTTGGTGTCAGTGCGTGTCTCTGCTACTTGGTGTCAGTGGATGTCTGTGTTCCTGGGTGTCAGTGTTCGTCTTTGTTACCTGATGTCAGTGTTTGTCTGTGTTACTTGGTGTCAGTGTGTGTATTTGTTACTTGGTGTAAGTGTATGTCTTTGTTACTTGGTGTCAGTGCGTGTCTGTGTTACTGGGTGTCAGTGTTTGACTTTGTTACTTGGTGTCAGTGTTTGTCTGTGTTACGTGGTGCCAGTGTGTGTCTTTGTTACTTGTTGTAAGTGTATGTCTTTGCTACTTGGGGTCAGTGTTTGTCTGTGTTACTTGGTGCCAGTGTGTATCTTTGTTACTTGGTGTAAGTTTATGTCTTTGTTACTTGGTGTCAGTGCGTGTCTGTGTTACTGGGTGTCAGTGTTTGTCTTTGTTACTTGGTGCAAGTGTATGTCTTCGTTTCTTGGTGTAAGTGTGTTTCTTTGTTACTTGGTGTCAGTGCGTGTCTGTGTTACTGGGTGTCAGTGTTTGTCTTTGTTACTTGGTGTCAGTGTGTGTATTTGTTACTTGGTGTAAGTGTATGTCTTTGTTACTTGGTGTCAGTGCGTGTCTGTGTTTCTGGGTGTCAGTGTTTGTCTTTTTTACTTGGTGCCAGTGTGTGTCTTTGTTACTTTGTGTAAGTGTATGTCTTTGTTACTTGGTGTCAGTGTATGGCTTTGTTACTTGGTGTAAGTGTATGTCTTTGTTACTTGGTGTAAGTGTATGTCTTTGTCAGTTGGTGTAAGTGTGTTTCTTTGTTACTTGCTGTCAGTGTATGTCTTTGTTACTTGGTGGAAGAGTATGTCTTTGTGATTGGTGGAAGTGTGTGTCTTTGTTACTTGGTGTAAGTGTATGTCTTTGTTACTTGGTGTCAGTGTGTGTCTTTGTGACTTGGTGTCAGTGTGTGTCTTTGTTACTTGGTGTCTGTGCATGTCTTTGTTACTTGTTGGAAGTGTATGTCTTTGTAACTTGGTGTCAGTGTGTGTCTTTGTTACTTGGTGTCAGTGTATGTCTTTGCTACTTAGTGTAAATGTATGTCTTTGTTACTTCGTGTCAGTGTGTGTCTTTGTTACTTGGTGTAAGTTTCTGTCTTTGTTCCTTGGTGTCAGTGCGTGTCTGTGTTACTGGGTGTCAGTGTTTGTCTTTGTTTTTTGGTGTCAGTGTGTGTCTTTGAGACATGGTGTCAGTGTGTGTCTTTGTTACTTGGTGTCAGTGCGTGTCTGTTTTACTGGGTGTCAGTGTTTGTCTTTGTTACTTGGTGTCAATGTGTGTCTTTGTTACTTGGTGTAAGTGGATGTCTTTGTTGCTTGGTGTCAGTGCGTGACTGTGTTACTGGGTGTCAGTGTTTGTCTTTGTTACTTGGTGTCAGTGCGTAGCTTTGTTACTTGGTGTAAGTGTATGTCTTTGTTACTTAGTGTCAGTGTATGTCTTTGTCACTTGGTGTAAGTGTACGTCTTTGTTACTTGGTGTCAGTGTATGTCTTTGTGACTTGTTGCAAGTGTGTGTCTTTGTTACTTGGTGTCAGTGTGTGTCTTTGATACTTGGTGTCAGAGTATGTCTTTGTGACTTGGTGTCAGTGTGTGTCTTTGTTACTTGGTGTCAGTGTGTGTCTTTGAGACATGGTGTCAGTGTGTGTCTTTGTTACTTGGTGTCAGTGTGTGTCTTTGTTACTTGGTGTATGTGTATGTGTTTGTTACTTGGTGTCAGTGTATGTCTTTGTGACTTGGTGTCAGTGTACGTATTTGCTACTTGGTGTCAGTGTGTGTCTTTGTTGCTTGGTGTAAGTGTATGTCTTTGTTCCTTGGTTTCAGTGTGTGTCTTTGTTACTTGGTGTCAGTGTGTGTCTTTGTTACTTGCTGTCAGTGTATGTCTTTGTTACTTGGTGTCAGTGTATGTATTTGTTACTTGGTGTCAGTGTGTGTCTTTGTTACTTGGTGTCAGTGTTTGTCTTTGCTAATTGGTGTCAGTGTATGTCTTGTTACTTGGTGTCAGTGTATGTCTTTATTACTTGGTGTCAGTGTATGTCTGTGTTACTGGGTGTCAGTGTTTGTCTTTGTTACTTGGTGTCAGTGTTTGTCTGTGATACTTGGTGTCAGTGTGTGTCTCTTTGTTACTTGGTGTAAGTTTATGTCTTTGTTACTTGGTGTCAGTGCGTGACTGTGTTACTGGGTGTCAGTGTTTGTCTTTGTTACTTGGTGTCAGTGTTTGTCTGCATTACGTGGTGTCAGTGTGTGTCTTTGTTACTTGTTGTAAGTGTATGTCTTTGATACTTGGTGTCAGTGTTTGTCTTTGTTACTTGGTGTCAGTGTTCGTATTTGCTACTTGGTGTCAGTGTGTGTCTTTGTTGCTTGGTGTAAGTGTATGTCTTTGTTACTTGGTTTCAGTGTGTGTCTTTTTTACTTGGTGTCAATGTGTGTCTTTGTTACTTGCTGTCAGTGTATGTCTTTGTTACTTGGTGTCAGTGTGTGTCTTTGTTACTTGGTGCCAGTGTTTGTCTTTGCTACTTGGTGTCAGTGTATGTCTTGTTACTTGGTGTCAGTGTATGTCTTTATTACTTGGTGTCAATGTTTGTCTGTGTTACTTGGTGTCAGTGTGTGTCTTTGTTACTAGGTGTAAGTGTATGTATTTTCTCCTTGGTGTCAGTGTATGTCTGTGTTACTGGGTGTCAGTGTTTGTCTTTGTTACTTGGTGTCAGTGTTTGTCTGTATTACGTGGTGTCAGTGTGTGTCTTTGTTCCTTGTTGTAAGTGTATGTCTTTGATACTTGGTGTCAGTGTTTGTCTGTGTTACTTGGTGTCAGTGTTTGTCTTTGTTACTTGGTGTAAGTTTATGTCTTTTTTGCCTGGTGCCAGTGCGTGTCTGTGTTACTGGGTGTCAGTGTTTTTCTTTGTTACTTGGTGTAAGTGTATGAATTTGTTACTTGGTGTAAGTGTGTGTCTTTGTTACTTGGGGTCAGTGCGTGTCTGTGTTACTGGGAGTCAGTGTTTGTCTTTGTTACTTGGTGTCAGTGTGTGTCTTTGTTACTTGGTGTACGTGTATGTCTTTGTTACTTGGTGACAGTGCTTGTCTGTCTCACTGGGTTTCAGTGTTTGTCTTTGTTACTTGCTGTCAGTGTATGTCTTTGTTACTTGGTGTCAGTGTTTGTCTGTGTTACTGGGTGTCAGTGTTTTTCTTTGTTACTTGGTGTAAGTGTATGTCTTTGTTACTTGGTGTAAGTGTGTGTCTTTGTTACTTGGGGTCAGTGCGTGTCTGTGTTACTGGGAGTCAGTGTTTGTCTTTGTTACTTGGTGTCAGAGTGTGTCTTTGTTGCTTGGTGTAAGTGTATGTCTTTGTTACTTGGTTTCAGTGTGTGTCTTTGTTACTTGGTGTCAGTGTGTGTCTTTGTTACTTGCTGTCAGTGTATGTCTTTGTTACTTGGTGTCAGTGTATGTCTTGTTACTTGGTGTCAATGTATGTCTTTATTACTTCGTGTCAATGTTTGTCTGTGTTACTTGGAGTCAGTGTGTGTCTTTGTTACTAGGTGTAAGTGTATGTCTTTTCTCCTTGGTGTCAGTGTATGTCTGTGTTACTGGGTGTCAGTGTTTGTCTTTGTTACTTGGTGTCAGTGTTTGTCTGTGATACTTGGTGTCAGTGTGTGTCTCTTTGTTACTTGGTGTAAGATTATGTCTTTGATACTTGGTGTCAGTGCTGACTGTGTTACTGGATGTCAGTGTTTGTCTTTGTTACTTGGTGTCAGTGTTTGTCTGTATTACGTGGTGTCAGTGTGTGTCTTTGTTCCTTGTTGTAAGTGTATGTATTTGATACTTGGTGTCAGTTTTTGTCTGTGTTACTTGGTGTCAGTGTTTGTCCTTGTTACTTGGTGTAAGTTTATGTCTTTGTTGCTTGTGCCAGTGCGTGTCTGTGTTACTGGGTGTCAGTGTTTTTCTTTGTTACTTGGTGTAAGTGTATGTCTTTGTTACTTGGTGTAAGTGTGTGTCTTTGTTACTTGGGGTCAGTGCGTGTCTGTGTTACTGGGAGTCAGTGTTTGTCTTTGTTACTTGGTGTCAGTGTGTGTCTTTGTTACTTGGTGTACGTGTATGTCTTTGTTACTTGGTGACAGTGCTTGTCTGTCTCACTGGGTGTCAGTGTGTGTCTTTGTTACTTGGTGTAAGTGTATGTCTTTGTTACTTGGTGTCAGTGTATGGCTTTGTTACTTGGTGTAAGTGTATGTCTTTGTTACTTGGTGTAAGTGTTTGTCTTTGTGAGTTGGTGTAAGTGTGTTTCTTTGTTACCTGGTGTCAGTGCATGTCTTTGTTACTTGGTGTAAGAGTATGACTTTGTGATTGGTGCAAGTGTGTGTCTTTGTTACTTGGTGTCAATGTATGTCTTTGTTACTTGGTGGAAGTGTATGTCTTTGTTACTTGGTGTCAGTGTGTGTATTTGTTACTTGGTTATCAGTGTATGTCTTTGTTACTTGGTGTAAATGTATGTCTTTCTAACTTGGTGGCAGTGTGTGTCTTTGTTGCTTGGTGTAAGTGTATGTCTTTGTTACTTGGTTTCAGTGTGTGTCTTTGTTACTTGGTGTCAGTGTGTGTCTTTGATACTTGCTGTCTGTGTATGTCTTTGTTACCTGGTGTCAGTATATGTGTTTGTTACTTGGTGTAGGTGTGTGTCTTTGTTACTTGGTGTCAGTGTTTGTCTTTGCTACTTGGTGTCAGTGTATGTCTTGTTACTTGGTGTCAGTGTATGCCTTTATTACTTGGTGTCAATGTTTGTCTGTGTTACTTGGTGTCAGTGTATGTCTTTGTTACTAGGTGTAAGTGTATCTCTTTTCTCCTTGGTGTCAGTGTATGTCTGTGTTACAGGGTGTCAGTGATTGTCTTTGTTACTTGGTGTCAGTGTTTGTCTGTGATACTTGGTGTCAGTGTGTGTCTCTTTGTTACTTGGTGTAACATTATGTCTTTGTTACTTGGTGTCAGTGCGTGACTGTGTTACTGGGTGTCAGTGTTTGTCTTTGTTACTTGGTGTCAGTGTTTGTCTGTATTACGTGGTGTCAGTGTGTGTCTTTGTTACTTGTTGTAAGTGTATGTCTTTGATACTTGGTGTCAGTGTTTGTATGTGTTACTTGGTGTCAGTGTTTGTCTTTGTGAATTGGTGAAAGTGTATGTCTTTGTTACTTGGTGTCAGCGTGTGTCTTTGTTACTTGGTGTATGTGTATGTGTTTGTTACTTGGTGTCAGTGTATGTCTTTGTGACTTGGTGTCAGTGTACGTATTTGCTACTTGGTGTCAGTGTGTGTCTTTGTTGCTTGGTGTAAGCGTATGTCTTTGTTACTTGGTTTCAGTGTGTGTCATTGTTACTTGGTGTCAGTGTTTGTCTTTGCTACTTGGTGGCAGTGTATGTCTTGTTACTTGGTCTCAGTGTCTGTCTTTATTACTTGGTGTCAATGCTTGTCTGTGTTACTTGGTGTCAGTGTGTGTCTTTGTTACTTGGTGTAAGTGTATGTCTTTTCTCCTTGGTGTCAGTGTATGTCTGTGTTACTGGGTGTCAGTGGTTGTCTTTGTTACTTGGTGTCAGTGTTTGTCTGTGATACTTGGTGTCAGTGTGTGTCTCTTTGTTACTTGGTGTAAGTTTATGTCTTTGTTACTTATTGTCAGTGCGTGACTGTGTTACTGGGTGTCAGTGTTTGTCTTTGTTACTTGGTGTCAGTGTTTGTCTGTATTACGTGGTGTCAGTGTGTGTCTTTGGTACTTGTTGCAAGTGTATGTCTTTGATACTTGGTGTCAGTGTTTGTCTGTGTTACTTGGTGTCAGTGTTTGTCTTTGTTACTTGGTGTAAGTTTATGTCTTTGTTGCTTGGTGCCAGTGCGTGTCTGTGTTACTGGGTGTCAGTGTTTTTCTTTGTTACTTGGTGTAAGTGTGTGTCTTTCTTACTTGGTGTACGTGTATGTCTTTGTTACTTGGTGACAGTGCGTGTCTGTCTCACTGGGTGTCAGTGTTTGTCTTTGTTACTTGGTGTCAGTGTGTGTCTTTGTTACTTGATGTAAGTGTATGTCTTTGTTACTTGGTGTCAGTGTATGGCTTTGTTACTTGGTGTAAGTGTATGTCTTTGTTACTTGGTGTAAGCGTTTGTCTTTGTGAGTTGGTGTAAGTGTGTTTCTTTGTTACTTGGTGTCAGTGCATGTCTTTGTTACTTGGTGCAAGAGTATGACTTTGTGATTGGTGTAAGTGTATGTAAGTGTGTCTTTGTTACTTGGTGTCAATGTATGTCTTTGTTACTTGGTGGAAGTGTATGTCTTTGTTACTTGGTGTCAGTGTGTGTATTTGTTACTTGGTGTCAGTGTTTGTCTTTGTTAGTGGGTGTAAGTGTATGTCTTTCTTACTTGGTGTCAGTGTGTGTCTTTGTTACTGGGTATCAGTGTATGTCTTTGTTACTTGGTGTCAGTGTGTGTCTTCCTTCCTTGTGTCAGTGTCTGTCTTTGTTACCTGGTGTAATTGTATGTCTTTGTTACTTGGTGTCAGTGTGTGTCTTTGTTACTTGGTGTCAGTGCATGTCTTTGTTACTTGTTGGAAGTGTATGTCTTTGTTACTTGATGTCAGTGTGTGTCTTTGTTACTTGGTGTCAGTGCATGTCTTTGTTACTTGTTGGAAGTGTATGTCTTTGTTACTTGATGTCAGTGTGTGTCTTTGTTACTTGGTGTCTGTGTATGTCTTTGTTACTGATTGTCAGTGTATGTCTTTGTTACTTGGTGTAAGTGTATGTCTTTGTTACTTGGAGGAAGAGTGTGTCTTTGTTACTTGGTGTCAGTGAGTGTCTGTGTTACTGGGTGTCAGTGTTTGTCTTTGCTACTTGGTGTCAGTGTGTGTCTTTGTTACTTGGTGTAAGTGGATGTCTTTGTTACTTGGTGTCAGTGCGTGTCTGTGTTACTGGGTGTCAGTGTTTGTCTTTGTTACTTGGTGTCACTGTGTGTCTTTGTTACTTGGTGTAAGTGTATGTCATTGTTACTTGGTGTCAGTGTCCGTCTTTGTTACTTGGTGTAAGTGTATGTATTTGTAACATGGTGTAATTCAGTGTCTTTGTTACTTGGTGTCAGTGCATGTCTTTGTTACTTGGTGTAAGTGTATGTCTTTGTGACTTGGTGTAAGTGTGTGTCTTTGTTACTTGGTGTCAGTGTATGTCTTTGTTACTTGGTGCAAGTGTATGTCTCTGTTACTTGGTGTCAGTGTGTGTCTTTGTAACTTGGTGTCAGTGTGTGTCTTTGTTACTGGGTATCAGTGTATGTCTTTCTTACTTGGTGTCAGTGTGTGTCTTTGTTACTTGGTGTAAGTGTATGTCTTTGTTACTTGGTGTCAGTGTGTGTCTTTGTTACTTGGTGTCAGTGTATGTCTTTGTTACTTGTTGGAAGTGTATGTCTTTGTTACTTGGTGTCAGTGTGTGTCTTCCTTCCTTGTGTCAGTGTCTGTCTTTGTTACCTGGTGTAAGTGTATGTCTTTGTTACTTGGTGTCAGTGTGTCTCTTTGTTACTTGGTGTCAGTGCATGTCTTTGTTACTTGTTGGAAGTGTATGTCTTTGTTACTTGATGTCAGTGTGTGTCTTTGTTACTTGGTGTCAGTGCATGTCTTTGTTACTTTTTGGAAGTGTATGTATTTGTTACTTGATGTCAGTGTGTGTCTTTGTTACTTGGTGTCTGTGTATGTCTTTGTTACTGATTGTCAGTGTATGTCTTTGTTACTTGGTGTAAGTGTATGTCTTTGTTACTTGGTGGAAGAGTGTGTCTTTGTTACTTGGTGTCAGTGCGTGTCTGTGTTACTGGGTGTCAGTGTGTGTCTTTGTTACTTGGTGTAAGTGGATGTCTTTGTTACTTGGTGTCAGTGCGTGTCTGTGTTACTGGGTGTCAGTGTTTGTCTTTGTTACTTGGTGTCACTGTGTGTCTTTGTTACTTGGTGTAAGTGTATGTCATTGTTACTTGGTGTCAGTGTCCGTCTTTGTTACTTGGTGTCAGTGTATGTATTTGTGACATGGTGTAATTCAGTGTCTTTGTTATTGGTGTCAGTGCATGTCTTTGTTACTTGGTGTAAGTGTATGTCTTTGTGACTTGGTGTAAGTGTGTGTCTTTGTTACTTGGTGTCAGTGTATGTCTTTGTTACTTGGTGCAAGTGTATGTCTCTGTTACTTGGTGTCAGTGTGTGTCTTTGTAACTTGGTGTCAGTGTATGTCTTTGTTACTTGGTGTAAGTGTATGTCTTTCTTACTTGGTGTCAGTGTGTGTCTTTGTTACTTGGTGTAAGTGTATGTCTTTGTTACTTGGTGTCAGTGTGTGTCTTTGTTACTTGGTGTCAGTGTATGTCTTTCTAACTCGGTGGAAGTGTATGTCTTTGATATTTGGTGTCAGTGTATGTCTTTGTTACTGTGTGTCAGTGTATGTCTTTGTGACTTGGTGTAAGTATATGTCTTTGTTACTTGGTGCCAGTGTGTGTCTTTGATACTTGGTGTAAGTGTATGTCTTTGTTACTCGGTGTCAGTGTATGTCTTTTTGAATTGATGTAAGTGTATGTCTTTGTTACTTGGTGTCAGTGTGTGTCTTTGTTACTTGGTGTCAGTGTATGTCTTTGTTACTTGGTGTAAGTGTATATGTTTGTTACTTGGTGTCAGTTTATGTCTTTGTGACTTGGTGTCAGTGTATGTATTTGCTACTTGGTGTCAGTGTGTGTCTTTGTTACTTGGTGTAAGTGTATGTCTTTGTTACTTGGTTTCAGTGTGTGTCTTTGTTACTTGATGTCAGTGTAAGTCTTTGTTACTTGGTGTAAGTGTATGTGTTTGTTACTCGGTGTCAGTGTATGTCTTTGTGACTTTGGGTCAGTGTATGTATTTTTTACTTGGTGTCAGTGTGTGTCTTTGTTACGTGGTGTCAGTGTATATCTTTGTTACTTGGTTTCAATGTGTGTCTTTGTTACTTGGTGTCATTGTATGTCTTTGTTTCTTGGTGTATGTGTATGTCTTTGTTACTTGGTGTCAGTGTATGTCTTTGTTACTGGGTGTCAATGTATGCCTGTGTTTCTGGGTGTCGGTGTCCGTCTTCGTTACTTGTTGTCAGTGTGTGTTTTTGTTACATGGTGTAAGTGTCTGTCTTTGTTACTGGGTGTCAGTGTATGTCTTTGTTACTTGGTGTCAGTGTGTGTCTTTGTTACTTGGTGTCAGTGTTTGTCTTTGTTACTTGGTGTCAGTGTATGTCTTTGTCACTTGGTGTTGGTGCGTGTCTGCGTTACTGGGTGTCAGTGTTTGTCTTTGTTACTTGGTGTCAGTGTGTGTCTGTGTTACTTGGTGTCAGTGTGTGTCCGTGTTACTGGGTGTCAGTGTTTATCTTTGTTACATGGTGTCACTGTTTGTCTTTGTTACTTGGTGTAAGTGTGTGTCTGTGTTACTGGGTGTCAGTGTTTGTCTTTGTTACTTGGTGTCAGTGTGTGTCTGTGTTCCTGGGTGTCAGTGTGTTTCTGTGTTACTTGGTGTCATTATTTGTCTTTGTTACTTGGTGTCAGTGTGTGTCTGTGTTACTGGGTGCCAGTGTATGTCTGTGTTACTGGGTGTCAGTGTTTATCTTTGTTACTTGGTGTAAGTGTGTTTCTGTGTTCCTGGGTGTCAGTGTGTGACTGTGTTACTTGGTGTCATTGTTTGTCTTTGTTACTTGGTGTAAGTGTGTGTCTGTGTTACTGGGTGTCAGTGTATGTCTTTGTTACTTGTTGTCAGTGTATGTCTTTGTTACCTGGTGTCAGTGTGTGTCTGTGTTACTGGGTGTCAGTGTATGTCTGTGTTACTGGGTGTCAGTGTTTGACTTTGTTACTTGGTTTCAGTGTGTGTCTGTGTTACTGGGTGTCAGTGTGTGTCTGTGTTACTTGGTGTCAGTGTTTATCTTTGATACATGGTGTAAGTGTATGTCTTTGTTACTTGGGGTCAGTGCGTGTCTGTGTTACTGGGAGTCAGTGTTTGTCTTTGTTACTTGGTGTCAGTGTGTGTCTTTGTTACTTGGTGTACGTGTATGTCTTTGTTACTTGGTGACAGTGCGTGTCTGTCTCACTGGGTGTCAGTGTTTGTCTTTGTTACTTGGTGTAAGTGTATGTCTTTGTTACTTGGTGTCAGTGTATGGCTTTGTTACTTGGTGTAAGTGTATGTCTTTGTTACTTGGTGTAAGTGTATGCCTTTGTTACTTGGTGTAAGTGTTTGTCTTTGTGAGTTGGTGTAAGTGTGTTTCTTTGTTACTTGGTGTCAGTGTGTGTCTTCCTTCCTTGTGTCAGTGTCTGTCTTTGTTACTTGTTGTAAGTGTATGTCTTTGTTACTTGGTGTCAGTGTGTGTATTTGTTACTTGGTGTCAGTGTATGTCTTTGTTACTTGGTGTAAGTGTATGTCTTTCTTCCTTGGTGTCAGTGTGTGTCTTTGTTACTGGGTATCAGTGTATGTCTTTGTTACTTGGTGTCAGTGTGTGTCTTCCTTCCTTGTGTCAGTGTCTGTCTTTGTTACTTGGTGTAAGTGTATGTCTTTGTTACTTGGTGTCAGTGTGTGTCTTTGTGACTTGGTGTCAGTGTGTGTCTTTGTTACTTGGTGTCAGTGCATGTCTTTGTTACTTGTTGGAAGTGTATGTCTTTGTTCCTTGATGTCAGTGTGTGTCTTTGTTACTTGGTGCCAGTGCATGTCTTTGTTACTTGTTGGAAGTGTATGTCTTTGTTACTTGATGTCAGTGTGTGTCTTTGTTACTTGGTGTCTTTGTATGTCTTTGTTACTGGTTGTCAGTGTTTGTCCTTGTTACTTGGTGGAAGAGTGTGTCTTTGTTACTTGGTGTCAGTGCGTGTCTGTGTTACTGGGTGTCAGTGTTTGTCTTTGCTACTTGGTGTCAGTGTGTGTCTTTGTTACTTGGTGTAAGTGGATGTCTTTGTTACTTGGTGTCAGTGCGTGTCTGTGTTACTGGGTGTCAGTGTTTGTCTTTGTTACTTGGTGTCAGTGTGTGTCTTTGTTACTTGGTGTAAGTGTATGGCATTGTTACTTGGTGTCAGTGTACGTCTTTGTTACTTGGTGTAAGTGTATGTATTTGTGACATGGTGTAATTGAGTGTCTTTGTTACTTGGTGTCAGTGCATGTCTTTGTTACTTGGTGTAAGTGTATGTCTTTGTGACTTGGTGTAATTGTGTGTCTTTGTTACTTGGGGTCAGTGTATGTCTTTGTTACTTGGTGCAAGTGTATGTCTCTGTTACTTGGTGTCAGTGTGTGTCTTTGTAACTTGGTGTCAGTGTATGTCTTTGTTACTTGGTGTAAGTGTATGTCTTTCTTACTTGGTGTCAGTGTGTGTCTTTGTTACATGGTGTAAGTGTATGTCTTTGTTACTTGGTGTCAGTGTGTGTCTTTGTTACTTGGTGTCAGTGTATGTCTTTCTAACTCGGTGGAAGTGTATGTCTTTGATACTTGGTGTCAATGTAAGTCTTTGTTACTGTGTGTCAGTGTATGTCTTTGTGACTTGGTGTAAGTATATGTCTTTGTTACTTGGTGCCACTGTGTGTCTTTGATACTTGGTGTAAGTGTATGTCTTTGTTACTCGGTGTCAGTGTATGTCTTTGTGAATTGGTTTAAGTGCATGTCTTTGTTACTTGGTGTCAGTGTGTGTCTTTGTTACTTGGTGTCAGTGTATGTCTTTGTTACTTGGTGTAAGTGTATATGTTTGTTACTTGGTGTAAGTTTATTTCTTTGTGACTTGGTGTCAGTGTATGTATTTGCTACTTGGTGTCAGTGTGTGTCTTTGTTACTTGGTGTAAGTGTATGTCTTTGTTACTTGGTTTCAGTGTGTGTCTTTGTTACTTGATGTCAGTGTGTGTCTTTGTTACTTGTTGTCAGTGTAAGTCTTTGTTACTTGGTGTAAGTGTATATGTTTGTTACTCGGTGTCAGTGTATGTCTTTGTGACTTGGTGTCAGTGTATGTATTTGTAACTTGGTGTCAGTGTGTGTCTTTGTTACTTGGTGTCAGTGTATGTCTTTGTTACTTGGTTTCGATGTGTGTCTTTGTTACTTGGTGTCATTGTATGTCTTTGTTTCTTGGTGTATGTGTATGTCTTTGTTACTTGGTGTCAGTGTATGTCTTTGTTACTGAGTGTCAATGTATGCCTGTGTTTCTGGGTGTCAGTGTACGTCTTCGTTACTTGTTGTCAGTGTGTGTTTATGTTACTTGGTGTAAGTGTCTGTCTTTGTTACTGGGTGTCAGTGTATGTCTTTGCTACTTGGTGTCAGTGTGTGTCTTTGTTCCTTGGTGTCAGTGTTTGTCTTTGTTACTTGGTGCCAGTGTATATCTTTGTTACTTGGTGTCAGTGCGTGTCTGTGTTACTGGGTGTCAGTGTTTGTCTTTGTTACTTGGTGTCAGTGTGTGTCTGTGTTACTTGGTGTCAGTGTGTGTCTGTGTTACTGGGTGTCAGTGTTTGTCTTTGTTACATGGTGTCAGTGCTTGGCTTTGTTACTTGGTTTAAGTGTGTGTCTGTGTTACTGGGAGTCAGTGTTTGTCTTTGTTACTTGGTGTCAGTGTGTGTCTGTGTTACTGGGTGTCAGTGTATGTCTGTGTTACTGAGTGTCAGTGTTTGACTTTGTTACTTGGTTTCAGTGTGTGTCTGTGTTACTTGGTGTCAGTGTTGATCTTTGTTACATGGTGTAAGTGTATGTCTTTGTTAATTGGTGTCAGTGCGTGTCTGTGTTAATGGGTGTCAGTGTTTGTCTTTGTTACTTCGTGTCAGAGTGTGTCTGTGTTACTTGGTGTCAGTGTGTGTCTGTGTTACTTTTTGTCAGTGTTTGTCTTTGTTAATTGGTGTCAGTGTATGACTTTGTTACTTGATGTCATTCAGTGTCTGTGTTACTGGGTGTCAGTGTATGTCTGTGTTACTGGGTGTCAGTGTTTGTCTTTGTTACTGGGTGTCAGTGTATGTCTTTGTTACTTGGTGTCATTGTGTGTCTGCGTTACTGGGTGTCAGTGTTTGTCTTTGTTATATGGTGTCAGTGTTTGTGTTTGTAACTTGGTGTAAGTGTGTGTCTGTGTTACTTGGTGTCAGTGTTTGTCTTTCTTACTTGGTGTCAGTGTGTGTCTGTGTTCCTGGGTGTCAGTGTCTGTCGGTGTTACCTGGTGTCAGTGTTTGTCTTTGTTACTTGGTGTCAGTGTTTGTCTGTGTTACTGGGTGTCAGTGTGTGTCTTTGTTAATTGGTGTCAATGTTTGTCTTTGTTACTTGGTGTAAGTGTGGGTCTGTGTTACTGGGTGTCAGTGTATGTCTGTGTTACTGGGTGTCAGTGTTTGTCTTTGTTACTGGGTGTCAGTGCATGTCTTTGTTACTTGGTGTCATTGTGTGTCTGTGTTACTGGGTGTCAGTGTTTGTCTTTGTTATATGGTGTCAGTGTTTGTGTTTGTAACTTGGTGTAAGTGTGTGTCTGTGTTACTTGGTGTCAGTGTTTGTCTTTCTTACTTGGTGTCAGTGTGTGTCTGTGTTCCTGGGTGTCAATGTCTGTCGGTGTTACCTGGTGTCAGTGTTTGTCTTTGTTACTTGGTGTCAGTGTTTGTCTGTGTTACTGGGTGTCAGTGTGTGTCTTTGTTAATTGGTGTCAATGTTTGTCTTTGTTACTTGGTGTAAGTGTGGGTCTGTGTTACTGGGTGTCAGTGTATGTCTGTGCTACTGTGTGTCAGTGTTTTTCTTTGTTACTTGGTGTCAGTGTGTGTCTGTGTTACTGGGTGTCAGTGTTTGTCTTTGTTACATGGTGTCAGTGTTTGTCTTTGTTACATGGTGTCAGTGTTTGTCTTTGTTACTTGGAGTAAGTGCATGTCTGTGTTACTTGGTGTCAGTGTTTGTCTTTCTTACTTGGTGTCAGTGTGTGTCTGTGTTACTGGGTGTCAGTGTGTATCTGTGTTACTGGGTGTCAGTGTGTGTCTTTGTTACTTGGTGTCAGTGTTTGTCTGTGTTATTGGGTGTCAGTGTTTTTCTTTGTTACCTGGTGTCAGTGTGTGTCTGTGTGACTGGGTGTCAGTGTGTGTCTGTCTTACTTGGTGTCAGTTTTTGTCTTTGTTACTTGGTGTAAGTTTGTGTCTGTGTCACTGGGTGTCAGCGTATGTCTGTGTTAATGGTTGTCAGTGTATGTCTTTGTTTCTTGGTGTCAGTGTATGTCTGCGTTACTAGGTGTCAGTGTATGTCTGTGTTACCGGGTGTCAGTGATTTACTTTGTTACTTGGTTTCTGTGTGTGTCTGTGTTACTGTGTGTCAGTGTGTGTCTGTGTTACTTGGTGTCACTGTTTGTCTTTGTTACTAGGTGTAAGTGTGTGTCTGTGTTACTGGGTGTCAGTGTATGCCTGTGTTACCGGGTGTTAGTCTTTGTCTTTGTTACTTTGTTTCAGTGTGTGTCTGTGTTACTTGGTGTCAGTGTGTGTCTTTGTTACCTGGTGTAAGTGTGTCTCTGTGTTACTGGGTGTCAGTGTTTGTCTTTGTTACTTGGTGTCAGTGTGTGTCTGTGTTCCTGGGTGTCAGTGTGTTTCTGTGCTACTTGGTGTCAGTGTTTGTCTTTGTTACTTGGTGTAAGTGTGTGTCTGTGTTACTGGGTGTCAGTGTATGTCTTTGTTACTGGTTGTCAGTGTATGTCTTTGTTACTTGGTGTCAGTGTGTGTCTGTGTTACTGGGTGTCAGTGTATGTCTGTGTTACTGGGTGTCAGTGTTTGTATTTTTTACTTGGTGTCAGTGTTTGTCTTTGTTAATTGGTATCAGTGTATGACTTTGTTACTTGATGTCATTCAGTGTCTGTGTTACTGGGTGTCAGTGTATGTCTGTGTTACTGGGTGTCAGTGTTTGTCTTTGTTACTGGGTGTCAGTGTATGTCTTTGTTACTTGGTGTCATTGTGTGTCTGTGTTACTGGGTGTCAGTGTTTGTCTTTGTTATATGGTGTCAGTGTTTGTGTTTGTAACTTGGTGTAAGTGTGTGTCTGTGTTACTTGGTGTCAGTGTTTGTCTTTCTTACTTGGTGTCAGTGTGTGTCTGTGTTGCTGGGTGTCAGTGTGTGTCGGTGTTACTTGGTGTCAGTGTTTGTCTTTGTTACTTGGTGTCAGTGTTTGTCTGTGTTACTGGGTGCCAATGTGTGTCTTTGTTACTTGGTGTCAATGTTTGTCTTTGTTACTTGGTGTAAGTGTGGGTCTGTGTTACTGGGTGTCGGTGTATGTCTGTGCTACTGTGTGTCAGTGTTTTTCTTTGTTACTTGGTGTCAGTGTGTGTCTGTGTTACTGGGTGTCAGTGTTTGTCTTTGTTACATGGTGTCAGTGTTTGTCTTTGTTACTTGGAGTAAGTGCGTGTCTGTGTTACTTGGTGTCAGTGTTTGTCTTTCTTACTTGGTGTCAGTGTGTGTCTGTGTTACTGGGTGTCAGTGTGTATCTGTGTTACTGGGTGTCAGTGTGTGTCTTTGTTACTTGGTGTCAGTGTTTGTCTGTGTTATTGGGTGTCAGTGTGTTTCTTTGTTACCTGGTGTCAGTGTGTGTCTGTGTGACTGGGTGTCAGTGTGTGTCTGTCTTACTTGGTGTCAGTTTTTGTCTTTGTTACTTGGTGTAAGTGTGTGTCTGTGTCACTGGGTGTCTGCGTATGTCTGTGGTAATTGTTGTCAGTGTATGTCTGCGTAACCTGGTGTCAGTGTATGTCTGTGTTACCGGGTGTCAGTGATTTACTTTGTTACTTGGTTTCTGTGTGTGTCTGTGTTACTGTGTGTCAGTGTGTGTCTGTGTTACTTGGTGTCAGTGTTTGTCTTTGTTACTAGGTGTAAGTGTGTGTCTGTGTTACTGGGTGTCAGTGTATGCCTGTGTTACCGGGTGTTAGTCTTTGTCTTTGTTACTTTGTTTCAGTGTGTGTCTGTGTTACTTGGTGTCAGTGTGTGTCTTTGTGACTTGGTGTCAGTGTGTGCCTGTGTTACTTGGTGTCAGTGTATGTCTTTGTTACTTGGTGTCAGTGTGTATCTGTGTTACTTGGTGTCAGTGTGTGTCTCTGTTACTTGGTGTCAGTTTATGTCTTTGTTACTGGGTGTCAGTGTGTGTCTTTGTTATTGGGTGTCAGTGTGTGTCTGTGTTACTTGGTGTCTGTGTTTGTCTTTGTTACTTGGTGTCAGTGTGTGTCTGTGTTACTTGGTGTCAGTGTGTGTCTGTGTTACTTGGTGTAAGTGTTTGTCTCTGTTACTTGGTGTCAGTGTGTGTCTTTGTTACTTGGTGTCAGTGTGTGGATGTGTTACTTGGTGTCAGTGTATGTCTTTGTTACTGGGTGTCAGTGTATGTCTGTGTCACTTGGTGTCAGTATTTGTCTTTTTTACTTGGTGTCAGTGTGTGTCTGCGTTACTTGGTGTCAATGTATGTCTTTGTTACAGGATGTCAGTGTATGTCTGTGTTACTGGGTGTCAGTGTATGTCTTTGTTACTGGGCGTCAGTGCGGGTCTGTGTTACTGGGTGTCAGTGTATGTCTGTGTTACTGGGTATCAGTGTATGTCTTTGTTACTGGGTGTCAGTGTATGACTTTGTTACATGCTGTTAGTGCGTGTCTGTGTTCCTGGGTGTCAGTGTATGTCTGTGTTACCGGGTGTCAGTGTATGTCCGTGTTACTTGGTGTCAGTGCATGTCTGTGTTACTGGGTGTCAGTGTTTGTCTTTGTTCCTTGGTGTCAGTGTGTGCCTGTGTTACTGGGTGTCAGTGTGTGTCTGTGTTACTTGGTGTCAGTGTTTGTCTTTGTTACTTGGTGTCATTGTGTGTCTGTGTTACTTGCTGTCAGTGTTTGTCTGTGTTACTTGGTGTCAGTGTGTGTCTGTGTTACTGGGTGTCAGTGTCTGTCTTTGTTACTTGGTGTCAGTGTCTGTCTGTGTTACTGGGTGTCAGTGTATGTCTTTGTTACTTGGTGTCAGTGTATGTCTTTGTTACTTGGTGTCAGTGCGTGTCTTTGTTACTTGGTGTCAGTGTTTGTCTTTGTTACTTGGTGTCAGTGTATGTCTGTGTTGCTGGGTGTCAGTGTATGTCTTTGTTACTTGGTGTCAGTGTATGTCATTGTTACTTGGTGTCAGTGCGTGTCTGTGTTACTGGGTGTCAGTGCATGTCGTTGTTGCTGGGTGTCAGTGTTTGTCTTTGTTACTTGGTGTCAGTTTGTGTCTGTGTTACTGGGTGTCAGTGTGTGTCTGTCTTAATTGGTGTCAGTGTTTGTCTTTGTTACTTGGTGTCAGTGTTTGTCTGTGTTACTTGGTGTCAGTGAATGTCTGTGTTGCTGGGTGTCAGTGTTTGTCTTTGTTACTTGGTGTCAGTGTATGTCTGTGTTACTGGGTGTCAGTGTATGTCTATGTTACTTGGTGTCAGTGTATGTCTGTGTCACTTGGTGTCAGTGTTTGTCTTTTTTACTTGGTGTCAGTGTATGTCTGTGTTACTGGGTGTCAGTGTATGTCTTTGTTACTGGGCGTCAGTGCGGGTCTGAGTTACTGGGTGTCAGTGTATGTCTGTGTTACTGGGTATCAGTGTATGTCTTTGTTACTGGGTGTCAGTGTATGACTTTGTTACATGCTGTTAGTGCGTGTCTGTGTTACTGGGTGTCAGTGTATGTCTGTGTTACCGGGTGTCAGTGTATGTCTGTGTTACTTGGTGTCAGTGCATGTCTGTGTTACTGGGTGTCAGTGTTTGTCTTTATTACTTGGTGTCAGTGTGTGCCTGTGTTACTGGGTGTCAGTGTGTGTCTGTGTTACTTGGTGTCAGTGTTTGTCTTTGTTACTTGGTGTCATTGTGTGTCTGTGTTACTTGCTGTCAGTGTTTGTCTGTGTTGCTTGGTGTCAGTGTGTGTCTGTGTTACTGGGTGTCAGTGTCTGTCTTTGTTACTTGGTGTCAGTGTCTGTCTGTGTTACTGGGTGTCAGTGTATGTCTTTGTTACTTGGTGTCAGTGTATGTCTTTGTTACTTGGTGTCAGTGCGTGTCTTTGTTACTTGGTGTCAGTGTTTGTCTTTGTTACTTGGTGTCAGTGTATGTCTGTGTTGCTGGGTGTCAGTGTATGTCTTTGTTACTTGGTGTCAGTGTATGTCATTGTTACTTGGTGTCAGTGCGTGTCTGTGTTACTGGGTGTCAGTGTTTGTCTTTGATACTTGGTGTCAGTGTTTGTCTTTGTTACTTGGTGTCAGTGTATGTCTGTGTTACTGGGTGTCAGTGCATGTCGGTGTTACTGGGTGTCAGTGTATGACTGTGTTACTGGTTGTCAGTGTATGTCGTTGTTGCTGGGTGACAGTGTTTGTCTTTGTTACTTGGTGTCAGTTTGTGTCTGTGTTACTGGGTGTCAGTGTGTGTCTGTCTTACTTGGTGTCAGTGTTTGTCTTTGTTACTTGGTGTCAGTGTGTGTCTGTGTTACTTGGTGTCAGTGAATGTCTGTGTTCCTGGGTGTCAGTGTTTGTCTTTGTTACTTGGTGTCAGTGTATGTCTGTGTTACTGGGTGTCAGTGTATGTCTATGTTACCTGGTGTCCGTGTATGTCTGTGTTACTGGGTGTCAGTGTGTGTATGTATTACTGCGTGTCAGTGTGTGTCTGTATTGCTGGTTGTCTGTGTGTTTCTGTTTGACTGGTTCTCAATGGGTTTCTGTGGTACTGGGTGTCCGTGTGTGTTTCATACTGGGTGTCAGTGTGTGTGTGTTACTGGGTGTCAGTGTGTGTCTGCTAATGTTACTTCGTGTCCGTTTGCATCTGTGTCACTGGGTGACAGTGTGTGTTTGTGACACTGGGTCTCAGTGTGTGTTTGTGTTACTGGGTGTCAGTGTGTGTTTGTGTTGCTCGGTTTCAATGTGTGTTTGTATTACTGGGTATCGGTGTGTGTTTATGACACTGTGTGTCAGTGTGTGTTTGTTTGTATCACTGGGTGTCAGTGTGTTTCTGTGTTACTGGGGGGTCAATGTGTGTGTGTGTGTTGCTGGGTCTCAGTGTGTGTCTGTGACACTAGGTGTCAGTTTGTGTCTGTGTTACTGGGTGTCAGTGAGTCTGTGCTACTAGGGGGTCAATGTCTGTGTGTGCATGTGCTACTGGGTGTCAGTTTGTCTCTGCTAATGTTACTTAGTGTCATTTTGCATCTGTGTTATTGGGTGACAGTGTGTGTTCGTTTGCTTTAGGGGTGTCAGTGTGAGTCTGTGACACTGGGTCTCAGTGTGTGTTTGTGTTCCTGGGTGTCAGTGTGTTTGTGTTACTGGGTGTCAATGTGTGTATTTATTACTGGGTGTCAGTGTGTGTTTGTGACACTGGGTGTCAGGGTGTGTCTGTGTGACTGGGTGTCAGTGTGTTTCTGTGCTACTGGGGGTTCAATGTGTGCGTGTGTGAGTGTGTGTTACTGGGTGTCAGTGTGTGTCTGCTAATGTTACTTAGTGCCCGTTTGCATCTGTGTTACTGGGTGACAGTGTGTGTTTGTTTGTTTTAGGGGTGTCAGTGTGAGTCTGTGACATTGGGTCTCAGTGTGTGTTTGTGTTAATGGCTGTCAGTGTGTGTTTGTGTTACTGGGTGTCAGGGTATGTCTGTGTTACAGGGTGTCAGTTTGTGTTTGTGACACTGGGTGTCAGGGTGTGTGTGTGTTACTGGGTGTCAGTGTGTGTTTGTGACACTGGGTGTCAGGGTGTGTCTGTGTTACTGGGTGTCAGTGTGTGTTTGTGTTCCAGGTGTCGGTGCATCTCTGTGTTACTGGGTGTCAGTGTGTGTCTCTGATGCGCGTGTCAGTGTTTCTCTGTGTTCCTGGGTCTCAGTGCGTGTCTATTTGTGTTACTGCCTGTCGCTCTTTGTCTGTGATACTGGGTGTCAGTGTGTTTCTGTATTACTGGCTGTCAGTGTGTATCTGTGTCACTGGGTGTCAGTGTCTGTCTGTGATACTGTGTGTCAGTGTGTGTTTGTTTGTGTGACTGTGTTAGTGTGCCTCTGTGACACTGGGTGTCAGTGTGAGCCTGTGACACTGGGTGTCACTGTGTGTCTGTGTTACTGGATGTCAGTGTGTGTTTGTTTGTGTTACTGTGTGTCAGTGTGTGTCTGTGTTACTGGGTGTCAGTGTGTGTGTGTGTGACTGTGTGTCTGAGTGTGTCTGTGTTACTGGGTGTCAGTGTGTGTTTGTGTTCCAGGTGTCGGTGCATCTCTGTGTTACTGGGTGTCAGTGTGTGTCTCTGATGTTACTTAGTGCCCGTTTGCATCTGTGTTACTGGGTAACAGTGTGTGTTTGTTTGTTTTAGGGGTGTCAGTGTGAGTCTGTGACATTGGGTCTCAGTGTGTGTTTGTGTTAATGGGTGTCAGTGTGTGTTTGTGTTACTGGGTGTCAGGGTATGTCTGTGTTACAGGGTGTCAGTTTGTGTTTGTGACACTGGGTGTCAGGGTGTGTGTGTGTTACTGGGTGTCAGTGTGTGTTTGTGACACTGGGTGTCAGGGTGTGTCTGTGTTACTGGGTGCCAGTGTGTGTTTGTGTTCCAGGTGTCGGTGCATCTCTGTGTAACATCTCTATTTCATTGCAGCAGCTTTTTCGGGAGCAGTGAGTGAGCGAGTGAGCAGCTGGGAAGGTCAGTTTGAAAGTAAATTTAATTTCCTTTTGTTTTTCGGCGGAGGCCAGGGGGCTGCTGGGTAAGTAAAACACTATATATTTGGGCGGTTTAAAATAACTTTCCTTTAATTGCAGAAGCTTTTTCAGGAGCAGTGAGTGAGCGAGTGAGCAGCTGGGAAGGTCAGTTTGAAAGTACATTTAATTTCCTTTTGTTTTTCTGCGGAGGCCAGGGGGCTGCTGGGTAAGTAAAACACTATATATTTGGGCGGTTTAAAATAACTTTCCTTTCATTGCAGCAGCTTTTTCGGGAGCAGTGAGTGAGCGAGTGAGCAGCTGGGAAGGTCAGTTTGAAATTAAATTTAATTTCCTTTTGTTTTTCGGTGGAGGCCAGGGGGCTGCTGGGTAAGTAAAACACTATATATTTGGGCGGTTTAAAATAATTTTCCTTTCATTGCAGCAGCTTTTTCGGGAGCAGTGAGTGAGCGAGTGAGCAGCTGGGAAGGTCAGTTTGAAAGTAAATTTAATTTCCTTTTGTTTATCGGTGGAGGCCAGGGGGCTGCTGGGTAAGTAAAACACTATATATTTGGGCGGTTTAAAATAACTTTCCTTTCATTGCAGCAGCTTTTTCGGGAGCAGTGAGTGAGCGAGTGAGCAGCTGGGAAGGTCAGTTTGAAAGTAAATTGAATTTCCTTTTGTTTTTCGGTGGAGGCCAGGGGGCTGCTGGGTAAGTAAAACACTATATATTTGGGCGGTTTAAAATAATTTTCCTTTCATTGCAGCAGCTTTTTCTGGAGCAGTGAGTGAGCGAGTGAGCAGCTGGGAAGGTCAGTTTGAAAGTAAATTTAATTTCCTTTTGTTTATCGGTGGAGGCCAGGGGGCTGCTGGGTAAGTAAAACACTATATATTTGGGCGGTTTAAAATAACTTTCCTTTCATTGCAGCAGCTTTTTCGGGAGCAGTGAGTGAGCGAGTGAGCAGCTGGGAAGGTCAGTTTGAAAGTAAATTTAATTTCCTTTTGTTTTTCGGCGGAGGCCAGGGGGCTGCTGGGTAAGTAAAACACTATATATTTGGGCGGTTTAAAATAACTTTCCTTTCATTGCAGCAGCTTTTTCGGGAGCAGTGAGTGAGCGAGTGAGCAGCTGGGAAGGTCAGTTTGAAAGTAAATTTAATTTCCTTTTGTTTTTCGGCGGAGGCCAGAGGGCTGCTGGGTAAGTAAAACACTATATATTTGGGCGGTTTAAAATAACTTTCCTTTCATTGCAGCAGCTTTTTCGGGAGCAGTGAGTGAGCGAGTGAGCAGCTGGGAAGGTCAGTTTGAAAGTAAATTTAATTTCCTTTTGTTTTTCGGTGGAGGCCAGGGGGCTGCTGGGTAAGTAAAACACTATATATTTGGGCTTTTTAAAATAACTTTCCTTTCATTGCAGCAGCTTTTTCGGGAGCAGTGAGTGAGCGAGTGAGCAGCTGGGAAGGTCAGTTTGAAAGTAAACTTAATTTCCTTTTGTTTTTTGGCGGAGGCCAGGGGGCTGCTGGGTAAGTAAAACACTATATATTTGGGCGGTTTAAAATAACTTTCCTTTCATTGCAGCAGCTTTTTCGGGAGCAGTGAGTGAGCGAGTGAGCAGCTGGGAAGGTCAGTTTGAAAGTAAATTGAATTTCCTTTTGTTTTTCGGTGGAGGCCAGGGGGCTGCTGGGTAAGTAAAACACTATATATTTGGGCGGTTTAAAATAACTTTCCTTTCATTGCAGCAGCTTTTTCGGGAGCAGTGACTGAGCGAGTGAGCAGCTGGGAAGGTCAGTTTGAAAGTACATTTAATTTCCTTTTGTTTTTCGGCGGAGGCCAGGGGGCTGCTGGGTAAGTAAAACACTATATATTTGGGCGGTTTAAAATAACTTTCCTTTCATTGCAGCAGCTTTTTCGGGAGCAGTGAGTGAGCGAGTGAGCAGCTGGGAAGGTCAGTTTGAAAGTAAATTTAATTTCCTTTTGTTTTTCGGCGGAGGCCAGGGGGCTGCTGGGTAAGTAAAACACTATATATTTGGGCGGTTTAAAATAACTTTCCTTTCATTGCAGCAGCTTTTTCGGGAGCAGTGAGTGAGCGAGTGAGCAGCTGGGAAGGTCAGTTTGAAAGTAAATTTAATTTCCTTTTGTTTTTCGGCGGAGGCCAGGGGGCTGCTGGGTAAGTAAAACACTATATATTTGGGCGGTTTAAAATAACTTTCCTTTCATTGCAGCAGCTTTTTCGGGAGCAGTGAGTGAGCGAGTGAGCAGCTGGGAAGGTCAGTTTGAAAGTAAATTTAATTTCCTTTTGTTTTTCGGTGGAGGCCAGGGGGCTGCTGGGTAAGTAAAACACTATATATTTGGGCGGTTTAAAATAACTTTCCTTTCATTGCAGCAGCTTTTTCGGGAGCAGTGAGTGAGCGAGTGAGCAGCTAGGAAGGTCAGTTTGAAAGTAAATTTAATTTCCTTTTGTTTTTCGGCGGAGGCCAGGGGGCTGCTGGGTAAGTAAAACACTATATATTTGGGCGGTTTAAAATAACTTTCCTTTCATTGCAGCAGCTTTTTCGGGAGCAGTGAGTGAGCGAGTGAGCAGCTGGGAAGGTCAGTTTGAAAGTAAATTTAATTTCCTTTTGTTTTTCGGCGGAGGCCAGGGGGCTGCTGGGTAAGTAAAACACTATATATTTGGGCGGTTTCTGAACCCGAGACACCACACTTGTCGTGTCTCCCACCCGCCCTCCTCCTCTAACCAAAAAAAAAGGACTCGGTGGGGAACTTTTCGTTCCTTTTTCATTTAACTAAGTTAAGCTTAAGATTAAAAATGGCAGGAGATCTCAGACCCGTGTCATGCTCCTCTTGCTCAATGTGGGAGCTCAGGGACACGGCTGATGTCCCTGACTCCTTCACGTGCAGGAAGTGTGTCCAACTGCAGCTCTTGTTAGACCGCATTACGGCTCTCGAGATGGATGGACTCACTTTGGAGCATGCGCGATGCTGAGGAGGTCGTGGATAGCACGTTTAGTGAATTGGTCACACCGCAGATTAGGATTGCTGAGGGAGAAAGGGAATGGGTGACCAAAAGGCAGAGAAAGAGCAGGAAGGCAGCGCAGGAGTCCCCTGCGGTCATCTCCCTCCAAAACAAGTATACCGTTTTGGATACTGTTGGGGAAGATGGCTCACCAGGGGAAGGCAGCAGTAGCCAGGTCCATGGCACCGTGGCTGGCTCTGCTGTTCAGAAGGGCGGGAAAAAGATTGGAAGGGCTATAGTCGTAGGGGATTCGATTGTAAGGGGAGTAGATTGGCGGTTCTGTGGTCGAAAACGAGGCTCCCGAATGGTATGTTGCCTCCCAGGTGCACGGGTCAGGGATGACTCAGATCGGCTGCAGAACATTCTAAAGGGGGAGGGTGAACAGCCAGTTGTCATTGTGCACATAGGCACTAATGATATAGGTAAAAACGGGATGAGGTCCTACAAGCAGAGTTTAGGGAGTTAGGAGCCAAGTTAAAATGTAGGACCTGAGAGGTAGTAATCTCAGGATTACTACCAGTGCCACGTGATAGTCAGAGTAAAAATGAAAGAATAGTCAGGATGAATGCGTGGCTTGAGAGATGGTGCAGGAAGGAGGGGTTCAGATTTTTGGGACATTGGGACCGGTTCTGGGGCAGGTGGGACTATTACAAATTGGACGGTCTACACCTGGGCCGGACTGGAACCAATGTCCTTGGAGGTTCTTTTGCTAACGCTGTTGGGGAGGGTTTAAACTAATATGGCAGGGGGATGGGAACCAATTGAGGTCAGTTGACAGTAAGGAGGTAGTAACAAAAGCCTGTAAGGAACTAGATAATGAAGTCAGTGTGACTAAGGGGAAGAACAGGCAGGGAGCAGATGATGAATATAAAGGGACTGGTGGTCTGAGGTGCATTTGTTTTAATGCAAGAAGTGTAGTAGGTAAGGCAGATGAACTTAGGGCTTGGATTAGTACCTGGGAGTATGATGTTATTGCTATTACTGAGACTTGGTTGAGGGAAGGGCAACTACATATCCCAGGATATCGATGCTTCAGGCGGGATAGAGAGGGAGGTAAAAGGGGTGGAGGAGTTGCATTACTGGTCAAAGAGGATATCACAGCTGTGCTGAAGGAGGGCACTATGGAGGACTCGAGCAGTGAGGCAATATGGACAGAACTCAGAAATAGGAAGGGTGCGGTAACAATGTTGGGGCTGTACGACAGGCCCCCCAACAGCGAGAGTGAGATAGAGGTACAAATATGTAAACAGATTATGGAAAGATGTAGGAGCAACAGGGTGGTGGTGATAGGAGATTTTAATTTTCCCAACATTGACTGGGATTCGCTTAGTGTTAGAGGTCCAGATGGAGCAGAATTTGTAAGGAGCATCCAGGAAGGTTTTCTAGAGCAGTATGTAAATAGTCCAACTCGGGAAGGGGCCATACTGGACCTGGTGTTGGGGAATGACCCCGGCCAGGTTGTTGAAGTTTCAGTAGGGGACTACTTTGGGAATAGTGATCACAATTCCGTAAGCTTTAAAATACTCATGGACAAAGACGAGAGTGGTCCTAAAGGAAGAGTGCTAAATTGGGGGAAGGCCAACTATACCAAAATTCGGCAGGAGCTGGGAAATGTAGATTGGGAGCAGCTGTTTGAAGGTAAATCCACATGTGATATGTGGGAGGCTTTTAAAGAGAGGTTGATTAGCGTTCAGGTGAGACATGTTCCTGTGAAAATGAGGGATAGAAATGGCAAGATGTGGGAACCATGGATGACAGGTGAAATTGTGAGACTAGCTAAGAGGAAAAGAAGCATACATAAGGTGTAGGCGGCTGATGAAAGACGAAGCTTTGAAAGAATATCGGGAATGTAGGACCAATCTGAAACGAGGAATTAAGAGGGCTAAAAGGGGTCATGAAATATCTTTAGCAAACAGGGTTAAGGAAAATCCCAAAGCCTTTTATTCATATATAAGGAGAAAGAGGGTAACTAGAGAAAGGATTGGCCCACTAAAGGACAAAGGAGGAATGTTATGCTTGGACTCAGAGAAAATGGGTGAGATTCTAAACGAGTACTTTGCATCGGTATTCACCGAGGAGAGGGACATGACGGATGTTGAGGTTAGGAACAGATGTTTGATTACTCTAGGTCAAGTCGGCATAAGGAGGGAGGAAGTGTTGGGTATTCTAAAGGGCATTAAGGTGGACAAGTCCCCAGGTCCGGATGGGATCTATCCCAGGTTACTGAGGGAAGCGAGAGAGGAAATAGCTGGGGCCTTAACAGATATCTTTGCAGCATCCTTAAACACGGGTGAGGTCCCGGAGGAATGGAGAATTGCTAATGTTGTCCCCTTGTTTAAGAAGGGTAGCAGGGATAATCCAGGTAATTATAGACCGGTGAGCCTGACGTCAGTGGTAGGGAAGCTGCTGGAGAAGATACTGAGGGATAAGATCTATTCCCATTTGGAAGAAAATGGGCTCATCAGTGATAGGCAACATGGTTTTGTGCAGGGAAGGTCATGTCTTACCAACTTAATAGAATTCTTCGAGGAAGTGACAAAGTTGATTGATGAGGGAAGGGCTGTCGATGTCATATACATGGACTTCAGTAAGGCGTTTGATAAGGTTCCCCATGGCAGGCTGATGGAGAAAGTGAAGGCGCTTGGGGTCCAAGGTGTACTAGCTAGATGGATAAAGAACTGGCTGGGCAACAGGAGACCGAGAGTAGCAGTAGAGGAGAGTTTCTCAAAATGGAGACGTGTGACCAGTGGTGTTCCACAGGGATCCGTGCTGGGACCGCTGTTGTTTGTGATATACATTAATGATTTGGAGGAAAGTATAGGTGGACTGATTAGCAAGTTTGCAGACGACACTCAGATTGGTGGAGTAGCAGATAGTGAAGGGGACTGTCAGAGAATACAGCAGAATATAGATAGATTAGAGAGTTGGGCAGAGAAATGGCAGATGGAGTTCAATCAGGGCAAATGCGAGGTGATGCATTTTGGAAGATCCAATTCAAGAGTGAACTATACAGTAAATGGAAAAGTCCTGGGGAAAATTGATGTCCAGAGAGATTTGGGTGTTCAGGTCCACTGTTCCCTGAAGGTGGCAACGCAGGTAAATAGAGTGGTCAAGAAGGCATACGGCATGTTTTCCTTCATCGGACGGGGCATTGAGTACAAGAGTTGGCAGGTCATGTTACAGTTGTATAGGACTTTGGTTCGGCCACATTTGGAATACTGCGTACAGTTCTGGTCGCCACATTATCAAAAGGATGTGGATGCTTTGGAGAGGGTGCAGAGGAGGTTCACCTGGATGTTGCCTGGTATGGAGGGCGCTAGCTATGAAGAGAGGTTGAGTAGATGAGGATTATTTTCATCAGAAAGACGGAGGTTGAGGGGGGACCTGATTGATGTGTACAAAATCATGAGAGGTATAGACAGGGTGGACAGCAAGAGGCTTTTTCCCAGAGTGGGGGTTTCAATTACTAGAGGACACGAGTTCAAAGTGAAAGGGGAAATGTTTATGGGGGATAGTCGTGGAAAGTTCTTTACGCAGAGGGTGGTGGGCACCTGGAACGCGTTGCCAGCGGAGGTGGTAGATGCGGGCACGATGGAGTCTTTTAAGATGTATCTAGACAGATACATGAATGGGCAGGAAGAAAAGAGATACAGAACCTTAGAAAATAGGCGACATGTTTAGAGAGAGGATCTGGATCGGCGCAGGCTTGGAGGGCCGAAGGGCCTGTTCCTGTGCTGTAATTATCTTTGTGTCTGCTAATGTTACTTAGTGTCCGTTTGCATCTGGGTTACTGGGTGACAGTGAGAGTATTACTGGGTGTCAGTGTCTGTTTGTGACACTGTGTGTCAGTGTGTGTTTGTTTGTTTCACTGTGTCAGTGTGTGTCTGTGTTACTGGGTGTCAGTGTGTGTCTGTTTGTGTTACTGGGTTTCACTGTGTCTGTGTTCCTGGTGTTGGTGCATCTCTGTTTTACAGTGTGCCAGTGCGTGATGTTTATTTTACTGACTTTCAGTGTGTGTCTGTGATACAGGTGTCAGTGTGTATCTGTGTTACTGTGTGTCACTGTGTTTGTTAGTGTTGCTGGGTGTCAGTGTGTATCTGTGTTACTGGGTGTCAGTGTGTGTCTGTGTTTCCTGGGGGTCAGTGTGTGTTTCCAACTGGGTGTCAGTGTGTGTTTGCTAATGTTACTTAGTGTCCGTTTGCATCTGGGTTACTGGGTGACAGTGAGTGTTTGTGGCACTGGGTCTTAGTGTGTGTTTGTGTTACTGGGTGACAGTGTGTGTTTCTGTTGCTGCGTGTCAATGTGTTTTTGCATTGCTGGGTGTCAGTGTCTGTTTGTGACACTGTGTCAGTGTGTGCTTGTTTGTTTCACTGGGTGTCAGTGTGTGTCTGTGTTACTGGGTGTCAGTGTGTGTCTGTTTGTGTTACTGGGTTTCACTGTGTGTCTGTGTTCCTGGTGTTGGTGTTTCTCTGTGTTACCGTGTGTTTGTGCGTGATGTTTGTTTTACTGACTTTCAGTGTGTGTCTGTGATACAGGTGTCGGTGTGTATCTGTGTAACTGTGTGTCACTGTGTTTTTGTTAGTGTTACTGTGTATCAGTGTTTGTCTGTGTTACTGGGTGTCAGTGTGTATTTGTGTTACTGGGTGTCAGTGTGTATTTGTGTTACTGGGTGTCAGTGTGAGTTTGTTTGTGTTACTGGGTGTCATTGTGTGTCTGTGACACTAGGTGTCAGTGTGTGTCTGTGTTACTGGGAGTCAGTGTGAGTCTGTGTTCATGGGGATCAGTGTGTGTTTCTAACTGGGTGTCAGTGTGTGCATGTTACTGGGTGTCAGTCTGTGTCTGTTTGTGTTATTGGGTTTCACTGTCTGTGTTCCTGGTGTTAGTGCATCTCTGTTACAGTGTGTTAGTGCGTGATGTTTGTTTTGCTGACTTTTAGTGTGTGTCTGTGTTACTGGGTGTCAGTGTGTTTCTGTGTTACTGGGGGTCAATGTGTGTGTGCGTGTGTGTTTCTGGGTCTCAGTGTGTGTCTGTGACACTAGGTGTCAGTGTGTGTCTGTGTTACCGGGTGTCAGTGTATGTCTTTGTTACTTGGTGTCAGTGGATGCCTTTGTTACTTGGTGTAAGTGTATGTCTGTGTTACTGGGTATCAGTGTATGTCTTTGTTATTTGGTGTAAGTGTGTGTCTTTGTTACTTGGTATCAGTGTATGTCTGTGTTAAATGGTGTAAGTGTGTGTCATTGTTACTTGGTATCAGTGTATGTCTTTGTTAGTTGGTGTCAGTGTGTGTCTGTGTTACTGGGGGTCAGTGTGTGTTTCTAACTGGGTGTCAGTGTGTGTGCTAATGGGTGTCAGTGTATGTCTTTGTTACTTGGTGAAAGAGTATGTCTTTGTTACTTGGTGTAATTGTGTGTCTTTGTTACTTGGTGTCAGTGTATGTCTTTGTTACTTGGTTTAACTGTGTCTGTGTCACTGGGTGTCAGTGTATGTCTTTGTTACTTGGTGTAAGTGTGTGTCTGTGTTACTGGGTATCAGTGTCTGTCTTTGTTACTTGGTGTCAGTGTGTGTCTGTGTTACTGGGTATCAGTGTATGTCTTTGTTACTTGGTGCTAGTGTGTGTCTGTGTTACTGGGTGTCAGTGTATGTCTTGTTACTTGGTGTCAGTGTGTGTCTGTGTTACTGGGTGTCAGTGTGTTTGTTTGTGTTACTGGGTGTCAGTGTGTGTCTGTGTTACTGGGTGTCAGTGTATGTCTGTTACTGGGTGTCAGTGTATGTCTTTGTTACTGGGTGTCAGTGTATGTCTTCGTTACTGGGTGTCAGTGTATGTCTTTGTTACTGGGTGTCAGTGAGTGTCTTTGTGACTTGGTGTAAGTGTGTGTCTGTGTTACTGGGTATCAGTGAATGTCTTTGTTACTTGGTGTAATTGTCTGTCTTTGGTGTAATTGTCTGTCTTTGTTACTTGGTGTCAGTGTATGTTTGTGTTACTTGGTGTAAGTGTGTGTCTTTGTTACTTGGTGTCAGTGTGTGTTACTGGGTATCAGTGTCAGTCCTTGTTACTTGGTTTCAGTGCTTGTCAAAATACTTGGTGTTTGTTTATGTCTTTGTTACTTGGTGTAAGTGTGCGTCTTTGTTACTTGGTGTCAGTGTGTCTCTTTGTTACTTGGTGTCAGTGTACGTCTTTGTTACCTGGTGTAAGTGTATGTCTGTGTTACTGGGTATCATTGTATATCTTTGTTACTTGGTGTAAGTGTGTGTCAGTGTTCCTGGGTGTAAGTGTGTGTCAGTGTTACTTGGTGTAAGTGTGTTTCTGTGTTACTTGGTGTAAGTGTGTGTCTGTGTTACTTGGTGCAAGTGTGTGTCTGTGTTACTTTGTATCAGTGTATGTCTTTGTTACTGCTGTCAGTGTATGTCTTTGTTACTGGGTGTCAGTGTATGTCTTTGTTACTGGGTGTCAGTGAGTGTCTTTGTGACTTGGTGTCAGTGAGTGTCTTTGTTACTTGGTGTAAGTGTGTGTCTGTGTTACTGGGTATCAGTGTATGTCTTTGTTACTTGTTGTCAGTGTATGTCAAAATACTTGTTGTAAGTGTATGTCTTTGTTACTTGGTGTAATTGTCTGTCATTGTTACTTGGGGTCAGTGTATGTTTGTGTTACTTGGTGTCAGTGTGTGTCTTTGTTACTTGGTGTCAGTGTGTGTCTTTGTTACTTGGTGTCAGTGTATGTCTTTGTTACTTGGTGTCAGTGTATGTCTTTGTTACTTGGTGTAAGTGTGTGTCTTTGTTACTTGGTGTCAGTGTGTGTCTGTGTTCTTGGGTGTCAGTGTATGTATTGTTACTGTGTATCAGTGTGTGTTACTGGGTATCAGTGTCTGTTCTTGTTACTTGGTTTCAGTGCTTGTCAAAATACTTGGTGTAAGTTTATGTCTTTGTTACTTGGTGTCAGTGTATGTCTTTGTAACTTGGTGTAAGTGTGTGTCTTTGTTACTTGGTGTAAGTGTGTGTCTGTGCTACTGGGTATCATTGTATATCTTTGTTACTTGGTGTAAGTGTGTGTCAGTGTTCCTGGGTGTCAGTGTATGTCTTTGTTACTTGGTGTAAGTGTGTGTCTGTGTTACTTGGTGTAAGTGTGTGTCTGTGTTACTTTGTATCAGTGAATGTCTTTGTTACTTGTTGTCAGTGTCTGTCTGTGTTACTTGCTGTCAGTGTATGTCTTTGTTACTTGGTGAAATTGTCTGTCTTTGTTACTTGGTGTCAGTGTATGTTTGTGTCACTTGGTGTCAGTGTGTGTCTTTGTCACTTGGTGTCAGTGTGTGTCTTTGTTACTTGGTGTCAGTGTGTGTCTTTGTTACTTGGTGTCAGTGTATGCCTTTGTTACTTGGTGTCTGTGTGTGTCTGTGTTCTTGGGTGTCAGTGTATGTATTGTTACTGTGTATCAGTGTGTGTTACTGGGTGTCAGTGTCTGTCCGTGTTACTTGGTGTAAGTTTATGTCTTTGTTACTTGGTGTAATTGTGTGTCTTTGTTACTTGGTGTCAGTGTATGTCTTTGTTACTTGGTGTCAGTGTCTGTCTTTGTTACCTGGTGTAAGTGTGTGTCTTTGTTACTTGGTGTCAGTGTGTGTCTGTGTTTCTGGGTGTCAGTGTCTGTCTTTGAGACTTGGTGTCAGTGTATATCTTTATTACTTGGTGTAAGTGTGTGTCAGTGTTCCTGGGTGTCAGTGTATGTCTTTGTTACTTGGTGTCAGTGTATGTCTTTGTTACTTGGTGTCAGTGTATGTCTTTGTTACTTGGTGTAAGTGTGTGTCTGTGTTACTTGGTGTCAGTGTGTGTCTTTGTGACTTGGTGTCAGTGTATGTCTTGTTACTTGGAGTCAGTGTATGTCTTGTTACTTGGAGTCAGTGTATGTCTTTATTACTTGGTGTCAATGTTGGTCTGTGTTACTTGGTGTCAGTGTATGTCTTTGTTACTTGGTGTCAGTGTATGTCTTTGTTACTTGGTGTCAGTGTATGTCTTTGTTACTTGGTGTAAGTGTGTGTCTTTGTTACTTGGTGTAAGTGTGTGTCTTTGTTACTTGGTGTAAGTGTGAGTCTTTGTTACTTGGTGTAAGTGTGTGTCTTTGTTACTTGGTGTAAGTGTGTGTCATTGTTACTTGGTGTCAGTGTGTTTCTTTGTTACTTGGTGTCAGAGTGTTTCTTTGTTCCTTGGTGTCAGTGTATGTCTTTGTTACTGTGTATCAGTGTGTGTTACTGGGTATCTGTGTATGTCTTTGTTACTTGGCTTCAGTGTATGTCTTTGTTACTTGGTGAAAGTGTATGTCTTTGTTACTGTGTGTCAGTGTGTGTCCTTGTTACTTGGTGTAATTGTGTGTCTTTGTGACTTGGTGTAAGTGTGTGTCTGTGTTACTGGGTGTCAGTGTGTTTGTTTGTGTTACTGGGTGTCAGTGTGTGTCTGTGTTACTGGGTGTCAGTGTGTGTCTGTGTTACTTGGTGTCCGTGTGTGTCTGTGTTGCTTGGTGTGTGTGTGTGTCTTAGTTACTTGGTGTCAGTGTGTGTCTGTGTTCCTGGGTGTCAGTGTATGTCTTTTTACTTGGTTTCAGTGCATGTCAAAATACTTGGTGTAAGTCTATGTCTTTGTTACTTGGTGTAAGTGTGTGTCCGTGTTACTGGGTATCAGTGCATATCTTTGTTACTTGGTGTAAGTGTGTGTCTGTGTTCCTGGGTAACAGTGCATTTCTTTGTTACTTGGTGTCAGTGTATGTCTGTGTTACTTGGTGTAATTGCATGTCTTTGTTACTTGGTGTCAGTGTATGTCTGTGTTACTTGGTGTCAGTGTATGTCTGTGTTACTTGGTGTCAGTGAATGTCTGTGTTACTTGGTGTCAGTGTATGTCTTTGTTACTTGGTGTCAGTGTATGTCTTTGTTACTTGGTGTCAGTGTATGTCTTTGTTACTTGGTTTAAGTGTGTGTCTGTGTTAATTTGTATCAGTGTAGGTCTTTGTTACTTGGTGTAAGTGTGTGTCTGTGTTACTGGGTAGCAGTGTATGTCTGTGTTACTGAGTGTCAGTGTATGTCTGTGTTACTGAGTGTCAGTGTATGTCTGTGTAACTGGGTGTCAGTGTATGTCTTTGTTACTTGGTGTACGTGTGTGTCTGTGTTACTTGGTGTCAGTCTGTGTCTTTGTTACTTGGTGTCAGTGTATGTCTTGTTACTTGGTGTCAGTGTATGTCTTTATTACTTGGTGTCAATGTTTGTCTGTGTTAATGGGTATCAGTGTATGTCTTTGTTACTTGGTGTCAGTGTGTGTCTGTGTTACTGGGGGTCAGTGTATGTTTCTAACTGGCAGTCCGTGTGTCTGTGTTAATGGGTGTCAGTGTGTGTCTGTTACTTGGTGTCCGTGTGTGTCTTTGTTACTTGGTGTCCGTGTGTGCCTGTGTTGCTTGGTGTAAGTGTGTGTCTGTGTTGCTTGGTGTCAGTGTGTGTCTGTGTTCCTGGGTGTCAGTGTATGTCTTTGTTAGTGTGTATCGGTGTGTGTTACTGGGTATCAGTCTATGTCTTTGTTACTGTGTGTCAGTGTGTCAGTGTTACTGGGTGTCAGTGTGTTTGTTTGTGTTACTGGGTGTCAGTGTGTTTGTTTGTGTTACTGGGTGTCAGTGTGTGTCTGTGTTCCTGGGTATCAGTGCATGTCTTTGTTACTTGGTGTCAGTGTATGTCTGTGTTACTTGGTGTAAATGTGTGTCTTTGTTACTTGGTGTAATTGCATGTCTTTGTTACTTGATGTCAGTGTATGTCTGTGTTACTGGGTGTCAGTGTATGTCTGTGTTACATGGTGTAAGAGTGTGTCTGTGTTACTTGGTGTAAGTGTGTGTCTGTGTTACTTTGTATCAGTGTAGGTCTTTGTTACTTGGTGTAAGTGTGTGTCTGTGTTACTGGGTAACAGTGTATGTCTTTGTTACTTGGTGTCAGTGTGAGTCTGTGTTACCTGCTGTAAGTGTGTGTCTTTGTTACTTGTTGTAATTGTATGTCTTTGTTATTGGTATCAGTGTATGTCTTTGTTACTTGGTGTCAGTGTATGTCTTTGTTACTTGGTGTAAGTGTGTGTCTGTGTTACTTGGTGTCAGTGTGTGTCTTTGTGACTTGGTGTCAGTGTATGTCTTGTTACTTGGAGTCAGTGTATGTCTTGTTACTTGGAGTCAGTGTATTTCTTTGTTACTTGGTGTAAGTGTGTGTCTTTGTTACTTGGTGTCAGTGTGTGTCTTTGTTACTTGGTGTCAGTGTGTTTCTTTGTTACTTGGAGTCAGAGTGTTTCTTTGTTCCTTGGTGTCAGTGTATGTCTTTGTTAATGTGTATCAGTGTGTGTTACTGGGTATCTGTGTATGTCTTTGTCACTTGGCTTCAGTGTATGTCTTTGTTACTTGGTGAAAGTGTATGTCTTTGTTACTGTGTGTCAGTGTGTGTCTTTGTTACTGTGTGTCAGTGTGTGTCTTTGTTACTGTGTGTCAGTGTATGTCTTTGTTACTTGGTGTAATTGTGTGTCTTTGTTACTTGGTGTCAGTGTATGTCTTTGTGACTTGGTGTCAGTGTATGTCTTTGTGACTTGGTGTCAGTGTACGTCTTTGTTACTGGGTGTCACTGTGTGTCTGTGTTACTTGGTGTCCGTGTGTGTCTGTGTTGCTTGGTGTAAGTGTGTGTCTTAGTTACTTGGTGTCAGTGTGTGTCTGTGTTCCTGGGTATCAGTGTATGTCTTTGTTACTTGGTTTCAGTGCATGTCAAAATACTTGGTGCAAGTGTGTGTCTTTGTTACTTGGTGCAAGTGTGTGTCTTTGTTACTTGGTGTAAGTGTGTGTCTTTGTTACTTGGTGTAAGTGTGTGTCTTAGTTACTTGGTGTCAGTGTATGTCTGTGTTACTGGGTGTCCGTGTATGTCTTTGTTACTGGGTGTCAGTGTATGTCTTTGTGACTTGGTGTCAGTGTATGTCTTTATTACTTGGTGTCAATGTTTGTCTGTGTTACTTGGTGTCAGTGTGTGTCTTTGTTACTAGGTGTAAGTGTATGTCTGTGTTAATGGGTATCAGTGTATGTCTTTGTTACTTGGTGTCAGTGTGTGTCTGTTACTGGGGGTCAGTGTATGTTTCTAAGTGGGTGTCCGTGTGTGTCTTTGTTACTGTGTATCAGTGTATGTCTTTGTTACTTGGTGAAAGTGTATGTCTTTGATAATTGGTGTAAGTGTGTGTCTTTGTTACTGTGTGTCAGTGTATGTCTTTGTTACTTGGTGAAAGTGTGTGTTTTTGTCACTTGGCATAAGTGTTTGTTTTTGTCACTTGGCGTAAGTGTGTGTCTTTGTGACTTGGTGTCAGTGTACGTCTTTGTTACTTGGTGTCAGTGCATGTCTTAGTTACTTGGTTTACGTGTGTGTCTTTGTTACTCGGTGTCAGTGTATGTCTTTGTTACTTGGTGTCAGTGTATGTCTTTGTTACTTGGTGTCAGTGTATGTCTGTGTTACTTGGTGTAAGTGTGTGTCTTTGTTACTTGGTGTAATTGCATGTCTTTGTTACTTGGTGTATGTGTGTGTCTGTGTTGCTTGGTGTCAGTGTGTGTCTGTGTTCCTGGGTATCAGTGCATGTCTTTGTTACTTGGTGTCAGTGTATGTCTGTGTTACTTGGTGTAATTGCATGTCTTTGTTACTTGGTGTAATTGCATGTCTTTGTTACTTGGTGTCAGTGTATGTCTGTGTTACTGGGTGTCAGTGTATGTCTTTGTTACTTGGTGTCAGTGTATGTCTGTGTTACTTGGTGTAAGAGTGTGTCTGTGCTACTTGGTGAAACAGTGTAGGTCTTTGTTACTTGGTGTAAGTGTGTGTCTGTTACTGGGTAACAGTGTATGTCTTTGTTACTTGTCAGTGTATGTCTGTGTTACTTGTTGTAATTGTATGTCTTTGTTATTGGTGTCAGTGTATGTCTTTGTTACTTGGTATCACTGTATGTCTTTGTTACTTGGTGTAAGTGTGTGTCTGTGTTACTGGGTAACAGTGTATGTCTTTGTTACTTGGTGTAAGTGTGTGTCTTTGTTACTTGGTGTACGTGTGTGCCTTTGTTACTTGGTGTAATTGTAAGTCTTTGTTACTGGGTGTCAGTGTATGTCTTTGTGACTTGCTGTCAGTGTATGTCTTTGTGACTTGGTGTCAGTGTATGTCTTTGTTACTGTGTGTCAGTGTATGTCTTTGTTACTGAGTGTCAGTGTATGACTTTATTACTTGGTGTCAATGTTTGTCTGTGTTACTTGGTGTCAGTGTGTGTCTTTGTTACTAGGTGTAAGTGTATGTCTGTGTTAATGGGTATCCGTGTATGTCTTTGTTACTTGGTGTCAGTGTGTGTCTCCAACTGGGTGTCCGTGTGTGTCTGTGTTAATGGGTGTCAGTGTATGTCTTTGTTACTGTGTGTCAGTGTTTGTCTTTGTTACTTGGTGTCAGTGTATGTCTTTGTTACTTGGTGTCAGTGTGTGTCTTTGTTACTTGGTGTAAGTGTGTGTCTTTGTTACATGGTGTAAGTGTGTGTCTTTGTTACTTGGTGTAAGTGTGTGTCTTTGTTACTTGGTGTCAGTGTGTTTCTTTGTTACTTGGTGTCAGAGTGTTTCTTTGTTCCTTGGTGTCAGTGTATGTCTTTGTTACTGTGTATCAGTGTGTGTTACTGGGTATCTGTGTATGTCTTTGTTACTTGGCTTCAGTGTATGTCTTTGTTACTTGGTGAAAGTGTATGTCTTTGTTACTGTGTGTCAGTGTGTGTCCTTGTTACTTGGTGTAATTGTGTGTCTTTGTGACTTGGTGTAAGTGTGTGTCTGTGTTACTGGGTGTCAGTGTGTTTGTTTGTGTTACTGGGTGTCAGTGTGTGTCTGTGTTACTGGGTGTCAGTGTGTGTCTGTGTTACTTGGTGTCCGTGTGTGTCTGTGTTGCTTGGTGTGTGTGTGTGTCTTAGTTACTTGGTGTCAGTGTGTGTCTGTGTTCCTGGGTGTCAGTGTATGTCTTTGTTACTGTGTATCGGTGTGTGTTACTGGGTATCAGTGTATGTCTTTTTTACTTGGTTTCAGTGCATGTCAAAATACTTGGTGTAAGTTTATGTCTTTGTTACTTGGTGTAAGTGTGTGTCCGTGTTACTGGGTATCAGTGCATATCTTTGTTACTTGGTGTAAGTGTGTGTCTGTGTTCCTGGGTATCAGTGCATTTCTTTGTTACTTGGTGTCAGTGTATGTCTGTGTTACTTGGTGTAATTGCATGTCTTTGTTACTTGGTGTCAGTGTATGTCTTTGTTACTTGGTGTCAGTGTATGTCTTTGTTACTTGGTGTCAGTATATGTCTTTGTTACACGGTTTAAGTGTGTGTCTGTGTTAATTTGTATCAGTGTAGGTCTTTGTTACTTGGTGTAAGTGTGTGTCTTGTTACTTGGTGTCAGTGTATGTCTTTGTTACTTGGTGTCAATGTTTGTCTGTGTTAATGGGTATCAGTGTATGTCTTTGTTACTTGGTGTCAGTGTGTGTCTGTGTTAGTGGGGGTCAGTGTATGTTTCTAACTGGCAGTCCGTGTGTCTGTGTTAATGGGTGTCAGTGTATGTCTGTGTTACTGGGTGTCAGTGTGTGTCTGTGTTACTTGGTGTCCGTGTGTGTCTTTGTTACTTGGTGTCCGTGTGTGCCTGTGTTGCTTGGTGTAAGTGTGTGTCTGTGTTGCTTGGTGTCAGTGTGTGTCTGTGTTCCTGGGTGTCAGTGTATGTCTTTGTTAGTGTGTATCGGTGTGTGTTACTGGGTATCAGTGTATGTCTTTGTTACTGGGTGTCAGTGTGTCAGTGTTACTGGGTGTCAGTGTGTTTGTTTGTGTTACTGGGTGTCAGTGTGTTTGTTTGTGTTACTGGGTGTCAGTGTTTGTCTGTGTTCCTGGGTATCAGTGCATGTCTTTGTTACTTGGTGTCAGTGTATGTCTGTGTTACTTGGTGTAAATGTGTGTCTTTGTTACTTGGTGTAATTGCATGTCTTTGTTACTTGATGTCAGTGTATGTCTGTGTTACTGGGTGTCAGTGTATGTCTGTGTTACATGGTGTAAGAGTGTGTCTGTGTTACTTGGTGTAAGTGTGTGTCTGTGTTACTTTGTATCAGTGTAGGTCTTTGTTACTTGGTGTAAGTGTGTGTCTGTGTTACTGGGTAACAGTGTATGTCTTTGTTACTTGGTGTCAGTGTGTGTCTGTGTTACCTGCTGTAAGTGTGTGTCTTTGTTACTTGTTGTAATTGTATGTCTTTGTTATTGGTATCAGTGTATGTCTTTGTTACTTGGTGTCAGTGTATGTCTTTGTTACTTGGTGTAAGTGTGTGTCTGTGTTACTTGGTGTCAGTGTGTGTCTTTGTGACTTGGTGTCAGTGTATGTCTTGTTACTTGGAGTCAGTGTATGTCTTGTTACTTGGAGTCAGTGTATTTCTTTGTTACTTGGTGTAAGTGTGTGTCTTTGTTACTTGGTGTCAGTGTGTGTCTTTGTTACTTGGTGTCAGTGTGTTTCTTTGTTACTTGGAGTCAGAGTGTTTCTTTGTTCCTTGGTGTCAGTGTATGTCTTTGTTACTGTGTATCAGTGTGTGTTACTGGGTATCTGTGTATGTCTTTGTCACTTGGCTTCAGTGTATGTCTTTGTTACTTGGTGAAAGTGTATGTCTTTGTTACTGTGTGTCAGTGTGTGTCTTTGTTACTGTGTGTCAGTGTATGTCTTTGTTACTTGGTGTAATTGTGTGTCTTTGTTACTTGGTGTCAGTGTATGTCTTTGTGACTTGGTGTCAGTGTACGTCTTTGTTACTGGGTGTCAGTGTGTGTCTGTGTTACTTGGTGTCCGTGTGTGTCTTTGTTACATGGTGTCCGTGTGTGTCTGTGTTGCTTGGTGTAAGTGTGTGTCTTAGTTACTTGGTGTCAGTGTGTGTCTGTGTTCCTGGGTATCAGTGTATGTCTTTGTTACTTGGTTTCAGTGCATGTCAAAATACTTGGTGTCAGTGTATGTCTTTGTTACTGTGTGTCAGTGTCTGTCTTTGTTAATTGGTGAAAGTGTATGTCTTTGTTACTTGGTGTAAGTGTGTGTCTTTGTTACTGTGTGTCAGTGTATGTCTTTGTTACTTGATGAAAGTGTATGTCTGTGTTACTAGGCGTAAGTGTGTGTCTTTGTCACTTGGCGTAAGTGTACGTCTTTGTTACTTGGTGTCAGTGTATGTCTTTGTTACTCGGTGTACGTGTGTGTCTGTGTTCCTGGGTATCAGTGCATGTCTTTGTTACTTGGTGTCAGTGTATGTCTGTGTTACTTGGTGTCAGTGTATGTCTGTGTTACTTGGTGTAAGTGTGTGTCTTTGTTACTTGGTGAAAGTGTGTGTCTTTGTTACTTGGTGAAAGTGTATGTCTTTGTTACTTGGTGTCAGTGTATGTCTGTGTTACTGGGTGTAAGTGTATGTCTGTGTTAATGGGTATCAGTGTATGTCTTTGTTACTTGGTGTCAGTGTATGTCCGTGTTACTGGGTGTAAGTGTATGTCTGTGTTAATGGGTATCAGTGTATGTCTTTGTTACTTGGTGTCAGTGTATGTCTGTGTTACTGGGTGTAAGTGTATGTCTGTGTTAATGGGTATCAGTGTATGTCTTTGTTACTTGGTGTCAGTGTGTGTCTCTAACTGGGTGTCCGTGTGTGTCTGTGTTAATGGGTGTCAGCGTATCTCTTTGTTACTGTGTGTCAGTGTATGTCTTTGTTACTGTGTGTCAGTGTATGTTTTTGTTACTTGGTGGAAGTGTATGTCTTTGTTACTTGGTGTCAGTGTATGTCTTTATTACTTGGTGAAAGTGTTTGTCTTTGTTACTTGGTGTAAGTGTGTGTCTTTGTTACTTCGTGAAAGTGTGTGTCTTTGTTACTGTGTGTCAGTGTATGTCTTTGTTACTTGGCGTAAGTGTGTGTCTTTGTCACTTGGCATAAGTGTGTGTCTTTGTCACTTGGCGTAATTGTGAGTCTTTGTGACTTGGTGTCCGTGTACGTCTTTGTTACTTGGTGTCAGTGTATGTCTTTGTTACTCGGTGTACGTGTGTGTCTGTGTTCCTGGGTATCAGTGCATGTCTTTGTTACTTGGTGTCAGTATGTGTCTGTGTTACTTGGTGTCAGTGTGTGTCTGTGTTACTTGGTGTCAGTGTATGTCTGTGTTACTTGGTGTAAGTGTGTTTCTTTGTTACTTGGTGAAAGTGTATGTCTTTGTTACTTGGTGTCATTGTATGTCTGTGTTACTTGGTGTCAGTGTATGTCTGTGTTACTTGGTGTCAGTGTGTGTCTTTGTTACTTGGTGAAAGTGTATGTCTTTGTTACTTGGTGTCAGTGTATGTCTGTGTTACTGGGTGTAAGTGTATGTCTGTGTTAATGGGTATCAGTGTATGTCTTTGTTACTTGGTGTCAGTGTGTGTCTCTAACTGGGTGTCCGTGTGTGTCTGTGTTACTGTGTGTCAGTGTATGTCATGTTACTGTGTGTCAGTGTATGTCTTTGTTACTGTGTGTCAGTGTATGTTTTTGTTACTTGGTGGAAGTGTATGTCTTTGTTACTTGGTGTCAGTGTATGTCTTTATTACTTGGTGAAAGTGTTTGTCTTTGTTACTTGGTGTAAGTGTGTGTCTTTGTTACTGTGTGTCAGTGTATGTCTTTGTTACTTGGTGAAAGTGTATGTCTTTGTTACTTGGTGTAAGTGTGTGTCTTTGTTACTGTGTGTCAGTGTATGTCTTTGTTACTTGGCGTAAGTGTGTGTCTTTGTCACTTGGCATAAGTGTGTGTCTTTGTCACTTGGCGTAAGTGTGAGTCTTTGTGACTTGGTGTCAGTGTACGTCTTTGTTACTTGGTGTCAGTGTATGTCTTTGTTACTCGGTGTACGTGTGTGTCTGTGTTCCTGGGTATCAGTGCATGTCTTTGTTACTTGGTGTCAGTGTGTGTCTGTGTTACTTGGTGTCAGTGTATGTCTGTGTTACTTGGTGTAAGTGTGTTTCTTTGTTACTTGGTGAAAGTGTATGTCTTTGTTACTTGGTGTCAGTGTATGTCTGTGTTACTGGGTGTAAGTGTATGTCTGTGTTAATGGGTATCAGTGTATATCTTTGTTACTTGGTGTAATTGTGTGTCTGTGTTACTGGGTAACAGTGTATGTCTGTGTTACTTGGTGTAAGTGTGTGTCTTTGTTACTTGTTGTAATTGTATATCTTTGTTATTGGTGTCAGTGCATGTCTTTGTTACTTGGTGTAAGTGTGTGTCTGTGTTACTTGGTATCAGTGTATGTCTTAGTTACTTGGTGTAAGTGTGTGTCTGTGTTACTGGATAACAGTGTATGTCTGTGTTACTGGGTGTCAGTGTATGTCTGTGTTACTGGGTGTCAGTGTATGTCTTTGTTACTGGGTGTCAGTGTATGTCTTTGTGACTTGGTGTCACTGTATGTCTTTGTTACTTGGTGTAAGTGTGTGTCTGTGTTACTGGGTAACAGTGTATGTCATTGTTACTTGGTGTCAGTGTATGTCTGTGTTACTTGGTGTAAGTGTGTGTCTTTGTTACTTGGTGTAAGTGTGTGTCTTTGTTACTTGGTGTAAGTGTGTGTCTTTGTTACTTGGTGTAATTGTAAGTCTTTGTTACTTGGTGTCAGTGTATGTCTTTGTTACTGGGTGTCAGTGTATGTCTTTGTTACTGGGTGTCAGTGTATGTCTTTGTTACTGGGTGTCAGTGTATGTCTTTGTGACTTGGTGTCAGTGTATGTCTTTGTGACTTGGTGTCAGTGTATGTCTTTGTTAATTGGTGAAAGTGTATGTCTTTGTTACTTGGTGTAAGTGTGTGTCTTTGTTACTGTGTGTCAGTGTATGTCTTTGTTACTTGGTGAAAGTGTATGTCTGTGTTACTTGGCTTAAGTGTGTGTCTTTGTCACTTGGCGTAAGTGTACGTCTTTGTTACTTGGTGTCAGTGTATGTCTTTGTTACTCGGTGTACGTGTGTGTCTGTGTTCCTGGGTATCAGTGCATGTCTTTGTTACTTGGTGTCAGTGTATGTCTTTGTTACTTGGTGTCAGTGTATGTCTGTGTTACTTGGTGTAAGTGTGTGTCTTTGTTACTTGCTGTAAGTGTGTGTCTTTGTTACTTGGTGAAAGTGTATGTCTTTGTTACTTGGTGTCAGTGTATGTCTGTGTTACTGGGTGTAAGTGTATGTCTGTGTTAATGGGTATCAGTGTATGTCTTTGTTACTTGGTGTCAGTGTATGTCCGTGTTACTGGGTGTAAGTGTATGTCTGTGTTAATGGGTATCAGTGTATGTCTTTGTTACTTGGTGTCAGTGTATGTCTGTGTTACTGGGTGTAAGTGTATGTCTGTGTTAATGGGTATCAGTGTATGTCTTTGTTACTTGGTGTCAGTGTGTGTCTCTAACTGGGTGTCCGTGTGTGTCTGTGTTAATGGGTGTCAGCGTATGTCTTTGTTACTGTGTGTCAGTGTATGTCTTTGTTACTGTGTGTCAGTGTATGTTTTTGTTACTTGGTGGAAGTGTATGTCTTTGTTACTTGGTGTCAGTGTATGTCTTTATTACTTGGTGAAAGTGTTTGTCTTTGTTACTTGGTGTAAGTGTGTGTCTTTGTTACTGTGTGTCAGTGTATGTCTTTGTTACTTGGTGAAAGTGTATATCTTTGTTACTTGGTGTAAGTGTGTGTCTTTGTTACTGTGTGTCAGTGTATGTCTTAGTTACTTGGCGTAAGTGTGTGTCTTTGTTACTTGGCTTAAGTGTGTGTCTTTGTCACTTGGCATAAGTGTGTGTCTTTGTCACTTGGCGTAATTGTGAGTCTTTGTGACTTGGTGTCCGTGTACGTCTTTGTTACTTGGTGTCAGTGTATGTCTTTGTTACTCGGTGTACGTGTGTGTCTGTGTTCCTGGGTATCAGTGCATGTCTTTGTTACTTGGTGTCAGTGTGTGACTGTGTTACTTGGTGTCAGTGTGTGTCTGTGTTACTTGGTGTCAGTGTATGTCTGTGTTACTTGGTGTAAGTGTGTTTCTTTGTTACTTGGTGAAAGTGTATGTCTTTGTTACTTGGTGTCAGTGTATGTCTGTGTTACTTGGTGTCAGTGTATGTCTGTGTTACTTGGTGTAAGTGTGTGTCTTTGTTACTTGGTGAAAGTGTATGTCTTTGTTACTTGGTGTCAGTGTATGTCTGTGTTACTGGGTGTAAGTGTATGTCTGTGTTAATGGGTATCAGTGTATGTCTTTGTTACTTGGTGTCAGTGTGTGTCTCTAACTGGGTGTCCGTGTGTGTCTGTGTTACTGTGTGTCAGTGTATGTCATGTTACTGTGTGTCAGTGTATGTCTTTGTTACTGTGTGTCAGTGTATGTTTTTGTTACTTGGAAGTGTATGTCTTTGTTACTTGGTGTCAGTGTATGTCTTTATTACTTGGTGAAAGTGTTTGTCTTTGTTACTTGGTGTAAGTGTGTGTCTTTGTTACTGTGTGTCAGTGTATGTCTTTGTTACTTGGTGAAAGTGTATGTCTTTGTTACTTGGTGTAAGTGTGTGTCTTTGTTACTGTGTGTCAGTGTATGTCTTTGTTACTTGGCGTAAGTGTGTGTCTTTGTCACTTGGCATAAGTGTGTGTCTTTGTCACTTGGCGTAAGTGTGTGTCTTTGTCACTTGGCGTAAGTGTGAGTCTTTGTGACTTGGTGTCAGTGTACGTCTTTGTTACTTGGTGTCAGTGTATGTCTTTGTGACTTGGTGTCAGTGTATGTCTTTGTTACTTGGTGTAAGTGTGTGTCTGTGTTACTTGGTGTAAGTTTGTGTCTTTGTTACTTGGTGTAAGTGTGTGTCTTTGTTACTTTTTGTAATTGTAAGTCTTTGTTACTGGGTGTCAGTGTATGTCTTTGTGACTTGGTGTCAGTGTATGTCTTTGTTACTGTGTGTCAGTGTATGTCTTTGTTACTTTGTGTCAGTGTATGTCTTTGTTACTGAGTGTCAGTGGATGACTTTATTACTTGGTGTCAATGTTTGTCTGTGTTACTTGGTGTCAGTGTGTGTCTTTGTTACTAGGTGTAAGTGTATGTCTGTGTTAATGGGTATCAGTGTATGTCTTTGTTACTTGGTGTCAGTGTGTGTCTCCAACTGGGTGTCCGTGTGTGTCTGTGTTAATGGGTGTCAGTGTATGTCTTTGTGACTGTGTGTCAGTGTATGTCTTTGTTACTTGGTGAAAGTGTTTGTCTTTGTTACTTGGTGTAAGTGTGTGTCTTTGTTACTGTGTGTCAGTGCATGTCTTTGTTACTTGGTGTAAGTGTGTGATTGTGTTACTTGGTGTAAGTGTGTGTCTGTGTTACTTGGTATCAGTGTATGTCTTAGTTACTTGGTGTAAGTGTGTGTCTGTGTTACTGGATAGCAGTGTATGTCTGTGAGACTGGGTGTCAGTGTATGTCTGTGTTACTGGGTGTCAGTGTATGTCTTTGTTACTGGGTGTCAGTGTATGTCTTTGTGACTTGGTGTCACTGTATGTATTTGTTACTTGGTGTAAGTGTGTGTCTGTGTTACTGGGTAACAGTGTATGTCATTGTTACTTGGTGTCAGTGTATGTCTTTGTTACTTGGTGTAAGTGTGTGTCTTTGTTACTTGGTGTAATTGTAAGTCTTTGTTACTTGGTGTCAGTGTATGTCTGTGTTACTGGGTGTCAGTGTATGTCTTTGTTACTGGGTGTCAGTGTATGTCTTTGTTACTGGGTGTCAGTGTATGTCTTTGTGACTTGGTGTCAGTGTATGTCTTTGTGACTTGGTGTCAGTGTATGACTTTGTTACTTGGTGTCAGTGTATGACTTTGTTACTTGGTGTCAATATTTGTCTGTGTTACTTGGTGTTACTGTGTGTCTTTGTTACTAGGTGTAAGTGTATGTCTGTGTTAATGGGTAACAGTGTATGTCATTGTTACTTGGTGTCAGTGTATGTCTGTGTTACTTGGTGTCAGTGTATGTCTTTGTTACTCGGTGTACGTGTGTGTCTGTGTTCCTGGGTATCAGTGTATGTCTTTGTTACTTGGTGTAAGTGTGTGTCTTTGTTACTTGGTGTAAGTGTGTGTCTTTGTTACTTGGCGTAAGTGTGTGTCTTTGTGACTTGGTGTCAGTGTACGTCTTTGTTACTTGGTGTCAGTGTATGTCTGTGTTACTTGGTGTACGTGTGTGTCTTTGTCACTTGGCGTAAGTGTGTGTCTTTGTCACTTGGCGTAAGTGTGTGTCTTTGTCACTTGGCGTAAGTGTGTGTCTTTGTGACTTGGTGTCAGTGTACGTCTTTGTTACTTGGTGTCAGTGTATGTCTGTGTTACTTGGTGTACGTGTGTGTCCGTGTTACTGGGTATCAGTGTATATCTTTGTTACTTGGTGTAAGTGTGTGTCTGTGTTCCTGGGTATCAGTGCATGTCTTTGTTACTTGGTGTCAGTGTATGTCTTTGTTACTTGGTGTCAGTGTATGTCTTTGTTACTTGGTGTAAGTCTGTGTCTGTGTTCCTGGGTATCAGTGCATGTCTTTGTTACTTGGTGTCAGTGTATGTCTGTGTTGCTTGGTGTAAGTGTATGTCTGTGTTACTTGATGTAAGTGTATGTCTTTGTTACTTGGTGTAAGTGTGTGTCTGTGTTCCTGGGTATCAGTGCATGTCTTTGTTACTTGGTGTCAGTGTATGTCTGTGTTACTTGGTGTAAGTGTGTGTCTTTGTTACTTGGTGTAATTGCATGTCTTTGTTACTTGGTGTCAGTGTATGTCTGTGTGACTGGGTGTCAGTGTATGTCTTTGTTACTTGGTGTCAGTGTATGTCTGTGTTACTTGGTGTAAGAGTGTGTCTGTGCTACTTGGTGAAAGTGTGTCTGTGTTACTTGGTGTAAGTGTGTGTCTGTTACTGGGTAACAGTGTATGTCTTTGTTACTTGTCAGTGTATGTCTTTGTTACTTGTCAGTGTATTTCTGTGTTACTTGTTGTAATTGTATGTCTTTGTTATTGGTGTCAGTGTATGTCTTTGTTACTTGGTATCACTGTATGTCTTTGTTACTTGGTGTAAGTGTGTGTCTGTGTTACTGGGTAACAGTGTATGTCATTGTTACTTGGTGTAAGTGTGTGTCTTTGTTACTTGATGTACGTGTGTGTCTTTGTTACTTTTTGTAATTGTAAGTCTTTGTTACTGGGTGTCAGTGTATGTCTTTGTGACTTGGTGTCAGTGTATGTCTTTGTTACTGTGTGTCAGTGTATGTCTTTGTTACTGAGTGTCAGTGTATGACTTTATTACTTGGTGTCAATGTTTGTCTGTGTTACTTGGTGTCAGTGTGTGTCTTTGTTACTCGGTGTAAGTGTATGTCTTTGTTACTTGGTGAAAGTGTATGTCTTTGTTACTTGGTGAAAGTGTTTGTCTTTGTTACTTGGTGTAAGTGTGTGTCTTTGTTACTGTGTGTCAGTGTATGTCTTTGTTACTTGGTGAAAGTGTATGTCTTTGTTACTGTGTGTAAGTGTGTGTCTTTGTTACTTGTTGTAATTGTATATCTTTGTTATTGGTGTCAGTGCATGTCTTTGTTACTTGGTGAAAGTGTGTGTTTGTGTTACTTGGTGTAAGTGTGTGTCTGTGTTACTTGGTATCAGTGTATGTCATTGTTACTTGGTGTCAGTGTATGTCTGTGTTACTTGGTGTAAGTGTGTGTCTTTGTTACTTGGTGTAAGTGTGTGTCTTTGTTACTTGGTGTAAGTGTGCGTCTTTGTTACTTGGTGTAATTGTAAGTCTTTGTTACTTGGTGTAATTGTAAGTCTTTGTTACTTGGTGTCAGTGTATGTCTGTGTTACTGGGTGTCAGTGTATGTCTTTGTTACAGGGTGTCAGTGTATGTCTTTGTTACTGGGTGTCAGTGTATGTCTTTGTGACTTGGTGTCAGTGTATGTCTTTGTTACTTGGTGTAAGTGTGTGTCTGTGTTACTGGGTAACAGTGTATGTCATTGTTACTTGGTGTCAGTGTATGTCTGTGTTACTTGGTGTAAGTTTGTGTCTTTGTTACTTGGTGTAAGTGTGTGTCTTTGTTACTTTTTGTAATTGTAAGTCTTTGTTACTGGGTGTCAGTGTATGTCTTTGTGACTTGGTGTCAGTGTATGTCTTTGTTACTGTGTGTCAGTGTATGTCTTTGTTACTGAGTGTCAGTGGATGACTTTATTACTTGGTGTCAATGTTTGTCTGTGTTACTTGGTGTCAGTGTGTGTCTTTGTTACTAGGTGTAAGTTTATGTCTGTGTTAATGGGTATCAGTGTATGTCTTTGTTACTTGGTGTCAGTGTGTGTCTCCAACTGGGTGTCCGTGTGTGTCTGTGTTAATGGGTGTCAGTGTATGTCTTTGTGACTGTGTGTCAGTGTATGTCTTTGTTACTTGGTGTAAGTGTGTGTTTGTGTTACTTGGTGTAAGTGTGTGTCTGTGTTACTTGGTATCAGTGTATGTCTTAGTTACTTGGTGTAAGTGTGTGTCTGTGTTACTGGATAGCAGTGTATGTCTGTGAGACTGGGTGTCAGTGTATGTCTGTGTTACTGGGTGTCAGTGTATGTCTTTGTTACTGGGTGTCAGTGTATGTCTTTGTGACTTGGTGTCACTGTATGTATTTGTTACTTGGTGTAAGTGTGTGTCTGTGTTACTGGGTAACAGTGTATGTCATTGTTACTTGGTGTCAGTGTATGTCTTTGTTACTTGGTGTAAGTGTGTGTCTTTGTTACTTGGTGTAATTGTAAGTCTTTGTTACTTGGTGTCAGTGTATGTCTGTGTTACTGGGTGTCAGTGTATGTCTTTGTTACTGGGTGTCAGTGTATGTCTTTGTTACTGGGTGTCAGTGTATGTCTTTGTGACTTGGTGTCAGTGTATGTCTTTGTGACTTGGTGTCAGTGTATGACTTTGTTACTTGGTGTCAGTGTATGACTTTGTTACTTGGTGTCAATATTTGTCTGTGTTACTTGGTGTTACTGTGTGTCTTTGTTACTAGGTGTAAGTGTATGTCTGTGTTAATGGGTAACAGTGTATGTCATTGTTACTTGGTGTCAGTGTATGTCTGTGTTACTTGGTGTCAGTGTATGTCTTTGTTACTCGGTGTACGTGTGTGTCTGTGTTCCTGGGTATCAGTGTATGTCTTTGTTACTTGGTGTAAGTGTGTGTCTTTGTTACTTGGTGTAAGTGTGTGTCTTTGTTACTTGGCGTAAGTGTGTGTCTTTGTGACTTGGTGTCAGTGTACGTCTTTGTTACTTGGTGTCAGTGTATGTCTGTGTTACTTGGTGTACGTGTGTGTCTTTGTCACTTGGCGTAAGTGTGTGTCTTAGTCACTTGGCGTAAGTGTGTGTCTTTGTCACTTGGCGTAAGTGTGTGTCTTTGTGACTTGGTGTCAGTGTACGTCTTTGTTACTTGGTGTCAGTGTATGTCTGTGTTACTTGGTGTACGTGTGTGTCCGTGTTACTGGGTATCAGTGTATATCTTTGTTACTTGGTGTAAGTGTGTGTCTGTGTTCCTGGGTATCAGTGCATGTCTTTGTTACTTGGTGTCAGTGTATGTCTTTGTTACTTGGTGTCAGTGTATGTCTTTGTTACTTGGTGTAAGTCTGTGTCTGTGTTCCTGGGTATCAGTGCATGTCTTTGTTACTTGGTGTCAGTGTATGTCTGTGTTGCTTGGTGTAAGTGTATGTCTGTGTTACTTGATGTAAGTGTATGTCTTTGTTACTTGGTGTAAGTGTGTGTCTGTGTTCCTGGGTATCAGTGCATGTCTTTGTTACTTGGTGTCAGTGTATGTCTGTGTTACTTGGTGTAAGTGTGTGTCTTTGTTACTTGGTGTAATTGCATGTCTTTGTTACTTGGTGTCAGTGTATGTCTGTGTGACTGGGTGTCAGTGTATGTCTTTGTTACTTGGTGTCAGTGTATGTCTGTGTTACTTGGTGTAAGAGTGTGTCTGTGCTACTTGGTGAAAGTGTGTCTGTGTTACTTGGTGTAAGTGTGTGTCTGTTACTGGGTAACAGTGTATGTCTTTGTTACTTGTCAGTGTATGTCTTTGTTACTTGTCAGTGTATTTCTGTGTTACTTGTTGTAATTGTATGTCTTTGTTATTGGTGTCAGTGTATGTCTTTGTTACTTGGTATCACTGTATGTCTTTGTTACTTGGTGTAAGTGTGTGTCTGTGTTACTGGGTAACAGTGTATGTCATTGTTACTTGGTGTAAGTGTGTGTCTTTGTTACTTGATGTACGTGTGTGTCTTTGTTACTTTTTGTAATTGTAAGTCTTTGTTACTGGGTGTCAGTGTATGTCTTTGTGACTTGGTGTCAGTGTATGTCTTTGTTACTGTGTGTCAGTGTATGTCTTTGTTACTGAGTGTCAGTGTATGACTTTATTACTTGGTGTCAATGTTTGTCTGTGTTACTTGGTGTCAGTGTGTGTCTTTGTTACTCGGTGTAAGTGTATGTCTTTGTTACTTGGTGAAAGTGTATGTCTTTGTTACTTGGTGAAAGTGTTTGTCTTTGTTACTTGGTGTAAGTGTGTGTCTTTGTTACTGTGTGTCAGTGTATGTCTTTGTTACTTGGTGAAAGTGTATGTCTTTGTTACTGTGTGTAAGTGTGTGTCTTTGTTACTTGTTGTAATTGTATATCTTTGTTATTGGTGTCAGTGCATGTCTTTGTTACTTGGTGAAAGTGTGTGTTTGTGTTACTTGGTGTAAGTGTGTGTCTGTGTTACTTGGTATCAGTGTATGTCATTGTTACTTGGTGTCAGTGTATGTCTGTGTTACTTGGTGTAAGTGTGTGTCTTTGTTACTTGGTGTAAGTGTGTGTCTTTGTTACTTGGTGTAAGTGTGCGTCTTTGTTACTTGGTGTAATTGTAAGTCTTTGTTACTTGGTGTAATTGTAAGTCTTTGTTACTTGGTGTCAGTGTATGTCTGTGTTACTGGGTGTCAGTGTATGTCTTTGTTACAGGGTGTCAGTGTATGTCTTTGTTACTGGGTGTCAGTGTATGTCTTTGTGACTTGGTGTCAGTGTATGTCTTTGTTACTTGGTGTAAGTGTGTGTCTGTGTTACTGGGTAACAGTGTATGTCATTGTTACTTGGTGTCAGTGTATGTCTGTGTTACTTGGTGTAAGTTTGTGTCTTTGTTACTTGGTGTAAGTGTGTGTCTTTGTTACTTTTTGTAATTGTAAGTCTTTGTTACTGGGTGTCAGTGTATGTCTTTGTGACTTGGTGTCAGTGTATGTCTTTGTTACTGTGTGTCAGTGTATGTCTTTGTTACTGAGTGTCAGTGGATGACTTTATTACTTGGTGTCAATGTTTGTCTGTGTTACTTGGTGTCAGTGTGTGTCTTTGTTACTAGGTGTAAGTTTATGTCTGTGTTAATGGGTATCAGTGTATGTCTTTGTTACTTGGTGTCAGTGTGTGTCTCCAACTGGGTGTCCGTGTGTGTCTGTGTTAATGGGTGTCAGTGTATGTCTTTGTGACTGTGTGTCAGTGTATGTCTTTGTTACTTGGTGTAAGTGTGTGTTTGTGTTACTTGGTGTAAGTGTGTGTCTGTGTTACTTGGTATCAGTGTATGTCTTTGTTACTTGGTGTAAGTGTGTGTCTGTGTTTCTGGGTAACAGTGTATGTCTTTGTTACTTGGTGTCAGTGTATGTCTGTGTTACTTGGTGTAAGTGTGTGTCTTTGTTACTTCGTGTAAGTGTGTGTCTTTGTTACTTGGTGTAATTGTAAGTCATTGTTACTTGGTGTCAGTGTATGTCTGTGTTACTGGGTGTCAGTGTATGTCTGTGTTACTGGGTGTCAGTGTATGTCTTTGTTACTGGGTGTCAGTGTATGTCTTTGTGACTTGGTGTCAGTGTATGTCTTTGTTACTTGGTGTAAGTGTGTGTCTGTGTTACTGGGTAACAGTGTATGTCATTGTTACTTGGTGTCAGTGTATGTCTGTGTTACTTGGTGTAAGTGTGTGTCTTTGTTACTTGGTGTAAGTGTGTGTCTTTGTTACTTGGTGTAAGTGTGTGTCTTTGTTACTTGGTGTAATTGTAAGTCTTTGTTACTTGGTGTCAGTGTATGTCTGTGTTACTGGGTGTCAGTGTATGTCTTTGTTACTGGGTGTCAGTGTATGTCTTTGTGACTTGGTGTCAGTGTATGTCTTTGTGACTTGGTGTCAGTGTATGACTTTGTTACTTGGTGTCAGTGTATGTCTTTATTACTTGGTGTCAATGTTTGTCTGTGTTACTTGGTGTTAGTGTGTGTCTTTGTTACTAGGTGTAAGTGTATGTCTGTGTTAATGGGTATCAGTGTATGTCTTTGTTACTTGGTGTCAGTGTGTGTCTGTGTTACTGGGGGTCAATGTATGTTTCTAACTGGGTGTCCGTGTGTGTCTGTGTTAATGGGTGTCAGTGTATGTCTTTGTTACTGTGTGTCAGTGTATGTCTTTGTTACTTGGTGAAAGTGTGTGTCTTTGTCACTTGGTGTAAGTGTGTGTCTTTGTGACTTGGTGTCAGTGTACGTCTTTGTTACTTGGTGTCAGTGTATGTCTGTGTTACTGGGTGTACGTGTGTGTCCGTGTTACTGGGTATCAGTGTATATCTTTGTTACTTGGTGTAAGTGTGTGTCTGTGTTCCTGGGTATCAGTGCATGTCTTTGTTACTTGGTGTCAGTGTATGTCTTTGTTACTTGGTGTCAGTGTATGTCTGTGTTACTTGGTGTCAGTGTGTGTCTGTGTTACTTGGTGTAATTGCATGTCTTTGTTACTTGGTGTATGTGTGTGTCTGTGTTGCTTGGTGTCAGTGTGTGTCTGTGTTGCTTGGTGTCAGTGTGTGTCTGTGTTACTTGATGTAAGTGTATGTCTTTGTTACTTGGTGTAAGTGTGTGTCTGTTTTCCTGGGTATCAGTGCATGTCGTTGTTACTTGGTGTCAGTGTATGTCTGTGTTACTTGGTGTAAGTGTATGTCTGTGTTACTTGATGTAAGTGTATGTCTTTGTTACTTGGTGTAAGTGTGTGTCTTTGTTAATTGGTGTAATTGCATGTCTTTGTTACTTGGTGTCAGTGTATGTCTGTGTTACTGGGTGTCAGTGTATGTCTTTGTTACTTGGTGTCAGTGTATGTCTGTGTTACTTGGTGTAAGAGTGTGTCTGTGCTACTTGGTGAAAGAGTGTGTCTGTGCTACTTGGTGAAAGAGTGTGTCTGTGTTACTTGGTGTAAGTGTGTGTCTGTGTTACTTTGTATCTGTGTAGGTCTTTGTTACTTGGTGTAAGTGAGTGTCTGTTACTGGGTAACAGTGTATGTCTTTGTTACTTGTCAGTGTATGTCTGTGTTACTTGTTGTAATTGTATGTCTTTGTTATTGGTGTCAGTGTATGTCTTTGTTACTTGGTATCACTGTATGTCTTTGTTACTTGGTGTAAGTGTGTCTCTGTGTTACTGGGTAACAGTGTATGTCTTTGTTACTTGGTGTAAGTGTGTGTCTTTGTTACTTGGTGTACGTGTGTGTCTTTGTTACTTGGTGTAATTGTAAGTCTTTGTTACTGGGTGTCAGTGTATGTCTTTGTGACTTGGTGTCAGTGTATGTCTTTGTTACTGTGTGTCAGTGTATGTCTTTGTTACTGTGTGTCAGTGTATGTCTTTGTTACTGAGTGTCAGTGTATGACTTTATTACTTGGTGTCAATGTTTGTCTGTGTTACTTGGTGTCAGTGTGTGTCTTTGTTACTCGGTGTAAGTGTATGTCTGTGTTAATGGGTATCAGTGTATGTCTTTGTTACTTGGTGAAAGTGTATGTCTTTGATACTTGGTGTAAGTGTGTGTCTTTGTTACTTGGTGTCAGTGTATGTCTTTGTTACTCGGTGTACTTGTGTGTATGTGTTCCTGGGTATCAGTGCATGTCTTTGTTACTTGGTGTCAGTGTATGTCTGTGTTACTTGGTGTCAGTGTATGTCTGTGTTACTTGGTGTAAGTGTGTGTCTTTGTTACTTGGTGAAAGTGTATGTCTTTGTTACTTGGTGTCAGTGTATGTCTGTGTTACTGGGTGTAAGTGCATGTCTGTGTTAATGGTTATCAGTGTATGTCTTTGTTACTTGGTGTCAGTGTGTGTCTCTAACTGGGTGTCCGTGTGTGTCTGTGTTAATGGGTGTCAGTGTATGTCTTTGTTACTGTGTGTCAGTGTATGTCTTTGTTACTGTGTGTCAGTGTATGTTTTTGTTACTTGGTGAAAGTGTATGTCTTTGTTACTTGGTGTAAGTGTGTGTCTTTGTTACTGTGTGTCAGTGTATGTCTTTGTTACTTAGTGAAAGTGTATGTCTTTGTTACTTGGTGTAAGTGTGTGTCTTTGTTACTGTGTGTCACTGTATGTCTTTGTTACTTGGCGTAAGTGTGTGTCTTTGTCACTTGGCGTAAGTGTGTGTCTTTGTCACTTGGCGTAAGTGTGTGTCTTTGTCACTTGGCGTATGTGTGACTCTTTGTGACTTGGCGTAAGTGTGAGTCTTTGTGACTTGGTGTCAGTGTACGTCTTTGTTACTTGGTGTCAGTGTATGTCTTTGTTACTCGGTGTACGTGTGTGTCTGTGTTCCTGGGTATCAGTGCATGTCTGTGTTACTTGGTGTCAGTGTGTGTCTGTGTTACTTGGTGTAAGTGTGTGTCTTTGTTACTTGGTGAAAGTGTATGTCTTTGTTCCTTGGTGTCAGTGTATGTCTGTGTTACTGGGTGTAAGTGTATGTCTGTGTTAATGGGTATCAGTGTATATCTTTGTTACTTGGTGTAAGTGTGTGTCTGTGTTACTGGGTAACAGTGTATGTCTTTGTTACTTGGTGTCAGTGTATATCTGTGTTACTTGGTGTAAGTGTGTGTCTTTGTTACTTGTTGTAATTGTATATCTTTGTTATTGGTGTCAGTGCATGTCTTTGTTACTTGGTGTAAGTGTGTGTTTGTGTTACTTGGTGTAAGTGTGTGTCTGTGTTACTTGGTATCAGTGTATGTCTTAGTTACTTAGTGTAAGTGTGTCTTTGTTACTTGGTGTCAGTGTATGTCTTTGTTACTTGGTGTCAGTGTATGTCTGTGTTACTTGGTGTAAGTGTGTGTCTTTGTTACTTGGTGTAAGTGTGTGTCTTTGTTACTTGGTGTAATTGTAAGTCTTTGTTACTTGGTGTCAGTGTATGTCATTGTTACTGGGTGTCAGTGTATGTCTTTGTTACTGGGTGTCAGTGTATGTCTTTGTGACTTGGTGTCAGTTTATGTCTTTGTGACTTGGTGAAAGTGTTTGTCTTTGTTACTTGGTGTAAGTGTGTGTCTTTGTTACTGTGTGTCAGTGTATGTCTTTGTTACTTGTTACAGAGCCCTTTCCTATCCTGAGTGGTGTGAAACAGGGCTGTGTTCTCGCACCCACACTTTTTGGGATTTTCTTCTCCCTGCTGCTTTCACATGCGTTCAAATCCTCTGAAGAAGGAATTTTCCTCCACACAAGATCAGGGGGCAGGTTGTTCAACCTTCCCCGTCTAAGAGCGAAGTCCAAAGTACGGAAAGTCCTCATCAGAGAACTCCTCTTTGCTGACGATGCTGCTTTAACATCTCACACTGAAGAATGCCTGCAGAGTCTCATCGACAGGTTTGCGTCTGCCTGCAATGAATTTGGCCTAACCATCAGCCTCAAGAAAACGAACATCATGGGGCAGGATGTCAGAAATGCTCCATCCATCAATATTGGCGACCACGCTCTGGAAGTGGTTCAAGAGTTCACCTACCTAGGCTCAACTATCACCAGTAACCTGTCTCTAGATGCAGAAATCAACAAGCGCATGGGTAAGGCTTCCACTGCTATGTTCAGACTGGCCAAGAGAGTGTGGGAAAATGGCGCACTGACACGGAACACAAAAGTCCGAGTGTATCAGGCCTGTGTCCTCAGTACCTTGCTCTATGGCAGCGAGGCCTGGACAACGTATGCCAGCCAAGAGCGACGTCTCAATTCATTCCATCTTCGCTGCCTTCGGAGAATACTTGGCATCAGGTGGCAGGACTATATCTCCAACACAGAAGTCCTTGAAGCGGCCAACATCCCCAGCTTATACACACTACTGAGTCAGCGGCGCTTGAGATGGCTTGGCCATGTGAGCCGCATGGAAGATGGCAGGATCCCCAAAGACACATTGTACAGCGAGCTCGCCACTGGTATCAGACCCACCGGCCGTCCATGTCTCCGTTATAAAGACGTCTGCAAACGCGACATGAAATCGTGTGACATTGATCACAAGTCGTGGGAGTCAGTTGCCAGCATTCGCTAGAGCTGGCGGGCAACCATAAAGACAGGGCTAAATTGTGGCGAGTCGAAGAGACTTAGTAGTTGGCAGGAAAAAAGACAGAGGCGCAAGGGGAGAGCCAACTGTGCAACAGCCCCAACAAACAAATTTCTCTGCAGCACCTGTGGAAGAGCCTGTCACTCCAGAATTGGCCTTTATAGCCACTCCAGGCGCTGCTTCACAAACCACTGACCACCTCCAGGCGCGTATCCATTGTCTCTCGAGATAAGGAGGCCCAAAAGAAAAAGAAAGAAAACTTGGTGAAAGTGTATGTCTTTGTTACTTGGTGTAAGTGTGTGTCTTTGTTACTGTGTGTCAGTGTATGTCTTTGATACTTGGTGAAAGTGTATGTCTGTGTTACTTGGCGTAAGTGTGTGTCTTTGTCACTTGGCGTAAGTGTGTGTCTTTGTGACTTGGTGTCAGTGTACGTCTTTGTTACTTGGTGTCAGTGTATGTCTTTGTTACTTGGTGTCAGTGTATGTCTTTATTACTTGGTGTCAATGTTTGTCTGTGTTACTGGGTGTCAGTGTGTTTGTTTGTGTTACTGGGTGTCAGTGTGTGTCTGTGTTACTTGGTGTAAGTTTGTGTCTGTGTTACTTGGTGTAAGTTTGTGTCTTTGTGACTTGGTGTCAGTGTGTGTCTTTGTGACTTGGTATCAGTGTATGTCTTTGTTACTTGGTGTAATTGTCTGTCTTTGTTACTGGGTATCAGTGTATGTCTTTGTTACTTGGTGTAATTGTCTGTCTTTGTTACTTGGTGTCAGTGTATGTCTGTGTTACTTGGTGTAAGTGTGTGTCTTTGTTACTTGGTGAATGTGTGTGTCTTTGCTACTGGGTGTCAGTGTATGTCAAAATACTTGGTATAAGTGTATGTCTTTGTTACTTGGAGTAATTGTCTGTCTTTGTTACTTGGTGTCAGTGTATGTCTGTGTTACTTGGTGTAAGTGTGTGTCTTTGTTACTTGGTGAATGTGTGTTTCTTTGTTACTTGGTGTCAGTGTATGTCTTTGTTACTTGGTGTAAGTGTGTGTCTTTGTTACTTAGTGTCAGTGTATGACTTTGTTACTTGGTGTCAGTGTATGTCTTTGTTACTTGGTGTCAGTGTATGTCTTTGTTACTTGGTGTCAGTGTATGTCTGTGTTACTTGGTGTAAGTGTGTGTCTGTGTTACTGGTTATCAGTGTATGTCTTTGTTACTTGGTGTCAGTGTATGTCTTTGTTACTTGGTGTCAGTGTATGTCTTTGTTACTTGGTGTAAGTGTGTGTCTGTGTTACTGGGTGTCAGTGTATGTCCTTGTTACTTGGTGTCAGTGTATTTCTGTGTTACATGGTGTCAGTGTGTGTCTTTGCTACTGGGTGTCAGTGTAAGTCTTTGTTACTTGGTGTAAGTGTGTGTCTGTGTTTCTGGGTATCAGTGTATGTCTTTGTTACTTGGTGTAAGTGTATGTCTTTGTTACTTGGTGTCAGTGTATGTGTTTGTGACTTGGTGTCAATGTATGTCTTTATTACTTGGTGTCAGTGTAACTCTGTGTTACATGGTGTCAGTGTGTGTCTTTGTTACTGGGGGTCAGTGTGTGTCTGTGTTACTGGGGGTCAGTGTGAGTTTCGAACTGGGTGTCAGTGTGTGTGTTAATGGGTGTCAGTGTATGTCTTTGTTACTTGATGTCCGTGTGTGTCTGTGTTACTGGGTATCAGTGTATGTCTTTGTTACTTGGTGTAAGTGTGTGTCTCTGTTACTGTGTATCACTGTCTGTCTTTGTTACTTGGTGTCAGTGTATGTCTGTGTTACTTGGTGGAAGTGTGTGTCTGTGTTACTGGGTGTCATTATGTTTGTTTGTGTTACTGGGTGTCAGTGTGTGTCTGTTACTTGGTGCAAGTGTGTGTCTTTGTTACTTGGTGTAATTGTATGTCTGTTACAGGGTGTAGGTGTATGTCTTTGTGACTGGGTGTCAGTGTATGTCTTTGTGACTTGGTGTCAGTGTATGTCTTTGTTACTTGGTGTAAGTGCGTGTCTTTGTTACTTGGCGTAATTGCATGTCTTTGTTACTTGGTGTAATTGTATGTCTGTTACTGGGTGTAGGTGTATGTCTTTGTTACTTGGTGTCAGTGTATGTCTTTGTTACTTGGTGTAAATGTGTGTCTTTGTTACTTGGTGTAAGTGTGTGTCTGTGCTACTGGGTAACAGTGTATGTCCTTGTTACTTGGTGGAAGTGTGTGTCTGTGTTACTGGGTAACAGTGTATGTCTTTGTTACTCGGTTTCAGTGTATGTCTGTGTTACTTGGTGTAAGTGTGTGTCTTTGTTACTTGGTGTAATTGTAAGTCTTACTTGGTGTCAGTGTATGTCTGTGTTAATTGGAGTCAGTGTATGTCTTTGTTACTGGGTGTCAGTGTATGTCTTTGTTTCTGGGTGTCAGTGTATGTCTTTGTGACTTGGTGTCAGTGTATGTCTTTGTGACTTGGTGTCAGTGTATGTCTTTGTTAAATGGTGTAAGTGTGTGTCTGTGTTACTTGGTGTCAGTGTATGTCTTTGTGACTTGGTGTCAGTGTATGTCTTCGTTACTGAGTGTCAGTGTCTGTTTTTGTGACTTGGTGTCAGTGTATGTCTTTGTTACTTGGTGTAAGTGTGTGTCTGTGTTACTTGGTGTAAGTGTGTGTCTGTGTTACTTGGTGTAAGTGTGTGTCTGTGTTACTTTGTATCAGGGTATGTCTTTGTTACTTGGTGTAAGTGTGTGTCTGTGTTACTTGGTGTAAGTGTGTGTCTGTGTTACTTTGTATCAGGGTATGTCTTTGTTACTTGGTGTAAGTGTGTGTCTGTTACTGGGTAACAGTGTATGTCCTTGTTACTTGATGTCAGAGTATGTCTGTGTTACTTGGTGTAAGTGTGTGTCTGTGTTACTTGGTGCAAGTGTGTGTCTGTGTTACTTTGTATCAGGGTATGTCTTTGTTACTTGGTGTAAGTGTGTGTCTGTTACTGGGTAACAGTGTATGTCCTTGTTACTTGATGTCAGAGTATGTCTGTGTTACTTGGTGTAAGTGTGTGTCTGTGTTACTTTGTATCAGTGTATGTCTTTGTTACTTGGTGTAAGTGTGTGTCTGTGTTACTTGGTATCAGTGTCTGTCTTTGTTACTTGGTGTATGTGTGTGTCTGTGTTACTGGGTAACAGTGTATGTCTTTGTTACTTAGTGTCAGTGTATGTCTTTGTTACTTGGTGTCAGTGTATGACTTTGTTACTTGGTGTCAGTGTATGTCTTTGTTACTTGGTGTCAGTGTATGTCTGTTACTTGGTGTCAGTGTATGTCTGTTACTTGGTGTAAGTGTGTGTCTGTGTTACTGGGTATCAGTGTATGTCTTTGTTACTTGGTGTCAGTGTATGTCTTTGTTACTTGGTGTAAGTGTGTGTCTGTGTTACTGGGTGTCAGTGTATGTCTTTGTTAATTGGTGTCATTGTATTTCTGTGTTACATGGTGACAGTGTGTGTCTTTGCTACTGGGTGTCAGTGTATGTCTTTGTTACTTGGTGTAAGTGTGTGTCTGTGTTACTGGGTATCAGTGTATGTCTTTGTGACTTGGTGTCAATGTATGTCTTTATTACTTGGTGTCAGTGTAATTCTGTGTTACATGGTGTCAGTGTATGTCTTTGTTACTTGGGGTCACTGTGTCTGTGTTACTGGGGGTCAGTGTGAGTTTCGAACTGGGTGTCAGTGTGTGTGTTAATGGGTGTCGGTGTATGCCTTTGTTACTGGGTGTCACTGTATGTCGTTGTTACTGGGTGTCAGTGTATGTCTTTGTTACTTGATGTACGTGTGTGCCTGTTACTGGGTATCAGTGTATGTCTTTGTTACTTGGTGTAAGTGTGTCTGTGTTACTGTGTATCAGTGTCTGTCTTTGTTACTTGGTGTCAGTGTGTGTCTGTGTTACTGGGTGTCAGTGTATGTCTTTGTTACTTGGTGTCAGTGTATGTGTGTGTTAATTGGTGTCAGTGTATGTCTTTGTTACTGGGTGTCAGTGTATGTCTTTGTGAATTGGTGTCAGTGTATGTCTTTGTGACTTGGTGTAAGTGTGTGTCTGTGTTACTTGGTGTCAGTGTATGTCTTTGTTACTTGGTGTCAGTGTATGTCTTTGCTACTTTGTGTCAGTGTATGTCTCTGTTACTTGGTGTACTTGTGTGTCTGTGTTACTGGGTATCAGTGTATGTCTTTGTTACTTGGTGTCAGTGTATGTCTTTGTTACTTGGTGTAAGTGTGCGTCTGCGTTACTGGGTGTCAGTGTATGTCTTTGTTACTTGGTGTCAGTGTATGTCTGTGTTACATGGTGTCAGTGTGTGTCTTTGTTACTGGGTGTCAGTGTATGCCTTTGTTACTTGGGGTAAGTGTGTGTCTGTGTTACTGGGTATCAGTGCATGTCTTTGTTACTTGGTGTAAGTGTATGTCTTTGTTACTTGGTGTAAGTTTGTGTCTGTGTTACTGGGTATCAGTGTCTGTCTTTGTTACTGGGTATCAGTGTATGTCTTTGTTACTTGGTGTCACTGTATGTCTGTGTTACCTGGTGTTAGTGTGTGTCTGTGTTACTGGTTGTCAGTGTATGTCTTGTTACTTGGTGTCAGTGTGTGTCTGTGTTACTGGGTGTCAGTGTGTTTGTTTGTGTTACTGGGTGTCAGTGTGTGTCTGTGTTACTTGGTGTAAATGTGTGTCTTTGTGACTTGGTGTCATTGTGTGTCTTTGTGACTTGGTGTCAGTGTGTGTCTTTGTTACTTGGTGTAAGTGTGTGTCTGTGTTACTGGGTATCAGTGTATGTCTTTGTTACTTGGTGTCAGTGTATGTCAAAATACTTGGTGTCAGTGTATGTCAAAATACTTGGTGTAAGTGTATGTCTTTGTTACTTGGTGTAAGTGTGTGTCTTTGTTACTTGGTGAATGTGTGTTTCTTTGTTACTTGGTGTCAGTGTATGTATTTGTTACTTGGTGTAAGCGTGTGTCTTTGTTACTTGGTGGCAGTGTGTGTCTTTGTTACTTGGTGTCAGTGTGTGTCTGTGTTCCTGGGTGTCAGTGTATGTCTTTGTTACTGTGTATCAGTGTTTGTTACTGGGTATCAGTGTATGTCTTTGTTACTTGGTGTCAGTGTATGTCTTTGTTACTTGGTGTAAGTGTGCGTCTGCGTTACTGGGTGTCAGTGCATGTCTTTGTTACTTGGTGTCAGTGTATGTCTGTGTTACATGGTGTCAGTGTGTGTCTTTGTTACTGGGTGTCAGTGTATGCCTTTGTTACTTGGGGTAAGTGTGTGTCTGTGTTACTGGGTATCAGTGCATGTCTTTGTTACTTGGTGTAAGTGTATGTCTTTGTTACTTGGTGTAAGTTTGTGTCTGTGTTACTGGGTATCAGTGTCTGTCTTTGTTACTGGGTATCAGTGTATGTCTTTGTTACTTGGTGTCACTGTATGTCTGTGTTACCTGGTGTTAGTGTGTGTCTGTGTTACTGGTTGTCAGTGTATGTCTTGTTACTTGGTGTCAGTGTGTGTCTTGTTACTTGGTGTCAGTGTGTTTGTTTGTGTTACTGGGTGTCAGTGTGTGTCTGTGTTACTTGGTGTAAATGTGTGTCTTTGTGACTTGGTGTCATTGTGTGTCTTTGTGACTTGGTGTCAGTGTGTGTCTTTGTTACTTGGTGTAAGTGTGTGTCTGCGTTACTGGGTATCAGTGTATGTCTTTGTTACTTGGTGTCAGTGTATGTCAAAATACTTGGTGTAAGTGTATGTCTTTGTTACTTGGTGTAAGTGTGTGTCTTTGTTACTTGGTGAATGTGTGTTTCTTTGTTACTTGGTGTCAGTGTATGTCTTTGTTACTTGGTGTAAGCGTGTGTCTGTGTTCCTGGGTGTCAGTGTATGTCTTTGTTACTGTGTATCAGTGTTTGTTACTGGATATCAGTGTATGTCTTTGTTACTTGGTTTCAGTGTATGTCAAAATACTTGGTGTAAGTTTATGTCTTTGTTTCTTGGTGTAATTGTGTGTCTTTGTTGCTTGGTGTAACAGCATGTCTTTGTTACTTGATGTCAGTGTATGTCTGTGTTACTGGGTGTAAGTGTATGTCTTTGTTACTTGGTGTCAGTGTATGTCTTTGTTACTTGTTGTCAGTGTATGTCTTTGTTACTTGGTGCATGTGTGTGTCTGTGTTACTTGGTGTAAGTGTGTGTCTGTGTTACTTGGTGTAAGTGTGTGTCTGTGTTACTTGGTGTAAGTGTGTGTCTGTGTTACTTTGTATCAGTGTATGTCTTTGTTACTTGGTGTAAGTGTGTGTCTGTGTTACTGGGTAACAGTGTATGTCCTTGTTACTTAGTGTCAGTGTATGACTTTGTTACTTAGTGTCAGTGTATGACTTTGTTACTTGGTGTCAGTGTATGTCTTTATTACTTGGTGTCAGTGTATGTCTGTGTTACTGTGTGTAAGTGTGTGTCTGTGTTACTGGGTATCAGTGTATGTCTTGGTTACTTGGTGTCAGTGTATGCCTTTGTTACTTGGTGTAAGTGTGTGTCTGTGTTACTGGGTGTCAGTGTATGTCTTTGATACTTGGTGTCAGTGTAATTCTGTGTTACATGGTGTCAGTGTGTGTCTTTGCTACTGGGTGTCAGTGTATGTCTTTGTTACTTGGTGTAAGTGTGTGTCTGTGTTACTGGGTATCAGTGTATGTCTTTGTTACTTGGTGTAAGTGTATGTCTTTTTTACTTGGTGTCAGTGTCTGTGTTTGTGACTTGGTGTCAATGTATGTCTTTATTACTTGGTGTCAGTGTTATTCTGTGTTACATGGTGTCAGTGTGTGTCTTTGTTACTAGGGGTCAGTGTGTTTCTGTGTTACTGGGGGTCAGTGTGAGTTTCGAACTGGGTGTCAGTGTGTATGGTAATGGGTGTCGGTGTATGCCTTTGTTACTGGGAGTCACTATGTCGTTGTTACTGGGTGTCAGTGTATGTCTTTGTGACTTGATGTCCGTGTGTGTCTGCGTTACTGGGTATCAGTGTATGTCTTTGTTACTTGGTGTAAGTGTGTGTCTCTGTTACTGTGTATCAGTGTCTGTCTTTGTTACTTGGTGTCAGTGTGTGTCTGTGTTACTGGGCATCAGTGTATGTCTTTGTTACTTGGTGTAAGTGTATGTCTGTGTTACTTGGTGTAAGTGTGTGTCTGTGTTACTGGGTGTCATTATGTTTGTTTGTGTTACTGGGTGTCAGTGTGTGTCTGTTACTTGGTGCAAGTGTGTGTCTTTGTTACTTGGGGTCAGTGTGTGTCGTTGTTACTAAAGGTCAGTGTGAGTTTCGAACTGGGTGTCAGTGTGTGTGTTAATGGGTGTCGGTGTATGCCTTTGTTACTGGGTGTCACGATGTCGTTGTTACTGGCTGTCAGTGTATGTCTTTGTGACTTTATGTCCGTGTGTGTCTGCGTTACTGGGTATCAGTGTATGTCTTTGTTACTTGGTGTAAGTGTGTGTCTGTGTTACTTGGTGTAAGTGTGTGTCTGTGTTACTGGGTGTCATTATGTTTGTTTGTGTTACTGGGTGTCAGTGTGTGTCTGTTACTTGGTGCAAGTGTGTGTCTTTGTTACTTGGTGTCAGTGCATGACAAAATACTTGGTGTAAGTGTATGTCTTTATTACTTAGTGTAATTGTGTGTATTTGTTACTTGGTGTAAGTGTATGTCTTGGTTACTGGGTGTCAGTGTATGTCTTTGTTACTTGGTTCAGTGTATGTCTTTGTTACTTGGTGTCAGTGTACGTCTGTGTTACTTGGTGTAAGTGTGTGTCTGTTCCTGGGTATCAGTGCATGTCTTTGTTACTTGGTGACAGTGTATGTCTTTGTTACTTGGTGTAAGTGCGTGTCTTTGTTACTTGGTGTAAGTGCGTGTCTTTGTTACTTGGTGTAAGTGCGTGTCTTTGTTACTTGGTGTAAGTGTGTGTCTTTGTTACTTGGTGTAATTGCATGTCTTTGTCACTTGGTGTAATTGTATGTCTGTTACTGGGTGTAGGTGTATGTCTTTGTTACTTGGTGTCAGTGTATGTCTTTGTTACTTTGTGTAAATGTGTGTCTATGTTACATTGTGCAAGTGTGTGTCTGTGCTACTGGGTAACAGTGTATGTCTTTGTTACTTGGTGTTAGAGTATGTCTGTGTTACTTGGTGTAAGTGTGTGTCTTTGTTACTTGGTGTAAGTGTATGTCTTGGTTACTTGGTGTCAGTGTATGTCTTTGTTACTTGGTGTCAGTGTATGTCTTTGTTACTTGGTGTCAATGTACGTCTGTGTTACTTGTTGTAAGTGTGTGCCTGTGTTCCTGGGTATCAGTGCAAGTCTTTGTTACTTGGTGTCAGTGTATGTATGTGTTACTTGGTGCAAGTGCGTGTCTTTGTTACTTGGTGTAAGTGCGTGTCTTTGTTACTTGGTGTAAGTGCGTGTCTTTGTTACTTGGTGTAATTCCATGTCTTTGTTACTTGGTGTAATTCCATGTCTGTGTAACTGGGTGTAGGAGTATGTCTGTGTTACTTGGTGTCAGTGTATGTCTGTGTTACTTGGTGTAAGTGTGTGTCTGTGTTACTGGGTATCAGTGATTGTCTTTGTTACTTGGTGTCAGTGTATGTCTTTGTTACTTGGTGTAAGTGTGTGTCTGTGTTGCTTGGTGTAAGCGTGTGTCTGTGTTGCTGGGTATAAGTGTATGTCTTTGTTACTTGGTGTAAGTGTATGTCTTTGTTACTTGGTGGAAGTGTATGTGTTTGTGACTTGGTGTCAGTGTCTGTGTTTGTGAATTGGTGTCAGTGTATGTCTTTGTTACTAGGTGCCAGTGTATGTCTTTGTTGCTGTGTGCCAGTGTATGTCTTTGTTACTGGGTGCCAGTGCATGTCTTTGTTACTTGGTGTCAGTGTATGTATTTGTTACTTTGTGTCAGTGTATCTGTTTGTGACTTTGTGTCAGTGTATGTCTTTGTTACTTGGTGTAAGTGTGTGTCTGTTACTTGATGTAGGTGTTTTTCTTTGTTACTTGGTGTCAGTGTATGTCTTTGTTACTTGGTGGCAGTGTGTGTCTTTGTTACTTGGTGGCAGTGTGTGTCTTTGTTACTGGGTGTCAGTGTCTGTCTTTGTTACTTTGTGTAAGTGTCTGTCTTTGTTACTTGGTGTCAGTGTCTGTCTTTGTGACTTGGTGTCAGTGTCCGTCTTTGTTACTTGGTGTCAGTGTATGTCTTTGTTACTTGGTGTCAGTGTATGTCTGTGTTACTTGGTGTAAGTGTGTGTCTTTGTTACTTGTTGTAATTGTATGTCTTTGTTATTGGTGTCAGTGTATGTCTTAGTTACTTCGTGTAAGTGTGTGTCTGTGCTACTGGGTAACAGTTTATGTCTTGGTTACTTGGTGGAAGTGTGTGTCTGTGTTACTGGGTAACAGTGTATGTCTTTGTTACTCGGTTTCAGTGTATGTCTGTGTTACTTGGTGTAAGTGTGTGTCTTTGTTACTTGGTGTCAGTGTATGTCTTTGTTACTGGGTTTCAGTGTATGTCTTTGTGACTTGGTGTCAGTGTATGTCTTTGTTACTTGGTGTAAGTGTGTGACTGTGTTACTTGGTGTCAGTGGATGTCTTCGTTACTGGGTGTCAGTGTCTGTCTTCGTTACTGGGTGTCAGTGTCTGTTTTTGTGACTTTGTGTCAGTGTATGTCTTTGTTACTTGGTGTCAGTGTATGTCTTTGTTACTTGGTGTCAGTGTATGTCTGTGTTACTTGGTGTAAGTGTGTGTCTGCGTTACTGGGTGTCAGTGTATGTCTTTGTTACATGGTGTCAGTGTGTGTCTTTGTTACTGGTTTTCAGTGTATGCCTTTGTTACTTGGTGTAAGTGTGTGTCTGTGTTACTGGGTATCAGTGCATGACTTTGTTACTTGGTGTAAGTGTATGTCTTTGTAACTTGGTGTCAGTGTATTTGTTTGTGACTTAGTGTCAGTGTATGTCTTTGTTACTGGGTGTCAGTGTATGTCTTTGTTACTTGGTGTAAGTGTGTGTCTTTGTTACTGGGTGTCAGTGTATGACTTTGTTACTTGGTGTCAGTGTATGTCTGTGTTACTTGGTGTCAGTGTACGTCTGTTACTTGGTGTCAGTGTGTGTCTGTGTTACTGGTTATCAATGTATGTCTTTGTTACTTGGTGTCAGTGTATGTCTTTGTTTCTTGGTGTCAGTGTATGTCTTAGTTACATGGTGTCAGTGTGTGTCTTTGATACTGGGTGTCAGTGTATGTCTTTGTTACTTGGTGTAAGTGTGTGTCTGTGTTACTGGGTATAAGTGTATGTCTTTGTTACTTGGTGTAAGTGTATGTCTTTGTTACTTGGTGTCAGTGTATGTGTTTGTGAATTGGTGTCAGTGTATGTCTTTGTTACTAGGTGTAAGTGTATGTCTTTGTTGCTGTGTGCCAGTGCATGTCTTTGTTACTGGGTGCCAGTGCATGTCTTTGTTACTTGGTGTCAGTGTATGTCATTGTTACTTGGTGTCAGAGTATGTCTGTGTTACCTGGTGTAAGTGTGTGTCTGTGTTACTGGGTGTCAGTGTATGTCTTTGTTACTTGGGGTAAGTGTGTGTCTGTGTTACTGGGTATCAGTGTACGTCTTTGTTACTTGGTGTAAGTGTATGTATTTGTTACTTTGTGTCAGTGTATGTATTTGTTACTTTGTGTCAGTGTATCTGTTTGTGACTTTGTGTCAGTGTATGTCTTTGTTACTTGGTGTAAGTGTGTGTCTGTTACTTGATGTAGGTGTTTTTCTTTGTTACTTGGTGTCAGTGTATGTCTTCGTTACTTGGTGGCAGTGTGTGTCTTTGTTACTTGGTGGCAGTGTGTGTCTTTGTTACTGGGTGTCAGTGTCTGTCTTTGTTACTTTGTGTAAGTGTCTGTCTTTGTTACTTGGTGTCAGTGTCTGTCTTTGTGACTTGGTGTCAGTGTACGTCTTTGTTACTTGGTGTCAGTGTATGTCTTTGTTACTTGGTGTCAGTGTATGTCTTTGTTACTTGGTGTCAGTGTATGTCTGTGTTACTTGGTGTAAGTGTGTGTCTGTGTTACTGGGTATCAGTGATTGTCTTTGTTACTTGGTGTCAGTGTATGTCTTTGTTACTTGGTGTAAGTGTGTGTCTGTGTTACTTGGTGTAAGTGTGTGTCTGTGTTGCTGTGTTTCACTGTGTTTGTTTGTGTTACTGTCTATCAGTGTGTGTCTGTGACACTAGGTGTCACTGTGTCTGTGTTACTGTGTGTCAGTGTGTTTCTGTGTTACTGGGGGTCAATGTGTGTGTGTGTGTGTGTGTGTTACTGGGTCTCAGTGTGTGTCTGTGACACTAGGTGTCAGTGGGTGTCTGTGTTACTGGGTGTCAGTGTGTTTCTTTGTTACTGGGTGTCAGTGCATGTCTTTGTGACTTGGTGTCAGTGTATGTCTTTGTTACATGGTGTCAGTGTACGTCTTTGTTACTTGGTGTGAGTGTGTGTCTGTTACTGGGTATCAGTGTATGTCTTTGTTACTTGGTGGAAGTGCATGTCTTTGTTACTTGGTGTAAGTGTGTGTCTGCGTTACTGGCGATCAGTGTATGTCTTTGTTACTTGGTGTCAGTGTATGTCTTTGTTACTTGGTGTCAGTGTATGTCTGTGTTACTTGGTGTAAGTGTATGTCTTTGTTACTTGGTGTAAGTGCGTGTCTTTGTTACTTGGTGTCAGTGTATGTCTGTGTTACTTGGTGTAAGTGTATGTCTTTTTTCCTTGGTGTCAGTGTATGTCTTTTTACTTGGTGTATGTGTGTGTCTGTGTTACTGGGTATTAGTGCATAAGTTTGTGACTTGGTGTCAGTGTATGTGTTTGTGACTTGGTGTCTGTGTTACTGGGTGTCAGTGTGTGTCTGTGTTACTGGGTGTCAGTGTGTGTCTTTGTTACTGGGTGTCAGTGTGTGTCTGTGTTACATGGTGTCAGTGTGTGTCTGTGTTACATGGTGTCAGTGTGTGTCCGTGTTACTGGTATCAGTGTATGTCTTTGTTACTTGGTGTCAGTGTTTGTCTGTGTTACTGGGTGTCAGTGTGTGTCTGTGACACTAGGTGTCAGTGTGTGTCTGTGTTACTGGGTGTCAGTGTGTGTCTGCAAATGTTACTTAGTGTCCGTTTGCATTTGGGTTACTGGGTGACAGTGTGTGTTTGTGACACTGGGTCTTTTGTGTGTTTGTGTTACTGGGTGTCAGTGTGTGTTTCTGTTGCTGCGTGTCAGTGTGTGTTTGCATTGCTGGGTGTCAGTGTGTGTCTGTTTGTGTTACTGGGTGTCTGTATTCCTGGTGTTGGTGCATCTCTGTGTTACCATGTGTTAGTGCGTGATGTTTGTTTTACTGACATTCAGTGTATGTCTGTTACATGGTGTCAGTGTGTGTCTTTGTTACTGGGTGTCAGTGTATGCCTTTGTTACTTGGTGTACCTGTGTGTCTGTGTTACTTGGTGTAAGTGCATGTCTTTGTTACTTGGTGTAAGTGAATGTCTTTGTTACTTGGTGTAAGTGTATGTCTTTGTTACTTGGTGTAAGTGTATGTCTTTGTTACTTGGTGTCAGTGTATGTGTTTGTGACTTGGTGTCAGTGTATGTCTTTGTTACTGGGTGTCAGTGTATGTCTTTGTTACTTGGTGTAAGTGTGTGTCTTTGTTACTGGGTGTCAGTGTATGACTTTGTTACTTGGTGTCAGTGTCTGTCTGTGTTACTTGGTGTCAGTGTACGTCTGTGTTACTTGGTGTCAGTGTGTGTCTGTTACTGGTTATCAGTGTATGTCTTTGTTACTTGGTGTCAGTGTATGTCTTTGTTTCTTGGTGTCAGTGTATGTCTTAGTTACATGGTGTCAGTGTGTGTCTTTGATACTGGGTGTCAGTGTATGTCTTTGTTACTTGGTGTAAGTGTGTGTCTGTGTTACTGGCGATCAGTGTATGTCTTTGTTACTTGGTGTAAGAGAATGTGTTTGTTACTTGGTGTAAGTGTATGTTTTTGTGACTTGGTGTCAGTGTATGTCTTTGTTACAAGGTGTAAGTGGATGTCTTTGTTACTGGGTGCCAGTGTATGTCTTTGTTCCTTGGTGTCAATGTATGTCCTTGTTACTTGGTGTCAGTGTATGTCTTTGTTACTTGGTGTCAGAGTATGTCTGTGTTACCTGTTGTAAGTGTGTGTCTGTGTTACTTGGTGTCTGTCAATGTCTTTGTTACTTGGTGACAGTGTATGTCTGTGTTACTTGCTGTAAGTGTGTGTCTGTGTTCCTTGGTATCAGTGTCTGTCTCTGTTACTTGGTGTATGTGTGTGTCTGTGTTACTGGGTAACAGTGTATGACTTTGTTATTTAGTGTCAGTGTATGACTTTGTTACTTGGTGTCAGTGTATGACTTTGTTACTTGGTGTCAGTGTATGTCGGTGTTACTTGGGGTCTGTGTATGTCTGTGTTACTTGGTGTAAGTGTGTGTCTGTGTTACTGGGTATCAGTGGATGTCTTTGTTACTTGGTGTCAGTGTATGTCTGTGTTACTTGGTGTAAGTGTGTGTCTTTGTTACATGGTGTCAGTGTATGTCAAAATACTTGGTTTCAGTGTATGTCTTTTTTACTTGGTGTAATTGTCTGTCTTTGTTTCTTGGTGTAAGTGTATGTCTTTGTAACTTGGTGTCAGTGTATGTCTTTGTAACTTGGTGTCAGTGTATGTCTTTGTAACTTGGTGTCAGTGTATGTCTGTGTAACTTGGTGCCAGTGTGTTTCTTTGTCACTTGGAGTAAGTGTATGTCTTTGTTACTTGGTGTCTGTTTTTGTCTTTGTTACTTGGTGTCAGTGTATGTCTGTGTTAGTTGGTGTAAGTGTGTGTCTGTGTTAGTGGGTATCAGTGTATGTCTTTGTGACTTGGTATCAGTGTCTGTCTTTGTTACTTGCTGTAAGTGTATGTCTGTGTTGCTTGGTGTAAGTGTATGTCTTTGTTACTTGGTGTAATTGTCTGTCTTTGTTTCTTGGTGTAAGTGTATGTCTTTGTAACTTGGTGTCAGTGTATGTCTTTGTTACTTTGTGTCAGTGTATGTCTGTGTTACTTGGTGTCAGTGTGTGTCTTTGTCACTTGGTGTAAGTGTATGTCTTTGTTACTTGGTGTCAGTGTATGTCTTTGTTAATTGGTGTCAGTGTATGTCTGTGTTAGTTGGTGTAAGTGTGTGTCTGTGTTACTGGGTGTCAGTGCATGTCTTTGTTACTTGGTGTCAGTGTATATCTGTGTTACTTGGTGTAAGTGTGTGACTTTGTTACCTGGTGTAAGTGTGTGTCTTTGTTACTTGGTGTCAGTGTATGCCTGTGTTATTTGGTGGAAGTGTATGTCTTTGTTACTTGGTGTAAGTGTGTGTCTGTGTTACTTGGTGTAAGTGTATCTCTGTGTTTCTGTGTATCAGTGTATGTCTTTGTTACTTGGTGTCAGTGTATGTCTGTTGCTTGGTGTAAGTGTGTGTCTGTGTTACTGTGTGTCAGTGTGTGTCTGTGTTACTTGGTGTAATTGTGTGTCTTTGTTACTTGGTGCAAGGGTGTGTCTGTGTTACTGGGTATCAGTGTATGTCTTTGTTACTTGGTGTCAGAGTATGTCTTTGTTACTGGGTGTCAGTGTGTGTCTTTGTGACTTGGTGTCAGTGTATGTCTTTGTTACTTGGTGTCAGTGTATGTCTGTGTTGCTAGGTGTCAGTGTGTGTCTGTGTTGCTAGGTGTCAGTGTGTGTCTGTGTTACTTGGTGTAATTGTGTGTCTTTGTTATTTGTTGTAATTGTGTGTCTGTGTTACTGGTTGTCAGTGTATGTCTTTGTTCCTGGGTGTCAGTGTATGTCTTTGTTACTTGGTGTAAGTGTGTGTCTGTGTTACAGGGTATCAGTGTCTGTCTTTGTTACTTGGTGTCAGTGTATGTCTGTGTTACTTGGTATAAGTGTGTGTCTGTTTTACTGGGTATCAGTGTATGTCTTTGTGACTTGGTATCAGTGTATGTCTTTGTTACTGGGTGTCAGTGTGTGTCTTTTTGACTTGTTGTCAGAGTATGTCTTTGTTACTTGGTGTAAGTGTGTGTCTGTGTTACTGGGTATCAGTGTATATCTTTGTTACTTGGTGTCAGTGTATGTCAAAATACTTGGTGTCAGTGTATGTCTGTGTTACTTGGTGTCAGTGTGTGTCTTTGTTACTTGGTGTCAGTGTGTGTCTTTGTTACTGGGTGTCAGTGTGTGTCTTTGTTACTGGGTGTCAGTGTGTGTCTGTGTTACTGGGTGTCAGTGTATGTCTTTGTGACTTGGTATCAGTGTATGTCTTTGTTACTGGGTGTCAGTGTGTGTCTGTGTTACTGGTTATCAGTGTATGTCTTTGTGACTTGGTATCAGTGTATGTCTTTGTTACTGGGTGTCAGTGTATGTCTTTGTGACTTGGTGTCAGTGCATGTCTCTGTTAATTGGTGTAAGTGTGCGTCTGTGTTACTGGGTATCAGTGTATGTCTTTGTAACTTGGTGTCAGTGTATGTCTATGTTACTTGGTGTCTGTATATGTCTTTGTTACTTGGTGTCAGTGTGTGTCTGTGTTCCTGGGTATCAGTGTATGTCTTTGTGACTTGGTATCAGTGTCTGTCTTTGTTACTTGCTTAAAGTGTATGTCTGTGTTGCTTGGTGTAAGTGTATGTCTTTGTTACTTGGTGTAATTGTCTGTCTTTGTTTCTTGGTGTAAGTGTATGTCTTTGTAACTTGGTGTCAGTGTATGTCTTTGTTACTTGGTGTCAGTGTATGTCTGTGTTACTTGGTGTCAGTGTGTGTCTTTGTCACTTGGTGTAAGTGTATGTCTTTGTTACTTGGTGTCAGTGTATGTCTGTGTTAGTTGGTGCAAGTGTGTGTCTGTGTTAGTGGGTATCAGTGTATGTCTTTGTTCCTTGGTGTCAGTGTATGACTGTAATACTCGGTGTCAGTGTGTGTCTGTGTCACTCGGTGTCAGTGTGTGTCTTTGTTACTTGGTGCAGGTGTGTGTCTTTGTTACTTGGTGTCCGTGTGTGTCTGTGTTACTGGGTGTCAGTGCATGTCTTTGTTACTTGGTGTCAGTGTATATCTGTGTTACTTGGTGTAAGTGTGTGTCTTTGTTTCCTGGTGTAAGTGTGTGTCTTTGTTACTTGGTGTCAATGTATGCCTGTGTTATTTGGTGGAAGTGTATGTCTGTGTTAGTTGGTGCAAGTGTGTGTCTGTGTTAGTGGGTATCAGTGTATGTCTTTGTTACTTGGTGTCAGTGTATGTCTGTGTTGCTTGGTGTAAGTGTGTGTCTGTGTTACTGTGTGTCAGTGTGTGTCTGTGTTACTTGGTGTAATTGTGTGTCTTTGTTACTTGGTGTCCGTGTGTGTCTGTGTTACTGGTTGTCAATGTATGTCTTTGTTCCTGTGTGTCAGTGTATGTCTTTGTTACTTGGTGTAAGTGTGTGTCTGTGTTTCTGGGTATCAGTGTATGTCTTTGTGACTTGGTATCAGTGTATGTCTTTGTTACTGGGTGTCAGTGTGTGTCTTTGTGACTTGGTGTCAGTGTATGTCTTTGTTACTTCGTGTAAGTGTGTGTCTGTGTTACTGGGTATCAGTGTATGTCTTTGTTACATGGTGTCAGTGTATGTCAAAATACTTGGTTTCAGTGTATGTCTTTGTTACTTGGTATAATTGTCTGTCTTTGTTTCTTGGTGTAAGTGTATGTCTTTGTAACTTGGTGTCAGTGTGTGTCTTTGTCACTTGGTGTAAGTGTGTGTCTGTGTTCCTGGGTATCAGTGTATGTCTTTGTGACTTGGTATCAGTGTCTGTCTTTGTTACTTGCTTAAAGTGTATGTCTGTGTTGCTTGGTGTAAGTGTATGTCTTTGTTACTTGGTGTAATTGTCTGTCTTTGTTTCTTGGTGTAAGTGTATGTCTTTGTAACTTGGTGTCAGTGTATGTCTTTGTTACTTGGTGTCAGTGTATGTCTGTGTTACTTGGTGTCAGTGTGTGTCTTTGTCACTTGGTGTAAGTGTATGTCTTTGTTACTTGGTGTCAGTGTATGTCTTTGTGACTTGGTGTCAGTGCATGTCTCTGTTAATTGGTGTAAGTGTGCGTCTGTGTTACTGGGTATCAGTGTATGTCTTTGTAACTTGGTGTCAGTGTATGTCTATGTTACTTGGTGTCTGTATATGTCTTTGTTACTTGGTGTCAGTGTGTGTCTGTGTTCCTGGGTATCAGTGTATGTCTTTGTGACTTGGTATCAGTGTCTGTCTTTGTTACTTGCTTAAAGTGTATGTCTGTGTTGCTTGGTGTAAGTGTATGTCTTTGTTACTTGGTGTAATTGTCTGTCTTTGTTTCTTGGTGTAAGTGTATGTCTTTGTAACTTGGTGTCAGTGTATGTCTTTGTTACTTGGTGTCAGTGTATGTCTGTGTTACTTGGTGTCAGTGTGTGTCTTTGTCACTTGGTGTAAGTGTATGTCTTTGTTACTTGGTGTCAGTGTATGTCTGTGTTAGTTGGTGCAAGTGTGTGTCTGTGTTAGTGGGTATCAGTGTATGTCTTTGTTCCTTGGTGTCAGTGTATGACTGTAATACTCGGTGTCAGTGTGTGTCTGTGTCACTCGGTGTCAGTGTGTGTCTTTGTTACTTGGTGCAGGTGTGTGTCTTTGTTACTTGGTGTCCGTGTGTGTCTGTGTTACTGGGTGTCAGTGCATGTCTTTGTTACTTGGTGTCAGTGTATATCTGTGTTACTTGGTGTAAGTGTGTGTCTTTGTTTCCTGGTGTAAGTGTGTGTCTTTGTTACTTGGTGTCAATGTATGCCTGTGTTATTTGGTGGAAGTGTATGTCTGTGTTAGTTGGTGCAAGTGTGTGTCTGTGTTAGTGGGTATCAGTGTATGTCTTTGTTACTTGGTGTCAGTGTATGTCTGTGTTGCTTGGTGTAAGTGTGTGTCTGTGTTACTGTGTGTCAGTGTGTGTCTGTGTTACTTGGTGTAATTGTGTGTCTTTGTTACTTGGTGTCCGTGTGTGTCTGTGTTACTGGTTGTCAATGTATGTCTTTGTTCCTGTGTGTCAGTGTATGTCTTTGTTACTTGGTGTAAGTGTGTGTCTGTGTTTCTGGGTATCAGTGTATGTCTTTGTGACTTGGTATCAGTGTATGTCTTTGTTACTGGGTGTCAGTGTGTGTCTTTGTGACTTGGTGTCAGTGTATGTCTTTGTTACTTCGTGTAAGTGTGTGTCTGTGTTACTGGGTATCAGTGTATGTCTTTGTTACATGGTGTCAGTGTATGTCAAAATACTTGGTTTCAGTGTATGTCTTTGTTACTTGGTATAATTGTCTGTCTTTGTTTCTTGGTGTAAGTGTATGTCTTTGTAACTTGGTGTCAGTGTGTGTCTTTGTCACTTGGTGTAAGTGTGTGTCTGTGTTCCTGGGTATCAGTGTATGTCTTTGTGACTTGGTATCAGTGTCTGTCTTTGTTACTTGCTTAAAGTGTATGTCTGTGTTGCTTGGTGTAAGTGTATGTCTTTGTTACTTGGTGTAATTGTCTGTCTTTGTTTCTTGGTGTAAGTGTATGTCTTTGTAACTTGGTGTCAGTGTATGTCTTTGTTACTTGGTGTCAGTGTATGTCTGTGTTACTTGGTGTCAGTGTGTGTCTTTGTCACTTGGTGTAAGTGTATGTCTTTGTTACTTGGTGTCAGTGTATGTCTTTGTTACTTGGTGTCAGTGTATGTCTGTGTTAGTTGGTGCAAGTGTGTGTCTGTGTTAGTGGGTATCAGTGTATGTCTTTGTTCCTTGGTGTCAGTGTATGATTGTAATACTCGGTGTCAGTGTGTGTCTGTGTCACTCGGTGTCAGTGTGTGTCTTTGTTACTTGGTGTAGGTGTGTGTCTTTGTTACTTGGTGTCCGTGTGTGTCTGTGTTACTGGGTGTCAGTGCATGTCTTTGTTACTTGGTGTCAGTGTATATCTGTGTTACTTGGTGTAAGTGTGTGTCTTTGTTTCCTGGTGTAAGTGTGTGTCTTTGTTACTTGGTGTCAATGTATGCCTGTGTTATTTGGTGGAAGTGTATGTCTGTGTTAGTTGGTGCAAGTGTGTGTCTGTGTTAGTGGGTATCAGTGTATGTCTTTGTTACTTGGTGTCAGTGTATGTCTGTGTTGCTTGGTGTAAGTGTGTGTCTGTGTTACTGTGTGTCAGTGTGTGTCTGTGTTACTTGGTGTAATTGTGTGTCTTTGTTACTTGGTGTCCGTGTGTGTCTGTGTTACTGGTTGTCAATGTATGTCTTTGTTCCTGTGTGTCAGTGTATGTCTTTGTTACTTGGTGTAAGTGTGTGTCTGTGTTTCTGGGTATCAGTGTATGTCTTTGTGACTTGGTATCAGTGTATGTCTTTGTTACTGGGTGTCAGTGTGTGTCTTTGTGACTTGGTGTCAGTGTATGTCTTTGTTACTTCGTGTAAGTGTGTGTCTGTGTTACTGGGTATCAGTGTATGTCTTTGTTACATGGTGTCAGTGTATGTCAAAATACTTGGTTTCAGTGTATGTCTTTGTTACTTGGTATAATTGTCTGTCTTTGTTTCTTGGTGTAAGTGTATGTCTTTGTAACTTGGTGTCAGTGTGTGTCTTTGTCACTTGGTGTAAGTGTGTGTCTGTGTTCCTGGGTATCAGTGTATGTCTTTGTGACTTGGTATCAGTGTCTGTCTTTGTTACTTGCTTAAAGTGTATGTCTGTGTTGCTTGGTGTCAGTGTATGTCAAAATACTTGGTGTCAGTGTATGTCTGTGTTACTTGGTGTCAGTGTGTGTCTTTGTTACTTGGTATCAGTGTATGTCTTTGTGACTTGGTATCAGTGTATGTCTTTGTTACTGGGTGTCAGTGTGTGTCTGTGTTACTGGGTATCAGTGTATGTCTTTGTGACTTGGTATCAGTGTATGTCTTTGTTACTGGGTGTCAGTGTGTGTCTTTGTGACTTGGTGTCAGTGCATGTCTCTGTTACTTGGTGTAAGTGTGCGTCTGTGTTACTGGGTATCAGTGTATGTCTTTGTAACTTGGTGTCAGTGTATGTCTATGTTACTTGGTGTCTGTATATGTCTTTGTTACTTGGTGTCAGTGTGTGTCTGTGTTCCTGGGTATCAGTGTATGTCTTTGTGACTTGGTATCAGTGTCTGTCTTTGTTACTTGCTGTAAGTGTATGTCTTTGTAACTTGGTGTAATTGTCTGTCTTTTTTTCTTGGTGTAAGTGTATGTCTTTGTAACTTGGTGTCAGTGTATGTCTTTGTTACTTGGTGTCAGTGTATGTCTGTGTTACTTGGTGTCAGTGTATGTCTTTGTCACTTGGTGTAAGTGGATGTCTTTGTTACTTGGTGTCAGTGTGTGTCTTTGTTACTTGGTGTCAGTGTATGTCTGTGTTAGTTGGTGTAAGTGTGTGTCTGTGTTAGTGGGTATCAGTGTATGTCTTTGTTCCTTGGTGTCAGTGTATGACTGTAATACTCGGTGTAAGTGTGTGTCTGTGTCACTCGGTGTCAGTGTGTGTCTTTGTTACTTGGTGTAGGTGTGTTTCTTTGTTACTTGGTGTCCGTGTGTGTCTGTGTTACTGGGTGTCAGTGCATGTCTTTGTTACTTGGTGTCAATGTATATCTGTGTTACTTGGTGTAAGTGTGTGTCTTTGTTACCTGGTGTAAGTGCGTGTCTTTGTTACTTGGTGTCAGTGTATGCCTGTGTTATTTGGTGGAAGTGTATGTCTGTGTTACTTGGTGTAAGTGTATGTCTGTGTTTCTGGGTATCAGTGTATGTCTTTGTTACTTGGTGTCAGTGTGTGTCTGTGTTGCTTGGTGTAAGTGTGTGTCTGTGTTACTGTGTGTCAGTGTGTGTCTTTGTTCCTTGGTGTCAGTGTATGATTGTAATACTCGGTGTCAGTGTGTGTCTGTGTCACTCGGTGTCAGTGTGTGTCTTTGTTACTTGGTGTAGGTGTGTGTCTTTGTTACTTGGTGTCCGTGTGTGTCTGTGTTACTGGGTGTCAGTGCATGTCTTTGTTACTTGGTGTCAGTGTATATCTGTGTTACTTGGTGTAAGTGTGTGTCTTTGTTTCCTGGTGTAAGTGTGTGTCTTTGTTACTTGGTGTCAATGTATGCCTGTGTTATTTGGTGGAAGTGTATGTCTGTGTTAGTTGGTGCAAGTGTGTGTCTGTGTTAGTGGGTATCAGTGTATGTCTTTGTTACTTGGTGTCAGTGTATGTCTGTGTTGCTTGGTGTAAGTGTGTGTCTGTGTTACTGTGTGTCAGTGTGTGTCTGTGTTACTTGGTGTAATTGTGTGTCTTTGTTACTTGGTGTCCGTGTGTGTCTGTGTTACTGGTTGTCAATGTATGTCTTTGTTCCTGTGTGTCAGTGTATGTCTTTGTTACTTGGTGTAAGTGTGTGTCTGTGTTTCTGGGTATCAGTGTATGTCTTTGTGACTTGGTATCAGTGTATGTCTTTGTTACTGGGTGTCAGTGTGTGTCTTTGTGACTTGGTGTCAGTGTATGTCTTTGTTACTTCGTGTAAGTGTGTGTCTGTGTTACTGGGTATCAGTGTATGTCTTTGTTACATGGTGTCAGTGTATGTCAAAATATTTGGTTTCAGTGTATGTCTTTGTTACTTGGTATAATTGTCTGTCTTTGTTTCTTGGTGTAAGTGTATGTCTTTGTAACTTGGTGTCAGTGTGTGTCTTTGTCACTTGGTGTAAGTGTGTGTCTGTGTTCCAGGGTATCAGTGTATGTCTTTGTGACTTGGTATCAGTGTCTGTCTTTGTTACTTGCTTAAAGTGTATGTCTGTGTTGCTTGGTGTCAGTGTATGTCAAAATACTTGGTGTCAGTGTATGTCTGTGTTACTTGGTGTCAGTGTGTGTCTTTGTTACTTGGTATCAGTGTATGTCTTTGTGACTTGGTATCAGTGTATGTCTTTGTTACTGGGTGTCAGTGTGTGTCTGTGTTACTGGGTATCAGTGTATGTCTTTGTGACTTGGTATCAGTGTATGTCTTTGTTACTGGGTGTCAGTGTGTGTCTTTGTGACTTGGTGTCAGTGCATGTCTCTGTTACTTGGTGTAAGTGTGCGTCTGTGTTACTGGGTATCAGTGTATGTCTTTGTAACTTGGTGTCAGTGTATGTCTATGTTACTTGGTGTCTGTATATGTCTTTGTTACTTGGTGTCAGTGTGTGTCTGTGTTCCTGGGTATCAGTGTATGTCTTTGTGACTTGGTATCAGTGTCTGTCTTTTTTTCTTGGTGTAAGTGTATGTCTTTGTAACTTGGTGTCAGTGTATGTCTTTGTTACTTGGTGTCAGTGTATGTCTGTGTTACTTGGTGTCAGTGTATGTCTTTGTCACTTGGTGTAAGTGGATGTCTTTGTTACTTGGTGTCAGTGTGTGTCTTTGTTACTTGGTGTCAGTGTATGTCTGTGTTAGTTGGTGTAAGTGTGTGTCTGTGTTAGTGGGTATCAGTGTATGTCTTTGTTCCTTGGTGTCAGTGTATGACTGTAATACTCGGTGTAAGTGTGTGTCTGTGTCACTCGGTGTCAGTGTGTGTCTTTGTTACTTGGTGTAGGTGTGTTTCTTTGTTACTTGGTGTCCGTGTGTGTCTGTGTTACTGGGTGTCAGTGCATGTCTTTGTTACTTGGTGTCAATGTATATCTGTGTTACTTGGTGTAAGTGTGTGTCTTTGTTACCTGGTGTAAGTGCGTGTCTTTGTTACTTGGTGTCAGTGTATGCCTGTGTTATTTGGTGGAAGTGTATGTCTGTGTTACTTGGTGTAAGTGTATGTCTGTGTTTCTGGGTATCAGTGTATGTCTTTGTTACTTGGTGTCAGTGTGTGTCTGTGTTGCTTGGTGTAAGTGTGTGTCTGTGTTACTGTGTGTCAGTGTGTGTCTGTGTTACTTGGTGTCAGTGTATGATTGTAATACTCGGTGTCAGTGTGTGTCTGTGTCACTCGGTGTCAGTGTGTGTCTTTGTTACTTGGTGTAGGTGTGTGTCTTTGTTACTTGGTGTCCGTGTGTGTCTGTGTTACTGGGTGTCAGTGCATGTCTTTGTTACTTGGTGTCAGTGTATATCTGTGTTACTTGGTGTAAGTGTGTGTCTTTGTTTCCTGGTGTAAGTGTGTGTCTTTGTTACTTGGTGTCAATGTATGCCTGTGTTATTTGGTGGAAGTGTATGTCTGTGTTAGTTGGTGCAAGTGTGTGTCTGTGTTAGTGGGTATCAGTGTATGTCTTTGTTACTTGGTGTCAGTGTATGTCTGTGTTGCTTGGTGTAAGTGTGTGTCTGTGTTACTGTGTGTCAGTGTGTGTCTGTGTTACTTGGTGTAATTGTGTGTCTTTGTTACTTGGTGTCCGTGTGTGTCTGTGTTACTGGTTGTCAATGTATGTCTTTGTTCCTGTGTGTCAGTGTATGTCTTTGTTACTTGGTGTAAGTGTGTGTCTGTGTTTCTGGGTATCAGTGTATGTCTTTGTGACTTGGTATCAGTGTATGTCTTTGTTACTGGGTGTCAGTGTGTGTCTTTGTGACTTGGTGTCAGTGTATGTCTTTGTTACTTCGTGTAAGTGTGTGTCTGTGTTACTGGGTATCAGTGTATGTCTTTGTTACATGGTGTCAGTGTATGTCAAAATATTTGGTTTCAGTGTATGTCTTTGTTACTTGGTATAATTGTCTGTCTTTGTTTCTTGGTGTAAGTGTATGTCTTTGTAACTTGGTGTCAGTGTGTGTCTTTGTCACTTGGTGTAAGTGTGTGTCTGTGTTCCAGGGTATCAGTGTATGTCTTTGTGACTTGGTATCAGTGTCTGTCTTTGTTACTTGCTTAAAGTGTATGTCTGTGTTGCTTGGTGTCAGTGTATGTCAAAATACTTGGTGTCAGTGTATGTCTGTGTTACTTGGTGTCAGTGTGTGTCTTTGTTACTTGGTATCAGTGTATGTCTTTGTGACTTGGTATCAGTGTATGTCTTTGTTACTGGGTGTCAGTGTGTGTCTGTGTTACTGGGTATCAGTGTATGTCTTTGTGACTTGGTATCAGTGTATGTCTTTGTTACTGGGTGTCAGTGTGTGTCTTTGTGACTTGGTGTCAGTGCATGTCTCTGTTACTTGGTGTAAGTGTGCGTCTGTGTTACTGGGTATCAGTGTATGTCTTTGTAACTTGGTGTCAGTGTATGTCTATGTTACTTGGTGTCTGTATATGTCTTTGTTACTTGGTGTCAGTGTGTGTCTGTGTTCCTGGGTATCAGTGTATGTCTTTGTGACTTGGTATCAGTGTCTGTCTTTTTTTCTTGGTGTAAGTGTATGTCTTTGTAACTTGGTGTCAGTGTATGTCTTTGTTACTTGGTGTCAGTGTATGTCTGTGTTACTTGGTGTCAGTGTATGTCTTTGTCACTTGGTGTAAGTGGATGTCTTTGTTACTTGGTGTCAGTGTGTGTCTTTGTTACTTGGTGTCAGTGTATGTCTGTGTTAGTTGGTGTAAGTGTGTGTCTGTGTTAGTGGGTATCAGTGTATGTCTTTGTTCCTTGGTGTCAGTGTATGACTGTAATACTCGGTGTAAGTGTGTGTCTGTGTCACTCGGTGTCAGTGTGTGTCTTTGTTACTTGGTGTAGGTGTGTTTCTTTGTTACTTGGTGTCCGTGTGTGTCTGTGTTACTGGGTGTCAGTGCATGTCTTTGTTACTTGGTGTCAATGTATATCTGTGTTACTTGGTGTAAGTGTGTGTCTTTGTTACCTGGTGTAAGTGCGTGTCTTTGTTACTTGGTGTCAGTGTATGCCTGTGTTATTTGGTGGAAGTGTATGTCTGTGTTACTTGGTGTAAGTGTATGTCTGTGTTTCTGGGTATCAGTGTATGTCTTTGTTACTTGGTGTCAGTGTGTGTCTGTGTTGCTTGGTGTAAGTGTGTGTCTGTGTTACTGTGTGTCAGTGTGTGTCTGTGTTACTTGGTGTAATTGTGTGTCTTTGTTACTTGGTGTCCGTGTGTGTCTGTGTTACTGGTTGTCAATGTATGTCTTTGTTCCTGTGTGTCAGTGTATGTCTTTGTTACTTGGTGTAAGTGTGTGTCTGTGTTTCTGGGTATCAGTGTATGTCTTTGTGACTTGGTATCAGTGTATGTCTTTGTGACTTGGTATCAGTGTATGTCTTTGTTACTGGGTGTCAGTGTTTGTCTTTGTGACTTGGTGTCAGTGTATGTCTTTGTTACTTCGTGTAAGTGTGTGTCTGTGTTACTGGGTATCAGTGTATGTCTTTGTTACATGGTGTCAGTGTATGTCAAAATACTTGGTTTCAGTGTATGTCTTTGTTACTTGGTGTAATTGTCTGTCTTTGTTTCTTGGTGTAAGTGTATGTCTTTGTAACTTGGTGTCAGTGTATGTCTTTGTTACTTGGTGTCAGTGTATGTCTGTGTTACTTGGTGTCATTGTGTGTCTTTGTCACTTGGTGTAAGTGTATGTCTTTTTTACTTGGTGTCTGTATATGCCTTTGTTACTTGATGTCAGTGTGTGTCTGTGTTCCTGGGTATCAGTGTATGTCTTTGTGACTTGGTATCAGTGTATGTCTTTGTTACTGGGTGTCAGTGTGTGTCTGTGTTACTGGGTATCAGTGTATGTCTTGGTGACTTGGTATCAGTGTATGTCTTTGTTACTGGGTGTCAGTGTGTGTCTTTGTGACTTGGTGTCAGTGGATGTCTCTGTTACTTGGTATCAGTGTGTGTCTGTGTTACTGGGTATCAGTGTATGTCTTTGTTACATGGTGTCAGTGTATGTCAAAATACTTTGTGTCAGTGTGTGTCTGTGTTACTGGGTGTCAGTGTGTGTCTGTGTTCCTGGGTATCAGTGTTTGTCTTTGTGACTTTGTGTCAGTGTATGTCTTTTTTACTGGGTGTCAGTGCGTGTCTTTGTGACTTGGTGTCAGTGTCTGTCTGTGTTACTGTTTATTAGTGTTTCTCTGTTACTGGGTGTCAGTGTATGTCTTTGTTACTTGTTGTAACTGTGGGTCTGTGTTACTGGGTATCAGTGTCTGTCTTTGTTACTTGGTGTAAGTGTGTGTCTTTGTTACTTGGTGTAATTGTATGTCTTTGTTACCTGGTGTCAGTGTATGTCTGTGTTACTTGGTGTAAGTCTGTGTCTTTGTTACTTGGTGTCCGTGTGTGTCTGTGTTACTGGGTGTAAGTGTATGTCTTTGTTACTGGGTGTAAGTGTGTGTCTGCGTTACTGGGTGCAAGAGTATGTCTTTGTTACTTGGTGTAAGTGTGTGTCTGTGTTACTGGATATCAGTGTCTGTCTTTGTTATTTGGTGTAAGTGTATGTCTTTGTTACTTGGTGTCAGTGTATGTCTTTGTGACTTGGTGTAAGTCTGTGTCTTTGTTACTTGGTGTCCGTGTGTGCCTGTGTTACTGGGTATCAGTGTATGTCCTTGTTACTTGGTGTCAGTGTATGTCCTTGTTACTTGGTGTAAGTGTGTGTCTGTGTTATTGGGTGTCAGTGTGTGTCTGTGTTACTTGGTGTAAGTCTGTGTCTTTGTTACTTGGTGTAATTGCATGTCTTTGTTGCTTGGTGTCAGTGTATGTCTGTGTTACTTGGTGGAAGTGTATGTCTTTGTTACTTGGGGTAAGTGTGTGTCTGTGTTAGTTGGTGTAAGTGTATGTCTGTGTTACTGGGTATCAGTGTACGTCTTTGTTACTTGGTGTCAGTGTATGACTGTGTTACATAGAATTAGAATTAGAATATTACAGCGCAGTACAGGCCCTTCGGCCCTCGATGTTGCGCCGAGCTGTGAAACCATCTGCCCTACACTATTCCATTTTCATCCATGTGTCTATCCAATGTCCACTTAAATGCCCTTAAAGTTGGCGAATCTACTACTGCCGCAGGCAGGGCATTCCACGCCCTTACTACTCTCTGAGTAAAGAAACTACCTCTCACATCTGTCCTATATCTATCACCCCTCAACTTGAAGCTATGTCCCCTCGTGTTTGCCATCACCATCCGAGGAAAAAGACGCTCACTATCCACCCTATCTAACCCTCTGATTATCTTATATGTCTCTATTAAGTCACCTCTCCTCCTCCTTCTCTCCAACGAAAACAACCTCAAGTCCCTCAGCCTTTCCTCGTAAGACCTTCCCTCCATACCAGGCAACATCCTAGTAAATCTCCTCTGCACCCTTTCCATAGCTTCCACATCCTTCCTTTAATGCGGTGACCAGAACTGCACGCAATACCCCAGGTGCGGTCTCACCAGAGTCTTGTACAGCTGCAGCATGACCTCGTGGCTCCGAAACTCGACCCCCCTACTAATAAAAGCTAACACACCATATGCCTTCTTGACAGCCCTATTAACCTGGTTAGCAACCTTCAGGGATTTATGCACCTGGACACCAAGATCTCTCTGCTCATCTACACTAACAAGAATCTTCCCATTAGCCCAGTACTCTGCATTCCTGTTACTCCTTCCAAAGTGAATCACCTCACACTTTTTCACATTAAACTCCATTTGCCATCTCTCAGCCCAGCTCTGCAGCCTATCTCTGTCTCTCTGTACCCTACAACATCCTTCGGCACTATCCACAACTCCACCGACCTTAGTGTCATCTGCAAATTTACTAACCCACCCTTCTACACCCTCTTCCAGGTCATTTATAAAAATGACAAACAGCAATGGCCCCAAAACAGATCCTTGCGGTACACCACTAGTAACTAAACTCCAGAATGAACATTTGCCATCAACCACCACCCTCTGTCTTCTTTCAGCTAGCCAATTTCTGATCCAAAGCTCTAAATCACCTTCAACCCCATACTTCCGTATTTTCTGCAATAGCCTACCGTGGGGAACCTTATCAAACGCCTTACTGAAATCCATATACACCACATCCACTGCTTTACCCTCATCCACCTGTTTGGTCACCTTCTCGAAAAACTCAATAAGGTTTGTGAGGCACGTCACAAAACCGTGCTGACTATCTCTAATGTACTTATTCTTTTCAAGATGATTATAAATCCTGTCTCTTATAACCTTTTCCAACATTTTACCCACAACCGAAGTGAGGCTCACAGGTCTACAATTACCAGGGCGGTCTCTACTCCCCTTCTTGAACAAGGGGACAACATTTGCAATCCTCCAGTCTTCCGGCACTATTCCTGTCGACAATGACGACATAAAGATCAAGGACAAAGGCTCTGCAATCTCCTCCCTAGCTTCCCAGAGAATCCTAGGATAAATCCCATCTGGCCCAAGGGACGTATCTATTTTCACACTTTCCAAAATTGCTAACACCTCCTCCTTGTGAACTTCAATCCCATCTCGCCTCGTCGCCTGAATCTCAGTATTCTCAACAACATTTTCTTTCTCTACTGTAAATACTGACGCAAAATATTCATTTAACACTTCCCCTATCTCCTCTGATTCCACACACAACTTCCCACTACTATCCTTGATTGTCCCTAATCTAACTTTAGTCATTCTTTTATTCCTGATATACCTATAGAAAGCCTTAGGGTTTACCCTGATCCGATCCACCAATGACTTCTCGTGTCCTCTCCTTGCTCTTCTTAGCTCTCACTTTTGATCCTTCCTGGCTAGCTTGTAGCTCTCAAGCGCCCTAACTGAGCCTTCACGTCTCATCCTAACATAAGCCGCCTTCTTCCTCTTGACAAGCGCTTCAACTTCTTTCGTAAACTACGGCTCCCTCGCTCGACAACTCCCTCCCTGCCTGACAGGTACATACTTATCAAGGACACGCAGTAGCTGCTCCTTGAATAAGCTCCACATTTCGATTGTTCCCATCCCCTGCAGTTTCCTTCCCCATCCTACGCATCCTAAATCCTGCCTAATCGCATCATAATTTCCTTTCCCCCAGTTATAATTCTTGCCCTGCGGTATATACCTGTCCCTGCCCATCGCTAAAGTAAACCTAACCGAATTGTGATCACTGTCACCAAAGTGCTCACCTACATCTAAATCTAACACCTGGCCGGGTTCATTTCCCAGTACCAAATCCAATGTGGCATCGCCCCTGGTTGGCCTGTCTACATACTGTGTCAGAAAACCCTCCTGCACACACTGGACAAAAACTGACCCATCTAAAGTACTCGAACTATAGTATTTCCAGTCGATATTTGGAAAGTTAAAGTCCCCCATAACAACTACCCTGTTACTCTCACCCCTGTCGAGAATCATCTTCGCTATCCTTTCCTCTACATCTCTGGAACTATTCGGAGGTCTATAAAAGACTCCCAACAGGGTAACCTCACCTCTCCTGTTTCTAACCTCAGCCCATACTACCTCAGTGGACGAGTCCTCAAACGTCCTTTCTGTCGCTGTAATACTCTCCTTGATTAACAATGCCACACCTCCCCCCCTCTTTTACCATCTTCTCTGTTCTTACTGAAACATCTAAATCCCGGAATCTGCAACATCTATTCCTGCCCCTGCTATACCCATGTCTCCGAAATGCCACTACATCGAGCTCCCAGGTACCAACCCATGCTGCAAGCTCACCCACCTTATTCCGGATGCTCCTGGCGTTGAAATAGACACACTTTAAACCAGGTTCTTGCTTGCCAGTGCCCTCTTGCTTCCTTGTAACCATATCCCTGACCTCACTACTCTCAACATCCTGTACACTGGCACGACAATTTGGGTTCCCATTCCCCTGCTGAATTAGTTTAAACCCCCCCCCGAAGAGCACTAGCAAACCTCCCCCCCAGGATATTGGTACCCCTCTGGTTCAGGTGAAGACCATCCTGTTTGTAGAGGTCCCACCTACCCCAGAAAGAGCCCCAATTATCCAGGAAACCAAATCCCTCCCTCCTGCACCATCCCTGCAGCCACGTGTTTAACTCCTCTCTCTCCCTATTCCTCGCTTCGCTATCACGTGGCACGGGCAACAACCCAGAGATAACAATTCTGTTTCGTTCTTGCTCTAAGCTTCCACCCTAGCTCCCTAAATTTCTGTCTTAAATCCCCATCTCTCTTCCTACCTATGTCGTTGGTGCCTATGTGGACCACGACTTGGGGCTGCTCCCCCTCCCCATTAAGGATCCCAAAAACACGATCCGAGACATCACGAACCCTGGCACCTGGGAGGCAACATACCAACCGTGAGTCTCTCTCGTTCCCACAGAACCTCCTATCTGTTCCCCTAACTATGGAGTCCCCAATGACTAATATTCTGCTCCTCTTCCCCCTTTCCTTCTGAGCAACAGGGACAGACTCTGTGCCAGATATCTGTACCCCATTGCTTACCCCTGGTAAGTCGTCCCCCGCAACAGTATCCAAAACGGTATACCTGTTGTTGAGGGAAACAGCCACAGGGGATCCCTGCACTGCCTGCTGGTTCCCTCCCCTTCCCCTGACGGTAACCCATCTACCTACTTCTTTTACCTGAGGTGTGACTACCTCCCCATAACTCCTCACAATAACCTCCTCCGCCTCCCGAATAATCCGAAGTTCATCCAGCTCCAGCTCCAGTTCCCTAACGCGGTTCTCGAGGAGCTGGAGTTGGGTGCACTTCCCACAGATGCAGTCAGCAGGGACACTCTTGGCGACCCATACCTCCCACATTCTGCAGGAGGAACATACAACTGCCTTAATCTCCATTCCCACTATTCCAAATTCCCAACAAATCAACTGAAGAACCAAAAAAACAAAAAGTCAAAACTTGTTAGGTTAGCAATCCAACGGACAGAACTTCCCAAATAAAAAGTTTACCTTAACAACACACCAGAGTCCTTTTTTTTTGGTTAGAGGAGGACGGTGGGTGGGAGACACTACACGTGTAGTGTCTTGGGTACAGCCACCACACAAATATATCCCCTTTTCCTTACCCAGCAGTCCCCTGGTCCTCCGAAAACAAAAGGGAATTCACTTTTAAACTTACGCTGAAATTGACTTCTCAGCTGTAAGCCCGTTCACGCACCTCCGTTGCTATCAACGCTGCAGTCACCGAAACTAAAAGAAAGAGATTCTAAACCACACAAATATATACCCTTTTCCTTACCCAGCAGTCCCCTGGTCCTCCGAAAACAAAAGGGAATTCACTTTTATACTTACGCTGAAATTGACTTCTCAGCTGTAAGCTCGTTCACGCACCTCCGTTGCTATCAACGCTGCAGTCACCGAAACTATAAGAAAGAGATTCTAAACCACACAAATATATCCCCTTTTCCTTACCCAGCAGTCCCCTGGTCCTCCGAAAACAAAAGGGAATTCACTTTTAAACTTACGCTGAAATTGACTTCACAGCTGTAAGCCCGTTCACGCACCTCCGTTGCTATCAACGCTGCAGTCACCGAAACTAAAAGAAAGAGATTCTAAACCACACAAATATATACCCTTTTCCTTACCCAGCAGTCCCCTGGTTCCGAAAACAAAAGGGAATTCACTTTTAAACTTACGCTGAAATTGACTTCTCAGCTGTAAGCCCGTTCACGCACCTCCGTTGCTATCAACGCTGCAGTCAACGAAACTATAAGAAAGAGATTCTAAAAAACACATATATCCCCTTTTCCTTACCCAGCAGTCCCCTGGTCCTCCGAAAACAAAAGGGAATTCACTTTTAAACTTACGCTGAAATTGACTTCTCAGCTGTAAGCCCGTTCACGCACCTCCGTTGCTATCAACGCTGCAGTCACCGAAACTAAAAGAAAGAGATTCTAAACCACACAAATATATATCCTTTTCCTTAACCAGCAGTCCCCTGGTCCTCCGAAAACAAAAGGGAATTCACTTTTAAACTTACGCTGAAATTGACTTCTCAGCTGTCAGCCCGTTCACGCACCTCCATTGCTATCAACGCTGCAGTCACCGAAACTATAAGAAAGAGATTCTAAACCACACAAATATATCCCCTTTTCCTTACCCAGCAGTCCCCTGGTCCTCCGAAAACAAAAGGGAATTCACTTTTAAACTTACGCTGAAATTGACTTCTCAGCTGTAAGCCCGTTCACGCACCTCCGTTGCTATCAACGCTGCAGTCACCGAAACTAAAAGAAAGAGATTCTAAACCACACAAATATATATCCTTTTCCTTACCCAGCAGTCCCCTGGTCCTCCGAAAACAAAAGGGAATTCACTTTTAAACTTACGCTGAAATTGACTTCTCAGCTGTAAGCCCGTTCACGCACCTCCGTTGCTATCAACGCTGCAGTCACCGAAACTAAAAGAAAGAGATTCTAAACCACACAAATATATATCCTTTTCCTTACCCAGCAGTCCCCTGGTCCTCCGAAAACAAAAGGGAATTCACTTTTAAACTTACGCTGAAATTGACTTCTCAGCTGTAAGCCCGTTCACGCACCTCCGTTGCTATCAACGCTGCAGTCACCGAAACTAAAAGAAAGAGATTCTAAACCACACAAATATATACCCTTTTCCTTACCCAGCAGTCCCCTGGTCCTCCGAAAACAAAAGGGAATTCACTTTTAAACTTACGCTGAAATTGACTTCTCAGCTGTAAGCCCGTTCACGCACCTTCGTTGCTATCAACGCTGCAGTCACCGAAACTTGGTGTAAGTGTGTGTCTGTGTTATTGGTTGTCAGTGTGTGTATCTGTTACTTGGTGTAAGTGTGTGTCTTTGTTACTTGGTGTCCGTGTGTGTCTGTGTTACTGGGTGTAATTGTCTGTCTTTGTTACTTGGTGTCAGTGTATGTCTGTGTTACTTGGTGTAAGTGTATGTCTTTGTTATTTGGTGTAAGTGTGTGTCTGTGTTACTTGGTGTAAGTGTGTGTCTGTGTTCCTGGGTATCAGTCCATGTCTTTGTTACTTGGTTTCAGTGTATATCTGTGTTACTTGGTGTAAGTGCGTGTCTTTGTTACTTGGTGTAATTGTCTGTCTTTGTTACTTGGTGTCAGTGTATGTCTGTGTTACTTGGTGTAAGTGTATGTCTTTGTTACTTGGTGTAAGTGTGTGTCTGTGTTACTTGGTGTAAGTGTGTGTCTGTGTTCCTGGGTATCAGTCTATGTCTTTGTTACTTGGTGTCAGTGTATGTCTGTGTTACTGGGTGTCCGTGTGTGTCTGTGTTACTGGGTATCAGTGTATGTCTTTGTAACTTGGTGTCAGTGTATGTCTGTGTTACTTGGTGTAAGTGTATGTCTTTGTTACTTGGTGTAAGTGTGTGTCTGTGTTACTTGGTGTCAGTGTATGTCTGTGTTACTTGGTGTAAGTGTGTGTCTGTGTTACTGTGTGTCAGTGTGTGTCTGTGTTACTTGGTGTAAGTGTGTGTCTTTGTTACTTGGTGTCCGTGTGTGTCTGTGTTACTGGGTATCAGTGTAGGTCTTTGTTACTTGGTGTCAGTGTATGTCTTTGTTACTTGGTGTAAGCGTGTGTCTGTGTTACTGGGTGTCAGTGTCTGTCTTTGTGACTTGGTGTCAGTGTATGTCTTTGTTACTTGGTGTTAGTGTGTGTCTGTGTTAATGGGTATCAGTGTATGTCTTTGTTACTTGGTGTCAGTGTCTGTCAAAATACTTGGCGTAAGTGTATGTCTTTGTTACTTGGTGCAAGTGTATGTCTTTGTTACATGGTGTCAGTGTATGTCTTTGTTACTTGGTGTCAGTGTGAGTCTGTGTTACTGAGTATCAGTGTATGTCTTTGTTACTTGGTGTCAGTGCGTGTCTTTGTTACTTGGTGTAATTGTATGTCTTTGTTGCTTGGTGTCAGTGTATGTCTGTGTTACTTGGTGTAAGTGCATGTCTTTGTTACTTGGTGTAAGTGTGTGTCTGTGTTACTTGGTGTAAGTGTGTGTCTGTGTTCCTGGGTATCAGTGTGTGTCTTTGTTACTTGGTGTCAGTGTATGTCTGTGTTACTTGGTGTAAGTGTGTGTCTGTGTTACTGGGTATCTGCGTGTGTCCTTGTTACTTGGTGTCAGTGTATGTCTGTGTTACTTGGTGTAAGTGTGTGTCTGTGTTACTGGGTGTGAGTGTATGTCTGTGTTACTTGGTGTAAGTGTGTGTCTTTGTTACTTGGTGTCCGTGTGTGTCTGTGTTACTGGGTGTCAGTGCATGTCTTTGTTACTTGGTGTCAGTGTATATCTGTGTTACTTGGTGTAAGTGTGTGTCTTTGTTACTTGGTGTAATTGTATGTCTTTGTTACTTGGTGTCAGTGTATGTCTGTGTTACTTGGTGTCAGTGGATGTCTTTGTGACTTGGTATCAGTGTATGTCTTTGTTACTTGGTGTCAGTGTGTGTCTTTGTCACTGGGTATCAGTGTATGTCTTTGTGACTTGGTATCAGTGTATGTCTTTGTTACTGGGTGTCAGTGTTTGTCTTTGTTACTGGGTATCAGTGTATGTCTTTCTGAATTGGTATCAGTGTATGTCTTTGTTACTGGGTTTCAGTGTGTGTCTGTGTTACTGGGTATCAGTGTATGCCTTTGTGACTTGTTTTCAGTGTATGTCTTTGTTACTTGGTGTAAGTGTGTGTCTGTGATACTGGGTATCAGTGTATGTCTTTGTTACTTGGTGTCAGTGTTTGTCTGTGTTACTTGGTGTAAGTGTGTGTCTTTGTTACTTGGTGTCCGTGTGTGTCTGTGTTACTGGGTGTCAGTGTATGTCTCTGTTACTTGGTGGAAGTGTGTGTCTGTGTTACTGGGTATCAGTGTATGTCTTTGTGACTTGGTGTCAGTGTCTGTCTCTGATACTGGGTGTCAGTGTGTGTCTTTGTTTCTTGGTGTCAGTGTGTGTCTTTGTTTCTTGGTGTCAGTGTATGTCTTTGTTACTTGGAGTAAGTGTGTGTCTGTGTTACTGGGTATCAGTGTATGTCTTTGTTACTTGGTGTCAGTGTTTGTCAAAATACTTGGTGTAAGTGTTTGTCTTTGTTACTTGGTGTAATTGTCTGTCTTTGTTACTTGGTGTAAGTGTATGTCTTTGTTACTTGGTGTCAGTGTATGTCTGTGTTACTTGGTGTCAGTGCATATCTGTGTTACTTGGTGTAAGTGTGTGTCTTTGTTACTTGGTGTAATTGCATGTCTTTGTTACTTGGTGTCAGTGTATGTCTGTGTTACTTGGTGAAAGTGTATGTCTTTGTTAATTGTTGTAAGTGTGTATCTGTGTTACTTGGTGTAAGAGTGTGTTTGTGTTCCTGAGCATCAGTGTATGTCTTTGTTACTTGGTGTCAGTGTATGTCTGTGTTACTTGGTGTAAGTGTGTGTCTGTGTTACTGGGTATCTGCGTGTGTCTTTGTTACTTGGTGTCAGTGTATGTCTGTGTTACTTGGTGTAAGTATGTGTCTGTGTTACTGGGTGTGAGTGTATGTCTTTGTTACTTGGTGTAAGTGTGTGTCTTTGTTACTTGGTGTCCGTGTGTGTCTGTGTTACTGGGTGTCAGTGCATGTCTTTGTTACTTGGTGTAAGTGTGTGTCTTTGTTACTTGGTGTAATTGTATGTCTTTGTTACTTGGTGTCAGTGTATGTCTGTGTTATTTGGTGAAAGTGTATGTCTTTGTTACTTGTTGTAAGTGTGTGTCTGTGTTACTTGGTGTAAGAGTGTGTCTGTGTTACTGGGTGTCAGTGTATGTCTGTGTTACTTGGTGTAAGTGTGTGTCTGTGTTACTTGGTGTAAGTGTATGTCTTTCTTACTTGGTGTCAGTGCATGTCTTTGTTACTTGGTGTCAGTGTGTGTCTGTGTTACTGGGTATCAGTGTATGTCTTTGTGACTTGGTATCAGTGTATGTCTTTGTTACTGGGTGTCAGTGTTTGTCTTTGTTACTGGGTATCATTGTATGTCTTTGTGAATTGGTATCAGTGTATGTCTTTGTTACTGGGTTTCAGTGTGTGTCTGTGTTACTGGGTATCAGTGTATGCCTTTGTGACTTGTTTTCAGTGTATGTCTTTGTTACTGGTGTCAGTGTGTGTCTTTGTGACTTGGAGTCAGTGTATGTCTTTGTTACTTGGTGTAAGTGTGTGTCTGTGATACTGGGTATCAGTGTATGTCTTTGTTACTTGGTGTCAGTGTCTGTCTGTGTTACTTGGTGTAAGTGTGTGTCTTTGTTACTTGGTGTCCGTGTGTGTCTGTGTTACTGGGTGTCAGTGTATGTCTCTGTTACTTGGTGGAAGTGTGTGTCTGTGTTACTGGGTATCAGTGTATGTCTTTGTGACTTGGTGTCAGTGTATGTCTCTGATACTGGGTGTCAGTGTGTGTCTTTGTTTCTTGGTTTCAGTGTGTGTCTTTGTTTCTTGGTGTCAGTGTATGTCTTTGTTACTTGGAGTAAGTGTGTGTCTGTGTTACTGGGTATCAGTGTATGTCTTTGTTACTTGGTGTCAGTGTTTGTCAAAATACTTGGTGCAAGTGTTTGTCTTTGTTACTTGGTGTAATTGTCTGTCTTTGTTACTTGGTGTAAGTGTATGTCTTTGTTACTTCGTGTCATGTATGTCTGTGTTACTTGGTGTCAGTGCATATCTGTGTTACTTGGTGTAAGTGTGTGTCTTTGTTACTTGGTGTAATTGCATGTCTTTGTTACTTGGTGTCAGTGTATGTCTGTGTTACTTGGTGAAAGTGTATGTCTTTGTTAATTGTTGTAAGTGTGTGTCTGTGTTACTTGGTGCAAGAGTGTGTCTGTGTTCCTGAGCATCAGTGTATGTCTTTGTTACTTGGTGTCAGTGCATGTCTGTGTTACTTGGTGTAAGTGTGTGTCTGTGTTACTGGGTATCAGTGGATGTCTTTGTTACTTGGTGTCAGTGCATGTCTTTGTTACTTGGTGTCAGTGTGTGTCTGTGTTACTGGGTATCAGTGGATGTCTTTGTGACTTGGTATCAGTGTATGTCTTTGTTACTTGGTGTCAGTGTGTGTCTTTGTCACTGGGTATCAGTGTATGTCTTTGTGACTTGGTATCAGTGTATGTCTTTGTTACTGGGTGTCAGTGTGTGTCTGTGTTACTGCGTATCAGTGTATGTCTTTGTGACTTGGTATCAGTGTATGTCTTTGTTACTGGGTTTCAGTGTGTGTCTGTGTTACTGGGTATCAGTGTATGCCTTTGTGACTTGTTTTCAGTGTATGTCTTTGTAACTGGGTGTCAGTGTGTGTCTTTGTGACTTGGAGTCAGTGTATGTCTTTGTTACTTGGTGTAAGTGTGTGTCTGTGATACTGGGTATCAGTGTATGTCTTTGTTACTTGGTGTCAGTGTCTGTCTGTGTTACTTGGTGTAAGTGTGTGTCTTTGTTACTTGGTGTAAGTGTATGTCTTTGTTACTTGGTGTCAGTGCATGACTATGTTACTTGGTGTCAGTTTTTGTCTGTGTTACTGGGTATCAATGTATGTCTTTGTGATTGGCATCAGTGTATGTCTTTGTTACTGGGTGTCAGTGTGTGTCAGTGTTACTGGGTATCAGTGTATGTCTTTGTTAATGGGTGTCAGTGTGTGTCTGTGTTCCTGGGTATCAGTGTATGTCTTTGTGACTTGGTGTCAGTGTATGTCTTTGTTACTGGGTGTTTGCGTGTGTCTTTGTGACTTGGTGTCAGTGTATGTCTTTGGTACTTGGTGTAAGTGTGTGTCTGTGATACTGGGTATCAGTGTATGTCTTTGTTACTTGGTGTCAGTGTATGTCTTTGTAACTTGGTGCAAGTGTGTGTCTGTGTATCAGTGTATGTCTTTGTGACTTGGTGTCAGTGTGTGCCTGTGTTACTGGGTATCAGTGCATGTCTTTGTTCCTTGGTGTCAGCGTATGTCGTTGTTACTTCGTGTCAGTGTATGTGCTTGTGATTTGGTGTCAGTGTATGTCTTTGTTACTGTTTATCAGTGTTTCTCTGTGTTTCTGGGTGTCAGTGTGTGTTTGTGTTAAAGGTGTAAGTGTGTATCTGTGACACTAGGTGTCAGTATTTAGTTTAGTTTCGAGATGCAGCCCTTTAACAGGCCCTTCGGCCCACCGAGTCTGTGCCGACCATTTATACTAATCCGACACTAATCCCGTATTCCTATCACATCCCCACCTGTCCCTAAATATTTCCCTACCACCTACCTATACTAGGGGCAATTTATGATGGCCAATTAACCTATCAACCTGCAAGTCATTGGCATGTGGGAGGAAACCGGAGCAGCCGGAGGAAACCCACGCAGACACAGGGAGAACTTGCAAACTCCGCACAGGCAGTACCCAGAATCGAACCCGGGCCCCTGGAGCTGTGAGGCTGCTGGGCTAACCACTGCGCCAATGTGCCCCCACAGTGTGTGCCTGTGTTACTGGGTATCAGTGTATGTCTTTGTTACTTGGTGTCAGTGTATGTCTGTGTTACTTGATGTAAGTGTGTGTCTGTGTTACTGGGTGTCAGTGTGTGTCTGTGTTACTTGGTGCAAGTGTGTGTTTTTCTTACTTGGTGTAATTGTATGTCTTTGTTACTTGGTGTCAGTGTATGTCTTTGTTACTTGGTGTCAGTGTGTGTCTGTGTTACTGGGTATCAGTGTATGTCTTTGTGACTTGGTGTCAGTGTATGTCTTTGTTACTTGGTGTAATTGTATGTCTTTGTTGCCTGGTGTCAGTGTATGTCTGTGTTACTTGGTGTAAGTGCATGTCTTTGTTACTTGGTGTAAGTGTGTGTCTGTGTTAATTGGTGTAAGTGTGTGTCTGTGTTCCTGGGTATCAGTGCGTGTCTTTGTTACTTGGTGTCAGTGTATGTCTGTGTTACTTGGTGTAAGTGTGTGTCTGTGTTACTGGGTATCTGTGTGTGTCTTTGTTACGTGGTGTCAGTGTATGTCTGTGTTACTTGGTGTAAGTGTGTGTCTGTGTTACTGGGTGTGAGTGTGTGTCTGTGTTACTTGGTGTAAGTGTGTGTCTTTGTTACTTGGTGTCCGTGTGTGTCTGTGTTACTGGGTGTCAGTGCATGTCTTTGTTACTTGGTGTCAGTGTATATCTGTGTTACTTGGTGTAAGTGTCTGTCTTTGTTACTTGGTGTAATTGTATGTCTTTGTTACTTGGTGTCAGTGTATGTCTGTGTTACTTGGTGTAAGTGTGTGTCTGTGTTACTGGGTGTGAGTGTATGTCTGTGTTACTTGGTGTAAGTGTGTGTCTTTGTTACTTGGTGTCCGTGTGTGTCTGTGTTACTGGGTGTCAGTGCATGTCTTTGTTACTTGGTGTCAGTGTATATCTGTGTTACTTGGTGTAAGTGTGTGTCTTTGTTACTTGGTGTAATTGTATGTCTTTGTTACTTGGTGTCAGTGTATGTCTGTGTTACTTGGTGTCAGTGCATATCTGTGTGACTTGGTGTAAGTGTGTGTCTTTGTTACTTGGTGTAATTGTATGTCTTTGTTACTTGGTGTCAGTGTATGTCTGTGTTACGTGGTGTAAGTGTGTGTCTGTGTTACTGGGTATCAGTGTATGTCTTTGTTACTTGGTGTCAGTGTTTGTCAAAATACTTGGTGTAAGTGTTTGTCTTTGTTACTTGGTGTAATTGTCTGTCTTTGTTACTTGGTGTAAGTGTATGTCTTTGTTACTTGGTGTCAGTGTATGTCTTTGTTACTTGGTGTCAGTGCATATCTGTGTTACTTGGTGTAAGTGTGTGTCTTTGTTACTTGGTGTAATTGTATGTCTTTGTTGCTTGGTGTCAGTGTATGTCTGTGTTACTTGGTGTAAGTGCATGTCTTTGTTACTTGGTGTAAGTGTGTGTCTGTGTTACTTGGTGTAAGTGTGTGTCTGTGTTCCTGGGTATCAGTGTGTGTCTTTGTTACTTGGTGTCAGTGTATGTCTGTGTTACTTGGTGTAAGTGTGTGTCTGTGTTACTGGGTATCTGCGTGTGTCCTTGTTACTAGGTGTCAGTGTATGTCTGTGTTACTTGGTGTAAGAGTGTGTCTGTGTTACTGGGTGTCAGTGTATGTCTGTGTTACTTGGTGTAAGTGTGTGTCTTTGTTACTTGGTGTAAGTGTGTGTCTTTCTTACTTGGTGTCAGTGCATGTCTTTGTTACTTGGTGTCAGTGTGTGTCTGTGTTACTGGGTATCAGTGGATGTCTTTGTGACTTGGTATCAGTGTCTGTCTTTGTTACTTGGTGTCACTGTGTGTCTTTGTCACTGGGTATCAGTGTATGTCTTTGTGACTTGGTATCAGTGTATGTCTTTGTTACTGGGTGTCAGTGTTTGTCTTTGTTACTGGGTATCATTGTATGTCTTTGTGAATTGGTATCAGTGTATGTCTTTGTTACTGGGTTTCAGTGTGTGTCTGTGTTACTGGGTATCAGTGTATGCCTTTGTGACTTGTTTTCAGTGTATGTCTTTGTTACTGGGTGTCAGTGTGTGTCTTTGTGACTTGGAGTCAGTGTATGTCTTTGTTACTTGGTGTAAGTGTGTGTCTGTGATTCTGGGTATCAGTGTATGTCTTTGTTACTTGGTGTCAGTGTCTGTCTGTGTTACTTGGTGTAAGTGTGTGTATTTGTTACTTGGTGTCCGTGTGTGTCTGTGTTACTGGGTGTCAGTGTATGTCTCTGTTACTTGGTGGAAGTGTGTGTCTGTGTTACTGGGTATCAGTGTATGTCTTTGTGACTTGGTGTCAGTGTATGTCTCTGATACTGGGTGTCAGTGTGTGTCTTTGTTTCTTGGTGTCAGTGTGTGTCTTTGTTTCTTGGTGTCAGTGTGTGTCTTTGTTTCTTGGTGTCAGTGTATGTCTTTGTTACTTGGAGTAAGTGTGTGTCTGTGTTACTGGGTATCAGTGTATGTCTTTGTTACTTGGTGTCAGTGTTTGTCACAAAACTTGGTGTAAGTGTTTGTCTTTGTTACTTGGTGTAATTGTCTGTCTTTGTTACTTGGTGTAAGTGTATGTCTTTGTTACTTGGTGTCAGTGTATGTCTGTGATACTTGGTGTCAGTGCATATCTGTGTTACTTGGTGTAAGTGTGTGTCTTTGTTACTTGGTGTAATTGCATGTCTTTGTTACTTGGTGTCAGTGTATATCTGTGTTACTTGGTGAAAGTGTATGTCTTTGTTAATTGTTGTAAGTGTGTGTCTGTGTTACTTGGTGTAAGAGTGTGTCTGTGTTCCTGAGCATCAGTGTATGTCTTTGTTACTTGGTGTCAGTGTATGTCTGTGTTACTTGGTGTAAGTGTGTGTCTGTGTTACTGGGTGTCAGTGTATGTCTGTGTTACTTGGTGTAAGTGTGTGTCTGTGTTACTTGGTATAAGTGTATGTCTTTGTTACTTGGTGTCAGTGCATGTCTTTGTTACTTGGTGTCAGTGTGTGTCTGTGTTACTGGGTATCAGTGGATGTCTTTGTGACTTGGTATCAGTGTATGTCTTTGTTACCTGGTGTCAGTGTGTGTCTTTGTCACTGGGTATCAGTGTATGTCTTTGTGACTTGGTATCAGTGTATGTCTTTGTTACTGGGTGTCAGTGTGTGTCTGTGTTACTGCGTATCAGTGTATGTCTTTGTGAATTGGTATCAGTGTATGTCTTTGTTACTGGGTTTCAGTGTGTGTCTGTGTTACTGGGTATCAGTGTATGCCTTTGTGACTTGTTTTCAGTGTATGTCTTTGTAACTGGGTGTCAGTGTGTGTCTTTGTGACTTGGAGTCAGTGTATGTCTTTGTTACTTGGTGTAAGTGTGTGTCTGTGATACTGGGTATCAGTGTATGTCTTTGTTACTTGGTGTCAGTGTCTGTCTGTGTTACTGGGTATCAGTATATGTCTTTGTTACTTGGTGTCAGTGTTTGTCAAAATACTTGGTGCAATTGTTTGTCTTTGTTACTTGGTGTAAGTGTATGTCTTTGTTACTTGGTGTCAGTGCATGTCTTTGTTACTTGGTGTCAGTGTTTGTCTGTGTTACTGGGTATCAGTGTATGTCTTTGTGATTGGTTTCAGTGTATGTCTTTGTTACTGGGTGTCAGTGTGTGTCTTTGTTACTGGGTATCAGTGTATGTCTTTGTTACTGGGTGTCAGTGTGTGTCTGTGTTACTGGGTGTCAGTGTGTGTCTGTGTTCCTGGGTATCAGTGTATGTCTTTGTGACTTGGTGTCAGTGTATGTCTTTGTTACTGGGTGTTTGCGTGTGTCTTTGTGACTTGGTGTCAGTGTATGTCTTTGTTACTTGGTGGAAGTGTGTGTCTGTTTAACTTGGTGCAAGTGTGTGTCTGTGTATCAGTGTATGTCTTTGTGACTTGGTGTCAGTGTATGTCTTTGTTACTGGGGGTCAGTGTGTGCCTGTGTTACTGGGTATCAGTGTATGTCTTTGTTCCTTGGTGTCAGCGTATGTCGTTGTTACTTCGTGTCAGTGTATGTGCTTGTGATTTGGTGTCAGTGTATGTCTTTGTTACTGTTTATCAGTGTTTCTCTGTGTTTCTGGGTGTCAGTGTGTGTTTGTGTTACTGGGTGTAAGTGTGTATCTGTGACACTAGGTGTCAGTATTTAGTTTAGTTTCGAGATGCAGCCCTTTAACAGGCCCTTCGGCCCACCGAGTCCGTGCCGACCATCAACCACCCATTTATACTAATCCGACACTAATCCCGTATTCCTATCACATCCCCACCTGTCCCTAAATATTTCCCTACCACCTACCTATACTAGGGGCAATTTATGATGGCCAATTAACCTATCAACCTGCAAGTCTTTGGCATGTGGGAGGAAACCGGAGCACCCGGAGGAAACCCACGCAGACACAGGGAGAACTTGCAAACTCCGCACAGGCAGTACCCAGAATCGAACCCGGGTCCCTGGAGCTGTGAGGCTGCGGGGCTAACCACTGCGCCAATGTGCCCCCACAGTGTGTGCCTGTGTTACTGGGTATCAGTGTATGTCTTTGTTACTTGGTGTCAGTGCATGTCTGTGTTACTTGGTGTAAGTGTGTGTCTGTGTTACTGGGTGTCAGTGTGTGTCTGTGTTACTTGGTGTAAGTGTGTTTTTTTCTTACTTGGTGTAATTGTATGTCTTTGTTACTTGGTGTCAGTGTATGTCTTTGTTAATAAAAGCAAAATACTGCGGATGCTGGAAATCTGAAACAAAAACAAGAAATGCTGGATTCACTCAGCAGGTCTGGCAGCATCTGTGGAAAGAGAAGCAGAGTTAACGTTTCGGGTCAGTGACCCTTCTTCGGAACTGACAAATATTAGAAAAGTCACAGATTATAAACAAGTGAGGTGGGGGTTGGGCAAGAGATAACAAAGGAGAAGGTGCAGATTGGACCAGGCCACATAGCTGACCAAAAGGTCACGGAGCAAAGGCAAACAATATGTTAATGGTGTGTTGAAAGACAAAGCATTAGTACAGATTAGGTGTGAATATACTGAATAAGGAACATCAGCAAGTGCAAACCTGAAGAAAAACAACCTGAAAAAAACAGTGGGTAAGCAAACTGAACAAACTAAGATGAAATGAAATAAATGCAAAAAAAGATTGTAAAAAATGTAAAAAGGAAGAAAAAATAACTAAAAATGACTAAAAATGAAAGTAAAGTGGGGGGCTGTCATGCTCTGAAATTATTGAACTCAATGTTCAGTCCGGCAGGCTGTAGTGTGCCTAATCGGTAGATGAGATGCTGTTCCTCGAGCTTGCGTTGGACGTCCATGGTGAAGAGGAGGCGGTTGGGACCAGGAAACTGGAAATTGTCAAAATGACGTAGGGCGTCAGAAGAGTCACGGATGTAGGTGGGAAGAGACTGGACCAGCGGAGAAAAGATAGAGTCTAGATAGGAAGAAATAAGTTCGGTTGGGCAGGAGCAGGCTGACACAATGGGTCTGCCGGGACAGTGCCGTTTGTGGATTTTGGGAAGGAGGTAGAAGCGGGCTGTCCGGGGTTGCGGGACTATGAGGTTGGAAGCTGTAGAGGGAAGATCTCCAGAGGAGATGAGGTCAGTGACAGTCCTTTGGACGGTGGCTTGATGTTCGGTGGTGGGGTCATGGTCCAGAGGGAGGTAGGAAGAGGTGTCTGTGAGTTGGCGTTGAGCTTCTGCAAGGTAGAGGTCGGTACGCCATACAACAACAGCACCACCCTTGTCTGCAGGTTTGATGACCATGTCGGGGTTAGACCTGAGAGAACGGAGTGCCTGAAGTTCAGAGGGGGACAGGTTAGAGTGAGTGAGGGGGGCAGAGAAATTGAGACGACCAATGTCTCGCCGACAGTTTTCAATGAAGAGATCAAGAGCGGGTAAGAGGCCAGGGTGAGGGGTCCAGGTAGAGGGAGAATGCTGGAGGCGGGTGAATGGGTCTGCTGGTCGGGGGGAGGACTCCTGGTCGAAGAAGTGAGCCCGGAGGCGGAGGCGACGGAAGAAGAGCTCAACGTCATGCCGAGCGCGAAATTCATTGAGGTGGGGGCGTAAGGGGATAAAACTGAGACCTTTGCTGAGTACAGAACGCTCAGCATCAGAGAGGGGGAGGTCAGAGGGTATAGTGAATACACGGCAAGAGGTCAGATCAGAAGGGGTGGGGTCAGAGGGAAGTGAAGCGGAAGGAGTCTTTGTTACTTGGTGTCAGTGTGTGTCTGTGTTACTGGGTATCAGTGTATGTCTTTGTGACTTGGTGTCAGTGTATGTCTTTGTTACTTGGTGTAAGTGTGTGTCTTTGTTACTTGGTGTAATTGTATGTCTTTGTTGCTTGGTGTCAGTGTATGTCTGTGTTACTTGGTGTAAGTGTGTGTCTGTGTTCCTGGGTATCAGTGTGTGTCTTTGTTACTTGGTGTCAGTGTATGTCTGTGTTACTTGGTGTAAGTGTGTGTCTGTGTTACTGGGTATCTGTGTGTGTCTTTGTTACTTGGTGTCAGTGTATGTCTGTGTTACTTCGTGTAAGTGTGTGTCTGTGTTACTGGGTGTGAGTGTGTGTCTGTGTTACTTGGTGTAAGTGTGTGTCTTTGTTACTTGGTGTCCGTGTGTGTCTGTGTTACTGGGTGTCAGTGCATGTCTTTGTTACTTGGTGTCAGTGTATATCTGTGTTACTTGGTGTAAGTGTCTGTCTTTGTTACTTGGTGTAATTGTATGTCTTTGTTACTTGGTGTCAGTGTATGTCTGTGTTACTTGGTGTAAGTGTGTGTCTGTATTACTGGGTGTGAGTGTATGTCTGTGTTACTTGGTGTAAGTGTGTGTCTTTGTTACTTGGTGTCCGTGTGTGTCTGTGTTACTGGGTGTCAGTGCATGTCTTTGTTACTTGGTGTCAGTGTATATCTGTGTTACTTGGTGTAAGTGTGTGTCTTTGTTACTTGGTGTAATTGTATGTCTTTGTTACTTGGTGTCAGAGTATGTCTGTGTTACTTGGTGTCAGTGCATATCTGTGTTACTTGGTGTAAGTGTGTGTCTTTGTTATTTGGTGTAATTGTATGTCTTTGTTACTTGGTGTCAGTGTATGTCTGTGTTACTTGTTGAAAGTGTATGTCTTTGTTACTTGTTGTAAGTGAGTGTCTGTGTTACTTGGTGTAAGAGTGTGTCTGTGTTCCTGAGCATCAGTGTATGTCTTTGTTACTTGGTGTCAGTGTATGTCTGTGTTACTTGGTGTAAGTGTGTGTCTGTGTTACTGGGTGTCAGTGTATGTCTGTGTTACTTGGTGTCAGTGTGTGTCTGTGTTACTGGGTATCAGTATATGTCTTTGTTACTTGGTGTCAGTGTTTGTCAAAATACTTGGTGCAAGTGTTTGTCTTTGTTACTTGGTGTAAGTGTATGTCTTTGTTACTTGGTGTCAGTGCATGTCTTTGTTACTTGGTGTCAGTGTTTGTCTGTGTTACTGGGTATCAGTGTATGTCTTTGTGATTGGTTTCAGTGTATGTCTTTGTTACTGGGTGTCAGTGTGTGTCAGTGTTACTGGGTATCAGTGTATGTCTTTGTTACTGGGTGTCAGTGTGTGTCTGTGTTACTGGGTGTCAGTGTGTGTCTGTGTTCCTGGGTATCAGTGTATGTCTTTGTGACTTGGTGTCAGTGTATGTCTTTGTTACTGGGTGTTTGCGTGTGTCTTTGTGACTTGGTGTCAGTGTATGTCTTTGTTACTTGGTGGAAGTGTGTGTCTGTTTAACTTGGTGCAAGTGTGTGTCTGTGTATCAGTGTTTGTCTTTGTGACTTGGTGTCAGTGTATGTCTTTGTTACTGGGGGTCAGTGTGTGCCTGTGTTACTGGGTATCAGTGTATGTCTTTGTTCCTTGGTGTCAGCGTATGTCGTTGTTACTTCGTGTCAGTGTATGTGCTTGTGATTTGGTGTCAGTGTATGTCTTTGTTACTGTTTATCAGTGTTTCTCTGTGTTTCTGGGTGTCAGTGTGTGTTTGTGTTACTGGGTGTAAGTGTGTATCTGTGACACTAGGTGTCAGTATTTAGTTTAGTTTCGAGATGCAGCCCTTTAACAGGCCCTTCGGCCCACCGAGTCCGTGCCGACCATCAACCACCCATTTATACTAATCCGACACTAATCCCGTATTCCTATCACATCCCCACCTGTCCCTAAATATTTCCCTACCACCTACCTATACTAGGGGCAATTTATGATGGCCAATTAACCTATCAACCTGCAAGTCTTTGGCATGTGGGAGGAAACCGGAGCACCCGGAGGAAACCCACGCAGACACAGGGAGAACTTGCAAACTCCGCACAGGCAGTACCCAGAATCGAACCCGGGTCCCTGGAGCTGTGAGGCTGCGGGGCTAACCACTGCGCCAATGTGCCCCCACAGTGTGTGCCTGTGTTACTGGGTATCAGTGTATGTCTTTGTTACTTGGTGTCAGTGCATGTCTGTGTTACTTGGTGTAAGTGTGTGTCTGTGTTACTGGGTGTCAGTGTGTGTCTGTGTTACTTGGTGTAAGTGTGTTTTTTTCTTACTTGGTGTAATTGTATGTCTTTGTTACTTGGTGTCAGTGTATGTCTTTGTTACTTGGTGTCAGTGTGTGTCTGTGTTACTGGGTATCAGTGTATGTCTTTGTGACTTGGTGTCAGTGTATGTCTTTGTTACTTGGTGTAAGTGTGTGTCTTTGTTACTTGGTGTAATTGTATGTCTTTGTTGCTTGGTGTCAGTGTATGTCTGTGTTACTTGGTGTAAGTGTGTGTCTGTGTTCCTGGGTATCAGTGTGTGTCTTTGTTACTTGGTGTCAGTGTATGTCTGTGTTACTTGGTGTAAGTGTGTGTCTGTGTTACTGGGTATCTGTGTGTGTCTTTGTTACTTGGTGTCAGTGTATGTCTGTGTTACTTCGTGTAAGTGTGTGTCTGTGTTACTGGGTGTGAGTGTGTGTCTGTGTTACTTGGTGTAAGTGTGTGTCTTTGTTACTTGGTGTCCGTGTGTGTCTGTGTTACTGGGTGTCAGTGCATGTCTTTGTTACTTGGTGTCAGTGTATATCTGTGTTACTTGGTGTAAGTGTCTGTCTTTGTTACTTGGTGTAATTGTATGTCTTTGTTACTTGGTGTCAGTGTATGTCTGTGTTACTTGGTGTAAGTGTGTGTCTGTATTACTGGGTGTGAGTGTATGTCTGTGTTACTTGGTGTAAGTGTGTGTCTTTGTTACTTGGTGTCCGTGTGTGTCTGTGTTACTGGGTGTCAGTGCATGTCTTTGTTACTTGGTGTCAGTGTATATCTGTGTTACTTGGTGTAAGTGTGTGTCTTTGTTACTTGGTGTAATTGTATGTCTTTGTTACTTGGTGTCAGAGTATGTCTGTGTTACTTGGTGTCAGTGCATATCTGTGTTACTTGGTGTAAGTGTGTGTCTTTGTTATTTGGTGTAATTGTATGTCTTTGTTACTTGGTGTCAGTGTATGTCTGTGTTACTTGTTGAAAGTGTATGTCTTTGTTACTTGTTGTAAGTGAGTGTCTGTGTTACTTGGTGTAAGAGTGTGTCTGTGTTCCTGAGCATCAGTGTATGTCTTTGTTACTTGGTGTCAGTGTATGTCTGTGTTACTTGGTGTAAGTGTGTGTCTGTGTTACTGGGTGTCAGTGTATGTCTGTGTTACTTGGTGTCAGTGTGTGTCTGTGTTACTGGGTATCAGTGGATGTCTTTGTGACTTGGTATCAGTGTATGTCTTTGTTACTTGGTGTCACTGTGTGTCTTTGTCACTGGGTATCAGTGTATGTCTTTGTGACTTGGTATCAGTGTATGTCTTTGTTACTGGGTGTCAGTGTTTGTCTTTGTTACTGGGTATCAGTGTATGTCTTTGTGACTTGGTATCAGTGTATGTCTTTGTTACTGGGTTTCAGTGTATGTCTTTGTTACTGGGTGTCAGTGTGTGTCTTTGTGACTTGGAGTCAGTGTATGTCTTTTTACTTGGTGTAAGTGTGTGTCTGTGATACTGGGTATCAGTGTATGTCTTTGTTACTTGGTGTCAGTGTCTGTCTGTGTTACTTGGTGTAAGTGTGTGTCTTTGTTACTTGGTGTCCGTGTGTGTCTGTGTTACTGGGTGTCAGTGTATGTCTCTGTTACTTGGTGGAAGTGTGTGTCTGTGTTACTGGGTATCAGTGTATGTCTTTGTGACTTGTTGTAAGTGTATGTCTCTGATACTGGGTGTCAGTGTGTGTCTTTGTTTCTTGGTGTCAGTGTGTGTCTTTGTTTCTTGGTGTCAGTGTATGTCTTTGTTACTTGGAGTAAGTGTGTGTCTGTGTTACTTGGTGTCCGTGTGTGTCTGTGTTACTGGGTGTCAGTGTATGTCTGTGTTACTTGGTGGAAGTGTGTGTCTGTGTGACTGGGTATCAGTGTATGTCTTTGTGACTTGGTGTCAGTGTATGTCTCTGATACTGGGTGTCAGTGTGTGTCTTTGTTTCTTGGTGTCAGTGTGTGTCTTTGTTTCTTGGTGTCAGTGTTTGTCTTTGTTACTTGGTGTAATTGTCTGTCTTTGTTACTTGGTGTAAGTGTATGTCTTTGTTACTTGGTGTCAGTGTATGTCTGTGTTATTTGGTGTCAGTGCATATCTGTGTTACTTGGTGTAAGTGTGTGTCTTTGTTACTTGGTGTAATTGCATGTCTTTGTTACTTGGTGTCAGTGTATGTCAGTGTTACTTGGTGAAAGTGTATGTCTTTGTTAATTGTTGTAAGTGTGTGTCGGTGTTACTTGGTGTAAGAGTGTGTCTGTGTTCCTGAGCATCAGTGTATGTCTTTGTTACTTGGTGTCAGTGTATGTCTGTGTTACTTGGTGTAAGTGTGTGTCTGTGTTACTGGGTGTCAGTGTATGTCTGTGTTACTTGGTGTGAGTGTGTGTCTGTGTTACTTGGTGTCAGTGCATGTCTTTGTTACTTGGTGTCAGTGTGTGTCTGTGTTACTGGGTATCAGTGGATGTCTTTGTGACTTGGTATCAGTGTATGTCTTTGTTACCTGGTGTCAGTGTGTGTCTTTGTCACTGGGTATCAGTGTATGTCTTTGTGACTTGGTATCAGTGTATGTCTTTGTTACTGGGTGTCAGTGTGTGTCTGTGTTACTGCGTATCAGTGTATGTCTTTGTGACTTGGTATCAGTGTATGTCTTTGTTACTGGGTTTCAGTGTGTGTCTGTGTTACTGGGTATCAGTGTATGCCTTTGTGACTTGTTTTCAGTGTATGTCTTTGTAAATGGGTGTCAGTGTGTGTCTTTGTGACTTGGAGTCAGTGTATGTCTTTGTTACTTGGTGTAAGTGTGTGTCTGTGATACTGGGTATCAGTGTATGTCTTTGTTACTTGGTGTCAGTGTCTGTCTGTGTTACTTGGTGTAAGTGTGTGTCTTTGTTACTTGGTGTCCGTGTGTGTCTGTGTTACTGGGTGTCAGTGTATGTCTCTGTTACTTGGTGGAAGTGTGTGTCTGTGTTACTGGGTATCAGTGTATGTCTTTGTTACTTGGTGTCAGTGTTTGTCAAAATACTTGGTGTAAGTGTTTGTCTTTGTTTCTTGGTGTCAGTGTGTGTCTTTGTTACTTGGTGTAAGTGTATGTCTTTGTTACTTGGTGTCAGTGCATGACTTTGTTACTTGGTGTCAGTGTTTGTCTGTGTTACTGGGTATCAATGTATGTCTTTGTGATTGGTATCAGTGTATGTCTTTGTTACTGGGTGTCAGTGTGTGTCAGTGTTACTGGGTATCAGTGTATGTCTTTGTTACTGGGTGTCAGTGTGTGTCTGTGTTCCTGGGTATCAGTGTATGTCTTTGTGACTTGGTGTCAGTGTATGTCTTTGTTACTGGGTGTTTGCGTGTGTCTTTGTGACTTGGTGTCAGTGTATGTCTGTGTTACTTGGTGTAAGTGTGTGTCTGTGTTACTTGGTGTCCGTGTGTGTCTGTGTTACTGGGTGTCAGTGTATGTCTGTGTTACTTGGTGGAAGTGTGTGTCTGTGTGACTGGGTATCAGTGTATGTCTTTGTGACTTGGTGTCAGTGTATGTCTCTGATACTGGGTGTCAGTGTGTGTCTTTGTTTCTTGGTGTCAGTGTGTGTCTTTGTTTCTTGGTGTCAGTGTTTGTCTTTGTTACTTGGTGTAATTGTCTGTCTTTGTTACTTGGTGTAAGTGTATGTCTTTGTTACTTGGTGTCAGTGTATGTCTGTGTTACTTGGTGTCAGTGCATATCTGTGTTACTTGGTGTAACTGTGTGTCTTTGTTACTTGGTGTAATTGCATGTCTTTGTTACTTGGTGTCAGTGTATGTCTGTGTTACTTGGTGAAAGTGTATGTCTTTGTTAATTGTTGTAAGTGTGTGTCGGTGTTACTTGGTGTAAGAGTGTGTCTGTGTTCCTGAGCATCAGTGTATGTCTTTGTTACTTGGTGTCAGTGTATGTCTGTGTTACTTGGTGTAAGTGTGTGTCTGTGATACTGGGTGTCAGTGTATGTCTGTGTTACTTGGTGTGAGTGTGTGTCTGTGTTACTTGGTGTAAGTGTATGTCTTTGTTACTTGGTGTCAGTGCATGTCTTTGTTACTTGGTGTCAGTGTGTGTCTGTGTTACTGGGTATCAGTGGATGTCTTTGTGACTTGGTATCAGTGTATGTCTTTGTTACCTGGTGTCAGTGTGTGTCTTTGTCACTGGGTATCAGTGTATGTCTTTGTGACTTGGTATCAGTGTATGTCTTTGTTACTGGGTGTCAGTGTGTGTCTGTGTTACTGCGTATCAGTGTATGTCTTTGTGACTTGGTATCAGTGTATGTCTTTGTTACTGGGTTTCAGTGTGTGTCTGTGTTACTGGGTATCAGTGTATGCCTTTGTGACTTGTTTTCAGTGTATGTCTTTGTAACTGGGTGTCAGTGTGTGTCTTTGTGACTTGGAGTCAGTGTATGTCTTTGTTACTTGGTGTAAGTGTGTGTCTGTGATACTGGGTATCAGTGTATGTCTTTGTTACTTGGTGTCAGTGTCTGTCTGTGTTACTTGGTGTAAGTGTGTGTCTTTGTTACTTGGTGTCCGTGTGTGTCTGTGTTACTGGGTGTCAGTGTATGTCTCTGTTACTTGGTGGAAGTGTGTGTCTGTGTTACTGGGTATCAGTGTATGTCTTTGTAACTTGGTGTCAGTGTTTGTCAAAATACTTGGTGTAAGTGTTTGTCTTTGTTTCTTGGTGTCAGTGCATGTCTTTGTTACTTGGTGTAAGTGTATGTCTTTGTTACTTGGTGTCAGTGCATGACTTTGTTACTTGGTGTCAGTGTTTGTCTGTGTTACTGGGTATCAATGTATGTCTTTGTGATTGGTATCAGTGTATGTCTTTGTTACTGGGTGTCAGTGTGTGTCAGTGTTACTGGGTATCAGTGTATGTCTTTGTTACTGGGTGTCAGTGTGTGTCTGTGTTCCTGGGTATCAGTGTATGTCTTTGTGACTTGGTGTCAGTGTATGTCTTTGTTACTGGGTGTTTGCGTGTGTCTTTGTGACTTGGTGTCAGTGTATGTCTTTGTTACTTGGTGTAAGTGTGTGTCTGTGATACTGGGTATCAGTGTATGTCTTTGTTACTTGGTGTCAGTGTATGTCTGTGTAACTTGGTGCAAGTGTGTGTCTGTGTATCAGTGTATGTCTTTGTGACTTGGTGTCAGTGTATGTCTTTGTTACTGGGTGTCAGTGTGTGTCTTTGTGACTTGGTGTCAGTGTATGTCTGTGTTACTGGGGGTCAGTGTGTGCCTGTGTTACTGGGTATCAGTGTATGTCTTTGTTCCTTGGTGTCAGCGTATGTCGTTGTTACTTCGTGTCAGTGTATGTGCTTGTGATTTGGTGTCAGTGTATGTCTTTGTTATTGTTTATCAGTGTTTCTCTGTGTTTCTGGGTGTCAGTGTGTGTTTGTGTTACTGGGTGCAAGTGTGTATCTGTGACACTAGGTGTCAGTATTTAGTTTAGTTTCGAGATGCAGCCCTTTAACAGGCCCTTCGGCCCACCGAGTCTGTGCCGACCATCAACCACCCATTTATACTAATCCGACACTAATCCCGTATTCCTATCACATCCCCACCTGTCCCTAAATATTTCCCTACCACCTACCTATACTAGGGGCAATTTATGATGGCCAATTAACCTATCAACCTGCAAGTCTTTGGCATGTGGGAGGAAACCCACGCAGACACAGGGAGAACTTGCAAACTCCGCACAGGCAGTACCCAGAATCGAACCCGGATCCCTGGAGCTGTGAGGCTGCGGGGCTAACCAATGCGCCAATGTGCCCCCACAGTGTGTGCCTGTGTTATTGGGTATCAGTGTATGTCTTTGTTACTTGGTGTCAGTGTATGTCTGTGTTACTTGGTGTAAGTGTGTGTCTGTGTTACTGGGTGTAAGTGTGTGTCTGTGTTACTGGGTGTCAGTGTGTGTCTGTGTTACTTGGTGTAAGTGTGTGTTTTTCTTACTTTGTGTAATTGTATGTCTTTGTTACTTGGTGTCAGTGTATGTCTTTGTTACTTGGTGTCAGTGTGTGTCTGTGTTACTGGGTATCAGTGTATGTCTTTGTGACTTGGTGTCAGTGTATGTCTTTGTTACTTGGTGTAAGTGTGTGTCTTTGTTACTTGATGTAAGTGTGTGTCCGTGTTACTTGGTGTAAGTGTGTGTCTGTGTTCCTGGGTATCAGTGTGTGTCTTTGTTACTTGGTGTCAGTGTATGTCTGTGTTACTTGGTGTAAGTGTGTGTCTGTGTTACTGGGTATCTGTGTGTGTCTTTGTTACTTGGTGTCAGTGTATGTCTGTGTTACTTGGTGTAAGTGTGTGTCTGTGTTACTGGGTGTGAGTGTGTGTCTGTGTTACTTGGTGTAAGTGTGTGTCTTTGTTACTTGTTGTCCGTGTGTGTCTGTGTTACTGGGTGTCAGTGCATGTCTTTGTTACTTGGTGTCAGTGTATATCTGTTTTACTTGGTGTAAGTGTGTGTCTTTGTTACTTGGTGTAATTGTATGTCTTGGTTACTTGGTGTCAGTGTATGTCTGTGTTACTTGGTGTCAGTGCATATCAGTGTTTCTTGGTGTAAGTGTGTGTCTTCGTTACTTGGTGTAATTTTATGTCTTTGTTACTTGGTGTCAGTGTATGTCTGTTACTTGGTGAAAGTGTATGTCTTTGTTACTTGTTGTAAGTGTGTGTCTGTGTTACTTGGTGCAAGAGTGTGCCTGTGTTCCTGAGCATCAGTGTATGTCTTTGTTACTTGGTGTCAGTGTATGTCTGTGTTACTTGGTGTAAGTGTGTGTCTGTGTTACTTGGTGTAAGTGTGTGTCTTTGTTACTTGGTGTCCGTGTGTGTCTGTGTTACTTGGTGTCAGTGTATGTCTGTGTTACTTGGTGTCAGTGCATATCAGTGTTACTTGGTGTAAGTGTGTGTCTTCGTTACTTGGTGTAATTGTATGTCTTTGTTACTTGGTGTCAGTGTATGTCTGTTACTTGGTGAAAGTGTATGTCTTTGTTACTTGTTGTAAGTGTGTGTCTGTGTTACTTGGTGCAAGAGTGTGTCTGTGTTCCTGAGCATCAGTGTATGTCTTTGTTACTTGGTGTAAGTGTGTGTCTGTGTTACTTGGTGTAAGTGTATGTCTTTGTTACTTGGAGTCAGTGCATGTCTTTGTTACTTGGTGTAAGTGTGTGTCTTTGTCACTGGGTATCAGTGTATGTCTTTGTGACTTGTTATCAGTGTATGTCTTTGTTACTGGGTGTCAGTGTATGTCTGTGTTACTTGGTGTAACTGTGTGTCTGTGTTACTGGGTGTCAGTGTATGTTTGTGTTACTTGGTGTAAGTGTGTGTCTGTGTTACTTGGTGTAAGTGTATGTCTTTGTTACTTGGTGTCAGTGCATGTCTTTGTTACTTGGTGTCAGTGTGTGTCTGTGTTCCTGAGCATCAGTGTATGTCTTTGTTACTTGGTGTCAGTGTATGTCTCTGTTACTTGGTGGAAGTGTGTGTCTGTGTTACTGGGTATCAGTGTATGTCTTTGTTACTTGGTGTCAGTGTTTGTCAAAATACTTGGTGTAAGTGTTTGTCTTTGTAACTTGGTGTAATTGTCTGTCTTTGTTACTTGGTGTAAGTGTATGTCTTTGTTACTTGGTGTCAGTGCATGACTTTGTTACTTGGTGTCAGTGTTTGTCTGTGTTACTGGGTATCAATGTATGTCTTTGTGATTGGTATCAGTGTATGTCTTTGTTCCTGGGTGTCAGTGTGTGTCAGTGTTACTGGGTATCAGTGTATGTCTTTGTTACTGGGTGTCAGTGTGTGTCTGTGTTCCTGGGTATCAGTGTATGTCATTGTGACTTGGTGTCAGTGTATGTCTTTGTTACTGGGTGTTTGCGTGTCTCTTTGTGACTTGGTGTCAGTGTATGTCTTTGTTACTTGGTGTAAGTGTGTGTCTGTGATACTGGGTATCAGTGTATGTCTTTGTTACTTGGTGTCAGTGTATGTCTGTGTAACTTGGTGCAAGTGTGTGTCTGTGTATCAGTGTATGTCTTTGTGACTTGGTGTCAGTGTATGTCTTTGTTACTGGGTGTCAGTGTGTGTCTTTGTGACTTGGTGTCAGTGTATGTCTGTGTTACTGGGGGTCAGTGTGTGCCTGTGTTACTGGGTATCAGTGTATGTCTTTGTTCCTTGGTGTCAGCGTATGTCGTTGTTACTTCGTGTCAGTGTATGTGCTTGTGATTTGGTGTCAGTGTATGTCTTTGTTACTGTTTATCAGTGTTTCTCTGTGTTTCTGGGTGTCAGTGTGTGTTTGTGTTACTGGGTGTAAGTGTGTATCTGTGACACTAGGTGTCAGTATTTAGTTTAGTTTCGAGATGCAGCCCTTTAACAGGCCCTTCGGCCCACCGAGTCTGTGCCGACCATCAACCACCCATTTATACTAATCCGACACTAATCCCGTATTCCTATCACATCCCCACCTGTCCCTAAATATTTCCCTGCCACCTACCTATACCAGGGGCAATTTATGATGGCCAATTAACCTATCAACCTGCAAGTCTTTGGCATGTGGGAGGAAACCGGAGCACCCGGAGGAAACCCACGCAGACACAGGGAGAACTTGCAAACTCCGCACAGGCAGTACCCAGAATCGAACCCGGGTCCCTGGAGCTGTGAGGCTGCGGGTCTAACCACTGCGCCAATGTGCCCCCACAGTGTGTGCCTGTGTTACTGGGTATCAGTGTATGTCTTTGTTACTTGGTGTCAGTGTATGTCTGTGTTACTTGGTGTAAGTGTGTGTCTGTGTTACTGGGTGTCAGTGTGTGTCTGTGTTACTTGGTGTAAGTGTGTGTTTTTCTTACTTGGTGTAATTGTATGTCTTTGTTACTTGGTGTCAGTGTATGTCTTTGTGACTTGGTGTCAGTGTATGTCTTTGTTACTTGGTGTAAGTGTGTGTCTTTGTTACTTGGTGAAATTGTATGTCTTTGTTGCTTGGTGTCAGTGTATGTCTGTGTTACTTGGTGTAAGTGCATGTCTTTGTTACTTGGTGTAAGTGTGTGTCTGTGTTACTTGGTGTAAGTGTGTGTCTGTGTTCCTGGGTATCAGTGTGTGTCTTTGTTACTTGGTGTCAGTGTATGTCTGTGTTACTTGGTGTAAGTGTGTGTCTGTGTTACTGGGTGTGAGTGTGTGTCTGTGTTACTTGGTGTAAGTGTGTGTCTTTGTTACTTGGTATCCGTGCGTGTCTGTGTTACTGGGTGTCAGTGCATGTCTTTGTTACTTGGTGTCAGTGTATATCTGTGTTTCTTGGTGTAAGTGTGTGTCTTTGTTACTTGGTGTAATTGTATGTCTTTGTTACTTGGTGTCAGTGTATGTCTGTGTTACTTGGTGTCAGTGCATATCAGTGTTACTTGGTGTAAGTGTGTGTCTTCGTTACTTGGTGTAATTGTATGTCTTTGTTACTTGGTGTCAGTGTATGTCTGTGTTACTTGGTGAAAGTGTATGTCTTTGTTACTTGTTGTAAGTGTGTGTCTGTGTTACTTGGTGTAAGAGTGTGTCTGTGTTCCTGAGCATCAGTGTATGTCTTTGTTACTTGGTGACAGTGTATGTCTGTGTTACTTGGTGTAAGTGTGTGTCTGTGTTACTGGGTGTCAGTGTATGTCTGTGTTACTTGGTGTAAGTGTGTGTCTGTGTTACTTGGTGTAAGTGTATGTCTTTGTTACTTGGCGTCAGAGCATGTCTTTGTTACTTGGTGTCAGTGTGTGTCTGTGTTACTGGGTATCAGTGGATGTCTTTGTGACTTGGTATCAGTGTATGTCTTTGTTACTTGGTGTCAGTGTGTGTCTTTGTCACTGGGTATCAGTGTATGTCTTTGTGACTTGATATCAGTGTATGTCTTTGTTACTGGGTGTCAGTGTGTGTCTGTGTTACTGGGTATCAGTGTATGTCTTTGTGACTTGTTTTCAGTGTATGTCTTTGTTACTGGGTGTCAGTGTGTGTCTTTGATACTTGGTGTCAGTGTCTGTCTGTGTTACTTGGTGTCCGTGTGTGTCTTTGTTACTTGGTGTCCGTGTGTGTCTGTGTTACTGGGTGTCAGTGTATGTCTTTGTTACTTGGTGTAATAGTATGTCTTTGCTACTTGGTGTCAGTGTATGTCTGTGTTACTTGGTGTCAGTGCATATCTGTGTTACTTGGTGTCAGTGTGTGTCTTTGTTCCTTGGTGTAATTGTATGTCTTTGTTACTTGGTGTCAGTGAATGTCTGTGTTACTTGGTGTAAGTGTATGTCTTTGTTACTTGTTGTAAGTGTGTGTCTGTGTTACTTGGTGTCAGTGTATGTCTGTGTTACTTGGTGTAAGTGTGTGCCTGTGTTACTGGGTGTCAGTGTATGTCTGTGTAACTTGGTGTAAGTGTGTGTCTGTGTTACTGGGTGGCAGCGTGTGTCTGTGTTACTTGGTGTCAGTGTATGTCTGTGTTACTTGGTGTAAGTGTGTGTCTGTGTTACTGGGTGTCAGTGTATGTCTGTGTTACTTGGTGTAAGTGTGTGTCTGTGTTACTTGGTGTAAGTGTATGTCTTTGTTACTTGGTGTCAGTGCATGTCTTTGTTACTTGGTGTCAGTGTGTGTCTGTGTTACTGGGTATCAGTGTATGTCTTTGTGACTTGGGATCAGTGTATGTCTTTGTTACTGGGTGTCAGTGTGTGTCTGTGTTACTGGGTATCAGTGTATGTCTTTGTGACTTGGTATCAGTGTATGTCTTTGTTACTGGTTTTCAGTGTGTGTCTGTGTTACTGGGTATCAGTGTATGCCTTTGTGACTTGTTTTCAGTGTATGTCTTTGTTACTGGGTGGCAGTGTGTGTCTTTGTGACTTGGAGTCACTGTATGTCTTTGTTACTTGGTGTAAGTGTGTGTCTGTGATACTGGGTATCAGTGTATGTCTTTGTTACTTGGTGTCAGCGTGTGTCTGTGTTACTGGGTGTCAGCGTGTGTCTGTGTTACTTGGTGTAAGTCTGTGTCTTTGTTACTTGGTGTAAGTGTGTGTCTGTGTTACTGGGTGTCAGTGTATGTCTTTGTTACTGGTTATCAGTGTCTGTCTTTGTTACTTGGTGTCAGTGTATGTCTTTGTTACTGGGAGTCAGTGTGTGTCTTTGCGACTTGGTGTCAGTGTATTTCTTTGTTACTTGGTGTAAGTGTGTGTCTGTGTTACTGGGTATCAGTGTATGTCTTTGTTACTTGGTGTAAGTGTGTGTCTTTGATACTTGGTGCAAGTGTATGTCTTTGTTACTTGGTGTCAGTGTATGTCTTTGTTACTTGGTGTAAGTGTGTGTCTGTGTTACTTGGTGTAAGTGTGTGTCTGTGTTCCTGGGTATCAGTGTATGTCTTTGTTACTTGGCGAAAGTGTATGTCTGTGTTACTTGGTGTAAGTTTGTGTCTGTTTTACTGGGTATCAGTATATGTCATTGTTACTTGGTGTCAGTGTATGTCTGTGTTACTTGGTGTAAGTGTGTGTCTGTGTTACTGGGTATCAGTGTATGTCTTTGTTACTTGGTGTCAGCGCATGTCTTTGTTAATTGGTGTAAGTGTGTGTCTGTTTTACTGGGTGTCAGTGTGTGTCTGTTTTACTTGGTGTAAGTGTGTGACTTTGTTACTTGGTGTCCGTGTGTGTCTGTGTTACTGGGTGTCAGTGCATGTCTTTGTTACTTGGTGTCAGTGTATATCTGTGTCACTTGGTGTATGTGTGTGTCTTTGTTACTTGGTGTAATTGTGTGTCTTTGTTACTTGGTGTCAGTGTATGTCTGTGTTACTTGGTGTAAGTGTATGTCTTTGGTACTTGGTGTAAGTGTGTGTCTGTGTTACTTGGTGTAAGTGTGTGTCTGTGTTCCTGGGTATCAGTGCATGTCTTTGTGACTTGGTGTCAGTGTATGTCTGTGTTACTTGGTGTAAGTGTGTGTCTGTGTTACTGGGTGTGAGTGTGCGTCTGTGTTACTTGGTGTAAGTGTGTGTCTTTGTTACTTGGTGTCCGTGTGTGTCTGTGTTACTGGGTGTCAGTGCATGTCTTTGTTACTTGGTGTCAGTGTATATCTGTGTTACTTGGTGTAAGTGTGTGTCTTTGTTACTTGGTGTAATTGTATGTCTTTGTTACTTGGTGTCAGTGTATGTCTGTGTTACTTGGTGTCAGTGCATATCTGTGTTACTTGGTGTAAGTGTTTGTCTTTGTTACTTGGTGTAATTGTATGTCTTTGTTACTTGGTTTCAGTGTATGTCTGTGTTACTTAGTGTAATTGATGTCTTTGTTACTTGTTGCAAGTGTGTGTCTGTGTTACTTGGTGTAAGAGTGTGTCTGTGTTCCTGAGCATCAGTGTATGTCTTTGTTACTTGGTGTCAGTGTATGTCTGTGTTACTTGGTGTAAGTGTGTGTCTGTGTTACTGGGTGTCAGTGTTCGTCTGTGTTACTTGGTGTAAGTGTGTGTCTGTGTTACTTGGTGTAAGTGTATGTCTTTGTTACTTGGTGTCAAAGCATGTCTTTGTTACTTGGTGTCAGTGCATATCTGTGTTACTTGGTGTAAGTGTTTGTCTTTGTTACTTGGTGTAATTGTATGTCTTTGTTACTTCGTTTCAGTGTATGTCTGTGTGACTTAGTGTAATTGATGTCTTTGTTACTTGTTGCAAGTGTGTGTCTGTGTTACTTGGTGTAAGAGTGTGTCTGTGTTCCTGAGCATCAGTGTATGTCTTTGTTACTTGGTGTCAGTGTATGTCTGTGTTACTTGGTGTAAGTGTGTGTCTGTGTTACTGGGTGTCAGTGTTCGTCTGTGTTACTTGGTGTAAGTGTGTGTCTGTGTTACTTGGTGTAAGTGTATGTCTTTGTTACTTGGTGTCAAAGCATGTCTTTGTTACTTGGTGTCAGTGTGTGTCTGTGTTACTGGGTATCAGTGTATGTCTTTGTGACTTGGTATCATTGTATGCCTTTGTTACTTGGTGTCAGTGTGTGTCTGTGTTACTGGTTATCAGTGTCTGTCTTTGTTACTTGGTGTCAGTGTATGTCTTTGTTACTGGGAGTCAGTGTGTGTCTTTGCGACTTGGTGTCAGTGTATTTCTTTGTTACTTGGTGTAAGTGTGTGTCTGTGTTACTGGGTATCAGTGTATGTCTTTGTTACTTGGTGTAAGTGTGTGTCTTTGATACTTGGTGCAAGTGTATGTCTTTGTTACTTGGTTTCAGTGTATGTCTTTGTTACTTGGTGTAAGTGTGTGTCTGTGTTACTTGGTGTAAGTGTGTGTCTGTGTTCCTGGGTATCAGTGTATGTCTTTGTTACTTGGTGTCAGTGTATGTCTGTGTTACTTGGTGTAAGTTTGTGTCTGTTTTACTGGGTATCAGTGTATGTCATTGTTACTTGGTGCCAGTGTATGTCTGTGTTACTTGGTGTAAGTGTGTGTCAAAATACTTGGTGTAAGTGTATGTCTTTGTTACTTGGTGTAATTGTCTGTCTTTGTTACTTGGTGTAAGTGTATGTCTTTGTTACTTGGTGTCAGTGTATGTCTTTGTTGCTGTGTGCCAGTGTATGTCTTTGTTACTGGGTATCAGTGTATGTCTTTGTGACTTGGTATCAGTGTATGTCTTTGTGACTTGGAATCAGTGTATGTCTGTGTTACTTGGTGTAAGTGTGTGTCTGTGTTACTGGGTATCAGTGCATGTCTTCGTTACTTGGTGTCAGCGCATGTCTTTGTTAATTGGTGTAAGTGTGTGTCTGTTTTACTGGGTGTCAGTGTGTGTCTGTTTTACTTGGTGTAAGTGTATGACTTTGTTACTTGGTGTCCGTGTGTGTCTGTGTTACTGGGTGTCAGTGCATGTCTTTGTTACTTGGTGTCAGTGTATATCTGTGTCACTTGGTGTAAGTGTGTGTCTTTGTTACTTGGTGTAATTGTGTGTCTTTGTTACTTGGTGTCAGTGTATGTCTGTGTTACTTGGTGTAAGTGTATGTCTTTGTTACTTGGTGTAAGTGTGTGTCTGTGTTACTTGGTGTAAGTGTGTGTCTGTGTTCCTGGGTATCAGTGTATGTCTTTGTGACTTGGTGTCAGTGTATGTCTGTGTTACTTGGTGTAAGTGTGTGTCTGTGTTACTGGGTGTGAGTGTGTGTCTGTGTTACTTGGTGTAAGTGTGTGTCTTTGTTACTTGGTGTCCGTGTGTGTCTGTGTTACTGGGTGTCAGTGCATGTCTTTGTTACTTGGTGTCAGTGTATATCTGTGTTACTTGGTGTCAGTGTGTGTCTTTGTTACTTGGTGTAATTGTATATCTTTGTTACTTGGTGTCAGTGTATGTCTTTGTTACTTGGTGTCAGTGCATATCTGTGTTGCTTGGTGTAAGTGTTTGTCTTTGTTACTTTATGTAATTGTATGTCTTTGTTACTTCGTTTCAGTGTATGTTTGTGTTACTTAGTGTAATTGATGTCTTTGTTACTTGTTGTAAGTGTGTGTCTGTGTTACTTGGTGTAAGAGTGTGTCTGTGTTCCTGAGCATCTGTGTATGTCATTGTTACTTGGTGTCAGTGTATGTCTGTGTTACTTGGTGTAAGTGTGTGTCTGTGTTACTGGGTGTCAGTGTGTGTCTGTGTTACTGGGTGTCAGTGTATGTCTGTGTTACTTGGTGTAAGTGTGTGTCTGTGTTACTTGGTGTAAGTGTATGTCTTTGTTACTTGGTGTCAGTGTGTGTCTGTGTTACTGGGTATCAGTGTATGTCTTTGTGACTTGGTATCAGTGTATGTCTTTGTTACTGGGTGTCAGTGTGTGTCTGTGTTACTGGGTATCAGTGTATGTCTTTGTGACTTGGTGTCAGTGTATGTCTTTGTTACTGGGTTTCAGTGTGTGTCTGTGTTACTGGGTATCAGTGTATGCCTTTGTGACTTGGTGTCAGTGTATGTCTTTGTTACTTGGTGTAAGTGTGTGTCTGTGATACTGGGTATCAGTGTATGTCTTTGTTACTTGGTGTCAGTGTCTGTCTGTGTTACTTGGTGTAAGTGTGTGTCTGTGTTACTGGGTGTCAGTGTGTGTCTGTGTTACTTGGTGTAAGTGTGTGTCATTGTTACTTGGTGTCAGTGTAAGTCTTTGTTACTTGGTGTAAGTGTGTGTCTGTGATACTGGGTATCAGTGTATGTCTTTGTGATTGGTATCAGTGTATGTCTTTGTTACTGGGTGTCAGTGTGTGTCTGTGTTACTGGTTATCAGTGTATGTCTTTGTGACTTGGTGTCATTGTATGTCTGTGTAACTTGGTGTAAGTGTGTATCAGTGTATGTCTTTGTGACTTGGTGTCAGTGTCTGTCTTTGTTACTGGGTGTCAGTGTGTGTCTTTGTGACTTGGTGTCAGTGTATGTCTGTGTTACAGTGGGTCAGTGTGTGTCTGTGTTACTGGGGGTCAGTGTGTGCTTCTCACTGGGTGTCAGTGTGTGCCTGTGTTACTGGGTATCAGTGTATGTCTTTGTTACTTGGTGTAAGCGTATGTCGTTGTTACTTCGTGTCAGTGTATGTGCTTGTGATTTGGTGTCAGTGTATGTCTTTGTTACTGTTTATCAGTGTTTCTCTGTGTTACTGGGTGTCAGTGTGTGTTTGTTTGTGTTACTGGGTGTAAGTGTGTATCTGTGACACTAGGTGTCAGTATTTACTTTTGTTTCGAGATACAGCACTGAAACAGGCCCTTCGGGCCACCGAGTCTGTGCCGACCATCAACCAACCATTTATACTAATCCTACACTAATCCCGTATTCCTATCACATCCCCACCTGTCCCTAAATATTTCCCTACCACCTACCTATACTAGGGGCAATTTATGATGGCCAATTAACCTATCAACCTGCAAGTCTTTGGCATGTGGGAGGAAACAGGAGCAAACCCACGCAGACACAGGTAGAACTTGCAAACTCCGCACAGGCAGCACCCAGAATCGAACCCGGGTCCCTGGAGCTGTGAGGCTGCGGTGCTAACCACTGCGCCAATGTCTCCCCACAATGTGTGCCTGTGTTACTGGGTATCAGTGTATGTCTTTGTTACTTGGTGTCAGTGTATGTCTGTGTTACTTGGTGTAAGTGTGTGTCTGTGTTACTGGGTGTCAGTGTGTGTCTGTGTTACTGGGTGTCAGTGTGTGTCTGTGTTACTTGGTGTTAGTATGTGTCTTTCTTACTTGGTTTAATTGTATGTATTTGTTACTTGGTGTCAGTGTATATCTTTGTTACTTGGTGTCATTGTGTGTCTGTGTTACTGGGTATCAGTGTATGTCTTTGTTCCTTGGTGTCAGTGTATGTCTTTGTTACTTGGTGTAAGTGTGTGTCTTTGTTACTTGGTGTAATTGTATGTCTTTGTTACTTGGTGTCAGTGTATATCTTTGTTACTTGGTGTCAGTGTGTGTCTGTGTTACTGGGTATCAGTGTATGTCTTTGTGACTTGGTGTCAGTGTATGTCTTTGTTACTTGGTGTAAGTGTGTGTCTTTGTTACTTGCTGTAATTGTATGTCTTTGTTGCTTGGTATCAGTGTCTGTCTGTGTTACTTGGTGTAAGTGCATGTTTTTGTTATTTGGTGTAAGTGTGTGTCTGTGTTACTTGGTGTATGTGTGTGTCTGTGTTCCTGGGTATCAGTGTGTGTCTTTGTTACTTGGTGTCAGTGCATGTCTGTGTTACTGGGTGTCAGTGCATGTCTTTGTTACTTGGTGTAATTGTATGTCTTTGTTACTTGGTGTCAGTGTATGTCTGTGTTACCTGGTGTAAGTGTGTGTCTTTGTTACTTGGTGCAATTGTATGTCTTTGTTACTTGGTGTCAGTGTATGTCTGTGTTACTTGGTGTAAGTGTATGTCTTTGTTACTTGTTGTAAGTGTGTGTCTGTGTTACTTGGTGTCAGTGTGTGCCTGTGTTACTGGGTGTCAGTGTATGTCTGTGTTACTTGGTGTAAGTGTGTGTCTGTGTTACTGGGTGTCAGCGTGTGTCAGTGTTACTTGGTGTAAGTCTGTGTCTTTGTTACTTGGTGTAAGTGTGTGTGTGTGTTACTGGGTGTCAGTGTATGTCTTTGGTACTGGTTATCAGTGTATGTCTTTGTTACTTGGTGTCAGTGTATGTCTTTGTTACTGGGAGTCAGTGTGTGTCTTTGCGACATCGTGTCAGTGTATGTCTTTGTTACTTGGTGTAAGTGTGTTTCTGTGTTACTGGGTATCAGTGTATGTATTTGTTACTTGGTGTAAGTGTGTGTCTTTGATACTTGGTGCAAGTGTATGTCTTTGTTACTTGGTGTCAGTGTATGTCTTTGTTACTTGGTGTAAGTGTGTGTCTGTGTTACTTGGTGTAAGTGTGTGTCTGTGTTCCTGGGTATCAGTGTATGTCTTTGTTACTTGGTGTCAGTGTATGTCTGTGTTACTTGATGCAAGTTTGTGTCTGTTTTACTGGGTATCAGTGTATGTCATTGTTACTTGGTGCCAGTGTATGTCTGTGATACTTGGTGTAAGTGTGTGTCAAAATACTTGGTGTAAGTGTATGTCTTTGTTACTTGGTGTAATTGTCTGTCTTTGTTACTTGGTGTAAGTGTATGTCTTTGTTACTTGGTGTCAGTGTATGTCTTTGTTACTTGGTGTCAGTGTGTGTCTGTGTTCCTGGGTATCAGTGTATGTCTTTGTGACTTGGTATCAGTGTATGTCTTTGTGACTTGGAATCAGTGTATGTCTGTGTTACTTGGTGTAAGTGTGTGTCTGTGTTACTGGGTATCAGTGTATGTCTTTGTTACTTGGTGTCAGCGTATGTCTGTGTTAATTGGTGTAAGTGTGTGTCTGTTTTACTGGGTGTCAGTGTGTGTCTGTTTTACTTGGTGCAAGTGTGTGACTTTGTTACTTGGTGTCCGTGTGTGTCTGTGTTACTGGGTGTCAGTGCATGTCTTTGTTACTTGGTGTCAGTGTATATCTGTGTTACTTGGTGTAAGTGTGTGTCTTTGCTACTTGGTGTAATTGTATGTCTTTGTTACTTGGTTTCAGTGTATGTCTGTGTTACTTGGTGTAAGTGTATGTCTTTGTTACTTGTTGTAAGTGTGTGTCTGTGTTACTTGGTGTAAGAGTGTGTCTGTGTTCCTGAGCATCAGTGAATGTCTTTGTTACTTGGTGTCAGTGTATGTCTGTGTTACTTGGTGTAAGTGTTTGTCTGTGTTATTGGGTGTCAGTGTATGTCTGTGTTACTTGGTGTAAGAGTGTGTCTGTGTTGCTTGGTGTAAGTGTATGTCTTTGTTACTTGGTATCATTGTATGCATTTGTTACTTGGTGTCAGTGTGTGTCTGTGTTACTGGGTATCAGTGTATGTCTTTGTGACTTGGTATCAGTGTATGTCTTTGTTACTGGGTGTCAGTGTGTGTCTGTGTTACTGGGTATCAGTGTATGTCTTTGTGACTTGGTGTCAGTGTATGTCTTTGTTACTGGGTTTCAGTGTGTGTCTGTGTTACTGGGTATCAGTGTATGCCTTTGTGACTTGGTGTCAGTGTATGTCTTTGTTACTTGGTGTAAGTGTGTGTCTGTGGTACTGGGTATCAGTGTATGTCTTTGTTACTTGGTGTCAGTGTATGTCTTTGCAACGTGGTGTCAGTGTATGTCTTTGTTACTTGGTGTCAGTGTATGTCTTTGTTAATTGGTGTCAGTGTATGTCTGTGTTACTTGGTGTAAGTGTGTGTCTGTGTTACTGGGTGTCAGTGTGTGTCTGTGTTACTGGGTGTCAGTGTGTGTCTGTGTTACTTGGTGTAAGTATGTGTATTTCTTACTTGGTGTAATTGTATGTCTTTGTTACTTGGTGTCAGTGTATATCTTTGTTACTTGGTGTCAGTGTGTGTCTGTGTTACTGGGTATCAGTGTATGTCTTTGTGACTTGGTGTCAGTGTATGTCTTTGTTACTTGGTGTAAGTGTGTGTCTTTGTTACTTGGTGTAATTGTATGTCTTTGTTGCTTGGTATCAGTGTCAGTCTGTGTTACTTGGTGTAAGTGCATGTTTTTGTTATTTGGTGTAAGTGTGTGTCTGTGTTACTTGGTGTATGTGTGTGTCTGTGTTCCTGGGTATCAGTGTGTGTCTTTGTTACTTGGTGTCAGTGCATGTCTGTGTTACTTGGTGTAAGTGTGTGTCTGTGTTACTGGGTATCAGTGTATGTCTTTGTTACTTGCTGTCAGTGTATGTCTGTGTTACTTGGTGTAAGTGTGTGTCTGTGTTACTGGGTGTGAGGGTGTGTCTGTGTTACTTGGTGTAAGTGTGTGTCTTTGTTACTTGGTGTCCGTGTGTGTCTGTGTTACTGGGTGTCAGTGCATGTCTTTGTTACTTGGTGTAATTGTATGTCTTTGTTACTTGGTGTCAGTGTATGTCTGTGTTACTTGGTGTAAGTGTGTGTCTTTGTTACTTGGTGCAATTGTATGTCTTTGTTACTTGGTGTCAGTGTATGTCTGTGTTACTTGGTGTAAGTGTATGTCTTTGTTACTTGTTGTAAGTGTGTGTCTGTGTTACTTGGTGTCGGTGTGTGCCTGTGTTACTGGGTGTCAGTGTTCTTTTGGGCCTCCTTCTCTCGAGAGACAATGGATACGCGCCTGGAGGTGGTCAGTGGTTTGTGAAGCAGCGCCTGGAGTGGCTCTCAAGGCCAATTCTGGAGTGACAGGCTCTTCCACAGGTGCTGCAGAGAAATTTGTTTGTTGGGTCTGTTGCACAGTTGGCTCTCCCCTTGCGCCTCTGTCTTTTTTCCTGCCAACTACTAAGTCTCTTCGACTCGCCACAATTTAGCCCTGTCTTTATGGCTGCCCGCCAGCTCTGGCGAATGCTGCAACTGACTCCCACGACTTGTGATCAATGTCACACGATTTCATGTCGCGTTTGCAGACGTCTTTATAACGGAGACATGGACGGCCGGTGGGTCTGATACCAGTGGCGAGCTCGCTGTACAATGTGTCTTTGGGGATCCTGCCATCTTCCATGCGGCTCACATGGCCAAGCCATCTCAAGCGCCGCTGACTCAGTAGTGTGTATAAGCTGGGGATGTTGGCCGCTTCAAGGACTTCTGTGTTGGAGATATAGTCCTGCCACCTGATGCCAAGTATTCTCCGAAGGCAGCGAAGATGGAATGAATTGAGACGTCGCTCTTGGCTGGCATACGTTGTCCAGGCCTCGCTGCCGTAGAGCAAGGTACTGAGGACACAGGCCTGATACACTCGGACTTTTGTGTTCCGTGTCAGTGCGCCATTTTCCCACACTCTCTTGGCCAGTCTGAACATAGCAGTGGAAGCCTTACCCATGCGCTTGTTGATTTCTGCATCTAGAGACAGGTTACTGGTGATAGTTGAGCCTAGGTAGGTGAACTCTTGAACCACTTCCAGAGCGTGGTCGCCAATATTGATGGATGGAGCATTTCTGACATCCTGCCCCATGATGTTCGTTTTCTTGAGGCTGATGGTTAGGCCAAATTCATTGCAGGCAGACGCAAACCTGTCGATGAGACTCTGCAGGCATTCTTCAGTGTGAGATGTTAAAGCAGCATCGTCAGCAAAGAGGAGTTCTCTGATGAGGACTTTCCGTACTTTGGACTTCGCTCTTAGACGGGCAAGGTTGAACAACCTGCCCCCTGATCTTGTGTGGAGGAAAATTCCTTCTTCAGAGGATTTGAACGCATGTGAAAGCAGCAGGGCGAAGAAAATCCCAAAAAGTGTGGGTGCGAGAACACAGCCCTGTTTCACACCACTCAGGATAGGAAAGGGCTCTGATGAGGAGCCACCATGTTGAATTGTGCCTTTCATATTGTCATGGAATGAGGTGATGATACTTAGTAGCTTTGGTGGACATCCGATCTTTTCTAGTAGTCTGAAGAGACCACGTCTGCTGACGAGGTCAAAGGCTTTGGTGAGATCAATGAAAGCAATGTAGAGGGGCATCTGTTGTTCACGGCATTTCTCCTGTATCTGACGAAGGGAGAACAGCATGTCAATAGTCGATCTCTCTGCACGAAAGCCACACTGTGCCTCAGGGTAGACGCGCTCGGCCAGCTTCTGGAGCATGTTCAGAGCGACTCGAGCAAAGACTTTCCCTGGGTGTACACTGGGTGTCAGTGTATGTCTGTGTTACTTGGTGTAAGTGTGTGTCTGTGTTACTGGGTGTCAGCGTGTGTCTGTGTTACTTGGTGTAAGTCTGTGTCTTTGTTACTTGGTGTAAGTGTGTGTGTGTGTTACTGGGTGTCAGTGTATGTCTTTGTTACTGGTTATCAGTGTATGTCTTTGTTACTTGGTGTCAGTGTATGTCTTTGTTACTGGGAGTCAGTGTGTTTCTGTGTTACTGGGTATCAGTGTATGTCTTTGTTACTTGGTGTAAGTGTGTGTCTTTGATACTTGGTGTAAGTGTATGTCTTTGTTACTTGGTGTCAGTGTATGTCTTTGTTACTTGGTGTAAGTGTGTGTCTGTGTTACTTGGTGTAAGTGTGTGTCGGTGTTCCTGGGTATCAGTGTATGTCTTTGTTACTTGGTGTCAGTGTATGTCTGTGTTACTTGATGTAAGTTTGTGTCTGTTTTACTGGGTATCAGTGTATGTCATTGTTACTTGGTGCCAGTGTATGTCTGTGATACTTGGTGTAAGTGTGTGTCAAAATACTTGGTGTAAGTGTATGTCTTTGTTACTTGGTGTAATTGTCTGTCTTTGTTACTTGGTGTAAGTGTATGTCTTTGTGACTTGGTATCAGTGTATGTCTTTGTGACTTGGAATCAGTGTATGTCTGTGTTACTTGGTGTAAGTGTGTGTCTGTGTTACTGGGTATCAGTGTATGTCTTTGTTACTTGGTGTCAGCGTATGTCTGTGTTAATTGGTGTAAGTGTGTGTCTGTTTTACTGGGTGTCAGTGTGTGTCTGTTTTACTTGGTGCAAGTGTGTGACTTTGTTACTTGGTGTCCGTGTGTGTCTGTGTTACTGGGTGTCAGTGCATGTCTTTGTTACTTGGTGTCAGTGTATATCTGTGTTACTTGGTGTAAGTGTGTGTCTTTGCTACTTGGTGTAATTGTATGTCTTTGTTACTTGGTTTCAGTGTATGTCTGTGTTACTTGGTGTAAGTGTATGTCTTTGTTACTTGTTGTAAGTGTGTGTCTGTGTTACTTGGTGTAAGAGTGTGTCTGTGTTCCTGAGCATCAGTGAATGTCTTTGTTACTTGGTGTCAGTGTATGTCTGTGTTACTTGGTGTAAGTGTGTGTCTGTGTTATTGGGTGTCAGTGTATGTCTGTGTTACTTGGTGTAAGAGTGTGTCTGTGTTGCTTGGTGTAAGTGTATGTCTTTGTTACTTGGTATCATTGTATGTCTTTGTGACTTGGTGTCAGTGTATGTCTTTGTTACTGGGTGTCAGTGTGTGTCTGTGTTACTGGGTATCAGTGTATGTCTTTGTGACTTGGTGTCAGTGTATGTCTTTGTTACTGGGTTTCAGTGTGTGTCTGTGTTACTGGGTATCAGTGTATGCCTTTGTGACTTGGTGTCAGTGTATGTCTTTGTTACTTGGTGTAAGTGTGTGTCTGTGGTACTGGGTATCAGTGTATGTCTTTGTTACTTGGTGTCAGTGTCTGTCTGTGTTACTTGGTGTAAGTGTGTGTCTGTGTTACTGGGTGTCAGTGTGTGTCTGTGTTACTTGGTGTAAGTGTGTGTCATTGTTACTTGGTGTCAGTGTATGTCTTTGTTACTTGGTGTAAGTGTGTGTCTGTGATACTGGGTATCAGTGTATGTCTTTGTGATTGGTATCAGTGTATGTCTTTGTTACTGGGTGTCAGTGTGTGTGTGTGTTACTGGGTATCAGTGTATGTCTTTGTGACTTGGTATCAGTGTATGTCTTTGTTACTGGGTGTCAGTGTGTGTCTGTGTTACTGGGTATCAGTGTATGTCTTTGTGATTGGTATCAGTGTATGTCTTTGTTACTGGGTGTCAGTGTGTGTCTGTGTTACTGGGTATCAGTGTATGTCTTTGTAACTTGGTATCAGTGTATGTCTTTGTTACTTGGTGTAAGTGTGTGTCTTTGTTACTTGGTGTAATTGTATGTCTTTGTGACTTGGTGTCATTGTATGTCTGTGTAACTTGGTGTAAGTGCATGTCTTTGTGACTTGGTGTAATTGTGTGTCTGTGTTACTTGGTGTATGTGTGTGTCTGTGTTCCTGGGTATCAGTGTGTGTCTTTGTTACTTGGTGTCAGTGCATGTCTGTGTTACTTGGTGTAAGTGTGTGTCTGTGTTACTGGGTATCAGTGTATGTCTTTGTTACTTGGTGTCAGTGTATGTCTGTGTTACTTGGTGTAAGTGTGTTTCTGTGTTACTGGGTGTGAGGGTGTGTCTGTGTTACTTGGTGTAAGTGTGTGTCTTTGTTACTTGTTGTCCGTGTGTGTCTGTGTTACTGGGTGTCAGTGCATGTCTTTGTTACTTGGTGTAATTGTATGTCTTTGTTACTTGGTGTCAGTGTATGTCTGTGTTACTTGGTGTCAGTGCATATCTGTGTTACTTGGTGTAAGTGTGTGTCTTTGTTACTTGGTGTAATTGTATGTCTTTGTTACTTGGTGTCAGTGTATGTCTGTGTTACTTGGTGTAAGTGTATGTCTTTGTTACTTGTTGTAAGTGTGTGTCTGTGTTACTTGGTGTCAGTGTGTGCCTGTGTTACTGGGTGTCAGTGTATGTCTGTGTTACTTGGTGTAAGTGTGTGTCTGTGTTACTGGGTGTCAGCGTGTGTCTGTGTTACTTGGTGTAAGTCTGTGTCTTTGTTACTTGGTGTAAGTGTGTGTGTGTGTTACTGGGTGTCAGTGTATGTCTTTGTTACTGGTTATCAGTGTATGTCTTTGTTACTTGGTGTCAGTGTATGTCTTTGTTACTGGGAGTCAGTGTGTGTCTTTGCGACATCGTGTCAGTGTATGTCTTTGTTACTTGGTGTAAGTGTGTTTCTGTGTTACTGGGTATCAGTGTATGTCTTTGTTACTTGGTGTAAGTGTGTGTCTTTGATACTTGGTGCAAGTGTATGTCTTTGTTACTTGGTGTCAGTGTATGTCTTTGTTACTTGGTGTAAGTGTGTGTCTGTGTTACTTGGTGTAAGTGTGTGTCTGTGTTCCTGGGTATCAGTGTATGTCTTTGTTACTTGGTGTCATTGTATGTCTGTGTAACTTGGTGTAAGTGTGTGTCTGTGTATCAGTGTATGTCTTTGTGACTGGGTGTCCGTGTGTGTCTTTGTGACTTGGTGTCAGTGTATGTCTGTGTTACTTTTGGTCAGTGTGTGCTTCTCACTGGGTGTCAGTGTGTGCCTGTGTTACTGGGTATCAGTGTATGTCTTTGTTACTTGGTGTAAGCGTATGTCGTTGTTACTTCGTGTCAGTGTATGTGCTTGTGATTTGGTGTCAGTGTATGTCTTTGTTACTGTTTATCAGTGTTTCTCTGTGTTACTGGGTGTCAGTGTGTATCTGTGACACCAGGTGTCAGTATTTAGTTTTGTTTCGAGATACAGCACTTAAACAGGCCCTTCGGGCCACCGAGTCTGTGCCGACCATCAACCAGCCATTTATACTAATCCTACACTAATCCCGTATTCCTATCACATCCCCACCTGTCCCTAAATATTTCCCTACCACCTACCTACCTATACTAGGGGCAATTTATGATGTCCAATTAACCTATCAACCTGCAAGTCTTTGGCATGTGGGAGGAAACCGGAGCAAACCCACGCAGACATAGGGAGAACTTGCAAACTCCGCACAGGCAGTACCCAGAATCGAACCGGGGTCCCTGGAGCTGTGAGGCTGCGGTGCTAACCACTGCGCCAATGTGTCCCCACAATGTGTGTCTGTGTTACTGGGTATCAGTGTACGTCTTTGTTACTTGGTGTCAGTGCATGTCTGTGTTACTTGGTGTAAGTGTGTGTCTGTGTTACTGGGTGTCAGTGTGTGTCTGTGTTACTGGGTCTCAGTGTGTGTCTGTGTTACTTGGTGTAAGTGTGTGTTTTTCTTACTTTGTGTAATTGTATGTCTTTGTTACTTGGTGTCAGTGTATGTCTTTGTTACTTGGTGTCAGTGTGTGTCTGTGTTACTGGGTATCAGTGTATGTCTTTGTGACTTGGTGTCAGTGTGTGTCTGTGTTACTTGGTGTCAGTGTATGTCTGTGTTACTTGGTGTAAGTGTGTGCCTGTGTTACTGGGTGACAGTGTATGTCTGTGTTACTTGGTGTAAGTGTGTGTCTGTGTTACTGGGTGTCAGCGTGTGTCTGTGTTACTTGGTGTAAGTCTGTGTCTTTGTTACTTGGTGTAAGTGTGTGTCTGTGTTACTGGGTGTAAGTGTATGTCTTTGTTACTGGTAATCATTGTATGTCTTTGTTACTTGGTGTCAGTGTATGTCTTTGTTACTGGGAGTCAGTGTGTGTCTTTGCGGATTGGTGTCAGTGTATGTCTTTGTTACTTGGTGTAAGTGTGTTTCTGTGTTACTGGGTATCAGTGTATGTCTTTGTTACTTGGTGTAAGTGTGTGTCTTTGATACTTGTTGCAAGTGTATGTCTTTGTTACGTGGTGTAAGGGTGTGTCTGTGTTACTTGGTGTAAGTGTGTGTCTGTGTTCCTGGGTATCAGTGTATGTCTTTGTTACTTGGTGTCAGTGTATGTCTGTGTTACTTGGTGTAAGTTTGTGTCTGTTTTACTGGGTATCAGTGTATGTCATTGTTACTTGGTGCCAGTGTATGTCTGTGATACTTGGTGTAAGTGTGTGTCAAAATACTTGGTGTATGTGTATGTCTTTGTTACTTGGTGTAATTGTCTGTCTTTGTTACTTGGTGTAGGTGTATGTCTTTGTTACTTGGTGTCAGTGTATGTCTTTGTTACTTGGTGTCAGTGTGTGTCTGTGTTCCTGGGCATCAGTGTATGTCTTTGTGACTTGGTATCAGTGTATGTCTTTGTGACTTGGAATCAGTGTATGTCTGTGTTACTTGGTGTCAGTGTGTGTCTGTTTTACTTGGTGCAAGTGTGTGACTTTGTTACTTGGTGTCCGTGTGTGTCTGTGTTACTGGGTGTCAGTGCATGTCTTTGTTACTTGGTGTCAGTGTATATCTGTGTTACTTGGTGTAAGTGTGTGTCTTTGCTACTTGGTGTAATTGTATGTCTTTGTTACTTGGTGTCAGTGTATGTCTGTGTTACTTGGTGTAAGTGTATGTCTTTGTTACTTGGTGGAAGTGTGTGTCTGTGTTACTTGGTGTAAGTGTGTGTCTGTGTTCCTGGGTATCAGTGTATGTCTTTGTTACTTGGTGTCAGTGTATGTCTGTGTTACTTGGTGTAAGTGTGTGTCTGTGTTACTGGTTATCAGTGTATGTCTTTGTTACTTGGTATCAGTGTATGTCTGTGTTACTTGGTGTCAGTGTGTTTGTTTGTGTTACTGGGTGTCAGTGTGTGTCTGTGTTACTTGCTGTAAGTCTGTGTCTTTGTTACTTGGTGTCCGCGTGTGTCTGCGTTATTGGGTGCCAGTGTATGTCTTTGTTACTGGGGGTCAGTGTATTTCTTTGCTACTTGGTGTAAGTGTCTGTCTGTGTTACTGGGTGTCAGTGTATGTCTGTGTTACTTGCTGTAAGTGTGTGTCTGTGTTACCTGGGTATCAGTGTATGTCTTTGTGACTTGGTGTCAGTGTATGTCTTTGTAACTGGGTGTCAGTGTATGTCTTTGTTACTGGGTGTCAGTGTGTGTCTTTGTGACTTGGTGTCAGTGTATGCCTTTGTTACTTGGTGTAAGTGTGTGTCTGCGTTACTGGGTATCAGTGTATGTCTTTGTTACTTGGTGTCAGTGTATGTCAAAATACTTGGCGTAAGTGCATGTCTTTGTTACTTGGTGTAATTGTCTGTCTTTGTTGCTTGGTGTCCGTGTGTGTCTGTGTAACTGGGTATCAGTGTATGTCTTTGTGACTTGGTGTCAGTGTATGTCTTTTTTCTGGGTGTCAGTGTGTGTCTGTGTTACTTGGTGTCAGTGTATGTCATTGTTCCAGTGTATCAGTGTTTCTCTGTGTTACTGGGTGTCAGTGTGTGTTTGTTTGTGTTACTGGGAATCAGTGTATGTCTTTTTGACTTGGTATCAGTGTATGTCTTTGTTACTGGGTGTCAGTGTGTGTCTGTGTTACTGGGTGTCAGTGTACCAGTGTTGCTCTGTGTGACTGGGAGTCAGTATGCGTTTGTTTGTGTTACTGGGTGTCAGTGACCTGGGTGTCATTGACACTAGGTGTCAGTATTTAGTTTAGTTTAGAGATACAGCACTTATACAGGCCCTTCGGCCCACCGAGTCTGTGGCGACCATCAACCACCCATTTATACTAATCCGTCACTAATCCCGTATTCCTATCACATCCCCACCTGTCCCTATATATTTCCCTACCACCTACCTATACGAGGGGCAATTTATGATGGCCAATTAACCTATCAACCTGCAAGTCTTTGGCATGTGGGAGGAAACCGGAGCACCCGGAGGAAACCCACGCAGACACAGGGAGAACATGCAAACTCCTCACAGGCAGTACCCAGAATCGAACCCGGGTCCCTGGAGCTGTGAGGCTGCTGTGCTAACCATTGCAACAATGTGCCCCCCAGTGTGTGCCTTTGTTACTTGGTGTCAGTGTGTGTCTGTGTGACTGGACATCAGTGTATGTCTTTGTGACTTGGTGTCAGTGTATGTCTTGTTTACTGGGTGTCAGTGTGTCTCTGTGTTACTGGGTGTCAGTGTGTGTTTGTTTGTGTTACTGGGTATCAGTGTATGTCTTTGTGACTTGGTGTCAGTGTATGTCTTTGTTACTGGGTGTCAGTGTATGTCTTTGTTACTTGGTGTAATTGTGTGTCTGTGCTACTGGGTGTCAGTGTATGTCTGTGTTACTTGGTGTAAGTGTGTGTCTGTGTTACTGAGTAGCAGTGTATGTCTTTGTGTCTTAGTGTCAGTGTATGTCTTTGTTACTGGGTGTCAGTGTGTGTCTTTGTGACTTGTTGTCAGTGTATGTCTTTGTTACTTGTTGTAAGTGTGTGTCTGTGTTACTGGGTATCAGTGTATGTCTTTGTTACATGGTGTCAGTGTATGTCAAAATACTTGGTGTAAGTGTATGTCTTTGTTACTTGGTGTAATTGTCTATCTTTGTTACTTGGTGTAATTGTATCACTGTGTTACTGGGTATCAGTGTATGTCTTTGTGACTTGGTGACAGTGTGTGTCTGTGTCACTGGGTATCAGTGTATGTCTTTGTGACTTGGTATCAGTGTATGCCTTTGTGACTTGGTGTCAGTGTATGTCTTTGTTACTTGGTGTCAGTGTATGTCTGTGTTGCTTGGTGTAAGTGTGTGTCTGTGTTACTGGGTGTCAGTGTGTGTTTGTGTTACTTGGTGTAAGTGTGTGTCTGTGTTACTGGGTGTCAGTGCATGTCTTTGTTACTTGGTGTCAGTGTATATCTGTGTTACATGGTGCAAGTGTGTGTCTATGTTACTTGGTGCAATTGTATGTCTTTGTTACTTGGTGACAGTGTATGTCTGTGTTACTTGGTGTCAGTGTGTGTCTTTGTGACTTGGTGTCAGTGTATGTCTGTGTTACTGGGTGTAAGTGTGTGTCTGTGTTGCTTGGTGTCTGTGTATGTCTGTGTTACTTGGTGTAAGTGTGTGTCTGTGTTCCTGGGTATCAGTGTATGTCTTTGTTCCTTGGTGTCAGTGTATGTCTGTGTTATTTGGTGTCAGTGTGTGTCTTTGTGACTTGGTGTCAGTTTATGTCTGTGTTACTTGGTGTAAGTGTGTGTCTGTGTTACTGGGTGTCAGTGTATGTCTGTGTTACTTGGTGTAAGTGTGTGTCTGTGTTACTGCGTATCAGTGTATGTCTTTGTGACTTGGTGTCTGTGTATGTCTTTGTTACTGGGTGTAAGTGTGTGTCTGTGTTACTTGGTGTCAGTGTATGTCTGTGTTAGTTGGTGTAAGTCTGTGTCTGTGTTACTGGGTATCAGTGTATGTCTTTGTTACTTGGTGTCAGTGTATGTCTGTGTTACTTGGTGTAAGTGCGTGTCTGTGTTACTGGGTGTCAGTGTATGTCTTTGTTACTTGGTGTCAGTGTATATCTGTGTTACTTGGTGTAAGTGTGTGTCTTTGTTACTTGGTGTAATTGTATGTCTTTGTTACTTGGTGTAAGTGTATATCTGTGTTACTTGGTGTAAGTGTGTGTCTTTGTTACTAGGTGTAATTGTATGTCTTTGTTACTTGGTGTCAGTGTATGTCTTTGTTACTTGGTTTAAGTGTGTGTCTGTGTTACTTGGTGTAAGTGTGTGTCTGTGTTCCTGGGTATCAGTGTATGTCTTTGTTACTTTGTGTCAGTGTATGTCTGTGTTACTTGGTGTAAGTGTGTGTCTGTGTTACTGGGTATCAGTGTATGTCTTTGTTACTTGGTGTCAGTGTATGTCTGTGTTGCTTGGTGTAAGTGTGTGTCTGTGTTACTGGGTGTCAGTGTGTGTTTGTGTTACTTGGTGTAAGTTTGTGTCTTTGTTACTTGGTGTCCGTGTGTGTCTGTGTTACTGGGTGTCAGTGTCTGTGTTTGTTTCTGGGTGCCCGTGTATGTCTTTGTTACTTGGTGTAAGTGTGTGTCTGTGTTACTGGGTGTCAGTGTATGTCTTTGTTACTTGGTGTAAGTGTGTGTCTGTGTTACTGGGTATCAGTGTCTGTCTTTGTTACTTGGTGTAAGTGTGTGTCTGTGTTACTGGGTATCAGTGTATGTCTGTGTTACTTGGTGTAAGTGTATTTCTTTGTTACTTGGTGTCCGTGTATGTCTGTGTTAGTTGGTGTATGTCTGTGTCTGTGTTATTGGGTATCAGTGTATTTCTTTGTTACTTGGTGTCATTGTATGTCTGTGTTACTTGGTGTAAGTGTGTGTCTGTGTTACTGGGTGTCAGTGCATGTCTTTGTTACTTGGTGTCAGTGTATATCTGTGTTACATGGTGTAAGTGTGTGTCTTTGTTACTTGGTGTAATTGTATGTCTTTGTTACTTGGTGTCAGTGTATGTCTGTGTTACTTGGTGTCAGTGTGTGTCTTTGTGACTTGGTGTCAGTGTATGTCTGTGTTACTTGGTGTAAGTGTGTGTCTGTGTTGCTTGGTGTCAGTGTATGTCTGTGTTACTTGGTGTAAGTGTGTGTCTGTGTTCCTGGGTATCAGTGTATGTCTTTGTTACTTGGTGTCAGTGTATGTCTGTGTTACGTGGTGTCAGTGTGTGTCTTTGTGACTTGGTGTCAGTGTAAGTCTGTGTTAGTTGGTGTCCGTGTGTGTCTGTGTTACTGGGTGTCAGTGTATATCTTTGTTCCTGGTTGTCAGTGTATGTCTTTGTCACTTGGTGTCAGTGTGTGTCTGTGTTACTGGGTGTCAGTGTATGTCTGTGTTACTGGGTGTAAGTGTGTGTCTGTGTTACTGGGTATCAGTGTATGCCTGTGTTACTTGGTGTCAGTGTATGTCTGTGTTACTTGGTGTAAGTGTGTGTCTGTGTTACTTGGTGTAAGTGTGTGTCTGTGTTCCTGGCTATCAGTGTATTTCTTTCTTACTTGGTGTCAGTGTGTGTCTGTGTTACTTGGTGTAAGTGTGTGTCTGTGTTCCTGGCTATCAGTGTATGTCTTTGTTACTTGGTGTCAGTGTATGTCTGTGTTACTTGGTGTAAGTGTGTGTCTGTGTTACTGGGTATCAGTGTATGTTTTTGTTACTTGGTGTCAATGTCTGTTTGTGTTGCTTGGTGTAAGTGTGTGTCTGTGTTACTGGGTGTCAGTGTGTGTCTGTGTTCCTTGGTGTAAGTGTGTGTCTTTGTTACTTGGTTTCCGTGTGTGTCTGTGTTACTGGGTATCAGTGGATGTCTTTGTTTCTGGGTGTCAGTGTATCTCTTTATTACTTGGTGTAAGTGTGTGTCTGTGTTACTGGGTGTCAGTGTATGTCTTTGTTACCTTGTGTCAGTGTATGTCTTTGTGACTTGGTATCAGTGTATGTCTTTGTTACTGGGTGTCAGTGTATGTCTTTGTGACTTGGTGTCAATGTATGTCTTTGTTACTTGGTGTAAGTGTGTGTCTGTGTTACTGGGTGTCAGTGTGTGTCTTTGGGACTTGGTGTCAGTGTATGTCTGTGTTACTTGGTGTAAGTGTGTGTCTGTGTTACTGGGAATCAGTGTATGTCTTTGTTACTTGGTGTCAGTCTATGTCAAAATACTTGGTGTAAGTGTATGTCTTTGTTACTTGGTGTAATTGTCTGTCTTTGTTATTTGGTGTCAGTGTATGTCTTTGTTAATTGGTGTCAGTGTATGTCTGTGTTACTTGGTGTCAGTGTGTGTCTGTGCGACTGGGTATCAGTGTATGTCTTTGTGACTGGGTGTCAGTGTGTGTCTGTGTTACTGGGTATCAGTGTATGTCTTTGTGACTTGGTATCAGTGTATGTCTTTGTTACTGGGTGTCAGTGTGTGTCTGTGCTACTGGGTATCAGTGTATGTCGTTGTGACTTGGTATCAGTGTATGTCTTTGTTACTGGGTGTCAGTGTGTGTCTGTGTTCCTGGGTATCAGTGTATGTCTTTGCGACTTGGTGTCAGTGTATGTCTTTGTTACTTGGTGTCAGTGTGTGTCTTTGGGACTTGGTGTCAGTGTATGGCTGTGTTAGTTGCTGTAAGTGTGTGTCTGTGTTACTGGGTATCAGTGTATGTCTTTGTTACTTGGTGTCAGTGTATGCCTGTGTTACGTGGTGTAAGTGTGTGTCTGTGTTACTGGGTGTCAGTGTGTGTCTTTGTTACTTGGTGTCTGTGTGTGTCTGTGTTACTGTGTGTCAGTGTATGTCTTTGTTACTGTGTGTCAGTGTATGTCTTTGTTACTTGGTGTAAGTGTGTGTCTGTGTTACTGGGTGTCAGTGTATGTCTGTGTTACTTGGTGTAAGTGTGTGTCTGTGTTACTGGGTATCAGTGTATGTCTTTGTGACTTGGTGTCAGTGTATGTCTTTGTTACTGGGTGTCAGTGTGTGTCTTTGTGACTTGGTGTCAGTGTATGTCTTTGTTACTTGGTTTAAGATGTGTGTCTGTGTTACTGGGTATCAGTGTATGTCTTTGTTACTTGGTGTCAGTGTATGTCTGTGTTACTTGGTGTAAGTGTGTGTCTGTGTTACTGGGTATCAGTGTCTGTCTTTGTGACTTGGTATCAGTGTATGTCAAAATACTTGGTGTAAGTGTATGTCTTTGTTACTTGGTGTAATTGTCTGTCTTTGTTACTTGGTGTAAGTGTATGTCTTTGTTACTTGGTGTCAGTGTATGTCTTTGTTACTTGGTGTCAGTGTATGTCTGTGTTACTTGGTGTCAGTGTATTTCTTTCTTACTTGGTGTCAGTATGTGTCTGTGTTACTTGGTGTAAGTGTGTGTCTGTGTTCCTGGCTATCAGTGTATGTTTTTGTTACTTGGTGTCAGTGTATGTCTGTGTTACTTGGTGTAAGTGTGTGTCTGGGTTACTGGGTATCAGTGTATGTTTTTGTTACTTGGTTTCAATGTCTGTTTGTTTTGCTTGGTGTAAGTGTGTGTCTGTGTTACTGGGTGTCAGTGTGTGTCTTTGTTACTTGGTGTCAGTGTATGTCTGTGTTACGTGGTGTCAGTGTGTGTCTTTGTGACTTGGTGTCAGTGTAAGTCTGTGTTAGTTGGTGTCCGTGTGTGTCTGTGTTACTGGGTGTCAGTGTATATCTTTGTTCCTGGTTGTCAGTGTATGTCTTTGTCACTTGGTGTCAGTGTGTGTCTGTGTTACTGGGTGTCAGTGTATGTCTGTGTTACTGGGTGTAAGTGTGTGTCTGTGTTACTGGGTATCAGTGTATGCCTGTGTTACTTGGTGTCAGTGTATGTCTGTGTTACTTGGTGTAAGTGTGTGTCTGTGTTACTTGGTGTAAGTGTGTGTCTGTGTTCCTGGCTATCAGTGTATTTCTTTCTTACTTGGTGTCAGTGTGTGTCTGTGTTACTTGGTGTAAGTGTGTGTCTGTGTTCCTGGGTATCAGTGTATGTCTTTGTTACTTGGTGTCAGTGTATGTCTGTGTTACGTGGTGTCAGTGTGTGTCTTTGTGACTTGGTGTCAGTGTAAGTCTGTGTTAGTTGGTGTCCGTGTGTGTCTGTGTTACTGGGTGTCAGTGTATATCTTTGTTCCTGGTTGTCAGTGTATGTCTTTGTCACTTGGTGTCAGTGTGTGTCTGTGTTACTGGGTGTCAGTGTATGTCTGTGTTACTGGGTGTAAGTGTGTGTCTGTGTTACTGGGTATCAGTGTATGCCTGTGTTACTTGGTGTCAGTGTATGTCTGTGTTACTTGGTGTAAGTGTGTGTCTGTGTTACTTGGTGTAAGTGTGTGTCTGTGTTCCTGGCTATCAGTGTATTTCTTTCTTACTTGGTGTCAGTGTGTGTCTGTGTTACTTGGTGTAAGTGTGTGTCTGTGTTCCTGGCTATCAGTGTATGTCTTTGTTACTTGGTGTCAGTGTATGTCTGTGTTACTTGGTGTAAGTGTGTGTCTGTGTTACTGGGTATCAGTGTATGTTTTTGTTACTTGGTGTCAATGTCTGTTTGTGTTGCTTGGTGTAAGTGTGTGTCTGTGTTACTGGGTGTCAGTGTGTGTCTGTGTTCCTTGGTGTAAGTGTGTGTCTTTGTTACTTGGTTTCCGTGTGTGTCTGTGTTACTGGGTATCAGTGGATGTCTTTGTTTCTGGGTGTCAGTGTATCTCTTTATTACTTGGTGTAAGTGTGTGTCTGTGTTACTGGGTGTCAGTGTATGTCTTTGTTACCTTGTGTCAGTGTATGTCTTTGTGACTTGGTATCAGTGTATGTCTTTGTTACTGGGTGTCAGTGTATGTCTTTGTGACTTGGTGTCAATGTATGTCTTTGTTACTTGGTGTAAGTGTGTGTCTGTGTTACTGGGTGTCAGTGTGTGTCTTTGGGACTTGGTGTCAGTGTATGTCTGTGTTACTTGGTGTAAGTGTGTGTCTGTGTTACTGGGAATCAGTGTATGTCTTTGTTACTTGGTGTCAGTCTATGTCAAAATACTTGGTGTAAGTGTATGTCTTTGTTACTTGGTGTAATTGTCTGTCTTTGTTATTTGGTGTCAGTGTATGTCTTTGTTAATTGGTGTCAGTGTATGTCTGTGTTACTTGGTGTCAGTGTGTGTCTGTGCGACTGGGTATCAGTGTATGTCTTTGTGACTGGGTGTCAGTGTGTGTCTGTGTTACTGGGTATCAGTGTATGTCTTTGTGACTTGGTATCAGTGTATGTCTTTGTTACTGGGTGTCAGTGTGTGTCTGTGCTACTGGGTATCAGTGTATGTCGTTGTGACTTGGTATCAGTGTATGTCTTTGTTACTGGGTGTCAGTGTGTGTCTGTGTTCCTGGGTATCAGTGTATGTCTTTGCGACTTGGTGTCAGTGTATGTCTTTGTTACTTGGTGTCAGTGTGTGTCTTTGGGACTTGGTGTCAGTGTATGGCTGTGTTAGTTGCTGTAAGTGTGTGTCTGTGTTACTGGGTATCAGTGTATGTCTTTGTTACTTGGTGTCAGTGTATGCCTGTGTTACGTGGTGTAAGTGTGTGTCTGTGTTACTGGGTGTCAGTGTGTGTCTTTGTTACTTGGTGTCTGTGTGTGTCTGTGTTACTGTGTGTCAGTGTATGTCTTTGTTACTGTGTGTCAGTGTATGTCTTTGTTACTTGGTGTAAGTGTGTGTCTGTGTTACTGGGTGTCAGTGTATGTCTGTGTTACTTGGTGTAAGTGTGTGTCTGTGTTACTGGGTATCAGTGTATGTCTTTGTGACTTGGTGTCAGTGTATGTCTTTGTTACTGGGTGTCAGTGTGTGTCTTTGTGACTTGGTGTCAGTGTATGTCTTTGTTACTTGGTTTAAGATGTGTGTCTGTGTTACTGGGTATCAGTGTATGTCTTTGTTACTTGGTGTCAGTGTATGTCTGTGTTACTTGGTGTAAGTGTGTGTCTGTGTTACTGGGTATCAGTGTCTGTCTTTGTGACTTGGTATCAGTGTATGTCAAAATACTTGGTGTAAGTGTATGTCTTTGTTACTTGGTGTAATTGTCTGTCTTTGTTACTTGGTGTAAGTGTATGTCTTTGTTACTTGGTGTCAGTGTATGTCTTTGTTACTTGGTGTCAGTGTATGTCTGTGTTACTTGGTGTCAGTGTATTTCTTTCTTACTTGGTGTCAGTATGTGTCTGTGTTACTTGGTGTAAGTGTGTGTCTGTGTTCCTGGCTATCAGTGTATGTTTTTGTTACTTGGTGTCAGTGTATGTCTGTGTTACTTGGTGTAAGTGTGTGTCTGGGTTACTGGGTATCAGTGTATGTTTTTGTTACTTGGTTTCAATGTCTGTTTGTTTTGCTTGGTGTAAGTGTGTGTCTGTGTTACTGGGTGTCAGTGTGTGTCTGTGTTCCTTGGTGTAAGTGTGTGTCTGTGTTACTGGGTATCAGTGTATGTCTTTGTTACTTGGTGTCAGTGTATGTCAAAATACTTGGTGTAAGTGTATGTCTTTGTTACTTGGTGTAATTGTCTGTCTTTGTTACTTGGTGTAAGTGTATGTCTTTGTTACTTGGTGTCAGTGTATGTCTTTGTTACTTGGTGTCAGTGTATGTCTGTGTTACTTGGTGTCAGTGTATTTCTTTCTTACTTGGTGTCAGTATGTGTCTGTGTTACTTGGTGTAAGTGTGTGTCTGTGTTCCTGGCTATCAGTGTATGTTTCTGTTACTTGGTGTCAGTGTATGTCTGTGTTACTTGGTGTAAGTGTGTGTCTGGGTTACTGGGTATCAGTGTATGTTTTTGTTACTTGGTTTCAATGTCTGTTTGTTTTGCTTGGTGTAAGTGTGTGTCTGTGTTCCTTGGTGTAAGTGTGTGTCTTTGTTACTTGGTGTCCGTGTGTGTCTGTGTTACTGGGTGTCAGTGGATGTCTTTGTTTCTGGGTGTCAGTGTATCTCTTTATTACTTTGTGAAAGTGTGTGTCTGTGTTACTGGGTATCAGTGTATGTCTTTGTGACTTGGTATCAGTGTATGTCTTTGTTACTGGGTGTCAGTGTATGTCTTTGCGACTTGGTGTCAGTGTATGTCTTTGTTACTTGGTGTCAGTGTGTGTCTTTGGGACTTGGTGTCAGTGTATGTCTGTGTTACTTGCTGTAAGTGTGTGTCTGTGTTACTGGGTATCAGTGTATGTCTTTGTTACTTGGTGTCAGTGTATGCCTGTGTTACGTGGTGTAAGTGTGTGTCTGTGTTACTGGGTGTCAGTGTGTGTCTTTGTTACTTGGTGTCTGTGTGTGTCTGTGTTACTGGGTGTCAGTGTATGTCTTTGTTACTGTGTGTCAGTGTATGTCTTTGTTACTTGGTGTAAGTGTGTGTCTGTGTTACTGGGTGTCAGTGTATGTCTGTGTTACTTGGTGTAAGTGTGTGTCTGTGTTACTGGGTATCAGTGTATGTCTTTGTGACTTGGTGTCAGTGTAAGTCTTTGTTACTGGGTGTCAGTGTGTGTCTTTGTGACTTGGTGTCAGTGTATGTCTTTGTTACTTGGTTTAAGATGTGTGTCTGTGTTACTGGGTATCAGTGTATGTCTTTGTTACTTGGTGTCAGTGTATGTCTGTGTTACTTGGTGTAAGTGTGTGTCTGTGTTACTGGGTATCAGTGTCTGTCTTTGTGACTTGGTATCAGTGTATGTCTTTGTTACTGTGTGTCAGTGTATGTCTTTGTTACTTGGTGTAAGTGTGTGTCTGTGTTACTGGGTATCAGTGTATGTCTTTGTTACTTGGTGTCAGTGTATGTCAAAATACTTGGTGTAAGTGTATGTCTTTGTTACTTGGTGTAATTGTCTGTCTTTGTTACTTGGTGTAAGTGTATGTCTTTGCAACTTGGTGTCAGTGTATGTCTTTGTTACTTGGTGTCAGTGTATGTCTGTGTTACTTGGTGTCAGTGTATTTCTTTCTTACTTGGTGTCAGTGTGTGTCTGTGTTACTTGGTGTAAGTGTGTGTCTGTGTTCCTGGCTATCAGTGTATGTTTTTGTTACTTGGTGTCAGTGTATGTCTGTGTTACTTGGTGTAAGTGTGTGTCTGGGTTACTGGGTATCAGTGTATGTTTTTGTTACTTGGTGTCAATGTCTGTTTGTTTTGCTTGGTGTAAGTGTGTGTCTGTGTTACTGGGTGTCAGTGTGTGTCTGTGTTCCTTGGTGTAAGTGTGTGTCTTTGTTACTTGGTGTCCGTGTGTGTCTGTGTTACTGGGTGTCAGTGGATGTCTTTGTTTCTGGGTGTCAGTGTATCTCTTTATTACTTTGTGAAAGTGTGTGTCTGTGTTACTGGGTATCAGTGTATGTCTTTGTGACTTGGTATCAGTGTATGTCTTTGTTACTGGGTGTCAGTGTATGTCTTTGTGACTTGGTGTCAGTGTATGTCTTTGTCACTTGGTGCAAGTGTGTGTCTTTGTTACTGGGTGTCAGTGTGTGTCTTTGGGACTTGGTGTCAGTGTATGTCTGTGTTACCTGGTGTAAGTGTGTGTCTGTGTTACTGGGTATCAGTGTATGTCTTTGTTACTTGGTGTCAGTCTATGTCAAAATACTTGGTGTAATTGTCTGTCTTTGTTACTTGGTGTAATTGTCTGTCTTTGTTACTTGGTGTCAGTGTATGACTTTGTTAGTTGGTGTCAGTGTATGTCTGTGTTACTTGGTGTAAGTGTGTGTCTTTGTTACTTGGTGTAAGTGTATGTCTTTGTTACTTGGTGTCTGTGTATGACTTTGTTACTTGGTGTCAGTGTGTGTCTGTGTTACTGGGTATCAGTGTATGTCTTTGTGACTGGGTGTCAGTGTATGTCTGTGTTACTGGGTATCAGTGTATGTCTTTGTGACTTGGTATCAGTGTATGTCTTTGTTACTGGGTGTCAGTGTGTGTCTGTGCTACTGGGTATCAGTGTATGTCGTTGTGACTTGGTATCAGTGTATGTCTTTGTTACTGGGTGTCAGTGTGTGTCTGTGTTCCTGGGTATCAGTGTATGTCTTTGCGACTTGGTGTCAGTGTATGTCTTTGTTACTTGGTGTCAGTGTGTGTCTTTGGGACTTGGTGTCAGTGCATGTCTGTGTTCCTTGCTGTAAGTGTGTGTCTGTGTTACTGGGTATCAGTGTATGTCTTTGTTACTTGGTGTCAGTATATGCCTGTGTTACTTGGTGTAAGTGTGTGTCTGTGTTACTGGGTGTCAGTGCGTGTCTTTGTTACTTGGTGTCTGTGTGTGTCTGTGTTACTGGGTGTCAGTGTATGTCTTTGTTACTGGGTGTCAGTGAATGTCTTTGTTACTTGGTGTAAGTGTGTGTCTGTGTTACTGGGTGTCAGTGTATGTCTGTGTTACTTGGTGTAAGTGTGTGTCTGTGTTACTGGGTATCAGTGTATGTCTTTGTGACTTGGTGTCAGTGTATGTCTTTGTTACTGGGTGTCAGTGTGTGTCTTTGTGACTTGGTGTCAGTGTATGTCTTTGTTACTTGGTTTAAGTGTGTGTCTGTGTTACTGGGTATCAGTGTATGTCTTTGTTTCTTGGTGTCAGTGTATGTCTGTGTTACTTGGTGCAAGTGTGTGTCTGTGTTACTGGGTATCAGTCTATGTCTTTGTGACTTGGTATCAGTGTATGTCTTTGTTACTGGGTGTCAGTGTATGTCTTTGTTACTTGGTGTAAGTGTGTGTCTGTGTTACTGGGTATCAGTGTATGTCTTTGTTACTTGGTGTCAGTGTATGTCAAAATACTTGGTTTAAGTGTATGTGTTTGTTACTTGGTGTAAATGTCTGTCTTTGTTACTTGGTGTAAGTGTATGTCTTTGCAACGTGGTGTCAGTGTATGTCTTTGTTACTTGGTGTCAGTGCATGTCTTTGTTACTTGGTGTCAGTGTATGTCTGTGTTACTTGTTGTAAGTGTGTGTCTTTGTTACTTGGTGTAAGTGTGTGTCTGTGTTACTTGGTATCAGTGTATGTCTTTGTGACTTGGTATCAGAGTATGTCTTTGTTACTGGGTATCAGTGTATGTCTTTGTGAATTGGTATCAGTGTATGTCTTTGTTACTGGGTGTCAGTGTGTGTCTGTGTTACTGGGTATCATTGTATGTCTTTGTGACTTGGTATCAGAGTATGTCTTTGTTACTGGGTGTCAGTGTCTGTCTGTGTTCCTGTGTATCAGTTTATGTCTTTGTTACTGGGTGTCAGTGTATGTCGTTGTTACTTTGTGTAAGTGTGTGTCTGTGTTACTTGGTGCAAGTGTATGTCTGTGTTACTTGTTGTAAGTGTGTGTCTTTGTTACTTGGTGTAAGTGTGTGTCTGTGTTACTTGGTATCAGTGTATGTCTTTGTGACTTGGTATCAGAGTATGTCTTTGTTACTGGGTATCAGTGTATGTCTTTGTGAATTGGTATCAGTGTATATCTTTGTGACTTTGTGTCAGTGTATGTATTTGTTGCTGGGTGTCAGTGTGTGTCTTTGTTTCTGGGTATCAGTGTATGTCTGTGTTACTTGGTGTGAGTGTGTGTCTGTGTTACTGGGTGTCAGTGTGTGTCTGTGTTACTTGGTTTAAGTCTGTGTCTTTGTTAATTGGTGTCCGTGTGTGTCTGTGTTACTGGGTGTCAGTGTATGTCTTTGTTACTGGGTGTCAGTGTATGTCTTTGTTACTTTGTGTAAGTGTGTGTCTGTGTTACTGGGTGTCAGTGTATGTATTTGTTACTTGGTTTAAGTGTGTGTCTGTGTTACTGGGTGTCAGTGTATGTCTTTGTTACTTGGTGTCAGTGTATGTCAAAATACTTGGTGTCAGTGTATGTCTTTGTTACTTGGTGCCATTGTCTGTCTTTGTTACTTGCTTTAAGTGTATTTCTTTGTTACTTGGTGTCAGTGTGTCTCTTTGTTACTAGGTATCAGTGTCTGTCTTTGTGACTTGGTGTCAGTGTATGTCTTTGTGACTTGGTGTCAATGTATGTCTTTGTTACTGTTTACTAATGTTTCTCCGTGTTACTGGGTGTCAGTGTGTGTTTTTTTGTGTTACTGGGTGTCAGTGTATGTCTTTGTTACTTGGTGAAAGTGTGTCTCTGTGTTACTGGGTATCAGGGTCTTTCTTTGTTACTTGGTGTAAGTGAGTGTCTTTGTTACTTGGTGTAAATGTATGTCTTTGTTACTTGGTGTCAGTGTATGTCTGTGTTACGTGGTGTAAGTGTATGTCTTTGTTACTTGGTGTAAGTGTGTGTCTGTGTTACTTGGTGTAAGTGTGTGTCTGTTTTCCTGGGTATCATTGTATGTCTTTGTTACCTGGTGTCAGTGCATGTCTGTGTTACTTGGTGTAAGTGTGTGTCTGTGTTATTGGGTGGCAGTGTGTGTCTGTGTTACTTGGTGCAATTGTGTGTCTTTGTTACCTGCTGTCCGTGTGTGTCTGTGTTACTGGGTGTCAGTGCATGTCTTTGTTACTTGGTGTCAGTGTATATCTGTGTTACGTGGTGTAAGTGTATGTCTGTGTTACTTGGTGTAAGTGTATGTCTTTGTTACTTGGTGTAAGTGTGTGTCTGTGTTACTTGGTGTAAGTGTGTGTCTGTGTTCCTCGGTATCAATGTATGTCTTTGTTACTTGGTGTCAGTGTATGTCTGTGTTACTTGGTGTAAGTGTGTGTCTGTGTTACTGGGTGTCAGTGTGTGTCTGTGTTACTTGGTGTAAGTGTGTGTCTTTGTTACTTGGTGTCCGTGTCTGTCTGTGTTACTTGGTGTAAGTGTGTGTCTGTGCATCAGTGAATGTCTTTGTGACTTGGTGTCAGTGTATGTCTTTGTTACTGGGTGTCAGTGTGTGTCTTCGTGACTTGGTGTCAGTGTATGTCTGTGTTACTGGGTGTCAGTGTGTGTCTGTGTTACTGGGTATCAGTGTATGTCTTTGTTACTTTGTGTAAGCGTATGTCTTTGTTACTTGGTGTCAGTGCATGTGTTTGTGACTTGGTGTCAGTGTATGTCTTTGCTACTGGGTGTCAGTGTGTGTCTGTGTTACTGGGTATCAGTGTATGTCTTTGTTACTGTTTATTCGTGTTTCTCTGTGTTACTGGGTGTCAGTGTATGTCTTTGTTACTTGGTGTAAGTTTGTGTCTGTGTTACTGGGTGTCAGTGTGTGTCTGTGTTCCTGGATATCAGTGTATGTCTTTGTGACTTGGAATCAGCGTATGTCTGTGTTACTTGGTGTAAGTGTGTGTCTGTGTTGCTGGGTATCAGTGTATGTCTTTGTTACTTGGTGTAAGTGTGTGACTTTGTTACTTGGTGTCCGTGTGTGTCTGTGTTACTGGGTGTCAGTGCATTTCTTTGTTACTTGGTGTCAGTGTATATCTGTGTTTCTTGGTGTAAGTGTGTGTCTTTCCTACTTGGTGTAATTGTATGTCTTTGTTACTTGGTGTCAGTGTATGTCTGTGTTACACTGTGTAAGTGTGTGTCTGTGTTCCTGGGTATCATTGTATGTCTTTGTGACTTGGTGTCAGTGTATGTCTTTGTTTTTGGGTGTCAGTGTATGTCTTTGTTACTGGGTGTCAGTGTGTGTCTTTGTGACTTGGTGTCAGTGTATGCCTTTGTTACTTGGTGTCAGTGTATGTCAAAATACTTGGTGGAAGTGCATGTCTTTGTTACTTGGTGTAATTGTCTGTCTTTGTTACTTGGTGTCAGTGTATGTCTTTGTTACTTGGTGACAGTGTATGTCTTTGTTACTTGGTGTCCGTGTGTATCTGTGTAACTGGGTATCAGTGTCTGTCTTTGTGACTTGGTGTCAGTGCATGTCTTTTTTCTGGGTGTCAGTGTGTGTCTGTGTTACTTGGTGTCAGTGTATGTCATTGTTCCAGTGTATCAGTGTTTCTCTGTGTTACTGGGTGTCAGTGTGTGTTTGTTTGTGTTACTGGGTATCAGTGTATGTCTTTGTGACTTGGTATCAGTGTATGTCTTTGTTACTGGGTGTCAGTGTCTGTCTGTGTTACTGGGTGTCAGTGTATCAGTGTTGCTCTGTGTGACTGGGTGTCAGTATGTGTTTGTTTGTGTTACTGGGTGTCAGTGACCTGGGTGTCAGTGACACTAGGTGTCAGTATTTAGTTTAGTTTAGGGACACAGCACTTAAAAAGGCCCTTCGGCCCACCGAGTATGTGCCGACAATCAACCACCCATTTATGCTAATCCTACTCTAATCCCGTATTCCTATCACATCCCCACCTATCCCTATATATTTCCCTACCACCTACCTATACTAGCGGCAATTTATGATGGCCAATTAACCTATCAACCTGCAAGTCTTTGGCATGTGGGAGGAATCCGGAGCACCCGGAGGAAACCCACGCAGACACAGGGAGAACTTACAAACTCCGCACAGGCAGTACACAGAATCGAACCCGGGTCCCTGGTGCTGTGAGGCTGCGGTGCCAACCACTGCGCCAATGTGCCCCCGCCCAGTGTGTGCCTGTGTTACTGGGTATCAGTGACTGTCTTTGTTACTTGGTGTCAGTGTATGTCTGTGTTACTTGGTGTAAGTGTGTGTCTGTGTGACTGGGTATCAGTGCATGTCTTTGTGACTTGGTGTCAGTGTATGTCTTTGTTACTGGGTGTCAGTGTGTGTCTTTGTGACTTGGTGTCAGTGTATGTATTTGTTACTTGGTGTAAGTGTGTGTCTGTGTTACTGGGTATCAGTGTATGTCTTTGTTACTTGGTGTCAGTGTCTGTCAAAATACTTGGTGTAAGTGTATGTTTTTGTTACTTGGTGTAATTGTCTGTCTTTGTTACTTGGTGTCAGTGTATGTCTGTTTTACTTGGTGCAAGTGTGTGTCTTTGTGACTTGGTGTCAGTGTATGTATTTGTTCCTTGGTGTAAGTGTGTGTCTGTGTTACCGGGTATCAGTGTATGTCTTTGTTACTTCGTGTCAGTGTTTTTCTGTGTTACTTGGTGTAAGTGTGTGTCTGTGTTACTGGGTATCAGTGTATGTCTTTGTTACTTGGTGTCAGTGTATGTCAAAATACTTGGTGTAATTGTATGTCTTTGTTACTTGGTGTAATTGTCTTTCTTTGTTACTTGGTGTAATTGTATCACTGTGTTACTGGGTATCAGTGTATGTCTTTGTGACTTGGTGACAGTGTGTGTCTGTGTCACTGGGTATCAGTGTATGTCTTTGTGTCTTGGTATCAGTGTATGTCTTTGTGACTTGGTGTCAGTGTATGTCTTTGTTACTGGGTGTCAGTGTGTGTCTTTGTGACTTGGTGTCAATGTGTGTCTGTGTTACTGGACATCAGGGTATGTCTTTGTGACTTGGTGTCAGTGTATGTCTTTTTTACTGGGTGTCAGTGTGTCTCTGTGCTACTGGGTGTCACTGTGTGTTTGTTTGTGTTACCGGGTATCAGTGTATGTCTTTGTGACTTGGTTTCAGTGTATGTCTTTGTTACTGTGTGTCAGTGTATTTCTTTGTTACTTGGTGTAATTGTGTGTCTGTGTTACTGGGTAGCAGTGTATGTCTTTGTGTCTTGGTGTCAGTGTATGTCTTTGTTACTTGTTGTAAGTGTGTGTCTGTGCTACTGGGTATCAGTGTATGTCTATGTTACTTGGTGTCAATGTGTGTCAAAATACTTGGTGTAAGTGTATGTCTTTGTTACTAGGTGTAATTGTCTTTCTTTGTTACTTGGTGTAATTGTATCACTGTGTTACTGGGTATCAGTGTATGTCTTTGTGACTTGGTGACAGTGTGTGTCTGTGTCACTGGGTATCAGTGTATGTCTTTGTGACTTGGTATCAGTGTATGTCTTTGTGACTTGGTGTCAGTGTATGTCGTTGTTACTGGGTGTCAGTGTGTGTCTGTGTTACTTGGTGTCAGTGTATGTCTTTGTTACTGTTTATCAGTGTTTCTCTGTGTTGCTGGGTTTCAGTGTGTGTTTGTTTGTGTTACTGAGTGTCAGTGTGTATCAGTGACACTAGGTGTCAGTATTTAGTTTAGTTTAGAGATACAGCACTTTAACAGGCCCTTCGGCCCACTGAGTCTGTGCCGACCATCAACCACCCATTTATACTAATCCGTCACTAATCCCGTATTCCTATCACATCCCCACCTGTCCCTATATATTTCCCTACCACCTACCTATATGAGGGGCAATTTATGATGGCCAATTAACCTATCAACCTGCAAGTCTTTGGCATGTGGGAGGAAACCGGAGCACCCGGAGGAAACCCACGCAGACACAGGGAGAACATGCAAACTCCTCACAGGCAGTACCCATAATCGAACCCGGGTCCCTGGAGCTGTGAGGCTGCGGTGCTAACCATTGCGACAATGTGCCCCCCAGTGTGTGCCTTTGTTACTTGGTGTCAGTGTGTGTCTGTGTTCCTGGGTGTCAGTGTATGTCTTTGTTACTTGGTGTAAGTGTATCTCTTTGTTACTTGGTGTCAGTGTATGTGTTTGTGACTTGGTGTCAGTGGATGTCTTTGTTACTGGGTGTCAGTGTTTGTCTTTGTTACTTGGTGTAAGTGTATGTCTGTGTTACTTGGTGTAAGTGTATGTCTTTGTTACTTGGTGTAAGTGTGCGTCTGTGTTACTGGGTATCAGTGTATGTCTTTGTTACTGGGTATCAGTGTATGTCTTTGTGCCTTGGTGTCAGTGTATGTCTTTGTAACTGGGTGTCAGTGTGTGTCTTTGTGGCTTGGTGTCAGTGTATGTCTTTGTTACTTGGTGTCAGTGTGTGTCTTTGAGACTTGGTGTCAGTGTATGTCTGTGTTACTTGGTGTAAGTGTGTGTCTGTGCTACTGGGTATCAGTGTATGTCTTTGTGACATGGTGTCAGTGTCTGTCTTTGTTACTGGGTGTCAGTGTGTGTCTTTGTTACTTGGTGTAATTGTGTGTCTGAGTTACATGGTATCAGTGTATGTCTTTGTTACTTGGTGTCAGTGTATGTCAAAATACTTGGTGTAAGTGTATGTCTTTGTTACTTGGTGTAATTGTCTGTCTTTATACTTGGTGTCAGTGTATGTCTGTGTTACTTGGTGTCAGCGTGTGTCTTCGTTACTTGGTGTAAGTGTATGTCTTTGTTACTTTGTGTCAGTGTATGTCTTTGTTACTTGGTGTCAGTGTATGTCAAAATACTTGGTGTAAGTGTATGTATTTGTTACTTGGTTCAAGTGTGTGTCTTTGTTACTTGGTGTAAGTGTATGTCTTTGTTACTTGGTGTCAGTGTATTCTTTGTTACTTGGTGTCAGTGTATGTCTGTGTTACTTGGTGTAAGTGTGTGCCTGTGTTACTGGGTATCAGTGTCTGTCTTTGTTACTTGGTGTCAGTGTATGTCTTTGTTACTTGGTGTAAGTGTGCGTCTGTGTTACTGGGTATCAGTGTATGTCTTTGTTACTGGGTATCAGTGTATGTCTTTGTGCCTTGGTGTCAGTGTATGTCTTTGTTACTGGGTGTCAGTGTGTGTCTTTGTGGCTTGGTGTCAGTGTATGTCTTTGTTACTTGGTGTAAGTGTGTGTCTGTGTTACTGGGTATCAGTGTATGTCTTTGTTACTTCGTGTCAGTGTATGTCTTTGTTACTGGGTGTCAGTGTGTGTCTTTGAGACTTGGTATCAGTGTATGTCTTTGTGACTTGGTGACAGTGTGTGTCTGTGTCACTGGGTATCAGTGTATGTCTTTGTGACTTGGTGTCAGCGTATGTCTTTGTTACTGGGTGTCAGTGTGTGTCTTTGTGACTTGGTGTCAGTGTGTGTCTGTGTTACTGGACATCAGGGTATGTCTTTGTGACTTGGTGTCAGTGTATGTCTTTTTTACTGGGTGTCAGTGTGTCTCTGTGCTACTGGGTGTCACTGTGTGTTTGTTTGTGTTACCGGGTATCAGTGTATGTCTTTGTGACTTGGTGTCAGTGTATGTCTTTGTTACTGGGTGTCAGTGTATGTCTTTGTGTCTTGGTGTCAGTGTATGTGTTTGTTACTGGGTGTCAGTGTGTGTCTTTGTGACTTGTTGTCAGCGTATGTCTTTGTTACTTGTTGTAAGTGTGTGTCTGAGCTACTGGGTATCAGTGTATGTCTTTGTTACTTGGTGTCAGTGTGTGTCAAAATACTTGGTGTAAGTGTATGTCTTTGTTACTTGGTGTAATTGTCTTTCTTTGTTACTTGGTGTAATTGTATCACTGTGTTACTGGGTATCAGTGTATGTCTTTGTGACTTGGTGACAGTGTGTGTCTGTGTCACTGGGTATCAGTGTATGTCTTTGTGACTTGGATCAGTGTATGTCTTTGTGACTTGGTGTCAGTGTATGTCGTTGTTACTGGGTGTCAGTGTGTGTCTGTGTTACTTGGTGTCAGTGTATGTCTTTGTTACTGTTTATCAGTGTTTCTCTGTGTTGCTGGGTTTCAGTGTGTGTTTGTTTGTGTTACTGGGTGTCAGTGTGTGTCAGTGACACTAGGTGTCAGTATTTAGTTTAGTTTAGAGATACAGCACTTAAACAGGCCCTTCGGCCCACTGAGTCTGTGCCGACCATCAACCACCCATTTACACTAATCCGTCACTAATCCCGTATTCCTATCACATCCCCACCTGTCCCTATATATTTCCCTACCACCTACCTATATGAGGGGCAATTTATGATGGCCAATTAACCTATCAACCTGCAAGTCTTTGGCATGTGGGAGGAAACCGGAGCACCCGGAGGAAACCCACGCAGACACAGGGAGAACATGCAAACTCCTCACAGGCAGTACCCATAATCGAACCCGGGTCCCTGGAGCTGTGAGGCTGCGGTGCTAACCATTGCGACAATGTGCCCCCCAGTGTGTGCCTTTGTTACTTGGTGTCAGTGTGTGTCTGTGTTCCTGGGTGTCAGTGTATGTCTTTGTTACTTGGTGTAAGTGTATCTCTTTGTTACTTGGTGTCAGTGTATGTGTTTGTGACTTGATGTCAGTGGATGTCTTTGTTACTGGGTGTCAGTGTTTGTCTTTGTTACTTGGTGTAAGTGTATGTCTGTGTTACTTGGTGTAAGTGTATGTCTTTGTTACTTGGTGTAAGTGTGCGTCTGTGTTACTGGGTATCAGTGTATGTCTTTGTTACTGGGTATCAGTGTATGTCTTTGTGCCTTGGTGTCAGTGTATGTCTTTGTAACTGGGTGTCAGTGTGTGTCTTTGTGGCTTGGTGTCAGTGTATGTCTTTGTTACTTGGTGTAAGTGTGTGTCTGTGTTACTGGGTGTCAGTGTATGTCTTTGTTACTTCGTGTCAGTGTATGTCTTTGTTACTTCGTGTCAGTGTATGTCTTTGTTACTGGGTGTCAGTGTGTGTCTTTGAGACTTGGTGTCAGTGTATGTCTGTGTTACTTGGTGTAAGTGTGTGTCTGTGCTATTGGGTATCAGTGTATGTCTTTGTGACATGGTGTCAGTGTCTGTCTTTGTTACTGGGTGTCAGTGTGTGTCTTTGTTACTTGGTGTAATTGTGTGTCTGAGTTACATGGTATCAGTGTAAGTCTTTGTTACTTGGTGTCAGTGCATGTCAAAACACTTGGTGTAAGTGTATGTCTTTGTTACTTGGTGTAATTGCCTGTCTTTATACTTGGTGTCAGTGTATGTCTGTGTTACTTGGTGTCAGGGTGTGTCTTCGTTACTTGGTGTAAGTGTGTGTCTTTGTTACTTGGTGTAAGTGTATGTCTTTGTTACTTGGTGTCAGTGTATTCTTTGTTACTTGGTGTCAGTGTATGTCTGTGTTACTTGGTGTAAGTGTGTGCCTGTGTTACTGGGTATCAGTGTCTGTCTTTGTTACTTGGTGTCAGTGTATGTCTTTGTTACTTGGTGTAAGTGTGCGTCTGTGTTACTGGGTATCAGTGTATGTCTTTGTTACTGGGTATCAGTGTATGTCTTTGTGCCTTGGTGTCAGTGTATGTCTTTGTTACTGGGTGTCAGTGTGTGTCTTTGTGGCTTGGTGTCAGTGTATGTCTTTGTTACTTGGTGTAAGTGTGTGTCTGTGTTACTGGGTATCAGTGTATGTCTTTGTTACTTCGTGTCAGTGTATGTCTTTGTTACTGGGTGTCAGTGTGTGTCTTTGAGACTTGGTGTCAGTGTATGTCTGTGTTACTTGGTGTAAGTGTGTGTCTGTGCTACTGGGTATCAGTGTATGTCTTTGTGACATGGTGTCAGTGTATGTCTTTGTTACTGGGTGTCAGTGTGTGTCTTTGTTACTTGGTGTAATTGTGTGTCAGTGTTACATGGTATCAGTGTATGTCTTTGTTACTTGGTGTCAGTGTATGTCAAAATACTTGGTGTAAGTGTATGTCTTTGTTACTTGGTGTAATTGTCTGTCTTTGTGACATGGTGTCAGTGTATGTCTGTGTTACTTGGTGTCAGGGTGTGTCTTCGTTACTTGGTGTAAGTGTATGTCTTTGTTACTTGGTGTCAGTGCATGTCTGTATTACTTGGTGTCAGTGTATGTCTGTGTTACTTGGTGTAAGTGTGTGTCTGTGTTACTGGGTATCAGTGTATCTCTTTGTTACAGAGTATCAGTGTATGTCTTTGTGACTTGGTGTCAGTGTATTTCTTTGTTACTGGGTGTCAGTGTGTGTCTTTGTGACTTGGTGTCAGTGTATGTCTTTGTGACTTGGTGTAAGTGTGTGTCTGTGTTACTGGGTTTCAGTTTATGTCTTTGTTACTTGGTGTCAGTGTATGTCTTTGTTACTGGGTGTCAGTGTGTGTCTTTGTGACTTGGTGTCAGTGTATGTCAAAATACTTGGTGTAAGTGTATGTCTTTGTTACTTGGTGTAATTGTCTGTCTTTGTTACTTGGTGTCAGTGTATGTCTGTGTTACTTGGTGTAAGTGTGTGTCTTTGTTACTTCTTGTCAGTGTATGTCTTTGTTACTTGGTGTAAGTGTGTGCCTTTGTTACTTGGTGTCAGTGTGTGTCTGTGTTCCTGGGTGTCAGTGTATGTCTTTGTTACTTGGTGTAAGTGTATCTCTTTGTTACTTGGTGTCAGTGTATGTGTTTGTGACTTGGTGTAAGTGTATGTCTGTGTTACTTGGTGTAAGTGTAAGTCTTTGTTACTTGGTGTAAGTGTGCGTCTGTGTTACTGGGTATCAGTGTATGTCTTTGTTACTGGGTATCAGTGTATGTCTTTGTGACTTGGTGTCAGTGTGTGTCTTTGTTACTGGGTGTAAGTGTGTGTCTGTGTTACTGGGTATCAGTGTGTGTCTTTGTTACTTGGTGTAAGTGTGTGTCTGTGTTACTGGGCATCAGTGTATGTCTGTGTTACTGGGTATCAGTGGATGTCTTTGTTACTGGGTGTCAGTGTATGTCTTTGTTACTTGGTGTAAGTGTATGTCAAAATACTTGGTGTAAGTGTATGTCTGTGTTACTTGGTGTAAGTGTATGTCTTTGTTACTTGGTGTAAGTGTGCGTCTGTGTTACTGGGTATCAGTGTATGTCTTTGTTACTGGGTGTAAGTGTGTGTCTGTGTTACTGGGTATCAGTGTGTGTCTTTGTTACTTGGTGTAAGTGTGTGTCTGTGTTACTGGGTATCAGTGTATGTCTTTGTTACTGGGTATCAGTGTATGTCTTTGTGACTTGGTGTCAGTGTATTTCTTTGCTACTGTGTATCAGTGTGTGTCTTTGTGACTTGGTGTCAGTGTATGACTTTGTTACTTGGTGTAAGTGTGTGTCTGTGTTACTGGGTATCAGTGTCTGTCTTTGTTACTTGGTGTCTGTGTATGTCTTTGTTACTGGGTGTCAGTGTGTGTCTTTGTGACTTGGTGTCAGTGTATGTCATTGTTACTTGGTGTAAGTGTGTGTCTGTGTGACTGGGTATCAGTGTATGTCTTTGTTACTTTGTGTCAGTGTATGTCAAAATACTTGGTGTAAGTGTATGTCTTTGTTACTTGGTGTAATTGTCTGTCTTTGTTACTTGGTGTCAGTGTATGTCTGTGTTAGTTGGTGTAAGTGTGTGTCTGTGTTACTGGGTATCAGTGTATGTCTTTGTTACTTTGTGTCAGTGTATGTCAAAATACTTGGTGTAAGTGTATGTCTTTGTTACTTGGTGTAATTGTCTTTCTTTGTTACTTGGTGTCAGTGTCTGTCTGTGTTACTTGGTGTAAGTGTGTGCCTTTGTTACTTGGTGTCAGTGTGTGTCTGTGTTCCTGGGTGTCAGTGTATGTCTTTGTTACTTGGTGTAAGTGTATCTCTTTGTTACTTGGTGTCAGTGTATGTGTTTGTGACTTGATGTCAGTGTTTGTCTATGTTACTTGGTGTAAGTGTATGTCTGTGTTACTTGGTGTAAGTGTATGTCTTTGTTACTTGGTGTAAGTGTGCGTCTGTGTTACTGGGTATCAGTGTATGTCTTTGTTACTGGGTATCAGTGTATGTCTTTGTGACTTGGTGTCAGTATATGTCTTTGTTACTGGGTTTCAGTGTGTGTCTTTGTGGCTTGGTGTCAGTGTATGTCTTTGTTACTTGGTGTAAGTGTATGTCTGTGTTACTGGGTATCAGTGTATGTCTATGTTACTTCGTGTCAGTGTATGTCTTTGTTACTGGGTGTCAGTGTGTGTCTTTGAGACTTGGTGTCAGTGTATGTCTGTGTTACTTGGTGTAAGTTTGTGTCTGTGTTAATGGGTATCAGTGTATGTCTTTGTGACATGGTGTCAGTGTATGTCTTTGTTACTGGGTGTCAGTGTGTGTCTTTGTTACTTGGTGTAATTGTGTGTCTGTGTTACATGGTATCAGTGTATGTCTTTGTTACTTGGTGTCAGTGTATGTCAAAATACTTGGTGTAAGTGTATGTCTTTGTTACTTGGTGTAATTGTCTGTCTTTGTTACTTGGTGTCAGTGTATGTCTGTGTTACTTGGTGTAAGTGTGTGTCTTCGTTACTTGGTGTAAGTGTATGTCTTTGTTACTTGGTGTCAGTGTATGTCTTTGTTACTTGGTGTCAGTGTATGTCTGTGTTACTTGGTGTAAGTGTCTGTCTGTGTTACTGGGTATCAGTGTATCTCTTTGTTACAGGATATCAGTGTATGTCTTTGTGACTTGGTGTCAGTGTATTTCTTTGTTACTGGGTGTCAGTGTGTGTCTTTGTGACTTGGTGTCAGTCTATGTCTTTGTTACCTGGTGTAAGTGTTTGTCTGTGTTACTGGGTTTCAGTGTATGTCTTTGTTACTTGGTGTCAGTGTATGTCTTTGTTACTGGGTGTCAGTGTGTGTCTTTGTGACTTGGTGTCAGTGTATGTCTTTGTTACTTGGTGTAAGTATGTGTCTGTGTTACTGGGTATCAGTGTATGTCTTTGTGACTTGGTGTCAGTGTGTGTCAAAATACTTGGTGTAAGTGTATGTCATTGTTACTTGGTGTAATTGTCTGTCTTTGTTACTTGGTGTCAGTGTATGTCTGTGTTACTTGGTGTAAGTGTATGTCTTTGTTACTTGGTGTAAGTGTATGTCTTTGTTCCTTGGTGTCAGTGTATGTGTTTGTGACTTGATGTCAGTGGATGTCTTTGTTACTGGGTATCAGTGTATGTCTTAGTTACTGGGTATCAGTGTATGTCTTTGTGACTTGGTGTCAGTGTATGTATTTGTTACTGGGTGTCAGTATGTGTCTTTGTGAATTGGTGTCAGTATATGTCTTTGTTACTTGGTGTAAGTGTGTGTCTGTGTTACTGGGGATCAGTGCATGTCTTTGTTTCTTGGTGTCAGTGTATGACTTTGTTACTGGGTGTCAGTGTGTGTCTTTGTGACTTGGTGCCAGTGTATGTCTGTGTTACTTGGTGTAAGTTTGTGTCTGTGTTACTGTGTATCAGTGTATGTCTTTGTGACTTGTTGTCAGTGTATGTCTTTGTTACTGGGAGTCAGTGTGTGTCTTTGTTACTTGGTGTAAGTGTGTGTCTGTGTTACTGGGTATCAGTGTATGTCATTGTTACTTGGTGTCAGTGTATGTCAAAATACTTGGTGTACGTGTATGTCTTTGTTACTTGGTGTAAGTGTATGTCTTTGTTACTTGGTGTCAGTGTATTCTTTGTTACTTGGTGTCAGTGTATGTCTGTGTTACTTGGTGCAAGTGTGTGCCTGTCTTACTGGGTATCAGTGTATGTCTTTATTACTTGGTGTCAGTGTGTGTCTCTGTTCTTGGGTGTCAGTGTATGTCTCTGTTACTTGGTGTAAGTGTATGTCTTTGTTACTTGGTGCAAGTGGATGCCAAAATACTTGGTGTAAGTGTATGTCTGTGTTACTTGGTGTAAGTGTATGTCTTTGTTACTTGGTGTAAGTGTGCATCTGTGTTACTGGGTATCAGTATATGTCTTTGTTACTGGGTATCATTGTTTGTCTTTGTGACTTGGTGTCAGTGTTTGTCTTTGTTACTGGGTGTCAGTGTGTGTCTTTGTGACTTGGTGTCAGTGTATGGTTTGTTAATTGGTGTAAGTGTGTGTCTATGTTACTGGGTATCAGTGTATGTCTTTGTTACTTGGTGTCAGTGTATGTCTTTATTACTGGGTGTCAGTGTGTATCTTTGTGACTTGGTGTCAGTGTATGTCTTTGTTACTTGTTGTAAGTGAGTGTCTGTGTTACTGGGTATTATTGTATGTCTTTGTTACTTGGTGTCAGTGTTTGTCTTTGTTACTGGGTGTCAGTGTGTGTCTTTGTGACTTGGTGTCAGTGTACGTCTTTGTTACTTGGTGTAAGTGTGTGTCTGTTTTACTGGGTATCAGTGTGTGTCTTTGTACTTGGTGTCAGTGTATGTCAAAATAATTGGTGTAAGTGTATGTCTTTGTTACTTGGTGTAATTGTCTGTCTTTGTTACTTGGTGTCAGTGTATGTCTGTGTTACTTGGTGTAAGTGTGGGTCTTTGTTACTTCTTGTCAGTGTATGTCTTTTTTACCTGGCGTAAGTGTGTGTCTTTGTTACTTGGTGTCAGTGTGTGTCTGTGTTCCTGGGTGTCAGTGTATGTCTTTGTTACTTGGTGTCAGTGTATGTCTTTGATACTTGGTGTCAGTGTATGTGTTTGTGACTTGTTGTCAGTGGATGTCTTTGTTACTGGGTGTCAGTGTATGTCTTTGTTACTTGGTGTAAGTGTATGTCAAACTACTTGGTGTAAGTGTATGTCTGTGTTACTTGGTGTAAGCGTGCGTCTGTGTTGATGGGTATCAATGTATGCCTTTGTTACTGGGTATCAGTGTATGTCTTTGTGACTTGGTGTCAGTGTATGTCTTTGTTACTGGGTGTCAGTGCGTGTCTTTGTGACTTGGTGTCAGTGTATGTCTTTGTTACTTGGTGTCAGTGTGTGTCTTTGTTACATCTTGTCAGTGTTTGTCTTTGTTACTTGGTGCAAGAGTGTGTCTTTGTTACTTGGTGTCAGTGTGTGTCTGTGTTCCTGGGTGTCAGTATATGTCTTTGTTACCTGGTGTAAGTGCATGTCTTTGTTACTTGGTGTCAGTGTATGTGTTTGTGACTTGATGTCAGTGGATGTCTTTGTTACTGGGTATCAGTGTATGTCTTTGTTACTGGGTATCAGTGTATGTCTTTGTGACTTGGGGTCAGTGTATGTCTTTGTTACTTGGTGTCAGTATGTGTCTTTGTGACTTTGTGTGAGCGTATGTCTTTGTTACTTGGTGTAAGTGTGTGTCTGTGTTACTGGGGATCAGTGTATTTCTTTGTTTCTTGGTGTCAGTGTATGTCTTTGTTACTGGGTATCAGTGTATGTCTTTGTGACTTGGTGTCAGTGTATGTCTTTGTTACTGGGAGTCAGTGTGTGTCTTTGTTACTTTGTGTAAGTGTGTGTCTGTGTTACTGGGTATCAGTGTATGTCTTTGTTACTTGGTGTCAGTGTATGTCAAAATACTTGGTGTAAGTGTATGTATTTGTTACTTGGTGCAAGTGTGTGTCTTTGTTACTTGGTGTAAGTGTATGTATTTGTTACTTGGTGTCAGTGTATTCTTTGTTACTTGGTGTCAGTGTTTGTCTGTGTTACTTGGTGTAAGTGTGTCCCTGTGTGACTGGGTATCAGTTTCTGTCTTTGTTACTTGGTGTCAGTGTATGTCTGTGTTACTTGGTGTAAGTGTGTGTCTGTGTTACTGGGTGTCAGTGTTCGTCTGTGTTACTTGGTGTAAGTGTATGTCAAAATACTTGGTGTAAGTGTATGTCTGTGTTACTTGGTGTAATTGTATGTCTTTGTTACTTGGTGTAAGTGTGCGTCTGTGTTACTGGGTATCAGTGTATGTCTTTGTTACTGGGTATCAGTGTATGTCTTTGTGCCTTGGTGTCAGTGTATGTCTTTGTTACTGGGTGTCAGTGTGTGTCTTTGTGGCTTGGTGTCAGTGTATGTCTTTGTTACTTGGTGTAAGTGTGTGTCTGTGTTACTGGGTATCAGTGTATGTCTTTGTTATTTCGTGTCAGTGTATGTCTTTGTTACTGGGTGTCAGTGTGTGTCTTTGAGACTTGGTGTCAGTGTATGTCTGTGTTACTTGGTGTAAGTGTGTGTCTGTGCTACTGGGTATCAGTGTATGTCTTTGTGACATGGTGTCTGTGTATGTCTTTGTTACTGGGTGTCTGTGTGTGTCTTTGTTACTTGGTGTAATTGTGTGTCTGTGTTACCTGGTGTCAGTGTATGTCAAAATACTTGGTGTAAGTGTATGTCTTTGTTACTTGGTGTAATTGTCTGTCTTTATACTTGGTGTCAGTGTATGTCTGTGTTACTTGGTGTCAGGGTGTGTCTTCGTTATTTGGTGTAAGTGTATGTCTTTGTTACTTGGTGTCAGTGTATGTCTGTGTTACGTGGTGTCAGTGTATGTCTGTGTTACTTGGTGTAAGTGTGTGCCTGTGTTACTGGGTATCAGTGTATCTCTTTGTTACAGGGTATCAGTGTATGTCTTTGTGACTTTTTGTCAGTGTATTTCTTTGTTACTGGGTGTCAGTGTGTGTCTTTGTGACTTGGTGTCAGTGTATGACTTTGTTACTTTTTGTAAGTGTGTGTCTGTGTTACTGGGTTTCAGTTTATGTCTTTGTTACTTGGTGTCAGTGTATGTCTTTGTTACTGGGTGTCAGTGTGTGTCTTTGTGACTTGGTGTCAGTGTATGTCTTTGTTACTTGGTGTAAGTGTGTGTCTGTCTTACTGGGTATCAGTGTCTGTCTTTGTTACTTGGTGTCAGTGTATGTCAAAATACTTGGTGTAAGTGTATGTCTTTGTTACTTGGTGTAATTGTCTGTCTTTGTTACTTGGTGTCAGTGTATGTCTGTGTTACTTGGTGTAAGTGTGTGTCTTTGTTACTTCTTGTCAGTGTATGTCTTTGTCACTTGGTGTAAGTGTGTGCCTTTGTTACTTGGTGTAAGTGTGTGTCTTTGTTACTTCTTGTCAGTGTATGTCTTTGTTACTTGGTGTAAGTGCGTGCCTTTGTGACTTGATGTCAGTGGATGTCTTTGTTACTGGGTGTCAGTGTATGTCTTTGTTACTTGGTGTAAGTGTAAGTCTTTGTTACTTGGTGTAAGTGTAAGTCTTTGTTACTTGGTGTAAGTGTGCGTCTGTGTTACTGGGTATCAGTGTATGTCTTTGTTACTGGGTATCAGTGTATGTCTTTGTTACTGGGTGTAAGTGTGTGTCTGTGTTACTGGGTATCAGTGTGTGTCTTTGTTACTTGGTGTAAGTGTGTGTCTGTGTTACTGGGTATCAGTGTATGTCTTTGTTACTGGGTATCAGTGTATGTCTTTGTGACTTGGTGTTAGTGTATTTCTTTGTTACTGTGTATCAGTGTGTGTCTTTGTGACTTGGTGTCAGTGTATGACTTTGTTACTTGGTGTAAGTGTGTGTCTGTGTTACTGGGTATCAGTGTATGTCTTTGTTACTTGGTGTCTGTGTATGTCTTTGTTACTGGGTGTCAGTGTGTGTCTTTGCGACTTGGTGTCAGTGTATGTCTTTGTTACTTGGTGTAAGTGTGTGTCTGTGTGACTGGGTATCAGTGTATGTCTTTGTTACTTTGTGTCAGTGTATGTCAAAATACTTGGTGTAAGTGTATGTCTTTGTTACTTGGTGTAATTGTCTGTCTTTGTTACTTGGTGTCAGTGTATGTCTGTGTTAATTGGTGTGTGTGTGTCTGTGTTACTGGTTATCAGTGTATGTCTTTGTTACTTTGTGTCAGTGTATGTCAAAATACTTGGTGTAAGTGTATGTCTTTGTTACTTGGTGTAATTGTCTGTCTTTGTTACTTGGTGTCAGTGTATGTCTGTGTTACTTGGTGTAAGTGTGTGCCTTTGTTACTTGGTGTCAGTGTATGTCTGTGTTCCTGGGTGTCAGTGTATGTCTTTGTTACTTGGTGTAAGTGTATCTCTTTGTTACTTGGTGTCAGTGTATGTGTTTGTGACTTGATGTCAGTGGATGTCTTTGTGACTTGGTGTCAGTGTATGTCTTTGTTACTTTTTGTAAGTGTGTGTCTGTGTTACTGGGTTTCAGTTTATGTCTTTGTTACTTGGTGTCAGTGTATGTCTTTGTTACTGGGTGTCAGTGTGTGTCTTTGTGACTTGGTGTAAGTGTGTGTCTGTCTTACTGGGTATCAGTGTCTGTCTTTGTTACTTGGTGTCAGTGTATGTCTTTGTTACTGGGTGTCAGTGTGTGTCTTTGTGACTTGGTGTAAGTGTGTGTCTGTCTTACTGGGTGTCAGTGTGTGTCTTTGTTACTTGGTGTAATTGTCTGTCTTTGTTACTTGGTGTCAGTGTATGTCTGTGTTACTTGGTGTAAGTGTGTGTCTTTGTTACTTCTTGTCAGTGTATGTCTTTGTTACTTGGTGTAAGTGTGTGCCTTTGTTACTTGGTGTCAGTGTGTGTCTGTGTTACTGGGTGTCAGTGTATGTCTTTGTTACTTGGTGTAAGTGTATCTCTTTGTTACTTGGTGTCAGTGTATGTGTTTGTGACTTGATGTCAGTGGATGTCTTTGTTACTGGGTGTCAGTGTATGTCTTTGTTACTAGGTGTAAGTGTATGTCAAAATACTTGGTGTAAGTGTATGTCTGTGTTACTTGGTGTAAGTGTAAGTCTTTGTTACTTGGTGCAAGTGTGCGTCTGTGTTACTGGGTATCAGTGTATGTCTTTGTTACTGGGTATCAGTGTATGTCGTTGTGACTTGGTGTCAGTGTATGTCTTTGTTACTGGGTGTAAGTGTGTGTCTGTGTTACTGGGTATCAGTGTGTGTCTTTGTTACTTGGTGTAAGTGTGTGTCTGTGTTACTGGGTATCAGTGTATGTCTTTGTTACTGGGTATCAGTGCATGTCTTTGTGACTTGGTGTCAGTGTATTTTTTGTTACTTGGTGTAAGTGTGTGTCTGTGTTACTGGGTATCAGTGGATGTCTTTGTTACTGGGTGTCAGTGTATGTCTTTGTTACTTGGTGTAAGTGTATGTCAAAATACTTGGTGTAAGTGTATGTCTGTGTTACTTGGTGTAAGTGTATGTCTTTGTTACTTGGTGTAAGTGTGCGTCTGTGTCACTGGGTATCAGTGTATGTCTTTGTTACTGGGTGTATGTGTGTGTCTGTGTTACTGGGTATCAGTGTGTGTCTTTGTTACTGGGTATCAGTGTATGTCTTTGTGACTTGGTGTCAGTGTATTTCTTTGTTACTGTGTATCAGTGTGTGTCTTTGTGACTTGGTGACAGTGTATGACTTTGTTACTTGGTGTAAGTGTGTGTCTGTGTTACTGGGTATCAGTGTATGTCTTTGTTAACTGGTGTCTGTGTCTGTCTTTGTTACTGGGTGTCAGTGTATGTCTTTGTTACTTGGTGTAAGTGTGTGTCTGTGTGACTGGGTATCAGTGTATGTCTTTGTTACTTTGTGTCAGTGTATGTCAAAATACTTGGTGTAAGTGTATGTCTTTGTTACTTGGTGTAATTGTCTGTCTTTGTTACTTGGTGTCAGTGTATGTCTGTGTTACTTGGTGTAAGTGTGGGTCTGTGTTACTGGGTATCAGTGTATGTCTTTGTTACTTTGTGTCAGTGTATGTCAAAATACTTGGTGTAAGTGTATGTCTTTGTTACTTGGTGTAATTGTCTGTCTTTGTTACTTGGTGTCAGTGCATGTCTGTGTTACTTGGTGTAAGTGTGTGCCTTTGTTACTTGGTGTCAGTGTGTGTCTGTGTTCCTGGGTGTCAGTGTATGTCTTTGTTACTTGTTGTAAGTGTATCTCTTTGTTACTTGGTGTCAGTGTATGTGTTTGTGACTTGATGTCAGTGGATGTCTTTGTTACTGGGTGTCAGTGTTTGTCTTTGTTACTTGGTGTAAGTGTATGTCTGTGTTACTTGGTGTAACTGTATGTCTTTGTTACTTGGTGTAAGTGTGCGTCTGTGTTACTGGGTATCAGTGTATGTCTTTGTTACTGGGTATCAGTGTATGTCTTTGTGACTTGGTGTCAGTATATGTCTTTGTTACTGGGTGTCAGTGTGTGTCTTTGTGGCTTGGTGTCAGTGTATGTCTTTGTTACTTGGTGTAAGTGTGTGTCTGTGTTACTCGTTATCAGTGTATGTCTATGTTACTTCGTGCCAGTGTATGTCTTTGTTACTGGGTGTCAGTGTGTGTCTTTGAGACTTGGTGTCAGTGTATGTCTGTGTTAATTGGTCTAAGTTTGTGTCTGTGTTACTGGGTATCAGTGTATGTCTTTGTGACATGGTGTCAGTGTATGTCTTTGTTACTGGGTGTCAGTGTATGTCTTTGTTACTTGGTGTAATTGTGTGTCTGTGTTACATGGTATCAGTGTATGTCTTTGTTACTTGGTGTCAGTGTATGTCAAAATACTTGGTGTAAGTGTATGTCTTTGTTACTTGGTGGAATTGTCTGTCTTTATACTTGGTGTCAGTGTATGTCTGTGTTACTTGGTGTCAGGGTGTGTCTTCGTTACTTGGTGTAAGTGTATGTCTTTCTTACTTGGTGTCAGTGTATGTGTTTGTTACTTGGTGTCAGTGTATGTCAAAATACTTGGTGTAAGTGTATGTATTTGTTACTTGGTGCAAGTGTGTGTCTTTGTTACTTGGTGTAAGTGTGTGCCTGTGTTACTGGGTATCAGTGTCTGTCTTTGTTACTTGGTGTCAGTGTATGTCTGTGTTACTTGGTGTAAGTGTGTGTCTGTGTTACTGGGTGTCAGTGTGCGTCTGTGTTACTTGGTGTAAGTGTATGTCAAAATACTTGGTGTAAGTGTATGTCTGTGTTACTTGGTGTAAGTGTATGTCTGTGTTACTTGGTGTAAGTGTGCGTCTGTGTTACTGGGTATCAGTGTATGTCTTTGTGCCTTGGTGTCAGTGTATGTCTTTGTTACTGGGTGTCAGTGTGTGTCTTTGTGGCTTGGTGTCAGTGTATGTCTTTGTTACTTGGTGTAAGTGTGTGTCTGTGTTACTGGGTATCAGTGTATGTCTTTGTTACTTCGTGTCAGTGTATGTCTTTGTTACTGGGTGTCAGTGTGTGTCTTTGTTACTGGGTGTCAGTGTGTGTCTTTGTTACTTGGTGTAATTGTGTGTCTGTGTTACATGGTATCAGTGTATGTCTTTGTTACTTGGTGTCAGTGTATGTCAAAATACTTGGTGTAAGTGTATGTCTTTGTTACTTGGTGTAATTGTCTGTCTTTATACTTGGTGTCAGTGTATGTCTGTGTTACTTGGTGTCAGGGTGTGTCTTCGTTACTTGGTGTCAGTGTATGTCTGTGTTACTTGGTGTAAGTGTGTGTCTGTGTTACTGGGTATCAGGGTATCTCTTTGTTACAGAGTATCAGTGTATGTCTTTGTGACTTGGTGTCAGTGTATTTCTTTGTTACTGGGTGTCAGTGTGTGTCTTTGTGACTTGGTGTCAGTGTATGTCTTTGTGACTTGGTGTAAGTGTGTGTCTGTGTTACTGGGTTTCAGTTTATGTCTTTGTTACTTGGTGTCAGTGTATGTCTTTGTTACTGGGTGTCAGTATGTGTCTTTGTTACTTGGTGTAAGTGTGTGACTGTCTTACTGGGTATCAGTGTCTGTCTTTGTTACTTGGTGTCAGTGTATGTCAAAATACTGGGTGTAAGTGTATGTCTTTGTTACTTGGTGTAATTGTCTGTCTTTGTTACTTGGTGTCAGTGTATGTCTGTGTTACTTGGTGTAAGTGTGTGTCTTTGTTACTTCTTGTCAGTGTAACTCTTTGTTACTTGGTGTAAGTGTGTGCCTTTGTTACTTGGTGTCAGTGTGTGTCTGTGTTCCTGGGTGTCAGTGTATGTCTTTGTTACTTGGTGTAAGTGTATCTCTTTGTTACTTGGTGTCAGTGTATGTGTTTGTGACTTGATGTCAGTGGATGTCTTTGTTACTGGGTGTCAGTGTATGTCTTTGTTACTTGGTGTAAGTGTATGTCAAAATACTTGGTGTAAGTGTATGTCTGTGTTACTTGGTGTAAGTGTAAGTCTTTGTTACTTGGTGTAAGTGTGCGTCTGTGTTACTGGGTATCAGTGTATGTCTTTGTTACTGGGTATCAGTGTATGTCTTTGTGACTTGGTGTCAGTGTGTGTCTTTGTTACTGGGTGTAAGTGTGTGTCTGTGTTACTGGGTATCAGTGTATGTCTGTATTACTGGGTATCAGTGGATGTCTTTGTTACTGGGTGTCAGTGTATGTCTTTGTTACTTGGTGTAAGTGTATGTCAAAATACTTGGTGTAAGTGTATGTCTGTGTTACTTGGTGTAAGTGTATGTCTTTGTTACTTGGTGTAAGTGAGCGTCTGTGTTACTGGGTATCAGTGTATGTCTTTGTTACTGGGTGTAAGTGTGTGTCTGTGTTACTGGGTATCAGTGTGTGTCTGTGTTACTTGGTGTAAGTGTGTGTCTGTGTTACTGGGTATCAGTGTATGTCTTTGTTACTGGGTATCAGTGTATGTCTTTGTGACTTGGTGTCAGTGTATTTCTTTGTTACTGTGTATCAGTGTGTGTCTTTGTGACTTGGTGTCAGTGTATGACTTTGTTACTTGGTGTAAGTGTGTGTCTGTGTTACTGGGTATCAGTGTCTGTCTTTGTTACTTGGTGTCTGTGTATGTCTTTGTTACTGGGTGTCAGTGTGTGTCTTTGTGACTTGGTGTCAGTGTATGTCATTGTTACTTGGTGTAAGTGTGTATCTGTGTGACTGGGTATCAGTGTATGTCTTTGTTACTTTGTGTCAGTGTATGTCAAAATACTTGGTGTAAGTGTATGTCTTTGTTACTTGGTGTAATTGTCTGTCTTTGTTACTTGGTGTCAGTGTCTGTCTGTGTTACTTGGTGTAAGTGTGTGCCATTGTTACTTGGTGTCAGTGTGTGTCTGTGTTCCTGGGTGTCAGTGTATGTCTTTGTTACTTGGTGTAAGTGTATCTCTTTGTTACTTGGTGTCAGTGTATGTGTTTGTGACTTGATGTCAGTGGATGTCTTTGTTTCTGGGTGTCAGTGTTTGTCTTTGTTACTTGGTGTAAGTGGATGTCGTTGTTACTTGGTGTAAGTGTGCGTCTGTGTTACTGGGTATCAGTGTATATCTTTGTTACTGGGTATCAGTGTATGTCTTTGTGACTTGGTGTCAGTATATGTCTTTGTTACTGGGTGTCAGTGTGTGTCTTTGTGGCTTGGTGTCAGTGTATGTCTTTGTTCCTTGGTGTATGTGTGTGTCTGTGTTACTGGGTCTCAGTGTATGTCTATGTTACTTCGTGTCAGTGTATGTCTTTGTTACTGGGTGTCAGTGTGTGTCTTTGAGACTTGGTGTCAGTGTATGTCTGTGTTACTTGGTGTAAATTTGTGTCTGTGTTACTGGGTATCAGTGTATGTCTTTGTGACTTTTTGTCAGTGTATTTCTTTGTTACTGGGTGTCAGTGTGTGTCTTTGTGACTTGGTGTCAGTGTATGTCTTTGTTACTTTTTGTAAGTGTGTGTCTGTGTTACTGGGTTTCAGTTTATGTCTTTCTTACTTGGTGACAGTGTATGTCTTTGTTACTGGGTGTCAGTGTGTGTCTTTGTGACTTGGTGTAAGTGTATGTCTTTGTTACTTGGTGTAATTGTCTGTCTTTGTTACTTGGTGTCAGTGTATGTCTGTGTCACTTGGTGTAAGTGTGTGTCTGTGTGACTGGGTATCAGTGTATGTCTTTGTTACTTTGTGTCAGTGTATGTCAAAATACTTGATGTAAGTGTATGTCTTTGTTACTTGGTGTAATTGTCTGTCTTTGTTACTTGGTGTCAGTGTATGTCTGTGTTACTTGGTGTAAGTGTGTGTCTGTGTTACTGGGTATCAGTGTATGTCTTTGTTACTTTGTGTCAGTGTATGTCAAAATACTTGGTGTAAGTTTATGTCTTTGTTACTTGGTGTAATTGTCTGTCTTTGTTACTTGGTGTCAGTGTATGTCTGTGTTACTTCGTGTAAGTGTGTGCCTTTGTTACTTGGTGTCAGTGTATGTCTTTGTCACTTGGTGTAAGTGTGTGCCTTTGTTACTTGGTGTAAGTGTGTGTCTTTGTTACTTCTTGTCAGTGTATGTCTTTGTTACTTGGTGTAAGTGTGTGCCTTTGTGACTTGATGTCAGTGGATGTCTTTGTTACTGGGTGTCAGTGTATGTCTTTGTTACTTGGTGTAATTGTATGTCAAAATACTTGGTGTAAGTGTATGTCTGTGTTACTTGGTGTAAGTGTAAGTCTTTGTTACTTGGTGTAAGTGTGCGTCTGTGTTACTGGGTATCAGTGTATGTCTTTGTTACTGGGTATCAGTGTATGTCTTTGTGACTTGGTGTCAGTGTATTTCTTTGTTACTGGGTGTAAGTGTGTGTCTGTGTTACTGGGTATCTGTGTGTGTCTTTGTTACTTGGTGTAAGTGTGTGTCTGTGTTACTGGGTATCAGTGTATGTCTTTGTTACTGGGTATCAGTGTATGTCTTTGTGACTTGGTGTCAGTGTATTTCTTTGTTACTTGGTGTAAGTGTGTGTCTGTGTTACTGGGTATCAGTGGATGTCTTTGTTACTGGGTGTCAGTGTATGTCTTTGTTACTTGGTGTAAGTGTATGTCAAAATACTTGCTGTAAGTGTATGTCTGTGTTACTTGGTGTAAGTGTATGTCTTTGTTACTTGGTGTAAGTGTGCGTCTGTGTTACTGGGTATCAGTGTATGTCTTTGTTACTGGGTGTAAGTGTGTGTCTGTGTTACTGGGTATCAGTGTGTGTCTTTGTTACTTGGTGTAAGTGTGTGTCTGTGTTACTGGGTATCAGTGTATGTCTTTGTTACTGGGTATCAGTGTATGTCTTTGTGACTTGGTGTCAGTGTATTTCTTTGTTACTGTGTATCAGTGTGTGACTTTGTGACTTGGTGTCAGTGTATGACTTTGTTACTTGGTGTAAGTGTGTGTCTGTGTTACTGGGTATCAGTGTATGTCTTTGTTACTTGGTGTCTGTGTATGTCTTTGTTACTGTGTGTCAGTGTGTGTCTTTGTGACTTGGTGTCAGTGTATGTCTTTGTTACTTGGTGTAAGTGTGTGTCTGTGTGACTGGGTATCAGTGTATGTCTTTGTTACTTTGTGTCAGTGTATGTCAAAATACTTGATGTAAGTGTATGTCTTTGTTACTTGGTGTAATTGTCTGTCTTTGTTACTTGGTGTCAGTGTATGTCTGTGTTACTTGGTGTAAGTGTGTGCCTTTGTTACTTGGTGTCAGTGTATGTCTGTGTTCCTGGGTGTCAGTGTATGTCATTGTTACTTGGTGTAAGTGTATCTCTTTGTTCCTTGGTGTCAGTGTATGTGTTTGTGACTTGATGTCAGTGGATGTCTTTGTTACTGGGTGTCAGTGTGTGTCTTTGTTACTTGGTGTCATTGTGTGTCTTTGTGACTTGGTGTCAGTGTATGTCTTTGTTACTTTTTGTAAGTGTGTGTCTGTGTTACTGGGTTTCAGTTTATGTCTTTGTTACTTGGTGTCAGTGTATGTCTTTGTTACTGGGTGTCAGTGTGTGTCTTTGTGACTTGGTGTCAGTGTATGTCTTTGTTACTTGGTGTAAGTGTGTGTCTGTCTTTGTTACTTGGTGTCAGTGTATGTCAAAATACTTGGTGTAAGTGTATGTCTTTGTTACTTGGTGTAATTGTCTGTCTTTGTTACTTGGTGTCAGTGTATGTCTGTGTTACTTGGTGTAAGTGTGTGTCTTTGTTACTTCTTGTCAGTGTATGTCTTTGTTACGTTGTGTAAGTGTGTGCCTTTGTTACTTGGTGTCAGTGTGTGTCTGTGTTCCTGGGTGTCAGTGTATGTCTTTGTTACTTGGTGTAAGTGTGCGTCTGTGTTACTGGGTATCAGTGTGTGCCTTTGTTACTTGGTGTCAGTGTATGTCTGTGTTACTTGGTGTAAGTGTAAGTCTTTGTTACTAGGTGTAAGTGTGCGTCTGTGTTACTGGGTTTCAGTGTGTGTCTTTGTTACTGGGTATCAGTGTATGTCTTTGTGACTTGGTGTCAGTGTATTTCTTTGTTACTTGGTGTAAGTGTGTGTCTGTGTTACTGGATATCAGTGGATGTCTTTGTTACTGGGTGTCAGTGTATGTCTTTGTTACTTGGTGTAAGTGTATGTCTGTGTTACTTGGTGTAAGTGTATGTCTGTGTTACTTGGTGTAAGTGTATGTCTTTGTTACTTGGTGTAAGTGTGCGTCTGTGTTACTGGGTATCAGTGTATGTCTTTGTTACTGGGTGTAAGTGTGTGTCTGTGTTACTAGGTATCAGTGTGTGTCTTTGTTACTTGGTGTAAGTGTGTGTCTGTGTTACTGGGTATCAGTGTATGTCTTTGTTACTGGGTATCAGTATATGTCTTTGTGACTTGGTGTCAGTGTATTTCTTTGTTACTCTGTATCAGTGTGTGTCTTTGTGACTTGGTGTCAGTGTCTGACTTTGTTACTTGGTGTAAGTGTGTGTCTGTGTTACTGGGTATCAGTGTATGTCTTTGTTACTTGGTGTCTGTGTATGTCTTTGTTACTGGGTGTCAGTGTGTGTCTTTGTGAGTTGGTGTCAGTGTATGTCTTTGTTACTTGGTGTAAGTGTGTGTCTGTGTGACTGGGTATCAGTGTATGTCTTTGTTACTTGGTGTAAGTGTATGTCAAAATACTTGGTGTAAGTGTATGTCTTTGTTACTTGGTGTAAGTGTGCGTCTGTGTTACTGGGTATCAGTGTATGTCTGTGTTACTGGGTGTAAGTGTGTGTCTGTGTGACTAGGTATCAGTGTGTGTCTTTGTTACTTGGTGTAAGTGTGTGTCTGTGTTACTGGGTATCAGTGTATGTCTTTGTTACTGGGTATCAGTGTATGTCTTTGTGACTTGGTGTCAGTGTATTTCTTTGTTACTCTGTATCAGTGTGTGTCTTTGTGACTTGGTGTCTGTGTATGTCTTTGTTACTGGGTGTCAGTGTGTGTCTTTGTGAGTTGGTGTCAGTTTATGTCTTTGTTACTTGGTGTAAGTGTGTGTCTGTGTGACTGGGTATCAGTGTATGTCTTTGTTACTTTGTGTCAGTGTATGTCAAAATACTTGGTGTAAGTGTATGTCTTTGTTACTTGGTGTAATTGTCTGTTTTTGTTACTTGGTGTCAGTGTATGTCTGTGTTACTTGGTGTAAGTGTGTGTCTGTGTTACTGGGTATCAGTGTATGTCTTTGTTACTTTGTGTCAGTGTATGTCAAAATACTTGGTGTAATTGTCTGTCTTTGTTACTTGGTGTCAGTGTATGTCTGTGTTACTTGGTGTAAGTGTGTGCCTTTGTTACTTGGTGTCAGTGTGTGTCTGTGTTCCTGGGTGTCAGTGTATGTCTTTGTTACTTGGTGTAAGTGTATCTCTTTGTTACTTGGTGTCAGTGTATGTGTTTGTGACTTGATGTCAGTGGATGTCTTTGTTACTGGGTGTCAGTGTATGTCTTTGTGGCTTGGTGTCAGTATATGTCTTTGTTACTTCGTGTCAGTGTGTGTCTTTGTGGCTTGGTGTCAGTGTATGTCTTTGTTACTTGGTGTAAGTGTGTGTCTGTGTTACTGGGTATCAGTGTATGTCTATGTTACTTCGTGTCAGTGTATGTCTTTGTTACTGGGTGTCAGTGTGTGTCTTTGAGACTTGGTGTCAGTGTATGTCTGTGTTACTTGGTGTAAGTTTGTGTCTGTGTTACTGGGTATCAGAGTATGTCTTTGTGACATGGTGTCAGTGTATGTCTTTGAGACTTGGTGTCAGTGTATGTCTGTGTTACTTGGTGTAAGTTTGTGTCTGTGTTACTGGGTATCAGTGTATGTCTTTGTTACTTGGTGTCAGTGTATGTCAAAATACTTGGTGTAAGTGTATGTCTTTGTTACTTGGTGTAATTGTCTGTCTTTGTTACTTGGTGTAAGTGTGTGTCTTCGTTACTTGGTGTCTGTGTATGTCTGTGTTACTTGGTGTAAGTCTCTGTCTTTGTTACTGGGTATCAGTGTATCACTTTGTTACAGGATATCAGTGTATGTCTTTGTGACTTGGTGTCAGTGTATTTCTTTGTTACTGGGTGTCAGTGTGTGTCTTTGTGACTTGGTGTCAGTCTATGTCTTTGTTACCTGGTGTAAGTGTTTGTCTGTGTTACTGGGTTTCAGTGTATGTCTTTGTTACTTGGTGTCACTGTATGTCTTTGTTACTGGGTGTCAGTGTGTGTCTTTGTTACTGGGTGTCAGTGTGTGTCTTTGTGACTTGGTGTCAGTGTATGTCTTTGTTACTTGGTGTAAGTGTGTGTCTGTGTTACTGGGTATCAGTGTATGTCTTTGTTACTTGGTGTCAGTGTGTGTCAAAATACTTGGTTTAAGTGTATGTCTTTGTTACTTGGTGTAATTGTCTGTCTTTGTTACTTGGTGTCAGTGTATGTCTGTGTTACTTGGTGTAAGTGTGTGTCTTTGTTACTTCTTGTCAGTGTATGTCTTTGTTACTTGGTGTAAGTGTGTGTCTTTGTTACTTGGTGTCAGTGTGTTTCTGTGTTCCTGGGTATCAGTGTATGTCTTTGTTACTTGGTGTAAGTGTATGTCTTTGTTACTTGGTGTCAGTGTATGTGTTTGTGACTTGATCTCAGTGGATGTCTTTGTTACTGGGTATCAGTGTATGTCTTTGTTACTGGGTATCAGTGTATGTCTTTGTGACTTGGTGTCAGTGTATGTCTTTGTTACTGGGTGTCAGTATGTGTCTTTGTGACTTGGTGTCAGTGTATGTCTTTGTTACTTGGTGTAAGTGTGTGTCTGTGTTACTGCGGATCAGTGCATGTCTTTGTTTCTTGGTGTCAGTGTATGTCTTTGTTACTGGGTGTCAGTGTGTGTCTTTGTGACTTGGTGTCAGTGTATGTCTGTGTTACTTGGTGTAAGTTTGTGTCTGTGTTACTGGGCATCAGTGTATGTCTTTGTGACTTGGTGTCAGTGTATGTCTTTGTTACTGGGAGTCTGTGTGTGTCTTTGTTACTTGGTGTCAGTGTATGTCAAAATACTTGGTGTACGTGTATGTCTTTGTTACTTGGTGTAAGTGTGTGTCTTTGTTACTTGGTGTATGTGTATGTCTTTGCACTTGGTGTCAGTGTATTCTTTGTTACTTGGTGTCAGTGTATGTCTGTGTTACTTGGTGTAAGTGTGTGCCTGTGTTACTGGGTATCAGTGTATGTCTTTGTTACTTGGTGTCAGTGTGTGTCTGTGTTCCTGGGTGTCAGTGTATGTCTTTGTTACTTGGTGTAAGTGTATGTCTTTGTTACTTGGTGCAAGTGGATGCCAAAATACTTGGTGTAAGTGTATGTCTGTGTTACTTGGTGTAAGTGTATGTCTTTGTTACTTGGTGTAAGTGTGCGTCTGTGTTACTGGGTATCAGTGTATGTCTTTGTTACTGGGTATCAGTGTATGTCTTTGTGACTTGGTGTCAGTGTATGTCTTTGTTACTGGGTGTCAGTGTGTGTCTTTGTGACTTGGTGTCATTGTATGGTTTGTTACTTGGTGTAAGTGTGTGTCTGTGTTACTGGGTATCAGTGTATGTCTTTGTTACTTGGTATCAGTGTATGTCGTTGTTACTTGGTGTAAGTGTGTGTCTGTGTTACTGGGTGTCAGTGTATGTCTCTGTTACTTGGTGTCAGTGTATGTCTGTGTTGCTTGGTGTAAGTGTGTGTCTTTGTTACTTGGTGTAAGTGTATGTCTTTGTTACTTGGTGTAAGTGTATGTCTGTGTTACTTTGTGTAAGTGGATCTCTTTGTTACTTGGTGTCAGTGTTTGTCTTTGTTACTTTGTGGACGTGTCTGTCTGTGTTACTGGGTATCAGTGTATATCTTTGTGACTTGGTGTCAGTGTATGTCTTTGTTACTTGGTGTAAGTGTGTGTCTGTGTTACTGGGTATCATTGTATGTCTTTGTTACTTGGTGTCAGTGTATGTCTTTGTTACTGGGTGTCAGTGTGTGTCTTTGTGACTTGGTGTCAGTGTATGTCTTTGTTACTTGGTGTAAGTGTGTGTCTGTTTTACTGGGTATCAGTGTGTGTCTTTGTACTTGGTGTCAGTGTATGTCAAAATAATTGGTGTAAGTATATGTCTTTGTTACTTGGTGTAATTGTCTGTCTTTGTTACTTGGTGTCAGTGTATGTCTGTGTTACTTGGTGTAAGTGTGTGTCTTTGTTACTTCTTGTCAGTGCATGTCTTTTTTACTTGGCGTAAGTGTGTGTCTTTATACTTGGTGTCAGTGTAGGTCAAAATAATTGGTGTAAGTGTATATCTTTGTTACTTGGTGTAATTGTCTGTCTTTGTTACTTCTTGTCACTGCATGTCTTTTTTACTTGGCGTAAGTGTGTGTCATTGTTACTTGGTGTCAGTGTGTGTCTGTGTTCCTGGTTGTCAGTGTATGTCTTTGTTACTTGGTGTAAGTGTATGTCTTTGATACTTGGTGTCAGTGTATGTGTTTGTGACTTGTTGCCAGTGGATGTCTTTGTTACTGGGTGTCAGTGTATGTCTTTGTTACTTGGTGTAAGTGTATGTCAAAATACTTGGTGTAAGTGTATGTCTGTGTTACTTGGTGTAAGCGTGCGTCTGTGTTGATGGGTATCAATGTATGCCTTTGTTACTGGGTATCAGTGTATGTCTTTGTGACTTGGTGTCAGTGTATGTCTTTGTTACTGGGTGTCAGTGCGTGTCTTTGTGACTTGGTGTCAGTGTATGTCTTTGTTACTTGGTGTAAGTGTGTGTCTGTGTTACTGGGTATCTGTGTATGTCTTTGTTACTTGGTGTCAGTGTATGTCTTTGTTACTTGGTGTCAGTGTATGTCTTTGTTACTTGGTGTAAGTGTGTGTCTGTGTTACTGGGTGTCAGTGTGTGTCTTTGTGACTTGGTGTCAGTGTATGTCTTTGTTACTTGGTGTCCGTGTATGTCTGTGTTACTTGGAGTAAGTATGTGTCTTTGTTACTTGGTGTAAGTGTATGTCTTTGTTACTTGGTGTCAGTGTATGTCTGTGTTACTTGGTGTAAGCGTGTGTCTTTGTTACTTCTTGTCAGTGTATGTCTTTGTTACTTGGTGTAAGTTTGTGCCTTTGTTACTTGGTGTCAGTGTGTGTCTGTGTTCCTGGGTGTCAGTGTATGTCTTTGTTACTTGGTGTAAGTGTATGTCTTTGTTACTTGGTGTCAGTGTCTGTGTTTGTGACTTGATGTCAGCGGATGTCTTTGTTACTGGGTGTCAGTGAGAGTCTTTGTGACTTGGTGTCAGTGTATGTCTTTGTTACATGGTGTAAGTGTGTGTCTGTGTTACTGGGTATCAGTGTATGTCTTTGTTACTTGGTGTCAGTGTATGTCTTTGTTACTGGGTGTCAGTGTGTATCTTTGTGACTTGGTGTCAGTGTATGTCTGTGATACTTGGTGAAAGTGTGTGTCTGTGTTACTGGGTGTCAGTGTATGTCTTTGTGACTTGGTGTCAGTGTATGTGTTTGTGACTTGATCTCAGTGGATGTCTTTGTTACTGGGTATCAGTGTATGTCTTTGTGACTTGGTGTCAGTGTATGTCTTTGTTACTGGGTGTCAGTATGTGTGTTTGTGACTTGGTGTCAGTGTATGTCTTTGTTACTTGGTGTAAGTGTGTGTCTGTGTTACTGGGGATCAGTGCATGTCTTTGTTTCTTGGTGTCAGTGTTTGTTTTTGTTACTGGTTGTCAATGTGTGTCTTTGTGACTTGGTGTCAGTGTATGTCTGTGTTACTTGGTGTAAGTTTGTGTCTGTGTTACTGGGTATCAGTGTATGTCTTTGTGACTTGGTGTCAGTGTATGTCTTTGTTACTTGGTGTAAGTGTGTGTCTGTGTTTCTGGGGATCAGTGCATGTCTTTGTTTCTTGGTGTCAGTGTATGTCTTTGTTACTGGGTGTCAGTGTGTGTCTTTGTGACTTGGTGTCAGTGTATGTCTGTGTTACTTGGTGTAAGTTTGTGTCTGTGTTACTGGGTATCAGTGTATGTCTTTGTTACTTGGTGTCAGTGTATGTCTGTGTTACTTGGTGTAAGCGTGTGTCTTTGTTACTTCTTGTCAGTGTATTTCTTTGTTACTTGGTGTAAGTGTGTGCCTTTGTTACTTGGTGTCAGTGTGTGTCTGTGTTCCTGGGTGTCAGTGTATGTGTTTGTTACTTGATGTCAGCGGATGTCTTTGTTACTGGGTGTCAGTGATTGTCTTTGTGACATGGTGTCAGTGTATGTCTTTGTTACATGGTGTAAGTGTGTGTCTGTGTTACTGGGTATCAGTGTATGTCTTTGTTACTTGGTGTCAGTGTATGTCTTTGTTACTGGGTCTCAGTGTGTATCTTTGTGAATTGGTGTCAGTGTATGTCTGTGTTACTTGGTGAAAGTGTGTGTCTGTGTTACTGGGTGTCAGTGTATGTCTTTGTGACTTGGTGTCAGTGTATGTCTGTGTTACTGGGTATCAGTGCCTGTCTTTGTTACTTGGTGTAAGTGTATGTCTTTGTTACTTGGTGTCAGTGTATGTCTTTGTTACTTGGTGTCAGTGTATGTCTGTGTTACTTGGTGTAAGTGTGTGCCTGTGTTACTGGGTATCAGTGTATGTCTTTGTTACTTGGTGTAAGTGTGTGTCTGTGTTACTTGGTGTCCTTGTGTGTCTGTTTTACTGGCTGTCAGTGTATGTCTTTGTTCCTTTGTGTCAGTGTATGTCTGTGTTACTTGGTGTAAGTGTGTGTCTGTGTTACTGTGTATCAGTGTATGTCATTGTGACTTGGTGTCAGTGAATGTCTTTGTTACTGGGTGTCAGTGTGTGTCTTTGTGACTTGGTGTCAGTGTATGTCTTTGTTACTTGGTGTAAGTGTATGTCTTTGTTACTTGGTGTCAGTGTATGTCAAACCGCACAGGCAGTACCCAGAATCGAACCCGGGTCCCTGGAGCTGTGAGGCTGCATTGCTAACCAGTGCCCCACTGTGCCGCCCAGTGTGTGTCTGTGTTACTGGGTGTCAGTGTATGTCTTTGTTACTTGGTGTCAGTGTGTGTCTGTGTTACTTACTGTTAGTGTGTGTCTGTGTTAGTGGGTGTCAGTGTGTGTATCTGTTACTTGGGGTAAGTGTGTGTCCTTGTTACTTGCTGTCCGTGGGTGTCTGTGTTACTGGGTGTCAGTGTATGTCTTTGTTACTGGGTGTCAGTGTATGTCTTTGTTCCTTGGTGTAAGTGTGTGTATGTGTTACTGGGTATCAGTGTGTGTCTTTGTTACTTGGTGTAAGTGTGTGTCTGTGTTACTGGGTATCAGTGTTTGCCTTTGTTACTTGGTGTCAGTGTATTTCTTTGTTACTGGGTGTCAGTGTGTGTCTTTGTGACTTGGTGTCAGTGTATGTCTTTGTTACTTGGTGTACGTGTGTGTCTGTGTTACTGGGTATCAGTGTATGTCTTTGTTACTTGGTGTCAGTGTATGTCTTTGTTACTTGGTGTAAGTGTGTGTATGTGTTACTGGGTATCAGTGTGTGTCTTTGTTACTTGGTGTAAGTGTGTGTCTGTGTTACTGGGTATCAGTGTATGTCTTTGTTACTGGGTATCAGTGTATGTCTTTGTGACTTGGTGTCAGTGTATGTCTTTGTTACTGGGTGTCAGTGTGTGTCTTTGTGACTTGGTGTCAGTGTATGTCTTTGTTACTTGGTGTCAGTGTATGTCTTTGTTACTGGGTGTCAGTGTGTGTCTTTGTGACTTGGTGTCAGTGTATGTCTTTGTTACTTGGTGTCAGTGTATGTCTTTGTTACTTGGTGTAAGTGTGTCTCTGTGTTACTTGGTGTAAGTGTGTGTCTGTGTTACTTGGTATCAGTGTATGTCTTTGTTACTTGGTGTCAGTGTTTGTCTTTGTATCTTGGTGTCAGTTTATGTCTTTGTTACTGGGTGTCACTGTATGTCTTTGTGACTTTGTGTCAGTGTATGTCTTTGTTACTGGGTGTCAGTTTATGTCTTTGTTACTTGGTGTCAGTGTATGTCTTTGTTACTTGGTGTCAGTGTATGTCTGTGTTACTTGGTGTAAGTGTGTGTCTTTGTTACTTGGTGAAAGTGTGTGTCTGTGTTACTGGTTATCAGTGTCTGTCTTTGTTACTTGGTGTCAGTGTATGTAGTTGTTACTGGGTGTCAGTGTCTGTCTTCGTTACTTGGTTTCAATGTTTGTCTTTGTTACCGTGTGTCAGTGTCTGTCTTTGTTACTTGGTGTCAGTGTATGTCTTTGTTACTTGGTGTAAGTGTGTGTCTGTGTTACCTTGTATCAGTGTATATCTTTGTTACTTGGTGTAAGTGTGTGTCTGTGTTACTGGGTTTCAGTGAATGTCTTTGCTACATGGTGACAGTGTATGTCTGTGTTACTTGGTGTAAGTGTATGTCTTTGTTACTTGGTGTCAGTGTATGTCTGTGTTACTTGGTGTAAGTGTATGTCTTTGTTACTTGGTGTCAGTGTCTGTCTGTGTTACTTGGTGTAAGTGTATGTCTGTGTTACTTGGTGTAAGTGTATGTCTTTTTTACTTGGTGTCAGTGTATGTCTTTGTTACTTGGTGTAAGTGTGTCTCTGTCTGACTTGGTGTAAGTGTGTGTCTGTGTTACTTGGTATCAGTGTATGTCTTTGTTACTTGGTGCAAGTGTGTGTCTGTGTTACTGGGTAACAGTGTATGTCTTTGTTACTTGGTGTCAGTGTATGTCTGTGTTCCGTGGTGAAAGTTAGTATCTTTGTTACTTAGTGTAATTGTATGTCTTGTTACTTGGTGTCAGTGTATGTCTTTATTACTTGGTGTCAGTGTATGTCTGTGTTCCGTGGTGTAAGTTTGTGTCTTTGTTACTTAGTGTAATTGTATATCTTTGTGACTTGGTGTCAGTGTATGTCTGTGTTACTGGGTATCAGTGCATGTCTTTGTTATGTGGTGTCAGTGTATGTCTGTGTTACTTGGTGAAAGTGTGTGTCTTTGTTACTTGGTGTAATTGTATGTCTTTGTTACTTGGTGTCAGTGTATGTCTGTGTTACGTGGTGTAAGTGTATGTCTTTGTTACTTGGTGTCAGTGTATGTCTTTGTTACTTGGTGTAAGTGTGTTTCTGTGTTACTTGGTGTAAGTGTGTGTCTGTGTTACTTGGTGTAAGTGTGCGTCTGTGTTACTTGGTATCAGTGTATGTCTTTGTTGCTTGGTGTCAGTGTATGTCTGTGTTACTTGGTGTAAGTGTGTGTCTTTGTTACTTCGTGTAATTGTATGTCTTTGTTACTTGGTATCAGTGTATGTCTTTGTGACTTTCTTTCTTTTGGGCCTCCTTATCTCGAGAGACAATGGATACGCGCCTGGAGGTGGTCAGTGGTTTGTGAAGCAGCGCCTGGAGTGGCTATAAAGGCCAATTCTGGAGTGACAGGCTCTTCCACAGGTGCTGCAGAGAAATTTGTTTGTTGGGGCTGTTGCACAGTTGGCTCTCCCCTTGCGCCTCTGTCTTTTTTCCTGCCAACTACTCAGTCTCTTCGACTCGCCACAATTTAGCCCTGTCTTTATGGCTTCCCGCCAACTCTGGCGAATGCTGGCAACTGACTCCCACGACTTGTGATCAATGTCACACGATTTCATGTCGCGTTTGCAGAAGTCTTTATAACGGAGACATGGACGGCCGGTGGGTCTGATACCAGTGGCGAGCTCGCTGTACAATGTGTCTTTGGGGATCCTGCCATCTTCCATGCGGCTCACATGGCCAAGCCATCTCAAGCGCCGCTGACTCAGTCGTGTGTATAAGCTGGGGGTGTTGGCCGCTTCAAGGACTTCTGTGTTGGAGATATAGTCCTGCCACCTGATGCCAAGTATTCTCCGAAGGCAGCGAAGATGGAATGAATTGAGACGTCGCTCTTGGCTGGCATACGTTGTCCAGGCCTCGCTGCCGTCGAGCAAGGTACTGAGGACACAGGCCTGATACACTCGGACTTTTGTGTTCCGTGTCAGTGCGCCATTTTCCCACACTCTTTTGGCCAGTCTGGACATAGCAGTGGAAGCCTTACCCATGCGCTTGTTGATTTCTACATCTAGAGACAGGTTACTGGTGATAGTTGAGCCTAGGTAGGTGAACTCTTGAACCACTTCCAGAGCGTGGTCGCCAATATTGATGGATGGAGCATTTCTGACATCCTGCCCCATGATGTTCGTTTTCTTGAGGCTGATGGTTAGGCCAAATTCATTGCAGGCAGACGCAAACCTGTCGATGAGACTCTGCAGGCATTCTTCAGTGTGAGATGTTAAAGCAGCATCGTCAGCAAAGAGGAGTTCTCTGATGAGGACTTTCCGTACTTTGGACTTCGCTCTTAGACGGGCAAGGTTGAACAACCTGCCCCCTGATCTTGTGTGGAGGAATATTCCTTCTTCAGAGGATTTGAACGCATGTGAAAGCAGCAGGGAGAAGAAAATCCCAAAAAGTGTGGGTGCGAGAACACAGCCCTGTTTCACACCACTCAGGATAGGAAAGGGCTCTGATGAGGAGCCACCATGTTGAATTGTGCCTTTCATATTGTCATGGAATGAGGTGATGATACTTAGTAGCTTTGGTGGACATCCGATCTTTTCTAGTAGTCTGAAGAGACCACGTCTGCTGACGAGGTCAAAGGCTTTGGTGAGATCAATGAGCGCAATGGAGAGGGGCATCTGTTGTTCACGGCATTTCTCCTGTATCTGACGAAGGGAGAACAGCATGTCAATAGTCGATCTCTCTGCACGAAAGCCACACTGTGCCTCAGGGTAGACGCGCTCGGCCAGCTTCTGGAGCCTGTTGTGACTTGGTGTCAGTGTATGTCTTTGTTACTGGGTGTCAGTGTGTGCCTTTGTGACTTGGTGTCAGTGTGTGTCTGTGTGACTGGGTATCAGTGCATGTCTTTGTTACATGGTGTCAGTGTATCTCTGTGTTACTTGGTGTAAGTGTGTGTCTTTGTTACTTGGTGTAATTGTATGTCTTTGTCACTTGGTTTCAGTGTATGTCTGTGTTACTTTGTGTAAGTGTGTGTCTGTGTTACTTGGTATCAGTGTATGTCTTTGTTACTTGGTGTAAGTGTGTGTCTGTGTTACTGGGTATCATTGCATGTCTTTGTTACAGGGTGTCAGTGTATCTCTGTGTTACTTGGTGTAAGTGTGTGTCTTTGTTACTTGGTGTAAGTGTGTGTCTTTGTTACTTGGTGTAAGTGTGTGTCTTTGTTACTTGGTGTAATTGTATGTCTTTGTTACTTGGTGTCATTGTATGTCCGTCTTACATGGTGTAAGTGCATGCCTTTGTTACTTGGTGTCAGTGTATGTCTTTGTTACTTGGTGTAAGTGTGTGTCTGTGTTACTGGGTATCAATGTATGTCTTTGTTACTTGGTGTCAGTGTATGTCTTTGTGACTTGGTGTCAGTGTATGTCTTTGTTACTGGGTGTCACTGTATGTCTTTGTGACTTTGTGTCAGTGTATGTCTTTGTGACTGGGTGTCAGTTTATGCCTTTGTTACTTGGTGTCAGTGTATGTCTGTGTTACTTGGTGTAAGTGTGTGTCTGTGTTACTGGGTATTAGTGTATGTCTTTGTTACTTGGTATCAGTGTATGTCGTTGTTACTTGGTGTAAGTGTGTGTCTGTGTTACTGGGTGTCAGTGTATGTCTCTGTTACTTGGTGTCAGTGTATGTCTGTGTTGCTTGGTGTAAGTGTGTGTCTTTGTTACTAGGTGTAAGTGTATGTCTTTGTTACTTGGTGTAAGTGTATGTCTGTGTTACTTTGTGTAAGTGGATGTCTTTGTTACTTGGTGTCAGTGTTTGTCTTTGTTACTTTGTGGACGTGTGTGTCTGTGTTACTGGGTATCAGTGTATGTCTTTGTGACTTGGTGTCTGTGTATGTCTTTGTTACTGGGTGTCAGTGTATGTCTTTGTGACTTGGTGTCAGTGTCTGTCTGTGTATGTCTTTGTTACTGTGTGTCAGTGTTTCTCCATGTTACTGGGTGTCAGTGTGTGTTTGTTTGTGTTACGGGGTGTCAGTGTGTGTCTGTGTTACTTGGTGTAAGTGTATGTCTTTGTTACTTGGTGTCAGTGTATGTCTTTGTTTCTTGGTGTCAGTGTATGTCTGTGTTACTTGGTGAAAGTGTGTGTCTTTGTTACTTGGTGTAAGTGTGTGTCTGTGTTACTGGGTATCAGTGTACGTCTTTGTTACTTGGTGTCAGTGTATGTCGTTGTTACTTGGTGTATGTGTGTGTCTGTGTTACTGGGTGTCAGTGTATGTCTTTGTTACTTGGTTTCAGTGTATGTCTGTGTTGCTTGGTGTAAGTGTGTGTCTTTGTTACTTGGTGTAAGTGTATGTCTTTGTTATTTGGTGTCAGTGTATGTCTGTGTTACTTTGTGTAAGTGTATGTCTTTGTTACTTGGTGTCAGTGTTTGTCTTTGTTACTTTGTGGAATTGTGTGTCTGTGTTAGTGGTTATCAGTGTATGTCTTTGTGACTTGCTGTCAGTGTATGTCTTTGTTACTGGGTGTCAGTGTATGTCTGTGTTACTTTGTGTAAGTGTATGTCTGAGTTACTTGGTGTCAGTGTTTGTCTTTGTTACATTGTGGAAGTGTGTGTCTGTGTTACTGGGTATCAGTGTATGTCTTTGTGCATTGGTGTCAGTGTATGTCTTTGTTACTGGGTGTCAGTGTATGTCATTGTGACTTGGTGTCAGTGTGCGTCTCTGTTAGTCTTTGTTACTTGGTGTCAGTGTCTGTCTGTGTATGTCTTTGTTACTGTGTGTCAGTGTTTCTCCATGTTACTGGGTGTCAGTGTGTGTTTGTTTGTGTTACTGGGTGTCAGTGTGTGTCTGTGTTACTTGGTGTAAGTGTATGTCTTTGTTACTTGGTGTCAGTGTATGTCTTTGTCACTTGGTGTCAGTGTCTGTCTGTGTATGTCTTTGCTACTGTGTGTCAGTGTTTCTCTATGTTACTGGGTGTCAGTGTGTGTTTGTTTGTGTTACTGGGAGTCAGTGTGTGTCTGCGTTACTTGGTGTAAGTGTATGTCTATGTTTCTTGGTGTCAGTGGATGTCTTTGTTACTTGGTGTCAGTGTTTGTCTTTGTTACTTGGTGTAAGTGTGTGTCTGTGTTACTGGGTATCAGTGTATGTCTTTGTTTCTTGGTGTCAGTGTATGTCTTTGATACTTGGTGTCAGTGTATGTCTTTGTTACTTGGTGTCAGTGCATGTCTTTGTTACATGGTGTCAGTGTATGTCTGTGTTACTTGGTGTAAGTGTGTGTCTTTGTTACTTGGTGTAATTGCATGTCTTTGTTACTTGGTGACTGTGTATGTCTGTGTTACTTGGTGTCAGTGTATGTCTTTGTTACTTGGTGTATGTGTGTGTCTGTGTTACTTGGTATCAGTTTATGTCTTTGTTACTTGTTGTAAGTGTGTGTCTGTGTTACTGGGTAACAGTGTATGTCTTTGTTACTTGGTTTCAGTGTATGTCTGTGTTACTTGGTGTAAGTGTGTGTCTTTGTTACTTGGTGTAATTGTATGTCTTTGTTACTTGGTATCAGTGTGTGTCTTTGTGACTTGGTGTCAGTGTATGTCTTTGTTACTTGGTATCAGTGTGTGTCTTTGTGACTTGGTGTCAGTGTACGTCTTTGTTACTTGGTGTCAGTGTATGTCTGTGTTGCTTGGTGTAAGTGTGTGTCTTTGTTACTTGGTGTAAGTGTATGTCTTTGTTACTTGGTGTAAGTGTATGTCTGTGTTACTTTGTGTAAGTGTATGTCTGTGTTACTTTGTGTTAGTGTATGTCTTTGTTACTTGGTGTCAGTGTTTGTCTTTTTTACTTTGTGGAAGTGTGTGTCTGTGTTACTGGGTATCAGTGTATGTCTTTGTGACTTGGTGTCAGTGTATGTCTTTGTTACTGGGTGTCAGTGTATGTCTTCGTGATTTGTTGTCTATGTGTGTCTCTGTTAGTCTTTGTTACTTGGTGTCGGTGTCTGTCTGTGTCTGTCTTTGTTACTGTGTGTCAGTGTTTCTCTATGTTACTGGGTGTCAGTGTGTGTTTGTTTGTGTTACTGGGTGTCAGTGTGTGTCTGTGTTACTTGGTGTAAGTGTATGTCTATGTTTCTTGGTGTCAGTGGATGTCTTTGTTACTTGGTGTCAGTGTATGTCTTTGTGACTTGGTGTCAGTGTATGTCTTTGTTACTGGGTGTCAGTGTATGTATTTGTTACTTGGTGTAAGTGTGTGTCTGTGTTACTGGGTATCAGTGTATGCCTTTGTTTCTTGGTGTCAGTGTATGTCTTTGATACTTGGTGCCAGTGTATGTCTGTGTTACTGGGTATCAGTGCATGTCTTTGTTACATGGTGTCAGTTGCTGTCTGTGTTGCTTGGTGTAAGTGTGTGTCTTTGTTACTTGGTGTAATTGCATGTCTTTGTTACTTGGTGTCTGTGTATGTCTGTGTTACGTGGTGTAAGTGTATGTCTTTGTTACTTGGTGTCAGTGTATGTCTTTGTTACTGGGTGTAAGTATGTGTCTGTGTTACTGGGTATCAGTATATGTCTCTGTTACTTGTTGTAAGTGTGTGTCTGTGTTACTCGGTATAAGTGCATGTCTTTGTTACTTGGTATCAGTTTATGTCTTTGTTACTTGTTGTAAGTGTGTGTCTGTGTTACTGGGTAACAGTGTATGTCTTTGTTACTTGGTGTCAGTGTATGTCTGTGTTACTTGGTGTAAGTGTGTGTCTGTGTTACTGGGTATCAGTATATGTCTCTGTTACTTGGTGTAAGTGTGTGTCTGTGTTACTCGGTATAAGTGCATGTCTTTGTTACTTGGTGTCAGTGTATGTCTGTGTTACTTGGTGTAAGTGTGTGTCTTTGTTACTTGGTGTAATTGTATGTCTTTGTTACTTGGTGTCAGTGTGTGTCTGTGTTACTGGGTATCAGTGTATGTCTTTGTGACTTGGTGTCAGTGTATGTCTTTGTTCCTGAGTGTCAGTGTATGTCTTTGTGATTTGTTGTCAGTGTGTGTCTCTGTTAGTCTTTGTTACTTGGTGTCAGTGTCTGTCTGTGTATGTCTTTCTTACTGTGTGTCAGTGTTTCTCTATGTTACTGGGTGTCAGTGTGTGTTTGTTTGTGTTACTGGGTGTCAGTGTGTGTCTGTGTTACTTGGTGTAAGTGTATGTCTTTGTTTCTTGGTGTCAGTGTATGTCTTTGTTACTTGGTGTCAGTGTATGTCTGTGTTACTGGGTATCAGTGCATGTCTTTGTTACATGGTGTCAGTGTATGTCTGTGTTACTTGGTGTAAGTGTGTGTCTTTGTTACTTGGTGAAAGTGTGTGTCTGTGTTACTTGGTATCAGTGTATGTCTTTGTTACTGGGTAACAGTGTATGTCTTTGTTACTTGGTGTCAGTGTATGACTGTGTTACTTGGTGTATGTGTGTGTCATTGTTACTTGGTGTAATTGTATGTCTTTGTTACTTGGTTTAAGTGTATGTCTTTGTAACTTGGTGTAAGTGTGTGTCTGTGTTACTGGGTATCAGTGTCTGTCTTTGTTACTTGGTGTCAGTGTATGTCTTTGTTACTTGGTGTCAGTGTATGACTGTGTTACTTGGTGTATGTGTGTGTCATTGTTACTTGGTGTAAGTGTATGTCTTTGTAACTTGGTGGAAGTGTGTGTCTGTGTTACTTGGTATCAGTGTGTGTCTTTGTTACTTGGTGTAAGTGTGTGTCTGTTACTGGGTAACAGTTTATGTCTTTGTTACTTGGTGTCAGTGAATGTCTTTGTTATTTGGTGTAAGTGTATGTCTTTGATACTTGGTGTCAGTGTACGTCTGTGTTACTGGGTATCAGTGCATGTCTTTGTTCCATGGTGTCAGTGTATGTCTGTGTTACTTGGTGTAAGTGTGTGTCTTTGTTACTTGGTGTAATTGCATGTCTTTGTTACTTGGTGACTGTGTATGTCTGTGTTACTTGGTGTAATTGTATGTCTTTGTTACTTGGTATCAGTGTGTGTCTGTGTTGCTTGGTGTAAGTGTATGTCTTTGTTACTGGGTGTCAGTGTGTGTCTTTGTGACTTGGTGTCAGTGTTCGTCTTTGTTACTTGGTGTAAGTGTGTGTCTGTGTTACTGGGTATCAGTGTATGTCTTTGTTACTTGGTGTCAGTGTATGTCTTTGTGATTTCTTGTCAGTGTGTGTCTCTGTTAGACTTTGTTACTTGGTGTCAGTGTCTGCCTGTGTATGTCTTTCTTACGGTGTGTCAGTGTTTCTCTATGTTACTGGGTATCAGTGTGTGTCTGTGTTACTTGGTGTTAGTGTATGTCTTTGTAACTAGGTGCAAGTGTATGTCTGTGTTACTTGGTGTAAGTGTGTGTCTTTGTTACTTTCTGTATTTGTATGTCTTTGTTACTTGGTGTCAGTGTATGTCTGTGTTACGAGGTGGAAGTGTATGTCTTTGTTACTTGGTGTCAGTGTCTGTCTTTGTTACTTGGTGTAAGTGTGTGTCTGTGTTACTTGGTGTAAGTGTGTGTCTGTGTTACTTGGTATCGGTGTATGTCTTTGTTACTTGGTGTAAGTGTGTGTCTGTGTTACTGGGTAACAGTGTATGTCTTTGTTACTTGGTGTCAGTGTCTGTCTCTGTTACTTGGTGTAAGTGTTTGTCTTTGTTACTTGATGTAATAGTATGTCTTTGTTACTTGGTGTCAGTGTATGTCTTTGTTACTGGGTGTCAGTGTGTGTCTTTGTGACTTGGTGTCAGTGTACGTCTTTGTTACTTGGTGTAAGTGTGTGTCTGTGTTACTAGTTATCAGTGTATGTCTTTGTTACTTGGTGTAAGTGTGTGTCTGTGTTACTGGGTATCATTGCATGTCTTTGTTACATGGTGTCAGTGTATGTCTGTGTTACTTGGTGTAAGTGTGTGTCTTTGTTACTTGGTGTAATTGTAGGTCTTTGTTATTTGGTGTCAGTGTATGTCTGTGTTACTTGGTGTAAGTGTATGTCTTTGTTACTTGGTGTCAGTGTATGTCTTTGTTAATTGGTGTAAGTGTGTCTCTGTGTTACTTGGTGTAAGTGTGTGTCTGTGTTACTGGGTAACAGTGTATGTCTTTATACTTGGTGTAATTGTATGTCTTTGTTACTTGGTGTCAGTGTATGTCTTTGTTACTTGGTGTAAGTGTTTGTCTGTGTTACTTGGTATCAGCGTATGTCTTTGTTACTTGGTGTAAGTGTGTGTCTGTGTTACTGGGTAACAGTGTATGTCTTTGTTACTTGGTGTCAGTGTATGTCTGTGTTTTTTGTTGGAGTGTATGTCTTTTTTACTTGGTGTCAGTGTATGTCTTTGTTACCTGGTGTCAGTGTATGTCTGTGTGACTTGGTGTCAGTGTATGTCTTTGTTACTGGGTGTCACTGTATGTCTTTGTGACTTTGTGCCAGTGTATGTCTTTGTTACTGGGTATCAGTGTATGTCTGTGTTACTTTGTGTAAGTGTATGTCTTTGTTACTTGGTGACAGTTTTTGTCTTTGTTACTTTGTGGAAGTGTGTGTCTGTGTTACTGGGTATCAGTGTATGTCTTTGTGACTTGGTGTCAGTGTATGTCTTTGTTACTGGGTGTCAGTGTATGTCTTTGTGACTTGGTGTCAATGTGTGTCTCTCTTAGTCTTTGTGACTTGGTGTCAGTGTCTGTCTGTGTATGCATTTGTTACTGTGTGTCAGTGTTTCTCCATGTTACTGGGTGTCAGTGTGTGTTTGTTTGTGTTACTGGGTGTCAGTGTATGTCTTTGTTACTTGGTGTCAGCGTTTGTCTTTGTTACTTGGTGTAAGTTTGTGTCAGTGTTACTGGGTATCAGTGTATGTCTTTGTGACTTGGTGTCAGTGTATGTCTTTGTTACTGGGTGTCAGTGTATGTCTGTTACCTGGTGTAAGTCTGTGTCTGTGTTACTTGGTGTAAGTTTGTGTCTTTGTTACTTGGTGTAATTGTATGTCTTTGTTACTTGGTGTCAGTGTATGTCTGTGGTACGTGGTGTAAGTGTATGTCTTTGTTACTTGGTGTCAGTGTATGTCTTTGTTACTTGGTGTAAGTGTATGTCTGTGTTACTTGGTGTAAGTGTATGTCTGTGTTACTTGGTGTAAGTGTGTGTCTGTGTTGCTGCGTTTCAGTGTATGTCTGTGTTACTTGGTGTAAGTGTATGTCTGTGTTACTTGGTGTAAGTGTGTGTCTGAGTTACTTGGTGTCAGTGTATGTCTTTGTTACTTGGTGTAAGTGTGTGTCTGTGTTGCTGCGTTTCAGTGTGTGTCTTTGTTACTTGGTGTCAGTGTATGTCTTTGTGACTTGGGGTCAGTGTATGTCTTTGTTACTGGTGTCACTGTATGTCTTTGTGAATTTGTGTCAGTGCATGTCTATGTTACTGGTTGTCAGTTTATGTCTGTGTTACTTCGTGTCATTGTATGTCATTGTTACTTGGTGTCAGTGTATGTCTGTGTGAATTGGTGTAAGTGTGTGTCTTTGTTACTTGGTGTAAGTGTGTGTTTGTGTTACTGGGTATCAGTGTATGTCTTTGTTGCTTGGTATCAGTGTATGTCGTTGTTACTTGGTGTAAGTGTGTGTCTTTGTTACTTGGTGTCAGTGTGTGTCTGTGTTACTAGCAATCAGTGTATGTCTTTGTTACTTGGTGTAAGTGTGTGTCTGTGTTACTGGGTAACAGTGCATGTCTTGGTTACATGGTGTCAGTGTATGTCTGTGTTACTTGGTGTCACTGTATGTCTGTGTTACTTGGTGTCACTGTATGTGTTTGTTACTTGGTGTCAGTGTATGTCTGTGTTACTTTGTGTAAGTGTATGTCTTTGTTACTTGGTGACAGTGTTTGTCTTTGTTACTTTGTGGAAGTGTGTGTCTGTGTTACTGGGTATCAGTGTATGTCTTTGTGACTTGGTGTCAGTGTATGTCTTTGTTACTGGGTCTCAGTGTATGTCATTGTGACTTGGTGTCAGTGTGTGTCTCTCTTTGTCTTTGTGACTTGGTGTCAGTGTCTGTCTGTGTATGTATTTGTTACTGTGTGTCAGTGTTTCTCCCTGTTACTGGGTGTCAGTGTGTGTTTGTTTGTGTTACTGGGTGTCAGTGTGTGTCTTTGTGACTTGGTGTCAGTGTATGTCTTTGTTACTGGGTGTCAGTGTATGTCTTTGTTACTTGGTGTAAGTCTGTGTCTGTGTTACTGGGTATCAGTGTATGTCTTTGTTTCTTTGTGTCAGTGTATGTCTTTGTTACTTGGTGTCAGTGTATGTCTGTCTTACTTGGTGTAAGTTTGTGTCTTTGTTGCTTGGTGTAATTGTATGTCTTTGTTACTTGGTGTCAGTGTATGTCTGTGGTACGTGGTGTAAGTGTATGTCTTTGTTACTTGGTGTCAGTGTATGTCTTTGTTACTTGGTGTAAGTGTATGTCTGTGTTACTTGGGGTAAGTGTGTGTCTGAGTTACTTGGTGTCAGTGTATGTCTTTGTTACTTGGTGTAAGTGTGTGTCTGTGTTGCTGCGTTTCAGTGTGTGTCTTTGTTACTTGGTGTCAGTGCATGTCTTTGTGACTTGGGGTCAGTGTATGTCTTTGTTACTGGTGTCACTGTATGTCTTTGTGACTTTGTGTCATTGTATGTCATTGTTACTTGGTGTCAGTGTATGTCTGTGTGACTTGGTGTAAGTGTCTGTCTTTGTTACTTGGTGTAAGTGTGTGTTTGTGTTACTGGGTATCAGTGTATGTCTTTGTTGCTTGGTATCAGTGTATGTCGTTGTTACTTGGTGTAAGTGTGTGTCTTTGTTACTTGGTGTCAGTGTTTGTCTTTGATACTTTGTGGAAGTTTGTGTCTGTGTTACTGTGTATCAGTGTATGTCTTTGTGACTTGGTGTCAGTGTGTGTCTGTGTTACTAGGTATCAGTGCATGTCTTTGTTAATTGGTGTAAGTGTGTGTCTGTGTTACTTGGTGTAAGTGTGTGTCTGTGTTACTTGGTATCAGTGTATGTCTTTGTTACTTGTTGTAAGTGTGTGTCTGTGTTACTGGGTAACAGTGTATGTCTTTGTTACTTGGTGTCAGTGTATGTCTGTGTTACTTGGTGTAAGTGTGTGTCTTTGTTACTTAGTGTAATTGTATGTCTTTGTTACTTGGTGTCAGTGTATGACTTTATTACTTGGTGTAAGTGAGTGTTTGTTTTACTTGGTGTAAGTGTTTGTCTGTGTTACTTGGTATCAGTGTATGTCTTTGTTACTTGGTGTAAGTGTGTGTCTGTGTTACTGGGTAACAGTGTATGTCTTTGTTACTTGGTGTCAGTGTATGTCTGTGTTACTGGGTATCAGTGCATGTCTTTGTTACATGGTGTCAGTGTATGTCTGTGTTACTTGGTGTAAGCGTGCGTCTTTGTTACTTGTTCTTAGTGTATGTCTTTTTTACTTGGTGTCAGTGTTTGTCTTTGTTACCTGGTGTCAGTGTATGTCTGTGTGACTTTGTGCCAGTGTATGTCTTTGTTACTGGGTATCAGTTAATGTCTTTGTTACTTGGTGTCAGTGTATGTCTTTGTTACTTGGTGTCAGTGTATGTCTGTGTTACTTGGTGTAAGTGTGTGTCTTTTTTACTTGTTGTAATTGTTTGTCTGTGTTACTGGGTATCAGTGTACCACTTTGTTACTTGGTGTCAGTGTATGTCGTTGTTACTTGGTGTATGTGTGTGTCTGTGTTACTGGGTGTCAGTGTATGTCTTTGTTACTTGGTGTCAGTGTATGTCTGTGTTACTTTGTGTAAGTGTATGTCTTTGTGACTTGGTGTCAGTGTATGTCTCTCTTAGTCTTTGTTACTTGGTGTCAGTGTCTGTCTGTGTATGTATTTGTTACTGTGTGTCAGTGTTTCTCCATGTTACTGGGTGTCAGTGTGTGTTTGTTTGTGTTACTGGGTGTCAGTGTGTGTCTGTGTTACTTGGTGTAAGTGTATGTCTTTGTTACTTGGTGTCAGTGTTTGTCTTTGTTACTTGGTGTAAGTGTGTGTCAGTGTTACTGGGTATCAGTGTATGTCTTTGTGACTTGGTGTCAGTGTATGTCTTTGTTACTGGGTGTCAGTGTATGTCTTTGTTACTTGGTGTAAGTCTGTGTCTGTTTTACTGGGTATCAGTGCATGTCTTTGTTTCTTGGTGTCAGTGTATGTCTTTGTTTCTTGGTGTAATTGTATGTCTTTGTTACTTGGTGTCATTGTATGTCTGTGGTGCGTGGTGTAAGTGTATGTCTTTGTTACTTGGTGTCAGTGTATGTCTTTGTTACTTGGTGTAATAGTATGTCTTTGTTACTTGGTGTCAGTGTATGTCTGTGTTACTGGGTGTCAGTGTATGTCTTTGTTACTTGGTGTCAGTGTATGTCTGTGTTACTTTGTGTAAGTGTATGTCTTTGTTACTTGGTGACAGTGTTTGTCTTTGTTACTTTGTGGAAGTGTGTGTCTGTGTTACTGGGTATCAGTGTATGTCTTTGTGACTTGGTGTCAGTGTATGTCTTTGTTACTGGGTGTCAGTGTATGTCTTTGTGACTTGGTGTCAGTGTATGTCTCTCTTAGTCTTTGTTACTTGGTGTCAGTGTCTGTCTGTGTATGTATTTGTTACTGTGTGTCAGTGTTTCTCCATGTTACTGGGTGTCAGTGTGTGTTTGTCTGTGTTACTGGGTGTCAGTGTGTGTCTGTGTTACTTGGTGTAAGTGTATGTCTTTGTTACTTGGTGTCAGTGTTTGTCTTTGTTACTTGGTGTAAGTGTGTGTCAGTGTTACTGGGTATCAGTGTATGTCTTTGTTTCTTGGTGTCAGTGTATGTCTTTGTTACTTGGTGTCTGTGTATGTCTGTGTTACTTGGTGTAAGTTTGTGTCTTTGTTACTTGGTGTAATTGTATGTCTTTGTTACTTGCTGTCAGTGTATGTCTGTGGTACGTGGTGTAAGTGTATGTCTTTGTTACTTGGTGTCAGTGTATGTCTTTGTTACTTGGTGTAAGTGTATGTCTTTGTTACTTGGTGTAAGTGTGTGTCTGAGTTACTTGGTGTCAGTGTATGTCTTTGTTACTTGGTGTAAGTGTGTGTATGTGTTGCTGCGTTTCAGTGTATGTCTTTGTTACTTGGTGTCAGTGTATGTCTTTGTGACATGGGGTCAGTTTATGTCTTTGTGACATGGGGTCAGTTTATGTCTTTGTTACTGGTGTCACTATATGTCTTTGTGACTTTGTGTCAGTGTATGTCTATGTTACTGGGTGTCAGTTTATGTCTTTGTTACTTCGTGTCATTGTATGTCATTGTTACTTGGTGTCAGTGTATGTCTGTGTGACTTGGTGTAAGTGTGTGTTTGTGTTACTGGGTATCAGTGTATGTCTTTGTTACTTGGTATCAGTGTATGTCGTTGTTACTTGGTGTATGTGTGTGTCTGTGTTACTGGGTGTCAGTGTGTGTCTTTGTTACTTGGTGTCAGTGTATGTCTGTGTTGCTTGGTGTAAGTGTGTGTCTTTGTTACTTGGTGTCAGTGTTTGTCTTTGTTACTTTGTGGAAGTGTGTGTCTGTGTTACTGTGTATCAGTGTATGTCTTTGTGACTTGGTGTCAGTGTGTGTCTGTGTTACTAGGTATCAGTGCATGTCTTTGTTACATGGTGTCAGTGTATGTCTGTGTTACTTGGTGTAATTGTATGTCATTGTTACTTGGTGTCAGTGTATGTCTGTGTTACTTGGTGTAAGTGTATGTCTTTGTTACTTGGTGTCAGTGTATGTCTGTGTTACTTGCTGTAAGTGTGTGTCTTTGTTACTTGGTGTAAGTGTCTGTCTGTGTTACTTCGTGTAATTGCATGTCTTTGTTACTTGGTATCAGTGTATGTCTTTGTGACTTGGTGTCAGTGTATGTCTTTGTTACTTTGTGTAAGTGTGTGTCTGTATTACTGGGTATCAGTGTATGTCTTTGTTACTTGTTGTAAGTGTGTGTCTGTGTTACTGGGTAACAGTGTATGTCTTTGTTACTTGGTGTCAGTGTATGTCTGTGTTATTTGGTGAAAGTGTGTGTCTTTGTTACTTGGTGTAATTGTATGTCTTTGTTACTTGGTGTCAGTGTATGTCTGTGTTACTTGGTGTGAGTGTATGTCTTTTTTACTTGGTGTCAGTGTATGTCTTCGTTACTTGGTGTCAGTGTATGTCTGTGTGACTTGGTGTCAGTGTATGTCTGTGTGACTTGGTGTCAGTGTATGTCTTTGTGACTTTGTGTCAGTGTATGTCTTTGTTACTGGGTGTCAGTTTATGTCTTTGTTACTTGGTGTAAGTGTCTGTCTGTGTTACTGGGTATCAGTGTACGTCTTTGTTACTTGGTGTCAGTGTATGTCGTTGTTACTTGGTGTATGTGTGTGTCTGTGTAACTGGGTGTCACTGTATGTCTTTGTTACTTGGTGTCAGTGTATGTCTGTGTTACTTTGTGTAAGTGTATGTCTTTGTTACTTGGTGTCAGTGTTTGTCTTTGTTACTTTGTGGAAGTGTGTGTCTGTGTTACTGGGTATCAGTGTATGTCTTTGTGACTTGGTGTCATTGTGTGTCTTTGTGACTTGGTGTCAGTGTGTGTCTCTGTTAGTCTTTGTTACTTAGTGTCAGTGTCTGTCTGTGTATGTCTTTGTTACTGTGTGTCAGTGTTTCTCCATGTTATTGGGTGTCAGTGTGTGTTTGTTTGTGTTACTGGGTGTCAGTGTGTGTCTGTGTTACTTGGTGTAAGGGTTTGTCACTGTTACTTGGTGTAAGTGTGTGTCTGTGTTACTGGGTATCAGTGTATGTCTTTGTGTCTTGGTGTCAGTGTATGTCTTTGTTACTTGGTGTCAGTGTTTGTCTGTTACCTGGTGTAAGTGTGTGCCTTTGTTACTTGGTGTAATTGTATGTCCTTGTTACTTGGTGTCAGTGTATGTCTGTGTTACGTGGTGAAAGTGTATGTCTTTGTTACTTGGAGTTAGTGTATGTCTTTGTTACTTGGTGTAAGTGTGTGTCTGTGTTACTGGGTGTCAGTGTGTGTCTGTGCTACTTGGTGTAAGTGTGTGTCTTTATTACTGGGTGTCACTATGTCTTTGTGACTTTGTGTCAGTGTATGTCTATGTTACTGGGTGTCAGTTTATGCCTTTGTTACTTCGTGTCAGTGTATGTCATTGTTACTTGGTGTCAGTGTTTGTCTGTGTTATTGGTGTAACTGTGTGTCTTTGTTACTTGGTGGAAGTGTGTGTCTGTGTTACTGGGTGTCAGTGTATGTCTTTGTTATTTGGTGTCAGTGTATGTCTGTGTTGCTTGGTGTAAATGTGTGTCTTTGTTACTTGGAGTAAGTGTATGTCTTTGTTACTTGGTGTAAGTGTATGTCTGTTTTATTTTGTCTAAGTGTATGTCTGTGTTACTTTGTGTAAGTGTATGTCTTTGTGACTTGGTGTCAGTGTGTGTCTGTGTTCCTAGGTATCAGTGTATGTCTTTGTTACTTGGTGTAAGTGTGTGTCTGTGTTACTGGGTATCAGTGTATGTCTTTGTTTCTTGGTGTCAGTGTATGTCTTTGTTACTTGGTCTAAGTGTGTGTCTGTGTTACTTGGTGTAAGTGTGTGTCTGTGTTACTTGGTATCAGTGTATGTCTTTGTTACTTGGTGTAAGTGTGTGTCTGTGTTACTTGGTGTAAGTGTGTGTCTGTGTTACTTGGTATCAGTGTCTGTCTTTGTTACTTGGTGTAAGTGTGTGTCTGTGTTACTGGGTAACAGTGTATGTCTTTGTTACTTGGTGTCAGTGTCTGTCTTTGTTACTTGGTGTAAGTGTGTGTCTGTGTTACTTGGTGTAAGTGTGTGTCTGTGTTACTTGGTATCAGTGTATGTCTTTGTTACTTGGTGTAAGTGTGTGTCTGTGTTACTGGGTAACAGTGTATGTCTTTGTTACTTGGTGTCAGTGTCTGTCTGTGTTACTTGGTGTAAGTGTGTGTCTTTGTTACTTGGTGTAATAGTATGTCTTTGTTACTTGGTGTCAGTGTATGTCTTTGTTACTGGGTGTCAGTGTGTGTCTTTGTGACTTGGTGTCAGTGTACGTCTTTGTTACTTGGTGTAAGTGTGTGTCTGTGTTACTAGTTATCAGTGTATGTCTTTGTTACTTGGTGTAAGTGTGTGTCTGTGTTACTGGGTATCATTGCATGTCTTTGTTACATGGTGTCAGTGTATGTCTGTGTTACTTGGTGTAAGTGTGTGTATTTGTTACTTGGTGTAATTGTAGGTCTTTGTTATTTGGTGTCAGTGTATGTCTCTGTTACTTGGTGTAAGTGTATGTCTTTGTTATTTGGTGTCAGTGTATGTTTTTGTTAATTGGTGTAAGTGTGTCTCTGTGTTACTTGGTGTAATTGTATGTCTTTGTTACTTGGTGTCAGTGTATGTCTTTGTTACTTGGTGTAAGTGAGTGTTTGTTTTACTTGGTGTAAGTGTTTGTCTGTGTTACTTGGTATCAGTGTATGTCTTTGTTACTTGGTGTAAGTGTGTGTCTGTGTTACTGGGTAACAGTGTATGTCTTTGTTACTTGGTGTCAGTGCATGTCTGTGTTACTTGTTGGAAGTGTATGTCTTTTTTACTTGGTGTCAGTGTATGTCTTTGTTACCTGGTGTCAGTGTATGTCTGTGTGACTTGGTGTCAGTGTATGTCTTTGTTACTGGGTGTCACTGTATGTCTTTGTGACTTTGTGCCAGTGTATGTCTTTGTTACTGCATATCAGTGTATGTCTGTGTTACTTTGTGTAAGTGTATGTCTTTGTTACTTGGTGACAGTGTTTGTCTTTGTTACTTTGTGGAAGTGTGTGTCTGTGTTACTGGGTATCAGTGTATGTCTTTGTTACTGGGTGTCAGTGTATGTCTTTGTGACTTGGTGTCAGTGTGTGTCTCTTAGTCTTTGTGACTTGGTGTCAGTGTCTGTCTGTGTATGTATTTGTTACTGTGTGTCAGTGTTTCTCCATGTTACTGGGTGTCAGTGTGTGTTTGTTTGTGTTACTGGGTGTCAGTGTGTGTCTGTGTTACATGGTGTAAGTGTATGTCTTTGTTACTTGGTGTCAGCGTTTGTCTTTGTTACTTGGTGTAAGTGTGTGTCAGTGTTACTGGGTGTCAGTGTATGTCTGTTACTTGGTGTAAGTCTGTGTCTGTGTTACTGGGTATCAGTGTATGTCTTTGTTTCTTGGTGACAGTGTATGTCTTGTTACTTGGTGTCAGTGTATGTCTGTGTTACTTGGTGTAAGTTTGTGTCTTTGTTACTTGGTGTAATTGTATGTCTTTGTTACTTGGTGTCAGTGTATGTCTGTGGTACGTGGTGTAAGTGTATGTCTTTGTTACTTGGTGTCAGTGTATGTCTTTGTTACTTGGTATAAGTGTATGTCTGTGTTACTTGGTGTAAGTGTATGTCTGTGTTACTTGGTGTAAGTGTTTGTCTTTGTTACTTGGTGTCAGTGTATGTCTTTGTGACTTGGTGTCAGTGTGTGTCTCTTAGTCTTTGTGACTTGGTGTAAGTGTATGTCTTTGTTACTGGTGTCACTGTATGTCTTTGTGACTTTGTGTCAGTGTTTGTCTATGTTACTGGTTGTCAGTTTATGTCTGTGTTACTTCGTGTCATTGCATGTCATTGTTACTTGGTGTCAATGTATGTCTGTGTGAATTGGTGTAAGTGTGTGTCTTTGTTACTTGGTGTAAGTGTGTGTTTGTGTTACTGGGTATCAGTGTATGTCTTTGTTGCTTGGTATCAGTGTATGTCGTTGTTACTTGGTGTCTGTGTGTGTCTTTGTTACTTGGTGTCAGTGTGTGTCTGTGTTACTAGGTATCAGTGTATGTCATTGTTACTTGGTGTAAGTGTGTGTCTGTGTTACTGGGTAACAGTGCATGTCTTTGTTACATTGTGTCAGTGTATGTCTGTGTTACTTGGTGTCACTGTATGTGTTTGTTACTTGGTGTCAGTGAATGTCTGTGTTACTTTGTGTAAGTGTATGTCTTTGTTACTTGGTGTCAGTGTTTGTCTTTGTTACTTGGTGTAAGTGTGTGTCAGTGTTACTGGGTATCAGTGTATGTCTTTGTGACTTGGTGTCAGTGTATGTCTTTGTTACTGGGTGTCAGTGTATGTCTTTGTTACTTGGTGTAAGTCTGTGTCTGTGTTACTGGGAATCAGTGTATGTCTTTGTTTCTTTGTGTCAGTGTATGTCTTTGTTACTTGGTGTCAGTGTATGTCTGTGTTACTTGGTGTAAGTTTGTGTCTTTGTTGCTTGGTGTAATTGTATGTCTTTGTTACTTGGTGTCAGTGTATGTCTGTGGTACGTGGTGTAAGTGTATGTCTTTGTTACTTGGTGTCAGTGTATGTCTTTGTTACTTGGTGTAAGTGTATGTGGGTGTTACTTGGTGTAAGTGTGTGTCTGAGTTACTTGGTGTCAGTGTATGTCTTTGTTACTTGGTGTAAGTGTGTGTCTGTGTTGCTGCGTTTCAGTGTGTGTCTTTGTTACTTGGTGTCAGTGCATGTCTTTGTGACTTGGGGTCAGTGTATGTCTTTGTTACTGGTGTCACTGTATGTCTTTGTGACTTTGTGTCAGTGTATGTCTATGTTACTGGTTGTCAGTTTATGTCTTTGTTACTTCGTGTCATTGTATGTCATTGTTACTTGGTGTCAGTGTATGTCTGTGTGACTTGGTGTAAGTGTGTGTCTTTGTTACTTGGTGTAAGTGTGTGTTTGTGTTACTGGGTATCAGTGTGTGTCTTTGTTGCTTGGTATCAGTGTATGTCGTTGTTACTTGGTGTAAGTGTGTGTCTTTGTTACTTGGTGTCAGTGTTTGTCTTTGTTACTTTGTGGAAGTTTGTGTCTGTGTTACTGTGCATCAGTGTATGTCTTTGTGGCTTGGTGTCAGTGTGTGTCTGTGTTACTAGGTATCAGTGTATGTCTTTGTTAATTGGTGTAAGTGTATGTCTGTGTTACTTGGTGTAAGTGTATGTCATTGTTACTTGGTGTCAGTGTATGTCTGTGTTACTTGGTGTAAGTGTATGTCATTGTTACTTCGTGTCAGTGTATGTCTTTGTTACTTGGTGTAAGTGTGTGTCTGTGTTACTTGGTGTAAGTGTGTGTCTGTGTTACTTGGTATCAGTGTATGTCTTTGTTACTTGTTGTAAGTGTGTGTCTGTGTTACTGGGTAACAGTGTATGTCATTGTTACTTGGTGTCAGTGTATGTCTGTGTTACTTGGTGTAAGTGTGTGTCTTTGTTACTTAGTGTAATTGTATGTCTTTGTTACTTGGTGTCAGTGTATGTCTTTGTTACTTGGTGTAAGTGAGTGTTTGTTTTACTTGGTGTAAGTGTTTGTCTGTGTTACTTGGTATCAGTGTATGTCTTTGTTACTTGGTGTAAGTGTGTGTCTGTGTTACTGGGTAACAGTGTATGTCTTTGTTACTTGGTGTCAGTGTATGTCTGTGTTACTTGGTGAAAGTGTGTGTCTTTGTTACTTGGTGTAATTGTATGTCTTTGTTAATTGGTGTCAGAATATGTCTGTGTTACTTGTTCTTAGTGTATGTCTTTTTTACTTGGTGTCAGTGTTTGTCTTTGTTACCTGGTGTCAGTGTATGTCTGTGTGACTTTGTTGCAGTGTATGTCTTTGTTACTGGGTATCAGTTTATGTCTTTGTTACTTGGTGTCAGTGTATGTCTTTGTTACTTGGTGTCAGTGTATGTCTGTGTTACTTGGTGTAAGTGTGTGTCTTTTTACTTGTTGTAATTGTTTGTCTGTGTTACTGGGTATCAGTGTACCACTTTGTTACTTTGTGTCAGTGTATGTCGTTGTTACTTGGTGTATGTGTGTGTCTGTGTTACTGGGTGTCAGTGTATGTCTTTGTTACTTGGTGTCAGTGTATGTCTGTGTTACTTTGTGTAAGTGTATGTCTTTGTTACTTGGTGACAGTGTTTGTCTTTGTTACTTTGTGGAAGTGTGTGTCTGTGTTACTGGGTATCAGTGTATGTCTTTGTGACTTGGTGTCATTGTATGTCTTTGTTACTGGGTGTCAGTGTATGTCTTTGTGACTTGGTGTCAGTGTGTGTCTCTCTTAGTCTTTGTTACTTGGTGTCAGTGTCTGTCTGTGTATGTATTTGTTACTGTGTGTCAGTGTTTCTCCATGTTACTGGGTGTCAGTGTATGTTTGTTTGTGTTACTGGGTGTCAGTGTGTGTCTGTGTTACTTGGTGTAAGTGTATGTCTTTGTTACTTGGTGTCAGTGTTTGTCTTTGTTACTTGGTGTAAGTGTGTGTCAGTGTTACTGGGTATCAGTGTATGTCTTTGTGACTTGGTGTCAGTGTATGTCTTTGTTACTGGGTTTCAGTGTATGTCTTTGTTACTTGGAGTAAGTCTGTGTCTGTTTTACTGGGTATCAGTGTATGTCTTTGTTTCTTGGTGTCAGTGTATGTCTTTGTTACCTGGTGTCAGTGTATGTCTTTGTTACCTGGTGTCAGTGTATGTCTGTGTTACTTGGTGTAAGTTTGTGTCTTTGTTACTTGGTGTAATTGTATGTCATTGTTACTTGGTGTCAGTGTATGTCGTTGTTACTTGGTGTATGTGTGTGTCTGTGTTACTGGGTGTCAGTGTATGTCTTTGTTACTTGGTGTCAGTGTATGTCTGTGTTGCTTGGTGTAAATGTGTGTCTTTGTTACTTGGTGTAAGTGTTTGTCTTTGTTACTTTGTGGAAGTGTGCGTCTGTGTGACTGTGCATCAGTGTATGTCTTTGTGACTTGGTGTCAGTGTATGTCTTTGTTACTTGGTGTAAGTGTTTGTCTGTGTTGCTGCGTTTCATTGTATGTCTGAGTTACTTGGTGTCAGTGTCTGTCTTTGTGACTTGGGGTCAGTGTATGTCTTTGTTACTGGTGTCACTGTATGTCTTTGTGACTTTGTGTCAGTGTATGTCATTGTTACTTGGTGTCAGTGTATGTCTTTGTTACTTGGTGTAAGTGTTTGTCTGTGTTGCTGCGTTTCATTTTATGTCTGAGTTACTTGGTGTCAGTGTCTGTCTTTGTGACTTGGGGTCAGTGTATGTCTTTGTTACTGGGTGTCAGTTTATGTCTTTGTTACTTCGTGTCATTGTATGTCATTGTTACTTGGTGTCAGTGTATGTCTGTGTGACTTGGTGTAAGTGTGTGTCTTTGTTACTTGGTGTAAGTGTGTGTTTGTGTTACTGGGTATCAGTGTATGTCGTTGTTACTTGGTGTATGTGTGTGTCTGTGTAACTGGGTGTCAGTGTATGTCTTTGTGACTTGGTGTCAGTGTTTGTCTTTGTTACTTTGTGGAAGTGTGTGTCTGTGTTACTGGGTATCAGTGTATGTCTTTGTGACTTGGTGTCATTGTGTGTCTTTGTTACTGGGTGTCAGTGTATGTCTTTGTTACTTGGTGTCAGTGTGTGTCTCTGTTAGTCTTTGTTACTTGGTGTCAGTGTCCGTCTGTGTATGTCTTTCTTACTGGGTGTCAGTGCGTGTTTGTTTGTGTTACTGGGTGTCAGTGTGTGTCTGTGTTACTTGGTGTAAGTGTTTGTCTTTGTTACTTGGTGTAAGTGTGTGTCTGTGTTACTGGGTATCAGTGTATGTCTTTGTTTCTTGGTGTCAGTGTATGTCTTTGTTACTTGGTGTCAGTGTATGTCTTTTACTTGGTGTATGTGTGTGCCTTTGTTCCTTGGTGTCAGTGTATGTCTGTGTTACTGGGTATCAGTGCATGTCTTTGTTACAAGGTGTCAGTGTATGTCTGTGTTACTTGGTGTAAGTGTATGTCTGTGTTACGAGGTGTAAGTGTATGTCTTTGTTACTTGGTGTCAGTGTATGTCTTTTTTACTTGGTGTAAGTGTGTGTCTGTGTTACTTGGTGTAAGTGTGTGTCTGTGTTACTTGGTATCAGTGTATGTCTTTGTTACTTGGTGTAAGTGTGTGTCTGTGTTACTGGGTAACAGGGTATGTCTTTGTTACTTGGTGTCAGTGTATGTCTGTGTTACTTGGTGTAAGTGTGTGTCTTTGTTACTTGGTGTAATAGTATGTCTTTGTTACTTGGTGTCAGTGTATGTCTTTGTTACTGGGTGTCAGTGTGTGTCTTTGTGACTTGGTGTCAGTGTACGTCTTTGTTACTTGGTGTAAGTGTGTGTCTGTGTTACTAGGTATCAGTGTATGTCTTTGTTACTTGGTGTAAGTGTGTGTCTGTGTTACTGGGTATCAGTGCATGTCTTTGTTACATGGTGTCAGTGTATGTCTGTGTTACCTGGTGTAAGTGTGTGTCTTTGTTACTTGGTGTAATTGTATGTCTTTGTTATTTGGTGTCAGTGTATGTCTGTGTTACGTGGTGTAAGTGTATGTCTTTGTTACTTCGTGTCAGTGTCTGACTTTGTTACTTGGTGTAAGTGTGTCTCTTTGTTACTTGGTGTCAGTGTGTGTCTGTGTTAATTGGTATCAGTGTATGTCTTTGTTACTTGGTGTAAGTGTGTGTCTGTGTAACTGGGTAACAGAGTATGTCTTTGTTACTTGGTGTCAGTGTATGTCTGTGTTACTTGTTGTAAGTGTATGTCTTTTTTACTTGGTGTCAGTGCATGTCTTTGTTACCTGGTGTCAGTGTATGTCTGTGTGACTTGGTGTCAGTGTGTGTCTTTGTTAATGGGTGTCACTGTATGTCTTTGTGACTTTGTGCCAGTGTATGTCTTTGTTACTGGGTATCAGTTTATGTCTTTGTTACTTGGTGTCAGTGTATGTCTTTGTTACTTGGTGTCAGTGTATGTCTGTGTTACTTGGTGTAAGTGTGTGTCTTTTTTACTTGTTGTAAGTGTTTGTCTGTGTTACTGGGTATCAGAGTACCTCTTTGTTACTTGGTGTCAGTGTATGTCGTTGTTACTTGGTGTATGTGTGTGTCTGTGTTACTGGGTGTCAGTGTACGTCTTTGTTACTTGGTGTCAGTGTATGTCTGTGTTACTTTGTGTAAGTGTATGTCTTTGTTACTTGGTGACAGTGTTTGTCTTTGTTACTTTGTGTAAGTGTGTGTCTGTGTTACTGGGTATCAGTGTATGTCTTTGTGACTTGGTGTCAGTGTATGTCTTTGTTACTGGGTGTCAGTGTATGTCTTTGTGACTTGGTGTCATTGTGTGTCTCTCTTAGTCTTTGTTACTTGGTGTCAGTGTCTGTCTGTGTATGTATTTGTTACTGTGTCTCAGTGTTTCTCCATGTTACTGGGTGTCAGTGTGTGTTTGTTTGTGTTACTGGGTGTCAGTGCGTGTCTGTGTTACTTGGTGTAAGTGTATGTCTTTGTTACTTGGTGTCAGTGTTTGTCTTTGTTACTTGGTGTAAGTGTGTGTCAGTGTTACTGGGTATCAGTGTATGTCTTTGTGACTTGGTGTCTGTGTATGTCTTTGTTACTGGGTGTCAGTGTATGTCTTTGTTACTTGGTGTAAGTCTGTGTCTGTGTTACTGGGTATCAGTGTATGTCTTTGTTTCTTGGTGTCAGTGTATGTCTTTGTTACTTGGTGTCAGTGTATGTCTGTGTTACTTGGTGTAAGTTTGTGTCTTTGTTACTTGGTGGAATTGTATGTCTTTGTTACTTGGTGTCAGTGTATGTCTGTGGTACGTGGTGTAAGTGTATGTCTCTGTTACTTGGTGTCAGTGTATGTCTTTGTTACTTGGTGTAAGTGTTTGTCTGTGTTGCTGCGTTTCATTGTATGTCTGAGTTACTTGGTGTCAGTGTCTGTCTTTGTGACTTGGGGTCAGTGTATGTCTTTGTTACTGGTGTCACTGTATGTCTTTGTGACTTTGTGTCAGTGTATGTCTATGTTACTGGGTGTCAGTTTATGTCTTTGTTACTTCGTGTCATTGTATGTCATTGTTACTTGGTGTCAGTGTATGTCTGTGTGACTTGGTGTAAGTGTGTGTCTTTGTTACTTGGTGTAAGTGTGTGTTTGTGTTACTGGGTGTCACTGTATGTCTTTGTTACTTGGTGTCAGTGTATGTCTTTGTTACTTTGTGTAAGTGTATGTCTTTGTTACTTGGTGTCAGTGTTTGTCTTTGTTACTTTGTGGAAGTGTGTGTCTGTGTTACTGGGTATCAGTGTATGTCTTTGTGACTTGGTGTCATTGTGTGTCTTTGTTACTGGGTGTCAGTGTATGTCTTTGTTACTTGGTGTCAGTGTGTGTCTCTGTTAGTCTTTGTTACTTGGTGTCAGTGTCCGTCTGTGTATGTCTTTCTTACTGGGTGTCAGTGCGTGTTTGTTTGTGTTACTGGGTGTCAGTGTGTGTCTGTGTTACTTGGTGTAAGTGTTTGTCTTTGTTACTTGGTGTAAGTGTGTGTCTGTGTTACTGGGTATCAGTGTATGTCTTTGTTTCTTGGTGTCAGTGTATGTCTTTGTTACTTGGTGTCAGTGTATGTCTGTTACTTGGTGTAAGTGTGTGCCTTTGTTACTTGGTGTAATTGTATGTCCTTGTTACTTGGTGTCAGTGTATGTCTGTGTTACGTGGTGAAAGTGTATGTCTTTGTTACTTGGTGTTAGTGTATGTCTTTGTTACTTGGTGTAAGTGTGTGTCTGTGTTACTGGGTGTCAGTGTGTGTCTGTGCTACTTGGTGTAAGTGTGTGTCTTTGTTACTTGGTGTCCGTCTGTGTCTGTGTTACTGGTTGTCAGTGTATGTCTTTGTTACTGGGTGTCATAGTATGTCTTTGTTACTTGGTGTCAGTGTATGTCTTTGTTACTGGGTGTCAGTGTATGCCTTTGTTACTTCGTGTCAGTGTATGTCATTGTTACTTAGTGTCAGTGTTTGTCTGTGTTACTTGGTGTAAGTGTGTGTCTTTGTTACTTGGTGTAAGTGTGTGTCTTTGTTACTTGGTGTAAGTGTGTGTTTGTGTTACTGGGTATCAGTGTATGTCTTTGTTACTTGGTATCAGTGTATGTCGTTCTAACTTGGTGTATGTGTGTGTCTGTGTTACTGGGTGTCAGTGTATGTCTTTGTTACTTGGTGTCAGTGTATGTCTGTGTTGATTGGTGTAAATGTGTGTCTTTGTTACTTGGTGTAAGTGTATGTCTTTGTTACTTGGTGTAAGTGTATGTCTGTGTTACTTTGTGTAAGTGTATGTCTGTGCTACTTTGTGCAAGTGTGTGTCTGTGTTACTGTGTATCAGTGTATGTCTTTGTGACTTGGTGTCAGTGTGTGTCTGTGTTCCTAGGTATCAGTGTATGTCTTTGTTACTTGCTGTAAGTGTGTGTCTGTGTTACTGGGTATCAGTGTATGTCTTTGTTTCTTGGTGTCAGTGTATGTCTTTGTTCCTTGGTGTCAGTGTATGTCTGTGTTACTGGGTAAAAATGCATGTCTTTGTTACTTGGTGTCAGTGTATGTCTGTGTTACGAGGTGTAAGTGTATGTCTTTGTTACTTGGTGTCAGTGTATGTCATTGTTAATTGGTGTAAGTGTGTGTCTGTGTTACTTGGTATCAGTGTATGTCTTCGTTACTTGGTGTAAGTGTGTGTCTGTATTACTGGGTAACAGTGCATGTCTTTGTTACTTGGTGTCAGTGTTTGTCTGTGTTACTTGGTGTAAGTGTGTGTCTTTGTTACTTGGTGTAATAGTATGTCTTTGTTACTTGGTGTCAGTGTATGTCTTTGTTACTTGGTGTAAGTGTGTGTCTGTGTTACTGGGTGTCAGTGTGTGTCTGTGCTACTTGGTGTAAGTGTGTGTCTTTGTTACTTGGTGTAAGTGTGTGTCTGTGTTCCTGGGTATCAGTGTCTGTCTTTGTTACTTGGTGTAAGTGTGTGTCTGTGTTACTGGGTATCAGTGCATGTCTTTGTTACATGATGTCGGTGTATGTCTGTGTTACTTGGTGTAAGTGTGTGTCTTTGTTACTTGGTGTAATTGTATGTCTTTGTTACTTGGTGTCAGTGTATGTCTGTGTTACTTGGTGTAAGTGTGTGTCTGTGTTACTTGGTGTAATTGTTTGTCTTTGTTACTTGGTGTCAGTGTATGTCTTTGTTACTTGGTGTAAGTGTGTGTCTGTGCTACTGCGTATCAGTGTATGTCTTTGTTAATTGGTGTCAGTGTATGTCTTTGTGACTTGGGGTCAGTGTATGTCTTTATTACTGGGTGTCACTGTATGTCTTTGTGACTTTGTGTCAGTGTATGTCTTTGTTACTGGGTGTCAGTGTATGCCTTTGTTACTTCGTGTCAGTGTATGTCATTGTTACTTAGTGTCAGTGTTTGTCTGTGTTACTTGGTGTAAGTGTGTGTCTTTGTTACTTGGTGTAAGTGTGTGTCTTTGTTACTTGGTGTAAGTGTGTGTTTGTGTTACTGGGTATCAGTGTATGTCTTTGTTACTTGGTATCAGTGTATGTCGTTCTAACTTGGTGTATGTGTGTGTCTGTGTTACTGGGTGTCAGTGTATGTCTTTGTTACTTGGTGTCAGTGTATGTCTTTGTTACTGGGTGTCAGTGTATGCCTTTGTTACTTCGTGTCAGTGTATGTCATTGTTACTTAGTGTCAGTGTTTGTCTGTGTTACTTGGTGTAAGTGTGTGTCTTTGTTACTTGGTGTAAGTGTGTGTCTTTGTTACTTGGTGTAAGTGTGTGTCTGTGTTACTGTGTATCAGTGTATGTCTTTGTGACTTGGTGTCAGTGTGTGTCTGTGTTCCTAGGTATCAGTGTATGTCTTTGTTTTTTGCTGTAAGTGTGTGTCTGTGTTACTGGGTATCAGTGTATGTCTTTGTTTCTTGGTATCAGTGTATGTCTTCGTTACTTGGTGTAAGTGTGTGTCTGTATTACTGGGTAACAGTGCATGTCTTTGTTACTTGGTGTCAGTGTTTGTCTGTGTTACTTGGTGTAAGTGTGTGTCTTTGTTACTTGGTGTAATAGTATGTCTTTGTTACTTGGTGTCAGTGTATGTCTTTGTTACTGGGTGTCAGTGTGTGTCTTTGTGACTTGGTGTCAGTGTACGTCTTTGTTACTTGGTGTAAGTGTGTGTCTGTGTTACTAGGTATCAGTGTATGTCTTTGTTACTTGGTGTAAGTGTGTGCCTGTGTTACTGGGTATCAGTGCATGTCTTTGTTACATGGTGTCAGTGTATGTCTGTGTTACTTGGTGTCAGTGTATGTCTGTGTTACTTGGTGTAAGGTTGTGTCTTTGTTACTTGGTGTAATTGTATGTCTTTGTTACTTGGTGTCAGTGTATGTCTGTGGTACGTGGTGTAAGTGTATGTCTTTGTTACTTGGTGTCAGTGTATGTCTTTGTTACTTGGTGTAAGTGTTTGTCTGTGTTGCTGCGTTTCAGTGTATGTCTGAGTTACTTGGTGTCAGTGTCTGTCTTTGTGACTTGGGGTCAGTGTATGTCTTTGTTACTGGTGTCACTGTATGTCTTTGTGACTTCTTGTCATTGTATGTCATTGTTACTTGGTGTCAGTGTATGTCTGTGTGACTTGGTGTAAGTGTGTGCCTTTGTTACTTGGTGTAAGTGTGTGTTTGTGTTACTGGGTATCAGTGTATGTCTTTGTTACTTGGTATCAGTGTATGTCGTTGTTACTTGGTGTATGTGTGTGTCTGTGTAACTGGGTGTCACTGTATGTCTTTGTTACTTGGTGTCAGTGTATGCCTGTGTTACTTTGTGTAAGTGTATGTCTTTGTTACTTGCTGTCATTGTGTGTCTTTGTTACTGGGTGTCAGTGTATGTCTTTGTGACTTGGTGTCAGTGTGTGTCTCTGTTAGTCTTTGTTACTTGGTGTCACTGTCTGTCTGTGTATGTCTTTCTTAATGTGTGTCAGTGTTTCTCCATGTTACTGGGTGTCTGTGTGTGGTTGTTTGTGTTAAAGGGTGTCAGTGTGTGTCTGTGTTACTTGGTGTAAGTGTTTGTCTTTGTTCCTTGGTGTCAGTGTGTGTCTGTGTTACTGGGTATCAGTGCATGTCTTTGTTACTTGGTGTCAGTGTATGTCTGTGTTACGAGGTGTAAGTGTATGTCTTTGTTACTTGGTGTCAGTGTATGTCATTGTTAATTGGTGTAAGTGTGTGTCTGTGTTACTTGGTATCAGTGTATGTCTTCGTTACTTGGTGTAAGTGTGTGTCTGTATTACTGGGTAACAGTGCATGTCTTTGTTACTTGGTGTCAGTGTTTGTCTGTGTTACTTGGTGTAAGTGTGTGTCTTTGTTACTTGGTGTAATAGTATGTCTTTGTTACTTGGTGTCAGTGTATGTCTTTGTTTCTTGGTGTCAGTGTATGTCTTTGTTACTTGGTGTCAGTGTATGTCTGTGTTACGTGGTGAAAGTGTATGTCTTTGTTACTTGGTGTTAGTGTATGTCTTTGTTACTTGGTGTCAGTGTGTGTCTGTGTTACTGGGTGTCAGTGTGTGTCTGTGCAACTTGGTGTAAGTTTGTGTCTTTGTTACTTGGTGTCCGTGTATGTCTGTGTGACTGGTTGTCAGTGTATGTCTTTGTTACTGGGTGTCTGTGAATGTCTCTGTTACTTGGTGTAAGTGTGTGTCTGTGTTACTGGGTATCAGTGTCTGTCTTTGTTACTTGGTGTAAGTGTGTGTCTATGTTACTGGGTATCAGTGCATGTCTTTGTTACATGATGTCGGTGTATGTCTGTGTTACTTGGAGTAAGTGTGTGTCTTTGTTACTTGGTGAAATTGTATGTCTTTGTTACTTGGTGTCAGTGTATGTCTGTGTTACTTGGTGTAAGTGTGTGTCTGTGTTACTTGGTGTAATTGTTTGTCTTTGTTACTTGGTGTCAGTGTATGTCTTTGTTACTTGGTGTCAGTGTTTGTCTGTGTTACTTGGTGTAAGTGTGTGTCTTTGTTACTTGGTGTAATAGTATGTCTTTGTTACTTGGTGTCAGTGTATGTCTTTGTTACTTGGTGTCAGTTTATGTCTGTTACTTGGTGTAAGTGTGTGTTTGTGTTACTGGGTATCAGTGTATGTCTTTGTTACTTGGTATCAGTGTATGTCGTTCTAACTTGGTGTATGTGTGTGTCTGTGTTACTGGGTGTCAGTGTATGTCTTTGTTACTTGGTGTCAGTGTATGTCTGTGTTGATTGGTGTAAATGTGTGTCTTTGTTACTTGGTGTAAGTGTATGTCTGTGTTGCTGTGTGTAAGTGTATGTCTGTGTTACTTTGTGCAAGTGTATGTCTTTGTTACTTGGTGTCAGTGTTTGTCTTTGTTACTTTGTGGACGTGTGTGTCTGTGTTACTGTGTATCAGTGTATGTCTTTGTGACTTGGTGTCAGTGTGTGTCTGTGTTCCTAGGTATCAGTGTATGTCTTTGTTACTTGCTGTAAGTGTGTGTCTGTGTTACTGGGTATCAGTGTATGTCTTTGTTTCTTGGTGTCAGTGTATGTCTTTGTTCCTTGGTGTCAGTGTATGTCTGTGTTACTGGGTATCAGTGCATGTCTTTGTTACATGGTGTCAGTGTATGTCTGTGTTACTTGGTGTAAGCGTGCGTCTTTGTTACTTGGTGTAATTGTATGTCTTTGTTAATTGGTGTAAGTGTGTGTCTGTGTTACTTGGTGTAAGTGTGTGTCTGTGTTACTTGGTATCAGTGTATGTCTTTGTTACTTGGTGTCAGTGTTTGTCTGTGTTACTTGGTGTAAGTGTGTGTCTTTGTTACTTGGTGTAATAGTCTGTCTTTGTTACTTGGTGTCAGTGTATGTCTTTGTTACTGGGTGTCAGTGTGTGTCTTTGTTACTTGGTGTAAGTGTGTGTCTGTGTTACTAGGTATCAGTGTGTGTCTTTGTTACTTGGTGTAAGTGTGTGCCTGTGTTACTGGGTATCAGTGCATGTCTTTGTTACATGGTGTCAGTGTATGTCTGTGTTACTTGGTGTCAGTGTATGTCTGTGTTACTTGGTGTAACGTTGTGTCTTTGTTACTTGGTGTAATTGTATGTCTTTGTTACTTGGTGTCAGTGTATGTCTGTGGTACGTGGTGTAAGTGTGTGTCTGTGTTACTGGGTATCAGTGTCTGTCTTTGTTACTTTGTGTAAGTGTGTGTCTGTGTTACTGGGTATCAGTGCATGTCTTTGTTACATGATGTCGGTGTATGTCTGTGTTACTTGTTGTAAGTGTGTGTCCTTGTTACTTGGTGTAATTGTATGTCTTTGTTACTTGGTGTCAGTGTATGTCTGTGTTACTTGGTGTAAGTGTGTGTCTGTGTTACTTGGTGTAATTGTTTGTCTTTGTTACTTGGTGTCAGTGTATGTCTTTGTTACTTGGTGTAAATGTGTGTCTGTGTTACTGCGTATCAGTGTATGTCTTTGTTAATTGGTGTCAGTGTATGTCTTTGTGACTTGGGGTCAGTGTATGTCTTTATTACTGGGTGTCACTGTATGTCTTTGTGACTTTGTGTCAGTGTATGTCTTTGTTACTGGGTGTCAGTTTATGCCTTTGTTACTTCGTGTCAGTGTATGTCATTGTTACTTAGTGTCAGTGTTTGTCTGTGTTACTTGGTGTAATTGTGTGTCTTTGTTACTTGGTGTAAGTGTGTGTTTGTGTTACTGGGTATCAGTGTATGTCTTTGTTACTTGGTATCAGTGTATGTCGTTCTAACTTGGTGTATGTGTGTGTCTGTGTTACTGGGTGTCAGTGTATGTCTTTGTTACTTGGTGTCAGTGTATGTCTGTGTTGATTGGTGTAAATGTGTGTCTTTGTTACTTGGTGTAAGTGTATGTCTGTGTTACTGTGTGTAAGTGTATGTCTGTGTTACTTTGTGCAAGTGTATGTCTTTGTTACTTGGTGTCAGTGTTTGTCTTTGTTACTTTGTGGAAGTGTGTGTCTGTGTTACTGTGTATCAGTGTATGTCTTTGTGACTTGGTGTCAGTGTGTGTCTGTGTTCCTAGGTATCAGTGTATGTCTTTGTTACTTGCTGTAAGTGTGTGTCTGTGTTACTGGGTATCAGTGTATGTCTTTGTTTCTTGGTGTCAGTGTATGTCTTTGTTCCTTGGTGTCAGTGTATGTCTGTGTTACTGGGTATCAGTGCATGTCTTTGTTACATGGTGTCAGTGTATGTCTGTGTTACTTGGTGTAAGTGTGTGTCTGTGTTACTTGGTATCAGTGTATGTCTTCGTTACTTGGTGTAAGTGTGTGTCTGTATTACTGGGTAACAGTGTATGTCTTTGTTACTTGGTGTCAGTGTTTGTCTGTGTTACTTGGTGTAAGTGTGTGTCTTTGTTACTTGGTGTAATAGTCTGTCTTTGTTACTTGGTGTCAGTGTATGTCTTTGTTACTGGTTGTCTGTGTGTCTTTGTTACTTGGTGTAAGTGTGTGTCTGTGTTACTAGGTATCAGTGTATGTCTTTGTTACTTGGTGTAAGTGTGTGCCTGTGTTACTGGGTATCAGTGCATGTCTTTGTTACATGGTGTCAGTGTATGTCTGTGTTACTTGGTGTCAGTGTATGTCTGTGTTACTTGGTGTAAGGTTGTGTCTTTGTTACTTGGTGTAATTGTATGTCTTTGTTACTTGGTGTCAGTGTATGTCTGTGGTACGTGGTGTAAGTGTATGTCTTTGTTACTTGGTGTCAGTGTATGTCTTTGTTACTTGGTGTAAGTGTTTGTCTGTGTTGCTGCGTTTCAGTGTATGTCTGAGTTACTTGGTGTCAGTGTCTGTCTTTGTGACTTGGGGTCAGTGTATGTCTTTGTTACTGGCGTCACTGTATGTCTTTGTGACTTTGTGTCAGTGTATGTCTATGTTACTGGGTGTCAGTTTATGTCTTTGTTACTTCTTGTCATTGTATGTCATTGTTACTTGGTGTCAGTGTATGTCTGTGTGACTTGGTGTAAGTGTGTGTCTTTGTTACTTGGTGTAAGTGTGTGTTTGTGTTACTGGGTATCAGTGTATGTCTTTGTTACTTGGTATCAGTGTATGTCGTTGTTACTTGGTGTATGTGTGTGTCTGTGTAACTGGGTGTCACTGTATGTCTTTGTTACTTGGTGTCAGTGTATGCCTGTGTTACTTTGTGTAAGTGTATGTCTTTGTTACTTGGTGTCAGTGTTTGTCTTTGTTACTTTGTGGAAATGTGTGTCTGTGTTACTGGGTATCAGTGTATTTCTTTGTGACTTGGTGTCATTGTGTGTCTTTGTTACTGGGTGTCAGTGTATGTCTTTGTGACTTGGTGTCAGTGTGTGTCTCTGTTAGTCTTTGTTACTTGGTGTCAGTGTCTGTCTGTGTATGTCTTTCTTACTGTGTGTCAGTGTTTCTCCATGTTACTGGGTGTCAGTGTGTGTTTGTTTGTGTTACTGGGTGTCAGTGTGTGTCTGTGTTACTTGGTGTAAGTGTTTGTCTTTGTTACTTGGTGCAAGTGTGTGTCTGTGTTACTGGGTATCAGTGTATGTCTTTGTTTCTTGGTGTCAGTGTATGTCTTTGTTACTTGGTGTCAGTGTATGTCTGTGTTACGTGGTGAAAGTGTATGTCTTTGTTACTTGGTGTTAGTGTATGTCTTTGTTACTTGGTGTAAGTGTGTGTCTGTGTTACTGGGTGTCCGTGTATGTCTGTGTTACTGGTTGTCAGTGTATGTCTTTGTTACTGGGTGTCTGTGTATGTCTCTGTTACTTGGTGTAAGTGTGTGTCTGTGTTACTGGGTATCAGTGTCTGTCTTTGTTACTGGTTGTCAGTGTATGTCTGTGTTACTGGGTGTCTGTGTATGTCTCTGTTACTTGGTGTAAGTGTGTGTCTGTGTTACTGGGTATCAGTGTCTGTCTTTGTTACTTGGTGTAAGTGTGTGTCTATGTTACTGGGTATCAGTGCATGTCTTCGTTACATGATGTCGGTGTATGTCTGTGTTACTTGGTGTAAGTGTGTGTCTTTGTTACTTGGTGTAATTGTATGTCTTTGTTACTTGGTGTCAGTGTATGTCTGTGTTACTTGGTGTAAGTGTGTGTCTGTGTTACTTGGTGTAATGGTTTGTCTGTGTTACTTGGTGTAAGTGTGTGTCTTTGTAACTTGGTGTAATAGTATGTCTTTGTTACTTGGTGTCAGTGTATGTCTTTGTTACTTGGTGTCAGTTTATGTCTGTTACTTGGTGTAAGTGTGTGTCTTTGTTACTTGGTGTAATTGTATGTCTTTGTTACTTGGTGTCAGTGTATGTCTGTGTTACTTGGTGTAAGTGTGTGTCTGTGTTACTTGGTGTAATTGTTTGTCTTTGTTACTTGGTGTCAGTGTATGTCTTTGTTACTTGGTGTAAGTGTGTGTCTGTGTTACTGCGTATCAGTGTATGTCTTTGTTAATTGGTGTCAGTGTATGTCTTTGTGACTTGGGGTCAGTGTATGTCTTTATTACTGGGTGTCACTGTATGTCTTTGTGACTTGGTGTCAGTGTATGTCTTTGTTACTGGGTGTCAGTTTATGCCTTTGTTACTTCGTGTCAGTGTATGTCATTGTTACTTGGTGTCAGTGTGTGTCTTTGTTACTTGGTGTAAGTGTGTGTTTGTGTTACTGGGTATCAGTGTATGTCTTTGTTACTTGGTATCAGTGCATGTCGTTCTAACTTGGTGTATGTGTGTGTCTGTGTTACTGGGTGTCAGTGTATGTCTTTGTTACTTGGTGTCAGTGTATGTCTGTGTTGATTGGTGTAAATGTGTGTCTTTGTTACTTGGTGTAAGTGTATGTCTTTGTTACTTGGTGTAAGTGTATGTCTGTGTTACTTTGTGTAAGTGTATGTCTGTGTTACTTTGTGCAAGTGTATGTCTTTGTTACTTGGTGTCAGTGTTTGTCTTTGTTACTTTGTGGAAGTGTGTGTCTGTGTTACTGTGTATCAGTGTATGTCTTTGTGACTTGGTGTCAGTGTGTGTCTGTGTTCCTAGGTATCAGTGTATGTCTTTGTTACTTGCTGTAAGTGTGTGTCTGTGTTACTGGGTATCAGTGTATGTCTTTGTTTCTTGGTGTCAGTGTATGTCTTTGTTCCTTGGTGTCAGTGTATGTCTGTGTTACTGGGTATCAGTGCATGTCTTTGTTACATGGTGTCAGTGTATGTATGTGTTACTTGGTGTAAGCGTGCGTCTTTGTTACTTGGTGTAATTGTATGTCTTTGTTACTTGGTGTCAGTGTATGTCTGTGTTACGAGGTGTAAGTGTATGTCTTTGTTACTTGGTGTCAGTGTATGTCATTGTTAATTGGTGTAATTGTGTCTCTGTGTTACTTGGTGTCAGTGTGTGTCTGTGTTACTTGGTATCAGTGTATGTCTTCGTTACTTGGTGTAAGTGTGTGTCTGTATTACTGGGTAACAGTGTATGTCTTTGTTACTTGGTGTCAGTGTTTGTCTGTGTTACTTGGTGTAAGTGTGTGTCTTTGTTACTTGGTGTAATAGTATGTCTTTGTTACTTGGTGTCAGTGTATGTCTTTGTTACTGGGTGTCAGTGTGTGTCTTTGTGACTTGGTGTCAGTGTACGTCTTTGTTACTTGGTGTAAGTGTGTGTCTGTGTTACTAGGTATCAGTGTATGTCTTTGTTACTTGGTGTAAATGTGTGCCTGTGTTACTGGGTATCAGTGCATGTCTTTGTTACATGGTGTCAGTGTATGTCTGTGTTACTTGGTGTAAGTGTGTGTCTTTGTTACTTGGTGTAATTGTATGTCTTTGTTATTTGGTGTCAGTGTATGTCTGTGTTACTTGGTGTAAGTGTATGTCTTTGTTACTTGGTGTCAGTGTATGTCTTTGTTACTTGGTGTAAGTGTGTCTCTGTGTTACTTGGTGTCAGTGTGTGTCTGTGTTACTTGGTATCAGTGTATGTCTTTGTTACTTGGTGTAAGTGTGTGTCTGTGTTACTGGGAAACAGTGTATGTCTTTGTTACTTGGTGTCAGTGTATGTCTGTGTTACTTGGTGTAAGTGTGTGTCTTTGTTACTTAGTGTAATTGTATGTCTTTGTTTCTTGGTGTCAGTGTATGTCTTTGTTACTTGGTGTAAGTGAGTGTTTGTTTTACTTGGTGTAAGTGTTTGTCTGTGTTACTTGGTATCAGTGTGTGTCTTTGTTACTTGGTGGAAGTGTGTGTCTGTGTTACTGGGTAACAGTGTATGTCTTTGTTACTTGGTGTCAGTGTATGTCTGTGTTACTTGGTGAAAGTGTGTGTCTTTGTTACTTGGTGTAATTGTATGTCTTTGTTACTTGGTGTCAGAGTATGTCTGTGTTACTTGTTGTAAGTGTATGTCTTTTTTACTTGGTGTCAGTTTATGTCTTTGTTACCTGGTGTCAGTGTATGTCTGTGTGACTTGGTGTCAGTGTATGTCTTTGTTACTGGGTGTCACTGTATGTCTTTGTGACTTTGTGCCAGTGTATGTCTTTGTTACTGGGTATCAGTTTATGTGTTTGTTACTTGGTGTCAGTGTATGTCTTTGTTAATTGGTGTCAGTGTATGCCTGTGCTACTTGGTGTCAGTGTATGTCTGTGTTACTTGGTGTAAGTGTGTGTCTTTTTTACTTGTTGTAAGTGTTTGTCTGTGTTACTGGGTATCAGTGTACCTCTTTGTTACTTGGTGTCAGTGTCTGTCATTGTTACTTGGTGTATGTGTGTGTCTGTGTTACTGGGTGTCAGTGTATGTCTTTGTTACTTGGTGTCAGTGTATGTCTGTGTTACTTTGTGTAAGTGTATGTATTTGTTACTTGCTGACAGTGTTTGTCTTTGTTACTTTGTGGAAGTGTTTGTCTGTGTTACTTGGTGTAAGTGTGTGTCTTTGTTACTTGGTGTAATAGGATGTCTTTGTTACTTAGTGTCAGTGTATGTCTTTGTTACTGGGTGTCAGTGTGTGTCTTTGGAACTTGGTGTCAGTGTACGTCTTTGTTACTTGGTGTAAGTGTGTGTCTGTGTTACTAGGTATTAGTGTATGTCTTTGTTACTTGGTGTAAGTATGTGCCTGTGTTACTGGGTATCAGTGCATGTATTTGTTACATGGTGTCAGTGTATGTCTGTGTTACTTGGTGTAAGTGTGTGTCTTTGTTACTTGGTGTAATTGTATGTCTTTGTTATTTGGTGTCAGTGTATGTCTGTGTTACTTGGTGTAAGTGTATGTCTTTGTTACTTGGTGTCAGTGTATGTCTTTGTTACTTGGTGTAAGTGTGTCTCTGTTACTTGGTGTCAGTGTGTGTCTGTGTTACTTGGTATCAGTGTATGTCTTTGTTACTTGGTGTAAGTGTGTGTCTGTGTTACTGGGAAACAGTGTATGTCTTTGTTACTTGGTGTCAGTGTATGTCTGTGTTACTTGGTGTAAGTGTGTGTCTTTGTTACTTAGTATAATTGTACGTCTTTGTTTCTTGGTGTCAGTGTATGTCTTTGTTACTTGGTGTAAGTGAGTGTTTATTTTACTTGGTGTAAGTGTTTGTCTGTGTTACTTGGTATCAGTGTGTGTCTTTGTTACTTGGTGTCAGTGTATGTCTTTGTTACTTGGTGTCAGAGTATGTCTGTGTTACTTGTTGTAAGTGTATGTCTTTTTTACTTGGTGTCAGTGTATGTTTTTGTTACCTGGTGTCAGTGTATGTCTGTGTGACTTGGTGTCAGTGTATGTCTTTGTTACTGGGTGTCACTGTATGTCTTTGTGACTTTGTGCCAGTGTATGTCTTTATTACTGGGTATCAGTGTATGTCTTTGTTACTTGGTGTCAGTGTATGTCTGTGTTACTTGGTGTAAGTGTGTGTCTTTTTTACTTGTTGTAAGTGTTTGTCTGTGTTACTGGGTATCAGTGTACCTCTTTGTTACTTGGTGTCAGTGTCTGTCATTGTTACTTGGTGTATGTGTGTGTCTGTGTTACTGGGTGTCAGTGTATGTCTTTGTTACTTGGTGTCAGTGTATGTCTGTGTTACTTTGTGTAAGTGTATGTCTTTGTTACTTGCTGACAGTGTTTGTCTTTGTTACTTTGTGGAAGTGTGTGTCTGTGTTACTGGGTATCAGTGTATGTCTTTTTGACTTAGTGTCAGTGTATGTCTTTGCTACTGGGTGTCAGTGTATGTCTTTGTGAGTTGGTGTCAGTGTGTGTCTCTCTTAGTCTTTGTTACTTGGTTTCAGTGTCTGTCTGTGTATGTATTTGTTACTGTGTGTCAGTGTTTCTCCATGTTACTGGGTGTCAGTGTGTGTTTGTTTGTGTTACTGGGTGTCAGTGTGTGCCTGTGTTACTTGGTGTAAGTGTATGTCTTTGTTACTTGGTGTCAGTGTTTGTCTTTGTTACTTGGTGTAAGTCTGTGTCTGTGTTACTGGGTATCAGTGTATGTCTTTGTTTCTTGGTGTCAGTGTATGTCTTTGTTACTTGGTGTCAGTGTATGTCTGTGTTACTTGGTGTAAGTTTGTGTCTTTGTTGCTTGGTGTAATTGTATGTCTTTGTTACTTGGTGTCAGTGTATGTCTGTGGTACGTGGTGTAAGTGTATATCTTTGTTACATGGTGTCAGTGTATGTCTTTGTTACTTGGTGTAAGTGTATGTCTGTGTTACTTGGTGTAAGTGTGTGTCTGAGTTACTTGGTGTCAGTGTATGTCTTTGTTACCTGGTGTAAGTGTGTGTCTGTGTTGCTGCGTTTTAGTGTGTGTCTTTGTTACTTGGTGTCAGTGTATGTCTTTGTGACTTGGGGTCAGTGTATGTCTTTGTTACTGGGTGTCACTGTATGTCTTTGTGACTTTGTGTCAGTGTATGTCTATGTTACTGGTTGTCAGTTTATGTCTTTGTTACTTCGTGTCATTGTATGTCATTGTTACTTGGTGTCAGTGTATGTCTGTGTGACTTGGTGTAAGTGTGTGTCTTTGTTACTTGGTGTAAGTGTGTGTTTGTGTTACTGGGTAACAGTGTATGTCTTTGTTACTTGGTGTCAGTGTATGTCTGTGTTGCTTGGTGTAAGTGTGTGTCTTTGTTACTTGGTGTCAGTGTTTGTCTTTGTTACTTGGTGTAAGTGTGTGTCTGTGTTACTGGGGATCAGTGCATGTCTTTGTTACATGGTGTCGGTGTATGTCTGTGTTACTTGGTGTAAGTGTATGTCATTGTTACTTGGTGTCAGTGTATGTCTGTGTTACTTGGTGTCAGTGTATGTCTTTGTTACTTGGTGTCAGTGTATGTCTTTGTTACTTGGTGTAAGTGTGTGTCTGTGTTACTTGGTGTAAGTGTGTGTCTGTGTTACTTGGTATCAGTGTATGTCTGTGTTACTTGGTGTAAGTGTATGTCTTTTTTTCTTGGTGTCAGTGTATGTCTTTGTTACTTGGTGTCAGTGTATGTCTGTGTGACTTGGTGTCAGTGTATGTCTTTGTGACTTTGTGTCAGTTTATGTCTGTGTTACTTGGTGTAAGTGTGTGTCTGAGTTACTGGGTATCAGTGTCTGTCTTTGTTACTTGGTGTAAGTGTGTGTCTATGTTACTGGGTATCAGTGTATGTCTTTGTTACTTGGTGTAAGTGTATGTCTGTGTTACTTGCTGTAAGTGTGTGTCTTTGTTACTTGGTGTAAGTGTCTGTCTGTGTTACTTCGTGTAATTGTATGTCTTTGTTACTTGGTATCAGTGTATGTCTTTGTGACTTGGTGTCAGTGTATGTCTTTGTTACTTGGTGTAAGTGTGTGTCTGTGTTACTGGGTATCAGTGTATGTCTTTGTTACTTGTTGTAAGTGTGTGTCTGTGTTACTGGGAATCAGTGTACGTCTTTGTTACTTGGTTTCAGTGTATGTCGTTGTTACTTGGTGTTTGCGTGTGTCTGTGTAACTGGGTGTCACTGTATGTCTTTGTTACTTAGTGTCAGTGTATGTCTGTGTTACTTTGTGTAAGTGTATGTCTTTGTTACTTGGTGTAATTGTATGTCTTTGTTACTTGGTGTCAGTGTATGTCTGTGTTACGTGGTGAAAGTGTATGTCTTTGTTACTTGGTGTCAGTGTATGTCTTTGTTACTTGGTGTAAGTGTGTGTCTTTGTTACTGGGTGTCAATGTATGTCTTTGTGACTTGGTGTCAGTGTGTGTCTCTGTTAGTCTTTTTTACTTGGTGTCAGTGTCTGTCTGTGTATGTCTTTGTTACTGTGTGTCAGTGTTTCTCCATGTTACTGGGTGTCAGTGTGTGTTTGTTTGTGTTACTGGGTGTCAGTGTGTGTCTGTGTTACTTGGTGAAAGTGTATGTCTTTGTTACTTGGTGTCAGTGTTTGTCTTTGTTACTTGGTCTAAGTGTGTGTCTGTGTTACTGGGTATCAGTGTATGTCTTTGTTTCTTGGTGTCAGTGTATGTCTTTGTTACTTGGTGTCAGTGTATGTCTGTGTTACTTGGTGAAAGTTTGTGTCTTTGTGACTTGGTGTAATTGTATGTCTTTGTTACTTGGTGTCAGTGTATGTCTGTGTTACTTGGTGTAAGTGTATGTCTTTTTTACTTGGTGTCAGTGTATGTCTTTGTTACTTGGTGCCAGTGTATGTCTTTGTGACTTGGTGTCAGTGTATGTCTTTGTTACTGGGTGTCACTGTATGTCTTAGTGACTTTGTGTCAGTGTATGTCTTTGTTATTGGGTGTCAGTTTATGTCTTTGTTACTTGGTGTCAGTGTATGTCTTTGTTACTTGGTGTAAGTGTGTGTCTTTGTTACTTGGTGTCAGTATATGTCTGTGCTACATAGTGTAAGTGTATGTCTTTGTTACTTGGTGTCAGTGTATGTCTTTGTTACTTGGTGTAAATGTGTGTCTGTGTTGCTGCGTATCAGTGTATGTCTTTGTTACTTGGTGTCAATGTGTGTCTTTGTTACTTGGTGTAAGTGTATGTCTTTGTTACTTGGTGCAAGTGTATGTCTGTGTTACGTTGTGTAAGTGTATGTCTGTGTTACTTTGTGTAAGTGTATGTCTTTGTTACTTGGTGTCAGTGTTTGTCTTTGTTACTTTGTGGAAGTGTGTGTCTGTGTTACTGTGTATCAGTGTATGTCTTTGTGACTTGGTGTAAGTGTGTGTCTGTGTTACTGGGTATCAGTGCATGTCTTTGTTACATGGTGTCAGTGTATGTCTGCGTTACTTGGTGTAAGTGTGTGTCTTTGTTACTTGGTGTAATTGTATGTCATTGTTACTTGGTGTCAGTGTATGTCTGTGTTACTTGGTGTACGTGTATGTCTTTGTTACTTGTTGTCAGTGTATGTCTTTGTTACTTTGTGTAAGTGTGTGTCTGTGTTACTTGGTGTAAGTGTGTGTCTGTGTTACTTGGTGTCAGTGTATGTCTGTTACTTGGTGAAAGTGTGTGTCTTTGTTACTTGGTGTAATTTTATGTGTTTGTTACTTGGTGTCAGTCTATGTCTGTGTTACTTGGTGTGAGTGTATGTCTTTTTTACTTGGTGTCAGTGTATGTCTTCGTTACTTGGTGTCTGTGTATGTCTGTGTGACTTGGTGTCAGTGTATGTCTGTGTTACTGGGTGTCACTGTATGTCTTTTTAACTGGGTGTCAGTGTATGTCTGTGTTACTTGGTGTAATTGTATGTCTTTGTTACTTGGTATCAGTGTATGTCTTTGTGACTTGGTGTCAGTGTATGTCTTTTTAACTGGGTGTCAGTGTGTGTCTTTGTGACTTGGTGTCAGTGTATGTCTTTGTTACTTGGTGTAAGTGTGTGTCTGTGTTACTGGGTATCAGTGTATGTCTTTGTTACTTGGTGTAAGTGTGTGTCTGTGTTACTGGGTATCAGTGCATGTCTTTGTTACATGGTGTCAGTGTATGTCTGTGTTACTTGGTGGAAGTGTGTGTCGTTGTTACTTGGTGTGTGTGTGTGTCTGTGTTACTTGGTGTGTGTGTGTGTCTGTGTTACTTTGTGTAATTGTATGTCTTTGTTACTTGGTGTCAGTGTTTGTCTTTTTTACTTTGTGGAAGTGTGTGTCTGTGTTACTGGGTATCAGTGTATGTTTTTGTGACTTGGTGTCATTGTGTGTATTTGTTACTGGGTGTCAGTGTATGTCTTTGTGTCTTGGTGTCTGTGTGTGTCTCTGTTAGTCTTTGTTACTTGGAGTCAGTGTCTGTCTGTGCATGTCTTTGTTACTGGGTGTCAGTGTGTGTTTTTTTGTGTTACTGGGTGTCAGTGTGTGTCTGTGTTACTGGGTATCAGTGTATGTCTTTGTTTCTTGGTGTCAGTGTATGTCTTTGTTACTTGGTGTCAGTGTATGTCTGTGTTCCTTGGTGTAAGTGTGTGTCTTTGTTACTTGGTGTAAGTGTATGTCTTTGTTACTTGGTGTCAGTGTATGTCTGTGTTACGTGGTGAAAGTGTATGTCTTTGTTACTTGGTGTCAGTGTATGTCTTTGTTACTTGGTGTCAGTGTGTGTCTGTGTTACTTGATGTAAGTGTGTGTCTGTGTTACTGGGTAACAGTGTATGTCTTTGTTGCTTGGTGTCAGTGTATGTGTGTGTTACTTGGTGTAATTGTATGCCTTTGTTACTTGGTATCAGTGTATGTCTTTGTGACTTGGTGTCAGTGTATGTCTTTTTAACTGGGTGTCAGTGTGTGTCTTTGTGACTTGGTGTCAGTGTATGTCTTTGTTACTTGGTGTACGTGTGTGTCTGTGTTACTGGGTATCAGTGTATGTCTTTGTTACTTGGTGTAAGTGTGTGTCTGTGTTACTGGGTATCAGTGCATGTCTTTGTTACATGGTGTCAGTGTATGTCTGTGTTACTTGGTGGAAGTGTGTGTCCTTGTTACTTGGTGTAATTGTATGTCTTTGTTACTTGGTGTCAGTGTATGTCTGTGTTACTTGGTGTAAGTGTGTGTCTGTGTTACTTGGTGTAAGTTTGTGTCTTTGTTACTTGGTGTAATTGTATGTCTGTGGTACGTGGTGTAAGTGTATGTCTTTGTTACTTGGTGTCAGTGTATGTCTTTGTTACTTGGTGTAAGTGTACGTCTGTGTTACATGGTGTAAGTGTGTGTCTGTGTTGCTGCGTTTTAGTGTGCGTCTTTGTTACTTGGTGTCAGTGTATGTCATTGTGACTTGGTGTCAGTGTATGTCTGTGTGACTTGGTGTAAGTGTGTGTCTTTGTTACTTGGTGTAATTGTGTGTTTGTGTTACTGGGTATCAGTGTATGTCTTTGTTACTTGGTATCAGTGTATGTCGTTGTTACTTGGTGTATGTGTGTGTCTGTGTTACTGGGTGTCAGTGTATGTCTTTGTTACTTCGTGTCAGTGTATGTCTGTGTTGCTTGCTGTAAGTGTGTGTCTTTGTTAATTGGTGTCAGTGTATGTCTTTGTGACTTGGTGTCAGTGTCTGTCTGTGTTACTAGGTATCAGTGTATGTCTTTGTTACTTGGTGTAAATGTGTGTCTTTGTTACTGGGGATCAGTGCATGTCTTTGTTACATGGTGTCAGTGTATGTCTGTGTTACTTGGTGTAAGTGTATGTCATTGTTCCTTGGTATCAGTGTATGTCTGTGTTACTTGGTGTAAGTGTGTGTCTGTGTTACTTGGTATCAGTGTATGTCTTTGTTACTTGGTGTCAGTGTATGTCTGTGTTACTTGGTGAAAGATTGTGTCTTTGTTACTTGGTGTTATTGTATGTCTTTGTTACTTGGTGTCAGTGTATGTCTGTGTTACTTGGTGTAAGTGTGTGTCTGTGTTACTTGGTATCAGTGTATGTCTTTGTTAATTGGTGTAAGTGTGTGTCTGTGTTACTGGGTAACAGTGTATGTCTTTGTTACTTGGTGTCAGTGTATGTCTGTGTTACTTGCTGTAAGTGTGTGTCTGTTTTACTTGGTGTAAGTGTGTTTCTGTGTTACTTCGTATCAGTGTGTGTCTTTGTTACTTGGTGACAGTGTTTGTCTTTGTTACTTTGTGGAAGTGTGTGTCTGTGTTACTGGGTATCAGTGCATGTCTTTGTGACTTGGTGTCAGTGTATGTCTTTGTTACTGGGTGTCAGTGTATGTCTTTGTGAGTTGGTGTCAGTGTGTGTCTCTCTTAGTCTTTGTTACTTGGTTTCAGTGTCTGTCTGTGTATGTATTTGTTACTGTGTGTCAGTGTTTCTCCATGTTACTGGGTGTCAGTGTGTGTTTGTTTGTGTTACTGGGTGTCAGTGTGTGCCTGTGTTACTTGGAGTAAGTGTATGTCTTTGTTACTTGGTGTCAGTGTTTGTCTTTGTAACGTGGTGTAAGTGTGTGTCAGTGTTACTGGGTATCAGAGTATGTCTTTGTGACTTGGTGTCATTGTATGTCTTTGTTACTTGGTGTAAGTGTACGTCTGTGTTACTTGGTGTAAGTGTGTGTCTGTGTTGCTGCGTTTTAGTGTGTGTCTTTGTTACTTGGTGTCAGTGTATGTCTTTGTGACTTGGGGTCAGTGTCTGTCTTTGTTACTGGTTGTCAGTTTATGTCTTTGTTACTTCGTGTCATTGTATGTCATTGTTACTTGGTGTCAGTGTATGTCTGTGTGACTTGGTGTAAGTGTGTGTCTTTGTTACTTGGTGTAATTGTGTGTTTGTGTTACTGGGTATCAGTGTATGTCTTTGTTACTTGGTATCAGTGTATGTCGTTGTTACTTGGTGTATGTGTGTGTCTGTGTTACTGGGTGTCAGTGTATGTCTTTGTTACTTGGTGTCAGTGTATGTCTGTGTTGCTTGCTGTAAGTGTGTGTCTTTGTTACTTGGTGTCAGTGTATGTCTTTGTGACTTGGTGTCAGTGTCTGTCTGTGTTACTAGGTATCAGTGTATGTCTTTGTTACTTGGTGTAAGTGTGTGTCTGTGTTACTGGGGATCAGTGCATGTCTTTGTTACATGGTGTCAGTGTATGTCTGTGTTACTTGGTGTAAGTGTATGTCATTGTTCCTTGGTATCAGTGTATGTCTGTGTTACTTGGTGTCAGTGTATGTCTTTGTTACTTGGTGTAAGTGTGTGTCTGTGTTACTTGGTGTAAGTGTGTGTCTGTGTTACTTGGTATCAGTGTATGTCTTTGTTACTTGTTGTAAGTGTGTGTCTGTGTTACTGGGTAACAGTGTATGTCTTTGTTACTTGGTGTCAGTGTATGTCTGTGTTACTTGGTGAAAGTTTGTGTCTTTGTTACTTGGTGTAATTGTATGTCTTTGTTACTTTGTGTCAGTGTATGTCTTTGTTACTTGGTGTCGGTGTATGTCTGTGTTACTTGCTGTAAGTGTGTGTCTTTGTTACTTGGTGTAAGTGTCTGTCTGTGTTACTGGGTATCAGTGTACGTCTTTGTTACTTGGTGTCAGTGTATGTCGTTGTTACTTGGTGTATGCGTGTGTCTGTGTAACTGGGTGTCACTGTATGTCTTTGTTACTTGGTGTCAGTGTATGTCTGTGTTACCTTGTGTAAGTGTATGTCTTTGTTACTTGGTGTCAGTGTATGTCTGTGTTACGTGGTGAAAGTGTATGTCTTTGTTACTTGGTGTCAGTGTATGTCTTTGTTACTTGGTGTAAGTGTGTGTCTGTGTTACTTGGTGTCAGTGTATGTCTTTGTGACTTGGTGTCATTGTGTGTCTTTTTAACTGGGTGTCAGTGTATGTCTTTGTGACTTGTTGTCAGTGTGTGTCTCTGTTAGTCTTTGTTACTTGGTGTCAGTGTCTGTCTGTGTATGTCTTTGTTACTGTGTGTCAGTGTTTCTCCATGTTACTGGTTGTCAGTGTGTGTTTGTTTGTGTTACTGGGTGTCAGTGTGTGTCTGTGTTACTTGGTGGAAGTGTATGTCTTTGTTACTTGGTGTCAGTGTTTGTCTTTGTTACTTGGTCTAAGTGTGTGTCTGTGTTCCTGGGTATCAGTGTATGTCTTTGTTTCTTGGTGTCAGTGTATGTCTTTGTTACTTGGTGTCAGTGTATGTCTGTGTTACTTGGTGAAAGTTTGTGTCTTTGTTACTTGGTGTAATTGTATGTCTTTGTTACTTGGTGTCAGTGTATGTCTGTGTTACTTGGTGTAAGTGTATGTCTTTTTTACTTGGTGTCAGTGTATGTCTTTGTTACTTGGTGCCAGTGTATGTCTGTGTGACTTGGTGTCAGTGTATGTCTTTGTTACTGGGTGTCACTGTATGTCTTTGTGACTTTGTGTCAGTGTATGTCTTTGTTACTGGGTGTCAGTTTATGTCTTTGTTACTTGGTGTCAGTGTATGTCTTTGTTACTTGGTGTCAGTGTATGTCTGTGTTACTTGCTGTAAGTGTGTGTCTCTGTTACTTGGTGTAAGTGTCTGTCTGTGTTACTTCGTGTAATTGTATGTCTTTGTTACTTGGTATCAGTGTATGTCTTTGTGACTTGGTGTCAGTGTATGTCTTTGTTACTTGGTGTAAGTGCGTGGCTGTGTTACTGGGTATCAGTGTATGTCTTTGTCACTTGTTGTAAGTGTGTGTCTGTGTTACTGGGTAACAGTGTATGTCTTTGTTACTTGGTGTCAGTGTATGTCTGTGTTATTTGGTGAAAGTGTGTGTCTTTGTTACTTGGTGTAATTGTATGTCTTTGTTACTTGGTGTCAGTGTATGTCTGTGTTACTTGGTGTGAGTGCATGTCTTTTTTACTTGGTGTCAGTGTATGTCTTCGTTACTTGGTGTCAGTGTATGTCTGTGTGACTTGGTGTCAATGTATGTCTTTGTGACTTTGTGTCAGTGTATGTCTTTGTTAATGGGTGTCAGTTTATGTCTTTGTTACTTGGTGTCAGTGTATGTCTTTGTTACTTGGTGTCGGTGTATGTCTGTGTTACCTGCTGTAAGTGTGTGTCTTTGTTACTTGGTGTAAGTGTCTGTCTGTGTTACTGGGTATCAGTGTACGTCTTTGTTACTTGGTGTCAGTGTATGTCTGTGTTACTTTGTGTAAGTGTATGTCTTTGTAACTTGGTGTTAGTGTATGTCTTTGTTACTTGGTGTAAGTGTGTGTCTGTGTTACTTGGTGTCAGTGTATGTCTTTGTGACTTGGTGTCATTGTGTGTCTTTGTTACTGGGTGTCAGTGTATGTCTTCGTGACTTGGTGTCAATGTGTGTCTCTGTTAGTCTTTGTTACTTGCTGTCAGTGTCTGTCTGTGTATGTCTTTGTTACTGTGTGTCAGTGTTTTTCCATGTTACTGGGTGTCAGTGTGTGTTTGTTTGTGTTGCTGGGTGTCAGTGTATGTCTGTTACTTGGTGTAAGTGTGTGCCTTTGTTACTTGGTGTAATTGTATGTCCTTGTTACTTGGTGTCAGTGTATGTCTGTGTGACGTGGTGAAAGAGTATGTCTTTGTTACTTGGTGTTAGTGTATGTCTTTGTTACTTGGTGTAAGTGTGTGTCTGTGTTACTGGATGTCAGTGTGTGTCTGTGCTACTTGGTGTAAGTGTGTGTCTGTGTTACTGGTTGTCAGTGTATGTCTTTGTTACTGGGTGTCTGTGTATGTCTCTGTTACTTGGTGTAAGTGTGTGTCTGTGTTACTGGGTATCAGTGTCTGTCTTTGTTACTTGGTGTAAGTGTGTGTCTGTGTTACTGGGTATCAGTGCATGTCTTTGTTACATGATGTCAGTGTATGTCTGTGTTACTTGATGTAAGTGTGTGTCTTTGTTACTTGGTGTAATTGTATGTCTTTGTTACTTGGTGTCAGTGTATGTCTGTGTTACTTGGTGTAAGTGTGTGTCTGTGTTACTTGGTGTAATTGTTTGTCTTTGTTACTTGGTGTCAGTGTATGTCTGTGTTACATCGTGTAAGTGTATGTCTTTGTTACTTGGTGTCAGTGTATGTCTTTGTTACTTGGTGTAACTGTGTGTCTGTGTTGCTGCGTATCAGTGTATGTCTTTGTTACTTGGTGTCAGTGTATGTCTTTGTGACTTGGGGTCAGTGTATTTCTATGTTACTGGGTGTCAGTTTATGCCTTTGTTACTTCGTGTCAGTGTTTGTCTGTGTTACTTGGTGTAAGTGTGTGTCTTTGTTACTTGGTGTAACTGTGTGTTTGTGTCACTGGGTATCAGTGTATGTCTTTGTTACTTGGTATCAGTGTATGTCGTTGTTACTTGGTGTCAGTGTATGTCTGTGTTGCTTGGTGTCAATGTGTGTCTTTGTTACTTGGTGTAAGTGTATGTCTTTGTTACTTGGTGTAAGTGTATGTCTGTGTTACTTTGTGTAAGTGTATGTCTGTGTTAACTTGTGTAAGTGTATGTCTTTGTTACTTGGTGTCAGTGTTTGTCTTTGTTACTTTGTGGAGGTGTGTGTCTGTGTTACTGTGTATCAGTGTATGTCTTTGTGACTTGGTGTCAGTGTGTGTCTGTGTTCCTAGGTATCAGTGTATGTCTTTGTTACTTGGTGTAAGTGTGTGTCTGTGTTACTGGGTATCAGTGCATGTCTTTGTTACATGGTGTCAGTGTATGTCTGTGTTACTTGGTGTAAGTGTGCGTCTTTGTTACTTGGTGTAATTGTATGACATTGTTACTTGGTGTCAGTGTATGTCTGTGTTACTTGGTGTAAGTGTATGTCTTTGTTACTTGGTGTCAGTGTATGTCTTTGTTACTTGGTGTAAGTGTGTGTCTGTGTTACTTGGTGTAAGTGTGTGTCTGTGTTACTTGGTATCAGTGTATGTCTTTGTTACTTGTAAGTGTGTGTCTGTGTTACTGGGTAACAGTGTATGTCTTTGTTACTTGGTGTCAGTGTATGTCTGTGTTACTTGGTGAAAGTGTGTGTCTTTGTTACTTGGTGTAATTGTATGTCTTTGTTACTTGGTGTCAGTGTATGTCTGTGTTACTTGGTGTGAGTGTATGTCTTTTTTACTTGGTGTCAGTGTGTGTCTGTGTGACTTGGTGTCAGTGTATGTCTGTGTGACTTGGTGTCAGTGTATGTCTTTGTTATTGGGTGTCACTGTATGTCTTTGTGACTTTGTGTCAGTGTATGTCTTTGTTACTGGTGTCAGTTTATGTCTTTGTTACTTGGTGTCAGTGTATGTCTTTGTTACTTGGTGTCAGTGTATGTCTGTGTTACTTGCTGTAAGTGTGTGTCTTTGTTACTTGGTGTAAGTGTCTGTCTGTGTTACTGAGTATCAGTGTACGTCTTTGTTACTTGGTGTCAGTGTATGTCGTTGTTACTTGGTGTATGTATGTGTCTGTGTTACTTGGTGTCAGTGCATGTCTGTGTTACTTTGTGTAAGTGTATGTCTTTGTTACTTGGTGTCAGTGTCTGTCTTTGTTACTTTGTGGAAGTGTGTGTCTGTGTTACTGGGTATCAGTGTATGTCTTTGTGACTTGGTGTCATTGTGTGACTTTGTTACTGGGTGTCAGTGTATGTCTTTGTGACTTTGTGTCTGTGTGTGTCTCTGTTAGTCTTTGTTACTTGGAGTCAGTGTCTGTCTGTGTTACGTGGTGAAAGTGTATGTCTTTGTTACTTGGTGTCAGTGTATGTCTTTGTTACTTGGTGTAAGTGTGTGTCTGTGTTACTTGATGTAAGTGTGTGTCTGTGTTACTGGGTAACAGTGTATGTCTTTGTTGCTTGGTGTCAGTGTATGTCTGTGTTACTTGGTGTAATTGTATGTCTTTGTTACTTGGTATCAGTGTATGTCTTTGTGACATGGTGTCTGTGTATGTCTTTGTTACTGGGTGTCAGTGTGTGTCTTTGTGACTTGGTGTCAGTGTATGTCTTTGTTACTTGGTGTAAGTGTGTGTCTGTGTTACTGGGTATCAGTGTATGTCTTTGTTACTTGGTGTAAGTGTGTGTCTGTGTTACTGGGTATCAGTGCATGTCTTTGTTCCATGGTGTCAGTGTATGTCTGTGTTACTTGGTGGAAGTGTGTGTCCTTGTTACTTGGTGTAATTGTATGTCTTTGTTACTTGGTGTCAGTGTATGTCTGTGTTACTTGGTGTAAGTGTGTGTCTGTGTTACATGGTATCAGTGTATGTCTTTGTTACTTGGTGTAAGTGTGTGTCTGTGTTACTGGGTATCAGTGTATGTCTTTGTTTCATGGTGTCAATGTATGTCTTTGTGACTTGGTGTCAGTGTATGTCTTTGTTACTGGGTGTCACTGTATGTCTTTGTGACTTTGTGTCAGTGTATGTCTTTGTTACTGGGTGTCAGTTTATGTCTTTGTTACTTGGTGTCAGTGTATGTCTTTGTTACTTGGTGTCAGTGTATGGATGTGTTACTTGGTGTAAGTGTGTGTCTTTGTTACTTGGTCTAAGTGTGTGTCTGTGTTACTGGGTATCAGTGTATGTCTTTGTTACTTGGTATCAGTGTATGTCGTTGTTACTTGGTGTATGTGTGTTTCTGTGTTACTGGGTGTCAGTGTATGTCTGTGATGCTTGGCGTAAGTGTGTGTCTGTAACTTGGTGTAAGTGTATGTCTTTGTTGCTTGGTGTAAGTGTGTGTCTGTAACTTGGTGTAAGTGCATGTCTTTGTTACTTGGTGTAAGTGTATGTCTGTGTCACTTTGTGTAAGTGTATGTCTTTGTTATTTGGTGTCCAAGTTTGTCTTTGTTACTTTGTGGAAGTGTGTGTCTGTGTTACTGTGTATCAGTGTATGTCTTTGTGACTTGGTGTCAGTGTATGTCTTTGTTACTGGGTGTCAGTGTATGTCTTTGTGATTTGTTGTCAGTGTGTGTCTCTGTTAGTCTTTGTTACTTGGTGTCAGTGTCTGTCTGTGTATGTCTTTGTTACTGTGTGTCAGTGTTTCTCTATGTTACTGGGTGTCAGTGTGTGTTTGTTTGTATCACTGAGTGTCGGTGTGTGTCTGTGTTACTTGGTGTAATTGTAGGTCTTTGTTTCTTGGTGTCAGTGTATGTCTTTGTGACTTGGTGTCAGTGTATGTCTTTGTTACTGGGTGTCAGTGTATGTCTTTGTTACTTGGTGTAAGTGTGTGTCTGTGTTACTTGGTTTCAGTGTATGTCTATGTTCCTTGGTGTAAGTGTGTGTCTGTGTTACTGCTTAACAGTGTATGTCTTTGTTACTTGGTGCCAGTATATGTCTGTGTTACTTGGTGTAAGTGTGTGTCTTTGTTACTTGGTGTCAGTGTCTGTCTTTGTTACTTGGTGTCAGTGTATGTCTTTGTTACTTGCTGTAAGTGTGTGTCTGTTTTACTTGGTGTAAGTGTGTGTCTGTGTTACTTCGTATCAGTGTGTGTCTTTGTTACTTGGTGTAATTGTATGTCTTTGTTACTTGGTGTCAGTGTATGTCTTTGTTACTAGGTGTCACTGTATGTCTTTGTGACTTTGTGTCAGTGTCTGTCTTTGTTACTTGGTGTCAGTGTATGTCTGTGTTACTTGCTGTAAGTGTGTGTCTTTGTTACTTGGTGTAAGTGTCTGTCTGTGTTACTGGTTATCAGTGTACGTCTTTGTTACTTGGTGTCAGTGTATGTCTGTGTTACTTTGTGTAAGAGTATGTCTTTGTTATTTGGTGTCAGTGTTTGTCTTTGTTACTTTGTGGAAGTGTGTGTCTGTGTTACTGGGTATCAGTGTATGTCTTTGTGACTTGGTGTAATTGTGTGTCTTTGTTACTGGGTGTCAGTGTATGTCTTTGTGACTTGGTGTCAGTGTGTGTCTCTGTTAGTCTTTGTTACTTGGTGTCAGTGTCTGTCTGTGTATGTCTTTGTTACTGTGTGTCAGTGTTTCTCCATGTTACTGGGTGTCAGTGTGTGTTTGTTTGTGTTTCTGGGTGTCAGTGTGTGTCTGTGTTACTTGGTGTAAGTGGATGTCTTTGTTACTGGGTGTCAGTGTGTGTCTGTGTTACTGGGTATCAGTGTATGTCTTTGTTTCTTGGTGTCTGTGTATGTCTGTGTTACTTGGTGTAAGTGTGTGTCTTTGTTACTTGGTGTAATTGTATGTCTTTGTTACTTGGTGTCAGTGTATGTCTGTGTTACGTGGTGAAAGTGTATGTCTTTGTTACTTGGTGTCAGTGTATGTCTTTGTTACTTGGTGTAAGTGTGTGTCTGTGTTACTTGGTGTAAGTGTGTGTCTGTGTTACTTGGTATCAGTGTATGTCTTTGTTACTTGGTGTAAGTGTGTGTCTGTGTTACTGGGTAACAGTGTATGTCTTTGTTGCTTGGTGTCAGTGTATGTCTGTGTTACTGGGTGTCAGTGTATGTCTTTGTTACTTGGTGTCAGTGTATGTCTGTGTTGATTGGTGTAAGTGTGTGTCTGTATCTTGGTGTAAGTGTCTGTGTTACTGCTTAACAGTGTATGTCTTTGTTACTTGGTATCAGTGTATGTCTATGTTCCTTGGTGTAAGTGTGTGTCTGTGTTACTGCTTAACAGTGTATGTCTTTGTTACTTGGTGCCAGTATATGTCTGTGTTACTTGGTGTAAGTGTGTGTCTTTGTTACTTGGTGTAATTTTATGTCTTTGTAACTTGTTATCAGTGTATGTCTTTGTGATTGGTGTCAGTGTATGTCTTTGTTACTTGGTGTCAGTGTATGTCTTTGTTACTTGCTGTAAGTGTGTGTCTGTTTTACTTGGTGTAAGTGTGTGTCTGTGTTACTTCGTATCAGTGTGTGTCTTTGTTACTTGGTGTAATTGTATGTCTTTGTTACTTGGTGTCAGTGTTTGTCTGTGTTACGTGGTGAAAGTGTATGTCTTTGTTACTTGGTGTCAGTGTATGTCTTTGTTACTTGGTGTAAGTGTGTGTCTGTGTTACTTGGTGTAAGTGTGTGTCTGTGTTACTTGGTATCAGTGTATGTCTTTGTTACTTGGTGTAAGTGTGTGTCTGTGTTACTGGGTAACAGTGTATGTCTTTGTTGCTTGGTGTCAGTGTATGTCTGTGTTACTGGGTGTCAGTGTATGTCTTTGTTACTTGGTGTCAGTGTATGTCTGTGTTGCTTGGTGTAAGTGTGTGTCTGTAACTTGGTGTCAGTGTATGTCTTTTTTGCTTGGTGTAAGTGTGTGTCTGTAACTTGGTGTAAGTGTATGTCTTTGTTACTTGGTGTAAGTGTATGTCAGTGTTACTTTGTGTAAATGTATGTCTTTGTGACTTGGTGTCAGTGTATGTCTTTGTTACTTTGTGGAAGTGTGTGTCTGTGTGATTTGTTGTCAGTGTGTGTCTCTGTTAGTCTTTGTTACTTGGTGTCAGTGTCTGTCTGTGTTTGTCTTTGTTACTGTGTGTCAGTGTTTCTCTATGTTACTGGGTGTCAGTGTGTGTTTGTTTGTATTACTGGGTGTCAGTGTGTGTCTGTGTTACTTGGTGTAAGTGTATGTCTTTGTTTCTTGGTGTCAGTGTATGTCTTTGTGACTTGGTGTCAGTGTATGTCTTTGTTACTGGGTGTCAGTGTATGTCTTTGTTACTTGGTGTAAGTGTGTGTCTGTGTTACTTGGTATCAGTGTATGTCTTTGTTCCTTTGTGTAAGTGTGTGTCTGTGTTAGTGGCTAACAGTGTATGTCTTTGTTATTTGGTGCCAGTGTATGTCTGTGTTACTTGGTGTAAGTGTGTGTCTTTGTTACTTGGTGTAATTTTATGTCTTTGTTACTTGTTATCAGTGTATGTCTTTGTGACTTGGTGTCAGTGTCTGTCTTTGTGACTTGGTGTCAGTGTATGTCTTTGTTACTTGGTGTAAGTGTGTGTCTGTGTTACTGGGTAACAGTGTATGTCTTTGTTGCTTGGTGTCAGTGTATGTCTGTGTTACTGGGTGTCAGTGTATGTCTTTGTTACTTGGTGTCAGTGTATGTCTGTGTTGATTGGTGTAAGTGTGTGTCTGTATCTTGGTGTAAGTGTCTGTGTTACTGCTTAACAGTGTATGTCTTTGTTACTTGGTATCAGTGTATGTCTATGTTCCTTGGTGTAAGTGTGTGTCTGTGTTACTGCTTAACAGTGTATGTCTTTGTTACTTGGTGCCAGTATATGTCTGTGTTACTTGGTGTAAGTGTGTGTCTTTGTTACTTGGTGTAATTTTATGTCTTTGTAACTTGTTATCAGTGTATGTCTTTGTGATTGGTGTCAGTGTCTGTCTTTGTTACTTGGTGTCAGTGTATGTCTTTGTTACTTGCTGTAAGTGTGTGTCTGTTTTACTTGGTGTAAGTGTGTGTCTGTGTTACTTCGTATCAGTGTGTGTCTTTGTTACTTGGTGTAATTGTATGTCTTTGTTACTTGGTGTCAGTGTTTGTCTGTGTTACGTGGTGAAAGTGTATGTCTTTGTTACTTGGTGTCAGTGTATGTCTTTGTTACTTGGTGTAAGTGTGTGTCTGTATTACTTGGTGTAAGTGTGTGTCTGTGTTACTTGGTATCAGTGTATGTCTTTGTTACTTGGTGTAAGTGTGTGTCTGTGTTACTGGGTAACAGTGTATGTCTTTGTTGCTTGGTGTCAGTGTATGTCTGTGTTACTGGGTGTCAGTGTATGTCTTTGTTACTTGGTGTCAGTGTATGTCTTTTTTGCTTGGTGTAAGTGTGTGTCTGTAACTTGGTGTAAGTGTATGTCTTTGTTACTTGGTGTAAGTGTATGTCAGTGTTACTTTGTGTAAATGTATGTCTTTGTGACTTGGTGTCAGTGTATGTCTTTGTTACTTTGTGGAAGTGTGTGTCTGTGTGATTTGTTGTCAGTGTGTGTCTCTGTTAGTCTTTGTTACTTGGTGTCAGTGTCTGTCTGTGTTTGTCTTTGTTACTGTGTGTCAGTGTTTCTCTATGTTACTGGGTGTCAGTGTGTGTTTGTTTGTATTACTGGGTGTCAGTGTGTGTCTGTGTTACTTGGTGTAAGTGTATGTCTTTGTTTCTTGGTGTCAGTGTATGTCTTTGTGACTTGGTGTCAGTGTATGTCTTTGTTACTGGGTGTCAGTGTATGTCTTTGTTACTTGGTGTAAGTGTGTGTCTGTGTTACTTGGTATCAGTGTATGTCTTTGTTCCTTTGTGTAAGTGTGTGTCTGTGTTAGTGGCTAACAGTGTATGTCTTTGTTACTTGGTGCCAGTGTATGTCTGTGTTACTTGGTGTAAGTGTGTGTCTTTGTTACTTGGTGTAATTTTATGTCTTTGTTACTTGTTATCAGTGTATGTCTTTGTGACTTGGTGTCAGTGTCTGTCTTTGTTACTTGGTGTCAGTGTATGTCTTTGTTACTTGGTGTAAGTGTGTGTCTGTTTTACTTGGTGTAAGTGTGTGTCTGTGTTACTTCGTATCAGTGTGTGTCTTTGTTACTTGGTGTAAGTGTGTGTCTGTGTTACTGGGTAACAGTGTATGTCTTTGTTGCTTGGTGTCAGTGTATGTCTGTGTTACATGGTGTAAGTGTGTGTCTTTGTTACTTGGTGTAATTGTATGTCTTTGTTACTTGGTGTGAGTGTATGTCTGTGTTACGTGGTGAAAGTGTATGTCTTTGTTACTTGGTGTCAGTGTATGTCTTTGTTACTTGGTGTAAGTGTGTGTCTGTGTTACTTGGTGTAAGTGTGTGTCTGTGTTACTTGGTGTAAGTGTGTGTCTGTGTTACTTGGTATCAGTGTATGTCTTTGTTGCTTGGTGTCAGTGTATGTCTGTGTTACTTGGTGTAATTGTATGTCTTTGTTACTTGGTATCAGTGTATGTCTTTGTGACTTGGTGTCAGTGTATGTCTTTGTTACTGGGTGTCAGTGTGTGTCTTTGTGACTTGGTGTCAGTGTATGTCTTTGTTACTTGGTGTCAGTGTATGTCTGTGTTGCTTGGTGTAAGTGTGTGTCTGTAACTTGGTGTAAGTGTCTGTGTTAATGCATAACAGTGTATGTCTTTGTTCCTTGGTATCAGTGTATGTCTATGTTCCTTGGTGTAAGTGTGTGTCTGTGTTACTGCTTAACAGTGTATGTCTTTGTTACTTGGTGCCAGTATATGTCTGTGTTACTTGGTGTAAGTGTGTGTCTTTGTTACTTGGTGTAATTTTATGTCTTTGTTACTTGTTATCAGTGTATGTCTTTGTGATTGGTGTCAGTGTCTGTCTTTGTTACTTGGTGTCAGTGTATGTCTTTGTTACTTGCTGTAAGTGTGTGTCTGTTTTACTTGGTGTAAGTGTGTGTCTGTGTTACTTCGTATCAGTGTGTGTCTTTGTTACTTGGTGTAATTGTATGTCTTTGTTACTTGGTGTCAGTGTTTGTCTGTGTTACGTGGTGAAAGTGTATGTCTTTGTTACTTGGTGTCAGTGTATGTCTTTGTTACTTGGTGTAAGTGTGTGTCTGTGTTACTTGGTGTAAGTGTGTGTCTGTGTTACTTGGTATCAGTGTATGTCTTTGTTACTTGGTGTAAGTGTGTGTCTGTGTTACTGGGTAACAGTGTATGTCTTTGTTGCTTGGTGTCAGTGTATGTCTGTGTTACTGGGTGTCAGTGTATGTCTTTGTTACTTGCTGTCAGTGTATGTCTTTTTTGCTTGGTGTAAGTGTGTGTCTGTAACTTGGTGTAAGTGTATGTCTTTGTTACTTGGTGTAAGTATATGTCAGTGTTACTTTGTGTAAATGTATGTCTTTGTGACTTGGTGTCAGTGTATGTCTTTGTTACTTTGTGGAAGTGTGTGTCTGTGTGATTTGTTGTCAGTGTGTGTCTCTGTTAGTCTTTGTTACTTGGTGTCAGTGTCTGTCTGTGTATGTCTTTGTTACTGTGTGTCAGTGTTTCTCTATGTTACTGGGTGTCAGTGTGTGTTTGTTTGTATAACTGGGTGTCAGTGTGTGTCGGTGTTACTTGGTGTAAGTGTATGTCTTTGTTTCTTGGTGTCAGTGTGTGTCTGTGTTACTTGGTATCAGTGTATGTCTTTGTTCCTTTGTGTAAGTGTGTGTCTGTGTTAGTGGCTAACAGTGTATGTCTTTGTTACTTGGTGCCAGTGTATGTCTGTGTTACTTGGTGTAAGTGTGTGTCTTTGTTACTTGGTGTAATTTTATGTCTTTGTTACTTGTTATCAGTGTATGTCTTTGTGACTTGGTGTCAGTGTCTGTCTTTGTTACTTGGTGTCAGTGTATGTCTTTGTTACTTGGTGTAAGTGTGTGTCTGTTTTACTTGGTGTAAGTGTGTGTCTGTGTTACTTCGTATCAGTGTGTGTCTTTGTTACTTGGTGTAAGTGTGTGTCTGTGTTACTGGGTAACAGTGTATGTCTTTGTTGCTTGGTGTCAGTGTCTGTCTGTGTTACTTGGTGTAAGTGTGTGTCTTTGTTACTTGGTGTAATTGTATGCCTTTGTTACTTGGTGTCAGTGTATGTCTGTGTTACGTGGTGAAAGTGTATGTCTTTGTTACTTGGTGTAAGTGTGTGTCTGTGTTACTTGGTGTAAGTGTGTGTCTGTGTTACTTGGTGTAAGTGTGTGTCTGTGTTACTTGGTATCAGTGTATGTCTTTGTTGCTTGGCGTCAGTGTATGTCTGTGTGACTTGGTGTCAGTGTATGTCTTTGTTACTGGGTGTCAGTGTGTGTCTTTGTGACTTGGTGTCAGTGTATGTCTTTGTTACTTGGTGTAAGTGTGTGTCTGTGTTACTGGGTATCAGTGTATGTCTTTGTTACTTGGTGTAAGTGTGTGTCTGTGTTACTGGTTATCAGTGCATGTCTTTGTTACATGGTGTCAGTGTATGTCTGTGTTACTTGGTGGAAGTGTGTGTCTTTGTTACTTGGTGTCAGTGTATGTCTGTGTTACTTGGTGTAAGTGTGTGTCTGTGTTACTTGGTATCAGTGTATGTCTTTGTTACTTGGTGTAAGTGTGTGTCTGTGTTACTGGGTAACAGTGTATGTCTTTGTTACTTGGTGTCAGTGTATGTCTGTGTTACTTGGTGTAAGTGTGTGTCTTTGTTACTTGGTGTCAGTGGATGTCTTTTTTACTTGGTGTAAGTGTGTGTCTGTGTTACTGGGTATCAGTGTATGTCTTTGTTACATGGTGTCAATGTATGTCTTTGTGACTTGGTGTCAGTGTATGTCTTTGTTACTGGGTGTCACTGTATGTCTTTGTGACTTTGTGTCAGTTTATGTCTTTGTTACTGGGTGTCAGTTTATGTCTTTGTTACTTGGTATCAGTGTATGTCTTTGTTACTTGGTGTCAGTGTATGTCTGTGTTACTTGGTGTAAGTGTGTGTCTTTGTTACTTGGTGTAAGTGTGTGTCTGTGTTACTGGGTATCAGTGTATGTCTTTGTTACTGGGTATCAGTGTATGTCGTTGTTACTTGGCGTATGTGTGTGTCTGTGTTACTGGGTGTCAGTGTATGTCTTTGTTACTTGGTGTCAGTGTATGTCTGTGTTGCTTGGTGCAAGTGTGTGTATGTAACTTGGTGTAAGTGTTTGTCTTTGTTACTTGGTGTCAGTGTATGTCTGTGTTACTTTGTGTAAGTGTATGTCTTTGTTATTTGGTGTCAGTGTTTGTCTTTGTTACTTTGTGGAAGTGTGTGTCTTTGTGATTTGTTGTCAGTGTGTGTCTCAGTTAGTCTTTGTTGCTTGGTGTCAGTGTCTGTCTGTGTCTGTCTTTGTTACTGTGTGTCAGTGTTTCTCTTTGTTACTGGGTGTCAGTGTGTGTTTGTTTGTGTTACTGGGTGGCAGTGTGTGTCTGTGTTACTTGGTGTAAATGTATGTCTTTGTTTCTTGGTGTCAGTGCATGTCTTTGTGACTTGGTGTCAGTGTATGTCTTTGTGACTTGGTGTCAGTGTATGTCTTTGTTACTGGGTGTCAGTGTGTGTCTGTGTTACTTGGTGTAAGTGTGTCTGTGTTACTGGGTATCAGTGTACGTCTTTGTTACTTGGTGTCAGTGTATGTCGTTGTTACTTGGTGTCAGTGTATGTCTTTGTTACTGGGTGTCAGTGTATGTCTTTGTGATTTGTTGTCAGTGTGTGTCTCTGTTAGTCTTTGTTACTTGGTGTCAGTGTCTGTCTGTGTATGTCTTTGTTACTGTGTGCCAGTGTATGTCTGTTTTACTTGGTGTAAGTGTGTGTCTTTGTTACTTGGTTTAATTGTATGTCTTTGTTACTTGGTATCAGTGTATGTCTTTGTGACTTGGTGTCAGTGTACATCTTTGTTTCTTGGTGTAAGTGTGTGTCTGTGTTACTGGGTATCAGTGTATGTCTTTGTTACTTGGTGTAAGTGTGTGTCTGTGTTACTGGGTATCATTGCATGTCTTTGTTACATGGTGTCAGTGTATGTCTGTGTTACTTGGTGTAAGTGTGTGTCTTTGTTACTTGGTGTAATTGTATGTCTTTGTTACTTGGTGTCAGTGTGTGTCTGTGTTACTGGGTATCAGTTTATGTCTTTGTGATTTGTTGTCAGTGTGTGTCTCTGTTAATCTTTGGTACTTGGTGTCATTGTCTGTCTGTGTTACTTGGTGTAAGTGTGTGTCTTTGTTACTTGGTGTAATTGTATGTCTGTGTTACTTGGTGTAAGTGTGTGTCTTTGTTACTTGGTGTAATTGTATGTATTTGTTACTGTGTGTCATTGTTTCTCTATGTTACTAGGTGTCAGTGTGAGTTTGTTTGTGTTACTGGGTGTCAGTGTGTGTCTGTGTTACTTGGTGTAAGTGCATGTCTTTGTTTCTTGGTGTCAGTGGATGTCTTTATTACTGGGTGTCAGTGTGTGTCTTTGTGACTTCGTGTCAGTGTATGTCTTTGTTACTTGGTGTAAGTGTGTGTCTGTGTTACTGGGTATCAGTGTATGTCTTTGTTACTTGGTGTAAGTGTGTGTCTGTGCTGCTGGGTATCAGTGCATGTCTTTGTTGCATGGTGTCAGTGTATGTCTGTGTTACTTGGTGTCAGTGTATGTCTGTGTTACTTGGTGTAAGTGTGTGTCTGTGTTACTTGGTATCAGTGTATGTCTTTGTTACTTGGTGTAAGTGTGTGTCTGTGTTACTGGGTAACAGTGTATGTCTTTGTGACTTGGTGTCAGTGTATGTCTGTGTTACTTGGTGTAAGTGTGTGTCTGTGTTACTTGGTATCAGTGTATGTCTTTGTTACTTGGTGCAAGTGTGTGTCTGTGTTACTGGGTAACAGTGTATGTCTTTGTTACTTGGTGTCAGTGTATGTCTGTGTTACTTGGTGTAAGTGTGTGTCTGTGTTACTGGGTATCAGTGTATCGCTTTGTTACTTGGAGTCAGTGTATGTCTGTGTTACTTGGTGTAATTGTATGTCTTTGTTACTTGGTGTCAGTGTATGTCTTTTTTACTTGGTGTAAGTGTGTGTCTGTGTTACTGGGTATCAGTGTATGTCTTTGTTACTTGGTGTCAATGTATGTCTTTGTGACTTGCTGTCTGTGTATTTCTTTGTTACTGGGTGTCACTGTATGTCTGTGTGACTTTGTGTCAGTGTATGTCTTTGTTACTGGATGTCAGTTTATGTCTTTGTTACTTGGTGTCAGTGTATGTCTTTGTTACTTGGTGTCAGTGTATGTCTGTGTTACTTGGTGTCAGTGTATGTCTGTGTTACTTGGTGTCAGTGTATGTCTGTTACTTGGTGCAAGTGTATGTCTTTGTTACTTGGTATCGGTGGATGTCATTGTTACTTGGTGTATGTGTGTGTCTGTGTTACTGGGTGTCAGTGTATGCCTTTGTTACTTGGTGTCAGTTTATGTCTGTGTTGCTTGGTGTAAGTGTGTGTCTGTTACTTGGTGTAAGTGTATGTATTTGTTACTTGGTGTAAGTATATGTCTGTGTTACTTTGTGTAAGTGTATGTCTTTGTTACTTGGTGTCAGTGTTTGTCTTTGTTACTTTGTGGAAGTGTGTGTCTGTGTCACTGTGTATCAGTGTATGTCTTTGTGACTTGGTGTCAGTGAATGTCTTTGTTACTGGGTGTCAGTGTATGTCTTTGTGATTTGTTGTCAGTGTATGTCTCTGTTAGTCTTTGTTACTTGGTGTCAGTGTCTGTCTGTGTATGTCTTTGTTACTGTGTGCCAGTGTATGTCTGTGTTACTTGGTGTAAGTGTGTGTCTTTGTTACTTGGTTTAATTGTATGTCTTTGTTACTTGGTATCAGTGTATGTCTTTGTGACTTGGTGTCAGTGTACGTCTTTGTTTCTTGGTGTAAGTGTGTGTCTGTGTTACTGGGTATCAGTGTCTGTCTTTGTTACTTGGTGTAAGTGTGTGTCTGTGTTACTGGGTATCATTGCATGTCTTTGTTACATGGTGTCAGTGTATGTCGGTGTTACTGGGTATCAGTGTATGTCTTTGTGATTTGTTGTCAGCGTGTGTCTCTGTTCGTCTTTGTTACTTGGTGTCATTGTCTGTCTGTGTTACTTGGTGTAGGTGTGTGACTTTGTTACTTGGTGTAATTGTATATCTGTGTTACTTGGTGTAAGTGTGTGTCTTTGTTACTGTGTGTCAGTGTTTCTCTATTTTACTGGGTGTCAGTGTGTGTTTGTTTGTGTTACTGGGTTTCAGTGTCTGTCTGTGTTACTTGGTGTAAGTGCATGTCATTGTTTCTTGGTGTCAGTGGATGTCTTTGTTACTTGGTGTCAGTGTTTGTCTTTGTTACTTGGTGTAAGTGTGTGTCTGTGTTACTGGGTAACAGTGTATGTCTTTGTTCCTTGGTGTCAGTGTATGTCTGTGTTACTTGGTGTAATTGTATGTCTTTGTTACTTGGTATCAGTGTATGTCTTGGTGACTTGGTGTCAGTGTATGTCTTTGTTACTGTGTGTCAGTGTTTGTCTTTTTGACTTAGTGTCAGTGTATGTCTTTTTTACATGGTGTAAGTGTGCCTGTGTTACTGTGTATCAGTGTATGTCTTTGTTACTTGGTGTAAGTGTGTGTCTGTGTTACTGGGTATCAATGCATGTCTTTGTTGCATGGTGTCAGTGTATGTCTGTGTTACTTGGTGTCATTGTATGTCTTTGTTACTTGGTGTCAGTGTATGTCTGTGTTACTTGGTGTAAGTGTGTGTCTGTGTTACTTGGTATCAGTGTATGTCTTTGTTACTTGGTGTAAGTGTGTGTCTGTGTTACTGGGTAACAGTGTATGTCTTTGTTACTTGGTGTCAGTGAATGTCTGTGTTACTTGGTGTAAGTGTGTGTCTTTGTTACTTGGTGAAAGTGTGTGTCTTTGTTACTTGGTGTCCATGTATGTCTTTGTTACTGGGTGTCACTGTATGTCTTTGTGAATTTGTGTCAGTGTATGTCTTTCTTACTGGGTGTCAGTTTATGTCTTTGTTACTTGGTGTCAGTGTATGTCTTTGTTACTTGGTGTCAGTGTATGTCTGTGTTACTTGGTGTAAGTGTGTGTCTTTGTTACTTGGTGTAAGTGTGTGTCTGTGTTACTGGGTATCAGTGTATGTCTTTGTAACTTGGTATCACTGTATGTCGTTGTTACTTGGTGTACGTGTGTGTCTGTGTTACTGGGTGTCAGTGTATGTCTTTGTTACTTGGTGTCAGTGTATGTCTGTGTTGCTTGGTGTAAGTGTATGTCTTTGTTATTTGGTGTCAGTGTTTGTCTTTGTTACTTTGTGGAAGTGTTAGTCTTTGTGATTTGTTGTCAGTGTGTGTCTCTGTTAGTCTTTGTTACTTGGTGTCAGTGTCTGTCCGTGTCTGTCTTTGTTACTGTGTGTCAGTGTTTCTCTATGTTACTGGGTGTCAGTGTGTGTTTGTTTGTGTTACTGGGTGTCAGTGTGTGTCTGTGTTACTTGGTGTAAGTGTATGTCTTTGTTTCTTGGTGTCAGTGTATGTCTTTGTGACTGGGTGTCAGTGTATGTCTTTGTTACTTGGTGTAAGTGTGTGTCTGTGTTACTTGGTATCAGTGTATGTCCTTGTTCCTTGGTGTAAGTGTGTGTCTGTGTTACTGGGTAACAGTGTATGTCTTTGTAACTTGGTGTCAGTGTCTGTCTTTGTTACTTGGTGTCACTGTCTGTCTTTGTTACTTGGTGTAAGTGTGTGTCTGTGTTACTTGGTGTAAGTGTGTATCTGTGTTACTTCGTATCAGTGTGTGTCTTTGTTACTTGGTGTAAGTGTGTGTCTGTGTTACTGGGTAACAGTGTATGTCTTTGTTACTTGGTGTAAGTGCCTGTCTGTGTTACTTGGTGTAAGTGCATGTCATTGTTTCTTGGTGTCAGTGGATGTCTTTGTTACTTGGTGTCAGTGTTTGTCTTTGTTACTTGGTGTAAGTGTGTGTCTGTGTTACTGGGTAACAGTGTATGTCTTTGTTCCTTGGTGTCAGTGTATGTCTGTGTTACTTGGTGTAATTGTATGTCTTTGTTACTTGGTATCAGTGTATGTCTTGGTGACTTGGTGTCAGTGTATGTCTTTGTTACTGGGTGTCAGTGTTTGTCTTTGTGACTTAGTGTCAGTGTATGTCTTTTTTACATGGTGTAAGTGTGCCTGTGTTACTGTGTATCAGTGTATGTCTTTGTTACTTGGTGTAAGTGTGTGTCTGTGTTACTGGGTATCAATGCATGTCTTTGTTGCATGGTGTCAGTGTATGTCTGCGTTACTTGGTGTAAGTGTGTGTCTTTGTTACTTGGTGTCATTGTATGTCTTTGTTACTTGGTGTCAGTGTATGTCTGTGTTACTTGGTGTAAGTGTGTGTCTGTGTTACTTGGTATCAGTGTATGTCTTTGTTACTTGGTGTAAGTGTGTGTCTGTGTTACTGGGTAACAGTGTATGTCTTTGTTACTTGGTGTCAGTGAATGTCTGTGTTACTTGGTGTAAGTCTGTGTCTTTGTTACTTGGTGTAAGTGTGTGTCTTTGTTACTTGGTGTCCATGTATGTCTTTGTGACTTGGTGCCAGTGTATGTCTTTGTTACTGGGTGTCACTGTATGTCTTTGTGAATTTGTGTCAGTGTATGTCTGTGTTACTTGGTGTAACAGTGTATGTCTTTGTGACTTGGTGTCAGTGACTGTCTTTGTTACTTGGTGTCACTGTATGTCTTTGTTACTTGGTGTAAGTGTGTGTCTGTGTTACTGGGTAACATTGCATGTCTTTGTTACTTGGTATCAGTGTCTGTCTGTGTATGTCTTTGTTACTGTGTGCCAGTGTATGTCTGTGTTACTTGGTGTAAGTGTGTGTCTTTGTTACTTGGTTTAATTGCATGTCTTTGTTACTTGGTATCAGTGTATGTCTTTGTGACTTGGTGCCAGTGTACGTCTTTGTTTCTTGGTGTAAGTGTGTCTGTGTTACTGGGTATCATTGCATGTCTTTGTTACTTGGTATCAGTGTGTGTCTTTGTTACTTGGTGTCATTGTCTGTCTGTGTTACTTGGTGTAAGTGTGTGTCTTTGTTACTTGGTGTAATTGTATGTCTGTGTTACTTGGTGTAAGTGTGTGTCTTTGTTACTTGGTGTAATTGTATGTCTTTGTAACTGTGTGTCAGTGTTTCTCTATGTTACTGGGTGTCAGTGTGTGTTTGTTTGTGTTACTGGGTTTCAGTGTCTGTCTGTGTTACTTGGTGTAAGTGCATGTCTTTGTTTCTTGGTGTCAGTGGATGTCTTTGTTACTTGGTGTCAGTGTTTGTCTTTGTTACTTGGTGTAAGTGTGTGTCTGTGTTACTGGGTAACAGTGTATGTCTTTGTTGCTTGGTGTCAGTGTATGTCTGTGTTACTTGGTGTAATTGTATGTCTTTGTTACTTGGTATCAGTGTATGTCTTGGTGACTTGGTGTCAGTGTATGTCTTTGTTACTGGGTGTCAGTGTTTGTCTTTGTGACTTAGTGTCAGTGTATGTCTTTTTTACTTGGTGTAAGTGTGTCTGTGTTACTGTGTATCAGTGTATGTCTTTGTTACTTGGTGTAAGTGCGTGTCTGTGTTACTGGGTATCAATGCATGTCTTTGTTGCATGGTGGCAGTGTATGTCTGTGTTACTTGGTGTAAGTGTGTGTCTTTGTTACTTGGTGTCATTGTATGTCTTTGTTACTTGGTGTCAGTGCATGTCTGTGTTACTTGGTGTAAGTGTGTGTCTGTGTTACTTGGTATCAGTGTATGTCTTTGTTACTTGGTGTAAGTGTGTGTCTGTGTTACTTGGTATCAGTGTATGTCTTTGTTACTTGGTGTCAATGTATGTATTTGTGACTTGGTGTCAGTGTATGTCTTTGTTACTGGGTGTCACTGTATGTCTTTGTGAATTTGTGTCAGTGTATGTCTTTGTTACTGGGTGTCAGTTTATGTCTTTGTTGCTTGGTGTCAGTGTATGTCTTTGTTACTTGGTGTCAGTGTATGTCTGTGTTACTTGGTGTAAGTGTGTGTCTTTGTTACTTGGTGTAAGTGTGTGTCTTTGTTACTTGGTGTAAGTGTGTGTCTTTGTTACTTGGTGTAAGTGTGTGTCTGTGTTACTGGGTATCAGTGTATGTCTTTGTAACTTGGTATCACTGTATGTCGTTGTTACTTGGTGTATGTGTGTGTCTGTGTTACTGGGTGTCAGTGTATGTCTTTGTTACTTGGTGTCAGTGTATGTCTGTGTTGCTTGGTGTAAATGTGTGTCTGTTACTTGGTGTAATTGTATGTCATTGTTACTTGGTGTCAGTGTATGTCTTTGTTACTTGGTGTCAGTGTATGTCTTTGTTACTTGGTGTCAGTGCATATCTGTGTTACTGGGTATCAGTGCATATCTTTGTTACATGGTGTCAGTGTATGTCTGTGTTACTTGGTGTAAGTGTGTGTCTTTGTTACTTGGTGTAATTGTATGTCATTGTTACTTGGTGTCAGTGTATGTCTTTGTTACTTGTTGTCAGTGTCTGTCTGTGTATGTCTTTGTTACTGTGTGTCAGTGTTTCTCTATGTTACTTGGTGTAAGTGTGTGTCTGTGTTACTGGGTATCAGTGTACGTCTTTGTTACTTGGTGTCAGTGTATGTCTGTGTTGCTTGGTGTAAGTGAGTGTCTGTTACTTGGTGTAAGTGTATGTCTTTGTTACTTGGTGTAAGTGTATGTCTGTGTTACTTGGTGTAAGTGTATGTCTGTGTTACTTGGTGGCAGTGGATGTCTTTGTTACTTGGTGTCATTGTTTGTCTTTGTTACTTGGTGTAAGTGTGTGTCTGTGTTACTGGGTATCAGTGTATGTCTTTGTGACTTGGTGTCAGTGTCTGTCTTTGTTACTGGGTGTCAGTGTATGTCATTGTTACTTGGTGTAAATGTGTGTCTGTGTTACTGGGTATCATTGCATGTCTGTGTTACTGGGTATCAGTGCATGTCTTTGTTACATGGTGTCAGTGTATGTCTGTGTTACTTGGTGTAAGTGTGTGTCTTTGTTACTTGGTGTAATTGTATGTCATTGTTACTTGGTGTCAGTGTATGTCTTTGTTACTTGGTATCAGTGTCTGTCTGTGTATGTCTTTGTTACTGTGTGTCAGTGTTTCTCTATGTTACTTGGTGTCAGTGTTTGTCTTTGTTACTTGGTGTAAGTGTGTGTCTGTGTTACTGGGTATCAGTGTATGTCTTTGTGACTTGGTGTCAGTGTATGTCTTTGTTACTGCGTGTCAGTGCATGTCTGTGTTACTGGGTATCAGTGTCTGTCTTTGTTACTTGGTGTAAGTGCATGTCTTTGTTTCTTGGTGTCAGTGGATGTCTTTGTTACTTGGTGTCAGTGGATGTCTTTGTTACTTGGTGTCAGTGTTTGTCTTTGATACCTGGTGTAAGTGTGTGTCTGTGTTACTGGGGATCAGTGTATGTCTTTGTGACTTGGTGTCAGTGTATGTCTTTGTTACTGGGTGTCAGTGTATGTCTTTGTTACTGGGTGTCAGTGTGTGTCTGTGTTACTGGATATCAGTGTATGTCTTTGTTACTTGGTGTCAGTGTATGTCTGTGTTACTGGTTTAAGTGTATGTCTTTGTTACTTGGTGTAAGTGTGTGTCTGTGTACTTGGTGTAAGTGTGTGTCTGTGTTACTTGGTATCAGTGTATGTCTTTGTTACTTGGTGTACGTGTGTGTCTGTGTTACTGGGTAACAGTGTATGTCTTTGTTACTTGGTGTCAGTGTATGTCTGTGTTACTTGGTGTAAGTATGTGTCTTTGTTACTTGGTGTCAGTGTATGTCTTTGTTACTGGGTGTCAGTGTGTGTCTTTGTGACTTGGTGTCAGTGTACGTCTTTGTTACTTGGTGTAAGTGTGTGTCTGTGTTACTGGGTATCAGTGTATGTCATTGTTACTTGGTGTAAGTGTGTGTCTGTGTTACTGGGTATCAGTGCATGTCTTTGTTACATGGTGTCAGTGTATGTCTGTGTTACTTGGTGTAAGTGTGTGTCTTTGTTACTTTGTGTAATTGTATGTCTTTGTTACTTGGTGTAAGTGTGTGTCTGTGTTACTTGGTGTAAGTGTGTGTCTGCGTTACTTGGTGTCAGTGTATGTCTTTGTTACTTGGTGTAAGTGTGTGTCTGTGTTACTGGGTAACAGTGCATCTCTTTGTTACTTGGTGTCAGTGTTTGGCTGTGTTACTTGGTGTAAGTGTATGTCTTTGTAACTTGGTGTAAGTGTGTGTCTGTGTTACTGGGTATCAGTGTCTGTCTTTGTTACTTGGTGTCAGTGTATGTCTTTGTTACTTGAGTGTAAGTGTGTGTCTGTGTTACTTGGTGTAAGTGTGTGACTGTGTTACTTGGTATCAGTGTATGTCTTTGTTGCTTGGTATAAGTGTGTGTCTGTTACTGGGTAACAGTGTATGTCTTTGTTACTTGGTGTCAATGTATGTCTGTGTTACTTGATGTAAGTGTGTGTCTTTGTTACCTGGTGTAATTGTATGTCTTTGTTACTTGGTATCAGTGTATGTCTTTGTGACTTGGTGTCAGTGTATGTCTTTGTTAATGGGTGTCAGTGTATGTCTTTGTGACGAGGTGTCAGTGTATGTCATTGTTAATGGGTGTCAGTGCATGTCTTTGTGACTTGGTGTCAGTGTATGTCTTTGTTAATGTGTGTCAGTGTTTCTCTATGTTACTTGGTGTCAGTGTGTGTTTGTTTGTGTTACTGGGTGTCAGTGTGTATCTGTGTTACTTGGTGTAAGTGTATGTCTTTGTTTCATGGTGTCAGTGGAAGTCTCTGTTACTTGGTGTCAGTGTTTGTCTATGTTACTTTGTGTAAGTGTGTGCCTGTGTTACTGGGTATCAGTGTATGTCTTTTTGACTTGGTGTCAGTGTATGTCTGTGTTACTCGGTGTCAGTGTATGTCTTTGTTACTTGGTGTCAGTGTGTGTCTGTGTTACTGGGTATCAGTGTCTGTCTTTGTTTCTTGGTGTCAGGGTATGTCTTTGTTACTTGGTGTCAGTGTGTGTCTGTGTCACTGTGTATCAGTGAATGTCTTTGTGACTTGGTGTCAGTGAATGTCTTTGTTACTGGGTGTCAGTGTATGTCTTTGTTACTTGGTGTAAGTGTGTGTCTGTGTTACTGGATATCAGTGTATGTCTTTGTTTCTTGGTGTCAGTGTATGTCTTTGTTACTTGGTGTCAGTGTATGTCTGTGTTACTGGTTTAAGTGTATGTCTTTGTTACTTGGTGTCAGTGTGTGTCTGTGTACTTGGTGTAAGTGTGTGTCTGTGTTACTTGGTATCAGTGTATGTCTTTGTTACTTGGTGTACGTGTGTGTCTGTGTTACTGGGTAACAGTGTATGTCTTTGTTACTTGGTGTCATTGTATGTCTGTGTTACTTGGTGTAAGTATGTGTCTTTGTTACTTGGTGTAATTGTATGTCTTTGTTACTTGGTATCTGTGTATGTCTCTGTGACTTGGTGTCAGTGTATGTCTTTGTTACTGGGTGTCAGTGTGTGTCTTTGTGACTTGGTGTCAGTGTACGTCTTTGTTACTTGGTCTAAGTGCGTGTCTGTGTTACTGGGTATCAGTGTATGTCATTGTTACTTGGTGTAAGTGTGTGTCTGTGTTACTGGGTATCAGTGCATGTCTTTGTTACATGGTGTCAGTGTATGTCTGTGTTACTTGGTGTAAGTGTGTGTCTTTGTTACTTGGTGTAATTGTATGTCTTTGTTACTTGGTGTCAGTGTATGTCTGTGTTACTTGGTGTAAGTGTATGTCTTTGTTACTTGGTGTCAGTGTATGTCTTTGTTACTTGGTGTAAGTGTGTGTCTGTGTTACTTGGTGTAAGTGTGCGTCTGCGTTACTTGGTGTCAGTGTATGTCTTTGTTACTTGGTGTAAGTGTGTGTCTGTGTTACTGGGTAACAGTGCATCTCTTTGTTACTTGGTGTCAGTGTTTGGCTGTGTTACTTGGTGTAAGTGTATGTCTTTGTAACTTGGTGTAAGTGTGTGTCTGTGTTACTGGGTATCAGTGTCTGTCTTTGTTACTTGGTGTCAGTGTATGTCTTTGTTACTTGAGTGTAAGTGTGTGTCTGTGTTACTTGGTGTAAGTGTGTGTCTGTGTTTCTTGGTATCAGTGTATGTCTTTGTTGCTTGGTGTAAGTGTGTGTCTGTTACTGGGTAACAGTGTATGTCTTTGTTACTTGGTGTCAGAGTCTGTCTGTGTATGTCTTTGTTACTTGGTGTAAGTGTGTGTCTGTGTTACTTGGTGTCAGTGTATGTCTTTGTTACTTGAGTGTAAGTGTGTGTCTGTGTTACTTGGTTTAATTGTATGTCTTTGTGACTTGGTGTCAGTGTACGTCTTTGTTTCTTGGTGTAAGTGTGTGTCTGTGTTACTTGGTGTCATTGTCTGTCTGTGTTACTTGGTGTAAGTGTGTGTCTTTGTTACTTGGTGTAATTGTACGTCTGTGTTACTTGGTGTAAGTGTGTGTCTTTGTTACTTGGTGTAATTGTATGTCTTTGTTACTGTGTGTCAGTGTTTCTCTATGTTACTGGGTGTCAGTGTGTGTTTGTTTGTGTTACTGGGTTTCAGTGTGTGTCTGTGTTACTTGGTGTAACTGCATGTCTTTGTTTCTTGGTGTCAGTGGATGTCTTTGTTACTTGGTGTCAGTGTTTGTCTTTGTTACTTGGTGTAAGTGTGTGTCTGTGTGACTGGGTAACAGTGTATGTCTTTGTTGCTTGGTGTCAGTGTTTGGCTGTGTTACTTGGTGTAAGTGTATGTCTTTGTAACTTGGTGTAAGTGTGTGTCTGTGTTACTGGGTATCAGTGTCTGTCTTTGTTACTTGGTGTCAGTGTATGTCTTTGTTACTTGAGTGTAAGTGTGTGTCTGTGTTACTTGGTGTAAGTGTGTGTCTGTGTTACTTGGTATCAGTGTATGTCTTTGTTACTTGGTGTAAGTGTGTGTCTGTTACTGGGTAACAGTGTATGTCTTTGTTACTTGGTGTCAGTGTATGTCTGTGTTACTTGATGTAAGTGTGTGTCTTTGTTACCTGGTGTAATTGTATGTCTTTGTTACTTGGTATCAGTGTATGTCTTTGTGACTTGGTGTCAGTGTATGTCTTTGTTAATGGGTGTCAGTGTATGTCTTTGTGACTAGGTGTCAGTGTGTGTCTCTGTTAGTCTTTGTTACTTGGTGTCAGTGTATGTCTTTGTTAATGGGTGTCAGTGTATGTCTTTGTGACTTGGTGTCAGTGTATGTCTTTGTTAATGTGTGTCAGTGTTTCTCTATGTTACTTTGTGTAAGTGTGTGCCTGTGTTACTGGGTATCAGTGTATGTCTTTGTGACTTGGTGTCAGTGTATGTCTGTGTTACTCGGTGTCAGTGTATGTCTTTGTTACTTGGTGTCAGTGTGTGTCTGTGTTACTGGGTATCAGTGTCTGTCTTTGTTTCTTGGTGTCAGGGTATGTCTTTGTTACTTGGTGTCAGTGTGTGTCTGTGTCACTGTGCATCAGTGAATGTCTTTGTGACTTGGTGTCAGTGAATGTCTTTGTTACTTGGTGTCAGTGTCTGTCTGTGTATGTCTTTGTTACTGTGAAGCCAGTGTATGTCTTTGTTACTTGGTTTAATTGTATGTCTTTGTCACTTGGTATCAGTGTTTGTCTTTGTGACTTGGTGTCAGTGTACGTCTTTGTTTCTTGGTGTATTGTGTGTCTGTGTTACTGGGTATCAGTGTATGTCTTTGTTACTTGGTGTAAGTGTGTGTCTGTGTTACTGGGTATCATTGCATGTCTTTGTTACATGGTGTCAGTGTATGTCTGTGTTACTGGGTATCAGTGTATGTCTTTGTGATTTGTTGTCAGTGTGTGTCTCTGTTAGTCTTTGTTACTTGGTGTCATTGTCTGTCTGTGTTACTTGGTGTAAGTGCATGTCTTTGTTTCTTGGTGTCAGTGGATGTCTTTGTTACTTGGTGTCATTGTTTGTCTTTGTTACTTGGTGTAAGTGTGTGTCTGTGTTACTGGGTAACAGTGTATGTCTTTGTTGCTTGGAGTCAGTGTTTGTCTGTGTTACTTGGTGTAATTGTATGTCTTTGTTACTTGGTATCAGTGTATGTCTTGCTGACTTGGTGTCAGTGTATGTCTTTGTTACTGGTTGTCAGTGTATGTCTTTGTTACTTGGTGTAAGTGTGTCTGTGTTACTGTGTATCAGTGTATGTCTTTGTTACTTGGTGGAAGTGTGTGTCTGTGTTACTGGGTATCAGTGCATGTCTTTGTTACATGGTGTCAGTGTATGTCTGTGTTACTTGGTGTAAGTGTGTGTCTTTGTTACTTGGTGTAATTGTATGTCTTTGTTACTTGGTGTCAGTGTATGTCTGTGTTACTTGGTGTAAGTGTGTGTCTGTGTTACTTGGTATCAGTGTATGTCTTTGTTACTTGGTGTAAGTGTGTGTCTGTGTTACTGGGTAACAGTGTATGTCTTTGTTACTTGGTGTCAGTGTATGTCTGTGTTACTTGGTGTAAGTGTGTGTATTTGATACTTGGTGTAATTGTATGTCTTTGTTACTTGGTGTCAGTGTATGTCTTTTTTACTTGGTGTAAGTGTGTGTCTGTGTTACTGGGTATCAGTGTATGTCTTTGTTACTTGGTGTCAATGTATGTCTTTGTGACTTGGTGTCAGTGTATGTCTTTGTTACTGGGTGTCACTGTATGTCTTTGTGACTTTGTGGCAGTGTATGCCTTTGTTACTGGGTGTCAGTTTATGTCTTTGTTACTTGGTGTCAGTGTATGTCTTTGTTACTTGGTGTCAGTGTATGTCTGTGTTACTTGGTGTAAGTGTGTGTCTTTGTTACTTGGTGTAAGTGTGTATCTGTGTTACTGGGTATCAGTGTATGTCTTTGTAACTTGGTATCACTATATTTCGTTGTTACTTGGTGTATGTGTGTGTCTGTGTTACTGGGTGTCAGTGTATGTCTGTGTTGCTTGGTGTAAGTGTGTGTCTGTTACTTGGTGTAATTGTATGTCATTGTTACTTGGTGTCAGTGTATGTCTTTGTTACTTGGTGTCAGTGTATGTCTTTGTTACTTGCTGTCAGTGTGTGTCTGTGTTACTGGGTATCAGTGTATGTCTTTGTGACTTGGTGTCAGTGAATGTCTTTGTTACTGGGTGTCAGTGTATGTCTTTGTGATTTGTTGTCAGTGTGTGTCTCTGTTAGTCTTTGTTACTTGGTGTCAGTTTCTGTCTGTGTATGTCTTTGTTACTGTGTGCCAGTGTATGTCTTTGTTACTTGGTATCAGTGTATGTCTTTGTTACTGTGTGTCAGTGTTTCTCTATGTTACTAGGTGTCAGTGTGTGTTTGTTTGTGTTACTGGGTTTCAGTGTGTGTCTGTGTTACTTGGTGTAAGTGCATGTCTTTGTTTCTTGGTCGCAGTGGATGTCTTTGTTACTTGGTGTCAGTGTTTGTCTTTGTTACTTGGTGTAAGTGTGTGTCTGTGTTACTGGGTTAACAGTGTATGTCTTTGTTGCTTGGTGTCAGTGTATGTCTGTGTTACTTGGTGTAATTGTATGTCTTTGTTACTTGGTGTCAGTGTATGTCTTGGTGACTTGGTGTCAGTGTATGTCTTTGTTACTGGGTGTCAGTGTTTGTCTTTGTGACTTAGTGTCAGTGTATGTCTTTGTTACTTGGTGTAAGTGTGTGTGTTACTGTGTATCAGTGTATGTCTTTGTTACTTGGTGTAAGTGTGTGTCTGTGTTACTGGGTATCAGTGCATGTCTTTGTTGCATGGTGTCAGTGTATGTCTGTGTTACTTGGTGTAAGTGTGTGTCTTTGTTACTTGGTATCAGTGTATGTCTTTGTTACTTGGTGTCAGTGTATGTCTGTGTTACTTGGTGTAAGTGTGTGTCTTTGTTACTTGGTATCAGTGTATGTCTTTGTTACTTGGTGTAAGTGTGTGTCTGTGTTACTGGGTAACAGTGTATGTCTTTGTTACTTGGTGTCAGTGTTTGTCTGTGTAACTTGGTGTAAGTGTGTGTCTTTGTTACTTGGTGTAATTGTATGTCTTTGTTACTTGGTGTCAGTTTATGTCTTTTTTACTTGGTGTAAGTGTGAGTCTGTGTTACTGGGTATCAGTGTATGTCTTTGTTACTTGGTGTCAATGTATGTCTTTGTGACTTGGTGTCAGTGTATGTCTTTGTTACTGGGTGTCACTGTATGTCTTTGTTACTTGGTGTAAGTGTGTGTCTTTGTTACTTGGTGTAAGTGTGTGTCTGTGTTACTGGGTATCAGTGTATGTCTTTGTAACTTGGTATCACTGTATGTCGTTGTTACTTGGTGTATGTGTGTGTCTGTGTTACTGGGTGTCAGTGTATGTCTGTGTTGCTTGGTGTAAGTGTGTGTCTGTTACTAGGTGTAATTGTATGTCATTGTTACTTGGTGTCAGTGGATGTCTTTGTTACTTGGTGTCAGTGTATGTCTTTGTTACTTGGTGTCAGTGCATGTCTGTGTTACTGGGTATCAGTGCATGTCTGTGTTACTTGGTATCAGTGCATGTCTTTGTTACATGGTGTCAGTGTATGTCTGTGTTACTTGGTGTAAGTGTGTGTCTTTGTTACTTGGTGTAATTGTATGTCATTGTTACTTGGTGTCAGTGTATGTGTTTGTTACTTGTTGTCAGTGTCTGTCTGTGTATGTCTTTGTTACTGTGTGTCAGTGTTTCTCTATGTTACTTGGTGTCAGTGTTTGTCTTTGTTACTTGGTGTAAGTGTGTGTCTGTGTTACTGGGTATCAGTGTATGTCTTTGTTACTTGGTGTTAGTGTATGTCTGTGTTGCTTGGTGTAATGTGTGTGTCTGTTACTTGGTGTAAGTGTATGTCTTTGTTACTTGGTGTAAGTGTATGTCTGTGTTACTTTGTGTAAGTGTATGTCATTGTTGCTTGGTGTCAGTATTTGTCTTTGTTACTTTGTGGAAGTGTGTGTCTGTGTTACTGTGTATCAGTGTATGTCTTTGTGACTTGGTGTCAGTGTATGTCTTTGTTACTGGGTGTCAGTGTATGTCTTTGTGATTTGTTGTCAGTGTGTGTCTCTGTTAGTCTTTGTTACTTGGTGTCAGTGTCTGTCTGTGTATGTCTTTGTTACTGTGTGTCTGTGTTTCTCTAAGTTACTGGGTGTCAGTGTGTGTTTGTGTTACTGGGTATCAGTGTATGTCTTTGTTCATTGGTGTCAGTGTATGTCCTTGTTACTAGGTGTCAGTGTGTGTCTTTGTTACTGGGTGTCAGTGCATGTCTTTGTTACTGGGTATCAGTGTATGTCTTTGTTACTTGGTGTAATTGTATGTCTTTGTTACTTGGTGTCAGTGTATGTCTGTGTTACTTGGTGTAAGTGTGTGTCTTTGTTACTTGGTATCAGTGTATGTCTTTGTTACTTGGTGTAAGTGTGTGTCTGTGTTACTGGGTAACAGTGTATGTCTTTGTTACTTGGTGTCAGTGTTTGTCTGTGTAACTTGGTGTAAGTGTGTGTCTTTGTTACTTGGTGTAATTGTATGTCTTTGTTACTTGGTGTCAGTGTATGTCTTTTTTACTTGGTGTAAGTGTGAGTCTGTGTTACTGGGTATCAGTGTATGTCTTTGTTACTTGGTGTCAATGTATGTCTTTGTGACTTGGTGTCAGTGTATGTCTTTGTTACTGGGTGTCACTGTATGTCTTTGTTACTTGGTGTAAGTGTGTGTCTTTGTTACTTGGTGTAAGTGTGTGTCTGTGTTACTGGGTATCAGTGTATGTCTTTGTAACTTGGTATCACTGTATGTCGTTGTTACTTGGTGTATGTGTGTGTCTGTGTTACTGGGTGTCAGTGTATGTCTGTGTTGCTTGGTGTAAGTGTGTGTCTGTTACTAGGTGTAATTGTATGTCATTGTTACTTGGTGTCAGTGGATGTCTTTGTTACTTGGTGTCAGTGTATGTCTTTGTTACTTGGTGTCAGTGCATGTCTGTGTTACTGGGTATCAGTGCATGTCTGTGTTACTTGGTATCAGTGCATGTCTTTGTTACATGGTGTCAGTGTATGTCTGTGTTACTTGGTGTAAGTGTGTGTCTTTGTTACTTGGTGTAATTGTATGTCATTGTTACTTGGTGTCAGTGTATGTGTTTGTTACTTGGTGTCAGTGTCTGTCTGTGTATGTCTTTGTTACTGTGTGTCAGTGTTTCTCTATGTTACTTGGTGTCAGTGTTTGTCTTTGTTACTTGGTGTAAGTGTGTGTCTGTGTTACTGGGTATCAGTGTATGTCTTTGTTACTTGGTGTTAGTGTATGTCTGTGTTGCTTGGTGTAATGTGTGTGTCTGTTACTTGGTGTAAGTGTATGTCTTTGTTACTTGGTGTAAGTGTATGTCTGTGTTACTTTGTGTAAGTGTATGTCATTGTTGCTTGGTGTCAGTATTTGTCTTTGTTACTTGGTGTCAGTGTATGTCTGTGTTACTTGGTATCAGTGTATGTCTTTGTTACATGGTGTAAGTGTGTGTCTGTGTTACTGGGTAACAGTGTATGTCTTTGTTACCTGGTGTCAGTGTATGTCTGTGTTACTTGGTGTAAGTGTGTGTCTTTGTTACTTGGTGTAATTGTATGTCTTTGTTGCTTGGTGTCAGTGTATGTCTTTTTTACTTGGTGTAAGTGTGTGTCTGTGTTACTGGGTATCAGTGTATGTCTTTGTTACTTGGTGTCAATGTATGTCTTTGTGACTTGGTGTCAGTGTATGTCTTTGTTACTGGGTGTCACTGTATGTCTTTGTGACTTTGTGTCAGTGTATGTCTTTGTTACTGGGTGTCAGTTTATGTCTTTGTTACTTGGTGTCAGTGTATGTCTGTGTTACTTGGTGTAAGTGTGTGTCTTTGTTACTTGGTGTAAATGTGTGTCTGTGTTACTGGGTATCAGTGTATGTCTTTGTAACTTGGTATCACTGTATGTCGTTGTTACTTGGTGTATGTGTTTGTCTGTGTTACTGGGTGTCAGTGTATGTCTGTGTTGCTTGGTGTAAGTGTGTGTCTGTTACTTGGTGTAATTGTATGTCATTGTTACTTGGTGTCAGTGTATGTCTTTGTTACTTGGTGTCAGTGTATGTCTTTGTTACTTAGTGTCAGTGCATGTCTGTGTTACTGGGTATCAGTGCATGTCTGTGTTACTTGGTATCAGTGCATGTCTTTGTTACATGGTGTCAGTGTATGTCTTTGTTACTTGGTGTAATTGTATGCCATTGTGACTTGGTGTCAGTGTATGTCTTTGTTACTTGGTGTCAGTGTCTGTCTATGTATGTCTGTGTTACTGTGTGTCAGTGTTTCTCTATGTTACTTGGTGTCAGTGTTTGTCTTTGTTACTTGGTGTAAGTGTGTGTTTGTGTTACTGGGTATCAGTGTATGTCTTTGTTACTTGGTGTTAGTGTATGTCTGTGTTGCTTGGTGTAAGTGTGTGACTGTTACTTGGTGTCAGTGTATGTCTGTGTTACTTGGTGTAAGTGTGTGTCTTTGTTACTTGGTGTAAGTGTGTATCTGTGTTACTGGGTATCAGTGTATGTCTTTGTAACTTGGTATCACTATATTTCGTTGTTACTTGGTGTATGTGTGTGTCTGTGTTACTGGGTGTCAGTGTATGTCTGTGTTGCTTGGTGTAAGTGTGTGTCTGTTACTTGGTGTAATTGTATGTCATTGTTACTTGGTGTCAGTGTATGTCTTTGTTACTTGGTGTCAGTGTATGTCTTTGTTACTTGCTGTCAGTGTGTGTCTGTGTTACTGGGTATCAGTGTATGTCTTTGTGACTTGGTGTCAGTGAATGTCTTTGTTACTGGGTGTCAGTGTATGTCTTTGTGATTTGTTGTCAGTGTGTGTCTCTGTTAGTCTTTGTTACTTGGTGTCAGTTTCTGTCTGTGTATGTCTTTGTTACTGTGTGCCAGTGTATGTCTTTGTTACTTGGTATCAGTGTATGTCTTTGTTACTGTGTGTCAGTGTTTCTCTATGTTACTAGGTGTCAGTGTGTGTTTGTTTGTGTTACTGGGTTTCAGTGTGTGTCTGTGTTACTTGGTGTAAGTGCATGTCTTTGTTTCTTGGTGTCAGTGGATGTCTTTGTTACTTGGTGTCAGTGTTTGTCTTTGTTACTTGGTGTAAGTGTGTGTCTGTGTTACTGGGTTAACAGTGTATGTCTTTGTTGCTTGGTGTCAGTGTATGTCTGTGTTACTTGGTGTAATTGTATGTCTTTGTTACTTGGTATCAGTGTATGTCTTGGTGACTTGGTGTCAGTGTATGTCTTTGTTACTGGGTGTCAGTGTTTGTCTTTGTGACTTAGTGTCAGTGTATGTCTTTGTTACTTGGTGTAAGTGTGTGTGTTACTGTGTATCAGTGTATGTCTTTGTTACTTGGTGTAAGTGTGTGTCTGTGTTACTGGGTATCAGTGCATGTCTTTGTTGCATGGTGTCAGTGTATGTCTGTGTTACTTGGTGTAAGTGTGTGTCTTTGTTACTTGGTGTAATTGTATGTCTTTGTTACTTGGTGTCAGTGTATGTCTGTGTTACTTGGTGTAAGTGTGTGTCTTTGTTACTTGGTATCAGTGTATGTCTTTGTTACTTGGTGTAAGTGTGTGTCTGTGTTACTGGGTAACAGTGTATGTCTTTGTTACTTGGTGTCAGTGTTTGTCTGTGTAACTTGGTGTAAGTGTGTGTCTTTGTTACTTGGTGTAATTGTATGTCTTTGTTACTTGGTGTCAGTGTATGTCTTTTTTACTTGGTGTAAGTGTGAGTCTGTGTTACTGGGTATCAGTGTATGTCTTTGTTACTTGGTGTCAATGTATGTCTTTGTGACTTGGTGTCAGTGTATGTCTTTGTTACTGGGTGTCACTGTATGTCTTTGTTACTTGGTGTAAGTGTGTGTCTTTGTTACTTGGTGTAAGTGTGTGTCTGTGTTACTGGGTATCAGTGTATGTCTTTGTAACTTGGTATCACTGTATGTCGTTGTTACTTGGTGTATGTGTGTGTCTGTGTTACTGGGTGTCAGTGTATGTCTGTGTTGCTTGGTGTAAGTGTGTGTCTGTTACTAGGTGTAATTGTATGTCATTGTTACTTGGTGTCAGTGGATGTCTTTGTTACTTGGTGTCAGTGTATGTCTTTGTTACTTGGTGTCAGTGCATGTCTGTGTTACTGGGTATCAGTGCATGTCTGTGTTACTTGGTATCAGTGCATGTCTTTGTTACATGGTGTCAGTGTATGTCTGTGTTACTTGGTGTAAGTGTGTGTCTTTGTTACTTGGTGTAATTGTATGTCATTGTTACTTGGTGTCAGTGTATGTGTTTGTTACTTGGTGTCAGTGTCTGTCTGTGTATGTCTTTGTTACTGTGTGTCAGTGTTTCTCTATGTTACTTGGTGTCAGAGTTTGTCTTTGTTACTTGGTGTAAGTGTGTGTCTGTGTTACTGGGTATCAGTGTATGTCTTTGTTACTTGGTGTTAGTGTATGTCTGTGTTGCTTGGTGTAATGTGTGTGTCTGTTACTTGGTGTAAGTGTATGTCTTTGTTACTTGGTGTAAGTGTATGTCTGTGTTACTTTGTGTAAGTGTATGTCATTGTTGCTTGGTGTCAGTATTTGTCTTTGTTACTTTGTGGAAGTGTGTGTCTGTGTTACTGTGTATCAGTGTATGTCTTTGTGACTTGGTGTCAGTGTATGTCTTTGTTACTGGGTGTCAGTGTATGTCTTTGTGATTTGTTGTCAGTGTGTGTCTCTGTTAGTCTTTGTTACTTGGTGTCAGTGTCTGTCTGTGTATGTCTTTGTTACTGTGTGTCTGTGTTTCTCTAAGTTACTGGGTGTCAGTGTGTGTTTGTGTTACTGGGTATCAGTGTATGTCTTTGTTCATTGGTGTCAGTGTATGTCCTTGTTACTAGGTGTCAGTGTGTGTCTTTGTTACTGGGTGTCAGTGCATGTCTTTGTTACTGGGTATCAGTGTATGTCTTTGTTACTTGGTGTCAGTGTATGTCTGTGTTACTTGGTGTCAGTGTATGTCTGTGTTACTTGGTATCAGTGTATGTCTTTGTTACATGGTGTAAGTGTGTGTCTGTGTTACTGGGTAACAGTGTATGTCTTTGTTACCTGGTGTCAGTGTATGTCTGTGTTACTTGGTGTAAGTGTGTGTCTTTGTTACTTGGTGTAATTGTATGTCTTTGTTGCTTGGTGTCAGTGTATGTCTTTTTTACTTGGTGTAAGTGTGTGTCTGTGTTACTGGGTATCAGTGTATGTCTTTGTTACTTGGTGTCAATGTATGTCTTTGTGACTTGGTGTCAGTGTATGTCTTTGTTACTGGGTGTCACTGTATGTCTTTGTGACTTTGTGTCAGTGTATGTCTTTGTTACTGGGTGTCAGTTTATGTCTTTGTTACTTGGTGTCAGTGTATGTCTGTGTTACTTGGTGTAAGTGTGTGTCTTTGTTACTTGGTGTAAATGTGTGTCTGTGTTACTGGGTATCAGTGTATGTCTTTGTAACTTGGTATCACTGTATGTCGTTGTTACTTGGTGTATGTGTTTGTCTGTGTTACTGGGTGTCAGTGTATGTCTGTGTTGCTTGGTGTAAGTGTGTGTCTGTTACTTGGTGTAATTGTATGTCATTGTTACTTGGTGTCAGTGTATGTCTTTGTTACTTGGTGTCAGTGTATGTCTTTGTTACTTAGTGTCAGTGCATGTCTGTGTTACTGGGTATCAGTGCATGTCTGTGTTACTTGGTATCAGTGCATGTCTTTGTTACATGGTGTCAGTGTATGTCTTTGTTACTTGGTGTAATTGTATGCCATTGTGACTTGGTGTCAGTGTATGTCTTTGTTACTTGGTGTCAGTGTCTGTCTATGTATGTCTGTGTTACTGTGTGTCAGTGTTTCTCTATGTTACTTGGTGTCAGTGTTTGTCTTTGTTACTTGGTGTAAGTGTGTGTTTGTGTTACTGGGTATCAGTGTATGTCTTTGTTACTTGGTGTTAGTGTATGTCTGTGTTGCTTGGTGTAAGTGTGTGACTGTTACTTGGTGTAAGTGTATGTCTTTGTTACTTGGTGTAAGTGTATGTCTGTGTTACTTTGTGTAAGTGTATGTCATTGTTACTTGGTGTCAGTATTTGTCTTTGTTACTTTGTGGAAGTGTGTGTCTGTGTTACTGTGTATCAGTGTATGTCTTTGTTACTTGGTGTCAGTGTATGTCTTTGTTACTGGGTGTCAGTGTATGTCTTTGTGATTTGTTGTCAGTGTGTGTCTCTGTTAGTCTTTGTTACTTGGTGTCAGTGTCTGTCTGTGTATGTCTTTGTTACTGTGTGTCAGTGTTTCTCTATGTTACTGGGTGTCAGTGTGTGTTTGTGTTACTGGGTATCAGTGTATGTCTTTGTTCATTGGTGTCAGTGTATGTCTTTGTTACTTGGTGTCAGTGTATGTCTGTGTTACTGGGTGTCAGTGTATGTCCTTGTTACCAGGTGTCAGTGTGTGTCTTTGTTACTGGGTGTCAGTGCATGTCTTTGTTACTGGGTATCAGTGTATGTCTTTGTGACTTGGTGTAAGTGTGTGTCTGTGTTACTGGGTATCAGTGCCTGTCTTTCTTGCTTGGTGTCAGTGTATGTCTTTGTTACTTTGTGTCAGTGTGTGTCTGTGTTACTGGGTAATCGGTTTATGTCTTTGTTAATTGGTGACAGTGTATGTCTTTGTTACTTGGTGGAAGTGTGTGTCTGTGTTACTGGGTATCAGTGTCTGTCTTTGTTACTTGCTGTAAGTGTATGTATGTGTCAGTTGGTGTCCGTGTGTGTCTGTGTTATTGGGTATCAGTGTATGTCTTTGTTACTTGGTGTAAGTGTGTGTCTGTGTTACTGGGTATCAGTGTCTGTCTTTGTTACTTGGTGTCAGTATATGTCTTTGTTACTGGGTGTCAGTGCGTGTCTGTGTTACTGGGTATCATTGTATGTCTTTGTTACTTGGTGTCAGTGTATGTCATTGTACTTGGTGTAAGTGGATGTCTTTGTTACTTGGTGTCAGTGTCTGTCTTTGTTACTTGGTGTCAGTGTTTGTCTTTGTTACTGGGTGTCAGTGTATGTCTTAGTTACTTTGTGTCAGTGTATGTCTGCGTTAGTTGGTGTAAGTATGTGTCTGTGTTATTGGGTATCAGTGTCTGTCTTTGTTACTTGGTGTCAGTGTATGTCTTTGTTACTTGGTGTCAGTGTATGTCTTTGTTACTCGGTGTAAGTGTATGTCTTTGTTACTTGGTGTAAGTGTGTGTCAGTGTTACTGGGTATCAGTGTATGTCTTTGTTACTTGGTGTCAGTGTATGTCTTTGTTACTCGGTGTAAGTGTATGTCTTTGTTACTTGGTGTCAGTGTATGTCTTTGTTACTTGGTATAAGTGTGTGTCTTTGTTACTTGGTGTCAGTGTATGTCTTTGTTACTTGGTGTCAGTGTATGTCTTTGTTACTTGGTGTAAGTGTGTGTCTGTGTTACTGGGTATCAGTGTATGTCTTTGTTACTTGGTGTAAGTGTGTGTCTGTGTTACTGGGTATCAGTGTCTGTCTTTGTTACTTGGTGTCAGTGTATGTCTTTGTTACTGGGTGTCAGTGCGTGTCTGTGTTACTGGGTATCATTGTATGTCTTTGTTACTTGGTGTCAGTGTATGTCATTGTACTTGGTGTCAGTGTCTGTCTTTGCTACTTGGTGTCAGTGTCTGTCTTTGTTACTTGGTGTCAGTGTTTGTCTTTGTTACTGGGCGTCAGTGTATGTCTGCGTTAGTTGGTGTAAGTATGTGTATGTGTTATTGGGTATCAGTGTCTGTCTTTGTTACTTGGTGTCAGTGTATGTCTTTGTACTTGGTGTAATTGGATGTCTTTGTTATTTGGTGTCAGTGTATGTCTTTGTTACTTGCTGTAAGTGTATGTATGTGTCAGTTGGTCTCCGTGTGTGTCTGTGTTGTTGGGTATCAGTGTATGTCTTTGTTACTTGGTGTAAGTGTGTGTCAGTGTTACTGGGTATCAGTGTATGTCTTTGTGACTTGGTGTCAGTGTATGCCTTTGTTACTCGGTGTAAGTGTATGTCTTTGTTACTTGGTGTCAGTGTATGTCTTTGTTACTTGGTATAAGTGTGTGTCTTTGTTACTTGGTGTCAGTGTATGTCTTTGTTACTTGGTGTCAGTGTGTGTCTTTGTTACTTAGTGTAAGTGTGTGTCTGTGTTACTGGGTATCAGTGTATGTCTTTGTTACTTGGTGTCAGTGTGTGTCTTTGTTACTGGGTGTCAGTGTATGTCTTTGTTACTGGGTGTCAGTGTATGTCTGTGTTAGTTGGTGTAAGTGTGTGTCTGTGTTACTGGGTATCTTTGTATGTCTTTGTTACTTGGTGTCAGTGTATGTTTTTGTTACTTGGTGTAAGTGTGTGTCTGTGTTACTGGGTATCAGTGTATGTCTTTGTTACTAGGTGTAAGTGTGTGTCTGTGTTACTGGGTATCAGTGTCTGTCTTTGTTACTTGGTGTCAGTGTATGTCATTGTTACTGGGTCTCAGTGCGTGTCTGTGTTACTGGGTATCATTGTATGTCTTTGTTACTTGGTGTCAGTGTCTGTCTTTGCTACTTGGTGTCAGTGTATGTGATTGTTACTGGGTGTCAGTGTGTATCTGTGTTCCTGGGTGCCAGTGTATGTCTTTGTTACTTGGTGTCAGTGTATGTCTTTGTTACTTGGTGTCATTGTATGTCTTTGTTACCTGGAGTAAGTGTATGTCTTTGTTACTTGGTGTCAGTGTATGTCTTTGTTACTTCGTATAAGTGTATGTCTTTGTACTTGGTGTAGGTGTGTGTCTGTGTTACTGGGTATCAGTGTATGTCTTTATTCATTGGTGTCAGTGTATGTCTTTGTTACTTGGTGTAGGTGTGTGTCTGTGTTACTGGGTATCAGTGTATGTCTTTGTTACTCGGTGTAAGTGTATGTCTTTGTTACTTGGTGTCAGTGTATGTCTTTGTTACTTGGTATCAGTGTGTGTCTTTGTTACTGGGTGTCAGTGTATGTCTTTGTTACTTTGTGTCAGTGTATGTCTGCGTTAGTTGGTGTAAGTATGTGTCTGTGTTACTGGGTATCAGTGTATGTCTTTGTTACTTGGTGTCAGTGTGTGTCTTTGTTACTGGGTGTCAGTGTATGTCTTTGTTACTTGGTGTCAGTGTATGTGTTTGTTACTTGGTGTCAGTGTGTGTCTGTGTTACTGGGTATCAGTGTATGTCTTTGTTCATTGGTGTCAGTGTCTGTCTTTGTTACTTGGTGTCAGTGTATGTCTTTGTTACTTGGTGTAGGTGTGTGTCTGTGTTACTGGGTATCAGTGTATGTCTTTGTTACTCGGTGTAAGTGTATGTCTTTGTTACTTGGTGTCAGTGTATGTCTTTGTTACTTGGTATCAGTGTGTGTCTTTGTTACTGGGTGTCAGTGTATGTCTTTGTTACTTTGTGTCAGTGTATGTCTGCGTTAGTTGGTGTAAGTATGTGTCTGTGTTATTGGGTTTCAGTGTCTGTCTTTGTTACTTGGTGTCAGTGTATGCCTTTGTACTTGGTGTAAGTGGATGTCTTTGTTATTTGGTGTCATTGTATGTCTTTGTTACTTGGTGTCAGTGTATTTCTTTGTTACTCGGTGTAAGTGTATGTCTTTGTTACTTGGTGTCAGTGTATGTCTTTGTTACTTCGTATAAGTGTATGTCTTTGTACTTGGTGTAAGTGGATGTCTTTGTTATTTGGTGTCAGTGTATGTCTGTGTTACTTGGTGTCAGTGTGTGTCTTTGTTACTTGGTGTCAGTGTTTCTCTGTGTTACTGGGTGTCAGTGTGTATCTGTGTTCCTGGGTGTCAGTATATGTCTTTGTTACTTGGTGTCAGTATATGTCAGTGTTAATTGGTGTACGTGTGTGTCTGTGTTACTGTGTATCAGTGTATGTCTTTGTTACTTGGTGTAAGTGTGTGTCTGTGTTACTGGGTATCAGTGCATGTCTTTGTTACTTGCTGTCAGTGTATGTCTTTGTTACTTGGTGTTAGTGTATGTCTTTGTTACTTGGTGTCAGTGTATGTCTTTGTTACTTGGTGTCAGTGTCTGTCTGTGTTACTGGGTATTAGTGTCTGTCTTTGTTACTTGGTGTCAGTGTATGTCTTTGTACTTGGTGTAAGTGGGTGTCTGTGTTACTGGGTATCAGTGTCTGTCTTTGTTACTTGGTGTCCGTGTACGTCTTTGTTACTGGGAGTCAGTGCGGGTCTTTGTTACTGGATATAATTGTATGTCTTTGTTATTTGGTGTCAGTGTATGTCTGTGTCACTTGGTGTCAGTGTGTGTCTTTGTTACTTGGTGCCAGTATTTCTCTGTGTTACTGGGTGTCAGTGTTTATCTGTGTTCCTGGGTGTCAGTATATGTCTTTGTTACTTGGGGTCAGTGTATGTCTGTGTTACTTGGTGTAAGTGTATGTCTTTGTTACTTTGTATCATTGAATGTCTTTGTTACTTGGTGTCAGTGTATGTCTTTGTACTCGGTGTAAGTGGATGTCTTTGTTACTTGGTGTCACTGTATGTCTGTGTTACTTGGTGTCAGTGTCTGTCTTTGTTACTTGGTGTCAGTGTTTCTCTGTGTTACTCGGTGTCAGTGTGTATCTGTGTTCCTGGGTGTCAGTGTATGCCTTTGTTACTTGGTGTCAGTGTCTGTCTTTGTTACTGGGTGTCAGTGTATGTCTTTGTTACTTTGTGTCAGTGTATGTCTGCGTTAGTTGGTGTAAGTATGTGTCTGTGTTATTGGGTATCAGTGTCTGTCTTTGTTTCTTGGTGTCAGGGTATGTCTTTGTTACTTGGTGTCAGTGTGTGTCTGTGTCACTGTGTATCAGTGTATGTCTTTGTGACTTGGTGTCAGTGAATGTCTTTGTTACTGGGTGTCAGTGTATGTCTTTGTGATTTGTTGTCAGTGTGTGTCTCTGTTAGTCTTTGTTACTTCGTGTCAGTTTCTGTCTGTGTATGTCTTTGTTACTGTGTGCCAGTGTATGTCTTTGTTACTTGGTTTAATTGTATGTCTTTGTTACTTGGTATCAGTGTATGTCTTTGTGACTTGGTGTCAGTGTACGTCTCTGTTTCTTGGTTTAAGTGTGTGTCTGTGTTACTGGGTATCAGTGTATGTCTTTGTTACTTGGTGTAAGTGTGTGTCTGTGTTACTGGGTATCATTGCATGTCTTTGTTACATGGTGTCATTGCATGTCTGTGTTACTGGGTATCAGTGTATGTCTTTGTGATTTGTTGTCAGTGTGTGTCTCTGTTAGTCTTTGTTACTTGGTGTCATTGTCTGTCTGTGTTACTTGGTGTAAGTGTGTGTCTTTGTTACTTGGTGTAATTGTATGTCTGTGTTACTTGGTGTAAGTGTGTGTCTTTGTTACTTGGTGTAATTGTATGTCTTTGTTACTGTGTGGCAGTGTTTCTCTATGTTACTGGGTGTCAGTGTGTGTTTGTTTGTGTTACTGGGTTTCAGTGTGTGTCTGTGTTACTTGGTGTAAGTGCATGTCTTTGTTTCTTGGTGTCAGTGGATGTCTTTGTTACTTGGTGTCAGTGTTTGTCTTTGTTACTTGGTGTAAGTGTGTGTCAGTGTTACTGGGTTAACAGTGTATGTCTTTGTTGCTTGGTGTCAGTGTATGTCTGTGTTACTTGGTGTAATTGTATTTCTTTGTTACTTGGTATCAGTGTATGTCTTGGTGACTTGGTGTAAGTGTGTCTGTGTTACTGTGTATCAGTGTATGTCTTTGTTACTTGGTGTAAGTGTGTGTCTGTGTTACTGGGTATCAGTGCATGTCTTTGTTACAAGGTGTCAGTGTATGTCTGTGTTACTTGGTGCAAGTGTGTGTCTTTGTTACTTGGTGTAATTGTATGTCTTTGTTACTTGGTGTCAGTGTGTGTCTTTGTTACTTGGTGCCAGTGTTTCTCTGTGTTACTGGGTGTCAGTGTTTATCTGTGTTCCTGGGTGTCAGTATATGTCTTTGTTACTTGGGGTCAGTGTATGTCTGTGTTACTTGGTGTAAGTGTATGTCTTTGTTACTTTGTATCATTGAATGTCTTTGTTACTTGGTGTCAGTGTATGTCTTTGTACTCGGTGTAAGTGGATGTCTTTGTTACTTGGTGTCACTGTATGTCTGTGTTACTTGGTGTCAGTGTCTGTCTTTGTTACTTGGTGTCAGTGTTTCTCTGTGTTACTCGGTGTCAGTTTGTATCTGTGTTCCTGGGTGTCAGTGTATGCCTTTGTTACTTGGTGTCAGTGTCTGTCTTTGTTACTGGGTGTCAGTGTATGTCTTTGTTACTTTGTGTCAGTGTATGTCTGCGTTAGTTGGTGTAAGTATGTGTCTGTGTTATTGGGTATCAGTGTCTGTCTTTGTTTCTTGGTGTCAGGGTATGTCTTTGTTACTTGGTGTCAGTGTGTGTCTGTGTCACTGTGTATCAGTGTATGTCTTTGTGACTTGGTGTCAGTGAATGTCTTTGTTACTGGGTGTCAGTGTATGTCTTTGTGATTTGTTGTCAGTGTGTGTCTCTGTTAGTCTTTGTTACTTCGTGTCAGTTTCTGTCTGTGTATGTCTTTGTTACTGTGTGCCAGTGTATGTCTTTGTTACTTGGTTTAATTGTATGTCTTTGTTACTTGGTATCAGTGTATGTCTTTGTGACTTGGTGTCAGTGTACGTCTCTGTTTCTTGGTTTAAGTGTGTGTCTGTGTTACTGGGTATCAGTGTATGTCTTTGTTACTTGGTGTAAGTGTGTGTCTGTGTTACTGGGTATCATTGCATGTCTTTGTTACATGGTGTCAGTGCATGTCTGTGTTACTGGGTATCAGTGTATGTCTTTGTGATTTGTTGTCAGTGTGTGTCTCTGTTAGTCTTTGTTACTTGGTGTCATTGTCTGTCTGTGTTACTTGGTGTAAGTGTGTGTCTTTGTTACTTGGTGTAATTGTATGTCTGTGTTACTTGGTGTAAGTGTGTGTCTTTGTTACTTGGTGTAATTGTATGTCTTTGTTACTGTGTGGCAGTGTTTCTCTATGTTACTGGGTGTCAGTGTGTGTTTGTTTGTGTTACTGGGTTTCAGTGTGTGTCTGTGTTACTTGGTGTAAGTGCATGTCTTTGTTTCTTGGTGTCAGTGGATGTCTTTGTTACTTGGTGTCAGTGTTTGTCTTTGTTACTTGGTGTAAGTGTGTGTCAGTGTTACTGGGTTAACAGTGTATGTCTTTGTTGCTTGGTGTCAGTGTATGTCTGTGTTACTTGGTGTAATTGTATTTCTTTGTTACTTGGTATCAGTGTATGTCTTGGTGACTTGGTGTAAGTGTGTCTGTGTTACTGTGTATCAGTGTATGTCTTTGTTACTTGGTGTAAGTGTGTGTCTGTGTTACTGGGTATCAGTGCATGTCTTTGTTACAAGGTGTCAGTGTATGTCTGTGTTACTTGGTGCAAGTGTGTGTCTTTGTTACTTGGTGTAATTGTATGTCTTTGTTACTTGGTGTCAGTGTATGTCTTTTTTACTTGGTGTAAGTGTGTGTCTGTGTTACTGGGTATCAGTGTATGTCTTTGTTACTTGGTGTCAATGTATGTCTTTGTGACTTGGTGTCAGTGTATGTCTTTGTTACTGGGTGTCACTGTATGTCTTTGTGACTCTGTGTCAGTGTATGTCTTTGTTACTGGGCGTCAGTTTATGTCTTTGTTACTTGGTGTCAGTGTATGTCTTTGTTACTTGGTGTCAGTGTATGTCTGTGTTACTTGGTGTAAGTGTGTGTCTTTGTTACTTAGTGTAAGTGTGTGACTGTGTTACTGGTTATCAGTGTATGTCTTTGTAACTTGGTATCACTGTATGTCGTTGTTACTTGGTGTATGTGTGTGTCTGTGTTACTGGGTGTCAGTGTATGTCTGTGTTGCTTGGTGTAAGTGTGTGTCTGTTACTTGGTGTAATTGTATGTCATTGTTAATTGGTGTCAGTGTATGTCTTTGTTACTTGGTGTCAGTGCATGTCTGTGTTACTGGGTATCAGTGCATGTCTGTGTTACTGGGTATCAGTGCATGTCTTTGTTACATGGTGTCAGTGTATGTCTGTGTTACTTGGTGTAAGTGTGTGTCTTTGTTACTTGGTGTAATTGTATGTCATTGTTACTTAGTGTCAGTGTATGTCTTTGTTACTTGGTGTCAGTGTCTGTCTGTGTATGTCTTTGTTACTGTGTGTCAGTGTTTCTCTATGTTACTTGGTGTCAGTGTTTGTCTTTGTTACTTGGTGCAAGTGTGTGTCTGTGTTACTGGGTATCAGTGTATGTCTTTGTTACTTGGTGTAAGTGTATGTCTTTGTTACTGGGTGTCAGTGTATGTCTTTGTGATTTGTTGTCAGTGTGTGTCTCTGTTAGTCTTTGTTACTTGGTGTCAGTGTCTGTCTGTGTATGTCTTTGTTACTGGGTATCAGTGTATGTCTTTGTGACTTGGTGTAAGTGTGTGTCTGTGTTACTGGGTATCAGTGCCTGTCTTTGTTGCTTGGTGTCAGTGTATGTCTTTGTTACTTTGTGTAAGTGTGTGTCTGTGTTACTGGGTATCAGTGTATGTCTTTGTTAATTGGTGTCAGTGTATGTCTTTGTTACTTGGTGTCAGTGTATGTCTTTGTTACTTGGTGGAAGTGTGTGTCTGTGTTACTGGGTATCAGTGTCTGTCTTTGTTACTTGCTGTAAGTGTATGTATGTGTCAGTTGGTGTCCGTGTGTGTCTGTGTTATTGGGTATCAGTGTATGTCTTTGTTACTTGGTGTAAGTGTGTGTCTGTGTTACTGGGTATCAGTGTCTGTCTTTGTTACTTGGTGTCAGTGTATGTCTTTGTTACTGGGTGTCAGTGCGTGTCTGTGTTACTGGGTATCATTGTATGTCTTTGTTACTTGGTGTCAGTGTATGTCATTGTACTTGGTGTAAGTGGATGTCTTTGTTACTTGGTGTCAGTGTCTGTCTTTGTTACTTGGTGTCAGTGTTTGTCTTTGTTACTGGGTGTCAGTGTATGTCTTTGTTACTTTGTGTCAGTGTATGTCTGCGTTAGTTGGTGTAAGTATGTGTCTGTGTTATTGGGTATCAGTGTCTGTCTTTGTTACTTGGTGTCAGTGTATGTCTTTGTTACTTGGTGTCAGTGTATGTCTGTGTTACTTGGTGTAAGTGTGTGTCTTTGTTACTTGGTGTAAGTGTGTGTCTGTGTTACTGGGCATCAGTGTATGTCTTTGTAACTTGGTATCACTGTATGTCGTTGTTACTTGGTGTATGTGTGTGTCTGTGTTACTGGGTGTCAGTGTATGTCTGTGTTGCTTGGTGTAAGTGTGTGTCTGTTACTTGGTGTAATTGTATGTCATTGTTACTTGGTGTCAGTGTATGTCTTTGTTACTTGGTGTCAGTGTATGTCTTTGTTACTTGGTGTCAGTGCATGTCTGTGTTACTGGGTATCAGTGCATGTCTGTGTTACTGGGTATCAGTGCATGTCTTTGTTACATGGTGTCAGTGTATGTCTGTGTTACTTGCTGGAAGTGTGTGTCTTTGTTACTTGGTGTAATTGTATGTCTTTGTTACTTGGTGTCAGTGTATGTCTTTGTTACTTGGTGTCAGTGTCTGTCTGTGTATGTCTTTGTTACTTGGTGTCAGTGTATGTCTTTGTTACTTGGTGTCAGTGCATGTCTGTGTTACTGGGCATCAGTGCATGTCTGTGTTACTGGGTATCAGTGCATGTCTTTGTTACATGGTGTTAGTGTATGTCTGTGTTGCTTGGTGTAAGTGTGTGTCTGTGTTACTGGGTATCAGTGTATGTCTTTGTTACTTGGTGTTAGTGTATGTCTGTGTTGCTTGGTGTAAGTGTGTGTCTGTTACTTGGTGTAAGTGTATGTCTTTGTTACATGGTGTAAGTGTATGTCTGTTTTACTTTGTGTAAGTGTATGTCATTGTTACTTGGTGTCAGTATTTGTCTTTGTTACTTGGTGGAAGTGTGTGTCTGTGTTACTGTGTATCAGTGTATGTCTTTGTGACTTGGTGTCAGTGTATGTCTTTGTTACTGGGTGTCAGTGTATGTTTTTGCGATTTGTTGTCAGTGTGTGTCTCTGTTAGTCTTTGTTACTTGGTGTCAGTGTCTGTCTGTGTATGTCTTTGTTACTGTGTGTCAGTGTTTCTCTATGTTACTGGGTGTCAGTGTGTGTTTGTGTTACTGGGTATCAGTGTATGTCTTTGTTCATTGGTGTCAGTGTATGTCTTTGTTACTTGGTGTCAGTGTATGTCTGTGTTACTGGGTGTCAGTGTATGTCCTTGATACTAGGTGTCAGTGTGTGTCTTTGTTACTGGGTGTCAGTGCATGTCTTTGTTACTGGGTATCAGTGTATGTCTTTGTTACTTGGTGTAAGTGTGTGTCTGTGTTACTGGGTATCAGTGCCTGTCTTTGTTGCTTGGTGTCAGTGTATGTCTTTGTTACTTTGTGTAAGTGTGTGTCTGTGTTACTGGGTATCAGTGTATGTCTTTGTTACTTGCTGTAAGTGTATGTATGTGTCAGTTGGTGTCCGTTTGTGTCTGTGTTATTGGGTATCAGTGTATGTCTTTGTTACTTGGTGTAAGTGTGTGTCAGTGTTACTGGGTATCAGTGTATGTCTTTGTTACTTGGTGTCAGTGTACGTCTTTGTTACTCGGTGTAAGTGTATGTCTTTGTTACTTGGTGTCAGTGTATGTCTTTGTTACTTGGTATAAGTGTGTGTCTTTGTTACTTGGTGTCAGTGTATGTCTTTGTTACTTGGTGTCAGTGCATGTCTTTGTTACTTTGTGTCAGTGTATGTCTGTGTTAGTTGGTGCAAGTGTGTGTCTGTGTTACTGGGTATCTTTGTATGTCTTTGTTACTTGGTGTCAGTGTATGTCTTTGTTACTTGGTGTAAGTGTGTGTCTGTGTTACTGGGTATCAGTGTCTGTCTTTGTTACTTGGTGTCATTGTATGTCTTTGTTACTGGGTGTCAGTGCGTGTCTGTGTTACTGGGTGTCATTGTATGTCTTTGTTACTTGGTGTCAGTGTATGTCATTGTACTTGGTGTAAGTGTATGTCTTTGTTACTTGGTGTCTGTGTCTGTCTTTGTTACTTGGTGTCAGTGTTTGTCTTTGTTACTGGGTGTCAGTGTATGTCTTTGTTACTTTGTGCCAGTGTATGTCTGCGTTAGTTGGTGTAAGTATGTGTCTGTGTTATTGGGTATCAGTGTCTGTCTTTGTTACTTGGTGTCAGTGTATGTCTTTGTTACTTGGAGTCAGCGTATGTCTTTGTTACTCGGTGTAAGTGTATGTCTTTGTTACTTGGTGTCAGTGTATGTCTTTGTTACTTGGTATAAGTGTGTGTCTTTGTTACTTGGTATAAGTGTGTGTCTTTGTTACTTGGTGTCAGTGTATGTCTTTGTTACTTGGTGTAAGTGTGTGTCAGTGTTACTGGGTATCAATGTATGTCTTTGTTACTTGGTGTCAGTGTATGTCTTTGTTACTCGGTGTAAGTGTATGTCTTTGTTACTTGGTGTCAGTGTATGTCTTTGTTACTTGGTATAAGTGTGTGTCTTTGTTACTTGGTGTCAGTGTATGTCTTTGTTACTTGGTGTCAGTGTGTGTCTTTGTTACTGGGTATCTTTGTATGTCTTTGTTACTTGGTGTCAGTGTATGTCTTTGTTACTTGGTGTATGTGTGTGTCTGTGTTACTGGGTATCAGTGTATGTCTTTGTTACTTGGTGTAAGTGTGTGTCTGTGTTACTGGGTATCAGTGTATGTCTTTGTTACTGGGTGTCAGTGCGTGTCTGTGTTACTGGGTATCATTGTATGTCTTTGTTACTTGGTGTCAGTGTATGTCATTGTACTTGGTGTAAGTGGATGTCTTTGTTACTTGGTGTCAGTGTCTGTCTTTGTTACTTGGTGTCAGTGTCTGTCTTTGTTACTTGGTGTCAGTGTCTGTCTTTGTACTTGGTGTCAGTGTATGTCTTTGTTACTTGCTGTAAGTGTATGTATGTGTCAGTTGGTGTCCGTGTGTGTCTGTGTTATTGGGTATCAGTGTATGTCTTTGTTACTTGGTGTCAGTGTATGTCTTTGTTACTCGGTGTAAGTGTATGTCTTTGTTACTTGGTATAAGTGTGTGTCTTTGTTACTTGGTGTCAGTGTATGTCTTTGTTACTTGGTGTCAGTGTATGTCTTTGTTACTTAGTGTAAGTGTGTGTCTGTGTTACTGTGTATCAGTGTATGTCTTTGTGACTTGGTGTCAGTGTGTGTCTTTGTTACTGGGTGTCAGTGTATGTCTTTGTTACTGGGTGTCAGTGTATATCTTTGTTACTTTGTGTCAGTGTATGTCTGTGTTAGTTGGTGTAAGTGTGTGTCTGTGTTACTGGGTATCTTTGTATGTCTTTGTTACTTGGTGTCAGTGTATGTCTTTGTTACTTGGTGTAAGTGTGTGTCTGTGTTACTGGGTATCAGTGTATGTCTTTGTTACTTGGTGTAAGTGTCTGTCTGTGTTACTGGTATCAGTGTCTGTCTTTGTTACTTGGTGTCAGTGTATGTCATTGTTACTGGGTCTCAGTGCGTGTCTGTGTTACTGGGTATCATGGTATGTCTTTGTTACTTGGTGTCAGTGTATGTTTTTATACTTGGTGTAAGTGGATGTCTTTGTTACTTGGTGTCAGTGTCTGTCTTTGCTACTTGGTGTCAGTGTGTGTCTGTGTTACTGGGTATCAGTGTCTGTCTTTGTTACTTGTTGTCAGTGTATGTCATTGTTACTGGGTGTCAGTGTGTATCTGTGTTCCTGGGTGCCAGTGTATGTCTTTGTTACTTGGTGTCACTGTATGTCTGTGTTACTTGGTGTAAGTGTGTGTCTGTGTTACTGGGTATAAGTGTATGTCTTTGTTACTTGGTGTCAGTGTATGTCTTTGTTACCTGGAGTAAGTGTATGTCTTTGTTACTTGATGTCAGTGTATGTGTTTGTTACTTGGTGTAAGTGTGTGTCTGTGTTACTGGGTATCAGTGTATGTCTTTGTTCATTGGTGTCAGTGTATGTCTTTGTTACTTGGTGTCAGTGTATGTCTTTGTTACTTGGTGTAGGTGTGTGTCTGTGTTACTGGGTATCAGTGTATGTCTTTGTTACTTGGTATCAGTGTGTGTCTTTGTTACTGGGTGTCAGTGTATGTCTTTGTTACTTTGTGTCAGTGTATGTCTGCGTTAGTTGGTGTAAGTATGTGTCTGTGTTATTGGGTATCAGTGTCTGTCTTTGTTATTTGGTGTCATTGTATGTCTTTGTTACTTGGTGTCAGTGTATTTCTTTGTTACTCGGTGTAAGTGTATGTCTTTGTTACTTGGTGTCAGTGTATGTCTTTGTTACTTCGTATAAGTGTATGTCTTTGTACTTGGTGTAAGTGGATGTCTTTGTTATTTGGTGTCAGTGTATGTCTGTGTTACTTGGTGTCAGTGTGTTTCTTTGTTACTTGGTGTCAGTGTTTCTCTGTGTTACTGGGTGTCAGTGTGTATCTGTTTTCCTGGGTGTCAGTATATGTCTTTGTTACTTGGTGTCAGTATATGTCTGTGTTACTGGGTATCAGTGTATGTCTTTGTTACTTGGTGTAAGTGTGTGTCTGTGTTACTGGGTATCAGTGCATGTCTTTGTTACTTGGTGTCAGTGTATGTCTTTGTTACTTGGTGTAAGTGTATGTCTTTGTTACTTTGTGTCAGTGTATGTCTTTGTTACTTGGTGTCAGTGTGTGTCTGTGTTACTGGGTATCAGTGTCTGTCTTTGTTACTTCGTGTCCGTGTACGTCTTTGTTACTGGGAGTCAGTGCGGGTCTTTGTTACTGGATATAATTGTATGTCTTTGTTATTTGGTGTCATTGTATGTCTGTGTCACTTGGTGTCAGTGTGTGTCTTTGTTACTTGGTGCCAGTGTTTCTCTGTGTTACTGGGTGTCAGTGTATGTCTTTGTTACTTTGTATCATTGTATGTCTTTGTTACTTGGTGTCAGTGTATGTCTTTGTACTTGGTGTAAGTGGATGTCTTTGTTACTTGGTGTCACTGTATGTCTGTGTTACTTGGTGTAAGTGTGTGTCTGTGTTACTGGGTATCAGTGTATGTCTTTGTTCATTGGTGTCAGTGTCTGTCTTTGTTACTTGGTGTCAGTGTTTCTCTGTGTTACTCGGTGTCAGTGTGTATCTGTGTTCCTGGGTGTCAGTGTATGTCTTTGTTACTTGGTGTCAGTGTATGTCTTTGTTACTTGGTGTAAGTGTATGTCTTTGTTACTTGGTGACAGTGTATGTCTTTGTTACTTGGTGTAAGTGTGTGTCTGTGTTACTGGGTATCAGTGTATGTCTTTGTTCATTGGTGTCAGTGTATGTCTTTGTTACTTGGTGTCAGTGTATGTCTTTGTTACTTTGTGTAAGTGTGTGTCTGTGTTACTGGGTATCAGTGTATGTCTTTGTTACTTGGTGTCAGTGTGTGTCTTTGTTACTGGGTGTCAGTGTTTGTCTTTGTTACTTGGTGTATGTGTCTGTCTGTTGTTACTGGGTATCAGTGTCTGTCTTTGTTACTGGGTGTCTGTGTGTGTCTGTGTTACTTTGTGTAAGTGTGTGTCTGTGTAACTGGGTATCAGTGTATGTCTTTGTTACTCATTGTCAGTGTGTGTCTTTGTTACTGGGTGTCAGTGCATGTCTTTGTTACTGGGTGTCAGTGTATGTCTTTGTGACTTGGTGTAAGTGTGTGTCTGTGTTACTAGGTATCAGTGCCTGTCTTTGTTACTTGGTGTCAGTGTACGTCTTTGTTACTTGGTGCAAGTGTGTGTCTGTGTTACTGGGTATCAGTGGATGTCTTTGTTACTTGGTGTCACTGTATGTCTGTGTTACTTGGTGTCAGTGTCTGTCTTTGTTACTTGGTGTCAGTGTTTCTCTGTGTTACTCGGTGTCAGTGTGTATCTGTGTTCCTGGGTGTCAGTGTATGTCTTTGTTACTTGGTGTCAGTGTATGTCTGTGTCAGTTGGTGTAAGTGTGTGTCTGTGTCATTGGGTATCAGTGTATGTCTTTGTTACTTGGTGTAAGTGTGTGTCTGTGTTACAGGGTATCAGTGTATGTGTTTGTTGCTTGGTGTCAGTGTATGTCTTTGTTACTCGTTGTAAGTGTGTGTCTTTCTTACTTGGTGTCAGTGTATGTCTTTGTTACTTGGTGTCAGTGTGTGTCTTCGTTACTGGGTGTCAGTGTATGTCTTTGTTACTTTGTGTCAGTGTATGTCTGCGTTAGTTGGTGTAAGTATGTGTCTGTGTTATAGGGTGTCAGTGCATGTCTTTGTTACATGGTGTAAGTGTGTGTCTGTGTTACTGGGTATCAGTGCATGTCTTTGTTACTTGGTGTCAGTGTATGTCTTTGTGACTGGGTGTCAGTGCGTGTCTGTGTTACTGGATATAATTGTATGTCTTAGTTACTTGGTGTCAGTGTATGTCTTTGTACTTGGTGTAAGTGGATGTCTTTGATATTTGGTGTCAGCGTATGTCTGTGTTACTTGGTGTCAGTGTTTCTCTGTTACTGGGTGTAAGTGTGTGTCTGTGTTACTGGGTATCAGTGTATGTCTTTGTTACTTGGTGTAAGTGTATGTCTTTGTTACTTGGTGTCAGTGTATGTCTTTGTTACTTGGTGTAAGTGTTTGTCTTTGTTACTCGGTGTAAGTGTATGTCTTTGTTACTTGGTGTCTTTGTATGTCTTTGTTACTTGGTGTAAGTGCATGTCTTTGTTACTTGGTGTCAGTGTATGTTTTTGTTACTTGGTGTAAGTGTGTGTCTGTGTTACTGGGTATCAGTGTCTGTCTTTGTTACTGGGTGTCAGTGCGCGTCTGTGTTACTGGATATAATTGTATGTCTGTTACTTGGTGTCAGTGTATGTCTTTGTACTTGGTGCAGTTGGATGTCTTTGTTACTTGGTGTCAGTGTATGTCTGTGTTACTTGGTGTCAGTGTCTGTCTTTGTTACTTGCTGTCAGTGTTTCTCTGTGTTACTGGGGGTCAGTGTGTATCTGTGTTCCTGGGTGTCAGTGTATGTCTTTGTTACTTGGTGTCAGTGTATGTCTGTGTTACTTGGTGTAAGAGTGTGTCTGTGTTACTGGGTATCAGTGTATGTCGTTGTTACTTGGTATAAGTGTGTGTCTGAGTTACTGGATATCAGTGTCTGTCTTTGTTACTTGGTGTCAGTGTATGTCTTCGTTACTTGGTGTCAGTGTATCTCTTTGTTACTTGGTGTAGGTGGATGTCTGTGGTCCTGGGTATCTGTGTATGTCTTTGTTACTTGATGTCAGTGTGTGTCTTTGTTACTGGCTGTCAGTGTATGTTTTTGTTACTGGGTGTCAGTGTGTGTCTTTGTGACTTGGTGTAAGTGTGTGTCTGTTTTACTGGGTATCAGTGTCTGTCTTTGTTACTTGCTGTAAGTGTCTGTCTGTTTTACTGGGTATCAGTGTCTGTCTTTGTTACCGGGTGTCAGTGTGTGTCTGTGTTACTTTGTGTAAGTGTGTGTCTGTGTAACTGGGTATTAGTGTATGTCTTTGTTACTTGGTGTCAGTGTGTGTCTTTGTTACTGGATGTCAGTGCCTGTCTTTGTTACTGGGTGTCAGTGTATGTCTGTGTTACTTGGTGTAAGTGTGTGTCTGTGTTACTGGGTATCAGTGTCTGTCTTTGTTACTTGGTCTAAGTGTGTGTCTGTGTTACTGGGTATCAGTGCATGTCTTTGTTACCTGGTGTCAGTGTATGTCTTTGTTTCTCGGTGTAAGTGTATGTCTTTGTTACTTGTTGTCAGTGTATGTCTTTGTTACTTGGTATAAGTGTGTGTCTTTGTTACCTGGTGTCAGTGGATGTCTTTGTTACTGGGTGTCAGTGTGTGTCTTTGTTACTGGGTGTCAGTGTATGTCTTTGTTACTTTGTGTCAGTGGATGTCTGTGTTAGTTGGTGTAAGAATGCGTCTGTGTTATTGGGTATCATTGTCTGTCTTTGTTACTTGTTGTCAGTGTATGTCTTTGTACTTGGTGTAAGTGGATGTCTTTGTTACTTGGTGTCAGTGTATGTCTGTGTTACTTGGTGTCAGTGTGTGTCTGTGTTACTTGGTGTCTGTGTTTCTCTGTGTCACTGGGTGTCAGTGTGTATCTGTGTTCCTGGGTGTCAGTATATGTCTTTGTTACTTGGTGTCAGTGTATGTCTTTGTTAATTGTTGTCAGTGTGTGTCTTTGTTACTGGGTGTCAGTCTATGTCTTTGTTACTGGGTGTCAGTGTATGTCTTTGTGACTTGGTGTAAGTGTGTGTCTGTGTTACTGGGTATCAGTGTCTGTCTTTGTTACTTGGTGTAAGTGTGTGTCTGTTTTACTGGGTATCAGTGCCTGTCTTTGTTACTGGGTGTCATGTGTGTCTTTGTGACCTGGTGTAAGTGTTTGTCTGTGTTACTGGGATTCAGTGTCTGTCTTTGTTACTTGGTGTAAGTGTGTGTCTGTGTTACTGGGTATCAGTGTATGTCTTTGTTACTTGGTGTCAGTGTATGTCTGAGTTACTTGGTGTAAGTGTGTGTCTATGTTGCTGTGTATCAGTGTATGTCTTTGTTACTTGGTGTCAGTGTAGATCTGTGTTACTTGGTGTAAGTGTGTGTCTTTCTTACTTGGTATAAGTGCATGTCTTTGTTACTTGGTGTCAGTGTATGTCTGTGTTACTTGGTGTAAGTGTATGTCTGTGTTACTTGGTGTAAGTGTCTGTGTTTGTTACTTGGTGTCAGTGTATGTCTTTGTTACTTGGTGTCAGTGTATGTCTTTGTTACTTGGTGTCAGTGTATGTCTTTGTTACTTGGTGTCAGTGTGTGTCTTTGTTACTTGGTGTCAGTGTTTCTCTGTGTTACTTGGTGTAAGTGTGTGTCTGTGTTACTGGGTAACAGTGCATGTCTTTGTTACTTGGTGTCAGTGTATGTCTTTGTTACTTGGTGCAAGTGTATGTCTTTGTTACTTGGTGTAAGTGTTTGTCTTTGTTACTTGGTGTCAGTGTGTGTCTTTGTTACTTGGTGTAAGTGTGTGTCTTTGTTACTTGGTGTAAGTGTGATCTTTGTACTTGGTGCAAGTGGATGTCTTTGTTACTTGGTGTCAGTGTATGTCTGTGTTACTTGGTGTCAGTGTCTGTCTTTGTTACTTGGTGTCAGTGTTTCTCTGTGTTACTGGGTGTCAGTGTGTATCTGTGTTATTGGGTGTCATTGTATGTCTTTGTTACTTGGTGTCTGTGTATGTCTGTGTTACTTGGTGTCAGTGTGTGTCTGTGTTACTTGGTGTCTGTGTTTCTCTGTGTCACTGGGTGTCAGTGTGTATCTGTGTTCCTGGGTGTCAGTATATGTCTTTGTTACTTGGTGTCAGTGTATGTCTTTGTTAATTGGTGTCAGTGTGTGTCTTTGTTACTGGGTGTCAGTCTATGTCTTTGTTACTGGGTGTCAGTGTATGTCTTTGTGACTTGGTGTAAGTGTGTGTCTGTGTTACTGGGTATCAGTGTCTGTCTTTGTTACTTGGTGTAAGTGTGTGTCTGTTTTACTGGGTATCAGTGCCTGTCTTTGTTACTGGGTGTCATGTGTGTCTTTGTGACCTGGTGTAAGTGTTTGTCTGTGTTACTGGGATTCAGTGTCTGTCTTTGTTACTTGGTGTAAGTGTGTGTCTGTGTTACTGGGTATCAGTGTATGTCTTTGTTACTTGGTGTCAGTGTATGTCTGAGTTACTTGGTGTAAGTGTGTGTCTATGTTGCTGTGTATCAGTGTATGTCTTTGTTACTTGGTGTCAGTGTAGATCTGTGTTACTTGGTGTAAGTGTGTGTCTTTCTTACTTGGTATAAGTGCATGTCTTTGTTACTTGGTGTCAGTGTATGTCTGTGTTACTTGGTGTAAGTGTATGTCTGTGTTACTTGGTGTAAGTGTCTGTGTTTGTTACTTGGTGTCAGTGTATGTCTTTGTTACTTGGTGTCAGTGTATGTCTTTGTTACTTGGTGTCAGTGTGTGTCTTTGTTACTTGGTGTCAGTGTTTCTCTGTGTTACTTGGTGTAAGTGTGTGTCTGTGTTACTGGGTAACAGTGCATGTCTTTGTTACTTGGTGTCAGTGTATGTCTTTGTTACTTGGTGCAAGTGTATGTCTTTGTTACTTGGTGTAAGTGTATGTCTTTGTTACTTGGTGTCAGTGTGTGTCTTTGTTACTTGGTGTAAGTGTGTGTCTTTGTTACTTGGTGTAAGTGTGATCTTTGTACTTGGTGCAAGTGGATGTCTTTGTTACTTGGTGTCAGTGTATGTCTGTGTTACTTGGTGTCAGTGTCTGTCTTTGTTACTTGGTGTCAGTGTTTCTCTGTGTTACTGGGTGTCAGTGTGTATCTGTGTTATTGGGTGTCATTGTATGTCTTTGTTACTTGGTGTCTGTGTATGTCTGTGTTACTTGGTGTAAGTGTGTGTCTGTGTTACTGGGTATTATTGTATGTCGTTGTTACTTGGTGCAAGTGTGTGTCTGTGTTACTGGGTATCAGTGTATGTCTTTGTTACTTGGTGTCAGTGTATGTCTTTGTTACTTGGTGTAAGTGTATGTCTTTGTTACTTGGTGTAAGTGTGTGTCTGTTTTGCTGGGTATCAGTGTATGTCTTTGTTCATTGGTGTCAGTGTATGTATTAGTTACTTGGTGTCAGTGTATGTCTTTGTTTCGTGGTGTAAGTGTGTGTCTGTGTTACTGGGTATCAGTGTATGTCTTTGTTACTTGGTTTCAGTGTGTGTCTTTGTTACTGGGTGTCAGTGTATGTCTTTGTTATTGGGTGTCAGTGTGTGTCTTTGTGACTTGGTGTAAGTGTGTGTCTGTGTTACTGGGTATCAGTGTCTGTCTTTGTTACTTGGTGTAAGTGTGTGTCTGTGTTACTGGGTATCAGTGCCTGTCTCTGTTACTTGGTGTCAGTGTACGTCTTTGTTATTTGGTGTAAGTGTGTGTCTGTGTTACTGGTTACCAGTATATGTCTTTGTTACTTGGTGTCTGTGTATGTCTTTTTTACTTGGCGTAATTGTATGTCTTTGTTACTTGGCGTCAGTGTATGTCTTTGCTACTTGGTGGAAGTGTGTGTCTGTGTTACTGGGTATCAGTGTCTGTCTTTGTTACTTGCTGTAAGTGTATGTCTGTGTCAGTTGGTGTTAGTGTGTCTCTGTGTTATTGGGTATCAGTGTATGTCTTTGTTCCTTGATGTAAGTGTTTGTCTGTGTTACTGGGTATCAGTGTATGTCTTTGTTACTTGGTGTCAGTGTATGTCTTTGTTACTCGGTGTAAGTGTATGTCTTTGTTACTTGGTGTCAGTGTATGTCTTTGTTACTTGGTATAAGTGTGTGTCTTTGTTACTTGGTGTCAGTGTATGTCTTTGTTACTTGGTGCCATTGTGTTTCTTTGTTACTGGGTGTCAGTGTCTGTCTTTGTTACAGGGTGTCATTGTGTGTCTTTGTGACCTGGTGTAAGTGTTGGTCTGTGTTACTGGGTATCAGTGTCTGTCTTTGGTACTTGGTGTAAGTGTGTGTCTGTGTTACTGGGTATCAGTGTATGTCTTTGTTACTTGGTGTCAATGTCTGTCTGAGTTACTTGGTGTAAGTGTGCGTCTTTGTTACTTTGTGTAAGTTTATGTCTGTGTTACTTGGTGTAAGTGTATGTCTTTGTTACCTAGTGTCAGTGTATGTCTTTGTTACTTGGTGTAAGTGTATGTCTTTGTTACTGGGTATCAGTGTCAGTCTTTGTTACTTGTTGTAAGAGTGTGTCTGTGTTGCTGGGTATCAGTGTATGTCTGTGTTACTTGGTGTAAGTGTATGTCTGTGTTATTTGGTGTCAGTGTGTGTCTTTGTTACTTGGTGTCAGTGTTTCTCTGTGTTACTGGGTGTCAGTTTGTATCTGTGTTCCTGGGTGTCAGTATATGTCTTTGTTACTTGGTGTCAGTGTATGTCTGTGTTATTTGGTGTAAGTGTGTGTCTGTGTTACGGGGTAACAGTGTATGTCTTTGTTACTTGGTGTAAGTGTGTGTCTGTGTTACTGGGTATCAGTGCATGTCTTTGTTACTTGGGGTCAGTGTATGTCTTTGTTACTTGGTGTAAGTGTATGTCTTTGTTACTTGGTGTAAGTGGATGTCTTTGTTACTTGGTGTCAGTGTATGTCTGTGTTACTTGGTGTCAGTGTCTGTCTTTGTTACTTGGTGTCAGTGTTTCTCTGTGTTACTGGGTGTCAGTGTGTATCTGTGTTCCTGGGTGTCAGTGTATGTCTTTGTTACTTGGTGTCAGTTTATGTCTGTGTTACTTGGTTTAAGTGTGTGTCTGTGTTACTGGGTATCAGTGTATGTCGTTGTTACTTGGTGTAAGTGTGTGTCTCTGTTACTGGGTATCAGTGTATTTCTTTATTCATTGGTGTCAGTGTATGTCTTTGTTACTTGGTGTAAGTGTGTGTCTGTGTTACTGAGTATCAGTGTATGTCTTTGTTACTTGGTGTCAGTGTGTGTCTTTGTTACTGGATGTCAGTGCAAGTCTTTGTTACTGGGTATCAGTGCCTGTCTTTGTTACTTGTTGTCAGTGTATGTCTTTGTTACTTAGTGTAAGTGTGTGTCTGTGTTACTGGGTATCAGTGCATGTTCTTGTTACTTGGTGTATGTGTATGTGTTTTTTACTTGGTGTAATTGTATGTCTTTGTTACTTGGCGTCAGTGTATGTCTTTGTTACTTGGTGTAAGTGTGTGGCTGTGTTACTGGGTATCAGTGCATGTCTTTGTTAATTGGTGTCAGTGTATGTCTTTGTTACTTAGTGTAAGTGTGTGTCTGTGTTACTTGGTATCAGTGTCTGTCTTTGTTACTTGCTGTAAGTGTATGTCTTTGTTACTTGATGTAAGTGGATGTCTTTGTTACTTGATGTAAGTGGATGTCTTTGTGACTTGCTGGAAGTGTGTGTCTGTGTTACTGGGTTGCAGTGCATGTCTTTGTTTCTTGGTGTCCGTGTATGTCTTTGTTACTTGTTGTCAGTGTGCGTCTGTGTTACTGGGTATCACTGGATGTTCTTGTTACTTGGTGTCTGTGTATGTCTTTTTTACTTGATGTAATTGTATGTCTTTGTCACTTGGCGTCAGTGGATGTCTTTGTTGCTTGGTGTAAGTGTGTGTCTGTGTTACTGGGTATCAGTGCATTTCTTTGTTACTTAGTGTCAGTGTATGTCTTTGTTACTTGGTGTAAGTTTGTGTCTGTGTTACTGGGTATCAGTGTCTGTCTTTGTTACTTGCTGTAAGTGTATGTCTGTGTTATGTTGGTGTAAGTGTGTGTCTGTGTTATTGGGTATCAGTGTATGTCTTTGTTACTTGGTGAAAGTGGATGTCTTTGTTATTTGGTTTCAGTGTATGTCTGTGTTACTTGGTGTCAGTGTGTGTCTTTGTTACTTGGTGTCAGTGTTTCTCTGTGTTACTGTGTGTCAGTGTGTATATGTGTTCCTGGGTGTCAGTATATGTCTTTGTTACTTGGTGTCAGTGTATGTCTGTGTTACTTGGTGTATGTGTGTGTCTGTGTTACTGGGTTTCAGTGGATGTCTTGGTTACTTGGTGTAAGTGTGTGTCTGTGTTACTGGGTATCAGTGTATGTCTTTGTTAATTGGTGTCAGTGTATGTCTTTGTTACTTGGTGTAAGTGTGTGACTTTGTTACTTGGTGTCAGTGTATGTATTTGTTAGTTGGTGTAAGTGTGTGTCTTTGTTAATTGGTGTCAGTGTATGTCTTTGTGACTTGGTGTCAGTGTATTTCTTTGTTACTTGGTGTCAGTGTATGTCTTTGATACTTGGAGTCAGTGTGTGTCTGTGTTACTGGGTGTCAGTATATGTCTTTGTTACTTGGTGTCAGTGTATGTCTGTGTTACTTGGTGTATGTGTGTGTCTGTGTTACTGGGTTTCAGTGGATGTCTTGGTTACTTGGTGCAAGTGTGTGTCTGTGTAACTGGGTATCAATGTATGTCTTCTTTCTAGGTGTAAGTGTATGTCTTTGTTACTTGGTGTAAGTGTATGTCTTTGTTACTTGGTGTCAGTGTATGTATTTGTTAGTTGGTGTAAGTGTGTGTCTTTGTTAATTGGTGTCAGTGTATGTCTTTGTGACTTGGTGTCAGTGTATTTCTTTGTTACTTGGTGTCAGTGTATGTCTTTGATACTTGGAGTCAGTGTGTGTCTGTGTTACTGGGTATCAGTGTCTGTCTTTGTTACTTGGTGAAAGAGTGTGTCTGTGTTGCTGGGTATCAGTGTATGTCTTTGTTACTTGGTGTCAGTGCAGGTCTGTGTTACTTGGTGTAAGTGTGTGACTTTCTTACTTGGTGTAAGTGCATGTCTTTGTTACTTGGTGTCAGTGTATGTCTGTGTTACTTGGTGTAAGTGTGTGTCTTTGTTAGTTGGTGTAAGTGTATGTCTTTGTTACTTGGTGTAAGTGTATGTCTGTGTTATTTGGTGTAAGTGTCTGTGTTTGTTACTTGGTGTCAGTGTATGTCTTTGTTACTTGGTGCAAGTGTTTGTCTGTGTTACTGGGTGTCAGTGTATGTCTTTGTTATTTGCTGTCTGTGTATGTCTGTGATACTTGGTGTAAGTGTGTGTCTGTGTTACTGGGTATCTGTGTATGTCTTTGTTACTTCGTGTAAGTGTGTGTCTGTGTTAATAGGTATCAGTGTCTGTCTTTCTTACTCGGTGTCAGTGTATGTCTTTGCTACTTGGTGTAAGTGTATGCATTTGTTACTTGGTGTAAGTGTGTGTGTGTGTTACTGAGTATCAGTGTATGTCTTAGTTAATTGGTGTCTGTGTATGTCTTTGTTCCTTGGTGTAAGTGTATGCATTTGTTACTTGGTGTAAGTGTATGTCTGTGTTACTGGGTATCAGTGTCTGTCTTTGTTACTTGGTGTAATTGTGTGTCTGTGTTTCTGGGTATCAGTGTATGTCTTTGATACTTGGTGTAAGTGTATGTCTTTGTTAATTGGTGTCAGTGTATGTCTTTGATACTTGGTGTCAGTGTATGTCTTTGATACTTGGTGTCAGTGTATGTCTGTGTTACTTGGTGTAAGTTTGTGTCTTTTGTTACTTGGTGTCAGTGTATGTCTTTGCTACTGGGTATCAGTGTATGTCTTTGTTACTTGGCGTCAGTGGATGTCTTTGTTGCTTGGTGTAAGTGTGTGTCTGCGTTATTTGGTTTCAGTGTATGTCTGTGTTACTTGGTGTCAGTGTGTGTCTTTGTTACTTGGTGTCAGTGTTTCTCTGTGTTACTGTGTGTCAGTGTGTATATGTGTTCCTGGGTGTCAGTATATGTCTTTGTTACTTGGTGTCAGTGTGTGTCTGTGTTACTGGGTATCAGTGCATGTCTGTGTTACTTGGTGTCAGTGTATGTCTTTGTTACTTGGTGTAAGTATGTGTCTGTGTTACTGGGTATCAGTGCATGTCTGTGTTACTTGGTGTCAGTGTATGTCTTTGTTACTCGGTGTAAGTGTATGTCTTTGTTACTTGGTGTCAGTGTATGTCTTTGTTACTTGGTATAAGTGTGTGTCTTTGTTACTTGGTGTCAGTGTATGTGTTTGTTACTTGGTGTCGGTGTGTGTCTTTGTTACTGGATGTCAGTGCATGTCTTTGTTACTGGGTGTCAGTGTATGTCTTTGTGACTTGCTGGAAGTGTGTGTCTGTGTTACTGGGTTTCAGTGCCTGTCTTTGTTACTTGGTGTCCGTGTATGTCTTTGTTACTTGTTGTCAGTGTGCGTCTGTGTTACTGGGTATCAGTGGATGTTCTTGTTACTTGGTGTCTGTGTATGTGTTTTTTACTTGATGTAATTGTATGTCTTTGTTACTTGGCGTCAGTGGATGTCTTTGTTGCTTGGTGTAAGTGTGTGTCTGTGTTACTGGGTATCAGTGCATTTCTTTGTTACTTGGCGTCAGTGGATGTCTTTGTTGCTTGGTGTAAGTGTGTGTCTGTGTTACTGGGTATCAGTGCATTTCTTTGTTACTTAGTGTCAGTGTATGTCTTTGTTACTTGCTGTAAGTGTATGTCTGTGTTATGTTGGTGTAAGTGTGTGTCTGTATTATTGGGTATCAGTGTATGTCTTTGTTACTTGGTGTAAGTGGATGTCTTTGTTATTTGGTTTCAGTGTATGTCTGTGTTACTTGGTGTCAGTGTGTGTCTTTGTTACTTGGTGTCAGTGTTTCTCTGTGTTACTGTGTGTCAGTGTGTATATGTGTTCCTGGGTGTCAGTATATGTCTTTGTTACTTGGTGTCAGTGTATGTCTTTGTTACTTGGTGTATGTGTGTGTCTGTGTTACTGCGTATCAGTGTATGTCTTTGTTACTTGTTGTCAGTGTGCGTCTGTGTTACTGGGTATCAGTGGATGTTCTTGTTACTTGGTGTCTGTGTATGTGTTTTTTACTTGATGTAATTGTATGTCTTTGTTACTTGGCGTCAGTGGATGTCTTTGTTGCTTGGTGTAAGTGTGTGTCTGTGTTACTGGGTATCAGTGCATTTCTTTGTTACTTAGTGTCAGTGTATGTCTTTGTTACTTGGTGTAAGTGTGTGTCTGTGTTACTGGGTATCAGTGTCTGTCTTTGTTACTTGCTGTAAGTGTATGTCTGTGTTATGTTGGTGTAAGTGTGTGTCTGTATTATTGGGTATCAGTGTATGTCTTTGTTACTTGGTGTAAGTGGATGTCTTTGTTATTTGGTTTCAGTGTATGTCTGTGTTACTTGGTGTCAGTGTGTGTCTTTGTTACTTGGTGTCAGTGTTTCTCTGTGTTACTGTGTGTCAGTGTGTATATGTGTTCCTGGGTGTCAGTATATGTCTTTGTTACTTGGTGTCAGTGTATGTCTGTGTTACTTGGTGTATGTGTGTGTCTGTGTTACTGCGTATCAGTGTATGTCTTTGTTACTTGGTGTAAGTGTGTGTCTGTGTTACTGGGTATCAGTGCATGTCTGTGTCACTTGGTGTCAGTGTATGTCTTTGTTACTCGGTGTAAGTGTATGTCTTTGTTACTTGGTGTCAGTGTATGTCTTTGTTACTTGGTGTAAGTGTGTGTCTGTGTTACTGGGTATCATTGTATGTCTTTGTTAATTGGTGTCAGTGTATGTCTTTGTGACTTTGTGTAAGTGTGTGTCTGTGTTACTGGTTATCAGTATCTGTCTTTGTTTCTTGGTGTATGTGTATGTCTGTGTTACTTGGTGCAAGTGTGTGTCTGTGTAACTGGGTATCAATGTATGTCTTCTTTCTAGATGTAAGTGTGTGTCTGTGTTACTGGGTATCAGTGTATGTATTTGTTACTTGGTGTAGGTGTGTGTCTGTGTTACTGGGTATCAGTGGATGTCTTTGTTACTTGGTGTAAGTGTATGTCTTTGTTACTTGGTGTCAGTGTATGTCTTTGTTACTTGGTGTAAGTGTGTGTCTTTGTTAATTGGTGTCAGTGTATGTCTTTGTGACCTCGTGTAAGTGTATGTCTTTGTTATTTGGTGTCAGTGTATGTCTTTGACACTTGGAGTCAGTGTGTGTCTGTGTTACTGGGTATCAGTGTCTGTCTTTGTTACTTGGTGTAAGAGTGTGTCTGTGTTGCTGGGTATCAGTGTATGTCTTTGTTACTTGGTGTCAGTGTAGGTCTGTGTTACTTGGTATAAGTGTGTGACTTTCTTACTTGGTGTAAGTGAATGTCTTTGTTACTTGATGTCAGTGTATGTCTGTGTTACTTGGTGTAAGTGTGTGTCTTTGTTAGTTGGTGTAAGTGTATGTCTTTGTTACTTGGTGTCAGTGTATGTCTGTGTTATTTGGTGTAAGTGTCTGTGTTTGTTACTTGATGTCAGTGTATGTCTTTGTTACTTGGTGTAAGTGTTTGTCTGTGTTACGGGGTATCAGTGTATGTCTTTGTTACTTTGTGTCAGTGTATGTGTTTGTGACTTGGTGTCAGTGTATGTCTTTGATACTTGGTGTCAGTGTATGTCTTTGATACTTGGTGTCAGTGTATGTCTTTGATACTTGGTGTCAGTGTATGTCTGTGTTACTTGGTGTAAGTTTGTGTCTTTTGTTACTTGGTGTCAGTGTATGTCTTTGCTACTGGGTATCAGTGTATGTCTTTGTTACTTGGCGTCAGTGAATGTCTTTGTTGCTTGGTGTAAGTGTGTGTCTGTGTTACTTGGTGGCAGTGTATGTCTTTGTGACTTGGTCTAAGTGTATGTCTTTGTTACCTAGTGTCAGTGTATGTCTTTGTTACTTGGTGTAAGTGTATGTCTTTGTTACTCGGTGTAAGTGAATGTCTTTGTTACTTGGTGTCAGTGTATGTCTTTGTTACTTGGTGTAAGTGTGTGTCTGTGTTACTGGGTATCAGTGCCTGTCTTTGTTAATTGGTGTCAGTGTATGTCTTTGTTACTTGGTATCAGTGTGTGTCTTTGTTACTGGGTGTCAGTGCATGTCTTTGTTACTGGGTGTCAGTGTATGTCTTTGTGACTTTGTGTAAGTGTCTGTCTGTGTTACTGGTTATCAGTATCTGTCTTTGTTTCTTGGTGTATGTGTATGTCTGTGTTACTTGGTGCAAGTGTGTGTCTGTGTAACTGGGTATCAATGTATGTCTTCTTTCTAGGTGTAAGTGTATGTCTTTGTTACTTGGTGTCAGTGTATGTCTTTGTTACTTGGTGTCAGTGTATGTCTTTGTTACTTGGTGTAAGTGTGTGTCTTTGTTACTTGGTGTCAGTGTATGTCTTTGTGACTTGGAGTCAGTGTGTGTCTGTGTTACTGAGTATCAGTGTCTGTCTTTGTTACTTGGTGAAAGAGTGTGTCTGTGTTGCTGGGTATCAGTGTATGTCTGTGTTACTTGGTGTAAGTGTGTGTCTTTGTTAGTTGGTGTAAGTGTATGTCTCTGTTACTTGGTGTAAGTGTATGTCTGTGTTATTTGGTGTAAGTGTCTGTGTTTGTTACTTGGTGTCAGTGTATGTCTTTGTTACTTGGTGCAAGTGTTTGTCTGTGTTACTGGGTGTCAGTGTATGTCTTTGTTATTTGCTGTCTGTGTATGTCTGTGATACTTGGTGTAAGTGTGTGTCTGTGTTACTGGGTATCTGTGTATGTCTTTGTTACTTCGTGTAAGTGTGTGTCTGTGTTAATAGGTATCAGTGTCTGTCTTTCTTACTCGGTGTCAGTGTATGTCTTTGCTACTTGGTGTAAGTGTATGCATTTGTTACTTGGTGTAAGTGTGTGTGTGTGTTACTGAGTATCAGTGTATGTCTTAGTTAATTGGTGTCTGTGTATGTCTTTGTTCCTTGGTGTAAGTGTATGCATTTGTTACTTGGTGTAAGTGTATGTCTGTGTTACTGGGTATCAGTGTCTGTCTTTGTTACTTGGTGTAATTGTGTGTCTGTGTTTCTGGGTATCAGTGTATGTCTTTGATACTTGGTGTAAGTGTATGTCTTTGTTAATTGGTGTCAGTGTATGTCTTTGATACTTGGTGTCAGTGTATGTCTTTGATACTTGGTGTCAGTGTATCTCTGTGTTACTTGGTGTAAGTTTGTGTCTTTTGTTACTTGGTGTCAGTGTATGTCTTTGCTACTGGGTATCAGTGTATGTCTTTGTTACTTGGCGTCAGTGGATGTCTTTGTTGCTTGGTGTAAGTGTGTATCTGTGTTATTTGGTTTCAGTGTATGTCTGTGTTACTTGGTGTCAGTGTGTGTCTTTGTTACTTGGTGTCAGTGTTTCTCTGTGTTACTGTGTGTCAGTGTGTATATGTGTTCCAGGGTGTCAGTATATGTCTTTGTTACTTGGTGTCAGTGTGTGTCTGTGTTACTGGGTATCAGTGCATGTCTGTGTTACTTGGTGTCAGTGTATGTCTTTGTTACTTGGTGTAAGTGTGTGTCTGTGTGACTGGGTATCAGTGTATGTCTTTGTTACTTGGTGTAAGTGTGTGTCTGTGTTACTGGGTATCAGTGCATGTCTGTGTTACTTGGTGTCAGTGTATGTCTTTGTTACTCGGTGTAAGTGTATGTCTTTGTCACTTGGTGTCAGTGTATGTCTTTGTTACTTGGTATAAGTGTGTGTCTTTGTTACTGGATGTCAGTGCATGTCTTTGTTACTGGGTGTCAGTGTATGTCTTTGTGACTTGCTGGAAGTGTGTGTCTGTGTTACTGGGTTTCAGTGCCTGTCTTTGTTACTTGGTGTCCGTGTATGTCTTTGTTACTTGTTGTCAGTGTGCGTCTGTGTTACTGGGTATCAGTGGATGTTCTTGTTACTTGGTGTCTGTGTATGTGTTTTTTACTTGATGTAATTGTATGTCTTTGTTACTTGGCGTCAGTGGATGTCTTTGTTGCTTGGTGTAAGTGTGTGTCTGTGTTACTGGGTATCAGTGCATTTATTTGTTACTTAGTGTCAGTGTATGTCTTTGTTACTTGGTGTAAGTGTGTGTCTGTGTTACTGGGTATCAGTGTCTGTCTTTGTTACTTGCTGTAAGTGTATGTCTGTGTTATGTTGGTGTAAGTGTGTGTCTGTATTATTGGGTATCAGTGCATGTCTTTGTTACTTGGTGTCAGTGTATGTCTGTGTTACTTGGTGTAAGTGTGTGTCTTTGTTAGTTGGTGTAAGTGTATGTCTTTGTTATTTGCTGTCTGTGTATGTCTGTGATACTTGGTGTAAGTGTGTGTCTGTGTTACTGGGTATCTGTGTATGTCTTTGTTACTTCGTGTAAGTGTGTGTCTGTTACTGGGTATCAGTGTCTGTCTTTGTTACTTGGTGTCAGTGTATGTCTTTGCTACTTGGTGTAAGTGTATGCATTTGTTACTTGGTGTAAGTGCATGTGTGTGTTACTGGGTATCAGTGTATGTCTTTGTTAATTGGTGTCTGTGTATGTCTTTGTTCCTTGGTGTCAGTGTATGTCTTTGTTTCTAGTTGTAACTGTGTGTCTGTGTTACTGGGTATCAGTGTATGTCTTTGTTACTTGGTGTCAGTGTGTCTCTTTGTTGCTGTGTGTCAGTGTATGTCTTTGTTACTGGGTGTCAGTGTATGTCGTTGTGACTTGGTGTCAGTGTATGTCTTTGTTACTGGGTGTCAGTGTGTGTCTTTGTGACCTGGTGTAAGTGTATGTCTGTGTTACTGGGTATCAGTGTCTGTCTTTGTTACTTGGTGTAAGTGCATGTCTTTGTTACTTGGTGTCAGTGTCTGTCTTTGATACTTGGTGTCAGTGTATGTCTGTGTTACCTGGTGTAACTTTGTGTCTTTGTTACTTGGTGTCAGTGTCTGTCTTTGTTACTTTGTGTCAGTGTCTGTCTGTATTACTTGGTGCAAGTGTATGTCTGTGTTACTTGGTTTCAGTGCATGTCTTTGTTACTGGGTATCAATGTATTTCTTTGTTACTTTGTGCAAGTGTATGTCTTTGTTACTTGGTGTCTGTGTGCGTCTGTGTTACTTGGTGCAAGTGTGTGTCTGTGTAACTGGGTATCAGTGTATGTCTTGTTTCTCGGTGTAAGTGTGTGTCTGTGTTACTGGGTATCAGTCTATGTCTTTGTTACTTGGTGTCAGTGTGTGTCTTTTTTACTTGGTGCAATTGTATGTCTTTGTTACTTGGTGTCAGTTTATGTCTTTGTTACTTGGTGTAAGTGTGTGTCTGTGTTACTGGGTATCAGTGTATGTCTTTGTTAATTGGTGTCAGTGCATGTCTTTGTTACTTGGCGTAAGTGTGTGTCTGTGTTACTGGGTATCAGTGTATGTCTTTGTTAATTGGTATCAGTGCATGTCTTTGTTACTGGGTGTCAGTGTATGTCTTAGTGACTTGGTCTAAGTGTGTGTCTGTGTTACTGGGTATTAGTATCTGTCTTTGTTACTTGGTGTAAGTGTATATCTGTGTTAGTTGGTGTAAATGTGCGTCTGTGTTATTGGGTATCAGTGTATATCTTTGTTACTTGGTGTAGGTGTGTGTCTGTGTTCCTGGGTGTCAGTGTATGTCTTTGTTACTTGGTGTCAGTGAATGTCTGTGTTACTGGGTATCAGTGTATGTCTTTGTTACTTGGTGTCAGTGTATATCTTTGTTACTTGGTGTAGGTGTGTGTCTGTGTTCCTGGGTGTCAGTGTATGTCTTTGTTACTTGGTGTCAGTGAATGTCTGTGTTACTGGGTATCAGTGTATGTCTTTGTTAATTGGTGTCAGTGTATATCTTTGTTACTTGGTGTCAGTGTATGCCTTTGTTACTTGGTGTAAGTGTGTGTCTGTGTGAATGGGTATCAGTGTATGTCTTTGTTACTTGGTGTCAGTGTGTTTCTTTGTTACTGGGTGTCAGTGTATGTCTTTGTTTCTGGGTGTCAGTGAGTGTCTTTGTGACTTTGTGTAAATGTGTGTCTGTGTTACTGGGAATCAGTATCTGTCTTTGTTACTTGGTGTAAGTGTATGTCTTTGTTACTTGTTGTCAGTGTATGTCTTTGTTACTGGGTGCCAGTGTGTGTCTGTGTTACTGGGTATCAGTGTATGTCTTTGTTACTTAGTGTCAGTGTATGTCTTTGTTACTTGGTGTAAGTGTGTGTCCGTGTTATTGGGTATCAGTGCATATCTTTGTTACTTGGTGTATGTGTGTGTCTTTGTTACTTGGTGTCAGTGTATGTCTTTGTTACTGGGTGTCAGTGTATGTCTTTGTTACTGGGTGCCAGTGTGTGTCTGTGTTACTGGGTATCAGTGTATGTCTTTGTTACTTAGTGTCAGTGTATGTCTTTGTTACTTGGTGTAAGTGTGTGTCCGTGTTACTGGGTATCAGTGAATGTCTTTGTTACTTGGTGTCAGTGTATGTAGTGTTACTTGGTGTAAGTGTGTGTCTGTGTTACTGGGTATCAGTGTATGTCTTTGTGACTTGGTGTCAGTGTGTGCCTTTGTTACTTGGTGTCATTGTGTGTCTTTGTTACTGGGTGTTACTGTTTGTCTTTGTTATTGGGTGTCAGTGTATGTCTTTGTGACTTGGTGTAAGTGTGTGTCTGTGTTACTGGGTATCAGTGCATGTCTTTGTTACTTGGTGTCAGTGTTTGTCTGTGATACTTGGTGTAAGTGTGTGTCTTTGTTACTTGGTGTCAGTGTATGTCTGTGTTACTTGGTGTAAGTGTATGTCTTTGTTACTTGGTGTCAGTGTATGTCTTTGTTACTTGGTGTCAGTGTATGTCTTTGTTACATGGTGTAATTGTGTGTCTGTGTTACGTGGTGTCAGTGTATGTCTTTGTTACTTGGTGTCTGTGTATGTCTGTGATACTTGTTGTAAGTGTGTGTCTGTGTGGCTGGGTATCAGTGTATATCTTTGTTACTTGGTGTAAGTGTGTGTCTGTGTTACTGGGTATCATTGTATGTCTTTGTTATTTCGTGTCTGTGTATGTCATTGTTACTTGGTGTCAGTGTGTGCCTTTGTTACTTGGTGTCAGTGTGTTTCTTTGTTACTTGGTGTCAGTGTTTGTCTTTGTTACTGGGTGTCAGTGATTGCCTTTGTGACTTGGTGTTAGTGTGTGTCTGTGTTACTGGGTATCAGTGTATGTCTGTGTTACTGGGTTTTAGTGTATGTCTTTGTTACTTGGTGTCAGTGTATGTCTGTGTACTTGGTGTAATTGTATGTCTTTGTTACTTGGTGTCAGTGTATGTCTTTGTTACTTGGTGTAACTGTGTGTCTGTGTTACTGGGTATCAGTATCTGTCTTTGTTACTTGGTGTAAGTGTATGTCTTTGTTACTTGTTGTCAGTGTGTGTCTATGTTATTGGGTATCAGTGTAAGTCTATGTTACTTGGTGTAAGTGTGTGTCTGTGCTACTGGGTATCAGTGTCTGTCTTTGTTACTTGGTGTCAGTGTATGTCTTTGTTACTTGGTGTCAGTGCGTGTCTCTGTTACTGGGTATAATTGTATGTCTTTGTTACTTGGTGTCAGTTTATGTCTTTGTACTTGGTATAAGTGGATGTCTTTGTTACTTGCTGTCAGTTTTTCTCTGTGTTACTGGGTGTCAGTGTGTATCTGTGTTCCTGGGAGTCAGTGTATGTCTTTATTACTTGGTGTCAGTGTCTGTCTTTGTTACTTGGTTCAAGTGTATGCCTTTGTTACTTGGTGTCAGTGTATTTATCTGTTACTTGGTGTAAGTGTGTGTCTGTGTTACTGGGTATCAGTGTCTGTCTTTGTTTCTTGTGTAAGTGTATGTCTGTGTGACTGAGTATCAGTGTATGTCTTTGTTACTTGGTGTAAGTGTGTGTCTGTGTTATTGGGTATCAGTGTATGTCTTTGTTACTTGGTGTAAGTGGATGTCTTTGTTATTTGGTTTCAGTGTATTTCTGTGTTACTTGGTGTCAGTGTGTGTCTGTGTTACTGGGTATCAGCGCATGTCTTTGTTACTTGGTGTCTGTGTGCGACTGTGTTACTTGGTGTAAGTGGATGTCTTTGTTACTGGGTATCAATGTATTTCTTTGTTACTTAGTGTAAGTGTATGTCTTTGTTACTTTGTGTCAGTGTATGTCTTTGTTACTTGGTGTAGGTGTGTGTCTGTGTTACTGGGTATCAGTTTATGTCTTTGTTACTTAGTGTAAGTGTTTGTCTGTGTTACTGGATATCAGTGCATGTCTTTGTTACTTGGTGTCTGTGTGCGTCTGTGTTACTTGGTGCAAGTGTGTGTCTGTGTTACTGGGTATCAGTGAATGTCTTTGTTACTTGGTGTCAGTGTGTGCCTTTGTTACTTGGTGTCATTGTGTGTCTTTGTTACAGGGTTTCACTGTTTGTCTTTGTTATTGGGTGTCAGTGTATGTCTTTGTGACTTGGTGTAAGTGTGTGTCTGTGTTACTGGGTATCAGTGTATGTCTTTGTTACTTGGTGTCAGCGTGTGCCTTTGTTACTTGGTGTCATTGTGTGTCTTTGTTACTGGGTGTCACTGTTTGTCTTTGTTATTGGGTGTCAGTGTATGTCTTTGTGACTTGGTGTAAGTGTGTGTCTGTGTTACTGGGTATCAGTGCATGTCTTTGTTACTTGGTGTCAGTGTTTGTCTGTGTTACTTGGTGTAAGTGTGTGTCTTTGTTACTTGGTGTCAGTGTATGTCTGTGTTACTTGGTGTAAGTGTATGTCTTTGTTACTTAACGTCAGTGTATGTCTTTGTTACTTGGTGTCAGTGTATGTCTTTGTTACTTGGTGTCAGTGTATGTCTTTGTTACATGGTGTAAGTGTGTGTCTGTGTTACGTGGTGTCAGTGTATGTCTTTGTTACTTGGTGACTGTGTATGTCTTTGTTACTTGGTGTAACTGTGTGTCTGTGTTACTGGGTATCAGTATCTGTCTTTGTTACTTGGTGTAAGTGTATGTCTTTGTTACTTGGTGTCAGTGTGTGTCTGTGTTATTGGGTATCAGTGTAAGTCTATGTTACTTGGTGTAAGTGTGTGTCTGTGTTACTGGGTATCAGTGTCTGTCTTTGTTACTTGGTGTCAGTGTATGTCTTTGTTACTGGGTGTCAGTGCGTGTCTGTGTTACTGGGTATAATTGTATGTCTTTGTTACTTGGTGTCAGTTTATGTCTTTGTACTTGGTATAAGTGGATGTCTTTGTTACTTGGTGTCAGTTTTTCTCTGTGTTACTGGGTGTCAGTGTGTATCTGTGTTCCTGGGAGTCAGTGTATGTCTTTATTACTTGGTGTCAGTGTCTGTCTTTGTTACTTGGTTTAAGTGTATGCCTTTGTTACTTGGTGTCAGTGTATTTATCTGTTACTTGGTGTAAGTGTGTGTCTGTGTTACTGGGTATCAGTGTCTGTCTTTGTTTCTTGTGTAAGTGTATGTCTGTGTGACTGAGTATCAGTGTATGTCTTTGTTACTTGGTGTAAGTGTGTGTCTGTGTTATTGGGTATCAGTGTATGTTTTTGTTACTTGGTGCAAGTGGATGTCTTTGTTATTTGGTTTCAGTGTATTTCTGTGTTACTTGGTGTCAGTGTGTGCCTTTGTTACTTGGTGTCATTGTGTGTCTTTGTTACTGGGTGTCACTGTTTATCTTTGTTATTGGGTGTCAGTGTATGTCTTTGTGACTTGGTGTAAGTGTGTGTCTGTGTTCCTGGGTATCAGTGCATGTCTTTGTTACTTGGTGTCAGTGTTTGTCTGTGTTACTTGGTGTAAGTGTGTGTCTTTGTTACTTGGTGTCAGTGTATGTCTGTGTTACTTGGTGTAAGTGTATGTCTTTGTTACTTGGTGACAGTGTATGTCTTTGTTACTTGGTGTCAGTGTATGTCTTTGTTACATGGTGTAAGTGTGTGTCTGTGTTACGTGGTGTCAGTGTATGTCTTTGTTACTTGGTGTCTGTGTATGTCTGTGATACTTGTTGTAAGTGTGTGTCTGTGTGGCTGGGTATCAGTGTATATCTTTGTTACTTGGTGTAAGTGTGTGTCTGTGTTACTGGGTATCATTGTATGTCTTTGTTATTTCGTGTCTGTGTATGTCATTGTTACTTGGTGTCAGTGTGTGCCTTTGTTACTTGGTGTCAGTGTGTTTCTTTGTTACTTGGTGTCAGTGTTTGTCTTTGTTACTGGGTGTCAGTGATTGCCTTTGTGACTTGGTGTTGGTGTGTGTCTGTGTTACTGGGTATCAGTGTATGTCTGTGTTACTGGGTTTTAGTGTATGTCTTTGTTACTTGGTGTCAGTGTATGTCTGTGTACTTGGTGTAATTGTATGTCTTTGTTACTTGGTGTCAGTTTATGTCTTTGTTACTTGGTGTAAGTGTGTGTCTTTGTTAATTGGTGTAAGTGTGTGTCTTTGTTAATTGGTGTCAGTGTGTGTCTTTGTTACTCGGTGTCAGTGCATGTCTTTGTTACTGGGTGTCAGTGTATGCCTTTGTGACTTTGTGTAAGTGTGTGTCTGTGTTACTGGGTATCAGTATCTGTCTTTGTTACTTGGTGTAAGTGTATGTCTTTGTTACTTGGTGCAACTGTGTGTCTGTGTTACTGGGTATCAGTATCTGTCTTTGTTACTTGGTGTCAGTGTGTGTCTGTGTTATTGGGTATCAGTGTAAGTCTATGTTACTTGGTGTAAGTGTGTGACTGTGCTACTGGGTATCAGCATCTGTCTTTGTTACTTGGTGTAAGTGTATGTCTTTGTTACTTGGTGTCAGTGTATGTCTTTGTTACTGGGTGTCAGTGCGTGTCTCTGTTACTGGGTATAATTGTATGTCTTTGTTACTTGGTGTCAGTTCATGTCTTTGTACTTGGTTTCAGTGGATGCCTTTGTTACTTGGTGTCAGTTTTTCTCTGTGTTACTGGGTGTCAGTGTGTATCTGTGTTCCTGGGAGTCAGTGTATGTCTATATTACTTGGTGTCAGTGTCTGTCTTTGTTACTTGGTTTAAGTGTATGCCTTTGTTACTTGGTGTCAGTGTATTTATCTGTTACTTGGTGTAAGTGTGTGTCTGTGTTACTGGGTATCAGTGCATGTCTTTGTTACTTGGTGTCAGTGTTTGTCTGTGTTACTTGGTGTAAGTGTGTGTCTTTGTTACTTGGTGTCAGTGTATGTCTGTGTTACTTGGTGTAAGTGTATGTCTTTGTTACTTAACGTCAGTGTATGTCTTTGTTACTTGGTGTCAGTGTATGTCTTTGTTACTTGGTGTCAGTGTATGTCTTTGTTACATGGTGTAAGTGTGTGTCTGTGTTACGTGGTGTCAGTGTATGTCTTTGTTACTTGGTGTCTGTGTATGTCTTTGTTACTTGGTGTAACTGTGTGTCTGTGTTACTGGGTATCAGTATCTGTCTTTGTTACTTGGTGTAAGTGTATGTCTTTGTTACTTGGTGTCAGTGTGTGTCTGTGTTATTGGGTATCAGTGTAAGTCTATGTTACTTGGTGTAAGTGTGTGTCTGTGTTACTGGGTATCAGTGTCTGTCTTTGTTACTTGGTGTCAGTGTATGTCTTTGTTACTGGGTGTCAGTGCGTGTCTGTGTTACTGGGTATAATTGTATGTCTTTGTTACTTGGTGTCAGTTTATGTCTTTGTACTTGGTGTAAGTGTGTGTCTTTGTTAATTGGTGTCAGTGTGTGTCTTTGTTAATTGGTGTCAGTGTGTGTCTTTGTTAATTGGTGTCAGTGTATGTCCTTGTTACTTGGTATCAGTGTGTGTCTTGGTTACTCGGTGTCAGTGCATGTCTTTGTTACTGGGTGTCAGTGTATGTCTTTGTGACTTGGTGTAAGTGTATGTCTTTGTTACTTGGTGTAAGTGTGTGTCTGTGTTACTGGGTATCAGTGTCTGTCTTTGTTTCTTGTGTAAGTGTATGTCTGTGTGACTGAGTATCAGTGTATGTCTTTGTTACTTGGTGTAAGTGTGTGTCTGTGTTATTGGGTATCAGTGTATGTCTTTGTTACTTGGTGCAAGTGGATGTCTTTGTTATTTGGTTTCAGTGTATTTCTGTTTTACTTGGTGTCAGTGTGTGCCTTTGTTACTTGGTGTCATTGTGTGTCTTTGTTACTGGGTGTCACTGTTTATCTTAGTTATTGGGTGTCAGTGTATGTCTTTGTGACTTGGTGTAAGTGTGTGTCTGTGTTCCTGGGTATCAGTGCATGTCTTTGTTTCTTGTGTAAGTGTATGTCTTTGTTACTTGGTGTCAGTGTGTGTCTGTGTTATTGGGTATCAGTGTAAGTCTATGTTACTTGGTGTAAGTGTATGTCTTTGTTACTTGGTGTCAGTGTGTGACTGTGTTATTGGGTATCAGTGTAAGTCTATGTTACTTGGTGTAAGTGTATGTCTTTGTTACTTGGTGTAATTGTATGTCTTTGTTACTTGGTGTAAGTGTGTGTCTTTGTTAATTGTTGTCAGTGTGTGTCTTTGTTAATTGGTGTCAATGTATGTCCTTGTTACTTGGTATCAGTGTGTGTCTTTGTTACTCGGTGTCAGTGCATGTCTTTGTTACTGGGTGTCAGTGTATGTCTTTGTTACTTGGTGTAAGTGTGTGTCTGTGTTACTGGGTATCAGTATCTGTCTTTGTTACTTGGTGTAAGTGTATGTCTTTGTTACTTGGTGTAACTGTGTGTCTGTGTTACTGGGTATAATTGTATGTCTTTGTTACTTGGTGTCAGTTTATGTCTTTGTACTTGGTATAAGTGGATGTCTTTGTTACTTGCTGTCAGTTTTTCTCTGTGTTACTGGGTGTCAGTGTGTATCTGTGTTCCTGGGAGTCAGTGTATGTCTTTATTACTTGGTGTCAGTGTCTGTCTTTCTTACTTGGTTTAAGACTATGCCTTTGTTACTTGGTGTCAGTGTATTTATCTGTTACTTGGTGTAAGTGTGTGTCTGTGTTACTGGGTATCAGTGTCTGTCTTTGTTTCTTGTGTAAGTGTATGTCTGTGTGACTGAGTATCAGTGTATGTCTTTGTTACTTGGTGTAAGTGTGTGTCTGTATAATTGGGTATCAGTGTATGTCTTTGTTACTTGGTGTAAGTGGATGTCTTTGTTATTTGGTTTCAGTGTATTTCTGTGTTACTTGGTGTCAGTGTGTGCCTTTCCTACTTTGTGTCATTGTGTGTCTTTGTTACTGGGTGTCACTGTTTGTCTTTGTTATTGGGTGTCACTGTATGTCTTTGTGACTTGGTGTAAGTGTGTGTCTGTGTTACTGGGTATCAGTGCATGTCTTTGTTACTTGGTGTCAGTGTTTGTCTGTGTTACTTGGTGTAAGTGTGTGTCTTTGTTACTTGGTGTCAGTGTATGTCTGTGTTACTTGGTGTAAGTGTATGTCTTTGTTACTTAACGTCAGTGTATGTCTTTGTTACTTGGTATCAGTGTATATCTTTGTTACTTGGTGTAAGTCTGTGTCTGTGTTACTGGGTATCATTGTATGTCTTTGTTATTTCGTGTCTGTGTATGTCATTGTTACTTGGTGTCAGTGTGTGCCTTTGTTACTTGGTGTCAGTGTGTTTCTTTGTTACTTGGTGTCAGTGTTTGTCTTTGTTACTGGGTGTCAGTGATTGCCTTTGTGACTTGGTGTTAGTGTGTGTCTGTGTTACTGGGTATCAGTGTATGTCTGTGTTACTGGGTTTTAGTGTATGTCTTTGTTACTTGGTGTCAGTGTATGTCTGTGTACTTGGTGTAATTGTATGTCTTTGTTATTTCGTGTCTGTGTATGTCATTGTTACTTGGTGTCAGTGTGTGCCTTTGTTACTTGGTGTCAGTGTATTTCTTTGTTACTAGGTGTCAGTGTTTGTCTTTGTTACTGGGTGTCAGTGATTGCCTTTGTGACTTGGTGTTAGTGTGTGTCTGTGTTACTGGGTATCAGTGTATGTCTGTGTTACTGGGTTTTAGTGTATGTCTTTGTTACTAGGTGTCAGTGTTTGTCTTTGTTACTGGGTGTCAGTGTGTGTCTTTGTTAATTGGTGTCAGTGTATGTCCTTGTTACTTGGTATCAGTGTATGTCCTTGTTACTTGGTATCAGTATCTGTCTTTGTTACTTGGTGTAAGTGTATGTCTTTGTTACTTGGTGTAACTGTGTGTCTGTGTTACTGGGTATCAGTATCTGTCTTTGTTACTTGGTGTAAGTGTATGTCTTTGTTACTTGGTGTCAGTGTGTGTCTGTGTTATTGGGTATCAGTGTAAGTCTATGTTACTTGGTGTAAGTGTGTGTCTGTGCTACTGGGTATCAGTGTCTGTCTTTGTTACTTGGTGTCAGTGTATGTCTTTGTTACTGGGTGTCAGTGCGTGTCTCTGTTACTGGGTATAATTGTATGTCTTTGTTACTTGGTGTCAGTTTATGTCTTTGTACTTGGTATAAGTGGATGTCTTTGTTACTTGGTGTCAGTTTTTCTCTGTGTTACTGGGTGTCAGTGTGTATCTGTGTTCCTGGGAGTCAGTGTATGTCTTTATTACTTGGTGTCAGTGTCTGTCTTTGTTACTTGGTTTAAGTGTATGCCTTTGTTACTTGGTGTCAGTGTATTTATCTGTTACTTGGTGTAAGTGTGTGTCTGTGTTACTGGGTATCAGTGTCTGTCTTTGTCTCTTGTGTAAGTGTATGTCTGTGTGACTGAGTATCAGTGTATGTCTTTGTTACTTGGTGTAAGTGGATGTCTTTGTTATTTGGTTTCAGTGTATTTCTGTGTTACTTGGTGTCAGTGTGTGTCTGTGTTACTGGGTATCAGCGTATGTCTTTGTTACTTGGTGTCTGCGTGCGACTGTGTTACTTAGTGTAAGTGTATGTCTTTGTTACTTTGTGTCAGTGTATGTCTTTGTTACTTGGTGTAAGTGTGTGTCTGTGTTACTGGGTATCAGTTTATGTCTTTGTTACTCAGTGTAAATGTTTGTCTGTGTTACTGGATATCAGTGTATGTCTTTGTTACTTGGTGTCTGTGTGCGTCTGTGTTTCTTGGTGCAAGTGTGTGTCTGTGTTACTGGGTATCAGTGAATGTCTTTGTTACTTGGTGTCAGTGTATGTAGTGTTACTTGGTGTAAGTGTGTGTCTGTGTTACTGGGTATCAGTGTATGTCTTTGTTAATTGGTGTCAGTGTGTGCCTTTGTTACTTGGTGTCATTGTGTGTCTTTGTTACTGGGTGTCACTGTTTGTCTTTGTTATTGGGTGTCAGTGTATGTCTTTGTGACTTGGTGTAAGTGTGTGTCTGCGTTACTGGGTATCAGTGCATGTCTTTGTTACTTGGTGTCAGTGTTTGTCTGTGTTACTTGGTGTAAGTGTGTGTCTTTGTTACTTGGTGTCAGTGTATGTCTGTGTTACTTGGTGTAAGTGTATGTCTTTGTTACTTAACGTCAGTGTATGTCTTTGTTACTTGGTGTCAGTGTATGTCTTTGTTACTTGGTGTCAGTGTATGTCTTTGTTACATGGTGTAAGTGTGTGTCTGTGTTACGTGGTGTCAGTGTATGTCTTTGTTACTTGGTGTCTGTGTATGTCTGTGATACTTGTTGTAAGTGTGTGTCTGTGTGGCTGGGTATCAGTGTATATCTTTGTTACTTGGTGTAAGTGTGTGTCTGTGTTACTGGGTATCATTGTATGTCTTTGTTATTTCGTGTCTGTGTATGTCATTGTTACTTGGTGTCAGTGTGTGCCTTTGTTACTTGGTGTCAGTGTGTTTCTTTGTTACTTGGTGTCAGTGTTTGTCTTTGTTACTGGGTGTCAGTGATTGCCTTTGTGACTTGATGTTAGTGTGCGTCTGTGTTACTGGGTATCAGTGTATGTCTGTGTTACTGGGTTTTAGTGTATGTCTTTGTTACTTGGTGTCAGTGTATGTCTGTGTACTTGGTGTAATTGTATGTCTTTGTTACTTGGTGTCAGTGTATGTCTTTGTTACTTGGTGTAAGTGTGTGTCTTTGTTAATTGGTGTCAGTGTGTGTCTTTGTTAATTGGTGTCAGTGTATGTCCTTGTTACTTGGTATCAGTGTGTGTCTTTGTTACTCGGTGTCAGTGCATGTCTTTGTTACTGGGTGTCAGTGTATGTCTTTGTGACTTTGTGTAAGTGTGTGTCTGTGTTACTGGGTATCAGTATCTGTCTTTGTTACTTGGTGTAAGTGTATGTCTTTGTTACTTGGTGTAACTGTGTGTCTGTGTTACTGGGTATCAGTATCTGTCTTTGTTACTTGGTGTAAGTGTATGCCTTTGTTACTTGGTGTCAGTGTGTGTCTGTGTTATTGGGTATCAGTGTAAGTCTATGTTACTTGGTGTAAGTGTGTGTCTGTGCTACTGGGTATCAGTGTCTGTCTTTGTTACTTGGTGTCAGTGTATGTCTTTGTTACTGGGTGTCAGTGCGTGTCTGTGTTACTGGGTATAATTGTATGTCTTTGTTACTTGGTGTCAGTTTTTCTCTGTGTTACTGGGTGTCAGTGTGTATCTGTGTTCCTGGGAGTCAGTGTATGTCTTTATTACTTGGTGTCAGTGTCTGTCTTTGTTACTTGGTTTAAGTGTATGCCTTTGTTACTTGGTGTCAGTGTATTTATCTGTAACTTGGTGTAAGTGTGTGTCTGTGTTACTGGGTATCAGTGTCTGTCTTTGTTTCTTGTGTAAGTGTATGTCTGTGTGACTGAGTATCAGTGTATGTCTTTGTTACTTGGTGTAAGTGTGTGTCTGTGTTATTGGGTATCAGTGTATGTCTTTGTTACTTGGTGTAAGTGGATGTCTTTGTTATTTGGTTTCAGTGTATTTCTGTGTTACTTGGTGTCAGTGTGTGTCTGTGTTCCTGGGTATCAGCGTATGTCTTTGTTACTTGGTGTCTGTGTGCGACTGTGTTACTTGGTGTAAGTCTATGTCTGTGTTACTTGGTTTCAGTGTATGTCTTTGTTACTGGGTATCAATGTATTTCTTTGTTACTTAGTGTAAGTGTATGTCTTTGTTACTTTGTGTCAGTGTATGTCTTTGTTACTTGGTGTAAGTGTGTGTCTGTGTTACTGGGTATCAGTTTATGTCTTTGTTACTTAGTGTAAATGTTTTTCTGTGTTACTGGATATCAGTGTATGTCTTTGTTACTTGGTGTCTGTGTGCGTCTGTGTTACTTGGTGCAAGTGTGTGTCTGTGTTACTGGGTATCAGTGTATGTCTTGTTTCTCGGTGTAAGTGTGTGTCTGTGTTACTGGGTATCAGTGTATGTCTTTGTTACTTGGTGTCAGTGTATGTCTTTTTTACTTGGTGCAATTGTATGTCTTTGTTACTTGGTGTCAGTTTATGTCTTTGTTACTTGGTGTAAGTGTGTGTCTGTGTTACTGGGTATCAGTGTATGTCTTTGTTAATTGGTGTCAGTGCATGTCTTTGTTACTTGGCGTAAGTGTGTGTCTGTGTTACTGGGTATCAGTGTATGTCTTTGTTAATTGGTATCATTGCATGTCTTTGTTACTGGGTGTCAGTGTATGTCTTTGTGACTTGGTCTAAGTGTGTGTCTGTGTTACTGGGTATTAGTATCTGTCTTTGTTACTTGGTGTAAGTGTATATCTGTGTTAGTTGGTGTAAATGTGCGTCTGTGTTATTGGGTATCAGTGTATATCTTTGTTACTTGGTGTAGGTGTGTGTCTGTGTTCCTGGGTGTCAGTGTATGTCTTTGTTACTTGGTGTCAGTGAATGTCTGTGTTACTGGGTATCAGTGTATGTCTTTGTTAATAGGTGTCAGTGTATATCTTTGTTACTTGGTGTAGGTGTGTGTCTGTGTTCCTGGGTGTCAGTGTATGTCTTTGTTACTTGGTGTCAGTGAATGTCTGTGTTACTGGGTATCAGTGTATTTCTTTGTTAATTGGTGTCAGTGTATATCTTTGTTACTTGGTGTCAGTGTATGCCTTTGTTACTTGGTGTAAGTGTGTGTCTGTGTGAATGGGTATCAGTGTATGTCTTTGTTACTTGGTGTCAGTGTGTTTCTTTGTTACTGGGTGTCAGTGTATGTCTTTGTTACTGGGTGTCAGTGAGTGTCTTTGTGACTTTGTGTAAATGTGTGTCTGTGTTACTGGGAATCAGTATCTGTCTTTGTTACTTGGTGTAAGTGTATGTCTGTGTTAGTTGGTGTAAATGTGTGTCTGTGTTATTGGGTATCAGTGCATATCTTTGTTACTTGGTGTATGTGTTTGTCTGTGTTACTGGGTATCAGTGTATGTCTTTGTTTCTTGGTGTAATTGTATGTCTTTGTTACTTGGTGTCAGTGTATGTCTTTGTTACTTGGTGTAAGTGTGTGTCTTTGTTTCTTGGTATCAGTGTGTGTCTTTGTTACTTGGTGTAAGTGTATGTCTGTGTTAGTTGGTGTAAATGTGTGTCTGTGTTATTGGGTATCAGTGCATATCTTTGTTACTTGGTGTATGTGTGTGTCTTTGTTACTTGGTGTCAGTGTATGTCTTTGTTACTGGGTGTCAGTGCATGTCTTTGTTACTGGGTGTCAGTGTATGTCTTTGTTACTTGGTGCAAGTGTGTGTCTGTGTTACTGAGTATCAGTGTATGCCTTTGTTACTTGGTGTAAGTGTGTGTCTGTGTTACTGGGTATCAGTGAATGTCTTTGTTACTTGGTGTCAGTGTATGTAGTGTTACTTGGTGTAAGTGTGTGTCTGTGTTACTGGGTATCAGTGTATGTCTTTGTTACTTGGTGTCAGTGTGTGCCTTTGTTACTTGGTGTCATTGTGTGTCTTTGTTACTGGGTGTCACTGTTTGTCTTTGTTATTGGGTGTCAGTGTATGTCTTTGTGACTTGGTGTAAGTGTGTGTCTGTGTTACTGGGTATCAGTGCATGTCTTTGTTACTTGGTGTCAGTGTTTGTCTGTGTTACTTGGTGTAAGTGTGTGTCTTTGTTACTTGGTGTCAGTGTATGTCTGTGTTACTTGGTGTAAGTGTATGTCTTTGTTACTTAACGTCAGTGTATGTCTTTGTTACTTGGTGTCAGTGTATGTCTTTGTTACATGGTGTAAGTGTGTGTCTGTGTGGCTGGGTATCAGTGTATATCTTTGTTACTTGGTGTAAGTGTGTGTCTGTGTTACTGGGTATCATTGTATGTCTTTGTTATTTCGTGTCTGTGTATGTCATTGTTACTTGGTGTCAGTGTGTGCCTTTGTTACTTGGTGTCAGTGTGTTTCTTTGTTACTTGGTGTCAGTGTTTGTCTTTGTTACTGGGTGTCAGTGATTGCCTTTGTGACTTGGTGTTAGTGTGTGTCTGTGTTACTGGGTATCAGTGTATGTCTGTGTTACTGGGTTTTAGTGTATGTCTTTGTTACTTGGTGTCAGTGTATGTCTGTGTACTTGGTGTAATTGTATGTCTTTGTTACTTGGTGTCAGTGTATGTCTTTGTTACTTGGTGTAAGTGTGTGTCTTTGTTAATTGGTGTCAGTGTGTGTCTTTGTTAATTGGTGTCAGTGTATGTCCTTGTTACTTGGTATCAGTGTGTGTCTTTGTTACTAGGTGTCAGTGCATGTCTTTGTTACTGGGTGTCAGTGTATGTCTTTGTGACTTTGTGTAAGTGTGTGTCTGTGTTACTGGGTATCAGTATCTGTCTTTGTTACTTGGTGTAAGTGTATGTCTTTGTTACTTGGTGTAACTGTGTGTCTGTGTTACTGGGTATCAGTATCTGTCTTTGTTACTTGGTGTAAGTGTATGTCTTTGTTACTTGGTGTCAGTGTGTGTCTGTGTTATTGGGTATCAGTGTAAGTCTATGTTACTTGGTGTAAGTGTGTGTCTGTGCTACTGGTTATCAGTGTCTGTCTTTGTTACTTGGTGTCAGTGTATGTCTTTGTTACTGGGTGTCAGTGCGTGTCTGTGTTACTGGGTATAATTGTATGTCTTTGTTACTTGGTGTCAGTTTATGTCTTTGTACTTGGTATAAGTGGATGTCTTTGTTACTTGGTGTCAGTTTTTCTCTGTTTCTGGGTGTCAGTGTGTATCTGTGTTCCTGGGAGTCAGTGTATGTCTTTATTACTTGGTGTCAGTGTCTGTCTTTGTTACTTGGTTTAGGTGTATGCCTTTGTTACTTGGTGTCAGTGTATTTATCTGTTACTTGGTGTAAGTGTGTGTCTGTGTTACTGGGTATCAGTGTCTGTCTTTGTTTCTTGTGTAAGTGTGTGTCTGTGTGACTGAGTATCAGTGTATGTCTTTGTTACTTGGTGTAAGTGTGTGTCTGTGTTATTGGGTATCAGTGTATGTCTTTGTTACTTGGTGTATGTGGATGTCTTTGTTATTTGGTTTCAGTGTATTTCTGTGTTACTTGGTGTCAGTGTGTGTCTGTGTTACTGGGTATCAGCGTATGTCTTTGTTACTTGGTGTCTGTGTGCGACTGTGTTACTTGGTGCAAGTGTGTGTCTTTGTAACTGGGTCTCAGTGCATGTCTTTGTTTCTTGGTGTAAGTGTGTGTCGGTGTTACTGGGTATCAGTGTATGTCTTTGTTACTTGGTGTCCGTGTTTCTCTGTGTTACTGGGTGTCAGTGTGTATATGTGTTCCTGGGTGTCAGTATATGTCTTTGTTACTTGGTGTCAGTGTATGTCTTTGTTACTTGGTGTTCGTGTGTGTCTGTGTTACTGGGTATCAGTGCCTGTCTTTGTTACTTAGTGTCTGTGTGCGACTGTGTTACTTGGTGCAAGTGTGTGTCTGTGTAACTGGGTATCAGTGTATGTCTTTGTTTCTTGGAGTCAGTGTGTGTCTGTGTTACTGGGTATCAGCGTATGTCTTTGTTTCTTGGTGTCAGTTTGTGTCTGTGTTACTGGGTATCAGTGTATGTCTTTGTTTCTTGGTGGAAGTGTGTGTCGGTGTTACTGGGTATCAGTGTATGTCTTTGTTACTTGGTGTCAGTGTATGTCTTTTTTACTTGGTGCAATTGTATGTCTTTGTTACTTGGTGTCAGTGTATGTCTTTGTCACTTGGTATCAGTGTGTGTCTTTGTTATTGGGTGTCAGTGCATGTCTTTGTTACTGGGTGTCAGTTTATGTCTTTGTGACTTTGTGTAAGTGTGTGTCTGTGTGACTGGTTATCAGTATCTGTCTTTGTTTCTTGGTGTATGTGTATGTCTGTGTTACTTGGTGTAGGTGTGTGTCTGTGTTATTGGGTGTCAGTGTATGTCTTTGGTACTTGGTGTCAGTGAATGTCTGTGTTACTGGGTATCAGTGTATGTCTTTGTTAATTGGTGTCAGTGTATATCTTTGTTACTTGGTGTAGGTGTGTGTCTGTGTTCCTGGGTGTCAGTGTATGTCTTTGTTACTTGGTGTCAGTGAATGTCTGTGTTACTGGATATCAGTGTATGTCTTTGTTAATTGGTGTCAGTGTATATCTTTGTTACTTGGTGTCAGTGTATGTCTTTGTTACTGGGTGTCAGTGAGTGTCTTTGTGACTTTGTGTAAATGTGTGTCTGTGTTACTGGGAATCAGTATCTGTCTTTGTTACTTGGTGTAAGTGTATGTCTGTGTTAGTTGGTGTAAATGTGTGTCTGTGTTATTGGGTATCAGTGCATATATTTGTTACTTGGTGTATGTGTGTGTCTGTGTTACTGGGTATCAGTGTATGTCTTTGTTTCTTGGTGTAATTGTATGTCTTTGTTTCTTGGTGTAAGTGTGTGTCTTTGTTTCTTGGTGTCCGTGTGTGTCTTTGTTACTTGGTATCAGTGTGTGTCTTTGTTACTGGGTGTCAGTGCATGTCTTTGTTACTTGGTGTCAGTGCATGTCTTTGTTACTTGGTGCAAGTGTGTGTCTGTGTCACTGGGTATCAGTGTATGTCTTTGTTACTTAGTGTCAGTGTATGTCTTTGTTACTTGGTGTTAGTGTGTGTCCGTGTTACTGGGTATCAGTGAATGTCTTTGTTACTTGGTGTCAGTGTATGTAGTGTTACTTGGTGTAAGTGTGTGTCTGTGTTACTGGGTATCAGTGTATGTCTTTGTTACTTGGTGTCAGTGTGTGCCTTTGTTACTGGGTATCAGTGCATGTCTTTGTTACTTGGTGTCAGTGTTTGTCTGTGTTACTTGGTGTAAGTGTGTGTCTTTGTTACTTGGTGTCAGTGTATGTCTGTGTTACTTGGTGTAAGTGTATGTCTTTGTTACTTAACGTCAGTGTATGTCTTTGTTACTTGGTGTCAGTGTATGTCTTTGTTACTTGGTGTCAGTGTATGTCTTTGTTACATGGTGTAAGTGTGTGTCTGTGTTACGTGGTATCAGTGTATGTCTTTGTTACTTGGTGTCTGTGTATGTCTGTGATACTTGTTGTAAGTGTGTGTCTGTGTGGCTGGGTATCAGTGTGTTTCTTTGTTACTTGGTGTAAGTGTGTGTCTGTGTTACTGGGTATCATTGTATGCCTTTGTGACTTGGTGTTAGTGTGTCTCTGTGTTACTGGGTATCAGTGTATGTCTGTGTTACTTGGTGTAAGAGTGTGTCTTTGTTACTTGGTGTCAGTGTATGTCTTTGTTAATTGGTGTCGGTGTATGTCTTTGTGACTTGGTGTGAGTGTGTGTCTGTGTTACTGGGTATCAGTATCTGTCTTTGTTACTTGGTGTAAGTGTATGTCTGTTTTAGTTGGTGTAAATGTGTTTCTGTGTTATTGGGTGTCAGTGTATGTCTTTGTTACTTGGTGTAATTGTGTGTCTGTGTTACTGGGTATCAGTATGTGTCTTTGTTACTTGGTGTAAGTGTATGTCTTTGTTACTTGGTGTCACTGTGTGTCTGTGTTATTGGGTATCAGTGTAAGTCTATGTTACTTGGTGTAAGTGTGTGTCTGTGCTACTGGGTGTCAGTGTATGTCTTTGTTACTGGGTGTCAGTGCGTGTCTGTGTTACTGGGTATAATTGTATGTTTTTGTTACTTGGTGTCAGTGTATGTCTTTGTACTTGGTATAAGTGGATGTCTTTGTTACTTGGTGTCAGTTTTTCTCTGTGTTACTGGGTGTCAGTGTGTATCTGTTTTCCTGGGAGTCAGTGTATGTCTTTATTACTTGGTGTCAGTGTCTGTGTTTGTAACTTGGTTTAAGTGTATGCCTTTGTTACTTGGTGTCAGTGTATTTATCTGTTACTTGGTGTAAGTGTTTCTCTGTGTTACTGGGTGTCAGTGTGTATATGTGTTCCTGGGTGTCAGTGTATGTCTTTCTAACTTGGTGTTCGTGTGTGTCTGTGTTACTGGGTATCAGTGCCTGTCTTTGTTACTTGGTGTAAGTGTATGTCTTTGTTACTTGGTGTAAGTGTCTGTGTAACTGGGTATCAGTGTATGTCTTTGTTTCTTGGTGTAAGTGTGTGTCGGTGTTACTGGGTATCAGTGTATGACTTTGTTACTTGGTGTCAGTGTATGTCTTTTTTACTTGGTGCAATTGTATGTCTTTGTTAATTGGTGTCAGTGTATGTCTTTGTTACTTGTTGTAAGTGTGTGTCTGTGTTACTCGGTATCAGTGTATGTCTTTGTCACTTGGTATCAGTGTGTGTCTTTGTTACTGGGTGTCAGTGCGTGTCTTTGTGACTTTGTGTAAGTGTGTGTCTGTGTGACTGGTTATCAGTCTCTGTCTTTGTTTCTTGGTGTATGTGTATGTCTGTGTTAGTTGGTGTAAGTGTGTGTCTGTGTTATTGGGTATCAGTGTATGTCTTTGTTACTTGGTGTAGGTGTGTGTCTGTGTTACTGGGTATCAGTGTATGTCTTTGTTACTTGGTGTCAGTGTATGTCTTTGTTACTTGGTGTAAGTGTATGTCTTTGTTACTTGGTGTCAGTGTATGTCTTTGTGACATGGTGTAAGTGAGGGTCTTTGTTAATTTGTGTCAGTGTATGTCTTTGTGACTTGGTGTAAGTGTATGACTTTGTTACTTGGTGTCAGTGTATTTCTTTGATACTAGGTGTAAGTGTGTGTCTGTGTTACTGGGTATCAGTGTCTGTCTGTGTTACTTGGAGTAAGAGTGTGTCTGTGTTGCTGGCTATCAGTGTATGTCTTTGTTACTTGGTGTCAGTGTAGGTCTGTGTTACTTGGTGTAAGTGTGTGTCTTTCTTACTTGTTGTAAGTGCATGTCTTTGTTACTTGGTGTCAGTGTATGTCTGTGTTACTTGGTGTAAGTGTGTGTCTTTGTTAGTTGGTGTAAGTGTATGTCTTTGTTACTTGGTGTCAGTGTAGGTCTGTGTTACTTGGTGTAAGTGTGTGTCTTTCTTACTTGGTGTAAGTGCATGTCTTTGTTACTTGGTGTCAGTGTATGTCTTTGTTACTTAGTGTCAGTGTTTGTCTGTGTTACTGGGTATCAGTGTATGTCCTTGTTATTTGGTGTCTGTGTATGTCTGTGATACTTGGTGTAAGTGTGTGTCTGTGTTACTGGGTATCTGTGTATGTCTTTGTTACTTGGTGTAAGTGTGTGTCTGTGTTACTGGGTATCTGTGTATGTCTTTGTTTCTTGTTGTAACTGTGTGTCTGTGTTACTGGGTATCAGTGTATGTCTTTGTTACCTGGTGTCAGTGTGTCTCTTTGTTGCTGTGTGTCAGTGTATGTCTTTGTTACTGGGTGTCAGTGTATGTCGTTGTGACTTGGTGTATGTGTGTGTCTGAGTTACTGGGTATCAGTGTCTGTCTTTGTTACTTGGTGTAATTGTGTGTCTGTGTTACTGGATATCAGTGTATGTCTTTGTTACTGGGTATCAGTGTATGTCGTCGTGACTTGGTGTCAGTGTATGTCTTTGTTACTGGGTGTCAGTGTGTGTCTTTGTGACCGGGTGTCAGTGTATGTGTGTGTTACTGGGTATCAGTGTCTGTCTTTGTTACTTGGTGTAAGTGCATGTCTTTGTTACTTGGTGTCAGTGTATGTCTTTGATACTTGGTGTCAGTGTATGTCTGTGTTACCTGGTGTAAGTTTGTGTCTTTGTTACTTCGTGTCAGTGTCTGTCTTTGTTACTTGGTGTCAGTGTCTGTCTGTGTGACTTGGTGTAAGTGTATGTCTGTGTTACTTGGTTTCAGTGTATGTCTTTGTTACTGGGTATCAATGTATTTCTTTGTTACTTTGTGTCAGTGTATGTCTTTGTTACTTGGTGTAAGTGTGTGTCTGTGTTACTGGGTATCAGTTTATGTCTTTGTGGCTTGGTGTGAGTCTGTGTCTGTATTACTGGGTATCAGTGACTGTCCTTGTTACTTGGTGTCAGTGTATGTCTTTGTGACTTGGTCTAAGTGTGTGTCTGTGTTACTGGGTATTAGTATCTGTCTTTGTTACTTGGTGTAAGTGTATGTCTGTGTTAGTTGGTGTAAATGTGCGTCTGTGTTATTGGGTATCAGTGTATATCTTTGTTACTTGGTGTAGGTGTGTGTCTGTGTTCCTGGGTGTCAGTGTATGTCTTTGTTACTTGGTGTCAGTGAATGTCTGTGTTACTGGGTATCAGTGTATGTCTTTGTTAATTGGTGTCAGTGTATATCTTTGTTACTTGGTGTCAGTGTATGCCTTTGTTACTTGGTGTAAGTGTTTGTCTGTGTCAATGGGTATCAGTGTATGTCTTTGTTACTTGGTGTCAGTGGGTTTCTTTGTAACTGGGTGTCAGTGTATGTCTTTGTTACTGGGTGTCAGTGAGTGTCTTTGTGACTTTGTGTAAATGTGTGTCTGTGTTACTGGGAATCAGTATCTGTCTTTGTTACTTGGTGTAAGTGTATGTCTGTGTTAGTTGGTGTAAATGTGTGTCTGTGTTATTGGGTAACAGTGCATATCTTTGTTACTTGGTGTATGTGTGTGTCTGTGTTACTGGGTATCAGTGTATGTCTTTGTTTCTTGGTGTAATTATATGTCTTTGTTACTTGGTGTCAGTGTATGTCTTTGTTACTTGGTGTAAGTGTGTGTCTTTGTTACTTGGTGTCCGTGTGTGTCTTTGTTACTTGGTATCAGTGTGTGTCTTTGTTACTGGGTGTCAGTGCATGTCTTTGTTACATGGTGTCAGTGTATGTCTTTGTTACTTGGTGTAAGTGTGTGTCTGTGTTACTGGGTATCAGTGTATGTCTTTGTTACTTGGTGTCAGTGTATGTCTTTGTTACTGGGTGTCAGTGTATGTCTTTGTTACTGGGTGTCAGTGTATGTCTTTGTTACTTGGTGCAAGTGTGTGTCTGTGTTACTGAGTATCAGTGTATGCCTCTGTTACTTGGTGTAAGTGTGTGTCTGTGTTACTGGGTATCAGTGTATGTCTTTGTTACTTAGTGTCAGTGTATGTCTTTGTTACTTGGTGTAAGTGTGTGTCCGTGTTACTGGGTATCAGTGAATGTCTTTGTTACTTGGTGTCAGTGTATGTAGTGTTGCTTGGTGTAAGTGCGTGTCTGTGTTACTGGGTATCAGTGTATGTCTTTGTTACTTGGTGTAAGTGTGTGTCTTTGTTACTTGGTGTCAGTGTATGTCTGTGTTACTTGGTGTAAGTGTATGTCTTTGTTACTTAACGTCAGTGTATGTCTTTGTTACTTGGTGTCAGTGTATGTCTTTGTTACTTGGTGTCAGTGTATGTCTTTGTTACATGGTGGAAGTGTGTGTCTGTGTTACGTGGTATCAGTGTATGTCTTTGTTACTTGGTGTCTGTGTATGTCTGTGATACTTGTTGTAAGTGTGTGTGTGTGTGACTAGGTATCAGTGTATATCTTTGTTACTTGGTGTAAGTGTGTGTCTGTGTTACTGGGTATCAGTGCATGTCTTTGTTACTTGGTGTCAGTGTTTGTCTGTGTTACTTGGTGTAAGTGTGTGTCTTTGTTTCTTCGTGTCAGTGTATGTCTGTGTTACTTGGTGTAAGTGTATGTCTTTGTTACTTAACGTCAGTGTATGTCTTTGTTACTTGGTGTCAGTGTATGTCTTTGTTACATGGTGTAAGTGTGTGTCTGTGTTACGTGGTATCAGTGTCTGTCTTTGTTATTTGGTGTCTGTGTATGTCTGTAATACTTGTTGTAAGTGTGTGTCTGTGTGGCTGGGTATCAGTGTATATCTTTGTTACTTGGTGTACGTGTGTGTCTGTGTTACTGGGTATCATTGTATGTCTTTGTTATTTCGTGTCTGTGTATGTCTTTGTTACTTGGTGTCAGTGTGTGCCTTTGTTACTTGGTGTCAGTGTGTTTCTTTGTTCCTTGGTGTCAGTGTGTTTCTTTGTTACTTGGTGTCAGTGTGTTTCTTTGTTACTTGGTGTCAGTGTTTGTCTTTGTTACTGGGTGTCAGTGTATGCCTTTGTGACTTGGTGTTAGTGTGTGTCTGTGTTACTGGGTATCAGTGTATGTCTGTGTTACTGGGTTTCAGTGTATGTATTTGTTACTTGGTGTCAGTGTATGTCTGTGTACTTGGTGTAATTGTATGTCTTTGTTACTTGGTGTTAGTGTATGTCTTTGTTACTTGGTGTAAGTGTGTGTCTTTGTTAATTGGTGTCAGTGTATGTCTTTGTTACTTGGTATCAGTGTGTGTCTTTGTTACTGGGTGTCAGTGCATGTCTTTGTTACTGGGTGTCAGTGTATGTCTTTGTGACTTGGTGTAAGTGTTTGTCAGTGTTACTGGGTATCAGTGTCTGTCTTTGTTACTTGGTGTAAGTGTATGTCTGTTTCAGTTAGTGTAAATGTGTTTCTGTGTTATTGGGTGTCAGTGTATGTATTTGTTACTAGGTGTAAGTGTGTGTCTGTGTTACTGGGTATCAGTATCTGTCTTTGTTACTTGGTGTAAGTGTATGTCTTTGTTACTTGGTGTCAGTGTGTGTCTTTGTTATTGGGTATCAGTGTAAGTCTATGTTACTTGGTGTAAGTGTGTGTCTGTGCTACTGGGTATCAGTGTCTGTCTTTGTTACTTGGTGTCAGTGTATGTCTTTGTTACTGGGTGTCAGTGCGTGTCTGTGTTACAGGGTATAATTGTATGTCTTTGTTACTTGGTGTCAGTGTTTGTCTTTGTACTTGGTATAAGTGGATGTCTTTGTTACTTGGTGTCAGTTTTTCTCTGTTTCTGGGTGTCAGTGTGTATCTGTGTTCCTGTGAGTCAGTGTATGTCTTTATTACTTGGTGTCAGTGTCTGTCTTTGTTACTTGGTTTAAGTGTATGCCTTTGTTACTTGGTGTCAGTGTATTTATCTGTTACTTGGTGTAAGTGTGTGTCTGTGTTACTGGGTATCTGTGTATGTATTTGTTAATTGGTGTCAGTGTATGTCTTTGTTACTTGGTGTCAGTGTATGTCTTTGTTACCTGGTGTAACTGTGTGTCTGTGTTACTGGGTATCAGTGTTTGTCTTTGTTACTTGGTGTCAGTGTGTGTCTTTGTTACTTGGTGTCAGTGTGTGTCTTTGTTACTGGAGGTCAGTGCTTGTCTTTGTTACTGGGTGTCAGTGTATGTCTTTGTGACATGGTGTAATTCTGTGTCTGTGTTACTGGGTATCAGTGTATGTCTTTGTTACTTGGTGTAAGTGTATGTCATTGTTACTTGGTGTCAGTGTTTGTTTTTGATACTTGGTGTCAGTGTATGTCTGTGTTACTTGGTGTAAGTTTGTGTCTTTGTTACTTGGTGTAAGTGTACGTCTTTGTTACTTGGTGTCAGTGTATGTCTTTGTTACTTGGTGTCAGTGTATGTCTTTGTTACTTGGTGTCAGTGTATGTCTTTGTTACTTTTTGTAAGTGTGTGTCTTTGTTACCTGGTGTAAGTGTATGTCTTTGTTACTTGCTGTCAGTGTATGTCTGTGTTACTTGGTGTAAGTGTATGTCTTTGTTACTTGGTGTCATTGTCTGTCTTTGTTACTTGGTGTAAGTGTGTGTCTGTGTTACTTGGTGTCAGTGTATGTCTTTGTTACTTGTTCTAAGTGTGTGTCTGTGTGACTGGGTATCAGTGTATGTCTTTGTTACTTGGTGTCAGTGTATGTCTTTGTTACCTGGTGTCAGTGTATGTCTTTGTTACTTGTTGTAAGTGTGTGTCTGTGTGACTGAGTATCAGTGTATGTCTTTGTTACTTGGTGTAAGTGTGTGTCTGTGTTACTGGGTATCAGTGTATGTCTTTGTTACTTGGTGTCAGTGTATGTCTTTGTTACTTGGTGTCAGTGTATGTTTTTGTTACTTGGTGTCAGTGTATGTCTTTGTTACTGGGTGTCAGTGTATGTTTTTGTTACTGGGTGTCAGTGTATGTCTTTGTTACTTGGTGTCCGTGTGTGTCTGTGTTACTGTGTGTCAGTGTATGTCTTTGTTACTGGGTGTCAGTGTATGCCTTTGTTACTTGGTGTCAGTGTATGTCTTTGTTACTTGGTGTCAATGTGTGCCTTTGTTACTTGGTGTCATTGTGTGTCTTTGTTACTGGGTGTCACTGTTTGTCTTTGTTACTGGGTGTCAGTGTATGTCTTTGTAACTTGGTGTAAGTGTGTGTCTGTGTAACTGAGTATCAGTGTATGTCTTTGTTACTTGGTGTAAGTGTGTGCCTGTATTACTGGGTATCAGTGTATGTCTTTGTTACTGGGTGTCAGTGTATGCCTTTGTTACTTGGTGTCAGTGTATGTCTTTGTAACTTGGTGTAAGTGTGTGTCTGTGTAACTGAGTATCAGTGTATGTCTTTGTTACTTGGTGTAAGTGTGTGTCTGTGTTACTGGGTATCAGTGTATGTCTTTGTTACTTGGTGTCAGTGTATGTCTTTGTTACTTGGTGTCAGTGTATGTCTGTGTTACTGGGTATCAGTGAATGTCTTTGTTACTGGGTGTCAGTGTATGTCTTTGTTACTTGGTGTCAGTGTATATCTTTGTTACTTGGTGTAAGTGTGTGTCTGTGTTACTGGGTATCAGTGCATGTCTTTGTTACTTGGTGTCAGTGTATGTCTGTGTTACTTGGTGTAAGTGTATGTCTTTGTTACTTAACGTCAGTGTATGTCTTTGTTACTTGGTGTCAGTGTATGTCTGTGTACTTGGTGTAATTGTATGTCTTTGTTACTTGGTGTAAGTGTATGTCTTTGTTACTTGGTGTCAGTATATGTCTGTGTTACTGGGTATCAGTGAATGTCTTTGTTACTGGGTGTCAGTGTATGTCTTTGTTACTTGGTGTCAGTGTATATCTTTGTTACTTGGTGTAAGTGTGTGTCTGTGTTACTGGGTATCAGTGCATGTCTTTGTTACTTGGTGTCAGTGTATGTCTGTGTTACTTGGTGTAAGTGTATGTCTTTGTTACTTAACGTCAGTGTATGTCTTTGTTACTTGGTGTCAGTGTATGTCTGTGTACTTGGTGTAATTGTATGGCTTTGTTACTTGGTGTTAGTGTATGTCTTTGTTACTTGGTGTAAGTGTGTGTCTTTGTTAATTGGTGTCAGTGTATGTCTTTGTTACTTGGTATCAGTGTGTGTCTTTGTTACCGGGTGTCAGTGCATGTCTTTGTTACTGGGTGTCAGTGTATGTCTTTGTGACTTGGTGTAAGTGTGTGTCTGTTATTACTGGGTATCAGTATCTGTCTTTGTTACTTGGTGTAAGTGTATGTCTGTTTCAGTTAGTGTAAATGTGTTTCTGTGTTATTGGGTGTCAGTGTATGTATTTGTTACTAGGTGTAAGTGTGTGTCTGTGTTACTGGGTATCAGTATCTGTCTTTGTTACTTGGTGTAAGTGTATGTCTTTGTTACTTGGTGTCAGTGTGTGTCTTTGTTATTGGGTATCAGTGTAAGTCTATGTTACTTGGTGTAAGTGTGTGTCTGTGCTACTGGGTATCAGTATCTGTCTTTGTTACTTGGTGTCAGTGTATGTCTTTGTTACTTGGTGTCAGTGTGTGTCTTTGTTATTGGGTATCAGTGTAAGTCTATGTTACTTGGTGTAAGTGTGTGTCTGTGCTACTGGGGATCAGTGAATGCCTTTGTTACTTGGTGTCAGTGTATGTCTTTGTTACTGGGTGTCAGTGTATGTCATTGTTACTTGGTGCAAGTGTGTGTCTGTGTTACTGAGTATCAGTGTATGCCTTTGTTACTTGGTGTAAGTGTGTGTCTGTGTTACTGGGTATCAGTGTATGTCTTGGTTACTTGGTGTCAGTGTATGTCTTTGTTACTTGGTGTAAGTGTGTGTCTGTGTTACTGGGGATCAGTGTTTGTCTTTGTTACTTGTTGTCAGTGTGTGCCTTTGTTACTTGGTGTCATTGTGTGTCTTTGTTACTGGGTGTCACTGTTTGTCTTTGTTACTGGGTGTCAGTGTATGTCTTTGTGACTTGGTGTAAGTGTATGTCTTTGTTACGTAACGTCAGTGTATGTCTTTGTTACTTGGTGTCAGTGTATGTCATTGTTACTTGGTGTCAGTGTATGTCTTTGTGACATGGTGTAAGTGTGTGTCTGTGTTACGTGGTATCAGTGTATGTCTTTGTTACTTGGTGTCTGTGTATGTCTGTGATACTTGTTGTAAGTCTGTGTCTGTGTGGCTGGGTATCAGTGTATATCTTTTTTACTTGGTGTAAGTGTGTGTCTGTGTTCCTGGGTATCATTGCATGTCTTTGTTATTTCGTGTCAGTGTATGTCATTGTTACTTGGTGTCAGTGTGTGCCTTTGTTACTTGGTGTCAGTGTGTTTCTTTGTTACTTGGTGTCAGATTAAAAATGGCAGGAGATCTCAGACCCGTGTCATGCTCCTCTTGCTCAATGTGGGAGCTCAGGGACATGGCTGATGTCCCTGACTCCTTCACGTGCAGGAAGTGTGTCCAACTGCAGCACTTGTTAGACCGCATGACGGCTCTCGAGCTGCGGATGGACTCACTTTGGAGCATGCGCGATGCTGAGGAGGTCGTGGATAGCACATTTAGTGAATTGGTCACACCGCAGATTAGGATTGCTGAGGGAGAAAGGGAATGGGTGACCCAAAGGCAGAGAAAGAGCAGGAAGGCAGCGCAGGAGTCCCCTGCGGTCATCTCCCTCCAAAACAAGTATACCGTTTTGGATACTGTTGAGGGAGATGGCTCACCAGGGGAAGGCAACAGTAGCCAGGTCCATGGCACCGTGGCTGGCTCTGCTGTTCAGAAGGGCGGGAAAAAGAGAGGAAGGGCTATAGTCGTAGGGGATTTGATTGTAAGGGGAGTAGATAGGCAGTTCTGTGGTCGAAAACGAGGCTCCCGAATGGTATGTTGCCTCCCAGGTGCACGGGTCAGGGATGTCTCAGATCGGCTGCAGAACATTCTGATGGGGGAGGGTGAACAGCCAGTTGTCATTGTGCACATAGGCACTAATGATATAGGTAAAAAACGGGATGAGGTCCTACAAGCAGAGTTTAGGGAGTTTGGAGCCAAGTTAAAAAGTAGGACCTCAAAGGTAGTAATCTCAGGATTACTACCAGTGCCACGTGATAGTCAGAGTAAAAATGAAAGAATAGTCAGGATGAATGCGTGGCTTGAGAGATGGTGCAGGAAGGAGGGGTTCAGATTTTTGGGACATTGGGACCGGTTCTGGGGGAGGTGGGACTATTACAAATTGGACGGTCTACACCTGGGCCGGACTGGAACCAAAGTCCTTGGAGGTGCTTTTGCTAACGCTGTTGGGGAGGGTTTAAACTAATGTGGCAGGGGGATGGGAACCAATTGAGGTCAGTTGACAGTAAGGAGGTAGTAACAAAAGCCTGTAAGGAACTAGATAATGAAGTCAGTGTGACTAAGGGGAAGAGCAGGCAGGGAGCAGATGATGAATATAAAGGGACTGGTGGTCTGAGGTGCATTTGTTTTAATGCAAGAAGTGTAGTAGGTAAGGCAGATGAACTTAGGGCTTGGATTAGTACCTGGGAGTATGATGTTATTGCTATTACTGAGACTTGGTTGAGGGAAGGGCATGATTGGCAACTAAATATCCCAGGATATCGATGCTTCAGGCGGGATAGAGAGGGAGGTAAAATGGGTGGAGGAGTTGCATTACTGGTGAAAGAGGATATCACAGCTGTGCTGAAGGAGGGCACTATGGAGGACTCGAGCAGTGAGGCAATATGGACAAAACTCAGAAATAGGAAGGGTGCGGTAACAATGTTGGGGCTGCACTACAGGCCTCCCAACAGCGAGCGTGAGATAGAGGTACAAATACGTAAACAGATTATGGAAAGATGTAGGAGCAACAGGGTGGTGGTGATAGGAGATTTTAATTTTCCCAACTTTGACTGGGATTCGCTTAGTGTTAGAGGTCCAGATGGAGCAGAATTTGTAAGGAGCATCCAGGAGGGTTTTCTGCAGCAGTATGTAAATAGTCCAACTCGGGAAGGGGCCATACTGGACCTGGTGTTGGGGAATGAGCCCGGCCAGGTTGTTGAAGTTTCAGTAGGGGACTACTTTGGGAATAGTGATCACAATTCCGTAAGCTTTAAAATACTCATGGACAAAGACGAGAGTGGTCCAAAAGGAAGAGTGCTAAATTGGGGGAAGGCCAACTATACCAAAATTCGGCAGGAGCTGGGAAATGTAGATTGGGAGCAGCTGTTTGAAGGTAAATCCACATGTGATATGTGGGAGGCTTTTAAAGAGTGGTTGATTAGCGTGCAGGAGAGACATGTTCCTGTGAAAATGAGGGATAGAAATGGCAAGATTAGGGAACCATGGATGACAGGTGAAATTGTGAGACTAGCTAAGAGGAAAAAGGAAGCATACATAAGGTGTAGGCGGCTGATGAAAGACGAAGCTTTGAAAGAATATCGGGAATGTAGGACCAATCTGAAACGAGGAATTAAGAGGGCTAAAAGGGGTCATGAAATATCTTTAGCAAACAGGGTTAAGGAAAATCCCAAAGCCTTTTATTCATATATAAGGAGAAAGAGGGTAACTAGAGAAAGGATTGGCCCACTGAAGGACAAAGGAGGAATGTTACGCTTGGACTCAAAGAAAATGGGTAAGATTCTAAACGAGTACTTTGCATCGGTATTCACCGAGGAGAGGGACATGACGGATGTTGAGGTTAGGAACAGATGTTTGATTACTCTAGGTCAAGTCGGCATAAGGAGGGAGGAAGTGTTGGGTATTCTAAAGGGCATTAAGGTGGACAAGTCCCCAGGTCCGGATGGGATCTATCCCAGGTTACTGAGGGAAACAAGAGAGGAAATAGCTGGGGCCTTAACAGATATCTTTGCAGCATCCTTAAACGCGGGTGAGGTCCCGGAGGACTGGAGAATTGCTAATGTTGTCCCCTTGTTTAAGAAGGGTCGCAGGGATAATCCAGGTAATGATAGACTAGTGAGCCTGACGTCAGTGGTAGGGAAGCTGCTGGAGAAGATACTGAGCGATAGGATCTATTCCCATTTGGAAGAAAATGGGCTCATCAGTGATAGGCAACATGGTTTTGTGCAGGGAAGGTCATGTCTTACCAACTTAATAGAATTCTTCGAGGAAGTGACCAAGTTGATTGATGAGGGAAGGGCTGTCGATGTCATATACATGGACTTCAGTAAGGCGTTTGATAAGGTTCCCCATGGCAGGCTGATGGAGAAAGTGAAGGCGCTTGGGGTCCAAGGTGTACTAGCGAGATGGATAAAGAACTGGCTGGGCAACAGGAGACAGAGAGTAGCAGTGGAAGGGAGTTTCTCAAAATGGAGACGTGTGACCAGTAGTGTTCCACAGGGATCCGTGCTGGGACCACTGTTGTTTGTGATATACATTAATGATTTGGAGGAAAGTATAGGTGGACTGATTAGCAAGTTTGCAGACGACACTAAGATTGGTGGAGTAGCAGATAGTGAAGGGGACTGTCAGAGAATACAGCAGAATATTGATAGATTGGAGAGTTGGGCAGAGAAATGGCAGATGGAGTTCAATCAGGGCAAATGCGAGGTGATGCATTTTGGAAGATCCAATACAAGAGTGAACTATACAGTAAATGGAAAAGTCCTGGGGAAAATTGATGTCCAGAGAGATTTGGGTGTTCAGGTCCACTGTTCCCTGAAGGTGGCAACGCAGGTCAATAGAGTGGTCAAGAAGGCATACGGCATGCTTTCCTTCATCGGACGGGGCATTGAGTACAAGAGTTGGCAGGTCATGTTACAGTTGTATAGGACTTTGATTCGGCCACATTTGGAATACTGCGTACAGTTCTGGTCGCCACATTATCAAAAGGATGTGGATGCTTTGGAGAGGGTGCAGAGGAGGTTCACAAGGATGTTGCCTGGTATGGAGGGCGCTAGCTATGAGGAGAGGTTGAGTAGATTAGGATTATTTTCATTAGAAAGACGGAGGTTGAGGGGGGACCTGATTGAGGTGTACAAAATCATGAGAAGTATAGACAGGGTGGATAGCAAGAGGCTTTTTCCCAGAGTGGGGGTTTCAATTACTAGAGGACACGAGTTCAAAGTGAAAGGGGAAAGGTTTAGGGGGGATATGCGTGGAAAGTTCTTTACGCAGAGGGTGGTGGGCACCTGGAACGCATTGCCAGCGGAGGTGGTAGATGCTAGCACGATGGAGTATTTTAAGATATATCTAGACAGATACATGAATGGGCAGGAAGAAAAGAGATACAGAACCTTAGAAAATAGGCGACATGTTTAGAGAGAGGATCTGGATCGGCGCAGGCTTGCAGGGCCGAAGGGCCTGTTCCTGTGCTGTAATTATCTTTGTTCTTTGTTCTTTGTTCTGTGTATGTTTTTGTTACTTCGTGTCAGTGTGTGTCTGTGTTACTGGGGATCAGTGAATGTCTTTGTTACATGGTGTCAGTGTATGTCTTTGTTACTGGGTGTCAGTGCATGTCTTTGTTACTTGGTGTAAGTGTGTGTCTGTATTACTGGGTATCAGTGTATGTCTTTGTTACTTAACGTCGGTGTATGTCTTTGTTACTTGGTGTCAGTGTATGTCTTTGTTACATGGTGTAAGTGTGTGTCTGTGTTACTGGGTATCAGTGTATGTCTTTGTTACTTGGTGTCTGTGTATGTCTGTGATGCTTGTTGTAAGTGTGTGTCTGTGTGGCTGGGTATCAGTGTATATCTTTGTTACTTGGTGTCAGTGTATGTCTTTGTTACTTGGTGTAAGTGTGTGTCTGTGTTACTGGGTATCAGTGTATGTCTTTGTTACTTGGTGTCAGTGTATGTCTTTGTTACCTGGTGTCAGTGTATGTCTTTGTTACTTGTTGTAAGTGTGTGTCTGTGTTACTGGGTATCAGTGTATGTCTTTGTTACTTGGTGTCAGTGTATGTCTTTGTTACTTGGTGTCAGTATGTTTTTGTTACTTGGTGTCAGTGTGTGTCTGTGTTACTGGGGATCAGTGAATGTCTTTGTTACTTGGTGTCAGTGTATGTCTTTGTTACTGGGTGTCAGTGTATGTTTTTGTTACTGGGTGTCAGTGTAGGTCTTTGTTACTTGGTGTCCGTGTATGTCTTTGTTACTGGGTGTCACTGTTTGTCTTTGTTACTGGGTGTCAGTGTATGTCTTTGTAACTTGGTGTAAGTGTGTGTCTGTGTAACTGAGTATCAGTGCATGTCTTTGTTACTTGGTGTCTGTGTATGTCTGTGTTACTGGGTATCAGTGCATGTCTTTGTTACTTGGTGTCAGTGTTTGTCTGTGTTACTGGGGATCAGTGAATGTCTTTGTTACTTGGTGTCAGTGTATGTCTTTGTTACTGGGTGTCAGTGTATGTCTTTGTTACTTGGTGTCCGTGTGTGTCTGTGTTACTGGGTGTCAGTGTATGTCTTTGTTACTGGGTGTCAGTGTATGCCTTTGTTACTTGGTGTCAGTGTATGTCTTTGTAACTTGGTGTAAGTGTGTGTCTGTGTAACTGAGTATCAGTGCATGTCTTTGTTACTTGGTGTCTGTGTATGTCTGTGTTACTGGGTATCAGTGAATGTCTTTGTTACTTGGTGTCAGTGTATGTCTTTGTTACTGGGTGTCAGTGTATGTCTGTGTTACTTGGTGTAAGTGTGTGTCTGTGTTACTGGGTATCAGTGCATGTCTTTGTTACTTGGTGTCAGTGTTTGTCTGTGTTACTTGGTGGAAGTGTGTGTCTTTGTTACCTGGTGTCAGTGTATGTCTGTGTTACTTGGTGTCAGTGTATGTCTTTGTTACTTGGTGTCAGTGTATGTATTTGTTACATGGTATAAGTGTGTGTCTGTGTTACGTGGTATCAGTGTATGTCTTTGTTACTTGGTGTCTGTGTATGTCTGTGAAACTTGTTGTAAGTGAGTGTCTGTGTGGCTGGGTATCAGTGTATATCTTTGTTACTTGGTGTAAGTGTGTGTCTGTGTTACTGGGTATCATTGTATGTCTTTGTTATTTGGTGTCTGTGTATGTCTATGTTACTTGGTGTCAGTGTGTTTCTTTGTTACTTGGTGTCAGTGTGTTTCTTTGTTACTTGGTGTCAGTGTGTTTCTTTGTTACTGGGTGTCAGTGTATGCCTTTGTGACTTGGTGTTCGTGTGTGTCTGTGTTACTGGGTATCAGTGTATGTCTTTGTTACTTGGTGTCAGTGTATGTCTGTGTACTTGGTGTAAGTGTATATCTTTGTTACTTGGTGTAAGTGTGTGTCTGTGTTACTGGGTATCATGGTATGTCTTTGTTATTTGGTGTCTGTGTATGTCTTTGTTACTTGGTGTCAGTGTGTGCCTTTGTTACTTGGTGTCAGTGTGTGTCTGTGTTACTGGGTATCAGTGTATGTCTGTGTTACTGGGTTTCAGTGTATGTCTATGTTACTTGGTGTCAGTGTCTGTCTGTGTACCTGGTGTAAGTGTGTGTCTTTGTTACTTGGTGTCAGTGTATGCCTTTGTTACTTGGTGTCAGTGTATGTCTCGGTTACTTGGTGTCAGTGTATGTATGTGTTACTTTGTGTAAGTGTATGTCTTTGTTACTTGGTGTCAGTGTATGACTTTGTTACTTGATCTCAGTGTCTGCCTTTGTGACTTGGTGTTAGTGTGTGTCTGTGTTACTGGGTATCAGTGTATGCCTGTGTTACTGGGTTTCAGTGTATGTCTATGTTACTTGGTGTCAGTGTATGTCTGTGTACTTGGTGTAAGTGTGTGTCTTTGTTACTTGGTGTCAGTGTATGTCTGTGTTACTTGGTGTCAGTGCATGTCTTTGTTACTTGGTGTCAGTGTATGCCTTTGTTACTTGGTGTCAGTGTATGTCTCGGTTACTTGGTGTCAGTGTATGTATGTGTTACTTTGTGTAAGTGTATGTCTTTGTTACTTGGTGTCAGTGTATGACTTTGTTACTTGATCTCAGTGTATGTCTTTGCTACTTGATGTAAGTGTATTTCTTTGATACTAGGTGTAAGTGTATGTCTGTGTTACTGGGTATCAGTGTCTGTCTTTGTTACTTGGTGTCTGTGTGTGCCTGTGTTACTTGGTCTCAGTGTGTGTCTGTGTTACTTGGTGTAAGTGTGTGTCTGTGTAACTGGGTATCATTGTATGTCGTTGTTACTTGGTGTAAGTGTGTGTCTGTGTTACTGGGTGTCAGTGTATGTCTTTGTTAAATGGTGTCAGTGTATGTCTTTGTTACTTGGTCTAAGAGTGTGTCTGTGTTGCTGGGTATCAGTGGATGTCTTTGTTACTTGGTGTCAATGTGTGTCTGTGTTACTGGGTATCAGTGTATGTCTTTGTTATTTGGTGTCAGTGTGTGTCTTTGTTACTTGGTGTCAGTTTATGTCTGTGGAACTTGGTATAAGTGTGTGTCTTTGTTAGTTGTTGTAAGTGTATATCTTTGTTACTTGGTGTCAGTGTATGTCTGTGTTATTTGGTGTAAGTGTATGTCTTTGTTACTTGGTCTAAGTGTATGTCTTTCTTACTTGGTGTCAGTGTATGTCTTTGTTACTTGGTGTAAGTGTGTGTCTTTGTTAATTGGTGTCAGTGTATGTCTTTGTTACTTGGTGTAAGTGTGTGTCTGTGTTACTGGGATTCAGTATCTGTCTTTGTTACTTGGTGTAAGTGTATGTCTTTGTTACTTGGTGTCAGTGTATGTCTTTGTTACTGGGTGTCAGTGCGTGTCTGTGCTACTGGGTATAATTGTATGTCTTTGTACTTGGTATAAGTGGATGTCTTTGTTACTTGGTGTCAGTTTTTCTCTGTGTTACTGGGTGTCAGTGTGTGTCTGTGTTACTTGATGTAAGTTTATGTCTTTGTTACTTGGTGTCAGTGTATGACATTGTTACTTGTTGTAAGTGTGTGTCTGTGTTACTGGGTATCAGTGTATGTCTTTGTTAATTGGTGTCAGTGTATGTCTTTGTTACTTGGTGTCAGTGTATGTCTTTGTTACTTGGTGTAAGTGTGTGCCTGTGTTACTGGGTATCAGTGTCGGTCTTTGTTACTTGGTGTCATCTATGTCTGTGTTACTTGGTGAAAGTGTGTGTCTTTGTTACTTGGTGTAAGTGCATGTCTGTGTTACTTGGTGTCAGTGTATTTCTGTGTTACTTGGTGTCAGTGTATGTCTGTGTTATTTGGTGTAAGTGCATGTATTTGTTTCTTGGTGTCAGTGTATGTCTTTGTTACGTGGTGTAAGTGTTTGTCTGTGTTTCTGGGTATCAGTGTATGTCTTTGTTACTTCGTGTAAGTGTGTGTCTGTGTTACTGGGTATCTGTGTATGTCTTTGTTACTTGGTGTCAGTGTATGTCTTTGTTACTTGGTTTAAGTGTATGCCTTTGTTACTTGGTGTCAGTGTATTTATCTGTTACTTGGTGTCAGTGTGCGTCTTTGTTCCTGGGTGTCAGTGTATGTCTTTGTTACTTGGTGTAAGTGTATGCCTTTGTTACTTGGTGTCAGTGTGTGTCTTTGTTACTGGGTGTCAGTACATGTCTTTGTTACTGGGTATCAGTGTCTGTCTTTGTTACTTGGTGTAAAAGTGTGTCTGTGTTGCTGGGTATCAGTGTATGTCTTTGTTACTTGGTGTGAGTGTAGGTCTATGTTACTTGGTGTAAGTGTGTGTCTTTGTTAGTTGTTGTAAGTGTATATCTTTGTTACTTGGTGTCAGTGTATGTCTGTGTTATTTGGTGTAAGTGTATGTCTTTGTTACTTGGTGTAAGTGTGTGTCTGTGTTACTGGGTGTCAGTGTATGTATGTGTTACTTTGTGTAAGTGTATGTCTTTGTTACTTGGTGTCAGTGTATGTCTTTGTTACTTGGTGTCAGTGTATGTTTTTGTTACGTGGTGTAAGTGTATGTCTTTGTTACTTGGTGTCAGTGTATGTATGTGTTACTTTGTGTAAGTGTATGTCTTTGTTACTTGGTGTCAGTGTATGTCTTTGTTACTTGGTGTAAGTTTATGTCTTTGCTAATTGGTGTCAGTGTATGTCTTTGTTACTAGGTGTAAGTGTATGTCTGTGTTACTGGGTATCAGTGTATATCTTTGTTACTTGGTGCCTGTGTGTGTCTGTGTAACTGGGTATCAGTGTATGTCTTTGTTACTTGGTATCTGTGTGTGTCTGTGTTACTTGGTGTCAGTGTATGTCTTTTTTACTTGGTGTAAGTGTATGTCTTTGTTACTTGGTGTCAGTGTATGTCTTTGTTACTTGGTGTAAGTGTGTGTCTGTGTAACTGGGTATCAGTGGATGTCGTTGTTACTTGGTGTTAGTGTGTGTCTGTGTTACTGGGTATCAGTATCTGTCTTTGTTACTTGGTGTAAGTGTATGTCTTTGTTACTTGGTGTAAGTGTGTGTCTGTGCTACTAGGTATCAGTGTCTGTCTTTGTTACTTGGTGTCAGTGTATGTCTTTGTTACTGGGTTTCAGTGCGTGTCTGTGTTACTGGGTATAATTGTATGTCTTTGTTACTTGGTGTCAGTGTATGTCGTTGTACTTGGTAGAAGTGGATGTCTTTGTTACTTGGTGTCAGTTTTTCCCTGTGTTACTGGGTGTCAGTGTGTATCTGTGTTCCTGGGAGTCAGTGTATGTCTTTATTACTTGGTGTCAGTGTCTGTCTGTGTTACTTGGTGTAAGTGTGTGTCTGTGTTACTTGGTGTAAGTGTGTGTCTGTGTTACTGGGTATCACTGTATGTCTTTGTTACTGGGTGTCAGTGTATGTCTTTGTTACTTGGTGTCCGTGTGTGTCTGTGTTACTGGGTATCAGTGTATGACTTTGTTACTTGGTGTCAGTGCATGTCTTTCTTACCTGGTGTCAGTGTATGTCTTTGTTACCTGGTGTCAGTGTATGTCTTTGTCACTTGGTTTCAGTGTATGTTTTTGTTACTAGGTGTCATTGTATGTTTTTGTTACTTGGTGTCAATGTGTGTCTGTGTTACTGGGGATCAGTGAATGTCTTTGTTTCTTGGTGTCAGTGTATGTCTTTGTTACTGGGTGTCAGTGTATGTCTTTGTTAATGGGTGTCAGTGTATGCCTTTGTTACTTGGTGTCAGTGTATGTCTTTGTTACTTGGTGTAAGTGTGTGTCTGTGTAACTGAGTATCAGTGTATGTCTTTGTTACTTGGTGTCAGTGTATGTCTTTGTTACTTGGTGTCAGTGTATGTTTTTGTTACTTGGTGTCAGTGTGTGTCTCTGTTACTGGGGATCAGTGAATGTCTTTGTTACTTGGTGTAAGTGTGTGTCTGTATTACTGGGTATCAGTGTATGTCTTTGTTACTGGGTGTCAGTGTATGCCTTTGTTACTTGGTGTCAGTGTATGTCTTTGTTACTTGGTGTCAGTGTATGTCTTTGTTACTTGGTGTAAGTGTGTGTCTGTGTTACTGGGTATCAGGGTATGTCTTTGTTACTTGGTGTCAGTGTATGTCTTTGTTACTTGGTGTAAGTGTGTGTCTGTATTACTGGGTATCAGTTTATGTCTTTGTTACTTAACGTCAGTGTATGTCTTGGTTACTTGATGTCAGTGTATGTCTTTGTTACATGGTGTAACTGTGTGTCTGTGTTACTGGGTCTCAGTGTATGTCTTTGTTACTTGGTGTCTGTGTATGTCTGTGATACTTGTTGTAAGTGTGTGTCTGTGTTACTGGGTATCATTGTATGTCTGTGTTACTTGGTGTAAGTGTATGTCTGTGTTACTTGGAGTCAGTGTATGTCTGTGTTACTTGGTGTCAGTGTGTGTCTTTGTTACTTGGTGTAAGTGTATGTCTTTGTTACTTGGTGTCTGTGCATGCCTTTGTTACTTGGTGTCATTGTATGTCTCGGTTACTTGGTGTAAGTGTGTGTCTGTGATACTGGGTATCAGTGTATGACTTTGTTACTTGGTGTCATTGTCTGTCTTTGTTACTTGGTGTAAGTGTGAGTCTGTGTGACTTGGTGTCAGTGTATGTCTTTGTTATTTGGTGTAAGTGTATGTCTTTGTTACTTGGTGTCAGTGTATGTTTTTGTTACGTGGTGTAAGTGTATGTCTTTGTTACTTGGTGTCAGTGTATGTATGTGTTACTTTGTGTAAGTGTATGTCTTTGCTACTTGGTGTCAGTGTATGTCTTTGTTACTAGGTGTAAGTGTATGTCTGTTACTGGGTATCAGTGTATATCTTTGTTACTTGGTGTCTGTGTGTGTCTGTGTTACTTGGTGCAAGTGTGTGTCTGTGTAACTGGGTATCACTGTATGTCTTTGTTACTTGTTGTCAGTGTATGTCTTTTTTACTTGGTGTAAGTGTATGTCTTTGTTACTTGGTGTCAGTGTATGTCTTTGTTACTTGGTGTCAGTGTTTGTCTTTGTTACTTGGTGTAAGTGTGTGTCTGTGTAACTGGGTATCAGTGTATATCGTTGTTAATTGGTGTAAGTGTATGTCTTTGTTACTTGGTGTATGTGTATGTCTTTGTTACTTGGTGTATGTGTATGTCTTTGTTACTTGGTGTAAGTGTATGTCTTTGTTACTTGGTGTAAGTGTATGTCTTTGTTTCTGGGTGTCAGTGCATGTCTTTTTACTGGGTATCAGTGTCTGTCTTTGTTACTTGGTGTAAGAGTGTGTCTGTTCTGCTGGGTATCAGTGTATGTCTTTGTTACTTGGTGTCAATGTGTGTCTTTGTTACTGGGTGTCAGTGCATGTCTTTGTTACTGGGTATCAGTGTATGTCTTGTTACTTGGTGTAAGTGTATGTCTTTGTTACTTGGTGTCAGTGTTTGTCTTTGTTACTGGGTGTCAGTGTGTCTGTGTTGCTGGGTATCAGTGTATGTCTTTGTTACTTGGTGTCAGTGTAGGTCTGTGTTACTTGGTGTAAGTGTGTGTCTTTCTTACTTGGTGTAAGTGCATGTCTTTGTTACTTGGTGTCAGTGTATGTCTGTGGAACTTGGTATAAGTGTGTGTCTTTGTTAGTTGTTGTAAGTGTATATCTTTGTTACTTGGTTTCAGTGTATGTCTGTGTTATTTGGTGTAAGTTTATGTATTTGTTACTGGGTGTCAGTGTATGTCTTTGTTACTTGGTGTAAGTGTATGTCTGTGTAATTGGTGCAAGTGTGTGTCTGTGTTACCGGGTATCAGTGTATTTCTTTGTTACTTCGTTGTAAGTGCGTGTCTGTTTTGCTGGGTGTCAGTGAATGTCTTTGTTACTTGGTGTAAGTGTGTGTCTGTGTTACTGGGTATCAGTGTATGTCTTTGTTTCTTGGTGTCAGTGTATGTCTTTGTTACGTGGTGTAAGTGTATGTCTTTGTTACTTGGTGTCAGTGTATGTATGTGTTACTTTGTGTAAGTGTATGTCTTTGTTACTTGGTGTAAGTGTGTGTCTGTGTTACTTGGTGTCAGTGTATGTATTTGTTACTTGGTGTAAGTGTGTGTCTGTGTTACTGGGTATCAGTGTATGTCTATGTTAATTTGTGTCAGTGGATGTCTTTGTTACTTGGTGTCAGTGTATTTGTTTGTTACTTGTTGTAACTGTGTGTCTGTGTTACTGGGTATCAGTGTATGTCTTTGTTACTTGGTGTCAGTGTGTGTCTTTGTTACTTGGTGTCAGTGTGTGTCTTTGTTACTTGGTGTCAGTGTGTGCCTTTGTTACTGGGTGTCAGTGTGCGTCTTTGTTACTGGGTGTCACTGTATGTCTTTGTGACTTGGAGAAAGTGTGTGTCTTTGTTACTGTGTATCATTGTATGTCTTTGTTACTTGGTGTAAGTTTGTGTCTTTGTTACTTGGTGTCAGTATATGTTTTTGTTACTTGGTGTCAGTGTATGTTTGTGTTACTTGGTGTAAGTGCATGTCTTTGTTACTTGGTGTCAGTGTATGTCTTTGTTACTTGGTGTAAGTGTGTGTCTTTGTTAGTTGGTGTAAGTGTATGTCTTTGTTACTTGGTGTCAGTGTATGTCTGTGTTACTTGGTGTAAGTGTATGTCTGTGTTACTTTGTGTCAGTGTATGACTTTGTTACTTGGTGAAAGTGTGTGTCTGTGTTACTGGGTAACGGTGTATGTCTTTGTTACTTGGTGTCTGTGTATGTTTGTGATACTTGGTGTAAGTGTGTGTCTGTGTTACTGGGTATCAGTGTATGTATGTGTTACATTGTGTAAGTGTATGTCTTTGTTACTTGGTGTCAGTGTATGTTTTTGTTACGTGGTGTAAGTGTATGTCTTTGTTACTTGGTGTCAGTGTATGTATGTGTTACTTTGTGTAAGTGTACGTCTTTGTTACTTTGTGTAAGTGTATGTCTTTGTTACTTGGTGTCTGTGTATGTCTGTGATACTTGTTGTAAGTGTGTGTCTGTGTTACTGGGTATCAGTGTATGTCTGTGTTACTTGGTGTAAGTGTATGTCTGTGTTACTTGGTGTCAGTGTATGTCTGTGTTACTTGGTGTCAGTGTGAGTCTTTGTTACTTGGTGTCATTGTATGTCTCGGTTACTTGGTGTAAGTGTGTGTCTTTGTTACTGGGTATCAGTGTATGACTTTGTTACTTGGTGTCATTGTCTGTCTTTGTTACTTAGTGTAAGTGTGAGTCTGTGTTAATTGGTGTCAGTGTATGTATGTGTTACATTGTGTAAGTGTATGTCTTTGTTACTTGGTGTCAGTGTATGTTTTTGTTACGTGGTGTAAGTGTATGTCTTTGTTACTGGGTATCAGTGCATGTCTTTGTTACTTGGTGTCAGTGTTTGTCTGTGTTACTGGGGATCAGTGAATGTCTTTGTTACTTGGTGTCAGTGTATGTCTTTGTTACTGGGTGTCAGTGTATGTCTTTGTTACTTGGTGTCCGTGTGTGTCTGTGTTACTGGGTGTCAGTGTATGTCTTTGTTACTGGGTGTCAGTGTATGCCTTTGTTACTTGGTGTCAGTGTATGTCTTTGTAACTTGGTGTAAGTGTGTGTCTGTGTAACTGAGTATCAGTGCATGTCTTTGTTACTTGGTGTCTGTGTATGTCTGTGTTACTGGGTATCAGTGAATGTCTTTGTTACTTGCTGTCAGTGTATGTCTTTGTTACTTGGTGTCAGTGTATGTCTTTGTTACTGGGTGTCAGTGTATGTCTGTTACTTGGTGTAAGTGTGTGTCTGTGTTACTGGGTATCAGTGCATGTCTTTGTTACTTGGTGTCAGTGTTTGTCTGTGTTACTTGGTGGAAGTGTGTGTCTTTGTTACCTGGTGTCAGTGTATGTCTGTGTTACTTGGTGTAAGTGTATGTCTTTGTTACTTAACGTCAGTGTATGTCTTTGTTACTTGGTGTCAGTGTATGTATTTGTTACATGGTGTAAGTGTGTGTCTGTGTTACGTGGTATCAGTGTATGTCTTTGTTACTTGGTGTCTGTGTATGTCTGTGATACTTGTTGTAAGTGAGTGTCTGTGTGGCTGGGTATCAGTGTATATCTTTGTTACTTGGTGTAAGTGTGTGTCTGTGTTACTGGGTATCATTGTATGTCTTTGTTACTTGGTGTCAGTGTATGACATTGTTACTTGTTGTAAGTGTGTGTCTGTGTTACTGGGTATCAGTGTATGTCTTTGTTAATTGGTGTCAGTGTATGTCTTTGTTACTTGGTGTCAGTGTATGTCTTTGTTACTTGGTGTAAGCGTGTGTCTGTGTTACTGGGTATCAGTGTCTGTCTTTGTTAATTGGTGTCAGTGTATGTCTTTGTTACTTGGTGTCAGTGTATGTCTTTGTTACTTGGTGTAAGTGTGTGCCTGTGTTACTGGGTATCAGTGTCGGTCTTTGTTACTTGGTGTCATCTATGTCTGTGTTACTTGGTGAAAGTGTGTGTCTTTGTTAATTGGTGTAAGTGCATGTCTGTGTTACTTGGTGTCAGTGTATTTCTGTGTTACTTGGTGTCAGTGTATGTCTGTGTTATTTGGTGTAAGTGCATGTATTTGTTTCTTGGTGTCAGTGTATGTCTTTGTTACGTGGTGTAAGTGTTTGTCTGTGTTTCTGGGTATCAGTGTATGTCTTTGTTACTTCGTGTAAGTGTGTGTCTGTGTTACTGGGTATCTGTGTATGTCTTTGTTACTTGGTGTCAGTGTATGTCTTTGTTACTTGGTTTAAGTGTATGCCTTTGTTACTTGGTGTCAGTGTATTTATCTGTTACTTGGTGTAAGTGTGTGTCTGTGTTACTGGGTATCAGTGTATGTCTTTGTTAATTGGTGTCAGTGTGTGTCTTTGTTACTTGGTGTCAGTGTGCGTCTTTGTTCCTGGGTGTCAGTGTATGTCTTTGTTACTGGGTGTCAGTGTATGTCTTTGTGACTGGGTGTAAGTGTATGTCTTTATTACTTGGTGTCAGTGTATGACATTGTTACATGTTGTAAGTGTGTGTCTGTGTTACTGGGTATCAGTGTATGTCTTTGTTACTTGGTGTCAGTGTATGTCTTTGCTACTTGGTGTCAGTGTATGTCTTTGATACTAGGTGTAAGTGTATGTCTGTGTTACTGGGTATCAGTGTCTGTCTTTGTTACTTGCTGTAAGTGTGTGTCTGTGTTACTGGGTATCAGTGTATGTCTTTGTTTCTTGGTGTCTGTGTGTGTCTGTGTTACTTGGTGTAAGTGTGTGTCTGTGTAACTGGGTATCATTGTATGTCGTTGTTACTTGGTGTAAGTGTGTGTCTGTGTTCCTGGGTGTCACTGTTTGTCTTTGTTACCTGTTGTCAGTGTATGTCTTTTTTACTTGGTGTAAGTGTATGTCTTTTTTACTTGGTGTAAGTGTATGTCTTTGTTACTTGCTGTCAGTGTATGTCTTTGTTACTGGGTGTCAGTGTATGTCTTTGTTACTTGGTGTAAGTGTATGTCTTTGTTACTTAACGTCAGTGTATGTCTTTGTTACTTGGTGTCAGTGTATGTATTTGTTACATGGTGTAAGTGTGTGTCTGTGTTACGTGGTATCAGTGTATGTCTTTGTTACTTGGTGTCTGTGTATGTCTGTGATACTTGTTGTAAGTGAGTGTCTGTGTGGCTGGGTATCAGTGTATATCTTTGTTACTTGGTGTAAGTGTGTGTCTGTGTTACTGGGTATCATTGTATGTCTTTGTTATTTGGTGTCTGTGTATGTCTATGTTACTTGGTGTCAGTGTGTTTCTTTGTTACTTGGTGTCAGTGTGTTTCTTTGTTACTTGGTGTCAGTGTGTTTCTTTGTTACTGGGTGTCAGTGTATGCCTTTGTGACTTGGTGTTCGTGTGTGTCTGTGTTACTGGGTATCAGTGTATGTCTTTGTTACTTGGTGTCAGTGTATGTCTGTGTACTTGGTGTAAGTGTATATCTTTGTTACTTGGTGTAAGTGTGTGTCTGTGTTACTGGGTATCATGGTATGTCTTTGTTATTTGGTGTCTGTGTATGTCTTTGTTACTTGGTGTCAGTGTGTGCCTTTGTTACTTGGTGTCAGTGTGTGTCTGTGTTACTGGGTATCAGTGTATGTCTGTGTTACTGGGTTTCAGTGTATGTCTATGTTACTTGGTGTCAGTGTATGTCTGTGTACCTGGTGTAAGTGTGTGTCTTTGTTACTTGGTGTCAGTGTATGTCTGTTACTTGGTGTCAGTGCATGTCTTTGTTACTTGGTGTCAGTGTATGTCATTGTTACTTGGTGTCAGTGTATGCCTTTGTTACTTGGTGTCAGTGTATGTCTCGGTTACTTGGTGTCAGTGTATGTATGTGTTACTTTGTGTAAGTGTATGTCTTTGTTACTTGGTGTCAGTGTATGACTTTGTTACTTGATCTCAGTGTCTGCCTTTGTGACTTGGTGTTAGTGTGTGTCTGTGTTACTGGGTATCAGTGTATGCCTGTGTTACTGGGTTTCAGTGTATGTCTATGTTACTTGGTGTCAGTGTATGTCTGTGTACTTGGTGTAAGTGTGTGTCTTTGTTACTTGGTGTCAGTGTATGTCTGTGTTACTTGGTGTCAGTGCATGTCTTTGTTACTTGGTGTCAGTGTATGTCATTGTTACTTGGTGTCAGTGTATGCCTTTGTTACTTGGTGTCAGTGTATGTCTCGGTTACTTGGTGTCAGTGTATGTATGTGTTACTTTGTGTAAGTGTATGTCTTTGTTACTTGGTGTCAGTGTATGACTTTGTTACTTGATCTCAGTGTATGTCTTTGCTACTTGATGTAAGTGTATGTCTTTGATACTAGGTGTAAGTGTATGTCTGTGTTACTGGGTATCAGTGTCTGTCTTTGTTACTTGGTGTCTGTGTGTGTCTGTGTTACTTGGTCTCAGTGTGTGTCTGTGTTACTTGGTGTAAGTGTGTGTCTGTGTAACTGGGTATCATTGTATGTCGTTGTTACTTGGTGTAAGTGTGTGTCTGTGTTACTGGGTGTCAGTGTATGTCTTTGTTAAATGGTGTCAGTGTATGTCTTTGTTACTTGGTCTAAGAGTGTGTCTGTGTTGCTGGGTATCAGTGGATGTCTTTGTTACTTGGTGTCAATGTGTGTCTGTGTTACTGGGTATCAGTGTATGTCTTTGTTATTTGGTGTCAGTGTGTGTCTTTGTTACTTGGTGTCAGTGTATGTCTGTGGAACTTGTTATAAGTGTGTGTCTTTGTTAGTTGTTGTAAGTGTATATCTTTGTTACTTGGTGTCAGTGTATGTCTGTGTTATTTGGTGTAAGTGTATGTCTTTGTTACTTGGTCTAAGAGTATGTCTTTCTTACTTGGTGTCAGTGTATGTCTTTGTTACTTGGTGTAAGTGTGTGTCTTTGTTAATTGGTGTCAGTGTATGTCTTTGTTACTTGGTGTAAGTGTGTGTCTGTGTTACTGGGATTCAGTATCTGTCTTTGTTAATTGGTGTAAGTGTATGTCTTTGTTACTTGGTGTCAGTGTATGTCTTTGTTACTGGGTGTCAGTGCGTGTCTGTGCTACTGGGTATAATTGTATGTCTTTGTACTTGGTATAAGTGGATGTCTTTGTTACTTGGTGTCAGTTTTTCTCTGTGTTACTGGGTGTCAGTGTGTGTCTGTGTTACTTGATGTAAGTTTATGTCTTTGTTACTTGGTGTCAGTGTATGACATTGTTACTTGTTGTAAGTGTGTGTCTGTGTTACTGGGTATCAGTGTATGTCTTTGTTAATTGGTGTCAGTGTATGTCTTTGTTACTTGGTGTCAGTGTATGTCTTTGTTACTTGGTGTAAGCGTGTGTCTGTGTTACTGGGTATCAGTGTCTGTCTTTGTTAATTGGTGTCAGTGTATGTCTTTGTTACTTGGTGTCAGTGTATGTCTTTGTTACTTGGTGTAAGTGTGTGCCTGTGTTACTGGGTATCAGTGTCGGTCTTTGTTACTTGGTGTCATCTATGTCTGTGTTACTTGGTGAAAGTGTGTGTCTTTGTTAATTGGTGTAAGTGCATGTCTGTGTTACTTGGTGTCAGTGTATTTCTGTGTTACTTGGTGTCAGTGTATGTCTGTGTTATTTGGTGTAAGTGCATGTATTTGTTTCTTGGTGTCAGTGTATGTCTTTGTTACGTGGTGTAAGTGTTTGTCTGTGTTTCTGGGTATCAGTGTATGTCTTTGTTACTTGGTGTAAGTGTGTGTCTGTGTTACTGGGTATCAGTGTATGTCTTTGTTAATTGGTGTCAGTGTGTGTCTTTGTTACTTGGTGTCAGTGTGCGTCTTTGTTCCTGGGTGTCAGTGTATGTCTTTGTTACTGGGTGTCAGTGTATGTCTTTGTGACTGGGTGTAAGTGTATGTCTTTATTACTTGGTGTCAGTGTATGACATTGTTACATGTTGTAAGTGTGTGTCTGTGTTACTGGGTATCAGTGTATGTCTTTGTTACTTGGTGTCAGTGTATGTCTTTGCTACTTGGTGTCAGTGTATGTCTTTGATACTAGGTGTAAGTGTATGTCTGTGTTACTGGGTATCAGTGTCTGTCTTTGTTACTTGCTGTAAGTGTGTGTCTGTGTTACTGGGTATCAGTGTATGTCTTTGTTTCTTGGTGTCTGTGTGTGTCTGTGTTACTTGGTGTAAGTGTGTGTCTGTGTAACTGGGTTTCATTGTATGTCGTTGTTACCTGGTGTAAGTGTGTGTCTGTGTTCCTGGGTGTCACTGTTTGTCTTTGTTACCTGTTGTCAGTGTATGTCTTTTTTACTTGGTGTAAGTGTATGTCTTTTTTACTTGGTGTAAGTGTATGTCTTTGTTACTTGGTGTAAGTGTATGTCTTTGTTACTTGGTGTCAGTGTGTGTCTTTGTTACTGGGTGTCAGTACATGTCTTTGTTACTGGGTATCAGTGTCTGTCTTTGTTACTTGGTGTAAAAGTGTGTCTGTGTTGCTGGGTATCAGTGTATGTCTTTGTTACTTGGTGTCAGTGTAGGTCTATGTTACTTGGTGTAAGTGTGTGTCTTTGTTAGTTGTTGTAAGTGTATATCTTTGTTACTTGGTGTCAGTGTATGTCTGTGTTATTTGGTGTAAGTGTATGTATTTGTAACTTGGTGCCGGTGTATGTCTTTGTTACTTGGTGTAAGTGTGTGTCTGTGTTACTGGGTGTCAGTGTATGTATGTGTTACTTTGTGTAAGTGTATGTCTTTGTTACTTGGTGTCAGTGTATGTCTTTGTTACTTGGTGTCAGTGTATGTTTTTGTTACGTGGTGTAAGTGTATGTCTTTGTTACTTGGTGTCAGTGTATGTATGTGTTACTTTGTGTAAGTGTATGTCTTTGCTAATTGGTGTCAGTGTATGTCTTTGTTACTAGGTGTAGGTGTATGTCTGTGTTACTGGGTATCAGTGTATATCTTTGTTACTTGGTGCCTGTGTGTGTCTGTGTTACTTGGTGTAAGTGTGTGTCTGTGTAACTGGGTATCAGTGTATGTCTTTGTTACTTGGTGTCTGTGTGTGTCTGTGTTACTTGGTGTCAGTGTATGTCTTTTTTACTTGGTGTAAGTGTATGTCTTTGTTACTTGGTGTCAGTGTATGTCTTTGTTACTTGGTGTAAGTGTGTGTCTGTGTAACTGGGTATCAGTGGATGTCGTTGTTACTTGGTGTTAGTGTGTGTCTGTGTTACTGGGTATCAGTATCTGTCTTTGTTACTTGGTGTAAGTGTATGTCTTTGTTACTTGGTGTAAGTGTGTGTCTGTGCTACTAGGTATCAGTGTCTGTCTTTGTTACTTGGTGTCAGTGTATGTCTTTGTTACTGGGTTTCAGTGCGTGTCTGTGTTACTGGGTATAATTGTATGTCTTTGTTACTTGTTGTCAGTGTATGTCGTTGTACTTGGTAGAAGTGGATGTCTTTGTTACTTGGTGTCAGTTTTTCCCTGTGTTACTGGGTGTCAGTGTGTATCTGTGTTCCTGGGAGTCAGTGTATGTCTTTATTACTTGGTGTCAGTGTCTGTCTGTGTTACTTGGTGTAAGTGTGTGTCTGTGTTACTTGGTGTAAGTGTGTGTCTGTGTTACTGGGTATCACTGTATGTCTTTGTTACTGGGTGTCAGTGTATGTCTTTGTTACTTGGTGTCCGTGTGTGTCTGTGTTACTGGGTATCAGTGTATGTCTTTGTTACTTGGTGTCAGTGCATGTCTTTCTTACCTGGTGTCAGTGTATGTCTTTGTTACCTGGTGTCAGTGTATGTCTTTGTTACTTGTTGTCAGTGTGTGTCTGTGTGACTGTGTATCAGTGTATGTCTTTGTTACTTGGTGTAAGTGTGTGTCTATGTTACTGGGTATCAGTGTATGTCTTTGTTACTTGGTGTCAGTGTATGTCTTTGTCACTTGGTTTCAGTGTATGTTTTTGTTACTAGGTGTCATTGTATGTTTTTGTTACTTGGTGTCAGTGTGTGTCTGTGTTACTGGGGATCAGTGAATGTCTTTGTTTCTTGGTGTCAGTGTATGTCTTTGTTACTGGGTGTCAGTGTATGTCTTTGTTAATGGGTGTCAGTGTATGCCTTTGTTACTTGGTGTCTGTGCATGTCTTTGTTACTTGGTGTAAGTGTGTGTCTGTGTAACTGAGTATCAGTGTATGTCTTTGTTACTTGGTGTCAGTGTATGTCTTTGTTACTTGGTGTCAGTGTATGTTTTTGTTACTTGGTGTCAGTGTGTGTCTCTGTTACTGGGGATCAGTGAATGTCTTTGTTACTTGGTGTAAGTGTGTGTCTGTATTACTGGGTATCAGTGTATGTCTTTGTTACTGGGTGTCAGTGTATGCCTTTTTTACTTGGTGTCAGTGTATGTCTTTGTTACTTGGTGTCAGTGTATGTCTTTGTTACTTGGTGTAAGTGTGTGCCTGTGTTACTGGGTATCAGGGTATGTCTTTGTTACTTGGTGTCAGTGTATGTCTTTGTTACTTGGTGTAAGTGTGTGTCTGTATTACTGGGTATCAGTTTATGTCTTTGTTACTTAACGTCAGTGTATGTCTTGGTTACTTGGTGTCAGTGTATGTCTTTGTTACATGGTGTAACTGTGTGTCTGTGTTACTGGGTCTCAGTGTATGTCTTTGTTACTTGGTGTCTGTGTATGTCTGTGATACTTGTTGTAAGTGTGTGTCTGTGTTACTGGGTATCATTGTATGTCTGTGTTACTTGGTGTAAGTGTATGTCTGTGTTACTTGGAGTCAGTGTATGTCTGTGTTACTTGGTGTCAGTGTATGTATGTGTTACTTTGTGTAAGTGTATGTCTTTGTTACTTGGTGTCAGTGTATGTCTTTGTTTCAGGGTGTCAGTGCATGTCTTTTTACTGGGTATCAGTGTCTGTCTTTGTTACTTGGTGTAAGAGTGTGTCTGTTCTTCTGGGTATCAGTGTATGTCTTTGTTACTTGGTGTCAATGTGTGTCTGTGTTACTGGGTATCAGTGTATGTCTTTGTTACTTGGTGTCAATGTGTGTCTTTGTTACTGGGTATCAGTGTATGTCTTTGTTACTTGGTGTCAATGAGTGTATTTGTTACTGGGTGTCAGTGCATGTCTTTGTTACTGGGTATCAGTGTATGTCTTTGTTACTTGGTGTCAGTGTATGTCTTTGTTACTTGGTGTCAGTGTATGTTTTTGTTACTTGGTGTCAGTGTGTGTCTCTGTTACTGGGAATCAGTGAATGTCTTTGTTACTTGGTGTAAGTGTGTGTCTGTATTACTGGGTATCAGTGTATGTCTTTGTTACTGGGTGTCAGTGTATGCCTTTGTTACTTGGTGTCAGTGTATGTCTTTGTTACTTGGTGTCAGTGTATGTCTTTGTTACTTGGTGTAAGTGTGTGCCTGTGTTACTGGGTATCAGGGTATGTCTTTGTTACTTGGTGTCAGTGTATGTCTTTGTTACTTGGTGTAAGTGTGTGTCTGTATTACTGGGTATCAGTTTATGTCTTTGTTACTTAACGTCAGTGTATGTCTTGGTTACTTGGTGTCAGTGTATGTCTTTGTTACATGGTGTAACTGTGTGTCTGTGTTACTTGGTGTCAGTGTATGTATGTGTTACTTTGTGTAAGTGTATGTCTTTGTTACTTGGTGTCAGTGTATGTCTTTGTTTCTTGGTGTCAGTGTATGTCTTTGTTACGTGGTGTAAGTGTATGTCTTTGTTACTTGGTGTCAGTGTATGTATGTGTTACTTTGTGTAAGTGTATGTCTTTGTTACTTGGTGTAAGTGTGTGTCTGTGTTACTTGGTGTCAGTGTATGTATTTGTTACTTGGTGTAAGTGTGTGTCTGTGTTACTGGGTATCAGTGTATGTCTATGTTAATTTGTGTCAGTGGATGTCTTTGTTACTTGGTGTCAGTGTATTTGTTTGTTACTTGTTGTAACTGTGTGTCTGTGTTACTGGGTATCAGTGTATGTCTTTGTTACTTGGTGTCAGTGTGTGTCTTTGTTACTTGGTGTCAGTGTGTGTCTTTGTTACTTGGTGTCAGTGTGTGCCTTTGTTACTGGGTGTCAGTGTGCGTCTTTGTTACTGGGTGTCACTGTATGTCTTTGTGACTTGGAGAAAGTGTGTGTCTTTGTTACTGTGTATCATTGTATGTCTTTGTTACTTGGTGTAAGTTTGTGTCTTTGTTACTTGGTGTCAGTATATGTTTTTGTTACTTGGTGTCAGTGTATGTTTGTGTTACTTGGTGTAAGTGCATGTCTTTGTTACTTGGTGTCAGTGTATGTCTTTGTTACTTGGTGTAAGTGTGTGTCTTTGTTAGTTGGTGTAAGTGTATGTCTTTGTTACTTGGTGTCAGTGTATGTCTGTGTTACTTGGTGTAAGTGTATGTCTGTGTTACTTTGTGTCAGTGTATGACTTTGTTACTTGGTGAAAGTGTGTGTCTGTGTTACTGGGTAACGGTGTATGTCTTTGTTACTTGGTGTCTGTGTATGTTTGTGATACTTGGTGTAAGTGTGTGTCTGTGTTACTGGGTATCAGTGTATGTATGTGTTACATTGTGTAAGTGTATGTCTTTGTTACTTGGTGTCAGTGTATGTTTTTGTTACGTGGTGTAAGTGTATGTCTTTGTTACTTGGTGTCAGTGTATGTATGTGTTACTTTGTGTAAGTGTACGTCTTTGTTACTTTGTGTAAGTGTATGTCTTTGTTACTTGGTGTCTGTGTATGTCTGTGATACTTGTTGTAAGTGTGTGTCTGTGTTACTGGGTATCAGTGTATGTCTGTGTTACTTGGTGTAAGTGTATGTCTGTGTTACTTGGTGTCAGTGTATGTCTGTGTTACTTGGTGTCAGTGTGAGTCTTTGTTACTTGGTGTCATTGTATGTCTCGGTTACTTGGTGTAAGTGTGTGTCTTTGTTACTGGGTATCAGTGTATGACTTTGTTACTTGGTGTCATTGTCTGTCTTTGTTACTTAGTGTAAGTGTGAGTCTGTGTTAATTGGTGTCAGTGTATGTATGTGTTACATTGTGTAAGTGTATGTCTTTGTTACTTGGTGTCAGTGTATGTTTTTGTTACGTGGTGTAAGTGTATGTCTTTGTTACTGGGTATCAGTGCATGTCTTTGTTACTTGGTGTCAGTGTTTGTCTGTGTTACTGGGGATCAGTGAATGTCTTTGTTACTTGGTGTCAGTGTATGTCTTTGTTACTGGGTGTCAGTGTATGTCTTTGTTACTTGGTGTCCGTGTGTGTCTGTGTTACTGGGTGTCAGTGTATGTCTTTGTTACTGGGTGTCAGTGTATGCCTTTGTTACTTGGTGTCAGTGTATGTCTTTGTAACTTGGTGTAAGTGTGTGTCTGTGTAACTGAGTATCAGTGCATGTCTTTGTTACTTGGTGTCTGTGTATGTCTGTGTTACTGGGTATCAGTGAATGTCTTTGTTACTTGCTGTCAGTGTATGTCTTTGTTACTTGGTGTCAGTGTATGTCTTTGTTACTGGGTGTCAGTGTATGTCTGTTACTTGGTGTAAGTGTGTGTCTGTGTTACTGGGTATCAGTGCATGTCTTTGTTACTTGGTGTCAGTGTTTGTCTGTGTTACTTGGTGGAAGTGTGTGTCTTTGTTACCTGGTGTCAGTGTATGTCTGTGTTACTTGGTGTAAGTGTATGTCTTTGTTACTTAACGTCATTGTATGTCTTTGTTACTTGGTGTCAGTGTATGTATTTGTTACATGGTGTAAGTGTGTGTCTGTGTTACGTGGTATCAGTGTATGTCTTTGTTACTTGGTGTCTGTGTATGTCTGTGATACTTGTTGTAAGTGAGTGTCTGTGTGGCTGGGTATCAGTGTATATCTTTGTTACTTGGTGTAAGTGTGTGTCTGTGTTACTGGGTATCATTGTATGTCTTTGTTACTTGGTGTCAGTGTATGACATTGTTACTTGTTGTAAGTGTGTGTCTGTGTTACTGGGTATCAGTGTATGTCTTTGTTAATTGGTGTCAGTGTATGTCTTTGTTACTTGGTGTCAGTGTATGTCTTTGTTACTTGGTGTAAGCGTGTGTCTGTGTTACTGGGTATCAGTGTCTGTCTTTGTTAATTGGTGTCAGTGTATGTCTTTGTTACTTGGTGTCAGTGTATGTCTTTGTTACTTGGTGTAAGTGTGTGCCTGTGTTACTGGGTATCAGTGTCGGTCTTTGTTACTTGGTGTCATCTATGTCTGTGTTACTTGGTGAAAGTGTGTGTCTTTGTTAATTGGTGTAAGTGCATGTCTGTGTTACTTGGTGTCAGTGTATTTCTGTGTTACTTGGTGTCAGTGTATGTCTGTGTTATTTGGTGTAAGTGCATGTATTTGTTTCTTGGTGTCAGTGTATGTCTTTGTTACGTGGTGTAAGTGTTTGTCTGTGTTTCTGGGTATCAGTGTATGTCTTTGTTACTTCGTGTAAGTGTGTGTCTGTGTTACTGGGTATCTGTGTATGTCTTTGTTACTTGGTGTCAGTGTATGTCTTTGTTACTTGGTTTAAGTGTATGCCTTTGTTACTTGGTGTCAGTGTATTTATCTGTTACTTGGTGTAAGTGTGTGTCTGTGTTACTGGGTATCAGTGTATGTCTTTGTTAATTGGTGTCAGTGTGTGTCTTTGTTACTTGGTGTCAGTGTGCGTCTTTGTTCCTGGGTGTCAGTGTATGTCTTTGTTACTGGGTGTCAGTGTATGTCTTTGTGACTGGGTGTAAGTGTATGTCTTTATTACTTGGTGTCAGTGTATGACATTGTTACATGTTGTAAGTGTGTGTCTGTGTTACTGGGTATCAGTGTATGTCTTTGTTACTTGGTGTCAGTGTATGTCTTTGCTACTTGGTGTCAGTGTATGTCTTTGATACTAGGTGTAAGTGTATGTCTGTGTTACTGGGTATCAGTGTCTGTCTTTGTTACTTGCTGTAAGTGTGTGTCTGTGTTACTGGGTATCAGTGTATGTCTTTGTTTCTTGGTGTCTGTGTGTGTCTGTGTTACTTGGTGTAAGTGTGTGTCTGTGTAACTGGGTATCATTGTATGTCGTTGTTACTTGGTGTAAGTGTGTGTCTGTGTTCCTGGGTGTCACTGTTTGTCTTTGTTACCTGTTGTCAGTGTATGTCTTTTTTACTTGGTGTAAGTGTATGTCTTTTTTACTTGGTGTAAGTGTATGTCTTTGTTACTTGCTGTCAGTGTATGTCTTTGTTACTGGGTGTCAGTGTATGTCTTTGTTACTTGGTGTAAGTGTATGTCTTTGTTACTTAACGTCAGTGTATGTCTTTGTTACTTGGTGTCAGTGTATGTATTTGTTACATGGTGTAAGTGTGTGTCTGTGTTACGTGGTATCAGTGTATGTCTTTGTTACTTGGTGTCTGTGTATGTCTGTGATACTTGTTGTAAGTGAGTGTCTGTGTGGCTGGGTATCAGTGTATATCTTTGTTACTTGGTGTAAGTGTGTGTCTGTGTTACTGGGTATCATTGTATGTCTTTGTTATTTGGTGTCTGTGTATGTCTATGTTACTTGGTGTCAGTGTGTTTCTTTGTTACTTGGTGTCAGTGTGTTTCTTTGTTACTTGGTGTCAGTGTGTTTCTTTGTTACTGGGTGTCAGTGTATGCCTTTGTGACTTGGTGTTCGTGTGTGTCTGTGTTACTGGGTATCAGTGTATGTCTTTGTTACTTGGTGTCAGTGTGTGTCTGTGTTACTGGGTATCATGGTATGTCTTTGTTATTTGGTGTCTGTGTATGTCTTTGTTACTTGGTGTCAGTGTGTGCCTTTGTTACTTGGTGTCAGTGTGTGTCTGTGTTACTGGGTATCAGTGTATGTCTGTGTTACTGGGTTTCAGTGTATGTCTATGTTACTTGGTGTCAGTGTATGTCTGTGTACCTGGTGTAAGTGTGTGTCTTTGTTACTTGGTGTCAGTGTATGTCTGTTACTTGGTGTCAGTGCATGTCTTTGTTACTTGGTGTCAGTGTATGTCATTGTTACTTGGTGTCAGTGTATGCCTTTGTTACTTGGTGTCAGTGTATGTCTCGGTTACTTGGTGTCAGTGTATGTATGTGTTACTTTGTGTAAGTGTATGTCTTTGTTACTTGGTGTCAGTGTATGACTTTGTTACTTGATCTCAGTGTCTGCCTTTGTGACTTGGTGTTAGTGTGTGTCTGTGTTACTGGGTATCAGTGTATGCCTGTGTTACTGGGTTTCAGTGTATGTCTATGTTACTTGGTGTCAGTGTATGTCTGTGTACTTGGTGTAAGTGTGTGTCTTTGTTACTTGGTGTCAGTGTATGTCTGTGTTACTTGGTGTCAGTGCATGTCTTTGTTACTTGGTGTCAGTGTATGTCATTGTTACTTGGTGTCAGTGTATGCCTTTGTTACTTGGTGTCAGTGTATGTCTCGGTTACTTGGTGTCAGTGTATGTATGTGTTACTTTGTGTAAGTGTATGTCTTTGTTACTTGGTGTCAGTGTATGACTTTGTTACTTGATCTCAGTGTATGTCTTTGCTACTTGATGTAAGTGTATGTCTTTGATACTAGGTGTAAGTGTATGTCTGTGTTACTGGGTATCAGTGTCTGTCTTTGTTACTTGGTGTCTGTGTGTGTCTGTGTTACTTGGTCTCAGTGTGTGTCTGTGTTACTTGGTGTAAGTGTGTGTCTGTGTAACTGGGTATCATTGTATGTCGTTGTTACTTGGTGTAAGTGTGTGTCTGTGTTACTGGGTGTCAGTGTATGTCTTTGTTAAATGGTGTCAGTGTATGTCTTTGTTACTTGGTCTAAGAGTGTGTCTGTGTTGCTGGGTATCAGTGGATGTCTTTGTTACTTGGTGTCAATGTGTGTCTGTGTTACTGGGTATCAGTGTATGTCTTTGTTATTTGGTGTCAGTGTGTGTCTTTGTTACTTGGTGTCAGTGTATGTCTGTGGAACTTGTTATAAGTGTGTGTCTTTGTTAGTTGTTGTAAGTGTATATCTTTGTTACTTGGTGTCAGTGTATGTCTGTGTTATTTGGTGTAAGTGTATGTCTTTGTTACTTGGTCTAAGAGTATGTCTTTCTTACTTGGTGTCAGTGTATGTCTTTGTTACTTGGTGTAAGTGTGTGTCTTTGTTAATTGGTGTCAGTGTATGTCTTTGTTACTTGGTGTAAGTGTGTGTCTGTGTTACTGGGATTCAGTATCTGTCTTTGTTAATTGGTGTAAGTGTATGTCTTTGTTACTTGGTGTCAGTGTATGTCTTTGTTACTGGGTGTCAGTGCGTGTCTGTGCTACTGGGTATAATTGTATGTCTTTGTACTTGGTATAAGTGGATGTCTTTGTTACTTGGTGTCAGTTTTTCTCTGTGTTACTGGGTGTCAGTGTGTGTCTGTGTTACTTGATGTAAGTTTATGTCTTTGTTACTTGGTGTCAGTGTATGACATTGTTACTTGTTGTAAGTGTGTGTCTGTGTTACTGGGTATCAGTGTATGTCTTTGTTAATTGGTGTCAGTGTATGTCTTTGTTACTTGGTGTCAGTGTATGTCTTTGTTACTTGGTGTAAGCGTGTGTCTGTGTTACTTGGTGTAAGCGTGTGTCTGTGTTACTGGGTATCAGTGTCTGTCTTTGTTAATTGGTGTCAGTGTATGTCTTTGTTACTTGGTGTCAGTGTATGTCTTTGTTACTTGGTGTAAGTGTGTGCCTGTGTTACTGGGTATCAGTGTCGGTCTTTGTTACTTGGTGTCATCTATGTCTGTGTTACTTGGTGAAAGTGTGTGTCTTTGTTAATTGGTGTAAGTGCATGTCTGTGTTACTTGGTGTCAGTGTATTTCTGTGTTACTTGGTGTCAGTGTATGTCTGTGTTATTTGGTGTAAGTGCATGTATTTGTTTCTTGGTGTCAGTGTATGTCTTTGTTACGTGGTGTAAGTGTTTGTCTGTGTTTCTGGGTATCAGTGTATGTCTTTGTTACTTGGTGTAAGTGTGTGTCTGTGTTACTGGGTATCAGTGTATGTCTTTGTTAATTGGTGTCAGTGTGTGTCTTTGTTACTTGGTGTCAGTGTGCGTCTTTGTTCCTGGGTGTCAGTGTATGTCTTTGTTACTGGGTGTCAGTGTATGTCTTTGTGACTGGGTGTAAGTGTATGTCTTTATTACTTGGTGTCAGTGTATGACATTGTTACATGTTGTAAGTGTGTGTCTGTGTTACTGGGTATCAGTGTATGTCTTTGTTACTTGGTGTCAGTGTATGTCTTTGCTACTTGGTGTCAGTGTATGTCTTTGATACTAGGTGTAAGTGTATGTCTGTGTTACTGGGTATCAGTGTCTGTCTTTGTTACTTGCTGTAAGTGTGTGTCTGTGTTACTGGGTATCAGTGTATGTCTTTGTTTCTTGGTGTCTGTGTGTGTCTGTGTTACTTGGTGTAAGTGTGTGTCTGTGTAACTGGGTATCATTGTATGTCGTTGTTACTTGGTGTAAGTGTGTGTCTGTGTTCCTGGGTGTCACTGTTTGTCTTTGTTACCTGTTGTCAGTGTATGTCTTTTTTACTTGGTGTAAGTGTATGTCTTTTTTACTTGGTGTAAGTGTATGTCTTTGTTACTTGGTGTAAGTGTATGTCTTTGTTACTTGGTGTCAGTGTGTGTCTTTGTTACTGGGTGTCAGTACATGTCTTTGTTACTGGGTATCAGTGTCTGTCTTTGTTACTTGGTGTAAAAGTGTGTCTGTGTTGCTGGGTATCAGTGTATGTCTTTGTTACTTGGTGTCAGTGTAGGTCTATGTTACTTGGTGTAAGTGTGTGTCTTTGTTAGTTGTTGTAAGTGTATATCTTTGTTACTTGGTGTCAGTGTATGTCTGTGTTATTTGGTGTAAGTGTATGTATTTGTAACTTGGTGCCGGTGTATGTCTTTGTTACTTGGTGTAAGTGTGTGTCTGTGTTACTGGGTATCAGTGTATGTCTTTGTTACTTGGTGTCAGTGTATGTCTTTGTTACTTGGTGTCAGTGTATGTTTTTGTTACTTGGTGTCAGTGTGTGTCTCTGTTACTGGGGATCAGTGAATGTCTTTGTTACTTGGTGTAAGTGTGTGTCTGTATTACTGGGTATCAGTGTATGTCTTTGTTACTGGGTGTCAGTGTATGCCTTTGTTACTTGGTGTCAGTGTATGTCTTTGTTACTTGGTGTCAGTGTATGTCTTTGTTACTTGGTGTAAGTGTGTGCCTGTGTTACTGGGTATCAGGGTATGTCTTTGTTACTTGGTGTCAGTGTATGTCTTTGTTACTTGGTGTAAGTGTGTGTCTGTATTACTGGGTATCAGTTTATGTCTTTGTTACTTAACGTCAGTGTATGTCTTGGTTACTTGGTGTCAGTGTATGTCTTTGTTACATGGTGTAACTGTGTGTCTGTGTTACTGGGTCTCAGTGTATGTCTTTGTTACTTGGTGTCTGTGTATGTCTGTGATACTTGTTGTAAGTGTGTGTCTGTGTTACTGGGTATCATTGTATGTCTGTGTTACTTGGTGTAAGTGTATGTCTGTGTTACTTGGAGTCAGTGTATGTCTGTGTTACTTGGTGTCAGTGTATGTATGTGTTACTTTGTGTAAGTGTATGTCTTTGTTACTTGGTGTCAGTGTATGTCTTTGTTACTTGGTGTAAGTGTATGTCTTTGTTACTTGGTGTCAGTGTATGTTTTTGTTACGTGGTGTAAGTGTATGTCTTTGTTACTTGGTGTCAGTGTATGTATGTGTTACTTTGTGAAAGTGTATGTCTTGGTTACTTGGTGTCATTGTATGTCTTTGTTACTTGGTGTAAGTTTATGTCTTTGCTACTTGGTGTCAGTGTATGTCTTTGTTACTAGGTGTAAGTGTATGTCTGTTACTGGGTATCAGTGTATATCTTTGTTACTTGGTGTCTGTGTGTGTCTGTGTTACTTGGTGCAAGTGTGTGTCTGTGTAACTGGGTATCACTGTATGTCGTTGTTAATTGGTGTAAGTGTATGTCTTTGTTACTTGGTGTATGTGTATGTCTTTGTTACTTGGTGTATGTGTATGTCTTTGTTACTTGGTGTAAGTGTATGTCTTTGTTTCTGGGTGTCAGTGCATGTCTTTTTACTGGGTATCAGTGTCTGTCTTTGTTACTTGGTGTAAGAGTGTGTCTGTTCTGCTGGGTATCAGTGTATGTCTTTGTTACTTGGTGTCAATGTGTGTCTGTGTTACTGGGTATCAGTGTATGTCTTTGTTACTTGGTGTCAATGTGTGTCTTTTTTACTGGGTGTCAGTGCATGTCTTTGTTACTGGGTATCAGTGTATGTCTTGTTACTTGGTGTAAGTGTATGTCTTTGTTACTTGGTGTCAGTGTTTGTCTTTGTTACTGGGTGTCAGTGTGTCTGTGTTGCTGGGTATCAGTGTATGTCTTTGTTACTTGGTGTCAGTGTAGGTCTGTGTTACTTGGTGTAAGTGTGTGTCTTTCTTACTTGGTGTAAGTGCATGTCTTTGTTACTTGGTGTCAGTGTATGTCTGTGGAACTTGGTATAAGTGTGTGTCTTTGTTAGTTGTTGTAAGTGTATATCTTTGTTACTTGGTTTCAGTGTATGTCTGTGTTATTTGGTGTAAGTTTATGTATTTGTTACTGGGTGTCAGTGTATGTCTTTGTTACTTGGTGTAAGTGTATGTCTGTGTAATTGGTGCAAGTGTGTGTCTGTGTTACCGGGTATCAGTGTATTTCTTTGTTACTTCGTTGTAAGTGCGTGTCTGTTTTGCTGGTTGTCAGTGAATGTCTTTGTTACTTGGTGTAAGTGTGTGTCTGTGTTACTGGGTATCAGTGTATGTCTTTGTTTCTTGGTGTCAGTGTATGTCTTTGTTACGTGGTGTAAGTGTATGTCTTTGTTACTTGGTGTCAGTGTATGTATGTGTTACTTTGTGTAAGTGTATGTCTGTGTTACTGGGTATCAGTGTATGTCTATGTTAATTTGTGTCAGTGGATGTCTTTGTTACTTGGTGTCAGTGTATTTGTTTGTTACTTGTTGTAACTGTGTGTCTGTGTTACTGGGTATCAGTGTATGTCTTTGTTACTTGGTGTCAGTGTGTGTCTTTGTTACTTGGTGTCAGTGTGTGCCTTTGTTACTGGGTGTCAGTGTGCGTCTTTGTTACTGGGTGTCACTGTATGTCTTTGTGACTTGGAGAAAGTGTGTGTCTTTGTTACTGTGTATCATTGTATGTCTTTGTTACTTGGTGTAAGTTTGTGTCTTTGTTACTTGGTGTCAGTATATGTTTTTGTTACTTGGTGTCAGTGTATGTTTGTGTTACTTGGTGTAAGTGCATGTCTTTGTTACTTGGTGTCAGTGTATGTCTTTGTTACTTGGTGTAAGTGTGTGTCTTTGTAACTTGGTGTAAGTGTATGTCTTTGTTAACTGGTGTCAGTGTATGTCTGTGTTACTTGGTGTAAGTGTGTGTCTTTGTTAGTTGGTGTAAGTGTATGTCTTTGTTACTTGGTGTCAGTGTATGTCTGTGTTACTTGGTGTAAGTGTATGTCTTTGTTACTTTGTGTCAGTGTATGACTTTGTTACTTGGTGAAAGTGTGTGTCTGTGTTACTGGGTAACGGTGTATGTCTTTGTTACTTGGTGTCTGTGTATGTTTGTGATACTTGGTGTAAGTGTGTGTCTGTGTTACTGGGTATCAGTGTATGTCTTTGTTACATGGTGTAAGTGTGTGTCTGTGTTACTGGGTCTCAGTGTATGTCTTTGTTATTTGGTGTCTGTGTATGTCTGTGATACTTGTTGTAAGTGTGTGTCTGTGTTACTGGGTATCATTGTATGTCTGTGTTACTTGGTGTAAGTGTATGTCTGTGTTACTTGGTGTCAGTGTATGTCTGTGTTACTTGGTGTCAGTGTGAGTCTTTGTTACTTGGTGTAAGTGCATGCCTTTGTTACTTGGTGTCATTGTATGTCTCGGTTACTTGGTGTAAGTGTGTGTCTGTGTTACTGGGTATCAGTGTATGACTTTGTTACTTGGTGTCATTGTCTGTCTTTGTTACTTAGTGTAAGTGTGAGTCTGTGTTAATTGGTGTCAGTGTATGTATGTGTTACATTGTGTAAGTGTATGTCTTTGTTACTTGGTGTCAGTGTATGTTTTTGTTACGTGGTGTAAGTGTATGTCTTTGTTACTTGGTGTCAGTGTATGTATGTGTTACTTTGTGTAAGTGTACGTCTTTGTTACTTGGTGTAAGTGTATGTCTTTGTTACTTGGTGTCAGTGTATGTTTTGTTACGTGGTGTAAGTGTATGTCTTTGTTACTTGGTGTCAGTGTATGTATGTGTTACTTGGTGTCAGTGTATGTATTTGTTACTTGGTGTCAGTGTTTGTATGTGTTAGTTGGTGTCAGTGTATGTCTTTGCTACTTGGTGTCAGTGTGTGTCTGTGTTACTTGGTGTAAGTGTGGGTCTGTGTAACTGGGTATCAGTGTATGTCTTTGTTACTTGTTGTCAGTGTATGTCTTTTTTACTTGGTGTAAGTGTATGTCTTTGTTTCTTGGTGTCAGTGTATGTCTTTGTTAAATGGTGTCGGTGCATGTCTTTGTTACTTGGTGTAAGTGTGTGTCTGTGTAACTGGGTATCAGTGTATGTCGTTGTTACATGGTGTAAGTGTATGTCTTTGTTAAATGGTGTCGGTGTATGTCTTTGTTACTTGGTGTAAGTGTGTGTCTTTGTTACTGGGTGTCAGTGTATGTCTTTGTTACTGGGTGTCAGTGCATGTCTTTTTACTGGGTATCAGTGTCTGTCTTTGTTACTTGGTGTAAGAGTGTGTCTGTGTTGGTGGGTATCAGTGTATGTCTTTGTTACTTGGTGTCAATGTGTCTCTGTGTTACTGGGTATCAGTGTATGTCTTTGTTACTTGGTGTCAGTGTGTGTCTTTGTTACTGGGTGTCAGTGCATGTCTTTGTTACTGGGTGTCAGTGTATGTCTTTGTTACTTGGTGTAAGTGTATGTCTTTGTTACTTGGTGTCAGTGTTTGTCTTTGTTACTGGGTGTCAGTGCATGTCTTTGTTACTGCGTATCAGTGTCTGTCTTTGTTACTTGGTGTAAAAGTGTGTCTGTGTTGCTGGGTATCAGTGTATGTCTTTGTTACTTGGTGTCAGTGTAGGTCTGTGTTACTTGGTGTAAGTGTGTGTCTTTCTTACTTGGTGTAAGTGCATGTCTTTGTTACTTGGTGTAAGTGTATGTCTGTGTAATTGGTGCAAGTGTGTGTCTGTGTTACCGGGTATCATTGTATTTCTTTGTTACTTCATTGTAAGTGTGTGTCTGTGTTGCTGGGTGTCAGTGAATGTCTTTGTTACTTGGTGTAAGTGTGTGTCTGTGTTACTGGGTATCAGTGTATGTCTTTGTTACTTGGTGTCAGTGTATGTCTTTGTTACTTGGTGTCAGTGTATGCCTGTGCTACTTGGTGTAAGTGTGTGTCTGTGTTACTTGGTGTCAGTGTATGTATTTGTTACTTGGTGTCAGTGTCTGTCTTTGTTAATTTGTGTCAGTGGATGTCTTTGTTACTGGGTATCAGTGTATGTCTTTGTTACTTGGTGTCAGTGTATGTCTTTGTTACTTGGTGTCAGTGTATGTCTTTGTTACTTGGTGTCAGTGTATGTCTGTGCTACTTGGTGTAAGTGTGTGTCTGTGTTACTTGGTGTCAGTGTATGTATTTGTTACTTGGTGTCAGTGTGTGTCTTTGTTACTTGGTGTCAGTGTGTGTCTTTGTTACTGGGTGTCAGTGTGTGTCTTTGTTACTGGGTGTCAGTGCGTGTCTTTGTGACTTGGAGAATGTGTGTGTCTTTGTTACTGGGTATCATTGTATGTCTTTGTTACTTGGTGTCAGTGTATGTCTTTGAAACTTGGTGTCAGTGTATGTCTGTGTTACTTGGTGTAAGTTTGTGTCTTTGTTACTTGGTGTCAGTGCATGTCTTTGTTACTTGGTGTCAGTGTGTGTCTTTGTTACTGGGTGTCAGTGCATGTCTTTTTACTGGGTATCAGTGTATGTCTGTGTTACTTGGTGTAAGTGTGTGTCTTTGTAAATTGGTGTAAGTGTGTGTCTTTGTAAAATGGTGTAAGTGTATGTCTTTGTTAACTGGTGTCAGTGTATGTCTGTGTTACTTGGTGTAAGTGTGTGTCTTTGTTAGTTGGTGTAAGTGTATGTCTTTGTTACTTGGTGTCAGTGTATCTCTGTGTTACTTGGTGTAAGTGTGTGTCTTTGTTAGTTGGTGTAGGTGTGTGTCTCTGTAACTGAGTATCAGTGTGTGTCGTTGTTACTTGGTGTCAGTGTGTGTCTTTGTTACTGGGTGTCACTGTATGTCTTTCTAACTTGGAGAAAGTGTGTGTCTTTGTTACTGGGTATCATTGTATGTCTTTGTTACTTGGTGTCAGTGTATGTCTTTGATACTTGGTGTCAGTGTATGTCTGTGTTACTTGGTGTCAGTGTGTGTCTTTGTTACTGGGTGTCAGTGCATGTCTTTTTACTGGGTATCAGTGTCTGTCTTTGTTACTTGGTGTAAGTGTGTGTCTTTGTAACTTGGTGTAAGTGTATGTCTTTGTTAACTGGTGTCAGTGTATGTCTGTGTTACTTGGTCTAAGTGTGTGTCTTTGTTAGTTGGTGTAAGTGTGTGTCTGTGTTACTGGGTATCAGTGTATGACTTTGTTACTTGGTGTAAGTGTGTGTCTGTGTTACTGGGTATCAGTGTATATCTTCGTTACTTGGTGTCTGTGTATGTCTTTGTTACTTGCTGTCAGTGTGTGTCTTTGTTACTTGGTGTCAGTGTGTGTCTTTGTTACTGGGTGTCAGTGTGTGTCTTTGTTACTGGGTGTCAGTGTTTGTCTTTGTGACTTGGTGTCAGTGTGTGTCTTTGTTACTGGGTGTCAGTGTGTGTCTTTGTTACTGGGTGTCAGTGTTTGTCTTTGTTACTGGGTGTCAGTGTATGTCCTTGTGACTTGGTGTCAGTGTATGTCTTTGTGACTTGGTGTAAGTGTGTGTCTGTTGCTGGGTATCAGTTTCTGTCTTTGTTACTTGGTGTCAGTGAATGTCTTTGTTACTTGTTGTCAGTGAATGTCTTTGTTATTTGATGTCAGTGTATGTCTTTGATACTTGGTGTCAGTGTATGTCTGTGTTACTTGGTGTAAGTGTGTGTCTGTGTTACTGGGTATCAGTTGCTGTCTTTGTTAATTGGTGTAAGTGTGTGTCTGTGTTACTGGGTGTCAGTGTATGTCTTTGTTACTTGGTGTCAGTGTATGTCTGTGTTACTTGGTGCAAGTGTATGTCTTTGTTACTTGGTGTCAGTGTATGTTTTTGTTACTGGGGGTAAGTGTATGTCTTTGTTACTAGGTGTCAGTGTATGTCTCTGTTACATGGTGTAAGTGTGTGTCTTTGTTACTGGGTATCAGTGTATGTCTTTGTTACTTGATGTCAGTGTATGTCTTTGTTACTTGGTGTAAGTGTATGTCTTTGTTACTTGGTGTCAGTGTATGTGTTTGTTACTTGTTGTAACTGTGTGTCTGTGTTACTGGGTATCAGTGTATGTCTTTGTTACTTGGTGTCAGTGTGTGTCTTTGTTACTTGGTGTCAGTGTGTGTCTTTGTTACTGGGTGTCACTGTGTGTCTTTCTAACTTGGAGAAAGTGTGTGTCTTTGTTACTGGGTATCATTGTATGTCTTTGTTACTTGGTGTCAGTGTATGTCTTTGATACTTGGTGTCAGTGTATGTCTGTGTTACTTGGTGTAAGTTTGTGTCTTTGTTACTTGGTGTCAGTGCATGTCTTTGTTACTTGGTGTCAGTGTGTGTCTTTGTTACTGGGTGTCAGTGCATGTCTTTTTACTGGGTATCAGTGTCTGTCTTTGTTACTTGGTGTAAGTGTGTGTCTTTGTAACTTGGTGTAAGTGTATGTCTTTATTAACTGGTGTCAGTGTATGTCTGTGTTACTTGGTGTAAGTGTGTGTCTTTGTTAGTTGGTGTAAGTGTGTGTCTGTGTTACTGGGTATCAGTGTATGACTTTGTTACTTGGTGTAAGTGTGTGTCTGTGTTACTGGGTATCAGTGTATATCTTCGTTACTTGGTGTCTGTGTATGTCTTTGTTACTTGGTGTCAGTGTGTGTCTTTGTTACTTGGTGTCAGTGTGTGTCTTTGTTACTTGGTGTCAGTGTGTGTCTTTGTTACTGGGTGTCAGTGTGTGTCTTTGTTACTGGGTGTCAGTGTTTGTCTTTGTTACTGGGTGTCAGTGTATGTCTTTGTGACTTGGTGTCAGTGTATGTCTTTGTGATTTGGTGTAAGTGTGTGTCTGTTGCTGGGTATCAGTTTCTGTCTTTGTTACTTGGTGTAAGTGTGTGTCTGTGTTACTGAGTGTCAGTGTATGTCTTTGTTACTTGGTGTCAGTGTATGTCTTTGTTACTTGGTGTCAGTGAATGTCTTTGTTATTTGGTGTCAGTGAATGTCTTTGTTACTTGGTGTCAGTGTATGTCTTTGTTACTTGGTGTCAGTGTATGTCTTTGTTACTGGGTATCAGTGTATGTCTTTGTTACTTGCTGTAAGTGTATGTCTTTGTTACTGGGTGTCAGTGTATGTCTTTGTTACTTGGTGTCAGTGTATGTCTTTGTTACTTGGTGTAAGTGTGTGTCTGTTTTACTGAGTATCAGTGTATTTCTTTGTTACTTGGTGTCAGTGTATGTCTTTGTTACTTGGTGTCAGTGAATGTCTTTGTTATTTGATGCTAGTGTATGTCTTTGTTACTTGGTTTAAGTGTGTGTCTGTGTTACTGGGTATCAGTGAAATTCTTTGTTCCCTGGTGTCAGTGTATGTCTTTGTTATTGGGTGTCCGTGTGTGTCTGTGTTACTGGGTGTCAGTGTATGTGTTTGTTACTGGTCGTCAGTGTATGCCTTTGTTACTTGCTGTCAGTGTATGTCTTTGTTGCTTGGTGTAGGTGTGTGTCTCTGTAACTGAGTATCAGTGTGTGTCGTTGTTAATTGGTGTAAGTGTGTGTCTGTGTTACTGGGTGTCAGTGTATGTCTTTGTTACTTGGTGTCAGTGTCTGTCTGTGTTACTTGGTGTAAGTGTATGTCTTTGTTACTTGGTGTCAGTGTATGTCTCTGTTACATGGTGTAAGTGTGTGTCTGTGCTACTGAGTATCAGTGTATGTCTTTGTTACTTGGTGTGAGTGTGTGTCTTTGTTACTGGGTATCAGTCTATGTCTTTGTTACTTGGTGTCAGTGTATGTCTTTGTTACTTGGTGTAAGTTTGTGTCTGTGTTACTGGGCATCAGTGAATGTCTTTGTTACTTGGTGTCAGTGCATGTCTTTGTTACTTGGTGTCCGTGTGTGTCTGTGTTACTCCGTGTAAGTGTGTGTCTTTGTTTCCTGGTGTCAGTGTATGTCTGTGTTACTTGGTGCAAGTTTATGTCTTTGTTACTTGGTGTCAGTGTATGTCTTTGTTACTTGGTGTCATTGTATGTCTTTGTTACATGGTCTAAGTGTGTGTCTGTGTTGCTGGGTATCAGTGTATGTCTATGTTACTTGGTGTCTGTGTGTGTCGTTGTTACTTGGCGTCAGTGTGTATCTTTGTTACTTGGTGTCAGTGTATGTCTTTGTTACTTGGGGTCAGTGTATGTCTTTGTTACTTGGTGTAAGTGTGTGTCTTTGTTACTTGGTGTAAGTGTGTGTCTGTGTTACAGGGTATCATTGTATGTCTTTGTTACTTGGTGTCAGTGTATTTCTTTGTTACTTGGTGTAAGTGTGTGTCTGTGTTACTGGGTATCAGTGAATGTCTTTGTTACTTGGTGTCAGTGTGTGCCTTTGTTACTTGGTGTCATTGTGTGTCTTTGTTACTGGGTGTCAGTGTATGTCTTTGTTACCTGGTGTCAGTGTATGTCTTTGTTACTTGGTGTAAGTTTGTGTCTGTGTTACTGGGTATCAGTGAATGTCTTTGTTACTTGGTGTCAGTGCATGTCTTTGTTACTTGGTGTCCGTGTTTGTCTGTGTTACTGGGTGTCAGTGTATGTGTTCGTTACTGGGTGTCAGTGTATGCATTTGTTACTTGGTGTCAGTGCATGTCTTTGTTAATTGGTGCAAGTTTGTGTCTGTATAACTGAGTATCAGTCTATGTCTTTGTTACTTGGTGTAAGTGTGTGTCTGTGTTACTGGGTACCAGTGTATGTCTTTGTTATTTGGTGTCAGTGTATGTCTTTGTTACTTGGTGTAAGTGTGTGTCTGTGTTACTGGGTGTCAGTGAATGTCTTTGTTACTTGGTGTCAGTGTATGTCCTTGTAACGTGGTGTAAGTGTGTGTCTGTGTTCCTGGGTATCAGTGCATGTCTTTGTTACTTGGTGTCAGTATGTGCCTTTGTTACTTGGTGTCATTGTGTGTCTTTGTTACTGGGTGTCAGTGTGTGTCTCTGTTACTGGGTATCAGCGTCTGTCATTGTTACTTGATGTCAGTGTGTGTCTGTGTTACTGGGTATCAGTGTATGTCTTTGTTACTTGGTGTCAGTGTCTGTCTGTGTTACTCCGTGTAAGTGTGTGTCTTTGTTTCCTGGTGTCAGTGTATGTCTGTGTTACTTGGTGCAAGTGTATGTCTTTGTTACCTGGTGTCAGTGTATGTCTTTGTTACTTGGTGTCATTGTATGTCTTTGTTACATGGTCTAAGTGTGTGTCTGTGTTACTGGGTATCAGTGTATGTCTATGTTACTTGGTGTCTGTGTATGTCTGTGATACATGGTGTAAGTGTGTGTCTGTGTTGCTGGGTATCAGTGTATGTCTTTGTTACTTGGTGTAAGTGTGTGTCTGTGTTACTGGGTGTCAGTGTATGTCTTTGTTACTTGGTGTCAGTGTATGTCTTTGTTACTTGGTGTAAGTGTGTGTCTGTGTTACTGGGCATCAGTGAATGTCTTTGTTACTTGGTGTCAGTGTGTGCCTTTGTTACTTGGTGTCATTGTGTGTCTTTGTTACTGGGTGTCAGTGTATGTCTGTGTTACCGGGTGTCAGTGTATGTCTTTGTGACTTGGTGTAAGTGTGTGTCTGTGTTACTGGGTTTCAGTGTAATTCTTCGTTACTTGGTGTCAGTGTATGTCTGTGTTACTTGGTGTAAGTGTGTGTCTTTGTTTCTTGGTGTCAGTGTATGTCTGTGTTCCTTGGTGTAAGTGTATGTCTTTGTTACTTGGTGTCAGTGTATGACTTTGTTACTTTGTGTCAGTGTATGTCTTTGTTACTTGGTGTAAGTGTGTGTCTGTGTTACTGGGAATCAGTGTATGTCTATGTTACTTGGTGTCTGTGTATGTCTGTGTACTTGGGGTAAGTGTGTGTCTTTGTTACTTGGTGTCAGTTTATCTCTGTGTTACTTGGTGTAAGTGTATGTCTTTGTTATTTGGTGTCAGTGTATGTCTTTGTTACTTGGTGCAAGTGTATGTCTTTGTTACTTGTTGTCAGTGTATGTCTTTGTTACTTGGTGTCAGTGTATGTCTTTGCTACTTGGTGTAAGTGTATGTCTGTGTTACTGGGTATCAGTGTCTGTCTTTGTTACTTGGTGTAAGTGTGTGTCTGTGTTGCTGGGTATCAGTGTCTGTCTGTGTTACTTGGTGTAAGTGTATGTCTTTGTTACTTGGTGTCTGTGTATGTCTTTGTTACTTGGTGTCTGTGTATGTCTTTGTTACTTGGTGTCAGTGTGTGTCTTTGTTACTGGGTGTCAGTGTAAGTCTTTGCTACTTGGTGTTAGTGTGTATCTGTGTTACTGGGTATCAGTGTCTGTCTTTGTTACTTGGTGTAAGTGTGTGTCTGTGTTACTGGGTATCAGTGCATGTCTTTGTTACTTGGTGTCAGTGTTTTTCTGTGTTACTTGGTGTAAGTGTATGTCTTTGTTACTTGGTGTAAGTGTGTGTCTTTGTTACTGGGTGTCAGTTGTTTGTCTTTGCTACTTGGTGTTAGTCTGTGTCTGTTTTACTGGGTATCAGTGTATGTCTTTGTTACTTGGTCTCAGTGTTTGCCCTTGTTACTTGGTGTAAGTGTGTGTCTTTGTTAATTGGTGTAAGTGTATGTCTGTCTTACTTGGTGTAAGTGTATGTTTTTGTTACTTGGTGTAAGTGTATGTCTTTTTTACTTGGTGTAAGTGTATGTCTTTGTTACTTGGTGTCAGTGTATGTCTTTGTTGCTTGGTGTCAGTGTATGTCTTTGTTCCTTGGTGTCAGTGTATGTCTTTGTTACTTGGTGTAAGTGTAAGTCTTTGTTACTTGGTGTCAAAGTATGTCTTTGAATCTTGGTGTAAGTGTGTGTCTGTGTTACTAGGTATCAGTGTCGGTCTTTGTTACTTGGTGTAAGAGTGTGTCTGTGTTGCTGGTTATCAGTGTATGTCTTTGTTACGTGGTGTCAGTGTAGGTCTGTGTTACTTGGTGTAAGTGTGTGTCTTTCTTAGTTGGTGCAAGTGCCTGTCTTTGTTACTGGGTGTCAGTGTATGTTTTTGTTATCGGGTGTCAGTGTATGTCTTTGTTACTTGGTGTCCGTGTGTGTCTGTGTTACTGGGTGTCAGTGTATGCATTTGTTACTTGGTGTCAGTGTATGTCTTCGTTACTTGGTGTAAGTTTGTGTCTGTGTAACTGAGTATCAGTGAATGTCTTTGTTACTTGGTGTCAGTGTATGTCCTTGTAACTTGGTGTAAGAGTGTGTCTGTGTTACTGGGTGTCAGTTTATGTCTTTGTTACTGGGTGTCAGTGTATGTCTTTGTTACTTGGTGTCAGTGTGTGCCTTTGTTACTTGGTGTCAGTGTGTGCCTTTGTTACTTGGTGTCATTGTGTGTCTTTGTTACTGGGTGTCAGTGCATGTCTTTGTTACTGGGTGTCAGTGTATGTCTTTGTGACTTATTGTAAGTGTGTGTCTGTGTTACTGGGTATCAGCGTCTGTCATTGTTACTTGGTGTCCGTGTGTGTCTGTGTTACTGGGTATCAGTGTATGACTTTGTTACTTGGTGTCAGTGTATGTCTGTGTTACTTGGTGTAAGTGTGTGTCTTTGTTTCCGGGTGTCAGTGTATGTCTGTGTTACTGGGTGTCAGTGTATCTCTGTGTTACTTGGTGTTAGTGTGTGTCTTTGTTTCTTGGTGTCAGTGTATGTCTTTGTTACTTGGTGTAAGTGTGTGTCTGTGTTACTGGGTATCAGTGTATGTCGTTGTTACTTGGTGTCTGTGTATGTCTTTGTTACTTGTTGTCAGTGTGTGTCTTTGTTCCTTGGTGTAAGTGTGTGTCTTTGTGACTTGGTGTAAGTGTGTGTCTGTACTACTGGGTATCAGTGCCAGTCTTTGTTACTTGGTGTAAGTGTGTGTCTGTGTTACTGGGTATCAGTGTCTGTCTTTGTTACTTGGTGTAAGTGTGTGTCTTTGTGACTTGGTGTAAGTGTGTGTCTGTACTACTGGGTATCAGTGCCTGTCTTTGTAACTTGGTGTAAGTGTGTGTCTGTGTTACTGGGTATCAGTGTATGTCTTTGTTACTTGGTGTCAGTGTTTGCCCGTGTTACTTGGTGTAAGTGTGTGTCTTTGTTTCTTGGTGTCAGTGTCTGTCTGTGTTACTTGGTGTCAGTGTATGACTTTGTTACTTGGTGTCAGTGTATGTCTTTGTTACTTGGTGTCAGTGTATGACTTTGTTGCATGGTGTAAGTGTGTGTCTGTGTTACTGGGTATCAGTGTATGTCGATGTTACTTGGTGTCTGTGTATGTCTTTGATACTTGGTGTAAGTTTGTGTCTGAGTTGCTGGTATCAGTGTATGTCGTTGTTACTTGGTGTAAGTGCTTGTCTGTGTTACTTGGTGTCAGTGTATATCTGTGTTACTTGGTGTAAGTGTATGTCTTTGTTACTTTGTGTCAGTGTATGTCTTTGTTACTTGGTGTAAGTGTATGTCTTTGCTACTTGGTGTCAGTGTATGTCTTTGATACTTTGTGTAAGTGTATGTCTGTGTTACTGGGTATCAGGGTCTGTCTTTGTTACTTGGTGTAAGTGTGTGTCTGTGTTGCTGGGTATCAGTGTATGTCATTGTTACTTGGTGTAAGTGTGTGTCTGTTACTGGGTATCAGTGTCTGTCTTTGTTACCTGGTGTCTGTGTATGTCTTTGTTACTTGGTGTCAGTGTGTGTCTTTGTTAATTGGTGTCAGTGTGTGTCTTTGTTACTGGGTGTCAGTGTTTGTCTTTATTACTGGGTGTCAATGTAAGTCTTTGCTACTTGGTGTTAGTGTGTGTCTGTGTTACTGGGTATCAGTGTCTGTCTTTGTTACTTGCTGTAAGTGTGTGTCTGTGTTACTGGGTATCAGTGCTTGTCTTTGTTACTTGTTGTCAGTTTATGTCTGTGTACTTGGTGGATGTGTGTGTCTTTGTTACTTGGTGTCAGTGTATGTCTTTGTTCCTTGGTGTCAGTGTGTGTCTTTGTTATTGGATGTCAGTGTTTGTCTTTGTTACTGGGTGTCAGTGCAAGTCTTTGCTACTTGGTGTTAGTGTGTGTCTGTGTTACTGGGTATCAGTGTCTGTCTTTGTCACTTGGTGTAAGTGGGTGTCTGTGTTATTGGGTATCAGTGTCTGTCGTTGTTACTGGGTGTCAGTGTGTGTCTTTGTGACTGCTGTAAGTGTGTGTCTGTACGACTGGGTATCAGTGCCTGTCTTTGTTAATTGGTGTAAGTGTATGTCTGTCTTACTTTGTATAAGTGTATGTCTTTGTTACTTGGTGTCAGTGTATGTCATTGTTACTTGGTGTCAGTGTATGTCTTTGATTCTTGGTGTAAGTGTGTGTCTGTGTTACTGGGTATCAGTGTCGGTCTTTGTTACTTGGTGTAAGAGTGTGTCTGTGTTGCTGGTTATCAGTGTATGTCTTTGTTACTTGGTGTCAGTGTAGGTCTGTGTTACTTGGTGTAAGTGTGTGTCTTTCTTACTTGGTGTAAGTGCATGTCTTTGTTACTGGGAGTCAGTGTATGTCTTTGTGACTGGGTGTCAGTGTATGCATTTGTTACTTGTTGTCAGTGTATGTCTTTGTTACTTGGTGTAAGTTTGTGTCTGTGTAACTGAGTATCAGTGTATGTCTTTGTTACTTGCTGTCAGTATATGTCTTTGTTACTTGGTGTAAGTGTGTGTCTGTGTTACTGGGTGTCAGTGAATGTCGTTGTTACTTGGTGTCAGTGTATGTCCTTGTAACTTGGTGTCAGTGTATGTCCTTGTAACTTGGTGTAAGAGTGTGTCTGTGTTACTGGGTATCAGTGTATGTCTTTGTTACTTGGTGTCAGTGTGTGCCTTTGTTACTTGGTGTCATTGTGTGTCTTTGTTACTGGGTGTCAGTGCATGTCTTTGTTACTGGGTGTCAGTGTATGTCTTTGTGACTCAGTGTAAGTGTGTGTCTGTGTTACTGGGTATCAGCGTCTGTCATTGTTACTTGGTGTAAGTGTGTTTCTGTGTTACTGGGTGTCAGTGTAAGTCTTTGCTACATGGTGTTAGTGTGTATCTGTGTTACTGGGTATCAGTGTCTGTCTTTGTTACTTGGTGTAAGTGTGTGTCTGTGTTACTGGGTATCAGTGCATGTCTGTGTTGCTGGGTATCAGTGTATGTCTGTGTTACCTGGTGTCAGTGTATGTCTGTTACTTGGTGTAAGTGTGTCTCTTTGTTTCCTGGTGTCAGTGTATGTCTGTGTTACTTGGTGCAAGTGTATGTCTGTGATACTTGGTGTAAGTGTGTGTCTGTGTTGCTGGGTATCAGTGTATGTCTTTGTTACTTCGTGTCAGTGTGTGTCTGTGTTACTGGGTATCAGTGTATGTCGTTGTTACTTGGTATCATTGTATGTCTTTGTTACTTGGTGTCAGTGTATGTCTTTGTTACTTGGTGTCAGTGTGTGTCTGTGTTACTGGGTATCAGTGAATGTCTTTGTTACTTGGTGTCAGTGTGTGCCTTTGTTACTTGGTGTCATTGTGTGTCTTTGTTACTGGGTGTCAGTGTATGTCTTTGTTACTGGGTGTCAGTGTATATCTCTGTGACTTGGTGTAAGTGTGTGTCTGTGTTATTGGGTATCACTGCCTGTCTTTGTTACTTGGTGTCAGTGTATGTCTTTGTTACATGGTGTAAGTGTGTGTCTGTGTTACTGGGTATCAGTGTATGTCTATGTTATTTGGTGTCTGTGTATGTCTTTGATACTTGGTGTAAGTTTGTGTCTGTGTTGCTGGGTATCAGTGTATGTCTTTGTTACTTGGTATAAGTGTGTGTCTGTGTTACTGGGTATCAGGGTATGTCGTTGTTACTTGGTGTCTGTGAATGTCTTTGTGACTTGGTGTCAGTGTGTGTCTTTGTTCCTTGGTGTCAGTGTGTGTCTTTGTTACTGGGTGTCAGTGTCTGTCTTTGTTACTTGGTGTAAGTGTGTGTGGGTACTACTGGGTATCAGTGCCTGTCTTTGTTACTTGGTGTAAGTGTGTGTCTGTGTTACTGGGTATCAGTGTATGTCTTTGTTACTTGGTGTCAGTGTTTGCCCGTGTTACTTGGTTTAAGTATGTGCCTTTGTTAATTGGTGTAAGTGTATGTCTGTCTTACTTTGTGTAAGTGTATGTCTTTGTTACTTGGTGTCAGTGTATGTCTTTGTTACTTGGTGTAAGTGTATGTCTTTGTTACTTGATGTCAGTGTATGTCATTGTTACTTGGTCTAAGTGTATGTCTTTGTTACTTGGTGTAAGTGTGTTTCTTTGTTACTAGGTGTAAGTGTATGTCTTTGTTACTTGCTGTCAATGTATGTCTTTGTTACTTTGTGTAAGTGTGTGTCTGTGTTGCTGGTTATCAGTGTATGTCTTTGTTACTTGGTGTCAGTGTAGGTCTGTGTTACTTGGTATAAGTGTGTGTCTTTCTTACTTGGTGTAAGTGCATGTCTTTGTTACTGGGTGTCAGTGTATGTCTTTGTTACTTGGTGTCAGTGTATGTCTTTGTTACTTGGTGTCAGTGTGTGTCTGTGTTACTGGGTATCAGTGAATGTCTTTGTTACTTGGTGTCAGTGTGCGCCTTTGTTACTTGGTGTCATTGTGTGTCTTTGTAACTGGGTGTCAGTGTATGTCTTTGTTACTGGGTGTCAGTGTATGTCTGTGTTACTTGGTGTTAGTGTGTGTCTTTGTTCCTTGGTGTAAGTGTGTGTCTTTGTGACTTGGTGTAAGTGTGTGTCTGTACTACTGGGTATCAGTGCCTGTCTTTGTTACTTGGTGTAAGTGTGTGTCTGTGTTACTGGGTATCAGTGTCTGTCTTTGTTACTTGGTGTACGTGTGTGTCTTTGTGACTTGGTGTAAGTGTGTGTCTGTACTACTGGGTATCAGTGCCTGTCTTTGTTACTTGGTGTCAGTGTTTGCCCGTGTTACTTGGTGTAAGTGTGTGTCTTTGTTTCTTGGTGTCAGTGTCTGTCTGTGTTACTTGGTGTAAGTGTATGTCTTTGTTACTTGGTGTCAGTGTATGTCTTTGTTACTTGGTGTCAGTGTATGACTTTGTTGCATGGTGTAAGTGTGTGTCTGTGTTACTGGGTATCAGTGTATGTCTATGTTACTTGGTGTCTGTGTATGTCTTTGATACTTGGTGTAAGTTTGTGTCTGAGTTGCTGGTATCAGTGTATGTCGTTGTTACTTGGTGTAAGTGCTTGTCTGTGTTACTTGGTGTCAGTGTATGTCTGCGTTACTTGGTGTAAGTGTATGTCTTTGTTACTTTGTGTCAGTGTATGTCTTTGTTACTTGGTGTAAGTGTATGTCTTTGCTACTTGGTGTCAGTGTATGTCTTTGATACTTTGTGTAAGTGTATGTCTGTGTTACTGGGTATCAGTGTCTGTCTTTGTTACTTGGTGTAAGTGTGTGTCCGTTACTGGGTATCAGTGTCTGTCTTTGTTACCTGGTGTCTGTGTATGTCTTTGTTACTTGGTGTCAGTGTGTGTCTTTGTTAATTGGTGTCAGTGTGTGTCTTTGTTACTGGGTGTCAGTGTTTGTCTTTAGTACTGGGTGTCAATGTAAGTCTTTGCTACTTGGTGTTAGTGTGTGTCTGTGTTACTGGGTATCAGTGCTTGTCTTTGTTACTTGTTGTCAGTTTATGTCTGTGTACTTGGTGTATGTGTGTGTCTTTGTTACTTGGTGTCAGTGTATGTCTTTGTTCCTTGGTGTCAGTGTGTGTCTTTGTTATTGGATGTCAGTGTTTGTCTTTGTTACTGGGTGTCAGTGCAAGTCTTTGCTACTTGGTGTTAGTGTGTGTCTGTGTTACTGGGTATCAGTGTCTGTCTTTGTCACTTGGTGTAAGTGTGTCTGTGTTATTGGGTATCAGTGTCTGTCGTTGTTACTGGGTGTCAGTGTGTGTCTTTGTGACTGCTGTAAGTGTGTGTCTGTACGACTGGGTATCAGTGCCTGTCTTTGTTAATTGGTGTAAGTGTATGTCTGTCTTACTTTGTATAAGTGTATGTCTTTGATTCTTGGTGTAAGTGTGTGTCTGTGTTACTGGGTATCAGTGTCGGTCTTTGTTACTTGGTGTAAGAGTGTGTCTGTGTTGCTGGTTATCAGTGTATGTCTTTGTTACTTGGTGTCAGTGTAGGTCTGTGTTACTTGGTGTAAGTGTGTGTCTTTCTTACTTGGTGTAAGTGCATGTCTTTGTTACTGGGAGTCAGTTTATGTCTTTGTGACTGGGTGTCAGTGTATGCATTTGTTACTTGTTGTCAGTGTATGTCTTTGTTACTTGGTGTAAGTTTGTGTCTGTGTAACTGAGTATCAGTGTATGTCTTTGTTACTTGTTGTCAGTATATGTCTTTGTTACTTGGTGTAAGTGTGTGTCTGTGTTACTGGGTGTCAGTGAATGTCGTTGTTACTTGGTGTCAGTGTATGTCCTTGTAACTTGGTGTCAGTGTATGTCCTTGTAACTTGGTGTAAGAGTGTGTCTGTGTTACTGGGTATCAGTGTATGTCTTTGTTACTTGGTGTCAGTGTGTGCCTTTGTTACTTGGTGTCATTGTGTGTCTTTGTTACAGGGTGTCAGTGCATGTCTTTGTCACTGGGTGTCAGTGTATGTCTTTGTGACTCAGTGTAAGTGTGTGTCTGTGTTACTGGGTATCAGCGTCTGTCATTGTTACTTGGTGTAAGTGTGTTTCTGTGTTACTGGGTATCAGTGTCTGTCTTTGTTACTTGGTGTCAGTGTATGTCTGTGTTACTTGGTGTAAGTGTGTCTCTTTGTTTCCTGGTGTCAGTGTATGTCTGTGTTACTTGGTGCAAGTGTATGTCTGTGATACTTGGTGTAAGTGTGTGTCTGTGTTGCTGGGTATCAGTGTATGTCTTTGTTACTTGTTGTAAGTGTGTGTCTGTGTTACTGGGTATCAGTGTATTTCGTTGTTACTTGGTGTCTGTGTATGTCTTTGTTACTTGGTGTCAGTGTATGTCTGTGTTACTTGGTGTCAGTGTGTGTCTGTGTTACTGGGGATCATTGTATGTCTTTGTTACTTGGTGTCAGTGTATGTCTTTGTTACTTGGTGTAAGTGTGTGTCTGTGTTACTGGGTATCAGTGAATGTCTTTGTTACTTGGTGTCAGTGTGTGCCTTTGTTACTTGGTGTCATTGTGTGTCTTTGTTACTGGGTGTCAGTGTATGTCTTTGTTACTGGGTGTCAGTGTATGTCTTTGTTACATGGTGTAAGTGTGTGTCTGTGTTACTGGGTATCAGTGTATGTCTATGTTATTTGGTGTCTGTGTATGTCTTTGATACTTGGTGTAAGTTTGTGTCTGTGTTGCTGGGTATCAGTGTATGTCTTTGTTACTTGGTGTAAGTGTGTGTCTATGTTACTGGGTATCAGTGTATGTCGTTGTTACTTGGTGTCTGTGTATGTCTTTGTTACTTGGTGTCAGTGTGTGTCTTTGTTCCTTGGTGTCAGTGTGTCTTTGTTACTGGGTGTCAGTGTCTGTCTTTGTTACTTGGTGTAAGTGTGTGTCTGTGTTATTGGGTTTCAGTGTCTGTCGTTGTTACTGGGTGTCAGCGTGTGTCTTTGTGACTTGGTGTAAGTGTGAGTCTGTACTACTGGGTATCAGTGCCTGTCTTTGTTACTTGGTGTAAGTGCGTGTCTGTGTTACTGGGTATCAGTGTATGTCTTTGTTACTTGGTGTCAGTGTTTTCCCGTGTTACTTGGTTTAAGTGTGTGTCTTTGTTAATTGGTGTAAGTGTATGTCTTTGTTACTTGGTGTAAGTGTATGTCTTTGTTACTTGGTGTCAGTGTATGTCTTTGTTACTTGGTCTAAGTGTATGACTTTCTTACTTGGTGTCAGTGTATGTCTTTGTTACTTGGTGTAAGTGTGTGTCTTTGTTACTTGGTGTAAGTGTATGTCTTTGTTACTTGGTGTCAATGTATGTCTTTGATTCTTGGTGTAAGTGTGTGTCTGTGTTGCTGGTTATCAGTGTATGTCTTTGTTACTTGGTGTCAGTGTAGGTCTGTGTTACTTGGTGTAAGTGTGTGTCTGTGTTACTGGGTGTCAGTGTATGTCTTTGTTACTGGGTGTCAGTGTATGCATTTGTTACTTTGTGTCAGTGTATGTCTTTGTTACTTGGTGTCATTGTATGTCTTTGTTACATGGTGTCAGTGTATGTCTGTGTTACTTGGTGTCAGTGTATGTCTGTGTTACTGGGTATCAGTGAATGTCTTTGTTACTTGGTGTCAGTGTGTGCGTTTGTTACTTGGTGTCATTGTGTGCCTTTGTTACTGGGTGTCAGTGTATGTCTTTGTTACTGGGTGTCAGTGTATGTCTGTGTTACTTGGTGTTAGTGTGTGTCTTTGTTTCTTGGTGTCAGTGTATGTCTTTGTTACTTGGTGTCAGTGTATGTCTTTGTTACATGGTGTAAGTGTGTGTCTGTGTTCCTGGGTATCAGTGTATGTCTATGTTATTTGGTGTCTGTGTATGTCTTTGATACTTGGTGTAAGTTTGTGTCTGTGTTGCTGGGTATCAGTGTATGTCTTTGTTACTTGGTGTAAGTGTGTGTCTGTGTTACTGGGTATCAGTGTATGTCGTTGTTACTTGGTGTCTGTGTATGTCTTTGTTACTTGTTGTCAGTGTGTGTCTTTGTTCCTTGGTGTCAGTGTGTGTCTTTGTTACTGGGTGTCAGTGTGTGTCTTTGTGACTTGGTGTAAGTGTGTGTCTGTACTACTGGGTATCAGTGCCTGTCTTTGTTACTTGGTGTAAGTGTGTGTCTGTGTTACTGGGTATCAGTGTCTGTCTTTGTTACTTGGTGTAAGTGTGTGTCTTTGTGACTTGGTGTAAGTGTGTGTCTGTACTACTGGGTATCAGTGCCTGTCTTTGTTACTTGGTGTAAGTGTGTGTCTGTGTTACTGGGTATCGGTGTATGTCTTTGTTACTTGGTGTCAGTGTTTGCCCGTGTTACTTGGTGTAAGTGTGTGTCTTTGTTAATTGGTGTAAGTGTATGTCTGTCTTACTTAGTGTAAGTGTATGTCTTTGTTACTTGGTCTCAATGTATGTCTTTGTTACTTGGTGTAAGTGTATGTCTTTGTTACTTGGTGTCAGTGTCTGTCTTTGTTACTTGGTGTCAGTTAATGTCTGTGTACTTGATGTCAGTGTGTCTTTGTTACTGGGTGTCAGTGTTCGTCTTTGTTACTGGGTGTCAGTGTTCGTCTTTGCTACTTGGTGTAAGTGTGTGTCTGTGTTATTGGGTATCAGTGTCTGTCGTTGTTACTGGGTGTCAGTGTGTGTCTTTGTGACTTGCTGTAAGTGTGTGTCTGTGTTACTGGGTATCAGTGCATGTCTCTGTTACTTGGTGTAAGTGTGTGTCTGTGTTACTGGGTTTCAGTGTCGGTCTTTGTTACTTGGTGGAAGAATGTGTCTGTGTTGCTGGTTATCAGTGTATGTCTTTGTTACTAGGTGTCAGTTTATGTCTGTGTTACTTGGTGTAAGTGTATGTCTTTGTTATTTGGTGTCAGTGTATGTCTTTGTTACTTGGTGTAAGTGTATGTCTTTGTTACTTGGTGTCAGTGCATGTCTCTGTTACTTGGTCTAAGTGTGTGTGTGTGTTACTGGGTATCAGTGTATGTCTTTGTTACTTGGTGTCATTGTCTGTCTTTGTTACTTGGTGAAAGTGTGTGTCTGTGTTACTGGGTATCAGTGTATGTCTCTGTTACTTGGTGAAAGTGTATGTCTTTGTTACTTGGTGTAAGTGTATGTCTTTGTTACTTGGTGTCAGTTTATGTCTTTGTTACTTTGTGTAAGTGTATGTCTTTGTTACTTCGTGTAAGTGTATGTCTTTGTTACTTGGTGTCAGTGTGTCTTTGTTTCTTGATGTCAGTGTGTCTTTGTTAATTGGTGTCAGTGTGTGTCTTTGTTACTGGGTGTCAGTCTTTGTCTTTGTTACTGGGTATCAGTGTATGTCTTTGCTACTTGGTGTCAGTGTATGTCTTTGATACTTGGTGTAAGTGCATGTCTGTGTCACTGGGTATCAGTGTCTGTCTTTGTTACTTGGTGTCTGTGTATGTCTTTGTTACTTGATGTCAGTGTGTCTTTGTTAATTGGTGAAAGTGTATGTCTTTGTTACTTGGTGTAAGTGTATGTCTTTGTTACTTGGTGTCAGTGTATGTCTTTGTTACTTCGTGTAAGTGTATGTCTTTGTTACTTCGTGTAAGTGTATGTCTGTGTTACTGGGTATCAGTGTCTGTCTTTGTTACTTGGTGTAAATGTGTGTCTGTGTTGCTGGGTATCAGTGTATGTCATTGTTACTTGGTGTAAGTGTGTGTCTGTGTTACTGGGTATCAGTGTCTGTCTCTGTTACATGGTGTCTGTGTATGTCTTTGTTACTTGATGTCAGTGTGTCTTTGTTAATTGGTGTCAGTGTGTGTCTTTGTTACTGGGTGTCAGTCTTTGTCTTTGTTACTGGGTATCAGTGTATGTCTTTGTTACTTGGTCAGTGTATGTCTTTGCTACTTGGTGTCAGTGTATGTCTTTGATACTTGGTGTAAGTGCATGTCTGTGTCACTGGGTATCAGTGTCTGTCTTTGTTACTTGGTGTAAGTGTGTGTCTGTGTTGCTGGCTTTCAGTGTGTGTCTTTGTTACTTGGTGTCAGTGTATGTCTGTGTACTTGGTGTATGTGTGTGTCTTTGTTACATGGTGTCAGTGTATGTCTTTGTTACTTGGCGTCAGTGTATGTCTTTGTTACTTGGCGTCAGTGTATGTCTTTGTTACTTGTTGTCAGTGTATGTCTCTGTTACTTTGAGTAAGTGTGTGTCTGTGTTTCTGGGTATCAATGTATGTCTTTGTTACTTGGTGTCATTGTTACTTGGTGTAAGTGTGTGTCTGTGTTAATGGGTATCAGTGTATGTCTTTGTTACTTGGTGTAAGTGTGTGTCTTTCTTAGTTGGTGCCAGTGTATGTCTTTGTTACTTGCTGTAAGTGTTTGTCTGTTACTGGGTATCAGTGTATGTCTTTGTTACTTGGTGTCAGTGTATGTCTGTGTACTTGGTTTAAGTGTGTGTCTTTGTTTCTTGGTGTCAGTGTATGTCTGTGTTACTTGGTGTCAGTGTATGTCTTTGATACTTGGTGTCAGTGTATGTCTTTGATACTTGGTGTAAGTTTGTGTCTGTGTTGCTGGGTATCAGTGTATGACTTTGTAATTTGGTGTAAGTGTGTGTCTGTGTTGCTGGCTTTCAGTGTATGTCTTTGTTACTTGGTGTAAGTGTGTGTCCGTGTTACTGGGTATCAGTGTCTGTCTTTGTTATATGGTGTCAGTGTATGTCTGTGTTGCTTGGTGTCAGTGCATGTCCGTGTTACTTGGTGTCAGTGTGTGTCTGTTTTACTTGGTGTAAGTGTGTGTCTGTTTTACTTGCTATCAGTGTATGTCTTTGTTACTTGGTTTCATTGTCTGTCTTTGTTACTTGGTGTAAGTGTGTGTCTGTGTTACTGGGTATCAGTGAATGTCGTTGTTACTTGGTGTATGTGTGTGTCTTTGTTACTTGGTGTCAGTGTATGTCTGTGTTACTTGGTGTAAGTGTATCTCTTTGTTACTTGGCGTCAGTGTATGTCTTTGTTACTTGGTGTAAGTGTATGTCTTTGTTACTTGTTGTCAGTGTATGTCTCTGTTACTTTGAGTAAGTGTGTGTCTGTGTTTCTGGGTATCAGTGTATGTCTTTGTTACTTGGTGTCATTGTCTCTCATTGTTACTTGATGTCAGTGTATGTCTTTGTTACTTGCTGTAAGTGTTTGTCTGTTACTGGGTATCAGTGTATGTCTTTGTTACTTGGTGTCAGTGTATGTCTGTGTACTTGGTGTAAGTGTGTGTCTTTGTTTCTTGGTGTCAGCGTATGTCTTTGTTTCTTGGTGTCAGCGTATGTCTTTGTTACCTGGTGTCAGCGTATGTCTTTGTTACTTGGTGTCAGTGCATGTCTGTGTTACTGGGTATCAGTGTACGTCTATGTTACTTGGTGTCAGTGTATGTCTGTGTACTTGGTGTAAGTGTGTGTCTGTGTTGCTGGGTATCAGTGTATGTCTTTGTTATTTGGTGTAAGTGTGTGTCTTTGTTACTGGGTATCAGTGTATGTCTATGTACCTGGGTATCAGTGTATGTCTTTGTTACTTGGTGTAAGTGTCTGTCTTTGTTACTTGGTGTAAGTGTATATCTTTGTTGCTTGGTGTCAGTGTATGTCTGTGTTACTTGGTGGAAGTTTGTGTCTGTGTTACTGGGTATCAGTGTATGTCTTTGTTACTTCGTGTAAGTGTATGTCTTTGTTACTTGGTGTCAGTGTATGTCTTTGTTACTTGGTGTAAGTGTATGTCTTTGTTACTTGGTGTAAGTGTATGTCTTTGTTACTTGGTGTAAGTGTATGTCTTTGCTACTTGGTGTCAGTGTATGTCTTTGCTACTTGGTGTCAGTGTATGTCTTTGCTACTTGGTGTCAGTGTATGTCTTTGCTACTTGGTGTCAGCGTATGTCTTTGATACTTGGTGTAAGTGGATGTCTGTGACACTGGGTATCAGTGTCTGTCTTTGTTACTTGGTGTCTGTGTATGTCTTTGTTACTTGGTGTCCGTGCATATCTGTGTTCTTTGTTGTAAGTGTATGTCTTTGTTACTTGGTGTCAGTGTATGTCCTTGTTACTTGGTGTCAGTGTGTGTCTTTGTTACTTGATGTCAGTGTGTGTCATTGTTACTGGGTGTCAGTGTTTGTCTTTGTTACTGGGTGTCAGTGTTTGTCTTTGTGACTTGGTGTAAGTGTGTGTCTGTGTACTTGGTGTATGTGTGTGTCTTTGTTACTTGGTGTATGTGTGTGTCTTTGTTACTTGGTGTCAGTGTATGTCTGTGTCACTTGGTGTAAGTGTATGTCTTTGTTACTTGCTGTCAGTGTATGTCTTTGTTACTTGGTGTCAGTGCATGTCTTTGTTACTTGGTGTCAGTGCATGTCTTTGTTACTTGGTGTAAGTGTGTGTCTTTGTTACTTGTTGTCAGTGTGTGTCTCTGTTACTTGGTGTAAGTGTGTGTCTGTGTTTCTGGGTATCAGTGTATGTCTTTGTTACTTGGTGTCAGTGTGTGTCTGTGTTGCTGGGCATCAGTGTATGTCTTTGTTACTTTGTGTAAGTGTGTGTCTGTGTTACTGGGTATCAGTTTCTGTCTTTGTTACTTGGTGTCTGTGTGTGTCTGTGTTACTTGGTGTCAGTGTATGTTTGTGTTACTGGGTATCAGTGTCTGTCTTTGTTACTTGGTGTAAGTGTGTGTCTGTGTTGCTGGGCATCAGTGTATGTCTTTGTTACTTGGTGTAAGTGAGTGTCTGTGTTACTGGGTATCAGTGGCTGTCTTTGTTACTTGGTGTCTGTGTGTGTCTGTGTTACTTGGTGTAAGTGTGTGTCTGTGTTATTGGGTATCTGTGTATGTCTTTGTTACTTGGTGTCAGTGTATGTCTTTGTTACTTGGTGTAAGTGTATGTCTTTGTTACTTGGTGTAAGTGTATGTCTTTGTTACTTGGTGTCAGTGTATGTCTTTGTTGCTTGGTGTAAGTGTATGTCTTTGCTACTTGGTGTCAGTGTATGTCTTTGAAACTTGGTGTAAGTGTGTGTCTGTGTTACTTGGTGTCAGTGTATGTCTGTGTTACTGGATATCAGTGTCTGTCTTTGTTACTTGGTGTCTGTGTGTGTCTGTGTTATTGGGTATCAGTGTATGTCTTTGTTACTTGGTGTAAGTGTGTGTCTGTGTTACTGGGTATCAGTGTATGTCTTTGTTACTTGGTGTCAGTGTGTGTCTTTGTTAATGGGTATCAGTGTATGTCTTTGTTACTTGGTGTCAGTGTATGTCTTTGTTGCTTGGTGTAAGTGTATGTCTTTGTTGCTTGGTGTAAGTGTATGTCTTTGCTACTTGGTGTCAGTGTATGTCTTTGAAACTTGGTGTAAGTGTGTGTCTGTGTTACTTGGTGTCAGTGTATGTCTGTGTTACTGGGTATCAGTGTCTGTCTTTGTTACTTGGTGTCTGTGTGTGTCTGTGTTATTGGGTATCAGTGTATGTCTTTGTTACTTGGTGTAAGTGTGTGTCTGTGTTACTGGGTATCAGTGTATGTCTTTGTTACTTGGAGTAAGTGTTTCTCTGTTTTACTGGGTGTCAGTGCGTATCTGTGTTCCTGGTTGTCAGTGTATGTCTTTGTTACTTGGTGTCAATGTATTTCTTTGATTCTTGGTGCAAGTGTGTGTCTGTGTTACTGGGTATCAGTGTCGGTCTTTGTTACTTGGTGTCAGTGTGTGTCTTTGTTAATGGGTATCAGTGTATGTCTTTGTTAATTGCTGTCAGTGTATGTCTTTGTTACTTGGTGTAAGTGTGTGTCTGTGTTACTGGGTATCAGTCTATGTCTTTGTTACTTGGTGTCAGTGTGTGTCTTTGTTACTGGGTGTCAGTGCATGTCTTTGTTACTGGGTGTCAGTGTATGTCTTTGTGACTTGGTGTAAGTGCGTGTCTGTGTTACTGGGTATCAGTGTATGTCTTTGTTACTTGGAGTAAGTGTTTCTCTGTGTTACTGGGTGTCAGTGTGTATCTGTGTTCCTGGTTGTCAGTGTATGTCTGTGTTACTTGGTGTAAGTATGTGTCTGTGTTATTGGGTATCAGTATATGTCTTTGTTACTTGGTGTCAGTGTGTATCTGTGTTCCTGGTTGTCAGTGTATGTCTTTGTTACTTTGTGTCAGTGTATGTCTGTGTTAGTTGGTGTACGTATGTGTCTGTGTTATTGGGTATCAGTGTATGTCTTTGTTACTTGGTGTAAGTGTGTGTCGGTGTTACTGGGTGTCAGTGTATGACTTTGTTACTTGGTGTCACTGTATGTCTTTGTTACATGGTGTAATTGTATGTCTTTGTCACTTTGTGTCAGTGCATGTCTTTGTTACTTGGTGTAAGTGTGTGTATGTGTTACTGGGCATCAGTGTATCTCTTTGTTACTTGGTGTAGGTGTGTGTCTGTGTTACTGGGTATCAGTGTCTGTCTTTGATACTTGGCGTCAGTGTATGTCTTTGTTACTGGGTGTCAGTCCGTGTCTGTGATACTGGGTATCATTGTATGTCTTTGTTACTTGGTGTAAGTGTATGTCTTTGTTACTTGGTGTCAGTGTATGACTTTGTCACTTGGTGTAAGTGTATGTCTTTGTCACTTGGTGTAAGTGTGTGTCTGTGTTACTGGGTATCAGTGTATGTCTTTGTTACTGGGTGTCAGTGTTTGCCCGTGTTACCTGGTGTAAGTGTGTGTCTTTGTTAATTGGTGTAAGTGTTTGTCTGTCTTACATGGTGTAAGTGTATGTCTTTGTTACTTGGTGTCAGTGTATGTCTTTGTTACTTGGTGTAAGTGTATGTCTTTGTTACTTGGTGTTAGTGTATTTCTTTGATTCTTGGTGCAAGTGTGTGTCTGTGTTACTGGGTATCAGTGTCAGTCTTTGTTACTTGGTGTCAGTGTGTGCCTTTGTTAATGGGTATCAGTGTATGTCTTTGTTAATTGCTGTCAGTGTATGTCTGTGTTAGTTGGTGTAAGTATGTGTCTGTGTTATTGGGTATCAGTGTATGTCTTTGTTACTTGGTGTAAGTGTGTGTCGGTGTTACTGGGTGTCAGTGTGTATCTGTGTTCCTGGTTGTCAGTGTATGTCTGTGTTACTGGGTGTCAGTGTGTATCTGTGTTCCTGGTTGTCAGTGTATGTCTGTGTTAGTTGGTGTAAGTATGTGTCTGTGTTATTGGGTATCAGTGTATGTCTTTGTTACTTGGTGGAAGTGGATGTCTTTGTTACTTCGTGTCAGTGTATGTCTGTGTTACTTGGAGTCAGTGTATGTCTATGTTACTTGGTGTCTTTGTATGTCTTTGTTACTGGGTATCAGTGTATGTCTTTGTTACTTGCTGTCAGTGTATGTCTGTGTTACTTGGTATCAGTGTATGTCTGTGTTACTTGGTATCAGTGTATGTCTTTGTTACTTGGTGTCAGTGTGTATCTGTGTTCCTGGTTGTCAGTGTATGTCTTTGTTACTTTGTGTCAGTGTATGTCTGTGTTAGTTGGTGTACGTATGTGTCTGTTATTGGGTATCAGTGTATGTCTTTGTTACTTGGTGTAAGTGTGTGTCGGTGTTACTGGGTGTCAGTGTATGACTTTGTTACTTGGTGTAAGTGTGTGTATGTGTTACTGGGCATCAGTGTATCTCTTTGTTACTTGGTGTAGGTGTGTGTCTGTTACTGGGTATCAGTGTCTGTCTTTGATACTTGGCGTCAGTGTATGTCTTTGTTACTGGGAGTCAGTGCGTGTCTGTGATACTGGGTATCATTGTATGTCTTTGTTACTTGGTGTAAGTGTATGTCTTTGTTACTTGGTGTCAGTGTATGACTTTGTCACTTGGTGTAAGTGTATGTCTTTGTCACTTGGTGTAAGTGTATGTCTTTGTCACTTGGTGTCAGTGTATGTCTTTGTCACTTGGTGTCAGTGTATGTCTTTGTTACTGGGTATCAGTGTCTGTCGTTGTTACTGGGTGTCAGTGTGTGTCTTTGTGACTTGGTGTAAGTGTGTGTCTGTACTACTGGGTATCAGTGCCTGTCTTTGTTACTTGGTGTAAGTGTGTGTCTGTGTTACTGGGTATCAGTGTATGTCTTTGTTACTTGGTGTCAGTGTTTGCCCGTGTTACCTGGTGTAAGTGTGTGTCTTTGTTACTTGGTGTCAGTGTATGTCTTTGTTACTTGGTGTAAGTGTATGTCTTTGTTACTTGGTGTTAGTGTATGCCTTTGTTACTTGGTGTCAGTGTCTGTCTTTGTTACTTGGTGTAAGTGCGTGTCTGTGTTACTTGGTGTCAGTGTATGTCTTTGTTACTTGGTGTCAATGTATTTCTTTGATTCTTGGTGCAAGTGTGTGTCTGTGTTACTGGGTATCAGTGTCAGTCTTTGTTACTTGGTGTCAGTGTGTGTCTTTGTTAATGGGTATCAGTGTATGTCTTTGTTAATTGCTGTCAGTGTATGTCTGTGTTAGTTGGTGTAAGTATGTGTCTGTGTTATTGGGTATCAGTGTATGTCTTTGTTACTTGGTGTAAGTGTGTGTCTGTGTTACTGAGTATCATTGTATGTCTTTGTTGCTTGGTGTCAGTGTATGTCTTTGTACTTGGTGTAAGTGGATGTCTTTGTTACTTGGTGTCAGCGTATGTCTGTGTTACTTGGTGTCAGTGTATGTCTATGTTACTGGGTATGAGTGTATGTCTTTGTTACTTGGTGTCAGTGTATGTCTGTGTTACTTGGTGTCAGTGTATGTCTATGTTACTTGGTGTCAGTGTATGTCTATGTTACTTGGTGTCAGTGTATGTCTTTGTTACTTGGTGTAAGTGTGTGTCTGTGTTACTGGGTATCAGTGTATGACTTTGTTACTTGGTGTCACTGTATGACTTTGTTACATGGTGTAATTGTATGTCTTTGTTACTTTGTGTCAGTGTATGTCTTTGTTACTTGGTGTAAGTGTGTGTATGTGTTACTGGGTATCTGTGTATGTCTTTGTTACTTGGTGTAGGTGTGTGTCTGTGATACTGTGTATCATTGTATGTCTTTGTTGCTTGGTGTCAGTGTATGTCTTTGTTACTTGGTGTAAGTGTATGTCGTTGTTACTGGGTATCAGTCTATGTCTTTGTTACTTGGTGTCAGTGTTTGTCTTTGTTACTGGGTGTCAGTGCATGTCTTTCTTACTGGGTGTCAGTGTATGTCTTTGTGACTTGGTGTAAGTGCGTGTCTGTCTTACTGGGTATCAGTGTATGTCTTTGTTACTTGGAGTAAGTGTTTCTCTGTGTTCCTGGGTGTCAGTGTGTATCTGTGTTCCTGGTTGTCACTGTATGTCTTTGTTACTTTGTGTCAGTGTATGTCTGTGTTAGTTGGTGTACGTATGTGTCTGTGTTATTTGGTATCAGTGTATGTCTTTGTTACTTGGTGTAAGTGTGTGTCGGTGTTACTGGGTGTCAGTGTATGACTTTGTTACTTGGTGTCACTGTATGTCTTTGTTACATGGTGTAATTGTATGTCTTTGTCACTTTGTGTCAGTGTATGTCTTTGTTACTTGGTGTAGGTGTGTGTCTGTGTTACTGGGATTCAGTGTCTGTCTTTGATACTTGGCGTCAGTGTATGTCTTTGTTACTGGGTGTCAGTGCGTGTCTGTGATACTGGGTATCATTGTATGTCTTTGTTGCTTGGTGTCAGTGTATGTCTTTGTACTTGGTGTAAGTTTATGTCTTTGTCACTTGGTGTCAGTGTATGTCTTTGTCACTTGGTGTCATTGTATGTCTTTGTCACTTGGTGTAAGTGTATGTCTTTGTCACTTGGTGTCAGTGTATGTCTTTGTCGCTTGGTGTAAGTGTATGTCTTTGTCGCTTGGTGTAAGTGTATGTCTTTGTTACTGGGTGTCATTGTATGTCTTTGTTACTGGGTGTCAGTGTGTGTCTTTGTGACTTGGTGTAAGTGTGTGTCTGTGTTATTGGGTATCAGTGTCTGTCGTTGTTACTGGGTGTCAGTGCGTGCCTTTGTGACTTGGTGTAAGTGTGTGTCTTTGTTACTTGGTGTAAGTGTATGTCTTTGTTACTTGGTGTAAGTGTATGTCTTTGTTACTTGGTGTAAGTGTATGACTTTGTTACGTGGTGTAAGTGTATGTCTTTGTTACTTGGTGTCAGTGTATGTCTATGTTACTTGGTGGAAGTGGATGTCTTTGTTACTTCGTGTCAGTGTCGGTCTTTGTTACTTGGTGTCAGTGTGTGTCTTTGTTAATGGGTATCAGTGTATGTCTTTGTTAATTGCTGTCAGTGTATGTCTTTGTTACTTGGTGTCAATGTATTTCTTTGATTCTTGGTGCAAGTGTGTGTCTGTGTTACTGGGTATCAGTGTCGGTCTTTGTTACTTGGTGTCAGTGTGTGTCTTTGTGACTTGGTGTAAGTGTGTGTCTGTGTTATTGGGTATCAGTGTATGTCTTTGTTACTTGGTGTAAGTGTGTGTCTGTGTTACTGGGGGTCAGTGCATGTCTTTGTTACTTGGTGTAAGTGTATGTCTTTGTTACTTGGTGTAAGTGTATGTCTTTGTTACGTGGTGTAAGTGTATGTCTTTGTTACTTGGTGTCAGTGTATGTCTATGTTACTTGGTGGAAGTGGATGTCTTTGTTACTTCGTGTCAGTGTCGGTCTTTGTTACTTGGTGTCAGTGTGTGTCTTTGTTAATGGGTATCAGTGTATGTCTTTGTTAATTGCTGTCAGTGTATGTCTTTGTTACTTGGTGTCAATGTATTTCTTTGATTCTTGGTGCAAGTGTGTGTCTGTGTTACTGGGTATCAGTGTCGGTCTTTGTTACTTGGTGTCAGTGTGTGTCTTTGTTAATGGGTATCAGTGTATGTCTTTGTTAATTGCTGTCAGTGTATGTCTTTGTTACTTGGTGTAAGTGTGTGTCTGTGTTACTGGGGGTCAGTGCATGTCTTTGTTACTTGGTGTCAGTGTGTGTCTTTGTTACTGGGGGTCAGTGCATGTCTTTGTTACTGGGTGTCAGTGTGTATCTGTGTTCCTGGTTGTCAGTGTATGTCTGTGTTAGTTGGTGTAAGTATGTGTCTGTGTTATTGGGTATCAGTGTATGTCTTTGTTACTTGGTGTAAGTGTGTGTCTGTGTTACTGAGTATCATTGTATGTCTTTGTTGCTTGGTGTCAGTGTATGTCTTTGTACTTGGTGTAAGTGGATGTCTTTGTTACTTGATGTCAGTGTATGTCTGTGTTACTTGGTGTCAGTGTATGTCTATGTTACTGAGTATCAGTGTATGTCTTTGTTACTTGGTGTCAGTGTATGTCTGTGTTACTTGGTGTCAGTGTATGTCTATGTTACTTGGTGTCAGTGTATGTCTTTGTTACTTGGTGTAAGTGTGTGTCTGTGTTACTGGGTATCAGTGTATGACTTTGTTACTTGGTGTCACTGTATGTCTTTGTTACATGGTGTAATTGTATGTCTTTGTTCCTTGGTGTCAGTGTATGTCTTTGTTACTTGGTGTAAGTGTGTGTATGTGTTACTGGGTATCAGTGTATGTCTTTGTTACTGGGTGTCAGTGTGTGTCTTTGTGACTTGGTGTAAGTGTGTGTCTGTGTTATTGGGTATCAGTGTCTTTCGTTGTTACTGGGTGTCAGTGTGTGTCTTTGTGACTTGGTGTAAGTGTGTGTCTGTACTACTGGGTATCAGTGCCTGTCTTTGTTACTTGGTGTAGTGTGTGTCTGTGTTACTGGGTATCAGTGTATGTCTTTGTTACTTGGTGTCAGTGTTTGACCGTGTTACCTGGTGTAACTGTGTGTCTTTGTTAACTGGTGTAAGTGTTTGTCTGTCTTACTTGGTGTAAGTGAATGTCTGTGTTACTGGGTATCAGTGTATGTCTTTGTTACTTGGAGTAAGTGTTTCTCTGTTTTACTGGGTGTCAGTGCGTATCTGTGTTCCTGGTTGTCAGTGTATGTCTTTGTTACTTGGTGTCAATGTATGTCTTTGATTCTTGGTGCAAGTGTGTGTCTGTGTTACTGGGTATCAGTGTCGGTCTTTGTTACTTGGTGTCAGTGTGTGTCTTTGTTAATGGGTATCAGTGTATGTCTTTGTTACTGGGTGTCAGTGTATGTCTTTGTGACTTGGTGTAAGTGCGTGTCTGTGTTACCGGGTATCAGTGTATGTCTTTGTTAATTGGAGTAAGTGTTTCTCTGTGTTACTGGGTGTCAGTGTGTATCTGTGTTCCTGGTTGTCAGTGTATGTCTTTGTTACTTGGTGGAAGTGGATGTCTTTGTTACTTCGTGTCAGTGTATGTCTGTGTTACTTGGTGTCTTTGTATGTCTTTGTTACTGGGTATCAGTGTATGTCTTTGTTACTTGCTGTCAGTGTATGTCTGTGTTACTTGGTGTCAGTGTATGTCAATGTTACTTGGTGTCAGTGTATGTCTTTGTTACTGGGTATCAGTGTATGTCCTTGTTACTTGGTGTCAGTGTGTATCTGTGTTCCTGGTTGTCAGTGTATGTCTTTGTTACTTTGTGTCAGTGTATGTCTTTGTTACTTGGTGTAAGTGTGTGTCTGTGTTACTGGGTATCAGTGTATGACTTTGTTACTTGGTGTCACTGTATGTCTTTGTTACATGGTGTAATTGTATGTCTTTGTTACTTTGTGTCAGTGTATGTCTTTGATACTTTGTGTCAGTGTATGTCTTTGTTACTTGGTGTAAGTGTGTGTATGTGTTACTGGGTATCAGTGTATGTCTTTGTTACTTGGTGTAGGTGTGTGTCTGTGATACTGGGTATCATTGTATGTCTTTGTTGCTTGGTGTCAGTGTATGTCTTTGTTACTTGGTGTAAGTGTATGTCGTTGTTACTTGGTGTCAGTGTAGGTCCGTGATACTTGGTGTAAGTGTGTGTCTGTGTTACTGGGTAAGTGTGTGGCTGTGTTACTGGGTGTCAGTTTATGTCTTTGTTACTTGGTGTCAGTGTATGTCTTTGTTACTTGGTGTAAGTGTATGTCTTTGTTACTTGGTGTAAGTGTATGTCTTTGTTACTTGGTGTCAGTGTATGTCTTTGTTACTTGGTGTAAGTGTATGTCTTTGTTACTTGGTGTAAGTGTATGTCTTTGTTACTGGGTGTCATTGTATGTCTTTGTTACTGGGTGTCAGTGTGTGTCTTTGTGACTTGGTGTAAGTGTGTGTCTGTGTTACTGGATGTCAGTGTCTGTCTTTGTTACTTGGTGTAAGAGAGTGTCTGTGTTATTGGGTATCAGTGTCTGTCGTTGTTACTTGGTGTCAGTGTATGTCTTTGTTACTTGGTGTAAGTGTATGTCTTTGTTACTTGGTGTCATTGTATGTCTTTGTTACTGGGTGTCAGTGTATGTCTTTGTTACTTGGTGTTTGTGTTTGCCCGTGTTATTTGTGTATGTGTGTGCCTTTGTTACTTGGTGTCAGTGTATGTCTGTGTTACTTGGTGTAAGTGTATGTCTTTGTTACTTGGTGTAAGTGCATGTCTTTGTTACTTGGTGTAAGTGCATGTCTTTGTTACTTGGTGTAAGTGCATGTCTTTGTTACTTGGTGTCAGTGCATGTCTTTGTTACTTGGTGTAAGTGTATGTCTTTGTTACTTGGCGTCAGTGTATGTCTTTGTTATTTGGTGTCAGTGTATGTCTTTGTTATTTGGTGTCAGTGTATGTCTTTGTTACTTGTTGTCAGTGTATGTCTCTGTTACTTGGTGGAAGTGTGTGTCTGTGTTTCAGGTTATCAGTGTATGTCTTTGTTACTTGGTGTCATTGTCTGTCTTTGTTACTTGGTGGAAGTGTTTGTCTGTGTTAATGGGTATCAGTGTATGTCTTTGTTACTTGGTGGAAGTGTGTGTCTGTGTTTCTGGGTATCAGTGTCTGTCTTTGTTACTTGGTGTAAGTGTATGTCTTTGTTACTTGGTGTCAATGTATGTCTTTGATTCTTGGTGTAAGTGTGTGTCTGTGTTACTGGGTATCAGTGTCGGTCTTTGTTACTTGGTGTAAGAGTGTGTCTGTGTTGCTGGTCATCAGTGTATGTCTTTGTTACATGGTGTCAGTGCATGTCTGTGTCACTTGGTGTAAGTGTATGTGTTTGTTACTTGGTGTCAGTGTATGTCTGTGTTATTTGTTGTAAGTGTATGTCTTTGTTACTTGCTGTAAATGTTTGTCACTGTTACTGGGTATCAGTGTATGTCTTTGTTACTTGGTGTCAGTGTATGTCTGTGTACTTTGTGTAAGTGTGTGTCTTTGTTACTGGGTGTCAGTGTGTGTCTTTGTGACTTGGTGTAAGTGTGTGTCTGTGTTACTGGATGTCAGTGTCTGTCTTTGTTACTTGGTGGAAGAGAGTGTCTGTGTTATTGGGTATCAGTGTCTGTCGTTGTTACTGGGAGTCAGTGTGTGTCTTTGTGACTTGGTGTAAGTGTGTGTCTGTACTACTGGATATCAGTGCCTGTCTTTGTTACTTGGTGTAAGTGTGTGTCTGTGTTACTGGGTATCAGTGTATGTCTTTGTTACTTGGTGTCAGTGTATGTCTTTGTTACTTGGTGTAAGTGTATGTCTTTGTTACTTGGTGTAAGTGTGTGTCTTTGTTACTTGGTGTCAATGTATGTCTGTGTTACTTGGTGTAAGTGTGTGTCTGTGTTACTGGGTATCAGTGTATGTCTTTGTTCCTTGGTGTCAGTGTATGTCTTTGTTACTTGGTGGAAGTGTATGTCTTTGTTACTTGGTGTCAGTGTATGTCTGTGTTACTTGGTGTAAGTGTGTGTCTTTGTTACTTGGTGTCAATGTATGTCTGTGTTACTTGGTGTAAGCGTGTGTGTGTGTTACTGGGTATCAGTGTCGGTCTTTGTTACTTGGTGTAAGTGTATGTCTTTGTTACTTGGTATCAGTGTCTGTCTTTGTTACTTGGTGTCAGTGTATGTCTGTGTTATTTGTTGCAAGTGTATGACTTTGTTACTTGCTGTAAGTGCATGTCTGTGTTACTTGGTGTAAGTGTGTGTCTGTGTTACTGGGTATCAGTGTATGTCTTTGTTACTTGGTGTCAGTGTATGTCTTTGTTACTTGGTGGAAGTGTATGTCTTTGTTACTTGGTGTCAGTGTATGTCTGTGTTACTTGGTGTAAGTGTATGTCTTTGTTACTTGGTGTCAGAGTATGTCTTTGTTACTTGGTGTAAGTGTATGTCTTTGTTACTTGGTGTAAGTGTATGTCTTTGTTACTTGGTGTCAGTGTATGTCTTTGATACTTGGTGTAAGTGTATGTCTGTGTCACTAGGTATCAGTGTCTGCCTTTGTTACTTCATGTAAGTGTGTGTCTGTGTTGCTGGCTTTCAGTGTATGTCTTTGTTACTTGGTGTCAGTGTATGTCTTTGTTACTTGGTGTCAGTGTTTGTCTTTGTTACTGGGTGTCAGTGTTTGTCTTTGTTACTGGGTGTAAGTGTATGTCTTTGTGACTTGGTGTTAGTGTGTGTCTGTGTTACTGGGTATCAGTGTCTGTCTTTGTTACGTGGTGTAAGTGTGTGTCTGTGTTACTGGGTATCTGTGTATGTCTTTGTTACTTGGTGTCAGTGTATGTCTTTGTTACTTGGTGTCAGTGTATGTCTCTGTTACTTGGTGGAAGTGTGTGTCTGTGTTTCTGGGTATCAGTGTATGTCTTTGTTACTTGGTGTCATTGTCTGTCTTTGTTACTTGGTGTAACTGTGTGTATTTGTTACTTGGTGTAAGTGTGTGTCTGTGTTAATGGGTATCAGTGTATGTCTTGGTTACTTGGTGGAAGTGTGTGTCTGTGTTTCTGGGTATCAGTGTCTGTCTTTGTTACTTGGTGTCGGTGTATGTCTGTGTCACTTGGTGTAAGTGTGTGTCTGTGTTACTGGTTATCAGTGTCAGTCTTTGTTACTTGGTGTAAGAGTGTGTCTGTGTTGCTGGTCATCAGTGTATGTCTTTGTTACATGGTGTCAGTGTATGTCTGTGTCACTTGGTGTAAGTGTGTGTCTTTGTTAGTTGGTGTAAGTGTATGTCTTTGTTAATTGCTGTAAGTGTTTGTCACTGTTACTTGGTGTCAGTGTATGTCTGTGTTACTTGGTGTAAGTGTGTGTCAGTGTTACTGGCTATCAGTGTATGTCTTTGTTACTTGGTTTCATTGTCTGTCTTTGTTACTTGGTGTAAGTGTGTGTCTGTGTTACTGGGTATCAGTGAATGTCGTTGTTACTTGGTGTCAGTGTATGTCTTTGTTACTTGGTGTCAGTGTATGTCTTTGTTACTTGGTGTCAGTGTATGTCTTTGTTACTTGGTCTAGGTGTATGTCTTTGTTACTTGGTCTAAGTGTATGTCTTTGATACTTGGTGTAAGTGTATGTCTGTGTCACTGGGTATCAGTGTCTGTCTTTGTTACTTGGTGTCTGTGTATGTCTTTGTTACTTGGTGGAAGTGTGTGTCTGTGTTACTGGGTATCAGTGTCTGTCTTTGTTACTTGGTGTCTGTGTATGTCTTTGTTACTTTGTGTCAGTGTATGTCTTTGTTACTTGGTGTCAGTGTATGTCTTTGTTACTTGGTTTAAGTGTATGTATTTGTTACTGGGTGTAAGTGTATGTCTTTGTCACTTGGTGTTAGTGTGTGTCTATGTTACTGGGTATCAGTGTCTGTCTTTGTTACTTGGTGTAAGTGTGTGTCTGTGTTACTGGGTATCTGTGTATGTCTTTGTTACTTGGTGTCAGTGTATGTCTGTGTTACTTGGTGTAAGTGTATGTCTTTGTTACTTGGTGTAAGTGCATGTCTTTGTTACTTGGTGTAAGTGCATGTCTTTGTTACATGGTGTCAGTGCATGTCTTTGTTACTTGGTGTAAGTTTATGTCTTTGTTACTTGGTGTAAGTGTATGTCTTTGTTACTTGTTGTCAGTGTATGTCTCTGTTACTTGGTGGAAGTGTGTGTCTGTGTTTCAGGGTATCAGTGTATGTCTTTGTTACTTGGTGTCATTGTCTGTCTTTGTTACTTGGTGTAAGTGTGTGTCTGTGTTACTTGGTGTAAGTGTGTGTCTGTGTTAATGGGTATCAGAGTATGTCTTTGTTACTTGGTGGAAGTGTGTGTCTGTGTTTCTGGGTATCAGTGTCTGTCTTTGTTACTTGGTGTAAGTGTATGTCTTTGTTACTTGGTGTCAATGTATGTCTTTGATTCTTGGTATAAGTGTGTGTCTGTGTTACTGGGTATCAGTGTCGGTCTTTGTTACTTGGTGTAAGAGTGTGTCTGTGTTGCTGGTCATCAGTGTATGTCTTTGTTACATGGTGTCAGTGCATGTCTGTGTCACTTGGTGTAAGTGTGTGTCTTTGTTAGTTGGTGTAAGTGTATGTCTTTGTTACTTGGTGTCAGCGTATGTCTGTGTTATTTGTTGTAAGTGTATGTCTTTGTTACTTGCTGTAAGTGTTTGTCACTGTTACTGGGTATCAGTGTATGTCTTTGTTACTTGGTGTCAGTGTATGTCTGTGTACTTGGTGTAAGTGTGTGTCTTTGTTACTTGGTGTCAGTGTATGTCTGTGTTACTTGGTGTAAGTGTATGTCTTTGTTACTTGGTGTCAGTGTATGTCTGTGTTACTTGGTGTCAGTGTATGTCTTTGTTACTTGGTGTATGTGTATGCCTTTGCTACTTGGTGTCAGTGTATGTCTGTGTTACTGGGTATCAGTGTCTGTCTTTGTTACTTGGTGCATGTGTGTGTCTGTGTTGCTGGGCGTCAGTGTATGTCTTTGTTACTTGGTGTCAGTGTATGTCTCTGTTACTTGGTGTAAGTGTGTGTCAGTGTTACTGGTTATCAGTGTATGTCTTTGTTACTTGGTGTAAGTGTGTGTCTGTGTTACTGGGTATCAGTGTATGTCTTTGTTACTTGGAGTCAGTGTATGTCTGTGTTACTGGGTATCAGTGTATGTCTTTGTTACTTGGTGTCAGTGTATGTCTTTGTTACTTGGTGTCAGTGTATGTCTTTGTTACTTGGTGTCAGTGTGTGTCTTTGATACTTGGTGTAAGTGTATGTCTGTGTCACTGGGTATCAGTGTCTGTCTTTGTTACTTCATGTCAGTGTGTGTCTGTGTTACTGGGTATCAGTGTCTGTCTTTGTTACTTGGTGTCTGTGTATGTCTTTGTTACTTGGTGTCAGTGTGTGTCATTGTTACTGGGTGTCAGTGTTTGTCTTTGTTACTGGGTGTAAGTGTATGTCTTTGTGACTTGGTGTTAGTGTGTGTCTGTGTTACTGGCTATCTGTGTATGTCTTTGTTACTTGGTGTCAGTGTATGTCTGTGTTACTTGGTGTAACTGTATGTCTTTGTTACTTGGTGTCTTTGTCTGTCTTTGTTACTTGGTGTCAGTGTATGTCTTTGCTACTTGGTGTCAGTGTATGTCTTTGATACTTGGTGTAAGTGTATGTCTGTGTTGCTGGGTATCAGTGTCTGTCTTTGTTACTTGGTGTAAGTGTGTGTCTGCGTTGCTGGGCATCAGTGTATGTCTTTGTTACTTGGTGTAAGTGTGTGTCTGTGTTACTGGTTATCTGTGTTTGTCTTTGTTACTTGGTTTAGGTGTGTGTGTGTGTGTTACTGGGTGTAAGTGTGTGTCTGTGTTTTTGGGTATCAGTGTATGTCTTTGTTACTTGGTGTCAGTGTATGTATTTTTTAATTGGTGTAAGTGTATGTCTTTGTTACTTGGTGTCAGTGTATGTCTTTGTTACTTTGTGTCAGTGTATGAATGTGTTAGTTGGTGTAAGTGTGTCTCTGTTACTGGGCATCAGTGTCTGTCTTTGTTAATTGCTGTCAATCTATGTCTTTGTTACTGGTTGTCAGTGCGTGTCTGTGATACTGGGTATCATTGTATGTCTTTGTTGCTTCGTGTCAGTGTCTGTCTTTGTACTTGGTGTAAGTGGATGTCTTTGTTACTTGGTGTCAGTGTATGTCTTTGTTACTTGGTGTCAGTGAGTTTCTTTGTTACTTGGTATCAGTGTTTCTCTGTGTTACTGGGTGTCACTGTGTATCTGTGTTCCTGGGTGTCAGTGTATGTCTTTGTTGCTTGGTGTCAGTGCATTTCCGTGTTACTTGGTGTCAGTGTATGTCTCTGTTACTTGGTGTAAGTGTGTGTCTGTGTTACTGGGTATCAGTGTATGTCTTTGTTACTTGGTGTCAGTGTATGTCTTTGTTACTTGGTGTCAGTTTATGTCTTTGTTACTTGGTGTCAGTGTATGTCTCTGTTACTTGGTGTAAGTGTGTGTCTGTGTTACTGGCTATCAGTGTATGTCTTTGTTACTTGGTGTAAGTGTATGTCTTTGTTACTTGGTATCAGTGTATGTCTTTCTTACTTGGTGTAAGTGTGTGTCTGTGTTACTGGGTGTCAGTGTATGTCTTTGTTACTTGGTGTCAGTGCATGTCCGTGTTACTTGGTTTCATTGTCTGTCTTTGTTACTTGGTGTAAGTGTGTGTCTGTGTTACTGGGTATCAGTGAATGTCGTTGTTACTTGGTGTCAGTGTATGTCTTTGTTACTTGGTGTCAGTGTATGTCTTTGTTACTTGGTGTCAGTGCATGTCTTTGTTACTTGGTGTCAGTGCATGTCTTTGTTACTTGGTGTAAGTGTATGTCTTTGTTACTTGTTTTCAGTGTATGTCTCTGTTACTTGGTGGAAGTGTGTGTCTGTCTTTCAGGGTATCAGTGTATGTCTTTGTTACTTGGTGTCATTGTCTGTCTTTGTTACTTGGTGTAAGTGTGTGTCTTTGTTACTTGGTGTAAGTGTGTGTCTGTGTTACTTGGTGTAAGTGTGTGTCTGTGTTAATGGGTATCAGTGTATGTCTTTGTTACATGGTGAAGTGTGTGTCTGTGTTTCTGGGTATCAGTGTCTGTCTTTGTTACTTGGTGTAAGTGTATGTCTTTGTTACTTGGTGTCAATGTATGTCTTTGATTCTTGGTGTAAGTGTGTGTCTGTGTTACTGGGTATCAGTGACGGTCTTTGTTACTTGGTGTAAGAGTGTGTCTGTGTTGCTGGTCATCAGTGTATGTCTTTGTTACATGGTGTCAGTGCATGTCTGTGTCACTTGGTGTAAGTGTGTGTCTTTGTTACTTGGTGTAAGTCTATGTCTTTGTTACTTGGTGTCAGTGTATGTCTGTGTTATTTGTTGTAAGTGTATGTCTTTGTTACTTGCTGTAAGTGTTTGTCACTGTTACTGGATATCAGTGTATGTCTTTGTTACTTGGTGTCAGTGTATGTCTGTGTACTTGGTGTAAGTGTGTGTCTTTGTTACTTGGTGTCAGTGTATGTCTGTGTTACTTGGTGTAAGTGTATGTCTTTGTTACTTGGTGTCAGTGTATGTCTGTGTTACTTGGTGTAACTGTATGTCTTTGTTACTTGGTGTAAGTGTATGTCTTTGCTACTTGGTGTCAGTGTATGTCTGTGTTACTGGGTATCAGTGTCTGTCTTTGTTACTTGGTGTAAGTGTGTGTCTGTGTTGCTGGGCGTCAGTGTATGTCTTTGTTACTTGGTGTCAGTGTATGTCTCTGTTACTTGGTGTAAGTGTGTGTCATTGTTACTGGTTATCAGTGTATGTCTTTGTTACTTGGTTTCATTGTCTGTCTGTGTTACTTGGTGTAAGTGTGTGTCTGTGTTACTGGGTATCAGTGTATGTCTTTGTTACTTGGTGTCAGTGTATGTCTGTGTTACTTGGTGGAAGTGTATGTCTGTGTTACTTGGTGTAAGTGTATGTCTTTGTTACTTGGTGTCAGTGTATGTCTTTGTTACTTGGTGTCATTGTCTGTCTTTGTTACTTGGTGTAAGTGTGTGTCTTTGTTACTTGGTGTAAGTGTGTGTCTGTGTTACTTGGTGTAAGTGTGTGTCTGTGTTTCTGGGTATCAGTGTCTGTCTTTGTTACTTGGTGTAAGTGTATGTCTTTGTTACTTGGTGTCAATGTATGTCTTTGATTCTTGGTGTAAGTGTGTGTCTGTGTTATTGGGTATCAGTGACGGTCTTTGTTACTTGGTGTAAGAGTGTGTCTGTGTTGCTGGTCATCAGTGTATGTCTTTGTTACATGGTGTCAGTGCATGTCTGTGTCACTTGGTGTAAGTGTGTGTCTTTGTTAGTTGGTGTAAGTGTATGTCTTTGTTACTTGGTGTCAGTGTATGTCTGTGTTATTTGTTGTAAGTGTATGTCTTTGTTACTTGCTGTAAGTGTTTGTCACTGTTACTGGGTATCAGTGTATGTCTTTGTTACTTGGTGTCAGTGTATGTCTGTGTACTTGGTGTAAGTGTGTGTCTTTGTTACTTGGTGTCAGTGTATGTCTGTGTTACTTGGTGTAAGTGTATGTCTTTGTTACTTGGTGTAAGTGTATGTCTGTGTTACTTGGTGTAAGTGTATGTCTGTGTTACTTGGTGTAAGTGTATGTCTTTGCTACTTGGTGTCAGTGTATGTCTGTGTTACTGGGTATCAGTGTCTGTCTTTGTTACTTGGTGTAAGTGTGTGTCTGTGTTGCTGGGCGTCAGTGTATGTCTTTGTTACTTGGTGTCAGTGTATGTCTGTGTTACTTGGTGTAAGTGTGTGTCTGTGTTACTGGGTATCAGTGTATGTCTTTGTTACTTGGTGTCAGTGTATGTCTGTGTTACTTGGTGGAAGTGTATGTCTGTGTTACTTGGTGTAAGCGTATGTCTTTGTTACTTGGTGTCAGTGTATGTCTTTGTTACTTTGTGTAAGTGTGTGTCTTTGATACTTGGTGTAAGTGTATGTCTGTGTCACTGGGTGTCTGTGTATGTCTTTGTTACTTGGTGTCAGTGTGTGTCATTGTTACTGGGTGTCAGTGTTTGTCTTTGTTACTGGGTGCAAGTGTACGTCTTTGTTACTTGGTGTCAGTGTATGTCTGTGTACTTTGTGTATGTGTGTGTCTTAGTTACTTGGTGTCAGTGCATGTCTGTGTTACTTGGTGTAACTGTATGTCTTTGTTACTTGGTGTCTGTGTCTGTCTTTGTTACTTGGTGTCAGTGTATGTCTTTGCTACTTGGTGTCAGTGTATGTCTTTGATACTTGGTGTAAGTGTATGTCTGTGTTGCTGGGTATCAGTGTATGTCTTTGTTACTTGGTGTAAGTGTGTGTCTGCGTTGCTGGGCATCAGTGTATGTCTTTGTTACTTTGTGTAAGTGTGTGTCTGTGTTACTGGTTATCTGTGTTTGTCTTTGTTACTTGGTTTAGGTGTGTGTGTGTGTTACTGGGGGTAAGTGTGTGTCTGTGTTTTTGGGTATCAGTGTATGTCTTTGTTACTTGGTGTCAGTGTATGTATTTTTTAATTGGTGTAAGTGTATGTCTTTGTTACTTGGTGTCAGTGTATGTCTTTGTTACTTTGTGTCAGTGTATGAATGTGTTAGTTGGTGTAAGTGTGTGTCTGTTTTACTGGGTATCAGTGTATGTCTTTGTTACTTGGTGTCAGTGTGTTTCTGTGTTACTGGGTATCAGTGTATGTCTTTGCTACTTGGTGTAAGTGTGTCTCTGTCACTGGGCATCAGTGTCTGTCTTTGTTAATTGCTGTCAATCTATGTCTTTGTTACTGGGTGTCAGTGCGTGTCTGTGATACTGGGTATCATTGTATGTCTTTGTTGCTTCGTGTCAGTGTCTGTCTTTGTTACTTGGTGTCAGTGAGTCTCTTTGTTACTTGGTATCAGTGTTTCTCTGTGTTACTGGGTGTCACTGTGTATCTGTGTTCCTGGGTGTCAGTGTATGTCTTTGTTGCTTGGTGTCAGTGCATTTCCGTGTTACTTGGTGTCATTGTATGTTTCTGTTACTTGGTGTAAGTGTGTGTCTGTTTTACTGGCTATCAGTGTATGTCTTTGTTACTTGGTGTCAGTGTATGTCTCTGTTACTTGGTGTAAGTGTGTGTCAGTGTTACTGGTTATCAGTGTATGTCTTTGTTACTTGGTTTCATTGTCTGTCTGTGTTACTTCGTGTAAGTGTGTGTCTGTGTTACTGGGTATCAGTGTATGTCTTTGTTACTTGGTGTCAGTGTATGTCTGTGTTACTGGGTATCAGTGTATGTCTTTGTTACTTGGTGTCAGTGTATGTCTTTGTTACTTGGTGTCAGTGTATGTCTTTGTTACTTGGTGTCAGTGTGTGTCTTTGATACTTGGTGTAAGTGTATGTCTGTGTCACTGGGTATCAGTGTCTGTCTTTGTTACTTGGTGTCTGTGAATGTCTTTGTTACTTGGTGTCAGTGTGTGTCATTGTTACTGGGTGTCAGTGTGTGTCATTGTTACTGGGTGTCAGTGTATGTCTTTGTGACTTGGTGTTAGTGTGTGTCTGTGTTACTGGGCGTCAGTGTATGTCTTTGTTACTTGGTGTCAGTGTATGTCTCTGTTACTTGGTGTAAGTGTGTGTCAGTGTTACTGGTTATCAGTGTAAGTCTTTGTTACTTGGTCTAAGTGTGTGTCTGTGTTACTGGGTATCAGTGTATGTCTTTGTTACTTGGAGTCAGTGTATGTCTGTGTTACTGGGTATCAGTGTATGTCTTTGTTACTTGGTGTCAGTGGATGTCTTTGTTACTTGGTGTCAGTGTATGTCTTTGATACTTGGTGTAAGTGTCTGTCTGTGTCACTGGGTATCAGTGTCTGTCTTTGTTACTTCATGTCAGTGTGTGTCTGTGTTACTGGGTATCAGTGTCTGTCTTTGTTACTTGGTGTCTGTGTATGTCTTTGTTACTTGGTGTCAGTGTGTGTCATTGTTACTGGGTGTCAGTGTTTGTCTTTGTTACTGGGTGTAAGTGTATGTCTTTGTGACTTGGTGTTAGTGTGTGTCTGTGTTACTGGGTATCTGTGCACGTCTTTGTTACTTGGTGCCAGTGTATGTCTGTGTACTTTGTGTATGTGTGTGTCTTTGTTACTTGGTGTCAGTGTATGTCTGTGTTACTTGGTGTAACTGTATGTCTTTGTTACTTGATGTCTTTGTCTGTCTTTGTTACTTGGTGTCAGTGTATGTCTTCGCTACTTGGTGTCAGTGTATGTCTTTGATACTTGGTGTAAGTGTATGTCTGTGTTGCTGGGTATCAGTGTCTGTCTTTGTTACTTGGTGTAAGTGTGTGTCTGCGTTGCTGGGCATCAGTGTATGTCTTTGTTACTTGGTGTAAGTGTGTGTCTGTGTTACTGGTTATCTGTGTCTTTCTTTGTTACTTGGTTTAGGTGTGTGTGTGTGTGTTACTGGGTGTAAGTGTGTGTCTGTGTTTTTGGGTATCAGTGTATGTCTTTGTTACTTGGTGTCAGTGTATGTATTTTTTAATTGGTGTAAGTGTATGTCTTTGTTACTTGGTGTCAGTGTATGTCTTTGTTACTTTGTGTCATTGTATGAATGTGTTAGTTGGTGTAAGTGTGTGTCTGTGTTATTGGGTATCAGTGTATCTCATTGTTACTTGGTGTAAGTGTGTGTCTGTGTTACTGGGTATCAGTGTATGTCTTTGCTACTTGGTGTAAGTGTGTTTCTGTGTTACTGGGTATCAGTGTATGTCTTTGCTACTTGGTGTAAGTGTGTCTCTGTTACTGGGCATCAGTGTCTGTCTTTGTTAATTGCTGTCAATCTATGTCTTTGTTACTGGGTGTCAGTGCGTGTCTGTGATACTGGGTATCATTGTATGTCTTTGTTGCTTCGTGTCAGTGTCTGTCTTTGTACTTGGTGTAAGTGGATGTCTTTGTTACTTGGTGTCAGTGTATGTCTTTGTTACTTGGTATCAGTGTTTCTCTGTGTTCCTGGGTGTCAGTGTATGTCTTTGTTGCTTGGTGTCAGTGCATTTCCGTGTTACTTGGTGTCAGTGTATGTCTCTGTTACTTGGTGTAAGTGTGTGTCTGTTTTACTGGCTATCAGTGTATGTCTTTGTTACTTGTTGTCAGTTTATGTCTTTGTTACTTGGTGTCAGTGTATGTCTCTGTTACTTGGTGTAAGTGTGTGTCTGTGTTACTGGCTATCAGTGTATGTCTTTGTTACTTGGTGTCATTGTCTCTCTTTGTTACTTGGTGTAAGTGTCTGTCTTTGTTACTTGGTGTAAGTGTGTGTCTGTGTTACTGGGTATCAGTGTATGTCTTTGTTACTTGGTGTCAGTGTATGTTTTTGTTACTTGGTGTAAGTGTATGTCTTTGTTACTTGGTATCAGTGTATGTCTTTCTTACTTGGTGTAAGTGTGTGTCTGTGTTACTGGGTGTCAGTGTATGTCTTTGTTACTTGGTGTCAGTGCATGTCCGTGTTACTTGGTGTCACTGTATATCTTTGTTACTTGGTGTAAGTGTGTGTCTGTGTTACTGGGTATCAGTGGATGTCTTTGTTACTTGGTGTCAGTGTATGTCTTTGTTACTTGGTGTCAGTGAGTTTCTTTGTTACTTGGTGTAAGTGTTTCTCTGTGTTACTGGGTGTCACTGTGTATCTGTGTTCCTGGGTGTCAGTGTATGTCTTTGTTGCTTGGTGTCAGTGCATGTCCGTGTTACTTGGTGTCAGTGTATGTCTCTGTTACTTGGTGTAAGTGTGTGTCTGTTTTACTTGCTATCAGTGTATGTCTTTGTTACTTGGTTTCATTGTCTGTCTTTGTTACTTGGTGTAAGTGTGTGTCTGTGTTACTGGGTATCAGTGAATTTCGTTGTTACTTGGTGTCAGTGTATGTCTTTGTTACTTGGTGTCAGTGTATGTCTTTGTTACTTGGTGTAAGTGCATGTCTTTGTTACTTGGTGTCAGTGCATGTCTTTGTTACTTGGTGTAAGTGTATGTCTTTGTTACTTGTTGTCAGTGTATGTCTCTGTTACTTGGTGGAAGTGTGTGTCTGTCTTTCAGGGTATCAGTGTATGTCTTTGTTACTTGGTGTCATTGTCTGTCTTTGTTACTTGGTGTAAGTGTGTGTCTTTGTTACTTGGTGTAAGTGTGTGTCTGTGTTACTTGGTGTAAGTGTGTGTCTGTGTTAATGGGGATCAGTGTATGTCTTTGTTACATGGTGAAGTGTGTGTCTGTGTTTCTGGGTATCAGTGTCTGTCTTTGTTACTTGGTGTAAGTGTATGTCTTTGTTACTTGGTGTCAATGTATGTCTTTGATTCTTGGTGTAAGTGTGTGTCTGTGTTACTGGGTATCAGTGACGGTCTTTGTTACTTGGTGTAAGAGTGTGTCTGTGTTGCTGGTCATCAGTGTATGTCTTTGTTACATGGTGTCAGTGCATGTCTGTGTCACTTGGTGTAAGTGTGTGTCTTTGTTAGTTGGTGTAAGTGTATTTCTTTGTTACTTGGTGTCAGTGTATGTCTGTGTTATTTGTTGTAAGTGTATGTCTTTGTTACTTGCTGTAAGTGTTTGTCACTGTTACTGGGTATCAGTGTATGTCTTTGTTACTTGGTGTCAGTGTATGTCTGTGTACTTGGTGTAAGTGTGTGTCTTTGTTACTTGGTGTCAGTGTATGTCTGTGTTACTTGGTGTAAGTGTATGTCTTTGTTACTTGGTGTAACTGTATGTCTTTGTTACTTGGTGTAAGTGTATGTCTTTGCTACTTGGTGTCAGTGTATGTCTGTGTTACTAGGTATCAGTGTCTGTCTTTGTTACTTGGTGTAAGTGTGTGTCTGTGTTGCTGGGCGTCAGTGTATGTCTTTGTTACTTGGTGTCAGTGTATGTCTCTGTTACTTGGTGTAAGTGTGTGTCAGTGTTACTGGTTATCAGTGTATGTCTTTGTTACTTGGTTTCATTGTCTGTCTGTGTTACTTGGTGTAAGTGTGTGTCTTTGTTACTTGGTGTCAGTGTATGTCTGTGTTACTTGGTGGAAGTGTATGTCTGTGTTACTTGGTGGAAGTGTATGTCTTTGTTACTTGGTGTCAGTGTATGTCTTTGTTACTTGGTGTCAGTGTATGTCTTTGTTACTTGGTGTAAGTGTGTGTCTTTGATACTTGGTGTAAGTGTGTGTCTTTGATACTTGGTGTAAGTGTATGTCTGTGTCACTGGGTATCAGTGTCTGTCTTTGTTACTTCATGTCAGTGTGTGTCTGTGTTACTGGGTATCAGTGTCTGTCTTTGTTACTTGGTGTCTGTGTATGTCTTTGTTACTTGGTGTCAGTGTGTGTCATTGTTACTGGGTGTCAGTGTTTGTCTTTGTTACTGGGTGTAAGTGTATGTCTTTGTGACTTGGTGTTAGTGTGTGTCTGTGTTACTGGGTATCTGTGTACGTCTTTGTTACTTGGTGTCAGTGTATGTCTGTGTACTTTGTGTATGTGTGTGTCTTTGTTACTTGGTGTCAGTGCATGTCTGTGTTACTTGGTGTAACTGTATGTCTTTGTTACTTGGTGTCTGTGTCTGTCTTTGTTACTTGGTGTCAGTGTATGTCTTTGCTACTTGGTGTCAGTGTATGTCTTTGATTCTTGGTGTAAGTGTATGTCTGTGTTGCTGGGTATCAGTGTCTGTCTTTGTTACTTGGTGTAAGTGTGTGTCTGCGTTGCTGGGCATCAGTGTATGTCTTTGTTACTTGGTGTAAGTGTGTGTCTGTGTTACTGGTTATCTGTGTTTGTCTTTGTTACTTGGTTTAGGTGTGTGTGTGTGTTACTGGGTGTAAGTGTGTGTCTGTGTTTTTGGGTATCAGTGTATGTCTTTGTTACTTGGTGTCAGTGTATGTATTTTTTAATTGGTGTAAGTGTATGTCTTTGTTACTTGGTGTCAGTGTATGTCTTTGTTACTTTGTGTCAGTGTATGAATGTGTTAGTTGGTGTAAGTGTGTGTCTGTTTTACTGGGTATCAGTGTATGTCTTTGTTACTTGGTGTCAGTGTGTTTCTGTGTTACTGGGTATCAGTGTATGTCTTTGCTACTTGGTGTAAGTGTGTCTCTGTCACGGGGCATCAGTGTCTGTCTTTGTTAATTGCTGTCAATCTATGTCTTTGTTACTGGGTGTCAGTGCGTGTCTGTGATACTGGGTATCATTGTATGTCTTTGTTGCTTCGTGTCAGTGTCTGTCTTTGTACTTGGTGTAAGTGGATGTCTTTGTTACTTGGTGTCAGTGTATGTCTTTGTTACTTGGTGTCAGTGAGTTTCTTTGTTACTTGGTATCAGTGTTTCTCTGTGTTACTGGGTGTCACTGTGTATCTGTGTTCCTGGGTGTCAGTGTATGTCTTTGTTGCTTGGTGTCAGTGCATTTCCGTGTTACTTGGTGTCAGTGTATGTCTCTGTTACTTGGTGTAAGTGTGTGTCTGTTTTACTGGCTATCAGTGTATGTCTTTGTTACTTGGTGTCAGTTTATGTCTTTGTTACTTGGTGTCAGTGTATGTCTCTGTTACTTGGTGTAAGTGTGTGTCTGTGTTCCTGGCTATCAGTGTATGTCTTTGTTACTTGGTGTCATTGTCTCTCTTTGTTACTTGGTGTAAGTGTCTGTCTTTGTTACTTGGTGTAAGTGTGTGTCTGTGTTACTGGGTATCAGTGTATGTTTTTGTTACTTGGTGTAAGTGTATGTCTTTGTTACTTGGTATCAGTGTATGTCTTTCTTACTTGGTGTAAGTGTGTGTCTGTGTTACTGGGTATCTGTGTATGTCTTTGTTACTTGGTGTCAGTGTATGTCTGTGTACTTTGTGTATGTGTGTGTCTTTGTTACTTGGTGTCAGTGTATGTCTGTGTTACTTGGTGTAAGTGTATGTCTTTGTTACTTGGTGTAAGTGCATGTCTTTGTTACTTGGTGTAAGTGCATGTCTTTGTTACTTGGTGTCAGTGCATGTCTTTGTTACTTGGTGTAAGTGTATGTCTTTGTTACTTGGTGTAAGTGTATGTCTTTGTTACTTGTTGTCAGTGTATGTCTTTGTTACTTGTTGTCAGTGTATGTCTCTGTTACTTGGTGGAAGTGTGTGTCTGTGTTTCAGGGTATCAGTGTATGTCTTTGTTACTTGGTGTCATTGTCTGTCTTTGTTACTTGGTGTAAGTGTGTGTCTGTGTTACTTGGTGTAAGTGTGTGTCTGTGTTAATGGGTATCAGTGTATGTCTTTGTTACTTGGTGGAAGTGTGTGTCTGTGTTTCTGGGTATCAGTGTCTGTCTTTGTTACTTGGTGTAAGTGTATGTCTTTGTTACTTGGTGTCAATGTATGTATTTGATTCTTGGTGTAAGTGTGTGTCTGTGTTACTGGGTATCAGTGTCGGTCTTTGTTACTTGGTGTAAGAGTGTGTCTGTGTTGCTGGTCATCAGTGTATGTCTTTGTTACATGGTGTCAGTGCATGTCTGTGTCACTTGGTGTAAGTGTGTGTCTTTGTTAGTTGGTGTAAGTGTATGTCTTTGTTACATGGTGTCAGTGTATGTCTGTGTTATTTGTTGTAAGTGTTTGTCGTTGTTACTTGCTGTAAGTGTTTGTCACTGTTACTGGGTATCAGTGTATGTCTTTGTTACTTGGTGTCAGTGTATGTCTGTGTACTTGGTGTAAGTGTGTGTCTTTGTTACTTGGCGTCAGTGTATGGCTGTGTTACTTGGTGTAAGTGTATGTCTTTGTTACTTGGTGTCAGTGTATGTCTGTGTTACTTGGTGTAACTGTATGTCTTTGTTACTTGGTGTAAGTGTATGTCTTTGCTACTTGGTGTCAGTGTATGTCTGTGTTACTGGGTATCAGTGTCTGTCTTTGTTACTTGGTGTAAGTGTGTGTCTGTGTTGCTGGGCGTCAGTGTATGTCTTTGTTACTTTGTGTCAGTGTATGTCTCTGTTACTTGGTGTAAGTGTGTGTCAGTGTTACTGGTTATCAGTGTATGTCTTTGTTACTTGGTTTCATTGTCTGTCTGTGTTACTTTGTGTAAGTGTGTCTCTGTGTTACTGGGTATCAGTGTATGTCTTTGTTACTTGGTGTCAGTGTATGTCTGTGTTACTTGGTGGAAGTGTATGTCTGTGTTACTTGGTGTAAGTGTATGTCTTTGTTACTTGGTGTCAGTGTATGTCTTTGTTACTTGGTGTAAGTGTGTGTCTTTGATACTTGGTGTAAGTGTATGTCTGTGTCACTGGGTATCAGTGTCTGTCTTTGTTACTTGGTGTCTGTGTATGTCTTTGTTACTTGGTGTCAGTGTGTGTCATTGTTACTGGGTGTCAGTGTTTGTCTTTGTTACTGGGTATCTGTGTACGTCTTTGTTACTTGGTGTCAGTGTATGTCTGTGTACTTTGTGTATGTGTGTGTCTTTGTTACTTGGTGTCAGTGTATGTCTGTGTTACTTGGTGTAAGTGTATGTCTTTGTACTTGGTGTAAGTGCATGTCTTTGTTACTTGTTGTAAGTGCATGTCTTTGTTACTTGGTGTCAGTGCATGTCTTTGTTACTTGGTGTAAGTGTATGTCTTTGTTACTTGTTGTCAGTGTATGTCTCTGTTACTTGGTGGAAGTGTGTGTCTGTGTTTCAGGGTATCAGTGTATGTCTTTGTTACTTGGTGTCATTGTCTGTCTTTGTTACTTGGTGTAAGTGTGTGTCTGTGTTACTTGGTGTAAGTGTGTGTCTGTGTTAATGGGTATCAGTGTCGGTCTTTGTTACTTGGTGTAAGAGTGTGTCTGTGTTGCTGGTCATCAGTGTATGTCTTTGTTACATGGTGTCAGTGCATGTCTGTGTCACTTGGTGTAAGTGTGTGTCTTTGTTACTTGGTGTCAGTGTATGTCTGTGTTATTTGTTGTAAGTGTATGTCTTTGTTACTTGCTGTAAGTGTTTGTCATTGTTACTGGGTATCAGTGTATGTCTTTGTTACTTGGTGTCAGTGTATGTCTGTGTACTTGGTGTAAGTGTGTGTCTTTGTTACTTGGTGTCAGTTTATGTCTGTGTTACTTGGTGTAAGTGTATGTCTTTGTTACTTGGTGTCAGTGTATGTCTGTGTTACTTGGTGTAACTATGTCTTTGTTACTTGGTGTAAGTGTATGTCTTTGCTACTTGGTGTCAGTGTATGTCTGTGTTACTGGGTATCAGTGTCTGTCTGTGTTACTGGGTATCAGTGTCTGTCTTTGTTACTTGGTGTAAGTGTGTGTCTGTGTTGCTGGGCGTCAGTGTATGTCTTTGTTACTTGGTGTCAGTGTATGTCTCTGTTACTTGGTGTAAGTGTGTGTCAGTGTTACTGGTTATCAGTGTATGTCTTTGTTACTTGGTTTCATTGTCTGTCTGTGTTACTAGGTGTAAGTGTGTGTCTGTGTTACTGGGTATCAGTGTATGTCTTTGTTACTTGGTGTCAGTGTATGTCTGTGTTACTTGGTGGACGTGTATGTCTGTGTTACTTGGTGTAAGTGTATGTCTTTGTTACTTGGTGTCAGTGTATGTCTTTGTTACTTGGTGTCAGTGTATGTCTTTGTTACTTGGTGTAAGTGTGTGTCTTTGATACTTGGTGTAAGTGTATGTCTGTGTCACTGGGTATCAGTGTCTGTCTTTGTTACTTCATGTCAGTGTGTGTCTGTGTTACTGGGTATCAGTGTCTGTCTTTGTTACTTGGTGTCAGTGTATGTCTTTGTTACTTGGTGTCAGTGTGTGTCATTGTTACTGGGTGTCAGTGTTTGTCTTTGTTACTGGGTGTAAGTGTATGTCTTTGTGACTTGGTGTTAGTGTGTGTCTGTGTTACTGGGCGTCAGTGTATGTCTTTGTTACTTGGTGTCAGTGTATGTCTGTGTTACTTGGTGTAACTGAATGTCTGTTACTTGGTGTCTGTGTCTGTCTTTGTTACTTGGTGTCAGTGTATGTCTTTGCTACTTGGTGTCAGTGTATGTCTTTGATACTTGGTGTAAGTGTGTGTCTGCGTTGCTGGGCATCAGTGTATGTCTTTGTTACTTGGTGTCAGTGTATGTATTTTTTAATTGGTGTCAGTGTATGTCTTTGTTACTTTGTGTCAGTGTATGAATGTGTTAGTTGGTGTAAGTGTGTGTCTGTGTTATTGGGTATCAGTGTATCTCATTGTTACTTGGTGTAAGTGTGTGTCTGTGTTACTGGGTATCAGTGTATGTCTTTGTTACTTGGTGTAAGTGTGTTTCTGTGTTACTGGGCATCAGTGTATGTCTTTGTTAATTGCTGTCAATCTATGTCTTTGTTACTGGGTGTCAGTGCGTGTCTGTGATACTGGGTATCATTGTATGTCTTTGTTGCTTCGTGTCAGTGTCTGTCTTTGTACGTGGTGTAAGTGGATGTCTTTGTTACTTGGTGTCAGTGTATGTCTTTGTTACTTGGTGTCAGTGAGTTTCTTTGTTACTTGGTATCAGTGTTTCTCTGTGTCACTGGGTGTCACTGTGTATCTGTGTTCCTGGGTGTCATTGTATGTCTTTGTTGCTTGGTGTCAGTGCATTTCCGTGTTACTTGGTGTCAGTGTATGTCTCTGTTACTTGGTGTAAGTGTGTGTCTGTGTTACTGGCTATCAGTGTATGTCTTTGTTACTTGGTGTCATTGTCTCTCTTTGTTACTTGGTGTAAGTGTCTGTCTTTGTTACTTGGTGTAAGTGTGTGTCTGTGTTACTGGGTATCAGTGTATGTCTTTGTTACTTGGTGTAAGTGTATGTCTTTGTTACTTGGTGTAAGTGTATGTCTTCGTTACTTGGTATCAGTGTATGTCTTTCTTACTTGGTGTAAGTGTGTGTCTGTGTTACTGGGTGTCAGTGTATGTCTCTGTTACTTGGTGTAAGTGTGTGTCTGTTTTACTGGCTATCAGTGTATGTCTTTGTTATTTTATGTCAGTTTATGTCTTAGTTACTAGGTGTCAGTGTATGTCTCTGTTACTTGGTGTAAGTGTGTGTCTGTGTTACTGGCTATCAGTGTATGTCTTTGTTACTTGGTGTCATTGTCTCTCTTTGTTACTTGGTGTAAGTGTCTGTCTTTGTAACTTGGTGTAAGTGTGTGTCTGTGTTACTTGGTATCAGTGTATGTCTTTGTTACTTGGTGTCAGTGTATGTCTTTGTTACTTGGTGTCAGTGTAAGTCTTTGTTACTTGGTATCAGTGTATGTCTTTCCTACTTGGTGTAAGTGTGTGTCTGTGTTACTGGGTGTCAGTGTATGTCTTTGTTACTTGGTGTCAGTGCATGTCCGTGTTACTTGGTGTAACTGTATGTCTTTGTTACTTGGTGTAAGTGTGTGTCTGTGTTACTGGGTATCAGTGGATGTCTTTGTTACTTGGTGTCAGTGTATGTCTTTGTTACTTGGTGTAAGTGTATGTCTTTGTTACTTGGTGTAAGTGTATGTCTTTGTTACTTGGTGTATGTGTATGTCTTTGTTACTTGGTGTCCATGTATGTCTTTGTTACTTGGTGTAAGTGTATGTCTTTCTTACTTGGTGTAAGTGTGTGTCTGTGTTACTGGGTGTCAGTGTATGTCTTTGTTACTTGGTGTCAGTGCATGTCCGTGTTACTTGGTGTAACTGTATGTCTTTGTTACTTGGTGTAAGTGTGTGTCTGTGTTACTGGGTATCAGTGGATGTCTTTGTTACTTGGTGTCAGTGTATGTCTTTGTTACTTGCTGTAAGTGTATGTCTTTGTTACTTGGTGTCTGTGTATGTCTTTTTTACTTGGTGTAAGTGTGTGCCTGTTTTACTTGGTGTCAGTGTGAGTCTTTGTTACTAGGTGTCAGTGCATGTATTTGTTACTGGGTGTTACTGTATGTCTTTGTGAATTGGTGTAAGTGCGTGTCTGTGTTACTGGGTATCAGTGTATGTCTTTGATACTTGGAGTAACTTTTTCTCTATGTTACTGGGTGTCAGTGTGTATCTGTGTTCCTGGGTGTCAGTGTATGTCTTTGTTACTTGGTGTCAGTGCATGTCTTTGTTACTTGGTGTAAGTGTATGTCTTTGTTACTTGGTGTAGGTGTGTGTCTCTGTTACTTGGTGTAAGTGTGTGTCTGTGTTACTGGCTATCAGTGTATGTCTCTGTTACTTGGTGTCATTGTCTGTCTTTGTTACTTGGTGTAAGTGTTTGTCTGTGTTGCTGGGTATCAGTGTATGTCTTTGTTACTTGGTGTCAGTGTATGTCTTTGTTACTTGGTGTAAGTATATGTCTTTGTTACTTGGTGTCAGTGTATGTCTTTGTTACTTGGTGTAGGTGTATGTCTTTGTTACTTGGTGTCAGTGTGTGTCTGTGTTCCTGGGTGTAAGTGTGTGTCTGTGTGACTGGGTATCAGTGTATGTCTGTGTTACTTGGTGTCAGTGTATGTCTTTGTTACTTGGTGTCAGTGTATGTCTGTGTTACTTGGTGTCAGTGTATGTCTTTGTTACTTGGTGTCAGTGTATGTCTTTGTTACTTGGTGTAAGTGTATGTCTTTGTTACTTGGTGTCAGTGTGTGTCTGTGTTACTTGGTGTAAATGTATGTCTTTTTTACTTGGTGTCAGTGTATGTCTGTGTTACTGGGTATCAGTGTCTGTCTTTGTTACTTGGTGTAAGTGTGTGTGTGTGTGTTACTGGGTATCAGTGTACGTCTTTGTTACTTTGTGTCAGTGTATGTCTTTATTACTTAGTGTAAGTGTATGTCTTTGTTAATTGGTGTCAGTGTATGTCTTTGTTAATTGGTGTCAGTGTATGTCTTTGTTACTTGGTGTCAGTGTATGTCTCTGTTACTTGGTGTATGTGTATGACTTTGTTACTTGGTGTCAGTGCATGTCCGTGTTACTTGGTGCAACTGTATGTCATTGTTACTTGGTGTTAATGTGTGTCTGTGTTACTGGGTATCAGTGTATGTCTTTGTTACTTGGTGTCAGTGTATGTCTTTGTTACTTGGTGTAAGTGTATGTCTTTCGTTACTGGGTATCAGTGTATGTCTTTGTTAATTGCTGTCAGTGTATGTCTTTGTTACTTGGTGTCAGTGTGTGTCTTTGTTACTTGGTGTCAGTGTATGTCTTTGTTACTGGGTGTCAGTGTGTCTTTGTGACTTGGTGTAAGTGTGTGTGTGTGTGTTACTGGGTATCAGTGTATGTCTCTGTTACTTGGTGTCAGTGTATGTCTCTGTTACTTGGTGTATGTGTATGACTTTGTTACTTGGTGTCAGTGCATGTCCGTGTTACTTGGTGTAACTGTATGTCATTGTTAGTTGGTGTTAATGTGTGTCTGTGTTACTGGGTATCAGTGTATGTCTTTGTTACTTGGTGTCAGTGTATGTCTTTGTTACTTGGTGTAAGTGTATGTCTTTCTTACTTGGTGTAAGTGTATGTCTTTCTTACTTGGTGTAAGTGTGTGTCTGTGTTACTGGGTATCAGTGTATGTCTTTGTTAATTGCTGTCAGTGCATGTCTTTGTTACTTGGTGTCAGTGTGTGTCTTTGTTACTGGGTGTCAGTGTATGTCTTTGTTACTGGATGTCAGTGTCTGTCTTTGTTACTTGGTGTAGGTGTATGTCTTTGTTACTTGGTGTCAGTGTGTGTCTGTGTTCCTGGGTGTAAGTGTGTGTCTTTGTGACTTGGTGTAATTGTGTGTCTGTATTACTGGGTATCAGTGTCTGTCTTTGTTACTTTGTGTAAGTGTGTGACTGTGTTACTGGGTATCAGTGTATATCTTTGTTACTTGGTGTCAGTGTATGTCCGTGTTACTTGGTGTAAGTGTGTGTCTTTGTTAATTGGTGTAAGTGTATCTCTGTCTTACCTGGTGTAAATGTATGTCTTTAATACTTGGTGTAATTGTATGTCTTTGTTACTTGGTGTCAGTGTATGAATGTGTTAGTTGGTGTAAGTGTGTGTCTGTGTTATTGGGTATCAGTGTATCTCATTGTTACTTGGTGTAAGTGTGTGTCTGTGTTACTGGGTATCAGTGTTTGTCTTTGTTACTTGGTGCAAGTGTGTTTCTGTGTTACTGGGTATCAGTGTATGTCTTTGCTACTTGGTGTAAGTGTGTCTCTGTTACTGGACATCAGTGTCTGTCTTTGTTAATTGCTGTCAATCTATGTCTTTGTTACTGGGTGTCAGTGCGTGTCTGTGATACTGGGTATCATTGTATGTCTTTGTTGCTTCGTGTCAGTGTCTGTCTTTGTACTTGGTGTAAGTGGATGTCTTTGTTACTTGGTGTCAGTGTATGTCTTTGTTACTTGGTGTCAGTGAGTTTCTTTGTTACTTGGTATCAGTGTTTCTCTGTGTTACTGGGTGTCACTGTGTATCTGTGTTCCTGGGTGTCAGTGTATGTCTTTGTTGCTTGGTGTCAGTGCATTTCCGTGTTACTTGGTGTCAGTGTATGTCTCTGTTACTTGGTGTAGGTGTGTGTCTGTTTTACTGGCTATCAGTGTATGTCTTTGTTACTTGGTGTCAGTTTATGTCTTTGTTACTTGGTGTCAGTGTATGTCTCTGTTACTTGGTGTAAGTGTGTGTCTGTGTTACTGGCTATCAGTGTATGTCTTTGTTACTTGGTGTCATTGTCTCTCTTTGTTACTTGGTGTAAGAGTCTGTCTTTGTTACTTGGTGTAAGTGTGTGTCTGTGTTACTGGGTATCAGTGTATGTCTTTGTTACTTGGTGTCAGTGTATGTTTTTGTTACTTGGTGTAAGTGTATGTCTTTGTTACTTGGTATCAGTGTATGTCTTTCTTACTTGGTGTAAGTGTGTGTCTGTGTTACTGGGTATCAGTGTATGTCTTTGTTAATTGCTGTCAGTGTATGCCTTTGTTACTGGGTGTCAGTGTATGTCTTTGTTACTGGGTGTCAGTGTATGTCTTTGTGACTTGGTGTAAGTGTGTGTCTGTGTTACTGGATGTCAGTGTCTGTCTTTGTTACTTGGTGTAGGTGTATGTCTTTGTTACTTGGTGTAGGTGTGTGTCTGTGTTCCTGGGTGTAAGAGTGTGTCTTTGTGACTTGGTGTAATTGTGTGTCTGTATTACTGGGTATCAGTGTCTGTCTTTGTTACTTTGTGTAAGTGTGTGTCTGTGTTACTGGGTATCAGTGTATATCTTTGTTACTTGGTGTCAGTGTATGTCCGTGTTACTTGGTGTAAGTGTGTGTCTTTGTTAATTGGTGTCAGTGTATCTCTGTCTTACCTGGTGTAAATGTATGTCTTTTTTACTTGGTGTAATTGTATGTCTTTGTTACTTGGTGTCAGTGTATGTCTTTGTTACTTTGTGTCAGTGTATGAATGTGTTAGTTGGTGTAAGTGTGTGTCTGTGTTATTGGGTATCAGTGTATCTCATTGTTACTTGGTGTAAGTGTGTGTCTGTGTTACTGGGTATCAGTGTATGTCTTTGTTACTTGGTGCAAGTGTGTTTCTGTGTTACTGGGTATCAGTGTATGTCTTTGCTACTTGGTGTAAGTGTGTCTCTGTTACTGGGCATCAGTGTCTGTCTTTGTTAATTGCTGTCAATCTATGTCTTTGTTACTGGGTGTCAGTGCGTGTCTGTGATACTGGGTATCATTGTATGTCTTTGTACTTGGTGTAAGTGGATGTCTTTGTTACTTGGTGTCAGTGTATGTCTCTGTTACTTGGTGTAAGTGTGTGTCTGTTTTACTGGCTATCAGTGTATGTCTTTGTTACTTGGTGTCAGTTTATGTCTTTGTTACTTGGTGTCAGTGTATGTCTTTGTGACTTGGTGTCATTGTCTCTCTTTGTTACTTGGTGTAAGTGTCTGTCTTTGTTACTTGGTGTAAGTGTGTTTCTGTGTTACTGGGTATCAGTGTATGTCTTTGTTACTTGGTGTCAGTGTATGGTTTTGTTACTTGGTGTAACTGTATGTCTTTGTTACTTGGTATCAGTGTATGTCTTTCTTACTTGGTGTAAGTGTGTGTCTGTGTTACTGGGTGTCAGTGTATGTCTTTGTTACTTGGTGTCAGTGCATGTCCGTGTTACTTGGTTTCACTGTATATCTTTGTTACTTGGTGTAAGTGTGTGTCTGTGTTACTGGGTATCAGTGGATGTCTTTGTTACTTGGTGTCAGTATATGTCTTTGTTACTTGGTATCAGTGTTTCTCTGTGTTACTGGGTATCACTGTGTATCTGTGTTCCTGGGTGTCAGTGTATGTCTTTGTTGCTTGGTGTCAGTGCATGTCCGTGTTACTTGGTGTCAGTGTATGTCTCTGTTACTTGGTGTAAGTGTGTGTCTGTTTTACTGGCTATCAGTGTATGTCTATGTTATTTGGTGTCAGTTAATGTCTTTGTTACTTGGTGTCAGTGTATGTCTGTGTTACTGGCTATCAGTGTATGTCTTTGTTACTTGGTGTCATTGTCTCTCTATGTTACTTGGTGTAAGTGTCTGTCTTTGTTACTTGGTGTAAGTGTGTGTCTGTGTTACTGGGTATCAGTGTATGTCTTTGTTACTTGGTGTCAGTGTATGTCTTTGTTACTTGGTGTAAGTGTATGTCTTTGTTACTTGGTATCAGTGTATGTCTTTCCTACTTGGTGTAAGTGTGTGTCTGTGTTACTGGGTGTCAGTGTATGTCTTTGTTACTTGGTGTCAGTGCATGTCCGTGTTACTTGGTGTAACTGTATGTCTTTGTTACTTGGTGTAAGTGTGTGTCTGTGTTACTGGGTATCAGTGGATGTCTTTGTTACTTGGTGTCAGTGTATGTCTTTGTTACTTGGTGTAAGTGTATGTCTTTGTTACTTGGTGGAAGTGTATGTCTTTGTTACTTGGTGTATGTGTGTGTCTGTGTTACTGGGTATCAGTGTATGTCTTTGTTACTTGGTGTCCATGTATGTCTTTGTTACTTGGTGTAAGTGTATGTCTTTGTTACTTGGTATCAGTGTATGTCTTTCTTACTTGGTGTAAGTGTGTGTCTGTGTTACTGGGTGTCATTGTATGTCTTTGTTACTTGGTGTCAGTGCATGTCTTTGTTACTTGGAGTAAGTTTTTCTCTATGTTACTGGGTGTCAGTGTGTATCTGTGTTCCTGGGTGTCAGTGTATGTCTTTGTTACTTGGTGTCAGTGTATGTCCGTGTTACTTGGTGTAAGTGTGTGTCTTTGTTAATTGGTGTAAGTGTATCTCTGTCTTACCTGGTCTAAGTGTATGTCTTTGTTACTTGGTGTAAGTGTATGCCTTTGTTACTTGGTGTCAGTGTATGTCTGATTCTTGGTGGAAGTGTGTGTCTGTGTTACTGGGTATCAGTGTCTGTCTTTGTTACTTGGTGTAAGAGTATGTCTGTGTTGCTGGTTATCAGTGTATGCCTTTGTTACTTGGTGTCAGTGGAGGTCTGTGTTACTTGGTGTAAGTGTGTGTCTTTCTTACTTGGTATAAGTGCATGTCTTTGTTAATTGGTGTCAGTGTATGTCTGTGTTACTTGGTGTAAGTGTGTGTCTTTGTTAGTTGGTGTAAGTGTATATCTTTGTTACTTGGTGTCAGTGCATGTCTCTGTTATTTGGTGTAAGTGTATGTCTTTGTTACTTTGTGTCAGAGCATGTCTTTGTTACTTGGTGTAAGTGTGTGTCTGTGTTACTGGGTATCAGTGTCTGTCTTTGCTACTTGGTGTAAGTGTGTGTCTGTGTTACTGGGTATCAGTGTATGTCTTTGCTACTTGGTGTAAGTGTGTCTGTGTTTCTGGGTATCATTGTCTGTCTTTGTTACTTGGTGTCAATGTATGTCTTTGTTACTGGGTGTCAGTGCATGTCTTTGTTACTTGGTGTCAGTGTATGTCTGTACTGCTTGGTGTAAGTGTGTGTCTGTGTTACTGGGTATCAGTGTCTGTCTTTGTTACTTGGTGTATGTGTGTGTGTGTGTGTTACTGGGTATCAGTGTACGTCTTTGTTACTTTGTGTCAGTGTATGTCTTTGTTACTTGGTGTAAGTGTATGTCTTTGTTACTTGGTGTAAGTGTGTGTCTGTGTTACTGGGTATCAGTGTATGTCTTTCTTACTTGGTGTAAGTGTGTGTCTGTGTTACTGGTGTCAGTGTATGTCTTTGTTACTTGGTGTCAGTGCATGTCTTTGTTACTGGGTGTCAGTGTGTGGCTTTGTTACTGGGTGTCAGTGCATGTCTTTGTCACTGGGTGTCAGTGCATGTCTTTGTGACTTGGTGCAAGTGCGTGTCTGTGTTACTGGGTATCAGTGTATGTCTTTGTTACTTGGAGTAATTGTTTCTCTGTGTTTCTGGGTGTCAGTGTGTATCTGTGTTACTGGGTATCAGTGTATGTCTCTGTTACTTGGTGTCAGTGTATGTCTCTGTTACTTGGTGTATGTGTATGACTTTGTTACTTGGTGTCAGTGCATGTCCGTGTTACTTGGTGTAACTGTATGTCATTGTTACTTTGTGTTAATGTATGTCTGTGTTACTGGGTATCAGTGTATGTCTTTGTTACTTGGTGTCAGTGTATGTCTTTGTTACTTGGTGTAAGTGTATGTCTTTGTTACTTGGTGTAAGTGTGTCTCTTTGTTACTTGGTGTAAGTGTGTGTCTGTGTTACTGGGTATCAGTGTATGTCTTTGTTAATTGCTGTCAGTGTATGTCTTTGTTACTTGGTGTCAGTGTGTGTCTTTGTTACTGGGTGTCAGTGTATGTCTTTGTTACTGGGTGTCAGTGTGTCTTTGTGACTTGGTGTAAGTGTGTGTCTGTGTTACTGGATGTCAGTGTCTGTCTTTGTTACTTGGTGTAAGTGTGTGTCTGTGTTACTGGGTATCAGAGTCTGTCTTTGTTACTGGGAGTCAGTGTGTGTCTTTGTGACTTGGTGTAATTGTGTGTCTGGATTACTGGGTATCAGTGTCTGTCTTTGTTACTTGGTGTAAGTGTGTGTCTGTGTTCCTGGGTATCAGTGTATGTCTTTGTTACTTGGTGTCAGTGTATGTCCGTGTTACTTGGTGTAAGTGTGTGTCTTTGTTAATTGGTGTAAGTGTATCTCTGTCTTACCTGATGTAAGTGTATGTCTTTGTTACTTGGTGTAAGTGTATGTCTTTGTTACTTGGTGTCAGTGTATGTCTGATTCTTGGTGTAAGTGTGTGTCTGTGTTACTGGGTATCAGTGTCTGTCTTTGTTACTTGGTGTAAGATTATGTCTGTGTTGCTGGTTATCAGTGTATGCCTTTGTTACTTGGTGTCAGTGGAGGTCTGTGTTACTTGGTGTAAGTGTGTGTCTTTCTTACTTGGTATAAGTGCATGTCTTTGTTAATTGGTGTCAGTGTATGTCTGTGTTACTTGGTGTAAGTGTGTGTCTTTGTTAGTTGGTGTAAGTGTATATCTTTGTTACTTGGTGTCAGTGCATGTCTGTGTTATTTGGTGTAAGTGTATGTCTTTGTTACTTTGTGTCAGTGCATGTCTTTGTTACTTGGTGTAAGTGTGTGTCTGTGTTACTGGGTATCAGTGTATGTCTTTGCTACTTGGTGTAAATGTGTCTCTGTGTTACTGGGTATCAGTGTCTGTCTTTGTTACTTGGTGTCAATGTATGTCTTTGTTACTGGGTGTCAGTGCATGTCTGTGATACTGGGTATCATTGTATGTCTTTGTACTTGGTCTCAGTGGATGTCTTTGTTACTGGTATGTGAATGTTGATTTTACTCTGGCCCTGTCAGTTACTGGTATGTGAATGTTGATTTTACTCTGTACCTGACAGTACCTGGTATGTGAATGTTGATTTTACTCTGCATCAGTCAGTACCTGGTGTGTGAATGTTGATTTTACTCTGCACCTGTCAATTCCTGGGATGTCAAAGTTGATTCTACTCTTTACCTGTCAGTTCCTGGTATGTGAATGTTGATTTGACTCTGTACCTGTCAGTTACTGGTATGTGAATGTTGATTTTACTCTGTATCAGTCAATTCCTGGTATGTACATGTAGATTTTTCTCTGTACCTGGTGTGTGTGAATCTTGATTTTACTCTGTACCTGTCAATTCCTGGTATGTCAATGTTAATTTTACACTGAGCCTGTCAGGTCCTGGGATGTGAATGTTGATTCTGCAATGTACCTGTCAGTACCTGGTATGTAAATGTTGATTTTACTCTGTACCTGTCAGTTCCTGGGATGTGAATGTTGATTTTACTCTGTACCTGTCAGTACCTGGTATGTAAATGTTGATTTTACTCTGGACCTGCCAGTTCCTGGTATGTGAATGTTGATCTTACTCTGTACCTGCCAGTTCCTGGTATGTAAATTTAGATTTTACTCTGTACCTGTCATTTCCTGGGATGTGAATGTTGATTTTACTCTGTACCTGGTATGTAAATGTTGATTTTGCTGTGTACCTGCCAGTTCCTGGTATGTAAATTTAGATTTTACTCTGTCCCTGACAGTACCTGGTTTGTGAATGTTGATTTTACTCTGTTCCTGCCGGTTCCTGGTAAGTAAATGTAGATTTTACTCTGTACCTGGTGTGTGTGAATGTTGATTTTACTCTGTACCTGTCAATTCCTGGTATGTCAATGTTAATTTTACTCTGTTCATTTCAGTACCTGGTATGTGAATGCAGATTTTACTCTGCACCTGTCAATTCCTGGTATGTGAATGTTGATTTTACTCTGTACCTGTCAGTACCTGGTATGTGAATGTTTGTTTTACTCTGTACCTGCCAGTTCCTGGTTTGTAAATGTAGATTTTACTCTGTACCTGGCGTGTGTGAATGTTGATTTTACTCTGTACCTGTCAATTCCTGGTATGTCCATGTTAATTTTACTCTGTACCTGTCAGTTACTGGGATGTAAATGTTGATTTTACTCTGTATCAGTCAATTATTGGTCTGTGAATGTTGATTCTGCAATGTACCTGTCAGTACCTGGTATGTAATTGTTGATTTTACTCTGTACCTGTCAGTTCCTGGGATGTGAATGTTGATTTTACTCTGTACCTGGTGTGTGTCAATGTTGATTTTACTCTGTCCCTGTCAATTCCTGGTATGTGTAGGTTGATTTTGCTCTGTACCTGCCAGTTCCTGGTATGTAAATGTTGATTTTAGATTAGATTAGAGATACATCACTGATATAGGCCCTTCAGCCCACCGAGTCTGTGCCGAACATCAACCACCCATTTATACTAATCCTACACTAATCCCATATTCCCAACAAACATCACCACCTGTCCCTATTTTGCCCTACCACCTACCTATACTGGTGACAATTTATAATGGCCAATTTACCTGTCACCACAGACAGGCCTTTTGAAAATCTATATCCATAAATTGATATACATGAGTCGGGGCGGAAGATGTTGGTATGGTTCTTAATGAATACTTTGTATCTGTCTTAACAGAAGAGGGGACGATGCAGATATTGTCTTTAAGGAGGAGGAGTGTGAATTATTGGATGTGATATACGAGGGAGAGAGGAAGTATTAATGGCATTAGCATCCTTGAAAGTTGGTAAATCACCAGGGCCAGATGAAATGTATTCTCGGCTGTCCAAAGAAGTGAGAGAGGAAATAGCAGAGGATATCACCATCATTTTCCAGTCCTCACTGGATACAGGTGTAGTGCCAGAGGATTGGTGAACTGTTAACATTGTACCTCTTTAAAACTGGAGCAAGGGATGGAGCGAATTATTGCAGACCAGTCAGTGTAACCTCAGTAGTCGGCAAATTATTGGAATGTATTCTGTGAGACAAGATAAACGGTCACTTAGAAAGGCTCAGGTCAATCAAGGACAGTCAGCATGGATTTGATAAGGGAAGATATTGTTTGACCAACTTGATTGAATTTTTCGACAACGTAGTAAGGATGATAGATGAGGGTAGTGCTGATGATATGGTCCACATGGATTTTGGCAAGGCTTTTGACAAGGTCCCATGTGGCATACTAGTTAAAAAAATAAAATCCCATGGAATCCAGGGAACTGCAGCAAGCTGGATACAAAATTGGCTCAGTGACAGGAAACAAAGGGTGATTGTTGATGGGTGATTTACTGACTTAAGGTCTGTTTCCAGTGGCGTTCCACAGGGCTCAGGACTGGATCCTCTGCTTTTTGTGGTGTATATTAACGATTTGAACGTAAATGTAGGGGGCATGATCAAGATGTTTGCAGATGGTACACAGATTGGCCGTGGGGTAGATAGCGAGGAGGATAGCTGTCGGCTGCAGGAAAATATTGATGGCAGAAAAGTGACAAATGAAATTCAACCTGGATAAGTGTCAGGTGATGCAATTGAGGAGGTCAGACAAGGCAAAGGGATAGATGATCAATAGGAAAATACTGAGAAGTGTAGAGGAAGTGAGGGACCTTGGAGTCAATGTCCACTGATCCCTGAAGGTAGCAGGTCAGGTCGATAAGGTGGTTAAGAAGGGATACGGAATCCTTTCCCTTATTAGCTAAGGTATAGAATACAGGAGCAGGGAGGTTATACTAGAACTGTATAAATCATTGGTTAGGCCACAACCTGAGTACTGTGTGTAGTTCTGGTCACCTCATTACACAAAGGATGTAATTGCACGAGAGAGGCGACTGAGGAGATTTACAAGGACTGGAAAAATGCAGCTCTGAAGAAAGATGAGATAGGCTGGGGCTATTCTAATTCGAACAGAGAAGGCTGAAGGGAGATCTGATTGAAATGGACATAATTTTGTGGGGCCTGGATAGAGTGGAGGTGAAGAGTCTATTCACCTTAGCAGAGAGATCAGTGACTCGGGGGCAGTGACTTAAAGTGCTTGGTAGAAGGATTAGCGGGGAGTTGAGGAGAAACTTGTTGACCCAAAAATACAAAATTGGCTCAGTGACAGGAAACAAAGCGTAATTGTTATAATAAAAGCAAAATACTGCGGAAGCTGGAAATCTGATGTAAAAACAAGAAATGCTGGAAATACTCGGCAGGTCTGGCAGCATCTGTGGAGAGAGAAGCAGAGACTGTAATTAAAGTCAGTCTCCATGGACACACCACAGCCCAGACCCTGAGACAGAAATAAATGCACACACATACAAACACCACAGTTCAGACCCTGAGACATACATATATACACACACACAGACACACACACAAACACACACATACACCACAGCCCAGACCCTGAGACTTATATATATGCACACACACACGCACACAGACAAAGCCCAGACCCTGAGAGTATATATATGCACACACATATACACACACACACACCACAGTACAGACCCTGAGACTTATATACATGCACACACACACACATACACCACAGCCTGGACACTGAGACTTATATATATGTACACACACACACACACCACAGCCCAGACACTGAGACTTATATATGTGCACACACACACACACACACTGAGATATATACATATATAAACACAGACTCACCACAGTCCAGACCCTGAGAATATATATATATACACACACACACACACCACAGTCCAGGCCCTGAGATATATATATACACACACACAAACCACAGTCCATGCCCTGAGACTTATATATATATACACACACCCTAACCACAGTCCAGATCCTGGGACATATATATATATATACAGACACACACACCACAGCCCAAACCCTGAGACATATACATATACAAACACACACACACCACAGTACAGACCCTGAGACGTCTATATATATGTACACACACACACACCACAGTCCAGGCCCTGAGACTTATATATATATATATACAAACACACACACACCACAGTACAGACCCTGAGACTTCTATACATATGTACACACACACATCACACTCCAGGCCCTGAGAATTATATATATACACACACACACACCACAGTCCAGGCTCTGAGACTTATATATATGCAAACACAAACACACCACAGTCCAGGCCCTGAGACTTATATATATACACACACACACACCACAGTCCAGGCCCTGAGGGTTATATATACACACACACACACACACCACAGTCCAGGCCCTGAGATGTATAAATCTACACGCACATACACACCACAGTCCAGGACCTGAGAAAAAAAAATATATATATATACACACACTCACCACATTCCAGATCCAGAGAAAAAAAAAAATATATATATACACACACACTCACCACATTCCAGATCCTGAGGAAAATATATATATATATATACACACACTCACCACATTCCAGACACTGAGAAAAAAAAATATATATATACACACACTCACCACATTCCAGACCCTGAGAAAAAAATAAAATATATATATACACACACACTCACCACATTCCAGACCCTGAGGAAAAAATATATATATATAAATACGCACACTCACCACATTCCAGACCCTGAGAAAAAATAAATATATATATATATATACACACACTCACCACAGTCCAGACACTGAGAAAAAAAAATATATATACACACACTCACCACATTCCAGACACTGCGAAAAAAAAATACATGTATATAAACACACTCACCACATTCCAGACCCTGAGAAAAAAATATATATATATATACACACACTCACCACATTCCAGACCCTGAGAATAAAATATATATACATACACACACTCACCACATTCCAGACCCTGAGGAAAAAAATATATATATACACACACACTCACCACATTCCAGACCCTGAGAAAAAGAATTATTATTATATAGATATACACACGCTCACCACATTCCAGATCCTGAGAAAAAAAAATATATATATACACACACACTCACCACATTCCAGACACTGAGAAAAAAATTATATATATATATATATATATATATATATACACAAACACTCACCACATTCCAGACCCTGAGAAAAAAAAATATATATATATACACACACTCACCACATTCCAGACCCAGAGGAAAAAAAAAAATATATATATATACAGACACACTCACCACATTCCAGACCCTGAGAAAAAAATATATATATATACACACACACTCACCACATTCCAGACCCTGAGAAAAAAAAAATATATATATATATATATACACACACACTCACCACATTCCAGACCCTGAGAAAAAAAATAGATATATATACACACACACTCAACATTCCAGACACTGAGAAAAAAAAATATATATATACGCACACACACTCACCACATTCCAGACACTGAGAAAAAAAAATATATATAAACACACACACACTCACCACATTCCAGACACTGAGAAAAAAAAAATATATATATATACACACACTCATCACATTCCAGACCCTGAGAAAAAAAAAATATATATATACACACATTCACCACATTCCAGACCCAGAGAAAAAAAAAATATATATATACACACACTCACCACATTCCAGACCCTGAGAAAAAAAATTATATATATATATATATATATATATATACACACACACTCACCACATTCCAGACCCTGAGAAAAAAATATATATATATACACACATTCACCACATTCCAGACCCAGAGAAAAAAAAAATATATATATACACACTCACCACATTCCAGACCCTGAGAAAAAAAAAATATATATATATATATACACACACTCACCACATTCCAGACCCTGATAATAAAATATATATATATATACACACTCACCACATTCCAGACACGGAGAAAAAAAAAATATATATATATATATATATATATATACACACACTCACCACATTCCATACCCTGAGAAAAAAAATATATATATATACACACACACTCACCACATTCCAGACCCTGAGAAAAAAAATTATATATATATATATATATATATATATATACACACACTCACCACATTCCATACCCTGAGGAAAAAAAAATATATACATACACACACTCACCACATTCCAGACACTGAGAAAAAAATATATATATACACACACTCACCACATTCCAGACCCAGAGGGAAAAAAAATATATATTATTATACACACATTCACCACATTCCAGACACAGAGAAAAAATATATATATATATATACACACACAGTCACCACATTCCAGACACTGAGAGAAAAATATATATATATATATATATACACATACTCACAACATTCCAGACCCTGAGAAAAAAAAAATATATATATACACACTCACCACATTCCAGACCCTGAGAAAAAAAAATATATATAAAAAATACACTCACCACATTCCAGACCCTGAGAAAAAAAATTATATATATATACACACACACTCACCACATTCCAAACCCTGAGAGAAAAAATTATATATATATATATATATATATATATACACACACTCACCACATTCCAGACACTGAGAAAAAATATATATATATATACACACACACTCACCACATTCCAAACCCTGAGAGAAAAAATTATATATATATATATATATATATATATATATAGACACACTCACCACATTCCAGACCCTGAGAAAAAAAATATATATATACACACACACTCACCACATTCCAGACACTGAGAAAAAAAATATATATATACACACATTCACCACATTCCAGACCCTGAGAAAAAAAAAAATATATATATATACAAACACTCACCACATTTCAGACCGAGAAAAAAAATACATATATATGCACACTCACCACATTCCAGACCCTGAGAAAAAAAAAAATATTTATATATATATACACACTCACCACATTCCAGTCCCTGAGAAAAAAAAATATATATATATATACACACTCACCAAATTCCAGACCCTGAGAAAAAAAAAATATATATATACACACACACACACCACATTCCAGACCCTGAGAAAAAAAAATATATATATATACACACTCACCACATTCCAGACCCAGAGAAAAAAAAATATGCTTATATATGTATACACACACTCACCACATTCCAGACACTGAGAAAAAAAACATATATATATATATACACACTCACCAAATTCCAGACACTGAGAAAAAAAAAACATATATATATACACACACACTCACCACATTCCAGACCCTGAGGAAACAAAATATATATATACAGACACACTCACCACATTCCAGACACTGAGAAAAAAAACATATATATATATATACACACTCACCAAATTCCAGACACTGAGAAAAAAAAAACATATATATATACACACACACTCACCACATTCCAGACGCTGAGAAAAAAAAATATATATATATACACACTCACTCACCACATTCCAGACCCTGAGAAAAAAATAATATATATCCACACTCACCACATTCCAGACACAGAGAAAAAAAAATATACATATATATGTATACACACACTCACCACATTCCAGACTCTGAGAAAAAAAAAATATATATATACACACACACCACATTCCAGACGCTGAGAAAAAAAAATATAGACATATACACACTCACCACATTCCAGACCCTGAGAAAAAAAATATATATATTTCTGCACACACACTCACCACATTCCAGACCCTGAGAAAAAAAAAAGATATATATATACACACACTCACCACATTCCAGACCCCGAGAAAAATAAATATATATATAAACACACACCACATTCCAGACACTGAGAAAACAAATATATACATATACACACTCTCACCACAATCCAGACCCTGAGAAAAAAAATATATATATACACACACTCACCACATTCCAGACCTTGAGAAAAAAAAAATATATATATATACACACACACTCACCACATTCCAGACCCTGAGAAAAAAAATATATATATACACACACTCACCACATTCCAGACACCGAGAAAAAAATATATATATATATACACACACTCACCACATTCCAGACCCTGAGAAAAAAAATATAAATATATACACACACTCACCACATTCCAGACAACGAGAAAAAAAATATATACATATATACACACACTCACCAAATTCCAGACACTGAGAAAAAAATATATATATACACACACACTCACCACATTCCGGACTCTGAGAAAAAAATAATATTTATATACACACACACACACTCACCACAGTCCACACCCTGAGAAAAAAAAATATATATATATATACACACTCACCACATTCCAGACCCTGAAAAAAAATATATATATATATACACACACTCACCACATTCCAGATCCTGAGAAAAATATATATATATATACACACACTCACCACATTCCAGACCCTGAGGAAAAAAATACATATATACACACACACTCACCACATTCCAGACCCTGAGAAAAAAAAATATATATATACACACACTCACCACATTCCAGACCCTGAGAAAAAAAAAAATATATATATATACACACACTCACCACATTCCAGACCCTGAGGGAAAAAAAATTATTTACATATACACACTCTCACCACATTCCAGACACTGAGAAAAAAAAATATATATATATACACACACTCACCACATTCCAGACACTGAGAAAAAAAAAAATATATATATATATACACACACACTCACCACATTCCAGACCCTGAGAAAAAAATATATATATATACACACACTCACCACATTCCAGACACAGAGAAAAAAAATATGTATATATTTACACACACACTCACCACATTCCAGACCCTGAGAAAAAATATATATATATATATATATACACACACTCACCACATTCCAGACCCTGAGAAAAAAAAATATATATATACACACTCACCACATTCCAGACCCTGAGAAAAAAATATATATACATACACACACTCACCACATTCCAGACACTGAGAAAAAAAATTATATATATACACACACACACTCACCACATTCCAGACCCTGAGAAAAAAAAATATATATATACACACTCACCACATTCCAGACCCTGAGAAAAAAAAAAATATATATATACACACTCACCACATTCCAGACCCAGAGGGAAAAAAATATATATTATTATACACACACTCACCACATTCCAGACCGAGAAAAAAAATATATATATATGCACACTCACCACATTCCAGACACAGAGAAAAATATATATATATACATATACACACACTCACCACATTCCAGACACTGAGAGAAAAAAATATATATATATATATATATATATATATACACACACTCACAACATTCCAGACCCTGAGAAAAAAAAAATATATATATACAAACACTCACCACATTCCAGACCGAGAAAAAAATATATATATATGCACACTCACCACATTCCAGACCCTGAGAAAAAAAAAATATATATATATACACACACTCACCACATTCCAGACCCTGAGAAAAAAATATATATATCGATACACACACACCACATTCCAGACGCTGAGAAAAAAAATATATATATATATACACACACTCACCACATTCCAGACCCTGAGAAAAATATATATATATATACATATACACACACACCACATTCCAGACCCTGAGAGAAAAAAAACATATATATATACATATACACACACACCACATTCCAGACACAGAGAAAAAAAATATATATATATATACACACTCACCACCATCCAGACCCTGTGAATAAAATATATATATATACATATACACACACACCACATTCCAGACCATGAGAGAAAAAAAACATATATATATACATATAAACACTCACCACATTCCAGACACTGGGAAAAAAAATTATATATATACACACTCACCACATTTCAGACGCAGAGAAAAAAAATTATATATATATACACACACTCACCACATTCCAGACCCTGAGAAAAAAAAAAAATATATATATACACACACTCACCACATTCCAGACCCTGAGAAAAAAATATGTATATAGATACACACACACCACATTCCAGACGCTGAGAAAAAAAAAAATATATATATACACACACTCACCACATTCCAGACCCTGAGAAAAATATATATATATATACATATACACACACACCACATTCCAGACCCTGAGAGAAAAAAAACATATATATATACATATACACACACACCACATTCCAGACACAGAGAAAAAATATATATATATATATACACACTCACCACCATCCAGACCCTGAGAATAAAATATATATATATATACATATACACACACACCACATTCCAGACCCTGAGAGAAAAAAAACATATATATATACATATAAACACTCACCACATTCCAGACACTGGGAAAAAAAATTATATATATACACACTCACCACATTCCAGACGCAGAGAAAAAAAATTATATATATATACACACACTCACCACATTCCAGACACTGAGTAAAAAAAATTATATATATACACACACACACTCACCACATTCCACACGCTGAGAAAAAAAAAAAATATATATATATATATACACACTCACCACATTCCAGACACTGAGAAAAAAATATATATATATACACTCACCACATTCCAGACACTGAGGAAAAATAAAATATATATATATACACACACTCACCACATTCGAGATCCTGAGAAAAAAAAAATATATATATATATACACACACTCACCACATTCCAGACACTGAGAAAAAAAAATATATATATACACACTCACAACATTCCAGACACTGAGAAAAAAAAAATATATATATATACACACACTCACCACATTCCAGACACTGAGAAAAAAAAATAAATATATACACACACTCACCACATTACAGACCCTGAGAAAAAAAAATATATATATACACACACACACTCACCACATTCCAGACACTGAGAAAAAAAAAAATATATATATATATACACTCACCACATACCTGACACTGAGAAAGAAAATATATAGATATATATATACACACTCTCACCACATTCCAGACACTGTGAAAAAAAATATATATATATATACACACACTCACCACATTCCAGACAGAGAAAAAAAAATATATATCGATACACACACACCACATTCCAGACCCTGAGAGAAAAAAATATATATATATATATACAAACACACCATTCTAGACCCTGAGAAAAATTCTTTTCTCTTCTTTTGGGCCTCCTTATCTCGAGAGACAATGGATACGCGCCTGGAGGTGGTCAGTGGTTTGTGAAGCAGCGCCTGGAGTGGCTATAAAGGCCAATTCTGGAGTGACAGGCTCTTCCACAGGTGCTGCAGAGAAATTTGTTTGTTGGGGCTGTTGCACAGTTGGCTCTCCCCTTGCGCCTCTGTCTTTTTTCCTGCCAACTACTAAGTCTCTTCGACTCGCCACAATTTAGCCCTGTCTTTATGGCTGCCCGCCAGCTCTGGCGAATGCTGGCAACTGACTCCCACGACTTGTGATCAATGTCACACGATTTCATGTCGCGTTTGCAGACGTCTTTATAACGGAGACATGGACGGCCGGTGGGTCTGATACCAGTGGCGAGCTCGCTGTACAATGTGTCTTTGGGGATCCTGCCATCTTCCATGCGGCTCACATGGCCAAGCCATCTCAAGCGCCGCTGACTCAGTAGTGTGTATAAGCTGGGGATGTTGGCCGCTTCAAGGACTTCTGTGTTGGAGATATAGTCCTGCCACCTGATGCCAAGTATTATCCGAAGGCAGCGAAGATGGAATGAATTGAGACGTCGCTCTTGGCTGGCATACGTTGAAAAATATTTATATATATATATATACACACACTCACCACATTCCAGACAATTATAAAATATATATATACACACACACTCACCACATTCCAGACCCTGAGAAAGAAAAATATATATATATACACACTCACCACATTCCAGTCACTGAGAAAAAAAAAATATATATATATATACACACTCACCACATTCCAGACCCTGAGAAAAAAAAATATATATAGATACACACACACCACATTCCAGACGCTGAGAAAAATATATATATATATATATATATATACACACACTCACCACATTCCAGACCCTGAGAAAAAAAAGTATACATAGATATACGCACACACACCACATTCCAGACCCTGAGAAAAATAAATAAATATATACATATACACACACACCACATTCCAGACCCTGAGGAAAAAAAAACATATATATATACATATACACACACACCACATTCCAGACACAGAAAAAAATATATATATATATACACACTCACCACCATCCAGACCCTGAGAAAAATATATATATACACACACACACCACATTCCAGACCCTGAGAAAAAAATATATATATATACGTACACACACCACATTCCAGAAACTGAGAAAAAAAAAATATATATATATATACACACTCACCACATTCCATACACTGAGAAAAAAATATATATATACATACACACACACTCATCACATTCCAGACACTGAGAAAAAAAATATATATATATACACACTCACCACATTCCAGACACTGAGAAAAAAAAAATATATATATATATATACACACACACACTCACCACATTCCAGACACGGAGAAAAATATATATATATATATATATATACACACACTCACCACATTCCAGACACTGAGTAAAAAAAATTATATATATACACACACACACTCAACACATTCCACACGCTGAGAAAAAAAAAAAATATATATATATATATACACACTCACCACATTCCAGACCCTGAGAAAACAAAAAAATAATATATATATATACACAGACTCACCACATTCCTGACACTGAAAAAAAAAAAAATATATATATATATACACACACTCATCACATTCCAGACCCTGAGAAAAATAAAAATATATATATACACACACTCACCATATTCCAGACACTGAGAAAAAAATATATATATAGACACACTCACCACATTCCAGACCCTGAGAAAAAAAAAAAATAATATATATATATACACAGACTCACCACATTCCTGACACTGAAAAAATATATATATATATATATATACACACACTCATCACATTCCAGACCCTGAGAAAAATAAAAATATATATATACACACACTCACCATATTCCAGACACTGAGAAAAAAATATATATATAGACACACTCACCACATTCCAGACCCTGAGAAAAAAAAAATATATATATATATACACACTCACAACATTCCAGACCCTGAGAAAAAAAAATATATATATATACAAACACTCACCACATTCCAGACCGAGAAAAATATATATATATATACACACTCACCACATTCCAGACCCTGAGAAAAAAAAAATATATATATATACACACTCACCAAATTCCAGACCCTGAGAAAAAAAATATATATATATACGCTCACTCACCACATTCCAGACCCTGAGAAAATAAAATATATATATTTATACACACACTCACCACATTCCAGACCCTGAGAAAAAAAAATATATATATATATACACACACTCACCACATTCCAGACCCTGAGAAAATAAAAAAAATATATATATATACGCTCACTCACGACATTCCAGACCCTGAGAAAATAAAATATATATATTTATACACACACACACACTCACCACATTCCAGACCCTGAGAAAATAAAAAAAATATATATACACACACTCACCACATTCCAGACCCTGAGGGAAAAAAAAATCTCTATATATACACACATTCACCACATTCCAGACACTGAGAAAAAAAAAATATATATATATACACACACTCACAGCATTCCAGACCCTGAGGAAACAAAATATATATATACAGACACACTCACCACATTCCAGACACTGAGAAAAAAAACATATATATCTATATACACACTCACCAAATTCCAGACACTGAGAAAAAAAAAACATATATATATACATACACACTCACCACATTCCAGACGCTGACAAAAAAAAAAATATATATATATATACACACTCACTCAGCACATTCCAGACCCTGAGAAAAAATATATATCCACACTCACCACATTCCAGACCAAGAGAAAAAAATATATACATATATATGTATACACACACTCACCACATTCCAGACCCTGAGAAAAAAAAAATATATATATACACACACCACATTCCAGACCCTGAGAATAAAAAATATATACATATACATACTCACCACATTCCAGACACTGAGAAAAAAAATATATATATTTCTGCACACACACTCACCACATTCCAGACCCTGAGAAAAAAAAAATATGTATATATACACACACTCACCACATTCCAGACCCTGAGAAAAAAAAAAATATATATATATATACACACTCACCACATTCCAGACTCTGAGAAAATATATATATATATATATATACACACTCACCACATTCCAGACACTGAGAAAAAATATATATATATACAGACACACTCACCACATTCCAGACTCTGAGAAAAAAAAAATTTATATATACACACACTCACCACATTCCAGACCCTGAGAAAAAAATATATATATATACACACACTCACCACATTCCAGACACAGAGAAAAAAATTATATATATATTTACACACACACTCACCACATTCCAGACCCTGAGAAAAAAAAAATATATATATATACACACACTCACCACATTCCAGACCCTGAGAAAAAAATATATATATATATACACACTCACCACCTTCCAGACCCTGAGAAAAAAAAATATATGCATACACACACTCACCACATTCCAGACACTGAGAAAAAAAATTATATATATATACACACACACACTCACCACATTCCAGACCCTGAGAAAAAAAAATATATATACACACTCACCACATTCCAGACCCTGAGAAAAAAAAAATATATATACCCACACTCACCACATTCCAGACCCAGAGGGAAAAAAATATATATTATTATACACACACTCACCACATTCCAGACCCGGAGAAAAAAAAAATATATATACACACACAGACACCACATTCCAGACACAGAGAAAAAAATATATATATACATATACACACAATCACCACATTCCAGACACTGAGAGAAAAATATATATATATATATATATATATATATATATATATACACACACTCACCACATTCCAGACACCGAGAAAAAAAACTATATGTATATACACACACTCACCACATTCCAGACACTGAGAAAAAAAAATATATATATACACACTCACCACATTCCAGACACCGAGAAAAAAAAAATATATATATATATATACACACACTCACCACATTCCAGACCCTGAGAAAAAATATATATACATATACACACACTCACCACATTCCAGTCACCGATAAAAAATATATATATATTTACACACACACTCACCACATTCCAGACCCTGTGAAAAAAAAAATATATATATATATACACACACTCACCACATTCCAGACCCTGAGGGAAAAAAAAAAATATATATATATATATACACACACACTCACCACATTCCAGACACCAAGAAAAAAATATATATATATACACACACTCACCACATTCCAGACACTAAGAAAAATATATATATATATACACACACTCACCACTTTCCAGACCCTGAGAAAAAAAATTTATATATATATACACACACACACTCACCACATTCCACACCCTGAGAAAAATATATATATATATACACACTCACCACATTCCAGACCCTGAGAAAAAAAAATATATATACACACACTCACCACATTCCAGACACCGAGAAAAAAATATATATGTATATACACACACTCACCACATTCCAGACACTGAGAAAAATATATATATTTATACACACACACTCACCACATTCCAGACACCGAGAAAAAAAATATATATATATACACACACTCACCACAGTCCAGACCCTGAGAAAAAAAAATATATACATGTACACACACTCACCACATTCCAGTTCCGAGAAAAAAAAAATATATATATACACACACTCACCACATTCCAGACCCTGAGAAATATATATATATATATATATATATACACACACACTCACCACATTCCAGACCCTGAGGGAAAAAAAAATATTTACATATACACACTCTCACCACATTCCAGACACTGAGAGAAAAAATATATATATATACACACACTCACCACATTCCAGACCCTGAGAAAAAAAAAAATATATATATATATATATATATACACACACACTCACCACATTCCAGACCCTGAGAAAAAAAAAATATGTATATATACACACACTCACCACATTCCAGACACAGAGAAAAAATATATATATATATTTACACACACTCACCACATTCCAGACCCTGAGAAAAAAAAATATATATATATACACACACTCACCACATTCCAGACCCTGAGAAAAAAAATATATATATACACACACTCACCACATTCCAGACACTGAGAAAAAAAAATAAATATATACACACACTCACCACATTCCAGACCCTGAGAAAAAAAAAATATATATACACACACTCACCACATTCCAGACCCTGAGAAAAAAAATATATATATATATACACACACTCCCCACATTTCAGACTCTGAGAAATATATATATATATATATATATATATATATATATACACACACTCACCACATTCCAGACACAGAAAAAATATATATATATATTTACACACACTCACCACATTCCAGACCCTGAGAAAAAAAAAATATATATATACACACACTCACCACATTCCAGACCCTGAGAAAAAAAATATATATATACACACACTCACCACATTCCAGACACTGAGAAAAAAAAAAAAATATATACACACACTCACCACATTACAGACCCTGAGAAAAAAAAATATATATATACACACACACACTCACCACATTCCAGACCCTGAGAAAAATATATATATATATATATATACACACTCACCACATACCTGACACTGAGAAAGAAAATATATAGATATATATATATACACACTCTCACCACATTCCAGATACTGTGAAAAAAAAATATATATATATACACACACTCACCACATTCCAGACAGAGAAAAAAATATATATATCGATACACACACACCACATTCCAGACCCTGAGAGAAAAAAAAAATATATATATATACAAACACACCATTCTAGACCCTGAGAAAAATATATATATATATATATACACACACACTCACCACATTCCAGACAATGATAAAATATATATATACACACACACTCACGACATTCCAGACCCTGAGCAAGAAAAATATATATATATACACACTCACCACATTCCAGTCACTGAGAAATAAAAATATATATATATATACACACTCACTACATTCCAGAACCTGAGAAAAAATATATATATATAGATACACACACACCACATTCCAGACGCTGAGAAAAAAAAAATATATATATACACACACTCACCACATTCCAGACCCTGAGAAAAAAAAGTATACATAGATATACGCACACACACCACATTCCAGACCCTGAGAAAAAAAAATAAATATATACATATACACACACACCACATTCCAGACCCTGAGGAAAAAAAACATATATATATACATATACACACACACCACATTCCAGACACACAGAAAAAAATATATATATATACACACTCACCACCATCCAGACCCTGAGAAAAATATATATATATATACACACACACTCACCACATTCCAGACCCTGAGAAAAAAAATATATATATATACGTACACACACCACATTCCAGACACTGAGAAAAAAAAAGAATATATATATATACACACTCACCACATTCCATACACTGAGAAAAAAATATATATATACATACACACACACTCATCACATTCCAGACACTGAGAAAAAAAAAATATATATACACACACACACACCACATTCCAGACCCTGAGAATATAAATATATATATATATACACACTCAGCACATTCCAGACCCTGAGAAAAAAAAAATATGTATATACACACACTCACCACATTCCAGACCCTGAGAAAAAAAAATATATATATATACACACACTCACCACATTCCAGACCCTGAGAAAATAAAAAAAATATATATATATACGCTCACTCACCACATTCCAGACCCTGAGAAAATAAAATATATATATTTATACACACACACACACACTCACCACATTCCAGACCCTGAGAAAATAAAAAAAAATATATATACACACACTCACCACATTCCAGACCCTGAGGGAAAAAAAATCTCTATATATACACACATTCACCACATTCCAGACACTGAGAAAAAAAATATATATATATATACACACACTCACCGCATTCCAGACCCTGAGGAAACAAAATATATATATACAGACACACTCACCACATTCCAGACACTGAGAAAAAAAACATATATATATATATACACACTCACCAAATTCCAGACACTGAGAAAAAAAAACATATATATATACATACACACTCACCACATTCCAGACGCTGAGAAAAAAAAAATATATATATATACACACACTCACCACATTCCAGACCCTGAGAAAATAAAAAAAAAATATATATATACGCTCACTCACCACATTCCAGACCCTGAGAAAATAAAATATATATATTTATACACACACACACACTCACCACATTCCAGACCCTGAGAAAATAAAAAAATATATATATACACACACTCACCACATTCCAGACCCTGAGGGAAAAAAAATCTCTATATATACACACATTCACCACATTCCAGACACTGAGAAAAAAAAATATATATATATACACACACTCACCGCATTCCAGACCCTGAGGAAACAAAATATATATATACAGACACACTCACCACATTCCAGACACTGAGAAAAAAAACATATATATATATATACACACTCACCAAATTCCAGACACTGAGAAAAAAAAACATATATATATACATACACACTCACCACATTCCAGACGCTGAGAAAAAAAAAAATATATATATACACACTCACTCAGCACATTCCAGACCCTGAGAAAAAAATATATATATCCACACTCACCACATTCCAGTCCAAGAGAAAAAAAATTATACATATATATGTATACACACACTCACCACATTCCAGACCCTGAGAAAAAAAAATAAATATATATACACACACACCACATTCCAGACCCTGAGAAAAAAAAATATATACATATACACACTCACCACATTCCAGACACTGAGAAAAAAAATATATATATTTCTGCACACACACTCACCACATTCCAGACCCTGAGAAAAAAAAAAAGATATATATATACACACACTCACCACATTCCAGACTCTGAGGAAAAAAATAATATATATTTCTGCACACACACTCACCACATTCCAGACCCTGGGAAAAAAAAGATATATATATATAAACACACTCACCACATTCCAGACCGCGAGAAAAATAAATATATATATATATAAACACACACCACATTCCAGACACTGAGAAAACAAATATATACATATACACACTCTCACCACAATCCAGACCCTGAGAAAAAAAAAATATATATACACACACTCACCACATTCCAGACCTTGAGAAAAAAAAAATATATATATACACACACTCACCACATTCCAGACCCTGAGAAAAAATATATATATATACACACACTCACCACATTCCAGACACCGAGAAAAAAAAAATATATATATACACACACTCACCACATTCCAGACCCTGAGAAAAAAAATATATATATATACACACACTCACCACATTCCAGACACCGAGAAAAAAAATATACACATATATACACACACTCACCACATTCCAGACTCTGAGAAAAAAAATATATATATATACACACTCACCACATTCCAGACCCTGAGAAAAATATATATATATATATACACACACTCACCACATTCCAGACTCTGAGAAAAAAATATATATATATATACACACTCACCACATTCCAGACCCTGAGAAAAAAAAATATATATATATTTACACACACACTCACCACATTCCAGACCCTGAGAAAAAAAATATATATATATATACACACACTCACCACATTCCAGACCCTGAGAAATATATATATATATATATACACACTCACCACATTCCAGACCCTGAGAAAAAAAAATATATACATACACACACTCACCACATTACAGACACAGAGAAAAAAATAATATATATATACACACACAGACACCACATTCCAGACACAGAGAAAAATATATATATATACATATACACACACTCACCACATTCCAGACACTGAGAGAAAAATATATATATATATATACACACACTCACAACATTCCAGACACCGAGAAAAAAAACTATGTATATACACACACTCACCACATTCCAGACACTGAGAAAAAAATATATATATATACACACTCACCAAATTCCAGACACCGAGAAAAAAAAATATATATACATATACACACACTCACCACATTCCAGACAACGAGAAAAAAAATATATATATTTACACACACACTCACCACATTCCAGACCCTGTGAAAAAAAAAATATATATATATACACACACTCACCACATTCCAGACCCTGAGGGAAAAAAAAAATATATATATATATATACACACACACTCACCACATTCCAGACACCGAGAAAAAAAATATATATATATACACACACTCACCACATTCCAGACACTAAGAAAAATATATATATATATACACACACTCACAACATTCCAGACCCTCAGAAAAAAAATTTATATATATATACACACACACACTCACCACATTCCACACCCTGAGAAAAATATATATATATATACACACTCACCACATTCCAGACCCTGAGAAAAAAAAATATATATACACACACTCACCACATTCCAGACACCGAGAAAAAAAAATATATGTATATACACACACTCACCACATTCCAGACACTGAGAAAAATATATATATTTATACACACACACTCACCACATTCCAGACACCGAGAAAAAAAAAATATATATATATACACACACTCACCACAGTCCAGACCCTGAGAAAAAAAAATATATACATGTACACACACTCACCACATTCCAGTTCCGAGAAAAGAAAAATATATATATATACACACACTCACCACATTCCAGACCCTGAGAAATATATATATATATATATATACACACACTCACCACATTCCAGACCCTGAGGGAAAAAAAATATTTACATATACACACTCTCACCACATTCCAGACACTGAGAAAAAAAAATATATATATACACACACTCACCACATTCCAGACCCTGAGAAAAAAAAAAATATATATATATATATATACACACAGACTCACCACATTCCAGACCCTGAGAAAAAAAAAATATGTATATATACACACACTCACCACATTCCAGACACAGAGAAAAAATATATATATATATTTACACACACTCACCACATTCCAGACCCTGAGAAAAAAAAAAAATATATATATACACACACTCACCACATTCCAGACCCTGAGAAAAAAAAAATATATATATACACACTCACCACATTCCAGACACTGAGAAAAAAAATATATATATATACAGACACTCACCACATTCCAGACCCTGAGAAAAAAAAAATATATATATATACACACACCCCACATTCCAGACCCTGAGAAAAAAAAATATATATATATATACACACTCACCACATTCCAGACCCTGAGAAAAAAAAGATATATATATATACACACACTCACCACATTCCAGACCCCGAGTAAAAAAAAATATATATTTACACACACTCACCACATTCCAGACCCTGATGAAAAAAAAATATCTATATATATACACACACACTCACCACATTCCAGACCCTGAGAAAAAAAAATATATATATATACACACACTCACCACATTCCACAACCTGTCAAAAAAAAAAATATATATATATATATATATACACACACACACTCACCACATTCCAGACACTGAGAAAAGAAATGTATATATATTTACACACACACTCACCGCATTCCAGACCCTGAGAAAAAAAAAAAAAATATATATATATATATATATATACACACACACTCACCACATTCCAGACACTGAGAAAAGAAATGTATATATATATATACACACACTCACCACATTCCAGACCCTGAGAAACAATATATATATCTAAATACAGAGACTCACCACATTCCAGACCCTGAGAAAAAAAAATATATATATACACACACTCACCGCATTCCAGACACTAAGGAAAAATTATATATATATATACACACACTCACCACATTCCAGACCCTGAGAAAAATATATATATATATACACACACACAACACATTCCAGACCCTGAGAAAAAAAATATATATATATATATATCCACACACACACACCACATTCCAGACCCTGAGAATATAAAAAATATATATATATATACACACTCAGCACATTCCAGACCCTGAGAAAAAAAATATATATGTATATACACACACTCACCACATTCCAGACCCTGAGAAAAAAAAAATATATATATATATACACACACTCACCACATTCCAGACCCTGAGAAAATAAAAAAATATATATATATACGCTCACTCACCACATTCCAGACCCTGAGAAAATAAAATATATATATTTATACACACACACACACTCACCACATTCCAGACCCTGAGAAAATAAAAAAAATATATATATACACATACACACACACCACATTCCAGACCCTGAGAATATAAAAATATATATATATATATACACACTCAGCACATTCCAGACCCTGAGAAAAAAAATATATATGTATATACACACACTCACCACATTCCAGACCCTGAGAAAAAAAAAATATATATATATATACACACACTCACCACATTCCAGACCCTGAGAAAATAAAAAAATATATATATATACGCTCACTCACCACATTCCAGACCCTGAGAAAATAAAATATATATATTTATACACACACACACACTCACCACATTCCAGACCCTGAGAAAATAAAAAAATATATATATACACACACACACTCACCACATTCCAGACCCTGAGGGAAAAAAAATATATATATATACACACACTCACCACATTCCAGACACTGAGAAAAAAAAATATATATATATACACACACTCACCACATTCCAGACCCTGAGGAAACAAAATATATATATACAGACACACTCACCACATTCCAGACACTGAGAAAAAAAACATATATATATACATACACACTCACCAAATTCCAGACACTGAGAAAAAAAAACATATATGTATACATACACACTCACAACATTCCAGACGCTGAGAAAAAAAAAATATATATATATATACACACTCACTCACCACATTCCAGACCCTGAGAAAAAAAAATATATATCCACACTCACCACATTCCAGACCCAGAGAAAAAAAAATATACATATATATGTATACACACACTCACCACATTACAGACCCTGAAGGAAAAAAATATATATATATACACACCCTCACCACATTCCAGACCCTGAGGAAACAAAATATATATATATATACAGACACACTCACCACATTCCAGACACTGAGAAAAAAACATATATATATATATACACACTCACCAAGTTCCAGACACTGAGAAAAAAAACATATATATATACACACACACTCACCACATTCCAGACGCTGAGAAAAAATATATATATATATTTACACACACACTCACCACATTCCAGACCCTGAGAAAAAAAATATATATATTTATATATATATACACACTCACCACATTCCAGACCCTGAGAAAAAAAATATATATATATATACAAACACACTCACCACATTCCAGACACCGAGAAAAAAAAATATATATATATACACACTCACCACATTCCAGACCCTGAGAAAAAAAAATATATATACACACACTCACCACATTCCAGACACCGAGAAAAAAAAAATATATGTATATACACACACTCACAACATTCCAGACACTGAGAAAAATATATATATTTATACACGCACACTCACCACATTCCAGACACCGAGAAAAAAAAAATATATATATGCACACACTCACCACATTCCAGACCCTGAGAAAAAAAAATATATACATATACACACACTCACCACATTCCAGACACCGAGAAAAAAAATATATACATATATACACACACTCACCACATTCCAGACCCTGAGAAATATATATATATATATATATATATATATATATATATACACACACTCACCACATTCCAGACCCTGAAGGAAAAAAAAATATTTACATATACACACTCTCACCACATTCCAGACACTGAGAAAAAAAAATATATATATACACACACTCACCACATTCCAGACACTGAGAATAATAAAAAAAAAATATATATATATATATATACACACACACTCACCACATTCCAGACCCTGAGAAAAAAAAAAATTATATATATACACACACTCACCACATTCCAGACCCTGAGAAATATATATATATATATATACACACACACTCACCACATTCCAGACCCTGAGAAAAAAAAAATATATATATACACACTCACCACATTCCAGACCCTGAGAAAATATATATATATATATACACACACTCACCACATTCCAGACCCTGAGAAAAAATACATATATATATACACACATCCCACATTCCAGACCCTGAGAAAAAAAAAAATATATATATATATACACACTCACCACATTCCAGACACTGAGAAAAAAAAAAATATATATATACACACACTCACCACATTCCAGACCCTGAGAAAAAAAAGATATATATATACACACACTCACCACATTCCAGACCCCGAGAAAAAAAAAATATATATATACACACACTCACCACATTCCAGACCCTGAGGAAAAAAAAATATCTATATATATACACACACACACTCACCACATTCCAGACCCTGAGAAAAAAAATATATATATATACACACTCACCACATTCCACACCCTGTCAAAAAAAAATATATATATATATATATACACACACACTCACCACATTCCAGACACCGAGAAAAAAAAAAAATATATATACACACACTCACCACTTTCCAGACACTGAGGAAAAAAAATACATATATACACACACACACTCACCACATTCCACACCCTGAGAAAAATATATATATATATACACACTCACCACATTCCAGACCCTGAGAAAAAAATATATATATACACACACTCACCACATTCCATACACCGAGAAAAAAAAATATATGTATATACACACACTCACAACATTCCAGACACTGAGAAAAATATATATATTTATACACGCACACTCACCACATTCCAGACACCGAGAAAAAAAAAATATATATATGCACACACTCACCACATTCCAGACCCTGAGAAAAAAAAATATATACATATACACACACTCACCACATTCCAGACACCGAGAAAAAAAAATATATATATATACACACACTCACCACATTCCAGACCCTGAGAAATATATATATATATATATATATACACACACTCACCACATTCCAGACCCTGAAGGAAAAAAAAATATTTACATATACACACTCTCACCACATTCCAGACACTGAGAAAAAAAATATATATATACACACACTCACCACATTCCAGACCCTGAGAATAATAAAAAAAAAATATATATATATATACACACACACTCACCACATTCCAGACCCTGAGGAAAAAAAAATTTATATATATACACACACTCACCACATTCCAGACCCTGAGAAATATATATATATATATATATATATACACACACTCACCACATTCCAGACCCTGAAGGAAAAAAAAATATTTACATATACACACTCTCACCACATTCCAGACACTGAGAAAAAAATAAATATATATACACACTCACCACATTCCAGACCCAGAGAATAATAAATATATATATATATATATATATATACACACACACTCACCACATTCCAGACCCTGAAAAAAAAAATATATATATATACACACACTCACCACATTCCAGACACAGAGAAAAAAAATATATATATATTTACACACACACTCACCACATTCCAGACCCTGAGAAAAAAAAATATATATATACACACACTCACCACATTCCAGACCCTGAGAAAAAAATATATATATATATACACACTCACCACATTCCAGACCCTGAGAAAAAATATATATATATATACACACACTCACCACATTCCAGACCCCGAGAAAAAATACATATATATATATACACACATCCCACATTCCAGACCCTGAGAAAAAAAAAAAATATATATATATATACACACTCACCACATTCCAGACACTGAGAAAAAAAAATATATATATATACACACACTCACCACATTCCAGACCCTGAGAAAAAAAAGATATATATATATATACACACACTCACCACATTCCAGACCCCGAGAAAAAAAAAATATATATATATACACACACTCACCACATTCCAGACCCTGAGGAAAAAAAAATATCTACATATATACACACACACTCACCACATTCCAGACCCTGAGGAAAAAAAAAAATTATATATATACACACACTCACCACATTCCAGACCCTGAGAAATATATATATATATATATATATATATACACACACTCACCACATTCCAGACCCTGAAGGAGAAAAAAATATTTACATATACACACTCTCACCACATTCCAGACACTGAGAAAAAAAAATATATATATACACACTCACCACATTCCAGACCCTGAGAATAATAAAAATATATATATATATATATACACACACACACTCACCACATTCCAGACCCTGAGAAAAAAAATATATATATATATACACACACTCACCACATTCCAGACACAGAGAAAAAAAATATATATATATTTACACACACACTCACCACATTCCAGACCCTGAGAAAAAAAAATATATATATATACACACACTCACCACATTCCAGACCCTGAGAAAAAAAAATATATATATATATACACACTCACCACATTCCAGACCCTGAGAAAAAATATATATATATATACACACACTCACCACATTCCAGACCCTGAGAAAAAATACATATATATATATACACACATCCCACATTCCAGACCCTGAGAAAAAAAAAAAATATATATATATATACACACTCACCACATTCCAGACACTGAGAAAAATATATATATATATACACACACTCACCACATTCCAGACCCTGAGAAAAAAAAGATATATATATATACACACACTCACCACATTCCAGACCCCGAGAAAAAAATATATATATATATATACACACACTCACCACATTCCAGACCCTGAGGAAAAAAAAATATCTATATATATATACACACACACTCACCACATTCCAGACCCTGAGAAAAAAAAAATATATATATACACACACTCACCACATTCCACACCCTGTCAAAAAAAAAATATATATATATATATAAACACACACACACTCACCACATTCCAGACACTGAGAAAAGAAATGTATATATATTTACACACACACTCACCGCATTCCAGACCCTGAGAAAAAAAATATATATATATACACACACACACTCACCACATTCCAGACCCTGAGGGAAAAAAAATACATATATATATACACACACTCACCACATTCCAGACACTGAGAAAAAAAAAAATATATATATATACACACACTCACCACATTCCAGACCCTGAGGAAACAAAATATATATATATATATATATATATATATATACATACACACTCACCACATTCCAGACCCTGAGAAAAAAAATATATATCCACACTCACCACATTCCAGACCCAGAGAAAAAAAAATATACATATATATGTATACACACACTCACCACATTCCAGACTCTGAGAAAAAAAAATATATATATACACACACTCACCACATTCCAGACCCTGAGGAAACAAAATATATATATACAGACACACTCACCACATTCCAGACCCTGAGAAAAAAAAAATATATATACACACACTCACCACATTCCAGACGCTGAGAAATAAAAGTATATATATATATACACACACTCACCACATTCCAGACCCCGAGAAAAAAATATATATATACACACACTCACCACATTCCAGACACTGAGAAAAAAATATATATATATACACACTCACCACATTCCAGACCCTGAGAAAAAAAAAAACTATATATATATACGCTCCCTCACCACATTCCAGACCCTGAGAAAATAAAATATATATATTTATACACACACACACACTCACCACATTCCAGACCCTGAGAAAATAAAAAATATATATATATACACACACACACTCACCACATTCCAGACCCTGAGGGAAAAAAAAATACATATATATATACACACACTCACCACATTCCAGACCCTGAGGAAACAAAATATATATATATATATATACACACACACACTCACCACATTCCAGACCCTGAGAAAAAAATATATATATCCACACTCACCACATTCCAGACCCAGAGAAAAAAAAATATACATATATATGTATACACACACTCACCACATTCCAGACTGAGAAAAAAAAAATATATATATATACACACACTCACCACATTCCAGACCCTGAGGAAACAAAATATATATATACAGACACACTCACCACATTCCAGACCCTGAGAAAAAAAAAATATATATACACACACTCACCACATTCCAGACGCTGAGAAATAAAAGTATATATATATATACACACACTCACCACATTCCAGACCCTGAGAAAAAAATATATATATACACACTCACCACATTCCAGACCCTGAGAAAAAAAAATATATATATACACACACTCACCACATTCCAGACCCTGAGAAAAAAAGAAAATATATATATACACACACTCATCACATTCCAGACCCTGAGAAAAAAAAATATATATATACACACACACTCACCACATTCCAGACCCTGAGAAAAAAATATATATATATATACACACACACTCACCACATTCCAGACCCTGAGAAAAATATATATATATATATATATACACAGACACTCACCACATTCCAGTCCCTGAGAAAAAAAAGCATATATATATACACACACCACATTCCAGACAATGAGAAAAATATATATATATATACACACACACCACATTCCAGACACTGAGAAAAAAATATATATATATACACACACACTCACCACATTCCAGACACAGAAAAAAAATATATATATACACACGCTCACCACATTCCAGACACTGAGAAAAATAAATATATGTATATACACACACACTCACCACATTCCAGACACTGAGAAAATATATACATATATACACACACACTCACCACATTCCAGACCATGAGAAAAAATATATATATGTATATACACACACTCACCACATTCCAGACCCTGAGAAAAAAAATATATGTTTTTACACACACACTCACCACATTCCAGACACTGAGAAAATATATACATATATACACACACACTCACCACATTCCAGACCCTGAGAAAAAATATATATATGTATATACACACACACACTTACCACATTCCAGACCCTGAGAAAAAAAATATATATACACACTCACCACATTCCAGACACTGAGAAAAATATATATATATATATATATACACACACACACACTCAACGCATTCCAGAACCTGAGAAATAAATATATATATATATATATACACACACTCACCACATTCCAGACCCTGAGAAAAAAAAAATATATATATACACACACTCACCACATTTCAGACCCTGAGAACAAAAAATGTATATATAAACACACTCACCACATTCCAGACACTGAGAAAAAAATATATACATATACACACACTCACCACATTCCAGACCCTGAGAAATATATATATATATATATATATATATATATATATATACACACACTCACCACATTCCAGACCCTGAAGGAAAAAAAAATATTTACATATACACACTCTCACCACATTCCAGACACTGAGAAAAAAAAAATATATATACACACACTCACCACATTCCAGACCCTGAGAATAATAAAAAAAAAATATATATATATATATATATACACACACACTCACCACATTCCAGACCCTGAGAAAAAAAAAAATTATATATATACACACACTCACCACATTCCAGACCCTGAGAAATATATATATATATATACACACACACTCACCACATTCCAGACCCTGAGAAAAAAAAATATATATATATACACACTCACCACATTCCAGACCCTGAGAAAAAATATATATATATATACACACACTCACCACATTCCAGACCCTGAGAAAAAATACATATATATATACACACATCCCACATTCCAGACCCTGAGAAAAAAAAAAAATATATATATATACACACTCACCACATTCCAGACACTGAGAAAAAAAAATATATATATATACACACACTCACCACATTCCAGACACTGAGAAAAAAAAGATATATATATACACACACTCACCACATTCCAGACCCCGAGAAAAAAAAAATATATATATACACACACTCACCACATTCCAGACCCTGAGGAAAAAAAAATATCTATATATATACACACACACACTCACCACATTCCAGACCGTGAGAAAAAAAATATATATATATACACACACTCACCACATTCCACACCCTGTCAAAAAAAAAAAAATATATATATATATACACACACACTCACCACATTCCAGACACCGAGAAAAAAAAATATATATATACACACACTCACCACTTTCCAGACACTGAGGAAAAAAAATACATATATACACACACACACTCACCACATTCCACACCCTGAGAAAAAAATATATATATATACACACTCACCACATTCCAGACCCTGAGAAAAAAATATATATATACACACACTCACCACATTCCAGACACCGAGAAAAAAAAAATATATGTATATACACACACTCACAACATTCCAGACACTGAGAAAAATATATATATTTATACACGCACACTCACCACATTCCAGACACCGAGAAAAAAAATATATATATATGCACACACTCACCACATTCCAGACCCTGAGAAAAAAAAATATATACATATACACACACTCACCACATTCCAGACACCGAGAAAAAAATATATATATATATACACACACTCACCACATTCCAGACCCTGAGAAATATATATATATATATATATATATATACACACACTCACCACATTCCAGACCCTGAAGGAAAAAAAAATATTTACATATACACACTCTCACCACATTCCAGACACTGAGAAAAAATATATATATATACACACACTCACCACATTCCAGACCCTGAGAATAATAAAAAAAAATATATATATATATATATACACACACACTCACCACATTCCAGACCCTGAGGAAAAAAAAAAAATATATATATACACACACTCACCACATTCCAGACCCTGAGAAATATATATATATATATATATATATATATATACACACACTCACCACATTCCAGACCCTGAAGGAAAAAAAAATATTTACATATACACACTCTCACCACATTCCAGACACTGAGAAAAAAATATATATATATACACACTCACCACATTCCAGACCCTGAGAATAATAAATATATATATATATATATATATATATATATACACACACACTCACCACATTCCAGACCCTGAGAAAAAAAAATATATATATATACACACACTCACCACATTCCAGACACAGAGAAAAAATATATATATATATTTACACACACACTCACCACATTCCAGACCCTGAGAAAAAAAAATATATATATACACACACTCACCACATTCCAGACCCTGAGAAAAAAAAATATATATATATATACACACTCACCACATTCCAGACCCTGAGAAAAAATATATATATATATACACACACTCACCACATTCCAGACCCTGAGAAAAAATACATATATATATATACACACATCCCACATTCCAGACCCTGAGAAAAAATATATATATATATATATATACACACACTCACCACATTCCAGACCCTGAGAAAAAAAAAATATATATATATATATACACACACTCACCACATTCCAGACACTGAGAAAAAAATATATATATATACACACACTCACCACATTCCAGACCCTGAGAAAAAAAAAAACTATATATATATACGCTCACTCACCACATTCCAGACCCTGAGAAAATAAAATATATATATTTATACACACACACACACTCACCACATTCCAGACCCTGAGAAAATAAAAAATATATATATATACACACAAACACTCACCACATTCCAGACCCTGAGGGAAAAAAAAATACATATATATATACACACACTCACCACATTCCAGACCCTGAGGAAACAAAATATATATATATATATACACACACACACTCACCACATTCCAGACCCTGAGAAAAAAATATATATATCCACACTCACCACATTCCAGACCCAGAGAAAAAAAAATATACATATATATGTATACACACACTCACCACATTCCAGACTGAGAAAAAAAAATATATATATATACACACACTCACCACATTCCAGACCCTGAGGAAACAAAATATATATATACAGACACATTCACCACATTCCAGACCCTGAGAAAAAAAAATATATATACACACACTCACCACATTCCAGACGCTGAGAAATAAAAGTATATATATATATATACACACACTCACCACATTCCAGACCCTGAGAAAAAAATATATATATACACACTCACCACATTCCAGACCCTGAGAAAAAAAAAAAAATATATACACACACTCACCACATTCCAGACCCTGAGAAAAAAAAAATATATATATATACACACACTCATCACATTCCAGACCCTGAGAAAAAAAAATATATATATACACACACACTCACCACATTCCAGACCCTGAGAAAAAAAATATATATATATATACACACACACTCACCACATTCCAGACCCTGAGAAAAAAAAAAATATATATATATATACACAGACACTCACCACATTCCAGTCCCTGAGAAAAAAAAGCATATATATATACACACACCACATTCCAGACAATGAGAAAAATATATATATATATACACACACACCACATTCCAGACACTGAGAAAAAAAAATATATATATACACACACACTCACCACATTCCAGACACAGAAAAAAAATATATATATATACACACGCTCACCACATTCCAGACACTGAGAAAAATAAATATATGTATATACACACACACTCACCACATTCCAGACACTGAGAAAATATATACAT